>NW_028274821.1:82620939-84000939 GCF_037043125.1 Eumetopias jubatus | reverse complement strand
AGTTTGCTGTTTAGAGTTGCAGGTAATTTTTCTTTCCACTGGCACTGAAACAGAGGTTATAATGAAACCAACAATCTTTATGCATTTATAGAAACTATAAAAATTTTATGGAAATCTTTATATAGAAACTAACAGTGTTGCTTGTACAAGCTCTATAAGCAATGTAGAAACATGGTACATTGGGAAAAATGAAAAGGTACCCTTTCTTTTATGGTTTTATATGGTCTATGTGATTTTAAAATTTCACTATAGGCAGTTAAGCAAATTATAAAAACATACATCACCTATATACTAAAAAGGAACAAAAATATGTTGCATAACTTAGGCTAATTGTGATGGAAATTGGCATTTGTGAGTTGCATGTAATTGCTTAAATATGGAGTTTTCATCTGTTCATACTTCAGGTATGCGCTAAAGAAAACATTTCTTAAGCTCACAGTTATTCATAGTTTAACCTATGTAAATGGATTGGAAGATTCTGATTAGAAAGACAACAGAGATAATATTTAATCAAGACTTGCTGCTTGTGTGTTGCTGATTGCCTTGTTCTTTTGGTGAGCTCCTGTGTTTGAAAACTTTAATGTTATTTTCTTCTAAATCTCAATAAGCCAGAGACTAAACATTTCTCTTCAAAACTTGTTCATGCCACTGTATGATTTATTGAAAGAAAACTATCTAATAAGAAAATTACAGGTAAAATCCACAGAATTTAGTCCTAAATGCTCTGTTACTGTGAAAGGAAATCTCACACTGACATTGTATAATATGGCATACATGTGTAATATTCACACAAAATTTAAAACAAATGATAAAACTTGATTTTTCTCATTGTTATTACGCAGAGAACCATAAGCAGTAGTGTACCTGGTTTGTATAAAATGTGACATTGATACCAGAAAGATTCCACTAGTCTTTCTATCGTGACTTGTCTAAGCTGTAGAACCTTCAGGTTGGAATTGAGACTTTGGGTTTGTGGTCCTTTGGGCCTTGTGTTCACCAAGCTCACAAAGAATGGAATCAGACCTGGGTGTATCCCATTTCTCTTAGAAACTTTTGAGCTTTCTTTTTTTTTTTCCCCCTCATTCTTCTCCAAAGTGTGGGTGCTGTCATGCTTCCAATCTCATACACACTGCTCAGATTTGATCCACTTTAAATGGTGAGGTCACGTTTGGTCCTGGAAACTTTTTATGACACCATATACATGGAACAGAATTTATCGATTCATTTGAATCTGATTGAGAGGATTTACTTATAAAAGGGTCAAGTGGATCACACTTTGAAATGGCTCTACAACCTGACCTTAAAAAGACTAACTTATAAGTGGCTGCATTTTCTGATTTTTTTCCCCTTTGTGTCTATTTTTGGTGGCAGAAACTGGGAGAGTAGATTTGATTTTATGCATTAATTGAATGAGTGTAATGTATACTGATAAATGTGGTGTCTGCAGAATGTGAGCCAGGCACCATACTAGGTAAAGAAGAGGAGAGAAGAAGTAGATTCTATCCTTCCCCTGAAGGACCTTACTGTCTAGTAGGCTATAAGGGTAATGCACGTTCAGGTCATTTTGTTGGTTTGTAGTACAGTGGCATGACCAGAAATTGGGGATGTCTCTGAAAACTAAGACCTTTGGGTAGTGATACCACCATGTAATCACATTCCTACAATTTCTTGTCCTTGGTTATGAAGCTGTAGAAGGTGGTAGAGTTAACAAGAGTGGTACAGAGAAACCCAAGTGGAAAAGTCTTGAAGCTACCCTTAAAGAAGATCATCTTTTAAGTTTGTTTTAGATGTGCTTTTTCTAAGAGTCACTGTTGATTTTTGGATTTTTCCACCTCTTGCTCAAAAAGGTCAGTTTCCATATTTCTTAGTAACTTGGCAGTCTGGGATTGTAGATAGAAACATAATTTTCTCATCCACAGATACAAACTCTCAATCTCTTCAGACCCTAGGAACTGATTGTTTAGCATAATAGCAGCAAAGCACCCTGCTGATGCAGCTTTCTTCGAGAAGTGCCACAAATGCCATAAAACGTAGCCATTTTGATGGACCACATTACAGATTTTGAAAAGATTCATTGATAGAATGCAGATGTATAAATGCATCCCAGATTAAACATCTGCTTCCTTGTATATGTTTAAAAGTGTCCTGTTCTTGATGATTGGCTTGGTTTTAATGTTTTTTCAAGTATAGGTTCATGGATGGTTAAACAGTAATCCTAAAAAATCTGTCACGTGTTGCTTCTTATTTCTCCCTGTGTTGTTACAAGTCAAATTTATCACCTTGGACAAATGTCAAAATTCATGCTTTTTAAAAGTGCTGAAGAAAAACCACCTTGTATACAAGGGCTACTCTTCTACCATATCTGTATCATGAATCTCCTCCTCCCCCCTCCCCCATTTCCAGAAAAGGGTGAATTTAAGAATGGGATAGGGTTGGACTGGCTTCTTAATGAAAACTATATTTCAAAACCTTAAACATTTAGCTAAACTCAATCGAAAAATTGATACATTTTTTGACTTAAGTCTTTTCTTTTAAGTTGAAGGTTTCTTCCCAATTTGGTCACTCCCCAGCTGTTACAGTTATATAGAAGGAACTCATTAAAAAGACAAATTCTTTTTGAGCTATTCTTTCTGAAAGCATGCCAAGCTATGCAGCTACGTTGTACTACTACTTACTTGAATCTAACGCCAGGAAATGGTAATTATGCAATCCTTACTTACACATTCTTATTAGAAGTGTTCTCCCAGTTTTATTCTGGCTCCAAAAAAGCTCCACTAGATTTTAGACATCTGTGAATACTTTTGGATCGTCTTGTTTCTTGTGAGTTACTCAATGGTTATAACTAAGTGGACTGTGGCTGTTTTTGAGCTCCGTAGTCTTGAGTCTTAACTTTAGTCTCATGTAACCAGTGTCTGTTGTTCATTGGGCAAGTCTGTGGTCATTAAGTCTTGTTCATTATCCCTGCTAGGTTGCGCCCCAGTCTGCTCTTTCCCTCTGCATTCAACTCTTAGCTTCTCTCCTGTGGACTCTTCCTAATGGCCTACAACCCAATGACTTTTTTAATCACTTCCCCACTATAAGATGGCCAGAGATAGCTTTCTTAAAACCTATTTCAAATCACACCGTTTCTCTTTAGTCAAAACTCTTGCTGGTTCCCTGGTACCTTCAGGATTGACTCCAAATTTCTTAAAAGTTGGATTTCAGGCCCTTGGCAGTCTGACCTTGACTCAACCTCCAGCCTGGTTTCCTACCACTTTTCACTTTATAAGCAGACATAGAACACCTCACCATTTCCCAGCATGGTTTGCTTTCTCCCACCTTTGTTTTTGCCCAAGCTGTTTTTATGGTTGAGATCCTTCCCCAAGCTTCCTCCTGCTCCCCAGGTATACTTCTGTTCAGCATTAATTGCCCTGCTTATATCACTTCCTCTGTGAAACAGGTCCTGACTAAATTAGTCACTCTATCTCAGCACTTGGAGAGCACTTGGAACATTACCTCCTTACATTGTATTATTTATCTGTCCGTCTGTACTCTTCAGGTATGGGAATGACTATAGTCAGTGTTAGAGGCTGTTCTCAGCAGCAAGGATAAATTACGGGCCAGTGAATAATTGTGAATATGAAGTACGTAATACACAGACATAATTGCTAAGGAGTTCAGATTCCAGAAAGCAGGGTACAGAGGCGTGAATGACAGTGGTGATGAAGAGCATGGACTTTGGAGCCAGACTGCTTGGGTTTGAATCCCAACTCTGTCATTTACTGGACTTACCTCTTTGGGATTTCATTTCCACATCTGTAAATTCTAGAGATAATCATAGGAAAGACCTCCTAGGGCCTTTGTGGGGGTTAAGTGATGTGAAATGTGTAAGAGTGCTCAGAATTATACCTGGCATCTAATAACCAATAATTATATAGTGCCTCCTCTGTCTAGGGACAGATTTAAAGTAGCAGGGTAACCCGGGTTGGGTGCTTTTGTTTGTTGGGTATTAGGGTTATGTGTGATAACCTTTGCCTCCAGAATTTGGCAGATCCTAAGAATTCTGGAAAACCTTTCCTTTCTAAGCCCGTGTTGTTCCAGAGCAAAACTTAGAGAAGTCGCAAAAGGAAGAGACAGTACTTTGTCAAATAAAGATGAAGAGATATAATCAGAAACGGTTCCTATGTTCGAAAATGTACTGAAAATACGGAAACTCTTTAAATGGTGATGAAGGGGTTTCAAATAACTAATTATTTTTAATTTATTTCAGTTGTAAAATCTGTATATTGAGACTTTGCATGTTCAAAACCTCAGAAATTTAGTAATGTGTCCCACTGTCCTTGTAAATTAGCCCTTTTGGTCACGTATAGTGCTTTATACTCTTGTGTTAGCTTTTGTTTTTTTTTAAAAACTTACATGCTGTAGAATTAAGAGTCCTGTGGCTACCGTAATTGCAAACTGTCTAACTTTGGTCAATTTCAGATTTCAAATGTGAAATAGGATGAAACCCAGACTGTGGACTAGTCTGTATTGTGTGTACATGTGTATATAGCAGGTGGGGGTTGGTGGGTAGAAATGAGAAGGTATTTATAAATTAAGATGGTCTTTTAAAGAACGTTGAGCTTAACAAAGTTCATTTACTTATATGTCAACCTTGTGAGATATGTGACATATTGTTTTATGTTGCTTTTATTCCTGGAATATTCTTATCCAGCAGTTTGTCTAATATTCATCTCTCAAAAGTCAGGTCACATGTCACCACCCCGGAGGGGTCTTTCACATCCCCTCGGTGGCAGTCCTCACACCTTTCTTTTTCCTTGACCATTCTTCTGTCAGAAAACCGAAAACACTTTATTGCATGTAGTTGTTCATGCATCCTTTCCCTCCCCCAGGCAGGAGGTCAGGGATTCTTGCTTGCTTTGTGTCCATATCTCTAGCACCTGGTCCTCATCTATGGGTATTAGTAGGCCAAATATTTGATATGTAATAATCAATGATTATTTGAATAGCATTCACACTGTGATCTCTGGGCTCAGAACTTGAATGAGGTAGGACAAACCAAGACATACATTTATTAAATCCTATTTTACCTCGCAGAGGCTTTTAAGATTCTTGCATTTGAATGTATTTCAAACATGATGCCTCTTTAGTAACATCTGATTTTAGAAGTGTAAACTGTAAATTGTTGAGAACATTATTTTTATCAGAGAACTCTTCCAACCTTCCAGATACTTATCATTTCTAGAGATCTAAACTGCTGGTAAATTGAGAAGTATTTCTGAATTTCTAAAATATATCTGTTATAATAAACAGATTTAATGGCAGCTAAAATCTTTGCATTATTCATGTCTCACTTATTTCTTAACAATTAATCATCCCTCCTACAAATTTTAAGTGTTTTCTTTCTTCTTCCTCTTTTTCTTTTTCTTTTTTTTTTTTTGTATGTTTGGCCTAAAGAAAAGTAGAAAATAAGTATCCCCATGTTATAGAAGATCTGGCTTTGGAAAGGTCCCTTTGGGCAAACGCTTTACTTTTTCAGCCTCATTTTTTTTTTTTCATCTTTAAAACAGGAAGTAATACTAATTTTGTAGAACTGGTAGGAGAAGTGGGCGTGATGTATACACAATACCGAATTAGTCAAGTTCAATAAATGTTTTCTGGTGTAGCATGAGGAAAATGAAGCAAAGAAAAGATTTTGCTGTTTCCATGTAATTCATGATGTGTCTGGTATTGCATTAAGTACTAGAATATAGGTAAGTCTTTAATGTGGATAAAGAGCCTGGAGTCAAGTAATAAAAACTTTTCTAACATCACGCCCCAATTTCCCATCACAAGGCAGATAGAACAGCTATTTGTTCTTTCAGTATCCTCCAGATAAGCCATGGTTTTCCCTCTAAGATTCTGAGGACCATAGCATCCAATCTAGGATACTTTGAAGAGTGAAACGGGCACCATGATTACACAGAAACAATGAGCAAACCAGGATGCCTGGGTAAGCTGGCACATGAGGCTCCCCTAACCTAAGACCCTGTGACAACACAAACCTTGCACTCCACTGCTGCAGTTGGAAAGTGAGGTGGGAGAGAGGCGTTAGCTTCATTCAGCATGGAGGGCGACCACTGCAAAGTTGTAGCTGTATGAGTGTTTGTAACTGTGGAGACAGAATCCTAATCAAGTAGGAACCAAGAATGAGACTCTCATTTGTAGTCAACAAAGCAGCAAGCTGAGGATTGTGGGAAGAGCTTAAGCTCCAGGGATAGATGAACTTGGGTTTCAGTGTTAGCTTTTCCATTCACTGTCTTCTTCCAGTTAAACAAGTTACTTCACTGCTCTACCTGAAACTAATTTTACTCCACTTTTAAGGTTCAGTTCACACATAAGAGGTTGATAATCTTTATAATACATAAGATTACTGGCAGGATCGTTGAGCATATGTAAAACTTCTAGCACAGAACATGGCACGTATTAGCTGCTTTGTCAGTCTCCTTCTGCTTGTCACTTTACCCCCTCCAGAGAGCAGATGACCATTGGTATGTGAGGAACATAATGAAGCCTGTAGCAGAAGAAGCTTATGTAGGTAATTAGATACTTTAAATTATATACATAATTCTTATGTTTATTAGGAATAAATAGTAAATTTTTGACAGAAATGGCTGATACCACATTTATACAAACTTTAATAGTTTCTTCCATTCCTTTCATTTTCTATATCAAGAATAAATATTGGAGCACCTGGCTGGCTCAGTTGGTAGAGATGTGACTCTTGGTTGTGAGTTCAAGCCCCACACTGGGCATGGAGCCTACTTAAAAAAAAAGAATTAATGCTGTTTCTTTGATAAATTCAGGTCTCCTTTGGCCCAGGTGGTCTCACTGTTTCCTATGAAGATTAAACAAGAAGACTCTGTAGACTCTTAGCACAGTGCTTGGCAATAGTAAGTGCTCAGTTAATACTATTTTTTTTTTTTTTTTGCTTCTAAATCTCCAGATTATCATCCAGCCATTTTTCAGCACCATTATTGACTGGATATTTTCCTCTGTGCTGGCTACTCCACTAGACACTGGCAGTGGATATAATCCCCACCATTCTTAACTCAGTCAAGTGTGAAAGATAGATCTGTGAATAAATATATTCCATCCATTTTTCACATTTTAACATCTCTGAAATTGGGATGCATCTTACAATTGATGATAGTTAATTCAGCATTTTTTTCCCCTAATAGTACTGAAAAATATTAGTCTTATAACTAGTGCCTTCTTAAATGCAATGATACGTAACAAATTACTGCAGTGAAAAGTCATGCTTTCTTTGTATACAGGAAAATGGACTTTGGGATCTCAGAAGAAATACCAGATTATTAGGAGCATGTTCTGAAGAGAGATTTAAGCCGATCCTGTTCAAATTTGTTACACTTCTTTTGTTGTTCTCTTCAACCATAATCCCTTTCCACGCTGCTGGGTTATTACTGAGGCTCCTGTATGAGGTTCCTCTTCCTTCTCCGAGGAATTGGAGGCCTGACAGGCACCCAGTTGTGTGTCTTTACCCTCCTGTGGAAATGTAGGGTCCTGAGATTATGGTCACTTTAATGCTAGGAATGATAGCAGGATTGGTGTGGGAGCTTAGGTGAAGAGCTCACTGAGAATAGCCTCTGAATCCTTTGCAATCCGGAAGACTTGGGGTTTATGGCAAAGTTAGAAAGTGACGTAAAGGACTCAAACCCTGCTAGTGACTTCAGTGTGTTTAGAATAAAGTCCAGGCTCCTTAACATAAGGCCCGTCATGATTTGGCCCCTGCCACCCTATCCAACCTGATCTTTTTTTTTTTTTTTTTTTAAGATTTTTAAAAAGTTTATTTGACAGAGTGAGCGAGAGAGCACAAGCAGGGGGAGCAGCAGAGGGAGAGGGAGAAGCAGACTCCCCGCTGAGTAGGGAGCCTGATGCCGGACTCAATCCTAGGACCCTGGGATCTTGACCTGAGCTTAACCAACTGAGCCACCCAGGCGCCCCCCGACCTCCTTCTCTTGCACTCCTCCACTTCAGCATGCCAGGCTGATTTCAGTTCTTTGAATATGCCAAGGGTTCTTGTTCAATGGCTCTTGCTCATGCTCTTACTTTTTTTTGGCCTTTCTCCCCATATTCCTCTTCCAGTCTTTGACTGGTGAACTCTTACTCATTCTCAAAGTCTGAGCTCAACATGCCACTTCTTGAGATGTCTCTCGTGACCTTCCATCTAATTTCAGGCCCCGATCATTCTGTCAGAGCACTCTCTTCTTTCACAGCTCCTGTGACAGTTGAATTCTACATTCATGTATTCATTTGTAAAGCATCCGTCTTTCTAACTAGATCAGAAGAAGCTCCATGCAGACAGGGCCCATGGCACATTGGTTCTAAAATATTATCTTGCCTAGGGAAATATATCCATTTCCTTTTCTAAGATGACTGAAATACGCTTCATTCCAGGGGCTCCCTTCTGTCTACTTTCTTGTTTATTAGCTTTTGGGAAGCTTTTAAGCAATCAGGAGGTTTTCTTCACAGTTATTTTAAAAATTCAACAACCACTTGGCAGATACTTGAATATAAGTCCCACAAATTGATCGTCTCTCCCCCAGCAAGTAATAGTGGTTGTCTGAGCTCATTTCTTGTTTTGATGGGGTGAAAGAGCTTAACGAGCAACAGTGTTCCAGGAACCTAGATGATGCATCTGGATTCTCAACACGCTAAGCTTGAAGTACTTAGGGGACACGAGGCAAAAATGTCCAAAAGGCAGTTGGAATAGAGCCTGGTGTTAGACATAATCTAGAAGTGAAGATTTGAATTTGAGATCTTTACATAATGATAATTAAAATTAAAGTGTAAATAGACTATTAACAGAGGAGAATGCAAAGTGAGAAGAAGGAAGAGAAAATCCTAGGAAACACACTTCAGGGGAAGATGTTGAAAGAAGGGCCAGAAATTGAATAGTGAGAAGGCCCTTCTGTGTTCTACATTGAACAGAACATTGGGTACGTAACATGTGTTGTTGGTGTGAGTGGTGAGTAAAGCACTAGGAAAGACTTTCTTCTCTTTTAATACTTTTTATGATATTATGAACAAAATAACTCTATATTGAAGAGCTGTCAATGATCCAAAGAGCATCAATATATTTATCTGTTAAGAGAGCCCCAGAGCCTTACCTGTGATAGTAGTGAACTGTTAAGAAGGAGTGGTTTCTCTGAAGAGTTTATGCCACAAAACAGTTGTGAATTTTGAGTGGTGGAAATATGTTTGATTTGTAATTCTTTGTTTGTTTTTTGTATTTTAAATAATTTTCCAAAAAGAGAACATGTTTGTATGCAGTAGACAATTAGCCATTTACCGATAACCATGTATGAATTGTTGGATCACCATAGAGCCAGTATGATTGGCATGGTCATTTTACCTTTCAGAAATTTCTGAATTTGAGTCTTGGTGAGTTTGGGTTATGTTGTATGATGAGGTTCCTTGACTCTCGAGATCAGGGGCTGGCAAACTATTGTCAATTGGCCAAGTAATGCCTAGTGGTGGTTTATGTGTGGCCTTTGAGCTAAGGTGGTTTTTACCTTTATGAAGAGTTGTTTAAAAAAACAAAAACAACAACAACCCAGAAGGATCTGTGACAAAGTCCATAAGTGTCTGGCAAAGCCTAAAATATTTACTGTCTGGCCCTTTAGAGAAAAAGTTTGCTGACTTCTTCTTTAGTGTGTAAGTTGTAAGTGAAACAAACCAAAAATTCCATAGGAAAGCCTCACATTGTTCCAGAATGTCTTGCAGGTCATTACGCTTTTCTTTTAAATAGTGACTTAGACGTTCAGTTATGAGAACATATTTTCGTTACTGCCTTGTGTGACTTGATAGTGTGGTCAGGTAGAAGGCTTTCAGGACTGTATCTCATAAAATAGTTCTGGAAAGTGTTGACATCTATTCTGATACTATTGTGTTTATGGTTTATCCCGGCCTCAGGTAAACATTGGCATGTGCATGTTAGAGGAAGGTATGTAAAGTAAAATAAAACATATATGTGGAGTTGAATTATTTTCTTTGTTTACATTTTGCTGGCCCTCTGAAGAGACACTTTCTAGTTGTCAAAGAATGAAATCCTTGAGTATTAGATTTCGGAAAACTATTTAAATTGTGTAATTTTTTAAAATTTCAGTACTGTTTCGTATCACCTGCCTTCCGTCTTTATAATGAGATGTCACTGATCTGAGTATAAATTTCCTCAGTTCTTGAGTCCTCCTGATATCGTTTTATTAGAATCTGCAAGTTGTGGGGAAATAAAAGTTGACTTGAAACAGTTCTGTAATTGGAGATGACTGTTCAGTGGGGCCCTGTCTAATCAATTGCTAAATAATTCTCTCTCAAAAGCAGATTTGAGATTTACATTTTGATCTTCATAGTCTGTTCCCAGTGTTTGTTGATGGTGTCTGACATCTCCTGCCACTGGATAAATAAAGCCTGTTATTTCCTTTTCAACATTTTAAGCGATTACTCTCATACAAGAGCTGAGAAGCAGAAGGTTAGATATATTATCAAACTATGATCCTGTCTATCTGAAGAAGCTGGGAACCTTGATTAATATGCCTTGTTAACTGATGATTTCAGTTCCATACTGGTAGGGCTAGAATAATTTGTATAAACCAAGCAGTACAGATTCCTTATTTTAGCACTAAGACTTACAAAGGCTTCTTTTAGCAGCCTTTAATTTTGTACTTATGTATGTGACATAGCCTGTGGCTGTGATAGCTACTGTGAATCTCCAGTTGTTTGGGGATGAAAGGAGGAGGCAGCTGGAAACTCGGTAGCTACATCTAGCTGTCTACCTAGAGAAGGCCTTGATTTCAAGTTTATCTAAACAAGCTCGACTAATCCCAACTATCTAGGGGGATCCACTGTCAAAACAAGCAGCGTGGCCCTGAGGCAAACACAGCTATACAGAAATGAAGGCTGGGGCTTCCAATACTCCGATGACTGCATACTGGAGGCTTTTTTTCCCCCCTGAAAGAGGGTAAGAGAGGTAGAATTTGCATAATGCCTTTTCATTGGAAACTTTTGGAAGGCTGACAGACCTCCAGCTTATAGATCTGTAGCCACAATACAGAGTCTATAGGAGAATCCTTGAATGACCTAACCATATTGAAAGAAAATATAAAAGCGTCCAAGTATAGCCAAGTGAGAGAGGGAAAGAGGCTGATGCATTGTCTAACATCTGCTGTACTTCTCGTTAGTTTTGTTCTTTGCTATTCTGTGTGGACTTTGGAGAAGCCTAAGACAGCCTAACATGAATCCTATAATCTTCCTTCTGAATATTTATGTAGTGTGCCAGCTTCTAAGCTGTCCTTTGCGTTTTCCTACTTCCCCCTCATTTTCATGCTCTCAAATGAGGCCAACATTTCAAAAGCTAAATAAATGTTTGTGAATGTTTATAAAAGATTTGCATAAATTTGTCCTTGTCTGACAAAGATCACTTTTTTCTTATGCCAGTTCTGAAAAAAATTTTTTTAAGGTTTTGGTGCTTGTCTTGACAACAAAGTCCTGCATCCCAGAACAATGATTGCTGATTAAGTGGGTATGCAATTGTGACTGAATAGGCTTTCAAGATACTGGGTAAAAAGGCCTATCATCTGAAGGCTGAATTATAGAATTTAGAAAATGTTATCAGAAGTACACATTTAAATCTATTTTTTGGTACCATATCATTAGGTAAGACAAAGAGTTCTTACAAGTTAAAAGTATAACCACCCACGGTTTTAAAAATTCTTCTGTATAAATTTTAATAATCAGAATGTTTCAGTAACTCAGAATATCACTTTTCTTTCCTGTGGTTGAACATATTTAAAAATAATTTTTTGACCTGTAGGCACTCTTTGGAAACTGTAAGTCTACCAGTTTTATGTATTAATATGGTTACTGGGGTGGTGATCAGGAAATAAACCAGGCACTCCTTCGAGACCTCTGAATGCACAACCATACCTTGAGAAAATCTAAACTACATGAAATATGTGTTAAGGCTTAATTATAGGACACACACACACACACAGCCCAGACACTTGTGCCACTGACGTGTTTGCTGAATTCATTTATCTTTTAAAATTAGAATGGATTTTGTGGGGTGGCAGGGGATGTTGTGGGCAGAGGTGCTAATTCAGTTCAGAGATATTCAGAGATTGGCAGGAGAGAGAGGTAACAGCC
This sequence comes from Eumetopias jubatus, assembly GCF_037043125.1. NCBI lineage: Eukaryota > Metazoa > Chordata > Mammalia > Carnivora > Otariidae > Eumetopias > Eumetopias jubatus. Next base: position 83,988,756 of record NW_028274821.1, on the reverse strand, counting down.
AGTTCTGTTAGTCCTTTGGTTGTATTGGTTTAGAGGCTTAAGTTGTCATTAAGGCACAAACTAGAGCCACTTCTCTGACACAGTTTTTATCACATCTGCTAGGCTTGTGTCCCAAGAGGAGACGTGGAGAGCAGCGAATTCAGCATGGGCCCATTATCGAGTGCTTTTTCGTGTGTTGTAAAAGGAGTGAGACCTCAGGGAGGCTTGGAGCCTCCTCCCGTGTAATGTCCAAGTCAGATTTGAAGGACTGGTGGCAGGAAAGCTTTGGCCTTTGGGTGTGAATTCTAAGAAATAGAGGCACAATTAAGTTTAAAAAATTCAAGGACTTTGAGCTTGATAATGAAAGATTTTTTTTTTCTAGACTAATGTGAGCAGAAAAGTTACCCATCTGTGCACATTTTTGTGTGCATTTAAAATATTTAAAAGCTAACAGCTTTTAATATGCTTACAAAATACAATTTCTATCAGTGCTCTTTTTTTTTTTTTTTCCCTTAAATAGTATCTTCCTGAGGGCAAGTTGCTTCTTCAGTGAAATCATGTTTGCAGTTTTACTGTTGGGACCCTATTCCTTTGGTATGTGCTGACTTGTGTTTCCCCTCCCCCATTTTCCCCAATCTTTCTTCCTTTTAGGTATATCGATAATATAAATGTTCAGATAACAGGACTTAAAATGTTTAAGGAAATGAACCAAGCAAAATATTTTACAGTCATAATATTAAGTCCAAGGAATTCTATTACTGATGCCACCAAATGCTAATTGTAAGAGATTTTAACCAATCATTTGTTCATTTTGTAAGGATTTGAAACAAGTGTCAAGAAGTTTACTGACCTTAAAAATAGAGCTCTCTCATTTTCACCTCTTTACCATAAGCTTTCACGTTAATAAAATGAAATCTCAGAATAGAGGATGTGATAATACTGTAAATTGGGAATGACTTTACGTAATTTTTTTGAAGATATGGAGGGATACAAAAGGAAAAAGTGATTTTAAAAATTTTTTCTACAGGATCCACAATTTTTAACTTTGGACTTCAAAGGTCATGAAGATCTATACTTAAAAAGTAGTTTTAGAGGTGACTCTTCAGCTGTTGCAGGTATTCCACCAATGTACTTAATTTAGATATAAAATATAGATACAAAATTTATATGATACACGTTACAAAATATGAATTTCTATACTTTTTTGTAATTTTATCTTTGAATTACAATATTGAATGTGTCTATTAGGCATTATACAAATTAGCATAATGATAACATGTACATGACTCAAAATTAACATTTGTAAGGGGGAATAAAAGTAAACTGGGTGTAAATATTGAAATACACCAAAGAAAGGAAACAGATTCTGTAGCATTTGAGCAGCATTATTAGAAATTTGACCTGGCTTTTATGTTTAGGTGTTGAAAGGCCTTTTTGTAAAATCCCTTATTCAAAGATTTTTCTCACTGGAAATTTTTTTTTTTTTTTGAAGTTTGGCTGTAACTATAATATGGATCTTGGATTTAATTTGACATTTATAGAAAAGGAGAAAAAATTGTTTCCTATTTTCATATTTAGAAATTTCTGATCAACATTCTCGAACTTGGTGCTAATTAAGCTTCTAAAAACTTCTTACCATTCTGTTTTACCCTTCTTCATCATAAGCATTAAAACCTCTGGTAGCTTTCACTCGGAGTCCCTGGTTTTAACTTGAAACGGCTTAGGTTAGAAATTTTGTTAGCTTTTTGTGTGTTTGGATTTTGTGTGTGTTCTGTTTTTAACTTTCAACTTGAGTTTTAAGATCATCAATCAAAGACTTTTCTTTCAAGTCAGTGGCACTGATCTCAATTGCAGGACTTAGACGGTCAGCATTTCCCTCATGCTATTAAAAAAAATTTAAGCATTGAAATAGAGCATTTTAGGAATTTGTGCTCCACTGATCATTTCATCACACATCTACATTTTGAAATGAACAAATAAATTAGATATAAAAAAACTCAGGAAATGTTCTCCCACTGTTTCCCCGTCTCTCCCTCCTTCACTCTTTTTGGACAAAGGTAAATTATCAACTACTCTACTAGCTTTCAGCAAGCTACAAAGTGACTGATTACAGCTCTTTGTATTTTAGAATACATTCATTTACTCAGGCTATCTCTTTCCTTTATTTAAATGTTTTCCTGCAAACATTTTCTTTTTCTTTTTGAACTATTGAAAATGTGTCTCATCTCGCAACATTCTATAACCCCAGTGGACATTATAATCAGCCTGTGCTTTTGTCTTTCAGATGGCATTTATTTGTGGGGTGGTATGTCTGTGTCTGACTGTCGGTTGTTTTCATCTGCTGAATACAACTAATTTTTGTTTATGGGTTTCAGCGAAGCAATGAAAACAAAGTATTGACGTCCAAACTGATGGCTGTGGCAGGATCTTGTACACCTCCCTACCCACACCCCAAATTTAGAGCAAATTGGTTTAGCCTTGTTATTAATAATCTGTTAACTGCATCAAATTGAATCTTCGGAGTTTTCCTTCCAGATAGGATTCTGTGATGGATAATACTATAAATTTAAAGCTTTACCAGGTTTTTAAGAGAACGCTTTAGTTTCAGCAGAACAAAATCCACTTTCTCCAGATTGGAGCAAGTCCCCTTGATGGGCCTTCTGACCAGAGGAGAATTCACATTGGATGAAATGAATCCAAAGGAGACTGAAGTGAATCTTCAGTTCATTTCTGATTTTTATTTGCAAGTGAATGCAGTGTTAGGTGTGTAGATTTCATGTTTGGTTCAAACTCTGAGGGTTGGTATCACCTTGTGGGCAGAGCTTTGTAGATGTTGTTCCTTTTCTAACTACACCGTGCAATCTGCTGTTTGATACATGCATGACTAAAAGATTTGCGCAACTGTCTGTCCTCCGTGCATCCCCCCCACCCGCTCTGCTCTTATTTCTTCCCACATGAAGTATCGTTGATTTTGTTAGGAAGAAAAGCCGTTTTAGAAATTGCCTATTTCATAAATTGTCTGGTGACACAGGGGTTGAATGCTGAATTCTTGTCTCATTTATTTTGAAAACTTTGCGACTGAACTCACCTTAATCAATGAGCTCAGTGTTGTCTCCAATAAGTTATGTGTTGGATATATTGATTGGGAAGGATTTTAGAAAACCCGTCTGGGGTTTATAATGTCAGCAGTGTTTTGATTATGAAAAGAGTTGGAACCTGGGGACATGGAACCAGGTGGCGAATGTCCTAAAGCCAGTGGTGACATGGTGGACTGGTTCCCTCCTGGGATCTAGTTCATGCCCTGCACTTTAACTGTGGTGACTGGCTACTATAGATTCACTTTTTTGCTCATTAAAATGTTAAAAAATCAAACTGTACATAAAAAGATTTGTGAAAATATAAACTTGGGAATTGATCTGGATAGCTGGCACAATTTTCCCCACCCCCTGCCTTAGCAATGAGGTCATTTACATTTCATCAGCCGTACTGCATCTTGAAGATCTGATTTATGTGGCAGTAGTTGAGGTTGTACTGAGGCTGGTTGTCTGAAAGAGCTTGTGTAGGCAAGAGGAAGAGGGGAGAAAACAGAAAATTACCATTTACAAAGAAAGTTCCCTAGCCAGAGACACAGATCCTAGTGAGAAAAAAGGGGTTGCTAACTGCTCGGTGACTCTTTCCAGTAAAGTTAATATTGAAAGACACTCTGCCATAAATATAATGCTCAAATTATATTTAAATCAGGGTTTTGAAGTCCCCTCTCTTGGGGAATGGTACTTTTCCTCTTCAGGTAATTGTGTTTTTCTTTGGAAATAGAAGATAAGGTGGTTAAATGTGTGTATTTAGGCAAAAATCAGTATTAAGAAAATTGGTTTGTTTCAGCAGGTTTTATTTAGAAGACACATTGCCTGTTTTTCCCTGTCTTCTGCTGATCAAACTAAGAAGATTTTTCAGTTCTGATTGAGATAATGTGTGAATATGCCTAACACAGAGTAGATGTTCATTTCTGTTTTCTCCTCTGACAGCACACCACTGGCTTGTTTGACTTAAATTGGAATATCAAGCTCTTGTAATATCACAAACATGAAGAAACATATTGTAAGGCACAAACATGTGCCTACATTTGCCTATATTCCCCTCTCTCCTCCCCTCCTCCTGCCCCATTGCTTAATTAGACTTATCACTGCTTTCTTGGGTAAAAGGAAAGCTCTTGGGAGGTGGGCTATACCCGGCCTGCATTGGGTATTTTGATATTTGTTCTAATATTATCTGACAGACAAGTTCACGGTTGGTTATTACTCTTGACATTAGAAAGTGGTAAGTAGTTTCTATATTGTAGTGAGTAATAAGTTGGGCATATTAGATTCCTTTGACTCTGCTGTAGAGCACAATGCTTCCTCGGAACCATGGGGGTCCTTTCTTTCAAAAATCTTGAGGCCTTTTGGCAGCTCCACTCCAGCATAGAGTAGAGAAGCACTTCTGCACCTGTCACTTCTGAGGGTAAAGGATAACTGTCTTTGTAGCTGATGTTGGCAGTGAGTGAGCACTGGGTACTGAGTTTTAAAGGATGCTCAGTACATATACTGGAGTCAGGAGATGCTTTGTGGTATCTGAAACCTGATGTGAAAGGAAATTTGTAAGGATAATTTTTTTTTTTTTTTGCATGTAAATCGTAAGAGTTTGGTGCATGTGGGTTAGAGTATGTTTTAGACTGCAGACATTAAACTGATTTCTATGACCTTTTTCCCAATATTTGCCTGATACTAACATTATGCACTGAGAAATGGCTCATTTTTTCTGATTCTTGATTAGCTTTTGCAATTTATTTAAACATAATTAGTTTTAAAACAACCTATATAGATTTCTGGATGCCGCATTATGGAATTAGCTGATGTATCAATAATGCCTCATAGAATGTGCTGAAGTTTTGTTATCTGCTTTTTTTTCACTTTTTTAGTTTCCTCTGCCTTTACTCTTTCGTGACATGCCTTAACAGTGGTGTGATATACATAGTACCAGTCCAAGATGATATTAAAAAATAGGATATGCTCAATTGAATTATGTAGGCGGAACATGCTCTGGCAGAGCAAGTCAATGTGCTTTCTGCTTCATTGAGTGGGTTATTAGATTGATGTGGTTTATTTCTTGAATGATAGAACTGGTTTTAAAAATAAATGAAGCGAGAAGCATCAATTCAGTTAGCATTGATAATTCATTATTATTGGTTAGAAAAGTGCTACATTTGTAAACTGATCTATAATTTATCACTTGGATTAGGATTTGCAATGGGCAGGTTTATTTTAATTTGACCCAGCTTCTCAATGACTGAACAATGTGTTCTTCATTTTGTCTTGAAGTTGGGATTTTAAATAGTTAAAAAGCAAATCAAATGCATGAAAGGAATACTTTTTTAAAATTTATAAATGTTGGTCTGTGAACTTATGATAAGCACCAACTGTGGGCTGTCCAAGTCTGCAGTTAAATTAAGTCAAGCTAGAGAAAATTTTATGAAGGAAGTAATAATTAATTACTTGTATATGTGTTTAGCTATGTGTATATATGCCGTGTATGTGGAGATGTGTCTCTTGGGAAAAGTCTCACGCACACGCACGCATCCACTGTGTATTGTGTCTCATATAGTGGTGTTCTTAATGCAAGAAGCTTTTATGAATAAGTCTTTGAAATGTTGCTCTGCTTTTTGTTTCCTTTTTGTACTCTTCCCCTGAATAATGCCATTTGGTCTTATTACCTACATATTTGTAAAAAGATATTTAATCTGGTAGTTTGCTTTGGATTTTCACAAATTACAAGCAGGTAAGTGTTCCCACTTATAATGACACTGACTGAAAATAGTGCATACTTAAAATTACTATTGTTTGATTACAAAATAAATTTATGCCAGAGATGGCAACTTCTTTATAAAGTAAGGAAATGAGGTTTTAAAGTCTAGAAAAAATGTAGTTGACAACATTCAGGGACAATTATCTTCATGTTGGCTTTCTATTCTGCTTGTGGTTTGTCCTATTGATGTAGGGAAGTGTTGTCTAATCCCAGCCCCTCTGTTCCTAGGTAACAGGCAAAAACAGTGCCAGCAACAGCGGCCCTGCCAGGCCAAACCCATGTGGCTCAGTGTTATTCACTCTGATCCATATGGTCAGGCTGGAGATGGTCCCTGGAGGGGTGTTAACACTCAGCAACCCAACCGCCTCCCTCCCTTCAGAGCTTTCCTGCATGGCCCCTGCTGCTTGCCCATGTGTGATTCTTGATTAATTTTTCATTTTTAATGAAGTTTGATCATGTTTATTATTTCTCATGATTGACTGCCTGTACTCCTCCCATGTAATTGATAAAGCCCATATTTCTTCATCTGTCTCCTCTTTCTTTAGGGTAAAGTTGCTAGACTGTGTGCCGTGCTTAATGCTAGATTTATTGGTCCCATTAGATGTATAAATTATCTCTCTTTCTCTCCACAGGAAGTTCTACAGACTTTGACCAAGTTTTGTTTCCCCTTCTATGTGGACAGGTAGTGTCAGATTTTCAAACTTTACTAGAAAAAAAGTGTCAATAAACCTGCTATGGAAAATAAAAACCATACCATTCTTAACATTCCGTCTGTTTAACCAAGATTTAAAACGTCTATGTTCGAAGGGGAGTTGCAATATTCTCCTTTCCTGGGGATTTTATTGACACTATCAAAAAGTTTAAAGCTTGCAGCTTTGCACTGGTTGATCTTTGAGGTGTATTTTGCATGACATTAAATTTTTGATTTTGGTTATCAAACTTGAACCGTGATTAAGAATGGTTGGTATTTATTCCAATGCTATTTCATTTTTATTTAAGTATGAACATATTTAACTTAAGTAACGTTGCATTATTCCATGGCCTTATGAGTATGATATGGACTTCGTTTTTCTTTGATTCAATGTAAAATTTAAATTACCACAAGCCTATCTTGTTTAAAGGTGTTCAGCTATTTGAAAGACATGTTGCTTAATAGTGTCTTGCATTTTAGGTGTCTAAGAATGGTATCTCTGGGGAACCAAGCATTTTCTATAGGTTCTATACAAAAATATAAAATCATCTGAACATTTCCTTAGATTTTTGCATTATGGTAAGCTCTTGGAAAGGTATCCATATAAGAACTCCAAGACAGTTAAAATAGTCTGGCGGATTAAAAAAACAAACAAACACTGGTTAATGGTAACAATTTTGGAAGAGCTTTTTTTTCTCTTTTTCAACTGTATAAAACCATAATTTACTAACAATACTAATAAAATGTCAAAACAGTCCTCTTAATCTTATTTTCAAGAAATGTCTACTGTGTGTTTCATTACATTTTAAGCATTATTTTTGCAGTCATTTGTGCACTTGATTGTTTACTCTTTTTAATTTTCTCTTAGAGAATTGAACTATGAACTGTGCCTACATTATGTCTTAAAAAGTCCACTTTTAGTGACAGTTTTTAGAACATATCATAAGTAATGACTGCCATAATATGTTCTAAGAAAGCCATAAAATGGCCCATCTTCAAGAAGAGTCTATCTTGCATTTTGGTGTACCCATGCCTGGCAGGCCTGAAGGGTTTTACTGGTTTCGAGTGCACGTGGGTAGTGTGCTGCTCGGTCCTTTCTACACTTTTGTAGGAGTGGTGTCCCGCTTTGTTTGGCAGAAACCTAAAAATGGTGTGAGATGAGAATTGGTAGCCAAAGGAGTTTAAAAGAGTACCAAAAAGCAGCACTGGAATGTTGCCAACCACTTATAATCACTGTTTTCCCTGGTTCTAACATGTTATTTTTAAGCCAATCAGCCATTGTAGTATTTCCAGACTTGCGCTTTTTTAAATCCTGGTACCAGGGTTGTTTGAGTAGTTAGCAGGTTGATGCTCAAAACAGAATAGCCTTAATTTTAAGAGGGTCGGTCTTTGTAATGAGAGTCCTCTTGTCTCTTCTTTATCCTGTTCCTTCTAAAAATAGCAAGGAAGTAGGGTTTTGTTTAGAGACGTTTAATGCAAACTTCACATTTATATGTATGAATTAGCGATGCATGAAATTTCCTCCAGTCACTTATAAAATGTATTACAAATTATGGCAAGGGCATATTTATATAAATTAATAAAGCTGAAATGTTTTTTAAAATGTGGTTAGGTATATAACAAAGAAAAACAAAAATACATTTTTACATGACTTCTTGTAAGAGTGGTGATCCGTTTTGGATAGGTATTCCTTAATTAACTTTGTAAACTAATATTGAAAGAAATGTACAATGAGATTAAATCCACCCCAACACACACACACCCCTCCCTCCCTCTCACACCAACCACACTGCTCTACTTACCTGTCTGGGTGATTACATTCTTAGATGGAAAAAAAGCAGAGTCCCTAAATAATTCTAAAATCTTTTTTGTCACCAATGTCCTGATGCATTTTTGTTGTTGTTAGAAGAATATTTTTCTTCTAAAAACACTTCTCTCTAGATCACCCTCCCCTAATCATGTTTCTCATATTTTTTCACAAAACGATTTGGGACAGAAATGTCCCTTTATGGATCTATTTTAATCCTTGCCTTGTACAGTGGTTCTTTCTTACATTTCATTATATTCCACACCCTATAGGTGTTGGTAACTTCTATTGATACAAAACAAAACCCCACTTTGAGGACTATAGTTTTTCTCTTCTCTTCCCCACTTCTTTACAGAGTTTCATGTAGAAGAGATAATAATAATGAAGTTTACTTACAATAAATACAAAGTTTTTAATGTTACTAATTTTTTTTATTACTTTGCAGTTAGCACTGTCAAATGGCTATGCCCAGATTCTGAGGCCCACAGAGCCCCCCCAGATGTATTTTTGATATTGTTTGCCTTAAAAAATATGTGAGCATGGGAGATGAGTAATGCCCTAGGTGATTACGTTCAAAAAAGAAAGCTTCCTAATCTTTTCAGTTTCTGTGCTTTTCTACCCCAAGGAACAGTAATACAACTTTCTGACATTTCTAGTCTATATCAAGAGTGGGATTTTCACAGTCATCATCAAATCACCTGTTAACATTGACATCTTACTGTCTCTTGTGTTGTTTTAAGATTTTTCTTTCTGAAACTAGGACTTATGAAAAATAATAATGCCAGTAGCTCTTCAAAAGAAAGTGCTTTCTCATGTATCACCTCATTTTATCCTCCTATCCTAAGAGATGAGAACAGGTGCTGTTATCTTCATTTGAAAAAAATCTAAGCTGCAGAGAAATTAGAATTTGCCCTAGGTCCCCTAAGGTTGCTAGCACAACGTAGATGTCCATCCCCCAAATGAATGAATACATTTTTCTGTAGAACATCTTGTGGGAAGATGAGTCACCAAATAGAGCAGAAAGGAAGGAAATTTATATTTGAGTTCCTAATTGATTCTAGTCAGCGTGCTGGCCATTTTCACATTAGTACTTCATTTGTTTTTCCCTGCAACTCTAAAAGGTAGATGATGGTGGTAGCTCTTTTACAAAAGAGCAAAGGAAGGCTCCAAATGGGTAGCATTATGTTGGGTGATACGGAAATGGTATTAGACTTGGAGTTCTGTCCTCCATGTGTTTCTCAGTCTACTTGAGGAAGTATTATAAATACACATTAAACAGTATCTCTCCAAAAGGACAGTGAGGTTAGGAAAGACTGAGATGGTCAGAGAAAACTTTCACAGTGGGGGAGACTTGTGTTGAGTCTGCAAGGACCGTAAGAAGCGGTTAAGTGGAAGGGAGAGCCTAATACCCCATATGTGCTGAAGAGCAAAGCAGAGGAGAAACCATGAGTGAGCCTAGACATTGTTCAGCTCAAGCAGATGGAGCATGCTGGGGAGAGGGTGATGTGTACCGTGATAGCTTGGGCTCTGGCTACAGGAGGCCTTGAAAATGTGCGTAAGATGAAATTCATCTGGTTCAAATGTCCCATTTTACAGAAGGGAATCCAAGATTTGTAGAGGTGAAATGATTTGCTTATGGTCACAACTAAGTAATAACAGAGCTGGGAAAGAAACACATACTCTTATTCCCAGTGCAGAATTCTTCCTTCCTTCCTTCCTTCTTAAGATTTATTTATTTATTTGTCAGAGAGCGCACATGCACACATATAAGCAGGGGGAGTGGCAGGCAGAGGGAGAAACAGGCTCCCCGATGAATAAGGAGCCTGATGCTGGACTCGATCCCAGGACCCCGGGATCATGACCTGAGCTGAAGGCAGACACTTAACCGACTGAGCCACCCAGTGCAGAGTTATTTCTACCTTATGTTGTCCTTGAAGCTCTTGGTGGAGAGGAGTCTTGAAATGACAGTGCTGAGAGATCCCTGTTATCACTCTCAAAAACTTATCCTTATTGATGAAAGCTGTTTCTTAAAAAAAAAAAAAAAAAAAAGGAAAAAGATTTGTATACGATTTCGTACTGTGGTGCTATTTGCTTGCACTTGGTAGCTGGCAGCCTGCTTCAGTCAGAGCACTCGAGACTCACTGGAGAATGGAAAAGCTCTTCCTTTCCAGGTTTGTGCTTATCCTCTTTTGGAACCCAGTGAGTTGGCTATCATTTAGTTGCTCTGTAAATCATCCTGTATCCCAGTACGCACAAATGACATGAGCACAAAATGAAATGACATAATCTTTTAAGAGTCAAAGGAAGGCATAGTTTAGTGATTTAGGATGTAACCACAGATGCAGATGTGATTCACACGCCATTTACCGTTTTATTATGTCTGTTATGTGCCAGGCGTTGTGCTGTGTTCTCCTCCTGCTCTAAAAATTTACACATTCGCAACTTACCATTACTGTAATGCCGTATATGGGGAAACGGACTCAGAGAGGTTCAGTAACTTGTCCAAGGCCCCACTTCTAGTAAGTGGTAGAGCTGCTTTTGGAACTCCCATTAATCTGACTTCCAGTTCCACCTTCCTTTTTCTACTTGGTCATACCGCCTCCATTAGATCCATTAGACCATAACTAAAGTAACCAAAAAAAACTTTCAAAATTTCTCTTTTTAAAAAAGATTTTATTTATTTGAGAGAGAGGGAGAGCATGCATGAGTGGGGGGGGCGGAGCAGAGGGAGAGAGAGAAACAGGCTCCCCACTGAGCAGGGAGCCAGACACGGACTTGATTCCAGGACCTGAGATCATGACCTGAGCTGAAGGCAGATGCTTAACCAACTGAGCCACCCAGGCAACTCTCAAAATTTCTTTCAAAAGCAATGTATATTTATTGTAGAAAAGTAGCAAATGCTGATAACTGAAGAAGAAACCTATGCGGAAAATGAAACTCATGTGCATGATTAGTGTGCTTGTCTGTATCTGCCCAGACCTTTGCTCTTGTTCCACGTCTGCACGTTCGTCCTGCTCGGCTTTGCAAAACTGAATTCCTTTGGCCCACTTTCATCCCTTGTGTTTCATCTTTGGTTTAGTCCTTTGGTTTGGTCCCATGAGTTAAGCTGCGCCCTGTGATCATTTTCTACAGCATTTGATAACAATGAAGCACTTAGGCCTTAGGGGAGAGAACATTGGGAGTAGCAACCTGGAGGACCAGGTTTTGGTTTTTGTTCTGCCGTTGACTTGCTCCGTGCTGTGAGGCAAGTGATGTCTCCCCTAAGGGCCTTAGTTTCTTCATGGGCAAAATGAGGGGATTGGATTCCATCTCTCCTGTTCCTTCTGGTTTTGCTACTTTTTGGTTTCCTAGTTAGGATTCATTTTCCCTTTGTCAGGCTCATGTAGATGAGGGAGTGGAGAGATCTCAGAATTCTCTGGTGAGTTTCTCGAGCAGATAGGCACTGCCCTGTATCTGGCAGTGTGTGACCTACTCTTGATCCCCAGACATTTTGGGTCAATGTCATTCTTGCCACTTGGATCTTTGAGCTTGGAATGTGAGAAACTTGAGTCTTAGACAGATGAAAGGTTTATGGAAGGAAGCTTTGAGGCTCATGTAACTTAAGGTTGAGATGTGGTAGTTTGATAAAACTTGATTCCTCCCTGATGTCCTGTATGCACAGATGGAAAGGAAAAGCAGCTCTTAGGGGTGCCCTGCACTAGTGCTCGACGGGTAATTGTTAGTAAGCTATACTAAATTGAGCATGACAGAGTGTTTGAGTTCCATCTCTCGAATTTTGTAATTTCAGAACAGTAATTTTCACCTTGTATCCATTATATGCTACTTTGTATACATTATTTGTAATTCTCAAAACCACTCTGCCAAGTATTATTTTCATTTTGTAGGTGAGGCTCAGAGAAGCACAGTAACTTGCCTGTGCTCACAGAGCTAATGAGTAGCCTATCTGGGATTCGAATCTAAAGACCTGTTTCTTCTCTCTCCTGCATCATGAATCTCTGCCTCTGATGAATCATCTCCAGCAGCCTGAAAACTACCTTTCCTCGTCATTCCCATTCAAGGACTGCCTCGTTGTGTTTTTTTGGAGGAGTTAGCTGCACACTTCAATTTATCCCACAGTCCTCTCCAGGCTGTCTTCTGCTTCTGTCATTCAGCTAGAGCTTTTCTTAATTAAGGTCATCTGCAACCTCGATATTGCTCAGTTCACTAAACGGTTTTTCTCTCTCATCGTGATTCATGGGTACAGTTGACCCATCCCTCCTGCTTGTTCTCCATTTTTCCTTTGATGGTCTTTTCTCCCTGCATTCTCTAAACTGGTGCTTCTGTAACCTCGTCCTGGATCCTCTTCTGTTTCTCTGAACGCTCTCTGTAAGTGATCTTGTTCTTTACCGTGGCATTAAATACGTCTGTGTGTAGATGACTTCAATTTATAGCTCCAGCCCAAACTTTTTCCTCTGATTTCCTAAGTAGTATGTTCAACATGTACTTGACATTTCTATTTTAAGGTTTCTCAGACTTAACATATCCTGAATGGAACTCTTAGATCTCCCCCCAAACTTGTCTTTTCTATCATAAAATGGTAATTTGCTGTCTTTTTACTCTCAGTACATCTGCAAGCCTGTCATTTACACCAGCTAGCTATAACTTGGAACTGTCCACGCAGATCCATTTTCATTCTCCCTACATGAGTTAGGCCTCCATCCAGTCTCACCTGGACTCCTACACTAGCTTCCTGATTACTTTCTTTGCTTCTACTTCTTCCAAACTGTTCTCCATATAACACTTGCCATTGTACACTAGACTGTTTTTCTCTTGATGAAAACCATTCAGTGGCTTTCCATCACCTTTACAAAAAAATCCTAAATCTTTGCCATGACCTGTGAGGCTTTCTGTGCTTTATCTGGCAACTTCATATCATGCCACTTTCCCTTTAGCTCCTGTATGTTAACTGCACTGGTATCCATTGAGTTCCTTGAACATGCCTAGCTCTTTCCAGCCTGAGACTCTTTCCCTAGCCCTTTCCTCTGCCTGAAACACCCAGGCCCTGCTTCTGAAGGGGTTGCTCCACCTCATCCTTCAGGGTTAGGATCATTATCACCTTTGAAAAGCTGTCTCTAACTTTGTTATCTGAGTAGGGCCTTGCCTTCTCTTCCATTTGCTTCTATCTTTGTTCTTGCTTTGGTTTCATAAAACACTGGTACATGCAGCTGTATGCTGTGTGGTACACTTGTTTATTATTCCTCTCCCACGAGCGGGAAATCTCCATAGCAGGATGGCTGGCCAATATTGTTATGGTGCCCAGTATAGTAGTTGCTCAGTTTACAAGGTGGACAACTCAACTAAAAGGCTAATATGGAAAATCCCATCTCTCACTGGAAGATTGGAATCACACTGTCTGTTGACATGCTTCATGCAATTTATACACTCAATCTGTAAGTAACTTTGAGATTAAGCAAAATGCTGCCGGAGGAGCCTTAAATGGCTCACAGGCATTTACAAGTCAGCATGAATGTTAAAGTCTGGTTTGAATATTTGTTGCTTTTCTCCCTTGTTTTCCATATTCATCTAGGCCTTGGAAGCACAGCTAAGGGTGGGCTCGGCCCTGGTCTCCTGGGCAAATTTGGTTTCTCTTGCTCAGTGGGAAGTGGTGTGTTTGTTAGGACAGTTATCTGGATTCCTCACATACTTGAGTTCCTTTAACAGAGTTGCAAGCTGCAGGTGAGGGAAGGATTTCCTTAGTGTAGCCTGGTAGAATGGAGAGGACTTTGAACCGGAATTGGGCTTGGAATTTTGTGTTAGTCCTGATACTTTGAAAAAAAACAAAACCAAAAACATACCTGTGCCTCAGTTTTCCCATCTTAAAGCGAGATGTTTTCTGCAGTTCCTCTCGGTTTTAATCATCGTGAAATCTCTGATTCCTGTTAAAAAGTTATGGATTCTAATACTGGAAGTAAACATTAAGCCTGTAGCCTTTAATGAAGCAGACCCTTTCCCCAAAGTCATTTTTATGGAGAAAGCGTGAACACTGTCCTAGCGCACAGCAGCAAGCAGAGAGGGAATGACAGATTCCTTGGAGGTTCAGACGCCTTCAAGTTAACCTCTGACTGCCCTTGCCTGACTTGTAGTTGATTGGAAATTGCCCAAGGAGGAAAGATTTCAGAGTTTGATGGTTTGGGGCCTCCTTTGTTTGTTTGTTTGTTTGTTTAAATGGCTTGTACTTCACCCTATTAGGAATTAAAAAGGTGAATCAGCTGAGAATAACAAATGCTCTCTCCTAGGCTGTGATTCCCCCCCACCCCACAAAGAATCTTGTTCACTTTACTGAGAGTATGAGCCCCTTACTTGGTCACCCGGAGGACTGTCCTTTACTGAAAATATGCAACAGAGAAGAGAGAAAGGCAAACTTCCTTTCTCTACAAATAAAGATTACAAAAATGAGTCAGTCGGGAAGATTCTGAGCAAATGCTTGATTTTAATATGAATTTTTGTTTTCCTTTAGATGGTAACAGCTTGCATCTCTTTTATTAATTGTTTTTATTATGGACTGACCTTTATAGTAAATGCTTATCTCACTTATTCCTAAAACCTCCTTTGGGTTGGGTGGTAGTTTCTCATTGTTATTCCAGGTAAAGAGACTGAGGTGCTCAGAGGTTAAGTAACTTGCTAAATGAAGGCCCAGTTAGCAAGTGATTGAGTTGGGATATGAACCAAGTAAATGAGTAATGAATCTTTCTTTGAGCCTAGGATGTCACTAAAAGCATTTTCAGCATTTTTAATGGTAGTGAAAAGATAATGGGGAAATTAATGACACTCAGTTCACAAATGAGTTGTGTTCATTCTGTGTCCTTTTCCTAGAGACCCTGGGTGTTTTCTTTTCATTCAGTCCTATCAATACCCTTTCCTTCTAGGATGTTTCATTTTAAAAATTCTAGAAGGGAATTCACACTCTGCGTTGAAATAATGAACAGTCATATTTTGTATGATCACATAATAGTATTTCATAAAAGCATGACCTATTTGTAACTTAGCATCATCGTGACTTGTTGCTTTTAATATTTTAATAATTCAAGTTTTTCTCTTCCCGCAGTCAGGCCCACTTTTCTCCCCAATCACTTTAATTATGTGAGCTAGAATCCTGTTTCTCACACATCTTCAGTTCTCAACCTTGTTAAAATTAATCGTATAATCCCCCTTTAAAACATAGTATTAAGTCACCATAGTAACACAGTATCCAAGCTTTATTGATAAAACATAACAGCCGTAAGAAGGTAGAGTTTGGTGTCCCCTGGACAGCTCTATAACTTTTATAGAAATGTGTTCCTTCTTCTGGCTTGTGTAAGGTGGAGGGATAGCGTTACTTACACCTGTTTTATTACCGCACTGCTTTTAAATTGCCACCTTGTTTTCGCTCACCTTCCTAGTTAAAAAAGGAGAGCGGAACACTTTCTTTTCTTTCGGAATTATTTTCTTGTACTCTCTAACCACTCTCTAGGGGATGGAATTGTTTCCTTAAACATGACCAGGTAGGGTCCATTGACCTTTTCTGTGCTGGGATACCTTGAAAGTCTCCTTTTCATTTGCTTATGTGGTTTGTATAAAGGAGTTTTAGAAAGGAAGGCTATCCATATTTGAAAAACCAATTCATATCCTACCCAAAGACTCAGTAAGTCTGCCTTTGGAAAAGACCTGGTGAATGATTTTCATTTCTGCTGGCAACATAAAGTAAATGTTAGGTGAGAGCACTGATTTGAATATTTTGTCAATTTGAGTATATTTTGTAAAATACAATGTATGTAAAATACAATATAGGTTAATGAGTTCCTTTGAATAATTCAGTGTCAAATTCCAGAATATTATGTTAGCATAAATTTATGTATTAGGATTTGAAATATTTAAGTTTTTAAAAAGGAATCCAAGCTAAGTGGTGAAGTGTTTTTTTTTTTTTTTTTGTAAACTGATTTTAGAGAGTGGTCTTTAAAACATTTTGCAACTGCAAAAAAGAGTTTCTAGATTAATCTGATTAGCAATATCGTTTTTAATCGTTTGAAACGTATTTCCTGTTTTCTGTCACTTTTATGTGTGGTGTACTGAATTTTGCGTTGATGTGGGAATTTTTAGCTTTTTTTCTTTATTCTTTCTTTAAAGCCTGTTTTCATTTCTTAGCACCTCGCATTGTATTTCTGTCCTGTAAAATATATGTCCCTCATAAACTCAAAAATTCTGAAAGATACAGGCATGTAGGAAAGTAGCAGCTAACCTTGCTCTCTTGAATTCAGCAACTCTCCTTAGAAGCTCTGTGAACATGATTCAGTTACCTACCTGTTCACTCCTTCCGTTTCCTTTTCTGTAAAATGGGAACAACATCTAAATTCCAGGGTTGATATGAGTAAGTGAGATACTATATATCAAGTGTCTAACTTGATGCCTGGCACACAGTGGACACTTAGATTCTGTTGCCATTGCTGGTTTTGCCAGCCAGGGGAATGGTCAGGGGAGCGTCGTTAACAGCAAGCTGACAGAGTAGGCTTTGGCATCATAAAGACCTGGGTTTAAAACACAGCTCTTTGCAGCTCACCGGCTGGCACCTTAGGCAGTGCTGCTTCTAGGCTATTTCCTCATCTATAAAATGAGGTTAATAGAATGCTCCTTTCAGTATTTGGTGGGATGATTAACAGGGTTATACCTACCTGAACTCCATAAATGGAAGGCATGGTAGCTCCAATGAGGTGGTGAGGTGGTCACTATCTATAAAATGAAGTTAATTAGGATGCACCTTTCAGGATTTGATGAGGTGATTAACAGGGCTACCTGCCTGAACTCAGTAAGCGGAAGGTTTGGTAGCTACTTTGGTAGTGAGGTGGTCACTAGAATGGGCTGCTTGGTGGGTTTGTTTGTTTGTTTGTTTGTTTTACTAGCTTGCAGTCCATTCCCTCGAAGTGTGTAAATTTTGAGTTCATTTATAAAGAGTTCCGCTGAGAAAGGAAGTATTACAGGTTCAATGACTTGTCATGATTAGATACTTTATCAAGAAACTTAGTGCACATTCATTTTTTTCCCCCTTTGTTCTGTCTTTGCTGCAGCCTCACAGTTAGCCAAGTTGGCCAGAACTTCACATTCGTGCTCACTGACATTGACAGCAAACAGAGATTCGGGTTCTGCCGCTTATCTTCAGGAGCGAAGAGCTGCTTCTGTATCTTAAGGTAAGGGACAGTGGCTATTGGCTATTGGCTAGTTCTGTGAAACAGTGTCAGCCTTTGCGTTGTTCCCCTGCAATTAAATTTTCCAGCTGTTCTTTTTATTTTTCCTATCTGTTTCCCACAAGTCACTGCACTTGGGGAGAAGGACTTCACAGTGTTGTTCTTGCACTTTAAGTTCTGCAGATAATTGTCTTTATTTATTTGCATCACATCCCTTGGGTGGGAAAGGGATCGTTGCTTCTGTGGAGTCAGCGTGGCTTCAGTTCCTCCTGCTGTTATCTGGAGCTGTCAGAAACTAGCCTGTTAGGCTTTCCCTTGGACATTTTGTGTATGTAAGATTATTAATAAAGTATGTGTCTGAAGCTCAGGACGTCTTGCAGACACTGATTGTGTCCTCCTCAAAGTAACACCCTTGCCCTCTTTGGGTCAGTGAGGGAGGAACTGTTTCCCAACTTGGCTACTTCTCTAGAGGTTTGGAAAAAGTACAGAATCCTGGAAGAAGGGTTCTTTAGGTCTTCTAAAGCCCCTTCAGACACCAGAGCCGCACTTGCTTAATGTTCCATTTCCTCCTGCCAGAGGGGCAAGGTGTGTTCTGGGGTGGGGGATGTGTGGAAATCCGATTTTGGAGCTGCTGGCTCTGTGGGATCCTGCTGGGCGCCTCCTCAGGGGGAAGTAAAGGCATCCCACACACTCTCCTCTCCATCTGCCTCGGTTAAGTAGGTGTCAGAGGGGCCTGCCTCCTGTCTCTCTCTGCTCATGTGGAGCAACCCAGGGCAGGACAGCGGGGAGGCGCCCCTGACAAAACCCGGGTCCCTAGTCTTGGGCTTGCGCCCAGGGATAAAAGGCCAGACTCTATGAATTCCAGAAAGAGTGGTTCTCTGGTACGTTAGTTTTTGCACTTTCTTCTTCTCCTCACCAAGGCAAGACCTCCCACCCCAGCCCCCCAAACACACACACACACACACACACACACACACACACACACACACACACACACTCTCTCTCTCTCTCTCTCTCTCTCTCTCTCTCTCTCTCTCTCTCTCTCTCATACCATAGGGGAGAGAGGGGCTGACTTTTGAAGTGCCTTTGCTCAGTAACTCAGTCTGGACTATTATGTTTGCATTTCTCTACACAAATATTATTGTTATTATTAATCAGCAAAGTCAGCTCTCTTCTTCACCAAGCTTAACATCTGTAATTCGGACTCTAGAGGGCAACTGCTGGAGAGACCACAGGGAGGAGGTACAACCCAGATGCTCTGTGAGATTAAATGCGTGCAGCTGGTCTCAGGCCTGCCTCAGTAGCCCGGCCCAAGCCTTACCCGCCCGGAGTAGCAGAGTCTGATGTAAATGAGTATTTACTTTTTGGTTCAACAGTGTTGGATTTTTTTTTTTCTCTTTTTAAACAAAATTTTCTCTTCCGTTTTTGCCTAATGTTCTCTTTCAGCCTTGGCCAGGGCACTGCGTATTTATATAGTCATTTAGAGGAGATGAGGGTTTAAGACAAGTTCTTGAAGTTTTGCAGAAAGGTTTTTGTTCATTTGTTTGTTTGTTTTGGAATATTTTGGTTTATAGTGTTTTTTCCTTTCAAAGCTGGGATGTACATATTTGGGGGTTGGGGTCGGACTCTGAACCAACATACTCTCATTCACTCAGCAAATTTCTGAGACTGGAAAACTGTTTATTTCAAAAGTTAAATTTAAAAATTGGTCTCCTCTGATTCTAATATTTGACTTTATGTGTCTATATGTAGGGTCATGGATGTCATGCTTACAAAAAGCTGGTTGATTAGGCTTCGTGCTGCCATCATTTAGAATGAAAAATAGCAGCAATTGGTATGTTTTCTATCCGTTATACTAGCTTGGAACTATGGGAAAAATGGGTGGGTTAATTCATTCATTTGTTTGTCAGCCCTTAATTGAGTGCCTACTATTAGCTAGTCCCTGCCCTTGAGGAGTTCCTAAGACTAACTGGGGAGATGGATGATCATGCTGCAGAATGCTATATATAATGCATAGGACAATTCCATGGCATAGCGTCTCCTTACTATTGATATTCTAGTTCCAGAGGATAGTGACTGTGGTTAAAAATAGAGTCCAGATGAATTCTGGGACATGGCATTTCATGGGTATTCAGCATGGAGTGGGGGAGGGAACTCCCTTTATCTCATCCAGCTTGTGCGCATGTAGAAGGCACACACAGTGGCACTTCCCCTGTGGCTTGGTTTGGGAACATTGCTGAACTGAGACTGGCATATGAATGGAAGGGTCTGCTCTTAACCTTGGGTGCCTAGTTGGCAGCATGTTCACCCAGCCGAACGCAGGTGCGATTTGGGTCTGGGTTCTATTAGCACTCTTGGTCTCCTTGCCTTTTGGAGATGCTTGGTCTCTTTGCTTTTTTTTCAGATGCTTTCCCATTAGTTAACCATTGCCTTGAGGTCCAGTCACTGTTCTCAGTGTGCCCAGTACTCTAACTTGTCTGCTCATAAGCCATCTGTACTTTTGCTTTCCATTTCTTCCCATGAGAGGCATAACTTCCAGTGATGGTGTCTGTGCAGACATAGCCTCCCCTGTTCGAGGATTTAGCTTCTTGGGATCACTTCCTCTCTGACTGCTCTCCCAGGCTTCTAGGCTTCCTGGCCCATATAAGTTGCTGGACCTTTCTGCCTTCACACATTTATCCATCCACCCAGAGCAGCGTTCTCCAGGCAGAGGTAATCATCCTCTCCTCTGGGTGCACCCAGCATGCTCTGCATACTTCAGTTACACACTCATAAACCTTGAGCTTCCTTTTACCTCTTCCTCCTATTACTCTGAAGTTAACTTTTTAAGGGTAAACATAGTGTGTTACACAACTTTGTATCTCCAGCACTTAGTGCGGTGCTTGGCCAAGATATTGTGTGCATGGCTTTCAGAGGCAGGGAGATGTATTCCATTTGAATGGAAGAACAGGACACTGTTCTCTGAGAGAGAGGACAGGCCTTGTGGGACACCAGTTCAAGAGAAAATGTGAAATACAGTTATTTGTAGAGTGATGTGGTTCATATTCCTAAACTTATTTCTGTTAGTTGTAAGAGGTGTATCTTTGAATTTCACCAGGGAGATCTAGTTGTTGAGTGACAGGCATTGTGTCCATAAAGGACTAGGCCATCAGTATTAGAAAACTTAAACTTCGTTTCACAATGAAAGGTTCTTAGACATCCTTTATACAGTATAAGTTATTGGGTTCATTGTAAGACACATGGTCTGTTCCTTCCCCATAGAATGTAAGCTCCATGAAGCCTGGGATCTGTTTTGATCACAAATATACCCAAAGTATAGTGAGGGATGGCTATGCCTAGTAGGCACTTAGTAATACTTGTTTTATGAAGGAAAGACTTCCTGATCAATAAGCCCTGTGTTTAAACATTTTTTAAAAGTTGGTTTAAATTCTATCACCAACTGACTTTGACAGAAATGTAGTTGTGCTAGAGGATAAACAAGTCTCATTCACACAAATACTGTGGTATGTAAAGTCAAATGCATTCTTTCTTCCCACAGTTGACTAGTTCTTTCTGTTAAAGTGTTTTACTTTTCCTTGAGATTTGCCATGATATTATTTACCTGTTTGCTGGATCGTCATCAATACTGGATTGAAAGCACGCCTAGGAGAACAGTAGTTTTGGGTAAGTCCTTCTTCATTATAAACCCAGGAGTGTGAGAGAGAGCAGTAGCATTTTCAGGTAGCACCAGCTGAGTCTGATGTGTGGTGTAAGTATTTACCTCTGAAATCTTTCAGATAGCATAAAGTGACCTGGAACCATCATTTTTTCACAGCTTCTGATTTGTCCAAATGACACATGTTCCATTAAGGCTAAAACTGTAATGAATATGTTATTTATAGCCAACTTCTGGTTTTGGAGGAATAGAAAGAGCCTAAGGGTTCAAGGCCATAACTGTGTTGTTTGTGGGGGTAGATTATGGGAGATATGGCACACAAGAATTAAATTTCTTTACTCTTTATAAGGGAACTTTAAAAATAATTATGTTCTACAATTTTCTTCTTTATGTATAGGAATCTCATTTAAGTCTTGAGAAAGTTTGAGTCACTGTCATTATACCCATATAAAACTGTTCAGAACCTATTATACATTTTGGGAAGAAATAACTTGTTTCATCAAGACAATATCTAAGATTTTTTTTTAGTTTAACATTTAAATTGTTATTCAATTTGTAGGTATCTTAGCACCTAGTATATACCAGGAATGAGCAATGTGTAATATTTGGTCTTTGGCCTTTATTTACCCAAAAATAAGCAAAAAAGATGGTCTCACCCCCAGCTTCCCCTATGAGAATCCTGTTCATTCAAGATTTTGATGACCTGACTTTTTAAAGTTGGTGTTATAAACTGAAAAGAATACGTACTTTTGGTCCTTTACCAAATTTAAAATTTAATGTGCTTCTGGATGCACCATTCCCGGGTCACCTCTGATTTTGATACCCACCTCCTATTTCACTTCGGTTATACTTACTGTCTTAGGAGCCACACAATCTTTGGGAAGGGCCTATGTAAACAAAATATGCTGTGATGAGTGCTATTTAAAAAAAATACGTATGTGCAAGTTTCTTTGGGGTCACCGATTAGGCAGTGCCCATCTCTGGCTTGAAGAATTAGGGAAAGTGTTGCTGATGGTTTCCAGTTAAAGCAGGTCTTAAAGAATCACTGGGGGCTTGCCTGGAGGAGAATTGGAGAAGAACTTTGTAGGCAGTGAAAGCTGGCATGTTAAGGCCCAGAGAAATGAAGGGTACAACAAGATGGAACACTGATGTGAGGGTGGTGGCAGGAGATGATGCCATAATGTCTTGGGGCTAGGTTGGGAAAGCCCTTGTGGGACATGCGTAAGAATTTGGATTTTCACATACCAAATGGAGCATCATCAGATGATAGGGCAGGCATTAGAAACATTGATGTTTGTAGACCAAAGGGAAAATGGCTTTTTGTACCTGAAATTGCTATCTGCACATGCTTGGGATTTTCTGGCTGTTGTTAGAGGGATGCTGCACATCACTCTGGGGGTAGCACTGTGATGTAGATTGGAATTTTCAAGCCCCAACTTTAGGTTTGTTTGTTGTCATTGTTGTTTTAACTATAACAATGGAATATGTTCCTGGGACCTTGTTGGGGGAATTCTTGTCCTCCTTTCCATGCAAGTTGGCATATGGGCTTGTGTTTAGACATTAATTGTGTTAAGTGATAACCATCTTCTTCCTGGAACACTTTCTGACTTAATGGCAGACACAACTATTGCGTCCTTTTTCATCCGCGTGGTACTCATTTCTACTATAAACACAGAAAAGCTCAGTTTTCACAGAGGGAAAAAGAAGCTAGAAGTAATAAAAGAGTCTGGTTTTAAGAACTTTGGTTTCTCTAACTGTTCCAGTATTTTTAAAACAACACATACAGTTCAGGAGAAAAATCAAAGGGCTCTTTCCTTAGGCAGGTGCCGTGGCAGAAGCCCTTTTGGATGGATTGTGTGTTAGATGCTTTGGTTTAAAATAAGTGTATGGGGGATGGGGAAGGGAGTTGGGAAGGAGGGCTGTGGGGACAGCTCCCAGATTTTTACCTTAAAAGCAGGTGCTGCTGAAATATTCCAGAAACAGATGGAATCTCCTATTCTTGTTTTAAGCTATTTATGGTTGTCTCGCCTGAGGGTACCCTGCTATACAAAACTGCACAGCCTGATGTTTGAGGGCAGTTTGGGCATCAAAGCTGGGGCCCCTCTGGGAGAAATCAGCCTTTCTTCCCCAATACCTTAAATACCATTTGGAAAACCTGGATCTTTCATACTGTTTAACGGAAGACTTTCCTCTGCTTTTCGAATATTTCCATCTCTCTGGAGCTGTTTGATTTCTTCTTAATTCCTCCCTGTAAATGTAGGGTAGGTACAGTGTTGTCTTCTGAATGGTCAGCTGGGAGAAGGCCCAGTTGCTCTGGCAGATTATAATTCCCCCCATTGTGGATCTGTCAGCAGCTGAACCCATGGGTCGGGTCCTGTGGAGGCTCTGGTTTAGTAGCCCTAGAACCCTTCCTGAGATCTTCAGTATTTTGAAAGGCTTGCATGGGAAGTGTGCTCATCACATCACTTTGTGGGAGGTGATAACTTTTTTTTTCTTAATTAAAAAAAATGTACTGGTTGGGGAATGTTGCATGTTTTATTGCCACACAGATGCCTTCATGCTTAGAAACGTATAATCCTCTGGGGAGCTACAACTCAACAATAGTAACAAGCTGTACAGTTTCAGAAAAATTACCTTTGAAGAGAAGAAAGGGAAATAAATGAAACTGTCCTTTCTCTCCTAGTGGCCTGCTGTTTGAGGGCCAGGAAGCTGGACAGTTGGAAAGGCAGGTGTGTCTTCTGTAGCAGCAACCCGCCTCAGGGTTGTCTGCCGTGAGAGGAGGCTTCTTTTCTCCTCCTGGTCCTTTTCAAAGGACACCAGCCTAGAATCAGCCTTCCTTCAAGCAACTTGAGCCCAGCATTATGGGTATCTGAAACTTCAAGACTTTGGCTAAAAGAAATTCTTCATTTTGAGACTGAATGAGTTGGAGATGACAAGAGACCATGATATTTTCTTGACCTGTTTTAAAAGCAGAGCATTTAGAACATTTCCTTGTCTTAATGCCCATGAAGCTTACTACAGAGCAACAAGTGAAACCACCCTAGGAACTCCCAAGAGCGCACTTTGGTCCCCCCCCCCCCTGCCACCGCCATATACCACTCATTGCTACCTCTAGCAATTACTGCTGATGGTTAATGTTGTTATAGCATTTTATAGATGGGTAGACTAAGTCAGGACAACTCACTACAGAGGATTTGGAAAGGAGGGGGGAATGATCATTTGTTAGCATTTATTTGATATACCAGGTGGCTTACATAATTCTCATTTATTCTTATTGCAACCTTATGAAATTATCTCCATTATAGAGAAGTAGGGGTTGAGACTGAGGGAGATACAGTGACTTGCCTGAGATCTCACCAGGAGTAAGTGAGGGAATTTGGTTTGGAACCCCAAATCCAAGCCAAAGCTCATGCTCTCAACAGCTTTGGGCATATTTCTACTAACTTACTTTTGGCCCTGATTCAAAACTCAGATTTTATTTTCTTGCCACCAAAGCAGCTATTAGGAGTTTGAAAAGTTTTTTCATCTCTCTGTATATATTTAGTAAAAGGAACCTTGATGGGTAGTTTGCCACTGCACAATGATTTCAGAGTGAGCTGTCAAAGAGTTCTTAGAAATAATATACTACAGCCCACCCTTATTTTATAAATCATGAAATTGAGATCTAAAAAGAGATTTTTGTCCCAAATTATTTAGCTAGTTAATAGCGGTCTTTTTGACCCCCCAGTCCACAGTTTGTCCAGGATATGGCAGTGATTCTTCCAGCTCAGGAGAATAAGGCCAAGGCCACCTGGATCTAAGGTTTTTCTAGGCTCAGTAATCTCCAATTAACATCAAGGCCAGCATCACTGAAGTCTGTGTGAACTATCCAACTGTATGATTATAAAGAAAATGATCAGTTCTGTTTAAATCTGAAGCAAAGTATGTTTGAATGGAAAACCAGTAAAACTGAGTCTGCTTTCTGAAAGAGTCTTAAGAATTCCCCATGAAGAACCCTTTTTGGGAGATGGAAAACATTCTGCAGGAGAAGCCGGTTGATGCTTTTTAGTGGAGTTTGAGTGTCAGCAAATTTTTTGGATCCCCCCCCCCCGCCCCGCCCCAAGCAAACCACTTTCTTATAACAGCAACAACAAGCAGAAGGCATTTATTTGAGCCTTATCTTTGCTTTTCACTGGGCAGGAGGTAGAAAGGAAAATAACTCAATATGCTTCACACCTAAAATTGCCCTTTGGATCTAAGCTGCACTCTTATTTTAAGAGCAAGTTAGATTTGTGAATACAAAGAGGAGTCTGAATTTAGGTTGTCTGGCCCTTCCAGTGATCAGTTTAGAAGCAGTGGGAAGCCTAGCATTTGTCCCTCATGGAGAAGCTCCAGGAGACTGAGGTAATTGTGTACCTCTTTACATCATGTCAAACAGAAAAATCATTATGCCATCTAATGTTGGAAGATCCTAGAATTCTCATAATCAATTATGAGCCACTTATTTTTAGGATGTCATTTTATGAGATTATGAAGACATACTTTCTCGTTAGAGGCATTTAGAAAACTTGAGAAAAGAGAAGCGATTTAACATCCCATGACTCTAATAGTGACTAGAGGAGTTTTCTTCCTTGAATGGGATCATGCTGTAGGTATAGTTTTGTATCTAGTCTTTTCACTTAGTATAGTGTAAGCATCTTTGCATATCATTAAATATTCTTTCCTGAGAATGTTTTTGACTGTGTACTTTGTGTGAGGTTGATTTATCAGAGAAGAAAGCTCTTAGGAAAATCTGAGAAAGAATTTTTTGCTAAGGCTTAGGTTCTTTTAAAAAATGCATTTGTTGTAGTGACTTTGTCATTTGGCTAATTACTTTGGTAATTTTGTTAACAAAACAAAACAAAAAACCCCACAAAAAGCAAAACCTGTCAACTACTTTTTATCTTAACGCATGAACTTATTACCAAATTCTTGACAAGGAGAAATAGTTATTAACTTCTGAAAACAATGAACATAAAATATGGAAGTAGTATCAAAAGTCTCCATTAAATCAAGTGGTAAATAAAGCCTTTAGTTTACTTTTCCTCTCCATATTTCACTTTGTGCATTTACGTCTATAATTCTTTTCTTTTTTCTTTTTTCTTTATTTTTATTTTTTTAAAGATTTTATTTATTTGACAGAGAGAGAGTGGGAGTGCATGAGCCAGGGGAGGGCCAGAGGCAGAGGGAGAAGCAGGCCCCCCGCTGAGCAGGGAGCCCGACGCGGGACTCGATCCCAGGACCCTGGGATCATGACCTGAGCCGAAGGCAGACGCCCAACGACTGAGCCACCCAGGCGCCCCTATAATTCTTTTCATCAATATGAGTTGTGTTGTGAATGGCAAAAGCAGTAATGTGGCATAGAGGGAATACTTTTAAAGTTAGATAGCAATATAAATTTTGATTTTTGAATAATTACATTCTGAATGAGAAGAAATTACACATACCTTAAAACTTTATGTAGAAATGTATGGAATTTTTAAACATTGAGGGTAAAATTAAATTCTGTCTTACAGTATGCAGCGGAAATTGACTAGGTTTTTATTTCTTATTCATGGGACAGGAAACTACCAGTAATCTTCAGCACAACCAAGGGCAGTTGCCCTTTAACTCAGTTCACAGGTGTTAGGCTGCCACTGTGGAGATTTTTAATCCCTTATCTATAACACAAAGCTATATTTATTATAAAATTAATTCTGAGAGGCATCATTTATGGTTTCTAATCCATTCTATTTCAAATGCCTTTGAAGTAAAGTGGGTGGAGCTTTGTATGTGGGGTTAATTGTCCCATTGTTCATTTATTCAGTCTGGTATTTTAACTAGCTCTTTATGTGTATTAATGAGCCCAAAATGCAGCAAAAATTCCTTGACTCTAAAAACTTAATATTAAGGAAAAAAACTTACTTAAAAATGTGGTGGAAAACGAAGTTGGGTGAAATTTAGTGCCCTATACTTTTTTTGTCTGAGCTTTTAATGACTGGTTTCCTTTTTTTTTTTTTTTTTTAGTTTTAGTTTTAGTTTTAGTCCCATAGGAAAGCAAGAAGTCTTTGGGGGACTAAGAAACAAAAAGTCACTGAAAACAAAAACAATTCCAAGCTAAAAGACTTAAGGAAGTATATTTGCTAGGGTCTAGTTTTCTACTCTGTTAGAATTTTTATGGTCACCTCCGTTAAAAAAATACTAATTCTGGATACCAGTTTTAGAGAAATTTTAATTAGTACTTTTTTCTTTTTTATTAGTATATGAAAATATACTAAATGTTGATCGTTTTCCTTAAAGATAACCAATGTTTTCTGACCACTGGAGACAGTACTTGTTTTTATATCTTTTTTTTTTTTTTTTTTTACTTTTCATTAAAATTCCCCAGAGATTATAATTCTAGATCTTTTTTATTTGAAGAGATAGTTAACTTTCATGTGGTGGAGTTCCTCCCTGAGCGCACCCTTTCCTCAGATTCAGTACTTGTCTTGTAATAGAAAGAATACTTGTACTATATTTGATTTTTTAAATATCTTTTAAAATCTTAAAAATTGCCTTTATAATAAAAATGTTTTCACTTACCCATCATTTATCTTTGTCTCAGTTACTTCAGTGGTGGATTGATGATGATACTAATTCAGAATATTGTGGTGAAGATTAAAACAGTGAAGACTTGATAAAGTTCTTTGATTATTGTATCTGCTACATAAATGTTTAATTGCAACCCTGCTCTTGCCTTTTGCAAATTGTGAAATAAAATCTGTAAATAGAAAAGTGCACGAAGTTTAACACCACCCCCCCACAACTTATGTATATATAAGTATATAAATATTTATGTATATGTGCACACATATGCAAACGTAAGTACACACTAGTAATTACATAACAAATACCTATGTAATCACCACCTAAGAAATCTTGTACACCCCAGAATAATTTTTGTCACCTATGTATGTATCTCTAAATTACGTGGTATAACTTTCTCTGGTTTTGAATGCTGTATGAACTGAATTACACAATTTGGAATTGTTAAGTCTTATTTCTTTTGCTGAACACTTGAGATTCAACCATGCTGTTGCTTAGAGTTGTTTTTTTCTTTGCTCTGTAGCATTCCGCATTGTATGACTATACTATAATTTGTCGAAGCTTTCAACTGTAGGTGGCCGTTTGGGCTGTTTCTAGTTCATGGCTTTTATGAACACTTTTGAACAGGTAGCCTGGTGTACATAGGCACTAGGTTTTTTGGTACATAAACCTAGGATTTGAATAGCTATGTCATAGGATGTGTTTCTCTTCAATTTTATTGGATAATGCCAAATTGCTTTCTAAAGTGGCATTGCCGGGGCGCCTGGGTGGCTCAGTCATTAAGTGTCTGCCTTCGGCTGGGGTCATGGTCCCGGGTCCTGGGATGGAGCCCTACATCGGGCTCCCTGCTCCACAGGAAGTCTGCTTCTCTCTCTCCCACTCCCCCTGCTCGTGTTCCCTCTCTCACTGTGTCTCTCTCTGTCAAATAAAGAAAAAATAAAATCTTTAAAGTGGCATTGCCATTTTATGGTTCTGCGAGATGTGTGTGAGCATTGCCATAGTCCCACACTGCCACTGCTTACTCCTTGCTTCTTAAAGAAGACATGCACCTGCTTCTCTTTCTCAGAGCCCATGAGATCTAGGTATTGTCCTTTTTCACTGACCTCATTGTCTAAAGAGGCATTGCTGGAGAAAGAGGCAGCCTGTGGGGAGGTGGGAGAAAGGCCGATCATCCCTGAAAGGTAAAATGAGCTCTGAGGTGCATGGCCTGGAGAGCATGGTCAGGAGTCCGCGCAGGACTTGAATCCTAGAGCTGCTAATGTGGACATGTGTTTTTGGGTGCTCCATTTACTCTTTTTGAGCTTTCATATTCCCCAATCTACTTTTTTGGTGAGGATTAGAGATAATGTAAGCGAAGATCCTGACAGGGTAGTCATTGGCACCTTACAACATCACACAGTGCTAGAGTTACTACTAGAAGGCTAGACCAATTTGTAACATCACGTCCTTGTCACAGGTGTTATTTGTGTAGGCATGTACATAACCAAGTCTTTTTTTTTTAGATTATTTATTTATTTGACAGAGAGACACAGAGAGGAAACACAAGCAGGGGGAGTGGGAGAGGGAGAAGCAGGCTTCCGGTGGAGCAGAGAGCCTGATGCAGGGCTCGATCCCAGGACTCTGGGATCATGACCTGAGCCAAAAGCAGACGCTTAATGACTGAGCCACCCAGGTGCCCCTACATAACCAAGTCTTCATGAACTTGATCATGTCAACTTAAAGATGACTCTTGGTGGCTATGAGGTCGTCATTTACAAACTGTTGGTAAGGGAGGGTATAAAATGGTCCAACGTTCCTAGAAAACAATTGGCAATATATATTCATAACCCTTAAATTATTCCCACTTTTGGAAATCTGTCCTAAGGAAAACTCAGGAATATATGTACAGGTACATGTATGAGGATGTTTATTGTAGCATATGGAATGAAAAATTAGAAACCATTTGTGGAGGGGGAGAGCTAAAGTCTGATACAGTGTTGCCATTAAAATGATGTTTTTGGTGATCCTTTAATGATACCGAGAATATTTAAGGCATAATGTTATGCAGAAGAAGCAAGAGATGAATTATATCTATATTTTGTAAGAAATTCATAGGAAAACGATTGTTGATTGGATAACAAAGTATTAACAATAAGGATAGTTAGGTAATGGAATTATGGGTGTTCTAATTTTCTTCTTTTTATGTCTTTAATAAGTAGTTATTCTGGCAGTTTTATCCTCTTATGCTCAATACAAATATTCATTGCACCACCGTTTATGTATTTTTTAACTTGGAAAAAAGCATATAAGTACATGATTCCAAATATATAGAAATTACAAAGAATATGCTTTAACTACCAAACTGATGACTGATGCTCTAGTGCATTTGTCTCCCCCTCCCACCTCACCCCCTGCCCCCAATTTGTGTTATAGATTTGAGCCCTGGGAAGATCTGTGTTCAAATTTTGATTCTACCTCTTGCTAGCTATAGGAATGTAAGCAAGTAATATTACTTTTCTGAGCCTGTTTCCTCATCCGTAAAATAGAAGATATTTCCCATGGTATCTGTGAGGATTAAGTGAGCTTTTTGATGCTCAACTCAAAGTCATTCTTCCTGTGTTGCCTTGCAAGATTTAAAATAACACCATCAGTTGTGAAATGCACCATTGATGTGAAAATGGCTTTTCAGGGGGGAAAAAGAGGGCTGTATTAAGTTTTCAGATTGATTTCAAGAAGCATCTTGATTTTGAAAATGTTGAAAGTGAGTTAGAGTTCATTTTAATTGAGAAATGATTGTATTAATTTCTGTCCTATAGATTATAGCTGTTCTCCACTCACCTAGTTGACCTTTAATTTTCTCAGAAATTTGTATCTTATTTGTGTAAGGGGACTAGGAACGTATTCCCAATGCGTGCCTCAAACCTGCTTTTTATGGCCTCAGGATCTCTGTCATAACCCGTTTTATTCTTTCACAAACTGAGCCCCTGGGGAGCTGTCTGCACTTTTCAGTGTGATCCAGCTGAATTCCTTCCCTTCCCCACTCGAGCCCTTTGATTTGCCAGGTTTTTGTTCATCTACCCTAAGGATGGACTGAGATCGCTGAGCTGAGCTCGGCCTCTCTTGTGGTGCAAAGTGAGAATTGTTTTTAATTGGGCAGAAACATGTGGAAGGATCAGGAATATCTCAAGGGATTACAGAGAAATTCCAAATTTGTACTACTTACAGCCTGTGTTTAGAACAGGGTCTGCTGGGAATAAATGTTAGTTAGTGTGGCCTGTGACCTTAAAAACTGTTGACATGGACTTCAGCCAGAAACTAGCCACAGACCTCCTTTGTTAAACTCATTCATAGCTCCTTGAAAACTCTAGTCAGTGAAAGTTGCCAGCTCCAATCTAAGCAGAGCGCTTTTTTTTTTTTTTTTCCCATGCTTTGGAAACAGAGGACGCCCCTTAACCAGCAAGGCTTCTTTAATAGGACTACATGGCCTTAAACGCAATTGGAATTGACAACTTCCTGGCTTGGGTTTGCCAACTGGCAGGGCTCTGAGGCCGAGGGGACAAACAGCATTTGGGGCGCTGTGCACTTGTGTTTGTGTATGTGCGGGGGAGACTGAACTCCAGAGCATTGCGATACCCCTTCACTCCAAAAGCCACACTCTGGCCTGAATTGGACACGTCTTCCTAGTGTTCTGGCTGGGACAATTTAGAATTCTCTCTCAATATAAGGAAAAAAAAAAAAAAGAGCTGCCCTTTCTTTTCAGTGGTGTTGAGCCTAGACTTTCCCTTCTCCCCTCAAAACCCTTGATTTAATCTTTTCATTGGTGTGTTGGTTCAAATATAGAGTAAGAACTTGCAACTGAGATTGGGGAATTGTTGGTTTTGAATGGTACTCAGCACCCGCCCCCTCAGGAGCTTTATGTAACGAATTTGTTTCTGTCAAGCTGAAGGGGCAGCCAGGTTATCTCTTCATTTTACTTATCGAGGAAACTGAGGCATGAAGAAGTGAAGCAGTTTCTTATCCCCTGGTCTCTATCAAAAAGAATCCTAAGAAAAGGCCTTGGATGATTTATTGCCTCTGTAAACCAGCATCTTCACTGAGATAAGAAACTAATATTTTCCCTAGTGCTTGTCTTTAATCCAAAGACATTATCTGAATTTAAAGACAGGGAGGCAAATAGAATGTTGTGAAAAATGAGTAAGTTGATCAAACTAAAAAGAGGAAGCAGTTATTCTGCTTACAAAGTTTGTTTATTTTAATACTGTAACATGTTGGTGGTGGGTAGGGAATCTATCTTAGTTATCAGCTGTCATCCCGAGATACACAGTCATATCTGTCCATCTCCCTCTACTTAACCATTTGTTAAATTTTGGTTGTTGGAAAATAATATTTATTTCCAGTTATGCTGTTGAAATTGTTATTTTTAACATAAGTACTCTAGCAAACCCATCACTTCTAAAAGCTGCTGAGGGTTGGTGTGATTTCAACCAGGCATGTGTGAGGGGAAAAAAGGAATGGCACATAGGCCTTGGGAACATGGAAACTCTGGAAAGAGAAATTATATAATTTCCTAGAGACTTTACAAGAATTTAGATGTAATTAAGAGAGAACACCTACGCGTACCTGATATGTAGGTGCTCCATAAGTATTTGTTGAATGAATAAAATTTCTCAGTCCCAGTTTGCCTTCCTCAGCACCGTTACCTTAGAGCATTTATTCCTCCCACAGAAGGTAGATGATGCCCTCATGCTGAGTCACCTAAAATTCTAAAGTAAAGCTTTTAGATTTAGTCAGAACTAGATTTAAGTTCTGACTTATTAGCCATGTGACAAATCAAAACACTTGACTTTTCTGATCCTCATTTCCCACATCTATAAAATAATGAGACCTACTTTGTAAAGTTGTTAATACACAGGTAAAAATGTTAATCTAAAACATCTAATTTGGGAGTTAGTAACAGAATTTTTTTTTTTCTGAAAGGAACTTCTATTTTCATCACATGCTTCTCTTTTCCTTCTATCAAAGGGAATCATATGAAAAGGTCTCAAATGCTTTGCTGCATCTATGACTCTCACTGCTCATTCAAGGAATGTAGTTACTCTGTAGACCAGCTAAGAGTGATTGAAAATGTCCCAGACTCTACATAGAAAATCTTTATAGAGACCCCTTTCATTACCAATTACATCTTTGTTTACGTTTAATACTTTGTATTGGAAATTTTCAACGCTGCAGTTTTGTGTAGGTTTCTAATGCCAAAGACAGAAGTAAACATTTTTTTCCATAGACTTTCTTGCCTTATGTAGCCTTTGTGTCATATGGTGAATTAGAATGATATTTCACTTTGCAATATTCTATAAAAATGTCAATACGGTTAACAGTTACTATTTGCATTAAATTGAAAAAAACTTTAGTGGCCTATGGAAATTGCTTAATGGTTGTTTTCTGTACACTGTACTAAGAATAGATTGTTAGAAAATATATTTAGATAGATTAAATAGGTGATTAAGAAAGCCAGATTCTCCTTTTGCTTGCTTTTTGACAAAAAGGAAACACTCGTAATCTCAGAACATTAAGCAGTACAGAGAATTATGTAGAATTCTTCAAACCTGTCTTAAGCGTTCCCCTTCATACAGGATTTCACAATAAGTTCTGTCCTTCTTAAACACACTTAAAGGTTGTTTTTATAAGAATTAATTCTAAAACTCCTCCATATGAGCTGATGAATCTGTTGGGTTTTATAACCTCTGTATTTATTGTGTGAGTCTCACCCTTGGTGTTTAGTGTGAACAGCAAGTTATAGGAAGCCCGTTTTCTGTCTCCTACATACGAGGGGATTAAGAATGTGCTCTGGACAAGGTGGAAGAGGGTGACGAATTCTGGTGTGTAGAGAAGGAAAGATTATTTGTCAGATTTCGTTTTACTGGACTATTTTCCCCCCGGAGTTCACAAGATGAGAGCATGTCATCTTTTTTCCTAAAGCTCTCCCCCTCTAAGGCTACCTCATTTTCTAAACTTTCATTAACAGCTCTTTACAGCTGAAGCAAATATTTTAGATCTTTCTTGTACTCTTCTCCAGCTGGGAGTGTCTTTCACACATCAAAGCCAGATATGAGCCTCTCATTAAAAATGATAGTATGAGTTATCATCTCAGAAGAGTAGGACCTGAAAACTTGAGCTAACTTCCGGCTACAAGTCAGATCTAAGCCGGACTGAGATTTTTCCTGTGGGTTACCTACCACATTTCTTTTCTCAATTTGTCACTCCAGATGCTGTAAAGTCTGCCTTTCCCCCTTAGTTTTATTGTATCTGAAGACTATCTTTATTTGGAATAGGAAGTTAGTTTTAGAGCTTAGAAAAGATAAGTGCTTGAAAATTTATTCTTAAGAAGAAGATAAGGAATGCTGAAGCTTAGAAGAAAGCTTGTTCTTGTCCCTCCTCCCTCTCCTACACACGTTCTGTGCTGGGCCTTATTCCCCAGCTGAACTGCCTGGTCTAGTATCTATAAGATAATTATTTAAAACTTCTGAAATTAGCTCCGAAAAGTCACAAATTCCTTTTTTCCCTACCTTTTGCTAATGAAAAGCAGCCACTGACATTGGAGTGGTTGAACAGATCTTTTGAGAGTATGGGAGGACAACTGGTTAGGTCCTTCAGATTTTATTTTTGAAAACAGTTGTAGATGGGGGTGAAGGCTGGAATGTTATATTCTAGCGAAAAGCCACGCTAAATATTTTTAGCTGCTTTTATATGTATGTGCATGCGTGCACGCACACCCACAAATGTGTTATAAGAAAGTATTATGGGTTCCATCATTTGAGTAATAGCTACAGCAAATCCAGATTAAGTCTTTTCCATAGTATTTACTTTCCTTACTTTGGTTAATTTCAAGCTCTGTGTTAGTATTTTCTAGCCAAAGGTGAAGGTTGTCCCCAGATAAATATTAGGATGGCCTGCCAGCCAAATCCCAGGCAACCCACTGAATTGCTCTCTTTGATAGTAGAAAGGTCCGGTTCAAGTTGCTCTGAATGGCATTTAACTATAAAACAATAGCCTTAACAAAAGTTAGTGGTGTCCTTCAAATGGTTTCTGTACCAGTAGCCAGTTCTTTTGGCATTTTAGCATATGAGGCTTGTCCCATAATAATTCAGATTGCAAGTTCAGAGCATTAGGTAGCCAATGAATGGCTGCAGGGGGGGTTGGGGGGGGGGAGAGAAAAGTACATAAACGTATTATAAATGCGTGAAGTAAAAAATGAAAAGCAAACAAAAACATCACCCTCACCACCCCCCCCCCCATATACACCACACGCACATGGAAACCCAGAAGCTGTTGACTTGGCAGTTTTTCATTCTTTATGGCTCTAGGGACAGGTTTAAATTGGGAAAAAATTTTTTATTCTCTTGTGCTGTGTTGAACAGAAATGCAGTGTTTGATGTAATCTGGCCCAGATGTCAGCAGTGTGCAGCTTTGTGATGATTATTTATCTTCAGGTTTTTACTTTGTAAAAGGAGAATCAGCAAACGATTGTTTAGGGTTGTAAGTTATATTTAGTGACTAGTTTTGAGATCCTGTGTGTGTAACAAACAAACATATAGATTAGTTTATGTATGTATTAAATTTCATTTCATTTTAGCTATTAATCTTAAAATCCTCTTTAACAAATGCTGGTTACGAGTCCCCTGATAAATGTTAATATGTTCAGCGCTTTTCATTCTGGGTATTGTTCCTCTTATTTCCATTTCTCATTCTTATAGGAAGTTTTTTCAGCTAAGATCATTAAACTAGTGGGCCCTTTTATATGGTCTTCGAAAGAATTTTCTCATGTAAATTTGCCAGAAGGGTATTTGTATTTTTTGGTTACATAATAGCATAGAATGTAAATGGCAAATTTCAATAACAGTTGCCAAATGGCAGCCCATTTGCTACGTGGAGTTGAGGTGTATTTGTTTTAAGAGTATTGTTTTCAAAGTATTTTCAGAGGATGGGAGTTGTTCATAATTTACACCAATCCATTGTTTGCCCCCTTTGAAGTGCCCTGGATGGCTGCTAAGTCCCCCATAGAAAATGGAGTTAGAAATTTCTTTTCAGAGGTGGGAGAGGGGGTGTCCTGTTGTCATATAATCCTATTTTAGAGATCAAGGGATGCACACAAAAATCTTTGCCTCCGTTATGTTTCTTCCAGACACAACTAGATTTTCTTAGTAAATTTAATTCAGACTAATCAATTATATGGTGAGCTGCCCTTTCAGGACCGAGTTCAATTCAAAGTTAAATTTAAAAATTTTTGAATGTTTTCCATGTTGTGTACCAACAGTGATTCTAACCTAATATAATTATAATCCTAACTCAGGTAGTATTAACTACTGTACCCTTTAGCTCACCTCATTGGATTTAATGAAATTGTCTTAAAAATGCTGAATAAATTACATTGACATTCTGTAGCTTTAAGTGCCAATGTGAGGTTACTGATCCTAATCAGTTAAGGCAGTCTTCATTGGCAGCAATGTAGTATATATAGAAAAGATTAGTTTTAGGACCCAGGTTCAGATTTCATACATGTACCACTAATAGGCCAGGTGACATCGGACCAGGTGCCTGACGTGGATCATACTCAACTGTGAAATGAGGGAGTTGAACTAGATAGTTGTCATCATCCCTTAAGACTCAAATATTCTGTGATTTTTTTATTTTTTTATTTTTTTTAAAGATTTTATTTATTTGAGAGAGAGAGAATGAGAGATAGAGAGCACGAGAGGGAAGAGGGTCAGAGGGAGGAGCAGACTCCCTGCCGAGCAGGGAGCCCGATGTGGGACTCGATCCCAGGACTCCGGGATCATGACCTGAGCCGAAGGCAGTCGCTTAACCAACTGAGCCACCCAGGCGCCCATTCTGTGATTTTTTTAAAAATCCTACCATCTTACTAAGTTTCAGTGGGCTCATTAGGGCTTTATTGCTAAAATTCATGTTTCCTGGATGATTTCTTCCCTTATTCCCATGAATGTGTTTGAGATGCATGATCAGAGGGATTATAGAAGTTTTAGTACAATCTTGTGAATGCATGGCAGTATTTAAACACTTTTTTAAAATTGCATTGGATTATTAGCATTTTTGTCACTTTTAGGTGGAAAACATATGTGCAACCTCATCCATTTTTTTTAAAGTAGGTAGGGACAGTGGCTCTACTCTGTTGTCATCTTTTCCCCCTGACAGCTCTGCCTGGGGAAACTAAGACAGACAACAAGGGACTTTTTCCTTGCAACATGATAACATGACCTAGCCTGGAACCCTGATGTAGTGAGAGAAGAACCACTGGGTTAGGACAACAAAGACCTTTGATCTCAACTCTGCCTAGACTTACGGGCTATATGACTTTGGATAAGATGCTCGTTTCTTTTCTCCTTCTGTAAAATGGAAATGATCATGTTAGCTCTTCCAAACTCACAGTATATCTCTTTTTTTTTTTTAAAGATTTTATTTATTTGTTAGAGAGAGAATGAGAGATAGAAAGCACGAGAGGGAAGAGGGTCAGAGGGAGAAGCAGACTCCCTGCTAAGCAGGAAGCCCGATGTGGGACTCGATCCCGGGACTCCAGGATCATGACCTGAGCCGAAGGCAGTCGCTTAACCAACTGAGCCACCCAGGCGCC
Organism: Eumetopias jubatus; assembly: GCF_037043125.1. Taxonomy (NCBI): domain Eukaryota; kingdom Metazoa; phylum Chordata; class Mammalia; order Carnivora; family Otariidae; genus Eumetopias; species Eumetopias jubatus. The sequence continues at coordinate 83,951,388 of NW_028274821.1, read as the reverse complement.
CCACAGTATATCTCTTAATAGGTCATCTGTTCGCAGACACTTCTGAAGACCTTTTGTTTGTTTTTTTTATTTGTTTGTGCTCTTAACCTCAAGACAAAATTGCTATTAGTGTGTATAATTATTGTGAGGAATTTTGCTTCTCATCAGAACTGTGTGTCTAGATAGTACCTCTAGGGAAGGTGCAGTCTGTCTTCAGTAATTTTTCTAAAAGGTAGATGTTGCTTTGGCAATTCTGAATTCTTGGCTAATAATAAAAAATTCCTAAAAGGAAATGTATCTCAACACTTACTATTTTGAAAGGCTAATTTCTAGATGTTCAGGTGAATACTGAGTGCTGTGTATGTAGTGAGGGTGATATGAGGAAATCATGAAACTGGCTTCTTTGGAAATGTAAAAATCCTAGGAGCATCATAAAGCTTCTGGAAGTGAGTGCTGTGGTATAGTGGGAAGAGCAGGAGCTTTGGGATAAGACAGGTTTGGGTTTGACTCTCAGCTCCCCACTTGCCAGCTTATGATCTTCGTTATCCAAACTCTTGAAACCATTCCCCACCCCCCACCTCTGAAATTCAGACATAAGGATTTGCCTCCAGGTGTTGTTGTTTGAGACAGTAGTTGCAAATCAGCAGGGTGCCTGGTAAACAGTAGGGACTCTGAGTGGTAACTATGCACTCCTCCTCAAATGGACAGGTTTAGAGCATTTAGAAGTGATCATAGTAGAAATTGGAGTATTTTAATGCTCATCAACTGGTTAATACTCAGGAGATCACTGATGGCTTTAGATGGCTGTGTCCTTTGATTTGTTCCTTGATTCTCCTGGGGGGAGAAGCCCAGAATATAAACTCAGAAGGTTCAAGTCCCAGCTTTTGTTTTTTGTTTTTTAATCTCATCTCCATAAGCGTGTCTTCACTCTTCTGGACTTCTTTTCCCCATCTATATAATGAGGACAGTCATAAGTCCTTCAAAGGATTGTTTTATTCTTTGTTTCAGGGGTACAGGTCTGTGATTCATCAGTCTTACACAATTTACAGCCCTCAGCATAGCACACACCCTCCCCAGTGTCCATCACCCAGCCACCCCATCCCTCCCACCCCTCTCCACTCCAGCAACCTTCAGTTTGTTTCCTGAGATTGAGTCTCTTACGGTTTTTGTCTCCCTCTCTGGTTTCGTCTTATTTCATTTTTCCCACCCTTTCCCTATGATCCTCTGCTTGTTTCTCAAATTCCTCATATCAGTGAGATCCTTCAAAGGATTGTTATGGGTATCAAAAAATAACATGATACTACTTGGTAGTATTGATCCCTGTAGAAGTTTTACCTGGTGACCAGTTGGAACTCTAATACGGCTTTTAATTTTTATTATTTTTGAAATTTTCCCAATTCCCATCTTGGGATGTGTTAATATAAGAGAATGACACAGGAATTTGCCATGGTAGAAGCCATTGTGTTCAGGGAGCTGAGTGTCAGTACATTCACGTACACTATCCCATTCAGTCTTCACAACAGTCGGGCAAGGGAAACATTATTTTCATTTTATGGAAAAAGAAAGGGAGCCTTGGACATTGGTTATTAGCCAATAAGTTAATATTAGTTATTAACTAATATTGTCATCTGATTTTAAAACCCATATGCTTTCCACTCTTTTTGCTGCCCCCATCCCATACTTTCAGCCTTGTCTAACTTAGGTTAAGGAGACAATTACTGGGTGTCTGTAGGTCTGGATATTCCACTGTAGACACTGGGAATGCAGCAATATAAGACATAACGTATTCCCCATCTTCACATGGCCCAGGGGTCTAAAGGCAGACACATAACTAAAAAATCAGTTGTAATATCCTGCTAAGAAAAGCACAGGATATTAGCTAACTGTGTAAATGGTTAGTCATCTGTATATTCTAAACAATTTCCTCTAAAGAGCTGACTTCTGTTGGTTTCAGGTATCACATTATAATATATTATAATCTTAAAGTAGCTCTGGTTTTTGAGTGAATGTAATGTCTTTTCTTTCCATAACTTAAAAAAAGTGCTAAAATATGCATAAATATTCAAGAACAGTTCATATTTATTAAATGCTTACTATTTGCTGAATGCTTTCCATGTGCTTTCCATTTAATCTTCACAATGACCTTAGGAGAGGGCACTGTGGTCTCCATTGTACAGATGAAGAAACTGAGGATTGGAGAGATGAAGTGGCTTGCCTGAAGTGATACAACTAAAAAATGACAGGATTCTTCTGATTCCAGAGCCTGCATTTCTAAACAGATTCAATCAAATAAGTGCACTAGACAAGTAAAATCTATTTGTTTTTTCAAAATTAAGAGATGCTATGACTTTTTAATTCTACTTTTTCAGTTTTCAGTTTATATGCAATAAAATTCAGTTTTGTAGTGTTCAGTTTTGAATTTTGACAAATGCATAGTCCTATATCTACAGCTGCAACCAAGATAAGGACAGTTCCATAACTCCCCTCGAATTTCCTTGTGCTGCTGGTTGTAGCCAAACCCTCCTCCTGTTGCTAACCCCCGACAATGGTCTGTTCTCCATCCCAAGTTTTGCCTTTTCTGAAGTGCCATTAAAATGTAATCATATCTGTTTCTTTGGGGGACTGGTTTCTTTCACATAGCAAAATGCATTTGAGATCCATCTGTGTTGAATATATCAGTGACTTGTTCCTTTTTATTGTGGAGTAGGTATTCTGTCATATAGATGCAACCACAGTTTGTTTATCCATTCATTATTGAAGGACATTTGGGTTGTTTCTAGTTTTTGTGATTATGAATAAGACTTATAAACATTTGCATACAGATTTTTGTGTGAACACAAGTTTTTGTCTCGGGTAAATATCTGGGAATGGGATCTCTGGGTCATATGCTGAGTATACATTCAACTTTACAGGAAACTGCCAGACTGTTTCCCACAATGGCTGTATCATTTTGCATTTCTATCAGCAGTGTGTGAGAGTTCTAGTTGCTCCACATCTTCACAAGCATTTGGTATTGTCACTATTTTCTTAGTTTTTATTCTGTTAGGTGTTAGTGGGATCTGTTGTGGTTTCAATTTGCATTTCCTTAATGACTAGTGATTTTTAGCATCTATTCATGGCCTATTTGCCGTCCGTGTTTCATCTTTGGTAGTGTCTATTCAATTCTCTTACCCATTTAAAAAAAATGGTTTGTTCATTTCTTTATTGTTGAGTTTTAAGAGTTTTTTTTTTTAAAAAAAAAGATTTATTTGAGAGCCAGTGTGCAGGAGCTGGGGGGAGCGGGCAGAGGGAAAAGAGAGAAGCAGACTCTCCACTGAGCATGGAGCCCCACACAGGACTCTATCTGACTCTGAGATCATGACCAGAGCCGAAATCAAGAGTTGGATGCTCAACTGACTGAGCCACCCAGGCGCCCCAAGTTTTAAGAGTTTTTAAAGTATTCTTGGTACAAATCCTTTGTCAATTATGATTTGCAGATATTTTCTCCCTGTCTGTGGCTTGTCTATTCATTTTCTTCACAGTGTTTTTTTTTTTACAAAGCCAAAGGTTGTAATTTTGATAAAGTTTAATATGTTTTTTATGGATCATACTTTTAGTGTCATATCTTAAAACTGTTTGCCTAACTCCAAGGCCACAAAGATGTTCTCCTCTGTTTTCTTTTGGAAGTTTTATTTTTACGTTTAGGTCTGTGATCCAGTTTTTTTAAGGTATGAGGTTGAGAGTTTTTTTTTTTTCTTTGCATGTCGACGTCTAGTTGTTCCAGCATCGTTTGTTGAAAAGTCCCATCTTTTCTCTATTGTATTACCTTTGCACCTTTTTCCAAAAATTGACTGTATTTGGGTGGGTCTATTTCTGGACTCTATTCTGTTTCACTGGTCTGTGTGTCTATCAATACCATTCTGTCTTGGTTACTGTAGCTTTATAGTAAGTCTTGAAATCAGCATGATTGTTCTAGCTGTGTTCTTTTCAAAATTGTGCTTGCTGTTCTAGTTCCTTTGCCTTACTGCATAAATCTGCTGGGATTTGGATTAATACTGAGCTGAATATATCATTTTGGAGAAGCTGACATTTTAACAGTATTTGAGTCTTCCAGTGCATGGACACAGTACATTTCTCCATCTATTTAGGACTTCCTTAACTTCTTTCTTTGGTGTTTTAAAGTTTTCAGCATCCAACTCCCATACATACTTCCTTAGATAGACCTAAATGTGTCTTTCTTGTTTTTGTTGTTGTTGGATTTTTTTGAGGGAGGAGGTGCTAATAATGTACATGGTACAGTTAGAAAAATTAAAATTTTTTCATTAATTTCACTCTAATTCATAATCTTTGTTTTTTTTACCTATCATTTAAGGTCTTTAGCAAGTGAAAGATTGTTTCTTGATGTTTGTTCTTTGAGTCTTCATCTGTCTGTGATCTCATGGCCCTTATGCCATTTTGTAATTATGTCAAAACGGTTTCAAAAGATACATCTGGGAGGATCTGCAAGGGTTCTCTGTACAGGTGGATAAGTTTTGAGACAGAATCCGTGTTTCCTTCTTTCAGTTAGTGTTATAGGCATTTTTGAATTTCTTTTGTTTTGCTATGCATATGAGAATACAGTTCAACCTTTTTTTTTTTTTAAAGATTTTATTTATTTATTTGACAGAGAGAGACACAGCGAGAGATGGAACACAAGCAGGGGGAGTGGGAGAGGGAGAAGCAGGCTTCCCGTGGAGCGGGGAGCCCGATGCAGGGCTCGATCCCAGGACCTTGGGATCGTGACCTGAGCCGAAGGCAGACGCTTAACCACTGAGCCACCCAGGTGCCCCAGTTCAACTTCTTTTACCTCAAAATCTAGACTAAAGTATGGATATTAGCTTTTAGCTTGATATTTAAAATGAGGCTTTGTGGTATACACTCTGGAAAAGAGAGGATGTTTTCTGGGTATTTACTCTTAATTGACTAAATGAGAATAGTTTCAGGGAAAACAGATGACAACACTGTCCTTCAGAATGATAGTGACCTGACCAATGTTGAGTGGCTGCTCAGAGAGTATGACTTGAATACAGGCCCCCTGACCACCAGAGTCCCTGGTCTTTCCCACTCCGCTCTCCCAGATAGTCTCCTCCAATTTTAATACTTCATGGAGCTGACCTTTTGGGTGATGGAAATCCTTTGAACATCTGCTGAAAGCTCCCGGAACTATCTCCAAAAAAGTGTTTTTGGATGTCCTTCTAAAGTTTTTCAGGGTTTTCTCAGAACCCCTTCTATACTCTCTGGATCCTAGAATAAAAATCCATGTTCAAGATTTCTTCTTTATGCATTGATTTATTTTTTCCAGTTATCAGGAATGACCCAAGTGCTATATTCTCTCCTATGACACTTGGATGCTAATTCAACACTACCTATCATGGGTGCTTACCTATGGGTAAGGGGGAAAAGCCTGAGGCTCTTCTTTCTACTCTCTCCATTCATATTTTTCATTCGCTTATGCTCTGCGCTGGCTCTTGGGGATTTAACTGTGAATAAAACTCTATCCCAGTCCTCAAGAGCTTCATGGTCTAGTGCACTTCGGAAATAGTCATAGTTGGAATGGCTAAAGTTTGTTCAAATGAAGTGGAGAGGCAGCATGGAGGAGTGGAAGAATCTGGATTTGTAGTCAGCCCTGGATTAAATTTTAGGCAAGTTATTATTAAATATTCTAGGCCATTGTGTAAAGGGAATATTGATGGTGTCACTTACCTTTTATCATTTCTAAAGGAGAGCTTTTCTTGATTAAAAAAAAAAAGACTTTTTCCAGAAATTTAATACACCCAAGTCTTCAGAAGACTGCCTGTTGGAGACTGAGCTTTTAATGATGTTTAACCATTATTGGCAATTAAAACTTTCTATTAAAAAAAAAATTTTTTTTGAGGGTGAGTCAGTACTGTGAATCAGGACCTGTTTCTGGAGATGAGCATATGAAGAAATGTCTTAGTGCAACACAAACTTTAATATTTAAGATCTGTATTTGCTAATATCCAGCAAGATTTTACTGAAAATGGTTTTAAATAGTGAGTAGAAGTTATATTTGGCTGTGCAGTTTTTCTTACTTGCCAAAAGCTGCATTTAGTTTTTCTTTTGTCGTTTGCTGTTTACCTGTGAGAATCCAGTTTTTAAGTGACCACATAGGTATTTCCTCAGGAAGAAAACTGTCTCAAGATTTCCATGGCATAATTTGTGATGGGATTAAGTTATGCCACCTTTGAAGTCAGTCACAGCCTGAGAGCACAAGAAGTTGTTTACAAAGGAACCCATCGATTCTCCCTCTTTCTCTGGAAGCATCCGAGCAGTGAGACTCGCACAGTCTGTTTGGCACAGTGACCGCTCTCAGCTGGCCTGGGGCCCTCCTGCCGCTCAGCAGAGAAAGGATGCGCCAGAGTTACACTCCTAGCTGAGCAGAGCCCTCCTGCAGTTCTGCTCCTGCTTAACTGGGGCCTTGCAACTGTGGACCACAGCCTGCTGGTTTCATGGCAGTATCTTTTCCTTAATATTTTCCATCTGGCCAACAATGACCTATAAAGACAGACACAAACCAGCATTTGAATTATGAGGAGTGTGATGCTAAAATGCTTCCAAATCACACTCTAGAACCTGTAGTCATGGGTGGCTGCCTTTGCATACTGGAGAGAGGGAAACTTCTCTCAAGTTGGTTTGCAAAGCAGTCAGTCACATCAAAGACCTGAGCCATTCAGCTTTTAAGGGTCTTAAAAGGCTTTGTAAATTCTGTCTCTGTCACTGAATTTTAGCATTTAACTCACAATTATGCACTAATATTGAAACTTTTTGAGCAAAAATATAGTGAGGGTCATGAGTGAGTTTCATATGCAGGTTCTAAATTTCTAGCTCTATCCAAAGCTTTAACAATTAGTGAGGCTTGGGACAGAATTGGTATCATTCCACCCTGAATGGCATTACAATTGCAGGGACGGTGTGCTATAAACTTAGAACTCATTGAAAATGAGATTTCAGGAATGAAGAGTTGCCTTTGAGTTTCTTTTTGCTAAGAACTTTCCCGAAGATGCATTTGTTAATGGCTTTTGAGCCGGATTGAAATAGCCTATGATAAAGCCAGTTTCATGTTCATGAGCCATTAGAAACGAAATTAGAATATTAGTCTAAATTAGAACGCAAGTTCACATTTTTTTCACAATTGTGTACCCCCTATCAAAACACTTAAGCATAATTTGTGTTTTTTACAGCTTGATTCTCTTAGGAATTGCTCATCGTCTTTGTCGTTTTATTCCTAGACCATCCTGTAGACTAAAAAGGTGAGTTGCTCATCCCCAGGCTCAGAGAGGTTGTGATCCGGCCTCTGTGGCCAAGCCTTGAAGGAAAGACTGAGGAGGCCTGGCCAGGCATTTTGATGCTCAGACCTCAAGTCCATGCTGCCACCTCCTGTCTGCATCCTAGCGTTCATTTTAAATCAACCCGGCTTTTCTTCTGAAGTTTGCTCAATGAATTTTTTTGCCATTTTGTGCTCCTCTGTCTTCTCTTCCTTTTCTCTCTTTTCCTCCCCTCTCCTTGCCCTCACTCCAGGTGGTTAACTCTCAGTGCCAGAGTTGAAGACAGATTTGGCCCGGAGCCAGCATTGAGAATGCAGTGTTTATTTTTCAGTACCACTAAAGGATGGAATTCATACTAGCGTCTTAGGAGGAAAGTTTAGTAGGTATGTGTGGTTTTAGAAGTTGATTAGATGCTCCACATGTGTGACCTGGACCCTCCCTCTCTTCAGTCTCCTCTGATGAGTGGTGCTTGTTTTATATTGTGGCTCTCAGTTTCCAACTCTAGAGGTTAGGATGAGAAATGCAGGTTAATTGGAGCAGCTCAATTGACTTTAAAAATCAGAGTGAGCGCCAACTGCTGAGACTACAAAGGTTAGACTAGTTCAGTGTCTTTGAGAAGAAGGAAGGAAGGAAGGAACATTTGGGATTTTCTTTTTTAACAATCAGGGCAGCAAGCAAAGATCGTATCAGAGTACGGCTAGTGTTAGTTATGGTCCATTCCTTCATTCAGTAAACATTTACTGTGTTCTACACGAGGCAGGCAATGCAGAGAGGAGGCGTTCTTGTGGGAGAGTGTGGGCAAGCCAACAGTTTCAACGAGTTAAGTGGGTGAAGGAGGAAAGCCCTGGTTGGGGGAAGGTAGGAAGTAAAACGAGACTGACCGGGCAAGTGAGAGTGTTAGGCCAGGCAGCTGGGGGGCTGGTCTATAGGAATGGGGAATAGAAAGAGCATTACAGGCAGATTGAATCACACAGGCAGAGGCCCAACAGCAAGGCAGCATAGTGCTTCTGCCTAGTGGCTAGGCGTTTACTGTGCCCAGAGCAGTGTGCCTCTGGTGGGGAGAGCCTGAGAGCAAGGACCTCACATGCCATGTTGTGGCTTTTGGACTTGAACCTGAAGTCCATGAAGAGTGACCTGGAGATTTTAAGGAAGGGAGTGACATCATCAGATCTGTGTGAGAAAATCATTTTTGCTCCAGTGTGGAGGAGCTGGTGTGGGTCCCAAGCCTCTCCTGACCCTTGTTAGGGCAGAAGAGTAGAGGAGGGGTTGAGGTGGGTGGCTAGTGAGCAAGCGAGCAAGCTTGCCGCCTAAGGCAAGAGACAGGCCCTCACTTATGTACTTGGAAGGAGTATCATTTATGATCCAGAAGTCTTATAATCGAGAGGTCCTGGTTTTTATACTTGAATTCTAGCATTTTTGTCTTTTAAATGCTCGTGGGGTGTTTGTTGAATGAATGAATGCCGTTTCTTTTGGGCAAAGGTGGCTATTTAGTCTTCTCGTTCCGTTTTGCTTAAACTCTCATTTTTTGTGTATCCCAAGTGTACACTCACAAACCACAGGCCTGAGATAGCCCACACATAAACTGGGGTGGCAGCAGGAAGCCAGTCTTGGATTTTGAAACTTGCCAGTGATAAGCAAGAATCAGTTGTAAATAATCATGGACCAAACCATAAAAAAATGATAAAGTTAATTCTGTTGAGTCTGAAAATAGTTTGAATGTATTTTGAATAGCCCTGATAGTCAGAAAGGTGAACATTTGTATTAGTTGCTGGGCCTAGTAAAAAGACTGTATTTGCTGCATGAAAGGATCGGAGGGGCAATTCTTCTGATCTTTTGCTAGACTGCACTGGGTCCTCTACTTTGATGACATTTGAAGTTGCAGGCCCATTAATGAGAACACTTTAGCTGGTCTCAGACCAATCTTTCTTCCTCTTCTCTTTACCTTTGTTCATCTGGGGCCTCCCCCGCTTTGGCCCCTCAGCATGGGCAGACCTTCTTCCATTAAAGAATAAGAGCAGTTTCCCTTGGAGCTCAGGCCATCTGAGACAGCTGCCTCCTCTCACCCCCAGCCCCTCTTGTTTTCTGTTTTCTTTAAGACTTAGCTGAGAGTTGGGGTGAAGGAAACCTTTTTTCCTCTTTTGCTAATCTATTGCACTGCTCTCGGGGACCTTCCCCTATTTGAATACATGGTGATTCTGAGCTACATTTTGATGTAGAAGGTACAGTCTTAAAGAAGAGTTCACATATTTAATTGATGATCCTGGCATGGAGGGAACAGAGTAATTGAGTATATTGTCCATTTTCAGGATGAAAATTAACTTAGAGCTAGCCTTTAATTAAGAGCTGCGGTAGTGACTGAGGCAGTGAGGCACAGTGAAAAGGGGGAAGGCTTTGAATCCACAGACTTGAGTTTAAGTGTTGGTTTCCTCATTGACCAGATTTGTGACTTTGGGCAAATACTTAACGGGGCTTCATTTTCCTTCTCTTTAAAATGGGATTTAATAACACCAGCAGAATCTATGTTGTTACAAGGATTAAGGTCATATAAAATAATAGATATTGAGTACCAGCTCTGTTTCTGCTCTCTGGAGGGCAGTTGTCATCATGATTGTCATCCATAGCAGTGGCAGAATGGTGCCCTGTAGAGAAAATGGGCCTGGGAGTCGGGACAGGGTGTCCACCCTAACCTGGGAGCCACGTTCTAGCAGTGCATGTGATGCTGAGCAGGGTACTTGGCCTCACAGAGCTTTAGCTTATGCAGTGAGAGCGGTGATTCCTACCTTATAGGGCTATGGAGACTGAGATGGTGAATGCGAAGCACTGGTACAGACCTTGGCCAGTCATGGGTACTCTGAATGTAGGCCTTTGTTGATGTCATCTGGGCTCTCCTTTGAAAACATTTTTTTTTTTTCCAAAGCCACTAGTTCCAGTTCAGTTTTGTCCTCCAATTTTGATTGCTCTTAATGTTGCTGCAACAAAAGAATGCCCAGAAAATAATCATTCCAGTGTTCCTCTGGACCTGGAATGTATGAGGAATCAAATGCAAACATATAATCCTCGATGTGAATCTTTGCAGGAGACTCTTGTTTCAACTGCCTTGAGAAATTGCACTGAGTATGGGAAGGATGTCAGAACTTTAGCCAGAGCTGCAACTATAATCACATTATTTTGCTGCTGCTCAGTGGAGCTAAGAAAGCTTAAGAGTATTACCATCTGGGCAAAGCCAACCAATGGTGAACTGTGAACTGCTTACCAACTTAACAGAAACTCTTGCTACCTCATTCATTAATTAGGCCTTTATGGCACACCTTCTCTGGGTTGCCTGGCAACCATAATAGCAGTCATTAAATTCTGTCATTTTGTATTAACCCTTTGGCCCTGGGTGGATTGGGAGCCCCCACCTTAACACTAATGCATTTTACATTAGTACATCTACCTGGGAAATCCCATTCCCTTGACACATAAGCTGTAAAGAGCAAATAGCCAGAGTCTAAAACCAGAAAAATTTCCTTTTTTCCTTCACATTAGTGTATGTGCTTTTAAGGCTTTACAAAATGTATCTGTCAGGATGGAGGCCATTTCCCAATTTGCTGACAGACAGACATAACATACACCCAGCAAGATGAAAAGACTGCTAGTTTCCCAGAAAACAGGAGCTGACGGTGACTTCTGTAGGCTTATGGAGGAAGGAGCCCGTGTGAAAACCAGATGGGAGAGCTGTTAAGAGTTGTATGTTTCCAAAATTGCCTTTGTAGCTGCTTTACAAAAATTTGGACCGTGCATGCTGGAGGGATAGGGGCCATTCCAACAACACACTGCTTGGCATCTCAGAAATGGATTAGAATGGCAGGGAATAAACTATGTACTCTGGCAAAAGCTTTGAGGAAAAGGAATGGCTAACAGGCAACCTCTAGGAGCCCTTGGTTCCTGCAATGCTCCGTCCACTATTACTCAAAATTCCATACATGGAAACAAGCTGTGAAAGCCCTAAATTAAAATTGGGTTTAGGAATTAAAAATGCTATATTCTCTTTTCTTGAATGGACTAAAATGATTTGGGACATGTGCAGTGTATGTAAAATAAAATAATTCCATTTCAAAGAAATATTTATTTTTCTCTTAGCAAAAGGGAGTTAGGTTTTGGTGTTAGGCAAACCTAGGTTCAAATCCCCACTCCACCCATAGCTGTGTGATCTTGCACAGCTAGCTGGCTTGCTTGCTTTTTGAGCTCCCTTTCCTTATCTATGAATTGGGGATAATCCTTTCTCAGGATTGTTGCAGGGGTTAAATGCATTACACTGTATACATCTCTGGTCAGAACTTGGCCCATGATATGTACCCCATGCATTTTTTCCAATAAACAAGTATTGGGACTACACTGGTGAGCATGACACTCTGCATTTCTCAGGAAACTTACAGCCACATTTGGTATCTGATCCCCTTTGTTCCTCAGTTTACCAGTAAGGCCCAGAGAAGGTGTTCCCTGCCAAGGTTATTTGGCCAGATCTGAGAGTAGTATCTGGGCAACCTGACTAATCCGGTGGCTTCTCAATTACTTTTGTAAAAAGGAAAAAGTAGCCACATTCCTTCACTCACCAACTGAAAGTTCTTTTATCAGACTTAAAAAACTAGGTCACACATTTGCATTTGTGGTTCATATGATGACAGTAAGGTGGCCCTGGCTTAAAATCGTTGTCATAGTTTATTGAGTTTACCTAAAAATGTATTCTTCATTCCTCCATCCCACCAAGAATGTATGCAATACTAAGAGCATCTGGGATTTTAAGTGGCTACTGTTTGTTAACAAAGCAGTAACTTCCCTGAAGGAGTTTTGCGAGTTGGGAGAACTCACAAAGGCAATTAATTTTGTTCTTCGGTGCCTCCGCTGCATTCATTTGTACTTCATGCAAGCTTAAATTATAACCCAGGAGCGAGTCGAACCATTATCCGATTTGATATTTAGTTTTGATTTTATTAGTAGTTGTCTTTAATAGATGTCTTGTCATGTAGGTTTCCTGATTATTAGTAATTTAAATTGACTCTGAGAATGAAAGGAAACCGCAGGCAAGAAACTGATGGGCTGTGACCACAGCGGTCTTCCAGCTCTCACGGCATCTGTGACGCCTCAACACCCACCCCCCAACACACACCCCCTTCAAGGCTTTGAACAGTCTTTCGGCTAATGCTGAAAATGAGAGCTTAATACTGTTACCGTATGGGAACCTGTAAAAGCAAATGGGCATCGTAAGTGTTCTTTCCTCTTTGAAGGTAAGTGTTGTCCATGGGTCCCCTCTCTACTTGATCAGATTTAATTTGACCCAGGAGTATCGATCTGGGAGGATGCTAACTGAAAAACAATGATTGCAGGAGAGGTAATTTCCCTTGTTCTTATGCAGTGTCTTTCTACCACTCTCTGGAATTGCTCACGGTGTCTTTGTGAAGGGAATGGATGAACATTTGCTGTTCTCTGCTGTGCTTTAGGTAGTGGCCAAATTCATGTAAGTCCTCAAAGAGGCTGTTCCCTGGAGTGGTCCCGGGCAGTGCAAGTCATGCTCTTGAGGGGCATTTCTTGTGGGCTTTAAGATCCAGTGCTTTGGCACTGATTTCCCCGAGCTCCAGTCCTATAGCTGATGACCCTGGAATCTGGTATCTTAGGTTGGATTTGGCTTAATTTCAATCCAAAGATTTGAAAACCAACTCTAGGTCATTTGCTAAATAATTCTGCTTACTCATTAACCAAGTGTGTATTAAGTACCTACTTATTTAGGCATTTACGTGAAGGAAGTGGGAAGGAAGTTCTTTGGATGGGTGAATGAATGAATGAGTTGTACTTTCTGTCTTCAGGTAGCTCCCAGTCCCTTTTAGGATGGTCTGACCAAGGCAGTTTTTATACGAGTTTTAGAACCTTATGCTGATGAGATATGCTCCCAACCCAGGGTCTCTAAGCCACAGAGTTACTTTTTGCGACAATTTTGTATTCTCATTTCTCTTGCTCATCCAGAAAAGCTAAATTGTGAACAAAATATATTTTAGAAGTGAGTGAAAAAAGAATTTTTAGGAAGTCAGTAAAATCTGTTGCTGAGAAATGTTTGTTCCTGGCAACCAACCTGAAGACTTTTATTATGGAGAGAGAGCCTAAGAGGGAATCCATTTTCAATTTATCTGTCCCCCTGCCCCCAGCCCAGTTTTCACCATTTTTATAGTTGTGGTAACGTATAGGCATGGGACAGTGTATGAGATCATGTTGCTTTTCTCATGCCACAGCATGGCTCTCTCTCCGAGAAGCCCTGGCTCTGAGAGGTTTTGTCCTCCCAACCTGGTGAGCCCAGGTGGCCTGGGGGACGCCACCTGCACAGCCTCCCACACTACTGGGGCTCATGTCTGTGACTGAAGCAGGCTCAGCTAAAATTCAAGAGGACAAGCCCACCAGGATGACTTTTTTGGAGTGTTTGAGGGTGAGCACTGGGTTACTACCACCCAGGCTGATCCAGCTGCCTCTATATTCTCCAGCAGATAATAATGCTGCTACTTTGTCTTTACTTGATCAATTCTAACGTGCTTGCTAGGCAAGACTGCTTCTAATTATACACACTAGTTTTAAAGTAATTTCAGAAGTAAATTCCAGTTTCTAGATAGCTTTTGTGTGTAAGCCATTGGTCTAGCTTTAAAGAGGGACATCATTTTAGGATTTGTTTTTAACCTCCTCTCCCTGTATGAAAAAGTAGAATGGCAGAATCCTGTCTTAGAGTCAAATCTCAGTTAATCTTTTTTTTTTAAAGATTTTATTTGAGAGAGAGAGAGAGAGGAGAATGAGAGATTGAGAGCACGAGAGGGAAGAGGGTCAGAGGGAGAAGCAGACTCCCTGCTGAGCAAGGAGCCCAACGTGGGACTCGATCCCGGGACTCCAGGATCATGACCTGAGCCGAAGGCAGATGCTTAACAACTGAGCCACCCAGGCGCCCCTCAAGTTTAGTCTTTTTTTTTTTTTTAAAGATTTTATTTATTTATTTGAGATAGAGAGAATGAGAGATAGAGAGCACAAGAGGGAAGAGGGTCAGAGGGAGAAACAGACTCCCTGCCGAGCAGGGAGCCCGATGTGGGACTCGATCCTGGGACTCCAGGATCATGACCTGAGCTGAAGGCAGTCGCTTAACCAACTGAGCCACCCAGGCGCCTTCAGTTAATCTTTTATGAACTATATAGTTCATAATAGTTTACTTCCTGGGCAAAATAGTTCACTTCCAAACTTCCGTTTAGAGATAGTAACATTAATTAATTAATTAATCAAATTATCCTCATTGCTAGAATTAAATATAATATATAGGAATTATTGACAGATTGTAATGCTTTAGGATAGTCCAGGCTTTTCATGTTTTCACTCTTAATCTTTAGTTCAAATTTTAAAATTTATTCACTGTATTTACTGTGATTTGTGGGAAAACTGTATAGTTTGAAATACCATAGTAAGGAGTTTGTGCAAAGCTATGATGAAAAGCCTGAAGTCCCATTGCCCTACTCCTATGAACAGTTGCTGTGAAGAAATGGAAATGTTATTCTGAATTGACCTAAACCAGTGGTCCTGCGCTCTAATCTCTGATTCCCAGATGATAACAGATGTCTCTTAAGTGATTCCAGGTGTTCTGAACATAGTGAAATCTCTTATCTGCCACCTCCACAGTTACTCCTTAAAGTTCTTTTATATTGCCTCTTTAATAGTATTTGAAGGATCGGGGTTCCTTGACAGCTGTTGGAACTCTTAACTCCCTACTTGAAGGGACGCTGCTTTTAGTCCTCAGGTGATCTCCAGACTTTCATGCTGTACTGTTTGATTCGAGCCCACATGCCAAATAGTTTTAATATGTTCTCCTTTTTTATTAAACAGATTTTGTCATGTCCAGGAGATTTCCTGCCGGTAGCAGCTCTAACTTTTTCTCACCATCAAGGCTTTCCCTGCCCCTTGTTAACTCTCGGCCAGGGATTTTCTGCATACTTCTGTTCACAGTATTCCTGGTGGCATCCTATATGCTAGGAAACCTTCCCTGACCACCTTCAGAATTCAGTACTCCCTCTTCCATAATTTAGAGTGTTTCATGCATACTTGCAGGTTCAGGCCTTTCAAAGCCCACATTTAACTTTGGGGGAAGTTCTCACGTGTCAAATCTGAGCTTCACTTCTGTAGCAGAAGTTGAGGTATTTCGGTAGAACATTCTGTCAAATACGATGGAAATTCAGAAGGCAGAATGATGTAGTTAGAGAGCTGAACTTGATGTCTAAGTTCAGCTCTACATTTTAACAGCTTTTTGACCTTGGGCTCGTACTTTGCCTTCCAAGTTTTCTCACATTAGGCTGTATTGGTTTTGTTTTTATCCTCTCTTAAACCCAAAGAAGGGAAGTATTGGCTTGAGATGGAGGAGACAGAGACATTTCCTATGTTTCAACAGAAGGGGAGGAGGAAGAGATGGGCATACATTTTTGTGTACATCCAATGTCTGGCCATGTAATCATGGTGGTAGTAATGGCTGGTATTTATGGCATGCTTCCTCTGGGCCACACACCATTCTAAATACTCCAAATATATTATTTAACTTTCATACAATCCTGTGAGGTTGGTGCCACTCTTATCCCCAATTTAGAAAGGAATAAACAGAAGCACAAATTAACTCACCCAAAGGACAAGGTGAGAATAAGGACATAAGTGATCTGGTTCCAGAGCCCAGACATCCAGTGGTGGTCAATACTTATTGAATACATGTGTTTTTGGAAAGTTGAGGCAATTCCTGTCTGTTAGCTTCTATTTTCTTGATGAAGTAGGTGGTGCGATCAGACACTGAGAAGGAAGAACGTGTGTGGAGATGAGATGTTTGAGTGGAGAATGGAGAAGATGTAAAATAGTTATGTAGGCTGACTAGTGAAAACAGAATTGCTGGATGGTGTTGAAGGCTTAGTTGATGCTGTAGGTTCTATAAATGTAGAATTTTTAGAGATACAATATGTTTGGGGGGAATTTATTCCCCAGCCATGCTTATCAGCCTAAATGTAGGCACAAAGGTAAATAGTTGTATTCATTCAGGGATTAGGTGTTTTCCATGCATATGTGATGAAAGGGAAAGAAACATGGGCCTTTAATGATGGACCACAGAACTAAGCTAAGATAAGGCAGCAGTGAAGGACGAAGGGTTTAAAAAAAAACAGGGAGGAATGGTATGGGAGGAGTTGTGAGATGAGCCAACATGAAGGATAGGAAGAAACTAGTTTCAAAAGTGGGGATTCTGAATTAGTGATTTCAGAGGCAGAGCAGGTTTGGCAGTGGCAAGGTCAAGGAGAGACTAAAGCCAAATTTACATGCTGAATTTTCTTTTTTTTTTTTTTTAGATAAGCCACCTTTAGATGATTCAACAGGGCAGCTGCACTTTGGGGTTATCTTTCTCTGGCTGGTGAGTGAGCAGTAAGGGTTCCTGGAGTGATAGTTTTGTTGAACTCAGGCTTGCAAATTTGGCATTCAAACTCTGACAGTGACTTCTCCAGTGTTAACTGAACAAAAGGCCCTCAAACTCATAATGCATGTGCCTTGGTAGAGAATTAGGTTGGTGGCATTAAAAAAAAAACAAAAAACAAAAAAACAACCAAAATCTCTTGCACCAGAGTGCTCTGTAATTACTTTATCTTAGTCTTTATAATGTTAAATGCATGGTTTTTAATTAGCAAAGGTAAGTTTTTATGAATCTGAGTAGTATTTACATAGCTAGGTAAGGAACTGGGAAGCTCATAAGTATTTTGGAGTTGGGCTATCAGCATGGTTTGATGAAAAGAGCATTAATCTGAAATCAGAAAGACCTGAGTTCAAAACTTGTTTTACCAAGTGCTACCTATTCTCCATCTGTAGCAGTAATTTTTTTTTTTTTTTTTTTTGAGAGAGAGAGAGAGCGCATGAGCAGGATGGAGGAGGGACAGAGGGAAAGGGAGAGAGAGAATCTTAGCAGGCTCCTGAGATTATGACCTGAGCCGAAATCGAGTCGGTTAATTAACCGACTGAGCCACCGAGGTGCCCCCCTGTAGTAGTAATTCTTATTAATTCATTGAGTTGTGGCAAGCATTAAGTAGCTTGTGTAGGTAAATGTCTGGCACATAATAGCTGCTGAACAAATGTTAATTTTCCCTTTCTAAGACCCCATTTCCCACCACTCCAGTTAATTTTAGATCATTGGCTTGAGGAAACCTTGGTTTTTCAAGTTCATTAGAAATTCTGAGTGGAAAGTTTGTCATACATTTTCCAGCTTTCATGAGTGTGGCCAAAGATTAGGAGAGGTAGGTACTGTCAGAAATATAGTTGATAATGTAGACATATTTGCCAGTATTGGCCCCTACAGTGGTTTGCATATATGGGTGGATAGTAGCCATTTTTGAGCAGGCCCACACACCTAGGAGGTAGTAAGCCTTGATGCTAGAGGAAGGTGGGTATTTGCAGAATACTTAATAACAGGACATGGGGAAGTGCCCAGGGGAGGGGTGCATGGAGTAAGAGACCTCCGATATTTGTTCCCTGAGGTCAAGTTTAGAAGTAGCAAAGCAGAATCGGTGCCAGGCCAAGCAAGGGAAATCACTTTGGGGAGAATAAGACAGGGAAGGCTTCGGAGCAGAGTTGATCCCAATGTGAGTCAGTTCTTGATCATTACAACAATTCCATCCAAAAGGCATGAGAACAAAGACCATACCTTCTCACCTGGAAACTGGGGCACTGGTGCTCAGAGAGGGGCCAGAGGCAGGGGCAGGGTTGGGAAAGAGAAGTCCTTGGAATTAAGGAGACCTCATACAGAGGGGCTGCTGAGCTGACAGGAGACTTGTCTACTCCACTTAGGCCTCCCCCCTGATAGGGTTGCATAATGCTTGGCATCTCTACTTTTAGACAGAGAACAAACCTGACCATTTTCTATCCTGCTGGGCTGTGGAGCGACAGCTCTTGATATGCTGACCAGCTGCCTCAAGGTTGATTCCAGAGGAACAGTAGGGAACTTACTGATAGCCAAAAGGGGCTGAGGCAAAAGTAGTTGTCCCAAAACTGCAAATGAAATTCAAGTCATATGTTTAACCCAGGGTCACCTATTTATTATGTAATACCTGAAAATAAAGTGTCAACACCGGTGACATCACAAAGAAAACAAGTGATCATTTATTAAGAGATTAGAATCTAGTTAAAAGCAAAATTCAGTTTTGGGAATGTTAAAAGAGGTGGAAAGCAGAAAGCTCTAGGAGTTTTGTTTTGATTTTACTCCCAATTATGTAATCAATACATGCTCATTTCTCATCCTCCTCCCCTGCCGGATCGGAGGTGCTGTAGGAGAAAGGAGAGGCGGCACCTGGGTGGGGCAGTTGGTTGAGCTTCTGACTTTTGGTTTTGGCTCACGTCGTGGCCTCAGGGTCATGGGATTGAGCCCCGTGGGGGTTCTGCGCTGAGGGTGGGCTCTGCTTGGGATTCTCTCTCTCCTTCTGCCCCTCCCCCTGCTTGTGTTCTCTCTCTCTCTCTCTCTCTCTCTCTCTCTGTCTCTCTTTAAATAAATACTAAAAAAAAAAAAAAAAGAAAGAAACCCACACAACCCTACCATCTGCATGCAACAATTATGACATATTCTTTTAGTGTTTTTCATATACTTACAATATTTTTATATGGTTACTTTTAAAATTTATTTTTTCAGTCATGAATATATTTAGGCTCTAACGTAAATGTACAGCACATCAAAATTGAAGAAAATGACCCATGATGCCATCTACCCAGAGAACTTAGGTGTCCAAAATACTCTGCAAACAATGTATCAACATTTTCTTTGTAAATAGTTAAAATGTAAATATGTAATTAAAATAATATAGGTATAATGTAAAGGTACAATTAACCATCCTTCAATTCCAGTTTTCTATCCATGTTATCACTTTTATGCATAAATAGTTATTACATGTTATCTGATGCATATGAAATAACATATGTAAAGGTATGATAAAATGAATATTTGAGAATCAACTGCCCTACTAAAGGACATGACCAGTGACATTAAAACCATTCCTGTTGGCTACATGGACCATTTCCAGTGGTTTTTCATTTGTTTTTGTTTTGCTGTGACCAACACCACTATTAATGAACAATCAGAATAGAAATTTTGTAAGCTGCTACTTCCACATCCTCTGACCCACCTGCGAGTTTGTCCATTTATTCTGCTTTTTCTCCTGTTGTCATGGATGTACTGTCCAGATTCTTAGCAAGAGGAAAACCCTGCATCTGCACACTAGATTCCATCCTCTCTCACGGACTCAAGATGTGATTCCAGCAACTCTCTTCTTTCTATTCAGGATTATTATTTCCTTCTCTCTCTCTCTCTTCTTCTCTCCCCTCCCCTCATTGTACAGGCATGTGGCTATTTTTCCCATCTTAGAGGGGGAGGTGGGAAATCACTTTGTTAAACTACATTTTGATACCTTTCATCATGTGACCTCCAGGGACCCCTACTTCCCTGTTTTCTTGCTACCCCCCCTTTTCTATCCCCTTCACTGATTCTTAGATGGCCCCCCAAATCTTTTAACGGTTATGTGCCCCAGGACTCAGTCTTTGGACAAACTGACCTTTTCTCCTTTAAATATATTTAATCCTTTGATTATATCTAGTGTCATGTGATGGCTGTAAGTATCATGTGACAGCTCTTAAAATTAAACATCAATCTCAAGCCTGGACTTTTCTGTGAACTCCAGCTGTCTACAGCTTTGCTTGGCTGTCTAATAGGCAGTTTTATATAACATACTCAAAATTTAGCTCCTGATTTTTTGTCTTCCCCATTTCAGTTAATAATAATGCTATCTTTCCCTGTGATCATGCCAGAAACCTTAGAGCTGTCCTTGACTTCTCTCTTTGGCTCACACAATCCACTGGCAAATTTGGCTTTAGCTTACATTCAGGTATATCTAGGATGTGATCACTTCTCTCCACCTTACTGCTACCACCTTGGCGCAAGTGACCACCATTTCTTTCTGGGTTACTATAACTGGTTTCCTGGTTTTCAGTCTTAACCTCTTAGATGCACCTTTTCTCAAACAGCATTCCTTATCTGATCCCAGAATGCAGAAAAGGATTTAAATGACTGTTTTCTCGGTTCTCTCAATGAGGGAACATAAATAGTATCATTCTTGATAGAAGAGTAGTTAAGTCGTTACCTACAAAGGAATACTTAAGGCGTTACATACCGCCTACTCCCCCCCCC
The DNA here is from genome assembly GCF_037043125.1 of Eumetopias jubatus. Taxonomy (NCBI): domain Eukaryota; kingdom Metazoa; phylum Chordata; class Mammalia; order Carnivora; family Otariidae; genus Eumetopias; species Eumetopias jubatus. Next base: position 83,930,868 of record NW_028274821.1, on the reverse strand, counting down.
CAGGTTTATTGAGATACAATTGACATATGACATTGTATTAAGGTATACAGTGTAATGATTTGATACATGTATGAATTGTAAAATGATTACCATATGCGTTAAGGCTTAATTCTTTCCTTAGAACTTTGAGAAGAGAATGACAGTGTCTATAATTAGCACAGCGCCTAGAGAGATTTTTTTTTTTTAAATTGTCAGATCAGACCACCCCTTGGTCCCAAGTTCTCCAGTGGTTTCCTTTTGGAGGAAAAGTCTATATAGTACAAGGCCCAAGGTGATATGGTCCCTTACCTACCTCTCCTTATTTCATTTCCATTACTTTTCATCTCACTCCCTCTGCTCCAGCCATACTGGCCCCTGTGTTGTTTCATCTGGTCGATGTTCTTCCAGATAATGACATGATTGGTTCTCACCTCTTCTTCACTTCTTTATTCAAATGTCACTTTAGTGAGGCCTTCTCTGACCCCTCTATTTAAAATCACGCCCACATTCCTCTTCCTTGATTTGTTTCATGTTATTTTAGTTCTCTTTTTCTCATCCTTCCATTTGCTCTCATCCTAGGAAATTTGATTTCCCTGTTATCACTTCCCTCTTCATTTTGTGCTTTTTTCTTCAATATTTAACATTCATATATTCATCACCTAGATTTTAAAATCAACATTTTACTATACTTGCTTTCCCACATGTCTGTCTATCCATCAATACTTCTTTTACTCATTTCTTTTCTTTTTTTTTCTAAATATTTTATTTATTTGAGAGAGAGAGAACACAAGAGCGCAGGGTGAGGGGAAGAGGGAGCAGACTCCCCGCTGAGCAGGGATCCAGACTTGGGGCCTGATCCAGGACCCTGGGGTCATGACCTGAGCTGAAGGCAGATGCTTAAATGACTGAGCCACCCAGGCACCCCCAAAATCACATTATTTCCCAGCAGTTCAGTTTCCTCAACTTAAGGTTTAGAGTGATGATCGGGTGAGGTAATACACAAAAAATTGTATATAAATATACATAAATAATATATAAAAATTCCATATACAGTCTAGTACTTTTCAAAATGTTGATGTTGTTCTTCATTTTTTCCATCAACATGAGGTTCTGCCAATAGGTAACACAGAAAAGACAAGCCTCACAAATATTCAGCATCTCTTGGGTCTTTGCTTAGGTTTCTGCTTGTACATAGCTTTATTGTATTTCTTCCTCCTTTTACAAAACCATTGCTTTATCTGTTTTACTGTCATGTTAAGTTCAAATGCAAGTGATTGGCTATCTTCCTTTGTGGGGCATTTGTTTAACTTAAAGGTTGCCCAGAGAGTGTCCATGAGGGGTTTGCTGACTTATCTTTTCTGGGGATATTGCTCTTCATTTTTCTCTTCCTTTTCCTGTTTCTCTTCCAGTCTCTTTTCTATTTCCAATTCTTTTCTTCTCCTCCTCTTTCTTTCCATTTTTTCTTTCCTCTTCTTTCATCTTCACTATGATTCCTCTTTGATTGCTCTGGATTTTGATCACAAAGCATAGCTGCTTCTTTCTGTATAGCAAAACCTTAACTTGAAGTATCAGGAGCTTTTGAAGTGTCAGGAATCCTCTCCACCTTGAAAAGCTTTCTTCTCATGGCTTCCAGGATACCATCCTTTCCTGACTTTCCTTCTATATCAATGGCTGCTCCTTCACAGTTTTCTCTGGGGCACCTCGCTGGCTCAGTCGGTAGAACAAGCAACTCTTGGTCTCAGGATGGTGGGTTTGAGCTCTGCATTGAGTTAGAGATTATAAATAAACAAACTTTAAAATAAAAGGAACAAGGTTTTCTTTGTTTGTTCCTTCTCTTTCCTCCCACCTTTCCCCAGCCTTGGTCCTGCCCAGTTTCTCCTCTTTTACTCATTTCAAAGTAAGTTGCAGATATTAGTACACTTCACCTCTAAACACTTCTGCTTATGTATTATTAATTAGCACTCAATATTTATTTATCATTCTTGCCCCGCCTTTCTAGAGAAAAGTTATGTACAATGAAATGTATTAATCTTAGGTAAACTATTTGGTGAGTTTAAACAAATGGGTACACCTGTGTGGTCCAAGCACTTATCAAAATGTAGAACGTTACTGTCACCCCAGAAAGTTCCCTCATGGTCTTTCACAGTCAAACCCTGTGCCTGTCCCTCAAAGGAACCTACTTTTATGCTTTTCTTCCATAGAGTTTTCCCTGTTCTAGAACTTCATATAAATGAAATCATATATGCTCTTCTGTGCAAGGCTTCTTTCACTCAGCATGATGTTTTTGAGATTCATGGGTGTTGTTGCTTTATCAGCAACTCTTTCTGTTGCTGAATATTTGTCCATTGTATGATTATATCACAGTTTGTTCTTTTCTTCTGTTGATGGACAGCTGGGCCATTCCACTGTTGGGCTATTACGAACAAAGTTGCTGTGAACATTCTTATACAAGTCTTTCTATGATCACATATTTTCATTTCCCTTGGGAGATACAGACGTAAAAGTGTTGGGTCACAGGATAGTTGTATATTTAGTTTCATGAGAAATTACCAGACCTTTTCTCAAAGCGGTTGTACCATTTTTGCATTGCCACCAACAACGTATGAGAGTTCCAGTTCTGCATCTGTACCAGTATTTCGTGTTGTCAGTCTCTTTATTTTTAGTCATTTTGGTGGGTGTATCTCATTATAGTTTTAATTTGCATTTCCCTGGTGACTAATATGCACTTAATATGTTTATTGGCACATGAAGAAAGTAGTTAAATCTCTGACTTTTTCTTTACTGAGTTGTGGGAATTCTTTATGTATTTTAATACCGATCCTTTGTCGGATATATATATTGTGCAAATATTTTCTCCTAGTCTAGAGCTTGCCTATGCATTTTCTTAATAGTCTCTTTTGACAAGCAGGTTTTTTTATGTTGATGAAGTTTATTAATATTTTCCCTTTATGGTTTATGCTTTCTCTGCTCTAAGAAACTTCTGCTTACCCCCAAGTCATGCTGTTATGTTTTCTCTTATGTTCTCATCTAGAAACTTTATAATTTTAATTTTTGTGTTTAAATCCATGGTCCATCTTAAATTGATTTTTGTACCTGGAATGAGGTGCGGGTTCAGTGTTCATTTTTTTTTTCTTCCCATCTGTTTATCCAGTCTTTCAGCGTTGTTTGTTGTGAAGACTGTTTTCCTTGTTGGATTGCTTAGGTGGCTTTGTAGTGATTGTATAAGTGTGAGTCTCTTCTGTGCCATTGTTATATTTATCTTTATGCCATACTGTCCTGAGTATTGTAGTTTTGGAGTGAATATTGAAGATTGGTAGTACATATGCTCCAACTGTGGTCTTTTTCTAGATTGCTTTATATTTGCATTTGCATGTATATTTTAGAATCAGCTTGCCAGTTCTACAAAAACATCTGATTGGAATTGTATTGAATTGATAGCTCAGTTTGGAGAGAAGATGACATAACAATATTAAATCTTTTAATTCACGAACATGGCATATCTCTCCATTTATATGTCTTTAATTTCTTTCAGCAGTATATTTACTTTTCAGTTTAAAGGTCTTACATGTCTTTTGTTATGTATGGTTGTTGTTTTTTTTACAATGCTATCAACAGAATTGGTTGTTTATTGTATTTGCCAATTGTTTGCTATATAAAAGTGTATATATATTTACCACCATACATACACACACAGTTGATTTTTTTTGTATATTGACACTGTATCTTGTGACCTTGTTAATTTCGGTTATTAGCTGTTAGTATACTTTATTAGATTCTCTAGGTAATGTAAACCATCATGTCCTCTGCATATAGACAGTTTTACTTCTTCCTTTTGGATTTTTATGCCTTCTATTTCTGTTTCCTTCCTCATTGCATTGGGTGGGACCTCCAGTGCCATGTAGAATGTTGAATACAAGCAGTGAGAGTGAGTATCTCTGTCTTGTTCTCAGTGTTTTGCTATAAAGTATAATAAGAACTGTAGATTTTTTTAGAGATGCCCTTAAAGTGAGGAAGTTTTATCATGGATGTGTGTTGAATTTTGCTGTTTATTCTGCATCTATTGCTATGAACATCTGGCTTTTTCCTATATTCTTTTAAAATGGCAAATTATAACCAGTTGATTTTAAATGTTCTACCAATCCACTTGGTAATGATATTTTATCCTTTTTATATATTACTGGGCTTTGTTGGATATTTAGTGTAGAATTTTTGTCTGTGTTCATGAGTGATACTAGGTTATATGTATTGTTACATCTTCAGTATTGTTATTGGGGTTATTTTTCTTCTAGGTGTTTGAAGTTTCTGCCTTTCACATTTAAATATTTAATCCACCTGGATTTTTTTTTTTTAATGGATATTATACAGTTGGGTTCCAATTTCAATTTTTTCCCCCCATTTAGAAATCCAGTTGCCCCTGTAACATGTTTTGAATATCCATTCATTCCTCTAGGGATTTGCAGGGCTGACCTTGTCCTACATCAAGTTTTCCTATATCTTCAGGTCTTGTTTCTGGCTTTTCATTCTGTCCTACTAGCTAATTTGTATATCTCTATGCTAATATTTTGTTGCATTGACTACGATAGTCTTAATATCTGTCAGTAGAGTTTCCTCACCTTCTTTTCTTCAAAAATGTCTTGCTTTTCTTGGTTCCCTACCCTTCCAAATAAATTTTAGACTTGTATTATAAAGTTTCATCAAAACCATGTTGAGACTTTGATTAGACTTTCATTGAATATATGGGTAGGTCTGTGGTGAATTGACATCTTTGTGTTAACAAGTGTTTACAACTTTTGAACATGATGTCAGGTTTATTTAGGTGTTACTTTAATATCTTTTAATAACACTTAAAAATATATTCCATAATGATCCTGTGCATCTTTGGATCATTTTTTCACTAAGAACTTATTTTTTTGTGGGCTTATAAAAGGTATGTATCTTTAATTTTCTGTTGTGTTGTTTAGCAGTTCAAAGTATTGATCTTTTCCCGTGTATCTAATTAATTCTAGTAATTTATTATATGTTCTTTTGTGTTTCAGATACAAAATCATGTAACTTATAAATGACTGTTTTGTCTTTTTTCTCTTTTCTTTATATCCTTTATTTCCTTTTCTTATCCAGTTGTGCTGCCCCATATCTCCAGTACAATGTTGAGTAGAATTAAAGATAGTGATTTTTTTTATTGTGTCTGATTTTAAAGAGTATTTTAACATTCCTCCAGTAAGATAGGTCTCAATTAGTTGCTATTTATTAAACAGGTTCTTTTGTGTTTCTAATTTGCTTTTGTTTATTTACTTGCCACAAATGAGTGTGTCTTAATTGTTGCTCTTAAACGAATTCACTGTCTTCCTGTTTTATCTTTGGAGTTGTACAATTTCACAGTGCTTTGTCTGTGATATAGAATTATTTATCTTGCTTGGGATTTCCGGATCAGTAATTCTGGAATGTTATCAGCCATTATTTCTTTGTTGCCTCTTCTCCATTTTTTTAAAGATTTTATTTATTGTGTGTGAGAGAGCGTGCGCACACAAGTAGGGTGAGTGGCAGGCAGAGGGAGGAGCAGGTTACCTGCTGAGCAGGGAGCCCGATGAGGGACTTGATCTCAGGACACTGGGATCATGACCTGAGCTGAAGGCAGACACTTAACTGACTGAGCCACCCAGGCACACCTCCACTCTTTTTATTACATTCTTTTTTTTTTTTTTTAATTTACTTATTTGACAGAGACATAGCGAGAGAGGGAGCACAAGCAGGGGCAGAGGGAGAGGGAGAAGGAGGCTTCTCGCCAAGCGGGAAGCCCGATGAGGGGCTCGATCCCAGGACCCTGGGATCATGACCTGAGCTAAAGGCAGACGCTTAACGACTGAGCCACCCAGGTGCCCCTTTTTATTACATTCTTTTAGAAATCTGATTAGAATGTGTTAGACTTTTTCACTCTCTTTTATATTGCTTATCTTTTTCCAATTGGAAGAAGGGTGGTATGGCTGTAGACTATCTTCTTTCTCATATGTATTTTTTTTCTCTTTGTCTATTTAGGCCACAGTATGGATAATGTATCTGGGTTTATTTTTCAGTTCACTAATTTTACCCTTACATGTGTCTATAATCTTTTCATTTTGTGACGTTCCATGTAATTCTTTTATAGATCTGCTTGGTTATTTGTAGTCTTTTTTGTTTTCTACTCATTTTCAATCTTTATTTTTTAAACATGTTGAATAGTTTTTTTAATTTTCCATTTCTCATTATTTTAGTTGTCTATAAAGCTGTATTTGTAGGAAATTTTTGAGGCCTTGGTTAAATTTTGAGTCCCTCTACATTAGATCTGTATTTCACTTATGCTTCTGGCTATCACCTAGAGGTACTGATAATTATGCTTTTCTGTAAATTATCTGTTTGCCATTTTATCAGACCATAGTAGGTAAATTTGGATTACAAATCTATGTGAGAGCATACTTTTAGTTAGAAATTGTCAGTGGAGATGTTTGTTTCCACCCTGCAATAGCATCCAGAATAGAACATTTCTGCTGGCAGAGTTTATGCAAATTTTTAAATTTTTACGCTAAAGATGTAGCCCTGAAGCACCTAAATTTAGTTTGTAGTATACTTAGGAGGTTTTTAGGCTTTACCTCCTTTCACTTCTGCCTTGTATCTCCATCATTTGAGAATTCAAAGTGCCCATAGTTTGGCAAAGAGCTTCAGGGTAAAAGCTACCTTTATTGCTAATTTACCTTTCTGAGTTCCAGTTTCCATTTCATCTTCTGCTCTCTGAAGTGTTTACTCTTTGCTGGATGAACAGTATGTTTTTCAAAGTAACTAATCTTCCAATATGCCAAAAATGGAAGATCTAATGATACACACACACACACACACACACACACACTCACGAATTTTAAGTGTACCGTTTAGCACATTTGACAAATGTATACAGATGGATAACCACTATCATAGTCAAGATATACAACATTTCTGTTATCCCAAAAAGTTCCTTGCTCCTCTTCTCGTCACCCCTTGCAGCCTTGGCCCTTAGCAACTGCAGATCTGTTTTCGTTCACTACAGATTAGCTTTGTCTTTCCTAGGTTTTCACATAAATGGAATCATCTTTATGTACTCTTTTATGTCTGTGTTCTTTTGCTCAGCATAACGTTTTTGTGATTCAACCATGTTATGTATATGAATAGTTTGTTCCTTTTTATTGCTGAGTAGTATTCTGTTGTATGGATGTATCCCAGTTTATTCCCTTGTTGATGGACATCTGGGTTATTTCTAGGTTTTGGTTACCATAAATAAGACAGATATGAACATTCATGTTTAAACTTTTGTGTGGACCTGTGATTGCTGGGTCTTGTGGTATAATAACTTTATAGGAAACTGCAGTTTTTCAACAATATATGATCCAGTTGCTCCTTGTCTTCAACAACTGTTGATAGTGTCTTTTTCATTTTAGTCATACTGTTAAATGGTAGTGTCTCATTGTGGTTTTAACTTGCACTTTCCTAATGACTTAAAATGTTGAAAATCTTTTCATGTGCTTATTTACTAGAAGATACAGTCCAGTTTTTCAGTTTTTTCTTTAATGGTTCATGTTTTTTGTGAAATCTTTGCAGAACCTAAGAACACAAAGATTTTTCTCCTATATTCTAGACATTTCACAGATTTTTCTCTTACATTTAGGGATGCATTTCTGTTACTTTTGTATATGATGTGAGGTAAGGAAATTGATGTTAAAATGATAAATTGAAATTAATAAAACACTTTCTTTATAATAGCATTAAAATATGATATACTTATACCTAAAACTAATATTCTATGTCAGCTGTACTTCAACTTAATAAAATGAAATACTTAGGGGTAAATTGATCAAAATATTTGCATTACATAGACACTGAAAAGTGTAAAACATTTCTGAGAAATGTTAAAAGAAGATCCAAGTTAAGCCATGCTCATGGATTCAAGAACTCAATGATATAAGGGTGTTATGATGGTTAATTGTACGTGTCAATTGGGCTGTGCTGTGGTGCCCACTTGTTGGGTCAAACATTAGTCTAGGTGGTGCTGTGATTAGCATTTATAATCCCCTCACTTGAAATAAAGGAGATAACCCTCTAGTGCAAGGTTGGGGTTCGTCCAGTTAAAGTCCTTAAGAGCAAAAACAGCTTTCTGTGAGAAGAAAGAATTTTGCCTCAGGACTGTAACATAGAAATCCTCTCTGAGTTTACAGCCTGCTGGCCTACACATTTTGGACTCTAGAATGCAACATCACCTCTTACCTGAATTTCCAGCCTGCTGCCTGCCCTGTAGATTTTGTACTTGCTCAAACCAATTCCTTAGAATACACCTCTCCCTCAGTGTGTCTGTGTATATATATACATATCCCTTACTGATATTGTTTTCTCTGGAGTACTGTTATAAAGATGTCAGTTTTCCCAGACCTGTAGAGTACAATGCAATACTACTATGCTTTTTTCTAGAATTCAATAAGCTGATTCTAAAATTTGTATGGAGATTTATATGGCAAAGGACTTAGCTAAAATAAGTTTGAAAAAGAAGAATAGGGTGTCTGGGTGACTCAGTAGGTTAAGTGTTCTGCCTTCAGCTCAGGTCATGATCCCGGGGTCCTGATCAAGTCCTGCATCGGGCTCCCTGCTCATCAGGGAGCCCTCTTCTCCCTCTCCTGCTGCTGCTCCCCCTGCTCATGCTCGTTCTCTCTCTCTCTCGTAAAAATAAATAAAAATACTTAAAAAAGAAAGAAAAAATAAAGTTGGAGGGACCACATTACCTGCTTTTAGGTCTGCTCATGTTCGTTCTCTCTCGTAAAAATAAATAAAAATACTTAAAAAAAGAAAAAGAAGAATAAAGTTGGAGGAACCACATTACCTGCTTTTAGGTCTTAATGTAAAGCTATAGTAATCAAGACATTGTGGTATTGGCATAAGGATGGACATATGGATCAATGGAACAGAATCAATCAGGTTTTTTTTTTTAAAGATTTTATTTATTTGACAGAGAGAGACACAGTGAGAGAGGGAATACAAGCAGGGGAGTGGGAGAGGGAGAAGCAGGCTTCCCACAGAGCAGCGACTCCATGCGGGGCTCGATCCCATCATGACGCTTAACCACTGAGCCACCCAGGCGCCCTCAATCAGTTTTTTTGTTTGTTTGTTTGTTTGTTTGTTTGTTTGTTTTGACAAAGGTGCCAGGATCATTCATGGCGGGGGAGGGGAATGGATAGTCTATTTAAAAAATGTTGATGGAACAATTGGATATCCACAGAGAAAAAAATGAAACTGACTTTTGAATGAATATACTTTTTTCAATGCAGAAGAAGAAAATAACACCATCCCAAACCAGAAATTGTGGTGTGTGTCCTTTATTCCTTTTCTAATGCTGTATGTAATATACATATAGTACATATGCACATATTTTACAATTTACATATTTGAGATTGTGTACCTTTTTTAACTGAATTGATGTCTTTTTACATATTTTTATAACATTAAAATGTTCAGAGAGCCACAATACTAAATCATGAAGGTATTCTGTACCTTGCCTATTGATCCTTTACTATTGGAATTAATAATAGTAATAGTAACTGCCATGTATTGGTTACTTTCTACCTAGGGACTGTTAAGCAAGTTACATGAATTACACTATTGAATCCTTAAACAACTTTGAGATATTTAGCATGTTTTAAAGAAAAGGAAACCAAGGGTTAAGGAACTTGCCTGTCTCTAATGTGTGAAGCTTGGGTTTATAATCAACTGTCTTTTATTTTAGTCCCTGAGAAAAATAGACTGCCAATTTTTTTAGCCTCTTTACAATTTTTTGCTATCATATGAAGCTCTAGGCTGGATATATATTTGTGTATAAATTGTCTACATTTCAGACATCTGAACTTCTTTTCCTCTGCTACTCCTTCATATATTGTATCTGTCCTCATCTAATGAAATATTTTCAGAGCCAGCGTGGTTGTCCAGCATAGCATGCAGGGCAAAGCAGTGCACAAACCATAGAGCTGCCTTTTTGGTTCATGAAGGCCTGGGCCAAATAACCACCTGCCAGGCCAGGCATTTCTGTAGGAGTCCAAGTCTGCACAGGAATGAATCTAAGGAAATTATATGGAGCTAACTATTCAGTGATGACTCATAATTTTAGTAGTCTGTCCCCTAGGACATTGAGTCCCACTTTTCTTTATTATTAAGTTTTTAATTTTAATTCCAGTAGAGTGAACATACAGTGTCACATTAGTTTCAGGTGTGCAACATAGTGACTAAATAGTACTATACATTTCTCAGTGCTTCTCATGATAAGTGTACCATTGAGTCCCACTTTTAAAATGGAATTATGTAATGTTGGTCAAGTGCATTTAACTCTTCTCTGCCTTGTTTTCTTTTTCTAGAGAAGGTCACTAAGTTAGAGCTCTATGGCCAAGTTGAATGTCTTAAGGAGGCAGTGTTTGCCAGTGAGCAGAATCCTATCTATTCATGATTTGGAAGAGACTAGGGAGGCAGCATGGTGTTGTGGCTTTGGACCCAGAGAGACCTGGGTTCAAATATAGCTCTAACATTTATCAGGTGATCTCACATACATTTCCTGAAGCTTTTTGGGCCCCACTTTCCTAATTTCTCAGAATGTAGAGCAAACACACACTGATCTTTTAAACAAAAGGATCTCACGAGTCCTTGGTTTGTTTTCCAGTATGCACACTGCTGCCCCCTCGCCCCCTACCCCCCAGTTAGGGTACAGGAAGCAGGGTGATCCATCCACGTTCATTCATGTCACCCAAGTCTTCCTGTCCTTTGGGTTCTCTTAACCTGTTCTTTGAGAGCACAGATGACCTAAGTGAGATATGAGGTCATGTCTAAGTTAGTGGAAAAACTGTTTTTAAGCAGCCTAAAAGATACAGATTGTGTTTACATTTAGAATATCCTTTCCTTTCCATTTCTAAGTTTAAGACTTAAGTATGGTTGGTGTTAGGGGAAGAAAGATAAGACAGCTCTAACAGTCTCTCCCTTACACCTTGTGTCAGTCTAGAACTCCTTCCAGGGTTCCTGGGTTTTACACGGAGGCTCCAAGAATCCTGGAAACCCACCACAGAAGAGGAGGAGGCGGAGAAAGACTGATAAAAGTTGAAGGAAGCTAGCTAGTGGGTAGAATAATGCTCGACCACTTGTACTCACCTCTGCTGATGGGAAGATGTACTTTAAATTTTCTGTCTGTACTGATAGAGACATAGTGATTTTTGCTTAGAGAAACCTTTGTTAAAGATGATTGTTTGTAAGTGTAAGAAAAAAAGAGGAATATGGAACCCGGGTGGAAATGAAATAAATGTGCATGTGTGCATCTTTATAAATATGCCTACTTTTTCCCTTTTGTCTTCTTAAAATGACCAGAAGACTATCTGGGGAGCAGAATGTACTCTACATGCAGATCTTCACCTTGTTGGAATTTGGGGATTCTTCTTAATGCAAAAGGCATGCCTCTTTAATTGTTTGTATAGCTCTGATTTAAATTTAATAGGGACTAGTTAAGTTGGTGTAGTGGCAGGTATTTGGTAAGATGTTACTGTTACAAAGCATCTTTAAATAGCACCAGGGTCCTGGTGAGTTTTGTGTTTTTTATTTCTTGTTTCCATAAGCCTTCAGTAACCTTAAGAGGACATGATATGGATAAAACAGCCATCATAATTTAGAAAGAAACATGCTCGATCCCTGTCTCTTCTCTGTCTAATGAGTTCGTGTAAAAAATATATCAAAAGAAATACTCATAGCAGAATCCTCACATTTCAAAGGGGAGTATATTTATTATAAGAACTGCTGATTCATTAGGAATGCTTCCTAATTCGAACAGCAACAGCTGCTTCTGGTTAGGATAAACTCCATCTCTTTTGTGCCCTGTCTCTCCAAGGGGATGTGAAATTTTGGTTTCAGATTTTTCTCCTGCTTTAGCTTTTTCTCTCTCTTCCTCACTCTTGCCTCAATTAGGAGGCTTTATCCTTTTCAGTGCTCACACGATTTGAACAACCCACTGTACTCACCCCACCTTTAGAAATGACTTTCGTTAAGATTATAAATGCTAACAAAACTCTTCTGATAATGTGTTTTGTTTGCATTCACAGTGCAGTGGAGTGTATTGTGCAGCAGTAAAGAAAAAAGTTGAGACACGTTGTAGTCATGAATTCTAAGTGCAATAATTTAAAATACAGGGAGCATTTGAGAAACTGCCATTGTCCATTAAATGAAACCACTGTATTAACATATCATAGCATGCTGTTCTAATCACTTTCCTCCAAATACCAGCTTTTGAAAGAAACATGGCTGTATTTTTTTATACAAAATCTGAAATCGTGTAATTGAATGGCTTGGCAGAATAGGTAAATGAATGTAGCAACATGCATTCAAATATGTCTCTTTGGTTTGTAATGAGCTGATTGAAGTTCACAGTTGTAAGACTTGCCATTTTATTTCCTGATTTTACATTCTGGACCCAGACAAAGGTGCCAGTTTTTTTGTATTAACAGAAAAAGGAAGAAGAAGAAAATTGTTCATAAGAATCACGTAAGCTCTTTTTGGGCATCACTATTGGATTCTGTGCTCCAGTAGCTTTTACTCAACTGTCCTTCTATTAAATAAAGAATCTTCTAATGTGGCCATTTTTATTTAATTTTAGAATTATTAACAACCCCTCTTAGGGCTTAAAGAAATTCTGTCACCTCTGATGGAGTTGGTCGTCTGCCACGTGTGTGCATGCTCATGTGAGAGAGGTGATTGGTGCCTGTGCATACTTCTCTCATAGCGCTTATCTTAGTAATTATACTTGTTGATTTATGCGTCTGATTCCCTCTCTGGACACTGAGCTCCTTAAAATTAGACTGTGCCTGATTCGCCTGTTAGCCCCAGGACCCAGCAAAGAGCCTCCTAGTCAGTAAGTGTTTGATGACCAGATGAACCATAGAATACAAAAGCCAAATGGGCGTCAGAGTAGATATCAAAATACACAGTAGATAGATCAGGTTTGGAGCTAAATGGACATTATTTTAAATCCTGGTTGGTAAGGGACTACAGGAATTCCATGTGGAATCCAATCAAAATTTTGATGTTTCAAGACAATTCCTAGTATTGAAGACCACAACTACTCTACATTCTCTGAGACAAGAGAATCCATGTTTTTTTGTTTGTTTGTTTGTTTGTTTTGTTTTTGCACCCTGCTTGGTAGGAGGTACAGCAGAAAAAAGAGTAATACTGAAGGATTGCAGAGCCATTCATGGGACAGAGATACCTACTTCTGTGTTTTTTGGGATGTCCTTTTGGCTGTGCAGATGCATGGCTCTGCATCCATTTCTTCCACCGCTGGACTCCCATTCCTGCTACAAAATAAGAGGGTTGAACAGTTTAGAGCAGCTCACTGCTCTTACACCTCCTTTGGCTCACCTGGTGGGCCAGGGGGCAGAGAACTTGCGTTCTGCTTTCTCTGGTCATGGAGCAACCTCTTGCCACCGCTCCTAGTATTATGGTCAAACCTCTGAGCTGGGCATAGTTTCTTAACTAGGAAAAAGCGTGTTACAATACAGAGGTATAATACACTACAACCCCAAGTGTAGAAAGACTGGTTTATCTCATTCACCTGTGAGGTACATCTCAAGTACTCTGTTAATGTTAAATTACATAGCTAATGAAGTTTGTGAATGAAACACTGTTTTAGTACATTAGGTGGACTGAAGGTATTCCTTTAATATCCGCTCACTTGGGATAGAGTGACAGCTAGCACCGTGGAATTGTGATACATGGGAATGCCCACAGGAATATGTTACTATTAAAATGTGTCCTTCACTGGTCAGCATTGGGGAAAAGGCTAAAATACATGGTATGGCTTAAGAGATTATATATAGAATCATAGAACGGTCCATCCAAAAGGGTGAATTTTAATTGATATTAAAAAGATGTGGGTTTTAAAAAGGTAGATGGTGTGAAGAACAGGAGGTAAACAGATGATCTTAATATAGTGTGGTAGGACATAGGATACATTAGGACACCCCATAAGGGGTGAGGGGGATTGACTTAGATGGGGCACAAGGGAGCATTTGGGGGTCCTGGAAATGTTATATATATTGATTATGGTGGTGGTTACACAGCTGTGTGCGTTTATTAAAACTCCTCTAACAACACACATGGAATGATGGATTTTATTGTATGTACACCATAATTCAAAGCTGATTTATTAAAAAAAGGATCATGCGCTCTGGAACAAGAAGACCTTACTTCAAATCCTGACTGCCACTTCACTAGCTTGGTGATGGCCGCACATCTTTGAACCTCCGTTTCTTCATCTGTTGTAGCTGAAGATAACCCATGTCATGTAGCTGAGGTGAGAAGAGATAATGGTCTTGAACTGCTTGGTCCAATGCCTAACATAGCTGAGGTGTACTAGATATTTTCATTCCCATTCCACTAATGGCTCAGTGTGCTGAACTGGTCTTTAGCTGAAGCTGCTCTATTTTAGACCCATAAAAGTTAAGTTCAAACATTTGTGAAAGGTAAAAATGTTAGCATCCATATGTTTGTTTAATGATAGTTCTTAAAGTCTTATTACTGTTGCTATCTTATATCACTATAACATATTACATCTTCTAGGGTTAGATCTTATTTGATTAGTTAGGAACAATATAGGAAGCATGAGGAATTATTTGCAGTGTTATTTTGAAAAGAGTCATTCATTGAAGAATGATAAAAAAAAAAACACTGGTGATACATTTATGATTCCTAACTTTTTTTTCCCTTTGCTTTAATTCTGTCTTTGAAATGAAATCTTTATCTTGGGTCAAGTGGAGAAATAGTAATAAAATCCCTGTTGACCCTAGCCCACTCTTTTGTGACAGATGCAATCTTAAAAAGTAACTGTAAAGAATATACATATGCTCGTGACTCTTAGCATTTTAAAGACATTAAAAATAATCCAGAATATGGCATAGAACCACTCTGTCGCCTGAGAGATCAAGTGGACCTTTTCTAACAATTGTAACAGCGGCTACCTATTTTTGAGTACTTGATGCAGTCTGTGAACTGTAGCGGGCACTTGGTATTATTTGCATTAAACTATTATTGATTTGCTTAATTTGTTCCGTACCATGGCCTTGTTGGGTCAATAGGACCCAACAGGCTGCCTTTTGCAGAGAAAGTAGGCTTGGAGAAGTGAAGGAATAGCTCAGGGGGAGCCCTTTGGTAGGGTGGGGTGGATCACACCTGGCTTGTGCTCCTGGCTGTCCAACTCTACTTTCTCTCCCACCATGTCACACAGTGATGTTGCTTCTGAAGGGAGCTCACTCTTCAGGCCATCCTTTGCCTAACAGGAGCTCATTTTTTAGCTCTTCTCCTAGAGTCAAATTTTCTTTTTAATTGCATTCAGTAATTTAAGTAATTAAAAGGGCACTGACAAAAGCCTTCAGTTTTAGAATCTCCTTCTTCCTTGAGGACTTAGGCCAATAAATGGGTCTTAAGACCTTTGAGTTTATCTGCTTCCTACTTCCTCTTTCAATTCATCTTCTACTCTGTTAAAGTGAGTGATAGTCTAAAAAGATAAGTCTGATTAAATCCCGCCTCTGCTTAAAACTCTGAGAATAGCTAAACTCTCTAGTCTTGCACATAAAACTCACAAGCTAGTCACTTTGGACTTCTCTAGTGTCATCTTCTGCCAGGATTTCCCTTCCCCTATCCCCCACTCCACAAAAATTACATAGAGAAACATCTTACCCCACCGTTAGGTGGGATCCAACCACCTCAAGCCATTTATTGTTCCTTGTCCCTCTGCCTCTGGAAGATTTTGTCTCTCCAGATGGAAGCGCTCCTTTATTTCATCCAACTTCTCTTCCTCATTAGCTGACACCCTGGTCTAGTCAAGATGTCTCTCCTCCCATGTTCCCTTAGTGCTTGGTGCCACCAGCCGCCCCCCCCCACCCCGCCACACTGTATCACAGCATCCTCATGTGACATTGTGAAGAACTGTCTACATGTCTGTCTTCCCCTAAGAGATCTAGGTTCCTTGAGGACAGGCAGCACTGTGTCTTGTTCATGTATTTATCCTGGCTGTCTAGCACAGGGCTGGCATGTATTGATGCTAACTAAATGTTTATAAAAATGACCCAACCTTAAAGATTTGGCCTCAAAACCTAACAGGGAAAAAGAGATCCTGACCCTTTTTCTTTCCCCTTTCAACTTAGGGTGGCCTTTGATAAGTGAGGGTGTCTCACTTTCTGAGGCCCACTAGAGTTTATTGAGGCTGACTATTTCCACATTAAGGAAGGTCACTGAAAACCTTATTAGCCAACCACCCTTGCCCTCGAACTGAGATCCATGATAAGCATGGTGTAGCAGAAAGAGCATGAGACTCTGGTGTGACTAGTCTGTTAAAGAGCGCTAACTTCCATTTCATCCAGAGAGCCTGTTGGAGAAATGGGTCAACACAGTTATTAAGCACACTTAAGGAAACGAGAAGATAGACTTTTGATTCCACTCTCCCTGATCATGAATCCTCCCAGCCACCAAGCAAGATGACTTGGAAATTGGTAGGCAGGGAGGAATTACACATGTGGCTATTTTTTAATTTAAAAGTTAATAAAAGTATATGTATTGATTGTAGAAAGTTTGGAGAATATAGGAAAACATAAAAATAAAAAGTTATTTGCACATGTTATAGAGCCTGCTTTGTTTTTTTTAAAGATTTATTTATTTGAGAGAGAGAGAGAGTGCTCGTGCATGGGTGGGGAGGGCAGGAAAGGGCAGAAAGAGAGGGAGAGGATCTCCAGCAGGCTTCACACTGAGCGAGGAGCCCAACGTGGGGTTTGATCTCACAACCCTGAGATCATGACCTGAGCCAAAATCAAGAGTTGGACATTTAACTGACTGAGATACCCACGCACCCCTAGAGCCTGCCCTTTTTTTTTTTTTTTTTTAAGATTTTATTTATTTGGGAGAGAGCATGAGCATGAGTGGGGGTGGAGGGGCAGAGGGAGAGAAAGAAGGAGACTCCCCACTGAGCATGGAGGCCCAACTTGGGGCTTGATCCCAGGACCCCAAGATCATGACCTGAGCTGAAGTCAGACACTTAACTGACTGAACCATCCAGTAACCTCCCAGTGCCTGCTTTTAAATCTAAATATATTGTAAATATTTTTCTACGTTAAAATATTTTTCCATAGTCTGATTTTAATGAATATATAATATTCCATCATTCTGGTAGTTCATAATTTATTGTGAACTATTGTACATTTAGCTTGCTTCCAAGTATTTGCACTTAATGAACAACACAGAGTACTTAAAAGACAGAACAACTTTTTCTAATTTTTAAGACACTTCATGCTTAGTACGTAAGCCGTAGAAAATGCAGAAAAGAATGCAAAAGGAAACAAAGGTTATCTACAAACCCCATAATCTAGAAATAACCACTATTAATTTTTTATCTTCTAGTTTTCCTATGAGTGTATTTGATTGCCAGTGGTACATAGCTGTGAACATTGCTGCTTTTCAATCTGTATCATTTAATGGACATTTTTCTTTTTTTTATTAAAAATTTTATTTATTTATTTGACAGAGACACAGCGAGAGAAGGAACACAAGCAGGGGGAGTGGGAGAGGGAGAAGCAGGCTTCCCGCTGAGCAGGGAGCCCGATGTGGGGCTCGATCCCAGGACCCCGGGATCATGACCTGAGCCGAAGGCAGATGCTTAACGACTGAGCCACCCAGGCGCCCTCATGGACATTTTTCTGTATCATTAAAAATATTTTAAAACCTAATTTTCTATTTCCTGGAATTACCATAATTTATTTAACCATTCTCTTTGCACATACTTAGGTGTGTGTATATATGTATTGCTCTTATACATAATAAAGAACTACCATTTAAAATATATCCCCCCCAAAATAGTCACAACATTTAATGCTGGTGAAAATATAGCAAAAATAATTCATGCATACTTTTTCTGACCTTCATTTTAATGTTCTGCTTTTAGTAGTTACTCATTGGAAGACAACTTTCCTGCTCTCTTTCATACTGTGTGAGTTTAAGAATTTTTATCAGAGAAACCTATTTCTGCCAGGTTTGCTGTTTGATCCTCCTTTCTCTAAAGATTAGTTTTTAGGGTTTCTTTTGACAGAGACACACAAGTGGTAGTGTCACTGGGGATTTAAGCCTTACGGCTTATTTAATCAAATACCTATTTAATAAAATACTTCACCTTCTTCTAAGCTACCGTATTTTGAGGGAGTTTAATAACACCACTTTTGGGCTTTTGTAACATTGTGGACTGCTTTCTTAGGTTTATAATAAAGCAGTAAGTCATAAGTACAAATATTATTTTAAAAAATAAGGAGTGACTGAGAGATGTAGTCACAGACAGTGACTAGTGGCATGTTGTTTCAACTTGATCTCCCTGTTAGTGGGTCCCCAGCTCCTCCATTGCTCAGGATGGGGCCTGCCCTTCCTGTTGAAGGGCTCACTGGAGGAAACTTTCATCCCGTGGCTGTGTTACATGGTTATGGTGCAGAGGGAATGCAGACCTCACCTCCTCTCCCAAGGCCCAGCTGCTACTTCTCATATTTTTCAAGTTGTGTCTTTGTTGCCTCTATCAGATCATTCCTAATGCCATAATGGTTTCACATACAAATCTAAACCAGGGACCTCACCTTTGTGGAAGCTGTGCCTTATTCACCTCTACCCAGTGCTTGGCTTACATTAGGCAATGAATGAATGAAAGCTAGCTACAAAACAATGAGTTTAATGGTTGTTCTGTTTTGACGATTTGAAAACACTGAATCAAATGTAAAGCGTACGTGCTATCTAATGTGCACTTCATTGATACCATTCCCTAAGAGATTTTTTTCAGAGAAGAGTCTGTCAGTGTAGTAAGTCACACAGACCTGAAGTTAACCCTGCTCTACTTTCTGGCTGTGTGACTCTGAGCAATTTACTTACCCTGTCTGTGCTTCAGTTTTCTCATTTGTTATCTGGGAATATGATGGTACCTATCTAATAGAATTATGACGAGGGGGGAATAAGCCAGTGCATATAAAGTTCCTGACATGTGGTAATTCCACAATAAATGGTGGTCTGTACTGTTCTTATTTTCAAGTTTGGTGCATGATGAGTAGCGCAGTGGTAAAGGTACTTGGATCTAGATGGGTCTTGCAGTTGGACAGATTATACTATCCTGTTCAGCAGGGTGGCTGTGTCTCTGTTTGATTAATTTTGTACAAAGAAACCTGCTTCCCTCAGCCTGGGCCAGGTGTGCTACAAAATGAGATAGCAGTAGAAATTTTCTCCAGGGTAAGAAGATCTGGTGGGTAAGACAGATGCCTGTCGCAGAATGAAGCAGGGGAAGGGCTGCTGGACTTGTGCCGATTCCTGTTTTTCCTTCCCTGAGAACCTTTAGTCTCATTTCCAAGAGCATTTTGGGAGAAACGTCTTGGTGAGAGAGTTGCTCTGTCACAAAAGGTAACTTGAGAGCAGTTTCCGGTCTGTCCTTATTGCCAGCCCTTAGTAAGGTCCTGCTTTGTACCCAAAGGAGGCTTTGAACATCAGCTGTCTTGAACAATCTCTGGTCTTATCACTTATTTTAATGTTCCTTGCACAGGTCATTCTTGGATGTGGTGCTCTGGGCAATCTCACCCCAGAATGCTTCCCTTCCTTTATTTAACCTCTGACCTGTGAAAACAAGAGTTAATCAAGAGTTCTAAGGTAGCTAAGAGGAAGGGGAAGTGTTTGGTTACAAATTAAATATGAACAAGTCATAAGTCATAAATCCCCAGTAGTGCTACCAGTTGTGTGTCTCGAGTTGCATATGGTACAGGGTGTTTGGGTTATAAATTCAAGTTCAGGGCTCTCTGATTGCTTGGGGTTAGGTGCTAGGTTAGTTTTCTTTTGGTCTGAAAACTCTTTGCCTTTTAAAACATTACTTTTATTGGACCAGCTACCTTCATACCCTACTTTCTCTCTGTGTGCCTGTCTGTCCTTCTTCCTTTCTTTACCTGCCTGCCTGCTTGTGGTGATTGGTGTGCTGTTCTGTGAATTGAGACAGAACTGCTTCCCTGAAAGAGGTTAAGCATATGGAAAAAGTTGCCAAGGAAAGGCATTGAAGCATAGAGCGTAAATGGGTTTAAGAGACAGCCAGACACTTTTATAGAGAGATTTGCGATTGAATGATATAGCATTCGAATAGAGATCTGGGGTGGAAATGAACTTAAATGAGTGCTATTCGTGGAAAACTGATGCCCTGTCTAATCTAGCATTTCCTTAATTGTCACCACCATAACCATACATTTAAAGCTTCATATTTTAAATTTAAAAAGACAACATAGTCTGTTTAAGAATCTACGACACAGGCCATGATTTTTCTAGGTAAGTTCTTAAAAATACACATCTAAGGTAGCAGAGGCATTGGGTCTTGATATGAAGCACTGGAAACTTAAAAACTTAAGAAACATCAAACATTTTAAATCAAGCTATTTATATCTGCATGTCTGAATCTGACGTGTACACTAATACCTAAAGCAATAAAGAGCTGACACATGACTAGTGTCCCTGGAACTGGCAAACTAAGAAAACATGCTGAATGGTTGGGAAGCAGCCAAAGTTGGATTGCTCCGAACGCTTGGAGCAGAGGGACTTTTGGAGGCAAGTTTTCATTCATCGGGGCATTATGGTGCAAACCTCAAGGTAAGAATTTTAAATCCTAATTTCAGGATTGATCATTACACTTGATCATGTTGTACAACTAATAATGTGTTGCAGGGAGCGAGGAGGATAGAAATCGTACGGGACTAGTTTTGTGTCTGAGTTGTGCTTTTAGTAGCTGTGTTGGCCCAGGTACTATATCACTTTACTTCTCCAAGACTGCATTTTCTCACGTATAAAGTGGGATGATGATTCATCTCCTAGAGTTGTTGTAAAGAATAATCTTTCAGAGCACTGGAAACTTGGTAAATGTTTTTCCCCTTCCTCCATTAGCTTTCACTTCTTAGCTCTAAAATGAGAGTAGCATCAAATGGTGTTTCCGTGGGTTCATTAATTTTGTTGTTTACTCCTGAAAGTAAGACGGGATTTCTTGTGTAGCCATTTCTTCCCCTTGTTGTGGTTTTTTTCAGCAGAGACAATGTATTTCTCTTTTAGTCTATGAAAGATTCTCTAAGGTGGGCCTTAGTTAGAACCTCGCTAACCCATTATATTATATTACAGTAGTAATTTAAACCATAGAATAAGATGCTCTGAATGGGGAGAAAACTTACAGGTGTGTGAATACAGGAGTGGGCAGCATCATAAACTCTCTTAGGAAAATGATGAAAGGCCTATGTGCTCGCCCTCTCTGGGCTCAATGGAAAATATCTGAGAATTACACTCAATTGTCAGTGCAGGTGTCATTACTCCAAAGATCTTCTGTTACCAACACTTCACCGGTGATAACAGAAAAGTGCCTCTGTGCTTTCCTCCTGAGCAATCTCCCTCAATCATGGGAACGCTGTCATAGAAGAGACGATGGCAGATCTGCTCTCTAAAAGCAACAATTATTGAATACCCATCAAGACAGAAAAGAGCCTTGTTACCAAAATCAAATCCAAGTGTGTGTTTGGGTAGATTTATATAAGCACAGATGTTTTATGGGAACTTTCTGTGTTTTTTTCCTAATGCAAATTAATATTTCTACTCATTCAGTGCATGCAATACATTTTCCTGCATAGATGTAATAGGTATCACAATGGGATGCTAATTATGGACATAAATCAGAGATTTTTGAGCTTAACTGGCTACCATAATAAATTTACAATTTGAGATCAGCAGCTGTGAGCATAGCAGAATGCTCAGATTGAGTGAGACTGGCTTTGATCTCCCAAAAGGGAGGGGGTTGTTCTCCTATTTAGGTTTCTCTGACTTTTGATCTTACTAGCACCAAGAGTGTGATCTTATCAGGGAAAAAGAGTGTTTACTCTGTTCCAGACATAGTGGTAGGTGCACTCGCATAGGTCACCCTCACAACAGTTGTGTGAGAGTAGGTAGTGTTATCCCCATTTCATACATGGAGGAGGAAAAATGGCTCAGGCCACAGCTAGGGATAGAACTGATACTCAAACCCAGGTGGGTCTTCTGACTGCACTGTGTGGAAAGTTGATCAACCAAGTGTCATTTTTGTGGGAAGACTTCCAGAACCTCTCCTCTGTTCCTTTTATGCACCTCTGTCGTAACACAGACCCTGTGTTGCTGACATTGTTTGCCCATGTGTCTGCTCGTTAGACTGTGAGCTCCCTAAATGCTGGGACCTTGGTCTCATTCCCCATGTACCTCACACGATGTCAGGCATATACTGGATGGGTCTTAATAAATGTGGAGAAATATGTGGTTTGATGGATGATTGACTGCAACATTTGCAGAATGAATGATCTAGAAACATGTAATGTTTGGACTGTAAACGTCACTTCAATTTGAAGTTCCAGAAAGCATTTATTGAAGCTTAGTGTGGTTAGCTCAGGAGGATGTGGTGTGCTTTTCTTAGAAGGTGGAATGCATACACCTTGGTGCTAAGGCTGTAGTTTGAAAACTGTGGACCAGCACACGTGGGTGGTTTTGTTGTGCTTACAGATGGGAGTGCTCATTGGCTGAGTGTAATGGGGGAGAAGATATGTCTTACAGAAGGCAATGTGGTTGAGATCTAGGGTCTTCTCTACTTCCTACCCCAGTTAGGAGGGAAGAGGGAAGGCATGAGTCTAGGAGTGGAAGAGAGGAAAACTCACAGTAGAGCTTTTCTCATCAGGAAGTTTGGAGACAAGAGTATCTTCTAAGACCAGGAGGGATGGGTTAGAGATGGGAGAAGAAGGAAAAGTATGGAGCAGACTCTCTGGGGAACTTGGTCTGATGTACTGACAGAGGATTCTTGAGCAATTTTAAAGGCTTTAAAAATTAAGTTGCCAAATTAAAATAATCAGCTTGGTTTTGCGACATTTTTCCATAGTACTTGAGGTAGGAACACAAAAAGTAGATAGTGGTGTTTACTTGTGTTGGAGGGATAGGCAAGGGGCAAGAAACCTTAACTTTGTGCATTCTTCATGATCTGCTTTGATTGTTTACTCACTCTATTCTGATAATTTGTCACAGACTCCAGCAGTCCATTGGCAGGGGTCATTTTTGGTTCTGGATCATTTTCCTACGAAAATGCCCTGCCTTCCGATAAGATTAGTTGACTGTTAACTCCAGTGGCACTGGACTTAGTAGAAACTACAGGCGTGAGTTACAGCTGTCAAGGGAACTTACTGAATGTTTAACTTGTGCCAGGCACATACTAGAGACTTAACAGTCAGCACATAGCCATGATCCCGGCTCTCATGGAGTTGACACTAATGGAGAAGACAAAGAAAAGAAGCATGCATTATAAACTGATGGTGAGTCTGCATGGAGGGTCAGCCCAGAAGGGCCTCATATTCTGGGAGTAAAGTGCGTCTATTTAAGGGGGGGATCAAAATTTTATAGTAAAGATGAGAGGAAACTTTATTTAGGATTTTATCTAGGAAAAAAATGGAACTCAAATTTTGGAAATAAATTGATTTCAACAAAATCTAGCTTTTATTCCAATAATGCATTCTTTGTGGGATAGGAATAAGTCATGAGACAATAATGATTTTTTTAAGGGAGAGGTTATGGTTTTTCTGACATAATAACACTTTATGTTTGACTTTCTCAGCATAATCATTAAAAGAGTAATTATTCCAGAAGTAGTTGAGGACTTCATCAGTTTCCCCCCAGGCCTCTCTGAATCCTTTGATATTGAATTCATTTTCTTTTGATGTGAATGCTCTACCACCGTTCTTGTTTGTTTTGAGTTTTCTCTTTGTCCCTTGTTACCTGGTCTGATGCGGCCCGCTCTTCGTTTGTTGGCTGCTTTGCACCTGAGCAGGTGTCCAGCATCTCAAACAAGGGCCTCATGAAATCCTGCATCCTTTGCAATGGTTATGGTTTTATTTACATTTTGTAGTAGGTGTTTGACCAGCAAGACACTGACAGAGGAGCAGGGAGAGATGCTAGGTCAAACCAGAAGGGCTGAGTGGGGACTTACTGGTTTGTGGTCACATCATTTGTGAGTAGTTTCCTCTTGTAATGGCTCGTGCTTTCCTATTCACTCTGGTGACTGCAGGGCATGAGGAATTCCTGGATGGAGTTCTAAAGACACCTCAGACCCAGGCAGAACCAGAAAGCTTCTCAAAGCTGAGATCGGCAAGAATGTTAGGCAGAGAGGGGTGGGTAGGAAGAGTATTCCAGGCACCAACTGGGTGTGTCTGCATACCTCAGTTACGTTAGTTAGGTGGTGTATATCTTACAGAAGAGGAAACTGGGTCTTTGAGAGATTGCGTTCCTGAGGTGTCACAGAAAGGATCAGAGCTGAGATTCACCCAGGGTTATTTGAAGCAGGTCCGTGTTGTCTCCAGCGTATGCCATGCTGCTCTGCTTTTGTTGTTGTTGTTGTTAATTTTGGGGGGTTTTTGTTTTTTGAAAATTTTAAATACTCAATGTCAGTTAGCCTTAACCAAGGGATGCTTTATCTGATGAATCTCAGCAAAATCTGTCAGGAAATGAGAAAAGAAAGGATACCTCTCTTGGAGTACCCAAGATGGCGTTTTAAGAGCTCCTTGGGCAGTGGAAATCACTGAGAAGAATTGAAAGACCTTATTCTGTGTCATTCTTCTTAGCTTTAAACTCATTCCAGACCTAAGTTAAAAGCAGCTCTATGGTACCCAGGGAGGTACTACTTCATTATATCTCTAATATAATGGTGTCTGAGTGTTTAAAAGTTAAAATTTTATTATAAAGTACTTTTTTTTTAGTTATTTATATTAGAACCAGAACTTACATTGATCTTTTTAAAACTTATGTATATAACTAGATTATCTAAGATTTTCTTTTTAGGGTAACAAAGTAGACATGTTCTGGTAAGGCTGAGATCCGCTGGACTGTGCCAAGTGGGAAATAATCACTTTCTACCTAGTTGTAAATACTTTCCTCAGAATATTACTTCTCTTTAACTGGCCCTTTGGTCCCCCAGGGATTACAGAATAAAGGGGAGGCCCATCAGTTTGGCATATGACAGGCCCCTGGAGTCTGGCTTTTTTGACCCCTACCTTGCCTTCTATCTTGCAGCCTCCATACCCTTCTCTCTGGCTGTTCCAACTGCACACGGTTCTCAAATCAGGCCCAGTGCGTCAAGCCTGCAAGTCATTGCTCATGAGATTTTTTTTCTGTCTCTAATGCACTTTATCCCCACCCTTCCCAGCTTTCCTCCCGTACACTGGGAACAACCTAACTGATGCTCAACCTTCTCTGTGCGTGGAGTACTGACTTCCACAGTTGCTATCAGCCGTTCTCTCTATTGCATGCCCCTCCCTATAGCCATGGTTTAAAATTTAAAATTTTATTTTCCCAGCTCATATTATTATTCTGTATACTCTAATTGGTCTACTTATGGTATTTTTGATGAAATGAAAGACCCCTTAGATTCTCTCCTCTCCCATTTTATTTCAGTTTGGAAACAATAACAAACATAAAAGGGGCGCCTGGGTGGTTCAGTTGGTTAAGTATCTGCCTTCGGCTCAGGTCATGATCCTGGGGGCCTGGGATTGAGCCCCGCATCGCGCTCCCTGCTCAGCAGGGAGTCGGCTGAATTTGCCCTTCTACCTGCTCATGCTCTTTCTCTCTTGAATTAATAAAATCTTTAAAAAATATAGAGAGAAAAGTTGTGAGTACAATACAAATGCCCATTTGGGAGATGTTGCCAAAATAATACCCACTAACCCCCAAATACTTCGGTGTGTATTTTTTTAAAAAAGAAAACGTTCTTGGGGCGCCTGCCTGTCTCAGTCAGTAGAACATGTGACTCTCAATCTTAGGCTCGTGAGTTGCAGCCCCCACGTTGGGCATGGAGCCTACTTAAAA
Source organism: Eumetopias jubatus (assembly GCF_037043125.1). Taxonomy (NCBI): domain Eukaryota; kingdom Metazoa; phylum Chordata; class Mammalia; order Carnivora; family Otariidae; genus Eumetopias; species Eumetopias jubatus. The sequence continues at coordinate 83,904,939 of NW_028274821.1, read as the reverse complement.
AAAAAAAACAACATTCTTTTACATAACTACATTACAATCATCAAAATCAGAAAGTTTTGACACAATACTACCATGTAATACTTGGACCCCCTATATATGGGAGGGGCAAGCTGTAGTTCAGAATCACATGTTGCATTTATTTTCCTGTCTCTTTTGTCGTCTTATTCTGGAATAGATCCTCAACATTTCTTACACTTCTATGAACTTGACATTGGCTGTTAATTTGTAGAAAGTCCCTCATCCTTAGGATTGGGTTCTACATCTGTGGCTAGAATATGATGGAAGTATTCTGTATTGTTTCACTGCATTCTATCAATTGGCACCGTTTCAATTTGCCGCATTACTTAAGGTTGTGTCACTCAGGATTCTCCCTTCTTTTTCCCTTTATAATTATAAAGTGTATTCTGAATATCCTCATTTTATCCTCATCAGACTTCCGATTCATTTATTTATATTAGCACAGACTTGTAATTTCCTATTTTATTTATTATTACATAATCTCTTTCTATTATTATTTGGTTTGGTGCTCAGATTGTCACAGATTTTGTCAACAGGAGCCCCTCCACACTGGCTCTTGTGTCCTGTTGGCATGTCCTAATCATGTGTGGAACACTGCCTTTTTCCTAGCACAACAAGATATTTCCCAGCCCTAGCTCTGGAATCAGACATTTCTTTTTTTTTTTTTTTTCCTTCTTTAAGGCGCTCTGCTTCCTTTTGGTGAAGAATGGTACTTAGAAACCAAGATCTCGACACTAAGCATGCTCATTATAATTGGGTTCTCTCTGCTTCCAGGGCCCCTCAGTGGCTAGAGCTGGAAAATCTATGTATATATAATGTATACATACACATATGTATGTACATACATATACTGTGTTTCTATTTCTTTTGTCTCCATGATTTCACACAGTTACATTTAATTCCAGTACGACACCATAGGTTCATTTCTGTTTTCTCCTCGTCCATATTTGTAACTCTCTTCTCTGATCGTAGTAATTCCATTATATATTTACATGCTTGATCGATCTCAATCAGACTCTCACAGCTGTAGCTCCTTTCCTCTGTGGCTGTCCTTCTCACCGCACTTGGACTCTGACCTCTTAGACACTGCAGCCTCCTCCTACTGTGGACCTCCTTGGACTCTGCCTCACCACCTTTCCTAGAAGCCCTCCTACCCACTTAGGCTCTGACATCCCACACTGAACTCCCTTCCCGATGCTCTTTTTATTCCTCTTAGGTTCCAACACCAGTCTAGTCAACCTCTTTCTCCTGACATAGATGCTTTCTTACCCAGTGCCAGGCCTTGCCCCTACTTAAACACCACTTTCCCCCCATCTTGAGTTCTGATGTTCTAAGCCAAGCCACCTTCTGTGTTTCTTCTCTCCTGATCTTGCTGGAGCCCTGACTTTCCCTTACGAGGAAACCCTTCTCACCCCACTCAGACTCCAACAGTCTGGGCCTGGTGGCCCCTACAGGAGGATTTCCTCCTGCCTGTGCTTGAACTCTGACGTCCTGCTCACAGCTATTATTCTCTCAAGTAACCACCTTCCTTGGCTTGGTCAGTGTCTGCCTCCATTGCTCCCCATCTCACACACCCCTGTCTTGCTTGGCCTCATCTGATGGCTTTGAACTCAACTACTAGCAAGAGATGTGGGAGAGCTTTTTAAAATTTGTAATGGTTTTCTATCTAAATACTTATGACACTGGAGTGGGATCCCATCATATGTACATTTATACAAGGTCACTTAGACACATGCGTATATACACAAAACAGTGGGAATGATTATCCTGACAGTCCATTCAGTGGAGCGAGATTAGAAATGTAAGTCATCTGTCCTCGGTCGGACTCAGTTCCTGAGTTCAGCTGGAGGGTAAGCAGCTCACCAAGCTGACAGATTGGAGCATAGACAGTTTTCATTCAGTATGTGTCCCACCACCCCCGCCCCCCCCCCCCCCCCCCGCAAACTCAGGCCAGCTACTTTGTGTCTATAAAACCATGTCTGCTCTATGTTGGGGGCAACTGAAGGGCCTTTTACAGGTGATTTTTACCATGGGCCATTGGACTCTAAGCACTATGTCTCGAACCTTGCCCCTGCACATCTTACAAGGGCCTGTGATGTAGGAATGTGTGTAGGAATACTCGGATGCTCCCTGAGTTCTTCTCAAGTTTAAGACTTTGTATTGCCTCACACGAAACAAAAGCCTCTCCATTTGACTGTTAGGCCAGGGAAGTGATGGCAGAACCTGGGACAAAGTTACCTGAGCCACAATTTGGTGAGAGAAGCATGGATCATGGCCAGTGCCTAGGAAGCAGCCTTGTCCCATTTTGGCTTTTCCCCATCAAGGAAGGCTCTGCTGATTGGCCATGATAATTTTATAACTTGATCCAAAGCCTGAGCTAAATAAAGCCCTTGGAAAAGAGTTCCAACTCCCCTCACACAAACTATTTTGTTGTATATGTCTCTTTTCCCCACTAGGACCATGGCCTTTCTGAATGCAGGGACCCTTTGTTGTTTGTTTTTTTGGGCCCTAGTTGGACTGAGCCCACTGCACGGTGGTGCTCTCTCAGCATTGCGGACTCCGAGTGGTTGCATGAAGGTAGCAGGTGGAGCAGGCCCAGAGATGTTTGGAACTCCTTTAGATGTCCAGGGACGAGCAGTGTAATGGAGTGTTTGTTTCCTGTCTCTGGACTGGGAAGTAGTGTTTACTCCATGATGACAGACACGCACAGAATGGAGTGGAGGGGCTCCATAGCCTCACCTGCAGCTCTGCAGGCCGGGCAGAACTGTCGTGCCAGCACTAATGAAGCAGTACAGGAAACGCCACTGGATAAGGTTCAGCTGTGAACCCTGGCCTCCCAACAGGGGAAAAGAGGGATCCTTTGAAGAAGAAGACAGCTGGGTTTTGGTTTCAAGACCTTAACGCTGCCATCACTGGATATTCATCTGTCAGTGCACAGGGGACAACATGTGGACAACAGTTGCATCCGGTCAGGCCACAGCGAGAAAGAAATGGCTGATCTCCAGGGTAACTATGAAACCTGCTATGGCTGAGGGTTCTGCTTAGTGTAGCCAAAAAGAATTGATTTGGTGAGGTTGAGGCTGCGTGAGAGAAGCTGGGCACTCTGCTGTGGGCCGGACGGCCCTACCACATCGCCTTCCCTCAGCCCCCTGGCAATGGAGGGGATGCAGGGGCTTGGGGTCAGGGCCCGTGCTAGTGGGGCCACTTGAACCTCTTGGCAGAAACTACTCCCGTGTGTACCACAGTCCTGAATTATCAGAGAATCCAGCTTGCCCCACATCACTTCGTCCAGTATTTCTGAAATGACTTCAGCTTTTCTCTCATTTCCTCGAGGCCATGATTTCCTTGCAAGACAATATTTTCTCTTCTTCCCTGTCACCAGCCCCCCCCCCCCCCCGGCCCCCCGCCCTGCTCCCTTCCTGACTTTGAGTTGCTGGATTTAACTACTGGTATTTTCTCTTTCAGGGGGAAAAAATTTTTTTTGTAATCCTTGGTTGAATTTGTTTATTAAGAGTCCTCTAATCTGGGCAAGAGTTTTCGTCTGAGGGGATTTATTGTTCCCACTATAATGGCTTTTAACTCAGCCGAGGTTTATTTAACAGAATAGGAAGGGAGAAACTTATCTCCTCCCTAATCCCTCTTGAATGTTTACACTGCTCTGTCAAAGTAAATGCTGTGGAAAGTGGCGGCAGTCGTTTGCTGTGTAATAGTCAATATGCAGCTGCCAGAGCTGATTGAAACATATTAACATAAGTGATAATACTGTCATAGAAGTGAAAAGTTAAGTTGCTTATCAGTATATTTTGATAAGCTACTTAAATTTTACAGTAGCATGTGCTGGCTTTCAGACAGACGTTAATGATAGAGAACTGTGCACTTTATCTGTCCTCTGGATTGCCTCTCACTTCATCTATTACCCTCGGCAGTACAGCTGGTAATCTGTACGGGGTGCTGAGTTCCCTCCGCCTGGTGGGATCAGCGCTCCACTGCGCATCCAGCTCTATCAGGAACGGACCCGTGAGCTCAGCAGGGCAGACGCGGGCAGGACAGCAGGGGCTTGGTACAACACCCTCCTCGCTTGACTCTTTGTCGCTTTGGAAAAGTTTCTTAATGGAGAATAAAGCCATTTAAATTAAGTGACAAACTTCTGGGCGGCAGGGGGTGGGGTGGGAGATAGTTCAACAACAATTCTATAACATTAACATGCCTTTGCTCTTAGTCTTTGTTTGGTTGTGTTTGTTCCATCAACACTGAGCGCTGACGGTATGCCGGGCTCCACGCTTGGCCCCGGGAAGACAAAGTGAAGAAAGATGAGATCCTTCCTTCTCTATGCACAGTCTGTTAGCAAAACAGACACACCATTGAGTGCCACATGGTGTGTGGAATGTTCTAACGGGAGTATGCATGTGACCAGGGCAACACAGAGAAGAGGGAATTAGGGCATGAGGGGCGGCGCTGGGGAGCTTGCAGAGGACCGTTAGGAGGATGAGTGGAAATAAGCTAGCCTAGACCAGGAAGGTCAGAGGGAGAAAAGGGCCAAGTGTATGCAAGCTCGGGCAGGCTTGAGGATGCCTGGCCATTCTGGGAGGGAGGCTGCAGTGAGAGAAGAATGCACTGCAGAATGTGGGGAAGTAGAGCGGGCAGCCAGTCGGGGACCTGACAACGAAGAGCCTCCAGCGCCATCCTAAGAAGTGCATTAGTGATGGGGCACCACTGCAGGAACTGGATCTGTGGGCCACTTAGATGTGCATTTTAGAAAGATTATTCTTGAAGCCCCACAGAGAGAGGATAGAGTGCGGTCAGGACCAGACTGTCCTCGGAGTGAAGGGGTGCCATGGTCAGGACCCAGTAGAGGGCAGGGGGAACAGAGAGTTAGAGCCCGTCCTGCAGTAAGTCCAGAGGGGGTGCGGTACACGTAGGATGTTTGATGCTACAGTATGACTGGTTTCAGGCTCTTGGGGCCTTTGGGACACCTTGCAGACAGCAGCAGGGGGAGTGCTGTATGTATGAGTGTGTGGCTGTGTGTGTCCGATCATGAGGGACTTGCACAGAAGCTTCCTGGAAAGGGTGGGTGTGGTGGGAGAGGCCTGGGGGGCTATTCAGCGATGGTTCCTGATTGCAGAGTCTGCTTTGAATTTCTTCTCTATGAACGTGTTCTAGCTCTGAGGCATGGGAATAATTTATAATGGATAGTCAATTCTTCACCTTACACAGGCAATTTTTTAAAATCCCAGAAATAATTAGCATTCCACCAGTCTGTGTTTCCAGCAGCCTATAACAGGAAGACTCTTCAGGATGTAGAGGAAAAACTGAAATGTACCAGTCTTGAATTAGCTCCTGGTTAAAGTTTTTGACCTGCATACTAATATTTCATGTTTCTTCTCCTCTTTCCCCAGCTATCTTCCCTGGTTCGAAGTATTTTATAAGCTGCTTAACATCTTGGCGGATTACACGACAAAGGGCCAGGTATTTACCTTGTATTTTATTCTTTTTAGCAAGTAACTTTAACTTTTTTGATTATTAAAGTAATACATGCCTTATATTTCACCAAAATGTTTACCAAAAAAGTAATGCATGCCCATTATAGAAAGTTTCAGAAATTCGGAAATAGGAAGGATGAGAAAAATCACTCCTGATATGTTCCCCCTTCCCAAAAATAACAATCGCTAGTGTTTTGGGGATGTTTTCTTCCTTTCCTTTTGCAGTTAAAGGAATAATAAATAGACCCTTAGCATTCAGAGTTAATATTCTGATATCTGATAGCTGATATTCCCAAGCAGCCCTGGAAGTTCATGACATGTATTAAATTATAATTTTGCTGAGGCACAAATTTAAATTGCTCATGTCATGCTGCAAAGCTCGATTTGCGAGTAAAACACTTAACTAGCAAGTGACCTAGCCACCTGTCCCAAGTTTCCCTTCCAGTAAGGCTTTGTTGTGCGCTTTCAGTAATTTTTTTAAGGGTCTGAAAAATTACTTAAAAAGTTAGCTCTACTTTACTGTACTTTTGGAAGAAATGATATGCTGAAGTGTCTTCCATGGATGTCAAGGGTCAACTGGAGCTATATTTAGACTTTCATAGCTCACATTTTTCAGGTGCTATAGTAACAGAAGCATTTCCCCAGGTTAGTAAAAACACTGTGAATATTTTTCATGAGTGCATAGCATTTTATTATGGACCTTAGAAACATTTCCCTATTGTTGGAAATTGTTTCTTTTTTTTTTTAGATTTATTTATTTATTTTAGAGAGCACATGCACACCCATACACATACAAAGTGGGGGAGGGGCAGAGAGAGAGAGAGAGAAGCAGACTCCCCACCGAGCATGGAGCCTGATGCGGGGCTCAGTCTCATGGCCCTGCAACCATGACCTAAGCCGAAATCAAGAGTTGGACGCTTAACCGACTGTGCCACCCAGGTGCCCCTGTTGGGAGTTTTCATTATTTGGGATTTCTTTTTCCACTGTAGTTGTAGCTATTAGCATCTTTGAACATAAAGCATTTTCTTCTTTTTGAGTATTTCCTTAAGAGGAGAATCTCAGAGGGGCCATTTTTTAGGGCAGTGGACATAAACATTTAAAAAATTTGCCAAGCTGTTTTCCAGAAGAATTTGTACTGTTTTCTTAAAAGATGCCCTTTACTAGGAATGTACAGGAGTGCCTGGCTCACCATACTCTCGCCAGTACCATTTGTTGAATTTGTTGTTTATTTGCCAAGTGAACAGACTCATTGTTTTAACTGCATTTCTTTATGAGTAGTTGAATATTTGTCCATATATGTAATTCCTTAAATTTTCCTTTTTGTAAATGGTCTAATGTTTTTAATTGATGATACTTTATTATTAAATGTTATAGAAATTTTTTTCTCCTCGTACTTTCTACAGCACATTCGATCCATTAAAAAAAGGGGTGCCATAGTTCAGTAATATTGGGGTTGGGGAGAAGGAAGTCTGTGTTTCATTTTTGTCTCCTTAAGATTCATGTCCTGGTGGCTCTGAGAAGGTCCTGCCGTGGAGAAACGTGTTATTCCATGCTTCCCATCTTGTTTGGCCCTAAACCCTTTTTATTCCATGACAAATATTAATATTCTGAGATACCAGTGTTTCCTAGGATATACTTGAGGAAATGCTGCTTTGGAGAAAAAGTGGAAAACGTGTATAATGGAGAAATCTTTCCTTCAAGTAAGATTTACTCACCAGCAATGTATTCCAGAGGCCACAGTAATCGGAAGGAATAGCTAATAGAAATGGCTCCCTAGGTCACTACACTCACTCTCAGAGGATGCTTAGGTATCTGGGAATTTTGTCATGAAGGAAGTGATTTATTCTTTGATGAATGAATTCAGAGGCCACCTTGGGTCTGTTCATCAATTTATGTTGACAATTCACTTTAGTCAAACATTCAGGTTTTCACTCAAATTTGAAGGATATCTTTAGTAAATAGAATTGCATCACACGTAGGCTCTTAACAGTCTTAGAATTGGAGATTGGCTCACATATTTTTTTCTTCCATATTAATGTTCCAGTCAAAACATAGTAGACATTTAAAAACATGTCTTGTGGTACAGAAAAGGTTAGGTTTGTACAGCCTATGCATAGGGGAGATAGGATTATTACCCCGTAAAATTGGTGCACGAGTCCTCTGGGCCATTGCCCCAGGAAGGACCCTGCCTCTTGGAGTGTTGAAGAGTTGCGATCAGTGATGTGTTTTAGTGGAGTCTGTTTCCCCTGTACCCAGTACTCTTTCTATTAATTTTTTTTCTGGTTAAAGGAATTATGACACAAATGGTAGGAAATCTGTCTACAACTGCCTTACTTGTTGGCAGGGTGTGGGTCATCAGATAGAACAGGAGGAAAGAGCTTTTATTAAAAAAACAGAATCCCCTCCCCAAGTCCAAAAGTCTTTGGGCATGGTAGGTTTCAATTGGAGGGTGTGGGGGTTGGTAGTGACCATGATGGCTCAGAGTGGAGTGTTGGAGCCTGAGATACATGATGGGGGTGTCTCTCTGGGTCATTGATCCACCATGGTTATCAGACCATGGATGGGGCATTGAGGACATCCCTGTGGAAGAATTGGCAGGGGTTGAAGAGGGCATCTGAGCTGGAGAACAGCCTGGCCGAGGGTGTTGGAGCCTGAAGGACAAAGCGGTTGTTTATGTGCATGCAGTAATAGTGGCAATGGCTTGGCACCAAATATCAGAACTCTAGGAGGATCTAGAAGGATCCACAAGGGAAAGGGGGCCGCCGTGGTCCAGCACTGGAGTATTGGAGCCTAGGGTGGGGAAGGCATTCTTGTTGGGGAGGAGTAGACAGTAGCAGTCTAGCATTGGATATCCCTATTCAAGCAGAGCAAGGGGGGCTTCTGGGTGGATAGGGTCAGTCATAAAAGATTGGTTACATACAAATAAGTAAATATATTAAGAAAATAGGATTGATTCTTCATTTCTATAGAATTTAGTTACAAATATGAAAAGGAAGGAAACTAGAAGGATTCCTATGTTGGATTGGAATTAGAGCTATTAGTATGAACAAAACATGTGATAATAGGAATCAGTAAAGGTGCGTCTATTGTGGGTGTCTGTGTGCGTACTGTATTTTCTGGCTCTAACCACTAAAAGAGTCTGGGGTTAGCAATACCTAGGTAGCAATGAGCACAGCTAGTATGCAAATCTTGGTTTCTAAATAACATTTTCCACTAAAAGGAGCCAGGGCTCTCTGAAGAAATGTCTAATTCTAGGGCCAGGGCAGGGAAAGTATAAAATGAGCCTGGAATATCTTTTTGTGCCAAAAAGTGTTCAAAGGAAGTGCTCAAAACATGATGGGGACATGTCAGAAAGACACAGAAGTGAGCTTGAAGTGGTTGAGGGCTTCCCACTGGTCCAATCTGGGACAATTTGAGCATTAAAACAAATAACGATAGCAAAGGCTTATAGCCATTGAATAAAACAGGAACCATGTGTGCTTACCGATATAAATAAGTAAATAGATAAGTTAAAAGTTTGAGGAAGGGGATGTTTACATAAAGTATCACTCCACAAAATGCTTGCTAAAGACAAAGGGAGAATGAGTACCTTCACAGTAGAGACGTCAGATGAATTAATCAAATGATCAAAGTGAACATCATGAGTAATGGAATGAATTGAAGTCTGAATCAATAGAAAACATCAGACAATGGAGAATTACTCCACAAAATGGCTGGTCTCACTGTCAAGTGCCTACAAATCTGGGAAAGACTCGGGCCTGTTCCAGACTGATGAAGACCAGAGTTTTATAACTAAAGGCAACATGTGATTCTGAGCTGGATTATTTTGCTATCCAAGGACATTATGGGCACAATTGATAAAACTTGAAGGGATCTGAGGATTTGATGATAATGTTCTATCAGTGTTAATTTCCTGATTTTGATGATTAGTTGTGGTTGTACCGGAGAATGTCCTTTGTATTTATGGATGATGGAACATAATGTCCGTAACTCACTGTTAAGTAGTTCGGGAAATACAAAATTGCTGTCCTATAATTATGTAAATTTGAGATAGTTTCAGAGCAAAATTAAACGTGTGCACGTGCACACATGTTCATTCCTCCGTGAGAAACTTGAATGATCAGAGTTCAGATTGAAGCAGGTTTTTAATCTGCACTCATCCTCTTTTTGCCTCTCCTTTAAATTCACAACCCAAGACTGCTGTGAAGCAGTGGAGAGGTCTCTGGGCTCAAACACAGAAAACCTGCATGTAGCTCCTGGCTGTGCAGCTTACGAACTGGCTGATCTGAGCCCAGTTGTTTCAGCCTTCAGAGCCTCAGTTTTCAGTCTGTGAAGTGGGATAGTCATGAGCATCAAACAGACAACAAATGGAAACATATGTAAGCGTAATACTATTCTATTAGCACAGACAATTCCACAGGGTGGGAGAAATGGCTTTTGCATAATTCTGTAAGCAGCGTTCTTTTGAGCATTTTAAAAGTGAATCTGTTTTCAATCGAATAATTTGTACTGCTTTGTATTTCATTCTGTGGCTCAATTTCACTAATTAAAATGCACAGCCACCATACTGTATTGCATGCTGCTGTATGTAGTTCATTTTAACTTTCCATAATTGGATGCTGCTGTGTGTATCCAGTGAACACTCAATAAAATTAATTGAGGGTAATGATGATGAAGACAAGATCTGTAGTGTCATCGTTATTTCTCCCAACCACCCCCGCCCTGTAAGCTAGGATTGTTTGCATTTAAAAGTTGTTGCTATGGAGTTGAGAGGATAGGTTTGCTGCGAGCTTATGGTATATGATCCATAAAAGGCGGTCATGGTAGGTGTCTCACTCAGTAGAAAATGTCAAACTTGGTGTGGGAGGATCTATTTGGCTCTTATATTGAGCCATAAGCAGTGTCTTTTGTCCAACCCTACTTGAATATCAAGCCTATTTCTGTACTGGGGCCAGCCCCTCCCCAGCCCCCTTCATCAAGAGGGCCTCCGGCTCACTGTGTGCCCAGACCTCCCTGCAGGCCTCTGACTAAGGGCTCAGCCTTGCTTTTGTTACTTAGGCCTTTTATTTCTTTCAGGAGAATCAGTGGAATGAGCTTCTTGAAACTCTGCACAAACTTCCCATTCCTGACCCAGGAGTGTCTGTTCATCTCAGCGTGGTAAGTGGGGGCAGAAAATTAGCGGATCACCGAGAAACCATTTCATTATTAACAGTGAGGCGGAGTTAGCCGAACAAGATCGTCTTTTGTCCTCTGCACCTTCCCCAGCGCTACCTCCGAATACTCTGAAACCTCTGGACTCAAGATAGGCCAGGGAGTTCAATTTCTTCCTTTCTCTGGGATTCCAACAAGGAATAGGTCCCAAATGTCTCCAGGCTCCTCTCTTCCTGGTTGTCATCCCATCACTAGCATATCCTAGGTGGCAGGTACTGGGCTTGAAATGGCCCCTACCTGCCTCCTCAGCCCCCATCCTGGGGCTCCCTGCCTCATGCTTTGCCTCCCAGCACTGCTGTGCATGCCTCTTTGCCCATCGTGTTGCCCCTGAACCTTCAACACTGTCTCTCTCCTCTTTACCAAGCTGGCTTACATTCATCCTTCAGAACTCACCTTGGATTTTATTTCCAGAGAAATCCTCCCCTTGGCCCCCTTCCCCAAGACTTAGTCAAGGTTTTCTTCTTTGCCCCAAGCATCTTGTACACTTTGCAGTGCTTATTCATACCACATCTGTTTTCCTATCTTGGCCACTGGGCTGTAAATCCCTCAAGGACAGGGATGGAGAGAGCCTAGCATAGTTCCTAACCTACAGTAATAATTGTTTCTTTAAACTCTTTTAAATACCTGCTACGTGATATATAGTATGCTGGGTGGAAAACCCTCTGAACTGGGAAGTTTCAGTCCTAGCTGTAGTTTCGCCAGTGACCTGAGTGATCTTAATTAAAACCTTTGACCTTGTGGACCTTGAGTTCTTCATTGATCGGATAAGGCATCAAAAGAGGCGTAGGTGATCTTTTTCATATTTCAGTTATTGGAATTCTCTAATTCTCTAGGTCAAGCCCTTGTCACCACCTTCATCAGAATTCTCAGATGGACACCCTTAGGCCAGCTCTTGATTACCCAGGGGCTATTTTCCCTATGTTGTGAGATCTGAATGTTTAAAAAGTTTTGTTTTTTTTTTTAAGATTTTATTTCTTTTGAGAGAGAGTGTGTGAGCACAGGGTGTGGGGGAGGGGCAGAGGGGGAGAGAGAGAGAATCTCAAGTAGACTCCATGCTGAGCATGGACCTTAGTGCAGGGCTTGATCTCAAGACCCTGAGGTCAAGAGTCAGACACGTAACTGACTGAGGCACCCAGGCTCCCCTGAATGTTTAAACAGTTTTATTGGATGTGAGGGTGATCTGGTTGTGACATCTGTCACCTCATTGATCTGGCTGATCTGGCTGCCTAGACAGATGTCCCCTTCCTCCCTCACCATCCATGTGCATCCCTCCTGAAGCTGTGTGCTCAGTCAAAGAGGACAACCTTCTCTGATAGAGGAGGACCGTTCTTCAGTCAAGGGTACATGAGTAGCTGTGCTCCCCAGTTAGAACCTCCAGACAAGCTCTCAGGGTCTAGCTGTAGGAGAATGTAGGGTAGTCAGGCTTCCAAGACTCTAGACACATGCAAATGAGGTGTTGCATCTGGCAGTCTGCCTTTTGTTAGATAGATGGATAGTTAGATAGATGGATAGATAGATTTTTAAAATAATGGGAAGTTTTATCTTTCATCTTCTCTAGAACTAGGTACAGTGTTGATATTTAGTGGTTAGGATCTTGGTATTTGCCCTCATAAGGAAAGAACATATCTTACAGGTCTTTTTTTTATGATGAGCAAATTGAAAGCAATATTACTACCAGTAACTAATAATAGATCTTCTATTCATTAAGTTCTTAATTTCTGCCAAGTGTGCATCCCTTGTGCTCAAAACAACTCTGCAAAACAGATAGTAGTGTTGTCATCCTATAAATGAGGCTTAGAGAGGAAGAGTACTTGCTCACTCAAGGCTATGTGGTTAGTAAGTGAGAAGTTTGGGTTTTTCAAACCCAGGGCTAACTTCCAAGCCTATGTTCTTTCTACTAGGCCATGGGTGTTGAAAGAAAGGGAGCAAAGAAGGAACTTGTAGAGGTTTTTGCTCATTTTAATAGGGCATAGGAAGGAAAAGAATCTTAAGAGAAATTCTCGTAGGGAAGACTGCCTGGAAAAGATGAAGAAACGAGCTTTAAACCTGCCCAGGTCATTGCCAGATAGCTAAACAACCTTGCCTTTGTCTCTGTCCCTTTTCCTAAATCAGCTTGATCTCTCTGCTTCAGTCTGTAATGACATCCGACAGGTAGCTGTGGAGTAGCCTGGCTGGGTCACCAGCTGCTGGGGAGGCAGGGCCACTCCTTCCCCTGAGTGGCTGCCAGGCCTCAAGGACAAGCCATCCCAAGGGCAGGAGGAGAAACTGTTGGGGGGAGGAGGTGCAGCTGTTTCGTGCCAGTGGTTCCTAGGAATGTTTCTGACCTCCTCTGGTCCCAGCATTTCATGGGTGATGGAGCAAGACAGAATCTCAAAGGACAGCCTGGGGATGACTTGGTTTTGGAATTGTGATGCCTCACTATTCACAACCCACTGCATCTGTAAAGGCAGATATATGTTTCTTTCCTGTTCATGAGGGATTCTCGCCATGTTGCATTTCTGATTTTGAAGGGTGAATCTCATCTAGTTTATAAAGCCTGAAATGTGGAAAAATGACAGTCCTTGACTTTGTGTCTTCAGAACAGAATACTTCTGTGTGTCTAATATAGGTGATTGAGAAAAATAGAAATGTAAACTAGCAGTCAAGCAATAATAATAATTTTCTATTAAAATATCGTTCATGGAATGCTAGGCACTTCACATCTGTGACATTTATTCTTCGTAACAGTTTTGAAGTAGATGTTTACAATTCCCATATACAGGTTCAAAACTGAGGTTCTGAGCTGTTAAGTGAGGTTGCCTGAGATCACATAGCTAGGAAGTGGTGACTCTGTGGCCCTTGAGTTTTCTTCCTCACTGTGCAGGCAGTTACGTTGTCACTCCATCACCCATGGATGTCCATTACCAAACATTTCCTGGGACCCGCTTCTATAGCCGTTTCATAAAGAAGTTGGTATCTCATGGCATCATGTTTAACTTTGTATTTTACTTTTGCTATTTTAATCATTGTTAAATTGAATCAATTGTTAACTAGTTTTCATGCTACAGAATTTCTACTCTTAATACTTCATGGGTAATATTTTGGCACAGACACGCAGTTTTTGGAATGATGCTTTGTGGAGGGTTTCTTTTTTTTTTTTTTTAAGTGGTCTTTTCATAATGTTTTTTGTTTTTACTTTTTAGTTTATTTCAGTTCAAGTGGCTTTAGCTATAATTTGTTCATAAGAAGTGTAGGTATCGCAAGCTGTTTTAGTGGGAAGAGCATAGGGTTCTTGCAGACATGGTTTCAGTTCCTGTCATCTGCTAGCTGGGTGACCTTAGAGCCCTAAGCCTCAGTTTACCCATTTGTGATATGGAGATAATATGTATCTTAAAATTAGGGAAATTAAAGGTAATACTGATACAAATACCTGGCATAAAGCCTTCCATGTAGCAGGTTGATATCTGTTGAATATTAGGCAAGTAGCTCATACTATTACTGTTGTTATTGTCATTACTGCAGTTGTCCCCCAGCTTTTCATTTCAAGAAGAATGTACAACTCATTCTTCTTGAGACCTACTTATTTTGCAATTATCTAAGAATGGAGGGGAGGGACTTCCTGAAATGTCACTTGGGGGTCCAGGTTTGAACTTAGGCCATGGCTAAGCTGACCTTCTCTGCTGCGACCTTTCCTGCCCTTTGCACAATCCCATCTTTAATTGGCCAGCACCAGACTCTCCATTCCTGCTTGCCATTGTCCTCTGAGTCTTTAGTAGTTCAGAGGAGGTGTCATCAGTCCAGCCTGTTGTCATTTAACTCAGGGACATATGCCCATTACATACATTGGGATGCCTCCTTGAAAGTTCTTTGAACAGATCAGGTTTTCAGCTCCATTGAGTCTCCCACTCCCTTCACTGGAGATTACACTAGAAGTCAGGAGGCTTCTTTGCAGAGCATGCTTAGGGGACAGAATTCTCACTCTTAGCCAACTGTAATGGTCTCAGTGCAGCAGTCCTTCAGTTGGAGCTGTCCTTAACATCACTTGGGCCTTTGGGGCAGATTTTGCCCGCAGCTTGTATATGGATATAATCTCAGATGCTAAAATGAAATGGCAGGTTTGGTTGGTAAGGCCATTGCCGAGTGAACCTAGTGATACTTGGTCCCTCAAGTCCACTTGCCTCATTGAACAATAAATTATGAAGCCTGCAGCTTTCATGTGTTCAGAAATGTGCAAACATTGTAGGGGAATTTAGCCTTTAACCTCTTTGAGCTGTTCATTTATATCTCCGAAAGAAGTTCATCTCTCATAGAAAAGAATTCCATCTACCAAACTGGTGACTTAGGGTGTCTGGCTGTAACCCAGCATTATCCAAAGAAAATGTTCTGTAGTCATTTCCTGTGAGTGAAACTCTGTTTCCTCATCTGAGTGAGGAACTACCTTCAGATCATTCATCTGATTTCTGAATAATGTGCTTGTTGCATATTTTTGCAGAAGTAAATAGCATATGCTTTTCTTTTCCAGCATTCTTATTTTACTGTGCCTGATACTAGAGAACTTCCCAGCATACCCGAGAATGTGAGTACTTGCTGGGCGGGGGGGCGGGGGGTGGGACGGGAATTAAATTTTTATTCTTCTTTGTCTTTTATTTACATTTAAAAGAAATAAAAGGATATATTTTCCCATTATAAAAATAATGCATTACAAAAGCAAAAACAAATAGAGAATATTTGGAAAAGCAGAAAAAGTATAAAGATAAAGAGGGATCATTACTCATACTTCTCAAAGGTAATCACCTATTAACATGTTGATGTCTCATTTAGTCTTTTTAGAATGTATTTTTTTTACATAGTTAAAATCACTAATCACATATGCATTTTTCCATCTCATTCATAGAATCCTGTTTGTTAGCTGTGTAATATTCCATCTGCTTTGTAATTTACTTAGCTCTTCCTTCATTGTTGTGCATTTAGGTGGTTTTTAGTTTTTGCTGTTGTAAAGAAAATGTTTCTATAGAAAAAACTTTTCTATAAAGATTTCTTTATTAGGATAGATTTACTTAAGTAGAATTATACTGCATTTCTGTATCCACTTTTAAGAGTGTAAAAGAAAGTATTTGTGGGTATAAGTGTGAAGACTGCCCCCCCACACCTCTTAAAGATTTAAGAGTAGTGGGGGCGCCTGGGTGGCTCAGTTGGTTAAGCGACTGCCTTCGGCTCAGGTCATGATCCTGGAGTCCCGGGATCGAGTCCCACATCGGGCTCCCTGCTCAGCAGGGAGTCTGCTTCTCTCTCTGACCCTCTCTCTTCTAATGCCGTCTCTCTCATTCTCTCCCTCTTAAATAAATAAATAAAATCTTAAAAAAAAAAAAAGATTTAAGAGTAGTGAACATGAGTCTGAGGGAGCAGAGGTTAATGTTTGCCCTCTGAACAAGCTGAATTGCGTTATCTAGCCTTAAGACATATTTTCAGAATGTTTTACTCAGATTATAAGTAGTAGTATGTAGAATTAAATAGAGATTCACCACTGTGTAGGCACTTGATTACTTTTTAAAAATTGTGACAAAATATATATATAACATCAAACTTACCATTTTAACTATCTTTAAATGTACATTTCATTGGTGAAATATATTCACATTGTTATGCAGTTATCATCAGCAGGACTTTTTCATCTTTCCCAACTGAAACTCTGTACCCATTAAAAAACAACTCCCCATTTACCCCCTCCTCCCATCCCCTGGCAACCACTATTCTTTCAGAGTCTTTCTTTATGAATTTGATTAGTTACCTAATATAAGTAGAACCATACAATATTTGTCCTTTTGTGTCTTGCTCATTTAATTTAGCATCATGCCTTTGTGGTTTATCCATGTTATAACATGTGTCAGCATTTCCTTCCTTTTTAAGACAGAATAATATTCCATTGTATGTATATACATACTCCATTTTGCTCCTCACTGATGGACATGTGAGTTTTCTACATTTTGGCTATTGTGAATAATGCTGCTATGCACATTGTTGTACAAACATCTGTGCAGGTCCCTGCTTTTAATTATTTTGGGTATATACCTGGTTTTTTTTTTTAAAGTACTGGAGGAAGTGGTGTATTTCTTTGTAATCATTACAGACTCACAGAAAGGAAATTCTTTTACATGTTGTCTATAGAGCACACAAATTATAAATGTCTAGTAATCATGTGTTAGTAATGAAGTTAGACTATAAGTTGTTAGATAACTGTCTTCGTTGGGATTGTCAAATATATCCATAATGTTTATGATGAGGCTCTGGTGGAAAATACTGCTTCCTTTTTGTTTACATTAAGTAATAAAAACTTTGGAGCATAGACCCCATTTTAGCAACAAGAGCTAATGTTACTGTGTACTACTGCTTGTCAGATGATGGATTCAGTAGGTACCTGCATTTTCTCCTTGACCTCTTTTGACAAACTTAGGTGCAACTATTGTAATTACTATTTTATATCTAGAAACAGGCTCTGAGAATTTAAGTAACATATTCAAGGTCCTGCAGCAAAGAAGTGGTAGAATTAGAATTCAGACATTGGTCTTTCTGGTTTTAGAGACTGAGGTCTCACGTACTATGCTATATTTTGAGCCCATTATTTTGCCCTTCATTTCCAAAAAAATTCCATGGAAATGACAAAAGAACAATAAAATTAAGGAGAAGAATGTTCTTGTAATTCCAGAAGCAGCTGCCATGAGCCAGAAAATTTGAGGAATTTCCACAACATAAAGGAGATGATTACCGATACTTAGCAGTCAATAAGGAGTAGATAATGGAGGGACCCAGATCCAGTGGGAGAGCAGAAGTAGGGGCATACCATGGACAAATAGCAAAAGGCTGTTTGTTGAAGGATTATTTGCAAATGCGCTGGAACAATTATAAAAATTGGCTATGTACCAGATCACTCTGAAAATTTTAAAATAGAAAAAAAAAAGTCTTACAGGCCAGTCTCTTCATCGCAATGAAATAAGACTAGAAATTAATGATAAAAGTTTTAAAAATATTTGTCTACTTGAAATAGTGGTTGGGTCAAAGGGGATAAAACATTGAAATAGTATATTGTTTAGATACTAATGACAACAAGAACACTAAACAACAAAAACCTAAGGGATTCAGCCAAAACTACACTCAGGGGGAAACTGATAACTTCTAATGCTTTTATTATAAATAAGAAACTGAGAAAATAATGAACTTGACTTTCAGTTCAAGAAGCTGGAAATGAGGGGTGCCTGGGTGGCTAATTCAGTTAAGCATCTGACTCTTGATGTCAGCTCAGGTCGTGATCTCAGGGTCATGGGATTGAGCCCGGTGTCAGGCTTCAAGCTCAGTGCGGAGTCTGCTTGGGATTCTCCCTCTCCCTCTCCTTCGGCCCCTTCCCCCACTTGTGTGTGCTCTCTCTCTAAATAAATAAATAAAATCTTTAGAAAAAAATGGGAAATTAATGGCAATCAAAAAGTCAAAACTAGAAGCATTTAATTACAGTTTTAGTTAGAAAATAGTGTTAAAGTAGAATTGAAAAATAAGACCTTTTTAAAACTGAATTTTTTTTTTAAAGATTTTATTTATTTATTGGACAGAGACAGCGAGAGAATGAACACAAGTAGGTGGAGTGGGAGAGGGAGAAACAGGCTTCCTCCTGAGCAGGGAGCCCGATGTGGGGCTCGATCCCAGGACCCTGGGATCATGACCTGAGCCGAAGGCAGACGCTTAATGACTGAGCCACCTAGGCGCCCCTTAAAACTGAATTTTTGAAAAGAAAGATGACCGTAAAATTATGCAATAAATTTGATAGAGATAAGATAAAATTTTCCAGAAAAATATAAATGATTGAAGTCAATGTAAGAAATAGGAAATGTAAATATAGAACAATAACTTGAAAAGATTAATGAAGCTTTTTTGGCCATCTCTACACCTTGCTGCTACAAGTATGTGAGGTTTTAGGTGGTTATATAGGCATGTTAAGGAACAGATTATTATGTAAACTGTTCCAAATTATAGGGAAGGTATGTAGGTATATGTATTAAACAAAAGAAAAAGAAAAATTGCTTGTAATCCCGTATCTCAGAGAAAGTCACATTCCAAGTTTTTCTTTCCCCTTTATGATAGTAGCAGTTTCTACACTATGCTGCCTGGAGCCCTGAGGTTGCTTTAGGGCCCCTTGACAGCCTGGGGCAGATGGATGACTGGCTGACCAGAGCACGGGGTCCCTGCTCCTGCTTTATTCATTTTTTTTGTTTGTTTGCTTTATTCATTGCAGGTTCATTCCTGTCTGCTTAAATTGGGAATTAGGTAATATTTTGTTTGAGATAAAGGAGTCCTTTTGATGAAAAAAAAAATTTAGAAGCTACATTTTAAAAAACACAATGGAGATGATACCAAATACATACCTTTCTATCAGCGCTTTTTTTATGACAATGTATTATGAATGTTTCAAAATATCTTTGTTGTACAAAACATTAAATAAGAAGTACATATAGAAAAAAGTGAATTACCGTCGTCGCTCCCCCACCCCAGTCCCATTCTCCCTCCAGTTTGCATGTCCTTCCAGACCTTTCAGACCTTTCTCTATGTATTTACTGTATCGTATGTGTGAGTACCTGTGTATGTTGTCGACATTTCTTGAGACATAAATATGATACTATTCGTATTGTTTTGCAACTCACTTTTTAAAATGTATTCTCAAACCTGTTCATATTGATTTATTTCATCCTTTTTAAATGATTTTTTTAATTTAATGGTATTACTATTCTTACGAAAGTAATACATATTAATGGCTTAAAAAATCATATAGTACCACATAATTGTTGATGGAAATTTCAGAGTCCCCTTTCCACTTCCCAGAGGCAGCTACTTTCAAGATTTTAGCAGTTGCAGTATTTCTCTCCATGTTTTAAACTAATATGCACATATTGCTATATCTTAATTTTTCTTTTCAGATATCACCTATTGATTTTCCTGTGGAAGTTGAGAGTTTAGATCTTTTACCACCTCTGAGCCTCTCTCCCTGTAGAAGATAACTTCTTCTCACTCATGTTTGTCCTCCCCCATTTTTCCTCTATCTTCAGAAAATTTTTTGAATTTTTAAATTGTTTACAATTCAGTGAGCATGCGAATGAGACGATCAATTATGATTGCGTTTTCTTTCTTGTATACAACTTTTTGTCAAATAGGAGTTCCTGGATTTCATATCTTCTTGTTTATTCCCTTATTCTGGTGAAACATTCTCCAGTAGTTTCCTAAGAAAGTACTGTGTTGTGGGGCGCCTGGGTGGCTCAGTCGTTAAGCGTCTGCCTTTGGCTCGGGTCATGATCCCAGGGTCCTGGGATCGAGCCCTGCATTGGGCTCCCTGCTCTGCGGGAGGCCTGCTTCTCCCTCTCCCACTCCCCCTGCTTGTGTTCCCGCTCTCGCTGTGTCTGTCTCTGTCAAATAAATAAATAAATAAATCTTTAAAAAAAAAAAAAAAACTGTGTTGGAGGCACCATGGTCAGACCTTGCATCACTGAAAATGACTGTTCTGCTCCGGATATGATTGGAAATTGCCTTCAGAATTTTGAAGACATAGCTCTGTTGACTTCTAGTTTTCCTGTTGAAACTTGGAAGTTGTAAGCCATCCTGATTCTTGATTTATTTTTTAGGATACTTTATTTGTCTTTGGTGTTCTGAAATAGTCCTTTTCATCTGCTGTGCTGGGCACCTGGTGCTCATTCAATCTAGAAACTCATGTCCTTTACACCCAGGAAATGGTGTCACATTATTTCTTTGAAAAGATGCTCCTTTATTATTCTCCTTTCTCTGGGGCCTCAGTGGTAGGATCCTGTGTTGATCCAGTAATTTCCTTTTCTATTTTCCATCTCTCTCTTTCAGTCTTCTTTCTACTTTCTTCAACAAATCATTTCACCCTTTTGAATTTCTTAGGATATCATTGTTATCATTATATATCTAAGAGCTTTTTGGTGTTGTTCAATAAATTATTCATTGTTTAATGGCATCTTGTTTCATGAGTGCAGTATGTTTTCTCATCCCTTTGAGACTCGTTCATAGGTCTAAAAATTTGTTCTTTCTGTCTATTTTCTTCCTCCATGTTTTCTCTCTCCTGTTTGTTTCATTCTGTATCTTTGATAGTAGGGGCTTTCCTCAAGTGCCTGTCCGGCCCTATTTAAGATGGAGGCACTAAAAAGCTAAGTGGAAGCTCTGTGTTCATGAATGGGGCTTGTTACCTGGTGGCCTTTATTGGAGTTGATGGATCAGAAAGGCCTGGTTACTTAGGGGCTGTATGTGGGGAGCTTTCAAATGTCAGTATCAGAATCTTGTCTCTGGAACTAGTGAGTGGTTTTTTTTTTTTGGTCTTGTTTTGTTTGTTTTGTTTTTGCCAGTGAGCGTAAGCTTCATTTACTATCATTCTGGAAGCTGAATGAGGGTGGTGAGTTACGGGATATCAACATTTAGCCTGTATTCTTTAAGCCCTCCTCCCTGCCATTTTTTTTAACTTAATGCTTTATCCCCTGTCCTTAGCTACACCTGGTGTCCCCCCATGCCTTTCCGGTTCAGTTCCTCTAGAAAGTAAACACTCCTTTTGCTGGAGGAGTTTCGGAAGGCTGGTTGACTAGCAGAGTGAGCTAGGAGAGAAGAATCTTATTTTGATTGGCACCTTTCCTCCAGCCTTCAAAGCTTCTGGGTGTCTCCACTTCCTGAACCTTTTTGGAGTTGTGTGGTAGGAGTTGGGCTCAAGCGTGTGTCCTAACCCTCTGTCTCAGCTCTCGTGTTGTGCCCTTTGTGGGCTGCCAAGTCATCTCCCTTTAGTTTTTCACCCTCAGTTGGCACCGTTGACATGTTGGGCCAGATCATTCTTTGTCATGTGGGACTGTCTGGTATGTCGTGGGATGCTAGCAACACTCCTGGGATCTGCTCACTATATGGTGGTAGCACACCCACTTCCAGCTGTGACCACCCAAAATGTCTCCAGACATTGCCACATGTCCCCTGGGGGTGCATGACCCAGGTTGAGAACCATTTCTTTAGTAACTTCCGCTTTCTGGCTCCTAAAAACTTGACATCTCTCTTCTAGTAATGTCTTTTCTCCTGTTCTTTGGGGTTATGTCTTTTAAAATTCTTTCACTGTGACTTTCCCTGGGGGGTTGTTGGGGAGGGATGGTATCAGAGAGAAAAGACAAAACATTTGTGTTTAATCTACCATATTTTACTGGAAATCCCTACAGTGTTTTAACTATGCCTCTCCTGCTAATAGACATTTAGATTGTTTCTAATGTTTTGCTGTTATAAATAATGTTATAACAATTATTGCCGAGGTTGGGTTCATCATTTTAATTTTTTTTTAACTTGAAGGACCGAGAGAATTCCTTAAGAACTTAAAATGAGGTACCTGAAAGTTCTGATAATTTCCTAATTTTCAAAACTGCCATAACAGAGGTTAGAAATAGTTTGGTGGGGGGAGGGGGAACTGTCTTCTTCATAGCCCCATCTCCAATTCCTGTCTGCACTGCCCCCACCATTTAAAAAAAAATTTTGCATTCCCTCTGCTAGTTTTGCCACTAATGAACCAATTCCCTGTGTATGACCCATTGTCCCCTAAATCCTCCTTTGCAAATCAGTAAAAGGCTGGCCTTGTTTGTTTCTAAGCGGGAATAATAAAAACAATCTGCCAGACTCCTAACATACATGGTTCCATTTAAATCCTTACAGCTCCTCTGTGAGAGATAGACGTGAGCCCCATTTTATATATAGGGACCCAGGGCTCACAGACCTGAGGTTACCAGCCCAAGGTCTGCACCTAAGTGGGGTGTGGTGACTCAGGTTGGTAAGGAACCAAAGCATTTTGTTTTCATTATCCCCGCCTGCCTCCCTGCAGTTGACTTTTGATATTCATGAGGAAAGAGGAAAAAATTAGTTTTCACATCTCAAATATGAAGTGAAGCAGGAAAGCTTTTCCTCCAAGGAGAATCTGAACTTTTGTAGGACCAATTTGTGTGATTTTTGACACAGAATCAGTATAGAGCTCTAGCCATGTTGAAATTTGCATTTTAATCTCTTGGTGATTTTCAAAGGATTAATTTAAAATGACTAAATTGCTGCATTGCAAATTGAAACAAGCAATAACCATGGGGTTGTTAATATGATAGAGTCTGCTGTAGTGGAAAGAACATGAGTTTTGGAGACAGGCAGACACCGGACTCTACCACTCGGGGACCTTGGACTACTTACTTATATTCTCTGAGCCTCAGTGTCCTTGTGTAATAAAGAAAAATGGGAGGAACAAATGAAGAATTAAATGCAGAGTTCCAAGTTCTGTGCTTGGTGCAAGAAAGATGCTGCTTTTGATGGTTCGTTCTTTCCCTTTTTCTCTGGGCTTTCCTACAATTCTAGTCTCAACCTCTTCTGAGGTCCAAGTTGTGGCTCAGGGCTAGGGCACATTACTTCTTGGAGCTTGTCTTTTCTGGGTTTTTGCTAACATTCTTGGTTGTGAAGATCAGTATTTGTCCTTTCATGGAGTGTATGTTTGACCACACAAGTCTCTTTGAGGTGCCGATGACACCAGAATTTCTGAAGCTTAGAAATGGTAGAGGGAATGGAGTCCAGGACTCCGGTACCTGTCATATGGGAGGTTCTGTAAACATTTATTGATTATCTCCTCTTAAGAGACATGTTAAGCTTAAAAGAATAAGCAAAGAGAAGGGTAAAAGGACTTTGGCACGTGGAACTTCATTCTGTCACCAGAGAATCAGGTTGTTCTGGACAGCTTCGGAGAATAGTTAATGTAAGAAAGAGAGAAAGGAGCTAGTATAGATTCAGCACCTACCGTGGATCAGATCAGGCACTATTTATTATGGAATCTTCACAGCAGGCTTATGAAGTCGTTGTTATCCCTGCCCTGAAGAGGAAATGAAGCCCAGAGACCTGAAGTAACTTGCCCCTAGTCATGTAGCCAGTAAATGCGAAAACCTGGAGTCACACTCAGGTCAGTCTGATCCCAGCACTGAGAAGCTGCTGGGTCCTGGGCCTCAGGCTCTATGGCTTCCCCACACCCTTCTAAGAAATTGCTCGTTGTCAGTTTCAGTTCTGTAATTAATTTTGTGAACTTGTTTAATGTCATTTCTCCTTCCATAATGAGAGGGATCAGTATTTTTTCATCACTGCATCTCTGTAATTAGCACTCTGTAAATACCCAGAACATAGTAGATTGTCAATATATATTTATGGAATGACTGAATGATTGGCTGAATGAATGAATGAATGAGCAATGCAGCCATCCCCAAGAAAAGGGAAAATAACAATTCTTCTCAGTTGGCTTTTAAGCCAGTATGTCTGCAAGACGTTAATAAAAAGCAAATGTAGAAAATTCTTTCCACTTTCAGATGGCTGTTGAAGTTAATTCTCATTACTTTTTACAATTTTTGTGTAGAAGTATTTTCTTCCTTTTCATTGAAAAACTATCACTGTGTAATTTTCATCAGAGTTATCTCAAGATAACACATGTAGGAGTGAATTTTATACAGGCAATAGTTAAATGAGCATAAATCTTTATAAATCTTAAAGAGTTGACCTGCATTAAAAAGAAGTCACAGATCAGGAACAGATATGTAGTAATAATTACATTGTAAACTGGGTGTAGAAGGGATTCTTTTTTTAGCAGCTAGGTTTTGAAGTTTACTTTTGATTAATGGATAATCATATAGACCTTCATTTGGAATATTAAACAAACCTGTCTTAATTATCTGGTCGATGTCATACCAAGTGGTTAATGATGCGCGGAAAGCATTTAGAATGGACAGTTACATATAACATTGCCCAGACTTCCACTTTGTCAAAAGATGTACCATGATATAGAAAAGATTTATGAACTCATCGTGACTTTCAAAAATAAACAAAGTTGAGGTGGTAGTAGAAGACCTATTATCAAGTACTGAGATTGTAGAGAATTCCATTGTTGCTCTTAAAAGTTGTCAGGTAATTGTTTATTCTAATGGT
Organism: Eumetopias jubatus; assembly: GCF_037043125.1. Classification (NCBI taxonomy): domain Eukaryota; kingdom Metazoa; phylum Chordata; class Mammalia; order Carnivora; family Otariidae; genus Eumetopias; species Eumetopias jubatus. The sequence continues at coordinate 83,880,247 of NW_028274821.1, read as the reverse complement.
TTTTCCATTCACAGGGAGGGATAAAATTTGACCTCTGGGTAAACCCTGCCTTCTTTCCTATAATATACTTCTCTGATGTGATAGCTTAAGTGAGTTTGTGGAATTCTTTCTCAGACAGATTATTTTAGAATGCAAATTTATAATTCCCTTTTAAGAACCCCACACAACTAAAGTAACCTAAATTCTTTAAAAAAAAAATCAATTGAGGATTTTAAAGGTTTACATTATGGTAAAATAATCTAAGCAGGAGTTATTTCAGGAAATAAGACCCATTGGCAAAAGCAAGTCTCTTGCCTAGAAGCCTCCTCCAGACACAGTACAGTAAGTCTTTATCATCTGTACTGTGTATGAAGCTGAAAGTCACAAAGACTAATAAAATGACAGACCGTGGGGCGGACTAGCATCTGTTTCGAAGGCTCCAAGGAGTACCCAGCTTAGAGTCGGTTCTTTGGTTTGGGGATTATCTCATTTCCCTAAGGTATTGAACCTAAGACGCTTTTTCTCTAAGCCCCACTATAACCCCTCCCATCCTTGGCCCATCCCCCCCACCCCCCACCTGCTTCCTCACCCCGGGCGTGGATCACAGTGAGCCCGAAGTCCCCAGCCACCTGGATCGGCACAGGAGCCAGCAGGGACAGCTAGAATCGAGCAGCCATTATGGGGCTTCTCCTGGGGGAAATGAGGCTTGCCAGGTGCCTTCCCTTCCTCTTTGTCTGGATTTAGAGCCATAGAGGGTTAGAGCTGGACGGGACCTTCACCGTCATCTCTCTGCAGAGATGAGAAACAGGAACCTGGAGAAGCTAAGGAGCTTGTGTAGCACACACCTCTTCCAAAACTCAACTTCCAGGCTGTTCTGACCCAGTTAACTAGAGAACTTCCTTGGACCTGAGCCCTTTCCAGCCCTGGGTAGTGGTCAGCTTCATATCCCTGCTACCCAGCCCTACAGAGTGAGCCCATAATGAATGCTAGGCGGATAGGAGAATGCTCACGGGCACATAATTGATATGTAACTGAAAGAATGCTTGAGTTCTATGAATAGAAATGGAATGTCCTTAAGCCTAAAAACGTCCTGGCACCGAGAAAACTGAACCCTTCTGAGCATGGACACTAGAAATAGTCCCTCGAAGCAAGATTTTCCTTCCCAGTAGGTGAGTCACACAGAGAGGTAATTGTCAGGGAATGAAGGGGGTGATGATTTAGACTTAGCCGTGGTGGCATTACAGTCTAGGACACTGGGCCCAAGACTAGGTGAGCAGCAACACCATGCTTGACAGGATTGATGGTTCTTTAAAAGGAGAACTGATTCCCTCATTAAATGAGTAGACTCCATTTAAGAAAACTGGGCACGTGGACAAGTGTGGTGCTCAGTAACTTGGAAGCCTGGGTGTTGTCTGCAATTCTCCCCCCCCCCCCCCACCCCACTTCTCAGGTCTGATTCATTATCAGGTCCTGTGATTTCACTTTACAGAGATCTGTCACATCCATATTCAAAGCTTTCATCTCCGTAGTTTATTTGTTGTAATCATTCTTTCCTGGAATGTGGCAGTAGCCTATTAATTGATTGTCCTGCCTCCCACTTGCCCTCTCCTGGGCATCCTCCATAGGAGCTCTAGGAAGATCCTTCTGAAACACATATGTAACTGTATCATGCTCCTTCAGCAGCAGCTCCCTTTTACCCGTGGGGAAAGTCTAAGCTCCCATGGAATCTGAACCCAGCTCCCCTGCCCTAGCACGTCCCCTGCCGTGTAGCCTACTCTTCACTGTACTGACCTGCTGGAGCTCCTCTCTCGTCCCTGCTTCTGTCCTGCATGGAATACACTTCTCCCCCTGTCCATTGAGTGAAGTCCTCTTGGGAGACCCAGACCAGCTGTCTTCTCCTCTGTCAAGCCTTCCCTAGCCTTGCCCCCATATCCATCCAGCAAAGTTAAATCTGCCCTTCTCAGGCAGCCCTGCAGTGTGTGTAGCCTGGACCATGGTACTTGGCACACCATACTAATGCCATTCCCATTCCCAGGCTACACTCCTGGAAAATGGGGATCATCTTTAATTAATCTCTGCAGGTGCAGCTCCCAGGATGGTACTAAATACCTAGTAGGAGTTAAATAAGTGTTTGTTGATTGGCTGATTACAGGAGACAGAAATGGGAGGTTGAAGACTTGGTCCCACTGAAGCAAAGTGCTAGGAGAGTGGTATACCTTGTGTTCCTTAGAAATATAAGCTCATAGTATGTTCTGGCTGCAATCTTGACCTAGGACAGTGTGCCATGGAGCTCCCTCTGCTCCTTATTCCCCATTCCCTACACTCTTGTCTTACCCATAAAACCCATGACTGACCTGGCTGTGAAATGAATACCTGCTTCTGTATGCAGCCCCCTCCCCATTACCTGATGAACAAACCACCTATTTCTTTACACTTTTATTTTTTTAGAGAGAGGGTGTGCATGGGGTGGGGAGGGGAGGAGCAGAGGCAGAGGGTGAGGCAGGGAGGGGGAGGGAAAATCCCAAGCAGGCTCTGTGCCCAGCATGGAGCCAGACACGGGGCTTGATCCCATGCTCCTGAGATCCATGACCTGAGCCAGAATCAAGAATTGGATGCCCAACCGACTGAGCCACCAAGGTGCCCCTTCTTTACTTTTAATAAATGTAGCCACAAATACCTTTAACAGCCTCCCCCAACCCCCAGCTATTTTACATGACTTTGTGAGTTGCCAGTGTCCATTCTTTTACCATGAGCCCTTCACCATTACTAAGCATTTGATCACTTCATCCAACCTAGGCCCAAGTTTTCTGATATCAAATGCTGTGTTCTTCCTAATATACCACGTTGTCTTTCAGGCTGGTGTATTTCTCTTAGGCTACACTGCTCAAACTCCAGCTAAGGAGCTGAGGTCTTCAGTCATTGCTTTCTTTACTTATTGATTCATTCTTTTATCAAACTGCTAGATGATGGGATGTCACTGCCCAGAGGGACCTCAGTCTAGGAACAAAAACATACTTGTAACCAAGTGGTTATAAGATAGAGACAAATAACCATGCCAGCACAAAGTGTAGGAGCTTGACAAATGTGGAATCGAGGAAGCTTTTTAGGAGGAGGTAACATTTCACCTGGGTCTTGAAAAGTGAGTGAGTTTCCTCAAGGAAGAGAAGAGCATTCTAGGAGGAGGAAACAACAGAAGTAAAGGCCTGAGGGTATGAAAAGGTATGACAGGTTTGAGAAATTGAGGGTTGGTGTAGCTTAAGCCACTGGATGCTTTAAGGCACAGGGGAGGAGACCCTTCTCGCCAAGGGGTTTTCTTCAGAGATGAAGTTTGGTGGAAACTGTCAGTGCTCCCTACAGCTGCTCCCAAGGCCTGCTCTGCCCCGCAGGTGCTCCCACGGCTGAACGAAGTTCCCAGGGCTGTCGCCACTCCCACCCACTCCCACCCGCCTCGGCGGGTGGCATCCCAGAAGGAAAGAGGCAGGGGAGGAAGCAGATAAGAAAGACAGCTTCTGTTTAGACACAAATATCTTGGTAATCAGCACAGATGGGATGAGAAATACCAAAAAAAGTACATGACAGTTTAGAGAGAATTTGGCTAAATGTTACATATTTTTAACATACCTGTATAGAGTTTTTGGAACAAGCACCTGAATCTCTCAGAACCTGATTGGGCCTGGGGGTTATGCCTCAACCAAGTGGTGTTTTGATTTCAGAAATGTTTCCTTCCCCATCCACAAAAGTATCCTTATGATTTTTTTTCTCCCACCAAAATAAGGTGCAGGATTTGTCTCTGACGCCGTGTCTCCTTATTTGGACGGCAAGCTGTGTAACATATTTCTACCCAGCGTGAAGCTTCTTGGCAGACTCTTGAGGCCACGTTTTGGTGGCTTCAGAGTTATCTTTGGATCTGTCAAAAGTGCTAATGGGCTTTCTGGCCTTCTTTAAGCTCCTCATTTCTATTTTCTTTTTACTTGCATCCTCTCCTAAAAGAAAAATTGATGTAATTCATCAGCAGTTAAGCATTTTACTGAAATGCTCAGCTGAGGGCCTTGTATTTTTGTTTGCGAGAATAGTTCTGCCATGTCACGGTCTTCAGAGCGAACCCCACCCTGACATCATTAGCTCAGCACTCCTCAGTCCACTGGGCAAGAGACCCACTTGTTGACTAATTCAGACTGCCTTGCTTGTTTGTTTTTTGTTTTTCAAGTTTGTTAGGAGGCAAGTTGGTGTGTTGGTTAGAGCAAGGGCTTCAGATTCAGGAGACCTGGTTTTGAAACTGGGCTCTGCCCTTTCTAGCTGGGTGACCTTTGGAGCCTACTTACCCTTCCTGGGCCTCAGTTTCTTCATCTATAGAAATGGAGATGATGATGCCTTTTTTCAGGGTTGTTGAGAAGATTAGAGAGAACACAGGTAAAGTACCTATTGTCTAACACAGAAGGATTACTCAATGGGATAACAGTTCTTAACAGCAACACTTTTTCTCTTTCAGTAGGTGTATTTCAATCCTGCTTTGTTCCAATGCTATGCTTCCTTTCCTGAATACAAGTTTTACCTACTATTTGTACCGATATAAACAAAGAGCACAGGTTTAGAGACAAATTCACCCAAGATTGATGATCCACATAGTGTATAACCTTGGTCCTATTACTTCATTTTCTCTGTTGTCTGTTTTCCTATCTGTAGAGATGATATTGCCTGTTCAAGGAGTGGTTTCAAGATTAAGTGAAATGTATGTAAAGCTTTGTATATTGTAGATGTTTAAAAATACTTAAGTGGGACAATGTAAGGGAAAGTGTATGGGCTCTGGAGTTGGAACTGAGTCCAAATTCTGACTCCACCAGTTACTGAATCTCTCCCAGACTTACTTTATCTCGATACTGGGGGGGAAATGCCTCCTTGAGTTTTGTGAGAACTGCGTAAGATTACACATACGAAGTACCTGATATGGTACCTGGTACTTGGTAGGTAGTCAGTATATGGAGCTATTAATTCACTCATTATTTATAAAGGTCGATGGTTAACCTGGTGTTCCAATCAAAGAACAATAAATCATAAGATAAGTGCCCATTCTTATTCCCAACCCATAATATGTTGAAAAGCACTTTATGCTATTTTGCATGTAAAAATCCACCTGGTTTACTTGAATTTATGGGTTTAGAGCTCTTTCATCATTATAAATGGCAAACCCCTGGCAAGTAGTGTTCCTTCCCTCCCTGACCCCCTCCATTTTCAGAGGATTATATTGTGTGGCATTGAAAACCTGTAACATTGAAGAAATTAACATATTCATGTGTATTATTAAAGTCAGGTGCGTATAGAAAGGGTTGCAGAAATGAAACACATTATATTTTTTCTGAAATCTGAAGAGTACCAATCTATAGTACTAATTAAAGAAGCCCCGGGTACAGACAAAAGCTAGTTAAAATACTGCTTTGTCACCATTTCCTGCTGCTTGTCTGCAGTTTTTTTTTCCCCCTTTTGAGTGAAATACCTGGAAATTGTAAATCTTCAAAATTGCTCTGATTCCAGCTGAGCCCTTTTAGACAATGTCAACGATGGAGGAGGGGGATGCCGCAGTGATGACAAGAGAGGAGCATGCATGCCTAGCCTTTGCGGGTGGGATCTGTCAGACAGAAATGGGCTCTGTGCCAAAAAGCATTTTGGTCCCTGGGTCCTTTCTCTTGCCTAGATGTATGGTACGGCACATTGGGAAAGTTCTAGGATCTGGGGTCAGCAGATCTGAGCTGCAGTCCTGTCTTTATCACTTATGAGACTTCTTGGTCTTGGCATCCCTCTCTGAGGCTTGCTTTCCTCATTTGTAAGATTGTAGACTTCCTGTCCTGCTCACCTTTCGGAACCGATAGGCACAGCTGTGTGGTGCTGCCCGTGACCTCGTGTAAACTGTAATCAGCACACAGAAGTGCTTCATCTCTGAGGTCTCTTCCAGCTTTGCATTTCATGATTTTACACATGCACGGGATTCGGTCTCCCAGGTGGAAAGAATACGACAGGGGCAGAGGAGAGTATGCTTTCTGATAATCTTCTGTTTCTCATACTTTTTTTAAGATCCCGCTTGTAATAAGAACAAACGAAATAAGCCACAAATCTCCCCTTCTTGTTTCTCCTAGAGAAATCTGACAGAATATTTTGTGGCCGTGGATGTAAACAACATGTTACATCTGTATGCCAGTATGCTGTACGAACGCCGGATTCTCATCGTCTGCAGCAAGCTTAGCACTGTGAGTAGACAGTCTTGAGATGGGCTTTTTAATTATTTTATTTCAATGGAAAGATGTATCGGGAAGATGAAAGACAATTTTAGGAAAAGAAATCAGCCACAATCCCCTCAACATGTCATTTTCATTAATTATTCATGTTTCTGTACAGTGCCAGTGCATGTTTTCATTGACTCTTATAGCTTCACAATCAATTATAGTTTTCCATTTGGTCTGGGTATGAACACTTTGCATGTTTTCACATACGCTTCCATCATTGTCATTTTTTTACATGTCTGTATCATATTCCACTGTACTGATAGGTCATCATTTACTAAACCTTTCTTCTCTTGATGGCCATTTAGCTTGTTCATAGTTTCATCCTTTAGTAGATAATACTGCAGTGAACATCTTTTGGCTGCTTTTGATGGATGTGGTTCATAGTCTAATGAGTAGGACCATCAGGTCAAAGGACTTGCTGAGCACTGTGACTTAGGACTGCCAGACTGCTTCCCAAACACACTGTGCTTGTTTATAGTGAATGCTGCCAGCCATATATGAGTTCCCATTTTTACTGCAGCCTTGCCAGAATTGTGTGTGTATTCATGCATATTTGTTTAAATTTTGCTAATAAAATAGGCATAAAGTGGTATGGCAGGTTTGCTTTATTTTTCTTTGGTTAGAGGTTACTGAATATTTTCCATGGGTTTATTTCCCCTTTATATTTTGTTAATGTCTTTTCCCATTTATCTTATAGGACTCTTGTTTTTTAATAAATTGGAATGAGGTCTTTTATATTGTAATAACTATTGCTATATGGATAATACAAATATTTTTCATATTCTTTTTATTTTAGGTTTTTTTTTAACTTGACAGGTATAGAGTTTATATCTTTCCCTATATTCTATTAATGAAAGTTCTCAAACATAGAAAGTTGAAATCATTTTACAGTAAACACCCATATAACCCGATCTAGATTCTGCCACGAACATTTGATTATGCTTTCTTTGGCACATATTTATTCATCTTCCCATCCCATGTGCTATCCATCAGTCCATTGTATTTTCTGATGCATTTTAAAGTAAATCACAGACATCAGTATATATCCCACTAAATAATTGTGTATGTATATTATTAACTGAAGTTCAATATCTGTTTATAGTATTATTTTTCTTTTGAGGTTAAGCTTGCATACAGAAATTAACTGGGAGTGGAATACCTAACAGGTACTTCTCTGTTAGAGAGGATAGAAGGACCTTCTTATAGTGAGAATTTCCCTAATGAAGGGTCTATGGATAAAGTCAGTTGTGTATTTACCCACGAATACAAGGTGCCTAATAATGAAAACTTTGTGAGGCTGTTAGTTTTCTTTATGGTTTTTATTATAACTTCATTATTTTATTATTTCTTTGGTATTGTTTGCTTGTCAGGAACTCACAGTTTTTTGATTGTGCCAGGCTCATAGCACGTAGTAGGTGATAAAAGCATGGCCTTTGCCCTTGAGGGAAAAACATCCCAGGTAGCTTTTTTTTTGGCATTTTATTTTAAACTAGAAGTGCAGTTCATAATCTCAGGTCTTGAATGCCCAGACAGTTTGGGAATGAGAAGATTGCCATCCAGATTTATTGCTACATCTTTATGAAGCCAGTTAGAATAAAAGTACAGTTGAGGAGCCTGGCTGGCTCAGTCGGAGGAGCCTGTGACTCTTACTCTCGGGATTATGAGTTCGAGCCCCACATTCGGTGTAGAGATTTCTTAAATAAAACTTAAAAAAAAAAAAAGAATAAAAGTACAGTTGAAAGAGTCTAGTCTGCAACCAGTTACTATTGCATTGGAGTATTAAACTTCAGTAGAACAAAAAAAAAGACATCATATTAGTGTAATTTAAATGTGACTTTTTTTTAAAAGATTTTATTTATTTATTTGACAGAGAGAGACACAGTGAGAGAGGGAACACAAGCAGGGGGAGTGGGAGAGGGAGAAGTAGGCTTCCCACTGAGCAGGGAGCCCAGTGCGGGGCTCGATCCCAGAACCATGGGATCATGACCTGAGCCAAAGGCAGCCGCTTAACGACTGAGCCACCCAGGCACCCCGATCGTGACATTTTTGGGCTCTTAATATGTGCCAGGCACTGTGCTAAGCACTTTGCATCTATTAACTCATTTAATCTTCACTATATCAGTGTGTAGTAAGTTCTGTTATTATCACCTCCTTATAGATAAGGAAGAATGTACCTTCTGTGTAATTTTTTGTTTAGATATAGTGGATTAAACACACAAATTTATTTCTGCTCTCTTCCAAAACTAAAATGAACTAAAGAATAAATCGACAAGCACAAAGAGCAGATGTAGCAGAGATTTTTTTTTTTTGCAGCAGACATTTTTAAAAATACAGAAAATACTGTTACCAGTGTTATGCCGGTATTTAAAAAGTAAGATGAAATGGACAGTAAAATACAACTTACCAAAATTGAATCAAAAAGAAAAATCGAATAGGTTATTTAATTTATAGAAATTGAATCAATACATAATTTTTTTTCCCCAAAACACTCAGCTCAGATGGTTTTACAGGTGTGTTTTATCAAACATCTCAAGAACAGATCATTTTAATCTTAGACTTCTTCTTGAGAGTCTAGAAAGAAAAGGGAATACACTCCTACTTCTCTTGTGGTAATTGTATAACCTTGACATTCAGCCACACAAGGAAGAGACATTACAAGAAAGTTTATCAGCCAATCTCGCTCATAAACATAGCTGTAAAAGTTTTTAAACAAAATAGTAGCAAATGTATTTTAAAATATGATTCATAATAACTAAGTTGGACTTATTCCAGGAATGTAAGGTTGATAATACTAGAAAAATCTATTAATATAACTTACCACATTAATATATTAAAAGGGAAAATTCATGAGGCACCTGGATAACTTGGTCACTTGAATGTCCAACTCTTGGTTTCAGCTCAGGTCGTGATCTCAGGGTCGTTAGATTGAGCCCCACTTTGGGCTCTGTGCTCAGTGGGGAGTCTGCTTGAGATTCTCTCTCTCCCTCTGCCCCTCCCCCTGCTTGCTCTTATACACGCGTGCTCTCTCTTCCTCTAAAATGAATAAATCTTTAAAAATAAGGGAAAATTCATATGGTCACCATATGGAGATGGAGATGGAGAAAAAGCATGACTATGTTCATGAACAGGAAGACTCGATGTATTGAAGATGTCCTTTCACTCTAAAACGATCTATAGATTGCATGCAGTTCCGTTCAAAAATCCCATTAGGATTTTATACAGTGCTTGGCAAACTGATTCTAAAATTAATGCAGAAAAGTCCAAGGGAAGAGCCAAGACATACTTGAAGAAAAAGAAAGGGTTGTGGAAGCTTGCTTTACCAGAATCAAAACTTTTTATAGAGCTGTAGTAATTAGGATGTTAGTAATGGCACAGGCATACACAAATAGTCTTGATGGAACAGGATAGACACTGCAGAAATAGGCCGTGTTGCGGGGGGGGGGCTCTTTATATATGACAGGGGTGGCACTGTAAAATCTGGGGGAATGGATGGATTTTTCAATAATTGATTATCTACATGGGGAAGGAAAGGGAGACAATTTCTTTCTTACACCATATGAAAACTGAATTCCAGATGGATCAAAGACTTAAATGTGAAAGGCAAAATTTTAAAACTTTGGGAAGACAAAATGAATAATCTCTGTGATCTCAGAGTAGGGAAGGATTTAATCAAATAATCCGAAACATACGTTGCATATAGAAGAAGATTAAAATTGCAAATATTTGTTCATTAAAAAATACCATTTGGGGAATGAAAAGGCACGTCACGAGCTGGAGTTGAAATATTTGCCATATGTAAAACCAACAGAGGATTAATATCTGAAATATATAAAGAATTACTGCAGTTAAAAAGCAGAAGACAAATCTATCAATAGAAATACTGGCCAAAAGCACAAATAGGCATTTGACAGAAGAAACACAAATGCACAAATGGCTAATAATAATTTGGAAAGATGCTCAACTACATTAGTAATCCTAGACAAGCAAATTAAAACTACAGTGATTAAAACACTAGGTTTGTAAAAATTTGATATCTGATAAAGTCAAGTGTTATATTGAAATTGTACTGGAGAATTCATGTACTACGCTGAAAAGTATTCGGCACAAAACTATTTGCATACACTCAAAACTCAGCAGTCCCATCCCTAGGTAGAATGGTGTGTGCATGCCTGCTTGTGTGGGAACATACACGTACCTACACACACTCATTGGTCATTTGTAGAGGGATATATGTTCAAGCATATTCATATAGCAGCATTGGTGTTTTTGCTTTTGTCTTTTAAACCTGGACAGAGCCTGCATGACTACCAACAGAGAACCCCTAAATTATGGTATAGTCATCCAGTGGAGTACTGTATCAGGGAAAAAGAACTAAGCCACCAACATGATTAGGTCTCTGATGAAAGAAGCTACAGAAGAATATACAGTATGATTTTATTCACATAAAACTTAAGTAAGAAAAATTAAGTGGTATATTATTTAGGGATACATAAAAACTGCATGGGGATGAAAAGAAATGATTAACACAAAATTCAGGTGGTAGTTTCCTCAAAGGGAGTGAAAACAGTAGAGTTTGGAAGAGGCATATAAGGGACATCAAAAATATTGTTTCTATCTTGAGGTTGGTTAGGGAATAAGCAAACTACTCTGTAAAGGGTCCAATAGTAAATATGGCTTTATAAGCCATATGGTCTTATAATTACTGGACTGCAACCTTATAGTTTACAATCCGTAAACTAGTGGGTGTGGCTGTGTTCCAACAAAACTCTATTTACACAAATAGGCAGACCAGACTTGGCCTTAAGGCTATAGTTTGCCAACCATGAAGTTAGGGGACTGGATTTGGGATTCTTAAGTTTTTTTCTCTTAAAAGTTGATTATATAATGTACATACTTTTATATGTATATATATTTCAAAATTTTTGAAAAGTTAAGAAGATACCAGGCCCCTTCATTGTGAAATTTTACAACACAGTTACAGAGACAAAGCAGTTCTTGTACAAAGGTTAAGAATTGAAATTGCATGAGATTTGGCAATGGCACTTCCTGAAACCAGAAGACAGTGAAACAGGATCTTGAACTTCTAGGGGAAAATTATTTTTCACCTGAAATTCCATACATACCTAGTGGAAGCCCTCAGAGGAGAGTGGCACGAGCCCCTACCATACCTGTCAACCTCCCGAGTTCTCTATTCCTCCATTCTGCTTATCCACCTGACTTCATTCAACCAGTATTTTTCATGGTACTCTCTTAGGCACTGGGGATACAACCATGAACAAAATAGGCAAAAATCCCTGTCCTCCCAAAGCTTACATCTAATTCTAGTAGGTAGACCTTCAGTAAACTAGGTAAGTTAAATACATAGTACAGTAGCTAATGATGGGTAATCAGGAGTGTTGATATAAGGAAGGAGACTGAATGGGGAGCGTGAGGTGGCAGGCATTGCCGTTTCAGATAGATGGTCAAAGAATGCCTTCTTGGAACCATCAGGGAATTCCTCCAGCCTTGAGCTCCTCTGTGCTGCATCACTGTTTTCTTCTCTACTGGCCATTCTTATGAGCTTGCTTACATGGTATAATATCTCCCACACTTAAAACTTCCACACCCCCTTTATCCCATTTTAATTCTCCCTTTTAGAACAAGATGTCTCGAGAGCTATTTCTATTTACTGTCTAATTCCTTTCCTCCCCTCCCCCCAGTCTTCTATCAGGATTTAGCCCCGTCCTCTCCACTGAAACAGCTTTCGTTCAGGTCACCAATGACCTCATCTCAAGTAAAATTAAAATGAGTTAGTACTTACAAAACTCTTAGAATAGTCTGGCACATGCATGTATAGATATGTGTGTGTGTGTGTGTGTGTGTGTGTGTGTAATAAGTTATTAACATCTGTAATGGGAAGTCAAATATTGTTTAAAATTTAAAATCAAGAAATTGTTATTTAGAAATAAGGAGATAAATACTGTGTCGAATATGATTACTATGAATTAAGGTTAAGGACAGATGCTTTTCAGTATAAGCCTTTTGTACTTTTTTGTCTTGTTTTTAAGGCTATAAACGTATCACTTTGACTTAAACTTTTTTTAACCAACAGTTGATTTTTAACTGTGTTCTGAAATTTACTGATTGATGGTAGAAACCTTTTCAGGAAGGGAGGTGGAATCTCCTTATATCTCACATGTGGTCAGCATCCTGATGTGTAATTTCTTTGGAGATAAAGTAGCTGAGCAGATAGCAGTTTTATCTAAGCCTTTGGACTTCTCCAATTTCAGAATTGAAAGTTTTCTAATTGTTGCCTTTTATTTCCTCAACAGTGGCTTTTTATTATCTTTTCAGTGAGCGGGGGAACGCAAAGGTTATTTTAATAGCCTGAGGTTTCTGATGACCCTCTCTTGACGAACCCAGATGTGGCCTATCATACTTTGGCAAACCCCATTTTTCTCAATTTTCTTGGATAAGATGTAGGCTTGATGCTCCTCAGGACTGTCAAGCATCTGAAAGATAAAAGCTGTCAAACACTCCAGAGTGCCATTTTCTATAAAGATGACTGTGTCAATAGAGACAAGCCCAGCAATGTTTAGTTCAGAGTCAGGAAATATTCATTTCAGCCTTTCTTGGTCAATAATATGATATTCTGTATAAGAAAAATGTGAGTTTTTGTTCTCTCTGCTCAGTTAATGTATATTGATTGTTTTTCCTTTATAAATGATAAATAGGGAAGGCTTAACTAAATCTTGTTCTTCTAATGTAAATACTTCACTGTGATCTCTTCTAGCCCAAAAGCCCCATTTTTCTTCCAGATTTTTATATCTGAGTTTAACTCATGTTGCTTTTTGGTAACTCTTATGGATAGCAGGTAGGTCTAAAATAAGGCCTTTATGGAGGTGATATATAATTTCAACAGCAGTCCTGGAAGCTCAATATTATCCCCATTTTGCAGAATGGCTCATCTACTCAGAGAGATGGAGTAAGCTGACCAAGGCCATGTCCTAGATGGGAGAGACAGACATGCAGATGGGCCCTTGTGATACTGTGTGGCTTTAGGAAGAAACAACTGGGAGAATTACACATAGAGATGAAGTCCCTTCAAAGTGCTTGCCTTGGGGATCAAGTTCTGTATATTGGGTGTTACCTCAAACTATTGTCAGAACCCTTGCATGGGAACTGTCAAAGGAGCCAGAGGTACATTGTTAAGAATATCCATCCCACTGAGGGAATTTGAGAATTCTCCTAGAGAGCCACAAAGATAGTCTGAGCCAAGCCTGGAGGATACAGTGGCTGATGGAGCTGAGTAATACTGGTTTGGGTAAAAAAATCAGTCCTGATTGTATAGTAATTAGAGGAACTTCTTGTGTAGCTTGTAAATAGTTCCAAGACTTGCCAAAGAGTCGTGTTGAACACATCCGTGGACTAAGTATGTGGAATGCCCTTGTTTCGGTTCATAGCCTGTATTTTATACGGAAGGTCCCCAGTTCTCCCTCATACCCTGTTAAAACTTTTAAGGTAACCTTTTTGAACTACTTACTACGTGCCTGGCATTGTGCTAATCATACATGTAGGTGTTCGTTAGTACTTGGAGCAACCCTAGAAGCTAGCTGGTTTTCTCCTCCTTTTGTAATGAAAATGTTTGGCACTGGGAGAGTTGGAGTGCCTTGTCTAAGATGGGATTAAAATCCATTGCCTTTGAATGCACATTCAAAGCTTTTTATTTTGGATTTCGTGAGCACTTACTCTGTGCCTGGCACCACTCGGCACCAGGGAAACAGAAGGCTGATATGTGAATTTCTCACTGACACGCTCACGCTATTAGGCAAAGCCCCGTTTCCATGAGCACTGCTCAGATTCAGCGCACTCCGTCTGAGGATGGTTAGATTCGCCCCTATACGCGCCTCACCCCTGCCGTTCTCCTGCCATGAGCACAGCCTTAGTGCGTCCCTGGGGCATATCTTCCCCAACTCATTGTGGCTTCTGGGCTCATGTGCTGCAGTTCCTTCCAGCCCCTGGGCATTTTGGCCCTAATCGCTCCTTCTATAATTTAGGGGTAGTATAAGAAGTTTTGTAAACTGAGAATACCCAGTAAATGATGACAAAGGCATATTTACTTTCCAAAGGAATGTATATTTGTTTTATTCAGCAGATGCTTTTTAAAAAAACATGTTCTGAGGAAGGAAGCACAGTTTAGTGGCAAGACCACTACCTGATTAATTGAGCTTCCACACCTAATTATTGATGTAGTACCCATAACTATGAAAAGAACTGACTTTTCTGATAGTACCTCATTTAGGGGGAAGAAAAAAACCCAACTGATTTTTTTCCCTGTCAGTTTCTTCCTAAGTATTAGTCCTAGAGAACATGGGTGATACTTAGTGTAGGGGTGAAGGGGTGGGGATGGGTGCCCTCCCAACCTCGCCTCAGGCCTGTCCCACCCACTCCCCCTAACAGCCTCCATTATCTCGGCACCACCTGGTCTTGTCACCTAAGAAGAGCCAGGTTGTGCACTATGTGGGTTTTCAGAATTTGGCTTCGTTTTCACTTCTTTCCTGATGAACTCCACCTGTTCATGCCTATGCCAACCTGTGTCATGGGATGTGCACCCGAATGACGTGTGTCAAGCTTTCCTAGCTCTTCTGGACTAGAAATAACTAATCCTGTTTGCTTATCTGCCGATCTCTCGAAGCAAAGATGAGAGTGGCAGTTTAAGGTTAGAAATACTGGACCAGAGCCAGGGCCTCTTTGCCTGCACACTCCACTCTGCATGTTCCAGCCGTAGGAACAAACTGCATTATTTTGTTTCAAACTGTGCTCAAGGGAAGCCAAGACCTTGTAACTGGAAACTTACCAAACAGAGAATTCTAAGACTAAATTTAGTGTTCTATTTAAAAAATAAAATAAATTGAACATTTTGTTTGTTCATCTTTTATACGTTAAAAAAGAAAGATTAACCTAGTTCACACTAACAACCTAAGAAGAGTATTCAAAGAAGTGAGAAGAAAACTAATCCTCTTGGTGAAGAGGGAAATCCTTAACAAAATGTAGTGAAAGGGCGTGAAATACAGACTCTGCAGCCAAACTTTCAAATAGCGTAGCCTCTCTAATCTTCATCACATAAAATATTGTGGCTCAGAGAATATTAAAAACTTAGAAAGAAATGAAAAGAACTTCCATCGGCAGGAAGTAGGAGAAAAGATTGGTAGGTTTTATTTATGTGGTTTTTCTCTGGTTTTGAAATGTAAATACAATTAACTGCCTTTTGAACTATGTTCTTCATTTAATTATGTGTGAGTTAGTTTTCTCCTGTTCATGTTGAACTATATGTAGAATGAAGAACCTTGAGATGTTATAGAGGCTCTGTAATATAGAGAGCATCAACAGTTTAATTCGTGATACATTAAAAATTGCTGTGATTTCAACCAGCCAAGGTATCCCTAACTAGTTCTTGCTCTTCCTCTCCTGCTTCTGCTCCCATTGCTTCAGTGAGCGTTAAGCACCTGCCTTGGACTAGACACAGGATTCAGATTGCTAGTGATCCCCAAACACCGATCTATGGGTTATTTGTGTTAGAATGACCCAGAGAATTCATTAAAAATCCAGGTTTGGGAGCACCACCTCCAGACATTCTGGTTCAAAAGGTCAAGCAGGAAACCACAAAAAGTCTATTTTTTTAAGGTTCCTTAAATGATTGATATACAGCCAGATTCAGAAACAGTGAATAGACCATTCTCTAATAAGACAAAAACAATATTTATTCTTTGATTACTGTTATTTTGCATCATTAGACTAATTTTCACTTTGAGACTACATAATGGAGCCTGATTAAGTTTGTTTAGAAGACATGACTACAGGCTAGCACAATTCTTTGTTTCCATGTTTCTCTTTAGGAGAGCTTTGATTTTGACACTGGCTAGTCTAGGATCGGACAGAGCTAAGTATAATCTGTGTAAGCTGTCAATAATGTTGGTTGCTAATGCAGTCCACCATTGTAATTTAGGGTGCATGTGTATAAAGAGAGAGAGGTGAGAGTTCTTTTCAGCCATTGTATTGAGAACATGGCCAAGAATCTTATTTATTATTTTAGTGGTGTGGTCAGTTTGTGAAATAGTATATTCTTTAGGTTAAAGGACTGATTATAGCTTACTTTTATATGACTCTTATGAATCAAATCTCTACCAAAAAGCACTAATGAGGGTGCCTGGGTGGCTCAGTTGGTTGAGGGACTGCCTTTGGCTCAGGTCATGATCCTGGAGTCCCAGGATCAAGTCCCGCATCGGGCTCCCTGCTCAGCAGGGAGTCTGCTTCTCCCTCTGACCTTCCCCCCCTCATGTACTCGTTCGCTCTCTCATTCTCTCTCTCAAATAAATAAATAAATAATAAAATCTTAAAAAAAAGCACTAATGGGTAATATTCAAGTCACTGATATCTTAATATGCTTGAAAAGCCCTAAGTGGCACCCATGTCGGCAAATGTCATATGGATTTTATTAAAGAAATTTGAGCACCTACTAGGTGCTAAGTCAGCAAGAATAAGGACTCACGATTTCCTGTGGTTTCTGTAGGCTGAAAGTGTGGTCACTTTGGTGAGCCATAGTATGATGTGAGATTAGGCTGTGCTGTTAGGTTGGTACAGATTTTATGAAAACTCACATTTTTTCTCTTTTGCTATCTTGATAACTATGTAGTCTGCCAGCTAGATGATTCAGCCAACCATGCTGGTGATCTTTTCCCAAGAAAAAGGACAGCAGGGCTGTATGAGAGAGAACCAGACTTCAAGTCAGGATGCTTTTGTTCAGTTCCTACCTGTGTACTTAATCCTCCCTAACCATATGGCTTTGGGCAAATTACTTGATTTTTCTGAATCTTTCTGTCCTCTTGTGTAAAAATGGGGATAGTAGTAATACCCACCCTTAAGCCTGTTGAAAGAATTCAGTGGTCGTAGATGTGAAGCGCATCTCCCAGTGCTGGGCACGTACTGCTCAATCAGCAGAGGTTAGTTGACTCTAAAGGGCAGTAAAACCTGATTTGACTTTCAGAAGCAAAGAGGGCTATAGAGATCCTGGAAGTGTTGTGAAGTTTTAATTAGTATCGCTGGTGATAGTAGATGGTGAATGAATCCAAGCAACAAAGAATAGTCATGGCAACTCATATGAGGTTTTCCACATCCACCCACTTCTCATTAGTCACTTAGTCATTGACTAAATTGTCATTTCTTGTTTGAGTCTCCACGGTCATGACTGCATAGAGGCTGAGGGGCCTAAGAAGTTGCTGTGTGTACTTGACCCAGTGTTACCACCTGACTACGCTCCCGGAGAGAGGAACTAGCAGCTTCCTGTCTTCATCCTTCCAGACTCTGCTCTGATGTCTCTCTTGCTCGCTCTAGGAAGCAGGCCTGATTCTTGCCCCAGGCAGAATTAATGATTCCTTCTTTATGTGCTAACACACTTGAACCTCTATTATACCACCTCTTTCATAATGCCTTTGTGTTGAAGTTGATTGTTTGCATTTTGATCTTTCTCTCTCTATTTTAAATTGCTTGAGGGCATGGCTTGTACACATAGTGAATTCTCAGTAATAGTTGGATTAATACAGATCCTAGCACAGAGGCAGTTTCCTGTGAGCTAAGAGCTAGACCCCCTAGGTTCATCTCCTAGCTCTGCCACTAGCTCTATATGACCTTGCACAAGGTCCTTAAATATGTAGTCATCTTGGTTTCCTCATCTGTAGAGTGGGGACAGTAGTGTTACCTACCTTACAGGGCTGTTACAAAGATTAAATGAGTAAACTAATATAGAAGCATTTGGAACAGTGCTTGCAGTAGTAAATGCAGAGGAAGTGAAGTGGTCATAGTGGTAGCTGTATTACAGCTTCAGTCTTTCTGAGTTTACCAGTATTTTTGACAGTTGGATTTGCCTGAAAAAATGCTACGGGGAAGTTTTCCCCACATGCCTTCAAATCTAGTGACTCCTACCACCTGAAGTTTCCTGTTTCTTTAGGTACAGATACCTGATAGATAGATACTCATGATTCCATGTTCAGTTATGCTACCTTTTTTTTTTTTTGTAAGATTCTTTTTAGAGTGTGAGTGCGGGGTGGGGGGGTGAGGCAGAAGAGAGAGAGAGAGTCTTAAGCAGACTCCATGCTGAGCGCAGAGCCCGACTCGGGGCTCAATCTCATGACCACATGACCTGAGCCAACGCCAAGAGTTGGGCGCTTAACCGACGTGCCACCCAGGCGCCCCCTGCTATCTTTCTTTTTAAAAAATGTGATTCTTTATGAAAGCAGCAGTGTAAATTAGCTAAATGTAAATCATGATCTTAGAAATATTTTCAAAGAACTATTAATATCCACTTATATGAAACTTGAGGTGGCCGATAGATTTTTTTTTTTTTTGAGTGCCTGCTTAGATCCATTGATAATGGTTGCCAATGGTTGTGTGTTCAGAGGAACCCTCAGGCCATGTCCTGACTCCACAGTTAGTAATGTCTGTCACAGGCACAGAATGGAGGAGTGACAGCACCTTGCTGTCCCTGTATTAAAATGAATATCAATCTCAATGTAACTTTGCCTTTTTTCTCTTTCATCTTAAAGAAAAGTCTTCACTCCCTTCACTCTTGGTGCTATGGGCTTATTTACATTATAGTGTGCCATACCATCGTTTCTGCCTCTGTTTTGAAAGCTAGAGCTTTTCTCTGGCAGTTTTAGTTGCTTTGATATTTTGCGGTGTCAGATCTTGGCACAAAAGCTTGTCGCCCTGGCTAATAACTTACTCTAATTACTTTACCTAGTAGGTCGCTTTTTGAAAAAAAAAGAAGTGAGAGAAGTGGTTAAGCAGGTGATCTCCTGAGAAAGCTTCCTGTTGATCTCACTCTTAGATGCTCGATTCTGTGTTAGTGTGCTGGATATTTTTTCCCCCTTCCCTTTAGCCAGAGGATAGTAGAGAAGCAAGAGGTAGGATGTGTTCCATCCAACAAAGAGAAACTACTGGAAGAAAGATTGCCCCCACCGCCTGCAAAAAAAAAAAAAAAAAGAAGCATTATATTTTGGCTTCTAAGAAAAGCAGGACATTCTTTGCTCTTTTCCCTCTTTCCACGCACATGTCTGGCATCTGTCTAGACCAGCCGAAGGTCTTTGATTTCTAAGGCTTTATAAATTGTCTTTCTGTTAAAGCATCTTTGATAGTTTCTTAAAAGCCAACTCTTCCCTCACTAAATATAGTAAACACAATTTGATCATAGCTGAACCATTTATAATGAAAGGTTTTTCTCATACCCTTGGAAGGGTTGAGTAGATTAACTTTCATAAAGTGCCTGCAAAAAAACTTTTTGTTGATCTCATAGTGGGTTTTCTATTTGAGAATAGATAAAAATCAAAAACAAAGTCAGCAACACGGTTTGAATCATGGTACCGTTTATTTCTTGATGACTACAAACATGGTTTAGAATTAAATAAAAGAATCTAGTTCACAAACTGAGAGAGCTAACAACTTCTACAAGACACACAACGTTTTCTGCAACTGTTCTACTTAGGATGATTTGTGGGTGAAATGAGTGGACTTAAAAATGACCTATCTTTAAAGCCTAGAAATCTGGTGTTCTTTCTGTACTCTTTGTTTTTATCAATTTCCTGGTGTTTGGCTTCGGAGGGGAAATCGAAATTCTGCCTCGAACTAACCCTGTGATGAAGCAGGTGTCAGTTTGATCTTTCAGCATCCTGAATTCTAGGATGTGAAGAATGACTGTGACCATCTGATTTTTCCTCTGTCTGCCTTTAGAACTTGGAATCTCAATATCTTTTAGAAATGTGCAGCTTCTAATTGTGATCTCTTAAGCAATTACCGTTCATTAAATGTCACCTTGCCTACCATTCCTCCTGGTATTAAGCTGGAGGCATTCTTACATTCCCCAACGTTTGCCCAGCGCCTGCTCTGTGTCAAGCATAGTGAGATAGGGAGGGAAAATCAAATGTGGTCTCTGGCCTTGAGGAGCTCCCGTCTTTAGTTTCATGCCCCCTGGTCTCCTAAGGTCATCTACCTCTGAGATATCCAGAGTGTTGGGGGCCAAGCACTGGGGAAGGCAGTGCCTTCCACGGTCAGGTGTTAGGGCTGCGGTGGCTGAAACGTGGTAGTTCCAAGGTAACACAGGAATTCCAGGTGGGCCCCTGTAACTGCAGACCTGAAAAAGTAAGACAAGCTTTGAGACAGACCCTGTTTTACTTATACTTGGTATAGCTGAAGAAGGTGAGCTGGGGCAGGGGAGGCACATTCTTCACGTCAAAGGATGGTAATTCCTCTAGATCAGAAATTGTCAAAGCTGGAAGAGGGCACAGAAGATGACAGACTCCAACTTCTTGTTTTCCCTGTAGGTGAAATTGAGACCCAGGAGAGGAAGCGGCTTGCTCAGATCAAAAAGAGAGTTAATGGCAGCTCTATGCAAGTATATGAAAGGAAACATGACAGAAAGCCAGACTTTGAAATAGTGTGCCAGATTGGGGTGTAAGCCTTTCCGTTTGACCAGCAATCATTATGCCCTTGTCTAGAATTTCCAGTGGATTAAAGACAATACAACACCCTAGTTAAGTATAACTAACCCCCGGGAAATTATCAGATCTGTGTTTGTTTTCAAAATGATTATTTTCTGTTAATTGGTATTTTACCCCAGTAATTTGGTCATCTAACAGCAAGGCAAACATATTTCTACGTAATTTGGCCGTGCTGGTAGGAACAGTATCACACCTAGTTCAGGCTCCTCAGCATGGTGTGTAGGCACAGGGTAGGCAGTCAAAAATCTTTTTAGTTAATTTATACATTGTGGAAACACAGTGGCCATTATAGTCTGACAGACCTGGATGTGAGTCCCAGTTCTGTCACTTATGAGCCGTGTGGCTTTGGGTAAGTTATTTCACCTTTGAGGCTGTTTTCTGCATCTGTGAAATATGGCGATGAGTGTATATGTATGTAAACATGCACACTTCTAAAACAATACTTTGCAGTATCCTAAACCGCTAACACGGTACCTGGTACGTATACTGTGGGGATTCCTTGGGTTTTTTTTCTTATTTGTTTGTTTTAAGGGGAGACTCTTACTTTTGTTTCATGTTAAACTGCAGAGCTACCATTAGGAATCAGCGAAGGAACTAGAATCGAAGACTGTGGCTATCTGGGCATTATATCTGAGAACTACCTTAAACTAAGAAAAAAAAATACATACACACACATAATGTCTTCGTGATTTTTCCAGCTCTGTCATTGATCACTGTCCCTGTCCTATCCCTGTTGCTGTCTTTCTTTCTCTCCCTTTGCCTCAAAGAAAACTAATGGAGCCATACAGAAAGCTCCAAGATAGAACTGACCTTGTGCACCTTTAATTGAGGACAGAATTTGCTAAAAGTGCGTCTAGAAACCCACCAGTGGTTTACTTTACAATCTGTGTCCTGGCTAGACTGGCTGTTGGCTGTATAATTTGTCTAGTTTTGTCTGGAGTCTTAGACTATTCAGCTGCTTCAGGGCAAAATCTTTTGGGGTGTCATTAAATGGGATTGATAATTGGCTTCTGATGAATATTCATTGTGACTAATGACTTTGGGCAAATTTTACACATACTATCTTTCTATTCTCCCACCGAGTGAGATTTTGATAGGATCATTTTCTTCAACTTGCACTTCAATTAAATATTCAGAATACCCCTTTGTTGACTATAATCCAAATTGTATACTTTCATTACTTTAAAATTTTGTATTCTGTAAAGAATGAGCATAGGCTTTTAGGAACCTTATTTTTACAAATGGAGTTGGCCTTACAGTTGTTTTTAAAATAAGTGGCTAATGATAATTTATGGGATATAATATTATTTCTGATTAAGCACAGGTAAGTCATAACACTTTTCTTGTGGTTGACTCACCACTATTCCTAAGTAACGATGTGCATTGTTTTGCCACTTTGCATTTTGGAAAAGAGCCAAACAATTCTCTTTTTTGTTTGTTTGTTTTCTTAACCAAATGGATAAATGCGTTTTACTCCAATTAGAGATTTGGCTTTTAGAAAACCGCCAATGAGGATGATGATCAAGCACCTTTAAAGTTCAGTTTTTATGAGGGATAGGTAATTTTATAATCTTGACATTTAGCTTTTAGGTCTTTTTGAGGGAAAGGAGACATGAAAAGAACATTGTCTGGAGATAAGATCTCTGTCGCTTTATTGCTTGAAATAGGATTTTGACTCAAACCAATTCAAGCTAAAAAGGGGGA
The DNA here is from genome assembly GCF_037043125.1 of Eumetopias jubatus. NCBI lineage: Eukaryota > Metazoa > Chordata > Mammalia > Carnivora > Otariidae > Eumetopias > Eumetopias jubatus. The sequence continues at coordinate 83,857,761 of NW_028274821.1, read as the reverse complement.
AATAATCAAGTTCTGTCTCAACCAGGAACATTCTATGGAATGACTTTTCCAAAGAGAATTACAAATGAATTAATGTGATGAGGACATCTTATATTTGTACAGCACCTTAGAGATTTTAAAGTGCTTTTACTTATTTATTTGATGTGTTGTAGAGTTACAGAATAGGTGTATTATTGAAAGAAAGAAAAGAAAGAATGAATCCATTGACATGACTTCCCAAAAGTGGCATATTTGTGTGTCTAAGCTTGCCATTATTGTTTTGGAATTTGAGTCCTATACCCCACTCTGTGAGACTCAGCAAAATGTTGGTCCATTAGTTAAAAGCCAGGTCACTCACTATGTTTATATTGTGAATATATTTTAAGTAGGAATTGTTTTTTATTTATGGAAGAAACATTGCATCGACTCGCACTTGCACAGATGCTGTGCCCCTAGAACAAGGGGAAGAAGAGGGGCAGGGTCCTCCTGGAGTTTACAGTGAGAGGACAGGAATAGGCCCATAATAATGGGGACTTATGCCCAGAAGAGCCATGCGAGGAAAGTAGTGCTTTCACAGAGACCCAGAGGAGGAGTTTGCTAGGGGCACAGATCCAGGAAAGGAGTACATAGCTACCCCTAAGTCTGAAACGACTTATTCAAAGGATAAACCTGGAGAAGGTGGTAGAGGCTGTGTCTGGAGATGCTGCTCTCCAGGTAGACTGGAAGCTACCTGGAGAGGTAGCTTCAGGCCTGCTCCCGACTTGCCCGCAGAGACTTCCAAGGAGGATGTGACATGACTGGACCTGTACTTTAGTATGAGTCCTTTGACAGCTAGTTAAAGGATGGGCAGGAAGAACTGGGGCCCAAAGCCAGGGTAACCCTCCAGCCTGACTTCAGGGTGCAGTTGGAGTGAAGTTTGTTCATTTTCTCCCCATTCAACACCAGCAAAGATTTTTCATCTCTTCTAACCCTGAAGAGATAGGTCATGTAAAATATGACAGCCTTCTCTATATGGAATCCTACTGAAATGGGTTGAGAAGGGATGGATTAAACCTACAAGCCTTGGCAGAGTCGCTGGGAACAACTCTTGAGAGCTTGCTGGATCAGCTTCTGTTCATGACATGTACCTGATCTAAAGAACAGGGTCTGGAGGGAGAAGGAGGGGGAAGAAAGTAGCGGCCGTGGATTTAATACACAGCTTTCACAACTGGGAAACATCAGCAGAATATCCAATTTAAAGCTGTTCATGTTACACTAACCTCTGGGATTCTTTTAACTGGGCCTTGGCACGTCACTCTTTCGCCACGTAAATGTCCTTCTGTCAGCAAAGGCCAGTTAACAGCTTCCAAAAGAAGCAAAGACCTCATGGGAACAGGCTTCCCAGAAACCAAAGAAACATTAAAGAAAAAAGGCAGAAAGAAACATGTGTTGTTGGCTTTTGTCACTTCATAGCCATATCTCCAAAGGTGTTGAGGTTTTTTTTTTTCCTTCTTTCACTATACTGAATTTTGTAGCAATTTTATTCCATTATATCTGTCCCAATTTTTTTAATTGTATCAGATCCTGATAGGATGTATCTAGCTCTTAAGAAAAAGAAGGAATATGAAATAGGGGCATGTCAAAAGAAGAGGGAGAGGAAGGATTAGTCAGTAAACAGTGCTGGGGCAATTGATTAACTATGTGGAAAAAATAAATTCTCACCTCTGTCCTTAAACCTAAATTAATTCCAGATGGATTAAAGAGTTAAATGCTGGGGAAGAATTTGAAGGCCTTTCTCAGTATAACAGCAGTAGAAACCATCATGAAGGATAAGATTTGTCTGTGAAATTATTTAAACCTTCTCTTCCCCCCCCCCGCCCAATTCAAAGGAAATTATAGAAGGATAAGTTATTTTCAGAAACATTACAATTAGTATCCTTTGTCTATCCAGTGTTTGCTTGTAAATCACTTTTAAAAAATGCTGATACTCATTAGTGGACTAAGAATTTGAACAGACCATTTATCTAGGAAATATAACCAAGAAACATGACAAGATGCTAAGCCTTAGACATGATCAGAGGAATAAAAATAAAATCCAAATAGATACACTTCCAAAGCTACTAACTTGACTACAGTTCTTAGCTCTGGTGAGGTGTGGAGAGAACATTCTAGTGCATGGCTGTGGGAGTGTAAAGAGCCTCCATCCATTATTTATTATATTAATCCTCTTATTATATTTAAATTATAGTACTGTCTCTGAATCTTACATCTAGGAACCATGTATAAAAATTATTGACATGATCTGATTATATATTGTAATGTTGGGAGAGTGGTTAAATATAGTGTGGGAAATTCATTGAGTGTCATTAAAAGGTATGTCTTCTAGGAATATTTAAGGATGTGGGAAAATGCCAGCGAATAAACAAACTTTAAAAGAAGGCAAATGAGCACTGTATTTACAGTAATCCTAATTTTATTAGAAAGGTGAATAAAAGTGCTTTGTTGGTAATTCCCCAAAATATCAGGTTATCTTCAGATGGTGAAAGGCTTTTATTTTCTTTTGCCCCTTTTTCCATTTTCTAAATTTGTTACTGTCGTTGTGCATTAGCTTCATAATCAGGGTGGGGAGGAAGATTTCTTAGGAAAAGCAAGCTCTTACTAAATTTGAATTCTAGTGGTTAACTCCTATTTTTAAAAATGTCGAGAAGTAGGTATTGAATTTTATTGCTCACCTCCAACAACAGCGTCTCCGCATGTGGATTTCTTGGCTCTGAAGTTTTGGTTTGCTTGTATTGCAGTTGACCGCCTGCATCCACGGGGCCGCCGCCATGCTGTACCCCATGTTCTGGCAGCACGTGTACATCCCCGTCCTGCCTCCGCATCTGCTGGACTACTGCTGGTAAGGCTGCTGCCTACTCCGTCCCCTGCTTTCCCTTCTCCAGCACCTACCGAGGACATTAGGGCTGTCCCTCATAATGCATTTGGTGATTAAACTGAAACTACTAACTTCAAAACGAGGTGAATTTTAGACCAGGTGATTGCATGGCCCTTTTGTTTCCAAATGGCTTTCAGCTATGCCATGGCGTTCTGCAGAGTTCAAGGCCGTGGATCTTTTCCCATCTCTCACTTTGGAGAGACCAAAGCACCACGTAGTGGTGTGTTATTTTTTTTTTTTTTCTTTTTCCCCCAGGATGGATTGGAGCCTGGTGAAAACAGTTGGGGTCCCCGAGGTCTTCAAGTTTCAGCCATACCCTGGCACATTCTGTAGGACTCGTTTTCAGCTGTGGTTTGGGCGTACAAGCCAGACTTCAAAACCCTCTGCAGTTTTTTGATGGGAGTTTCACTGTTGAGGGAAATGTATTTTAGTGGAAGGAAGGCAAGCAGGCTTTAGTGTCAGCTCTACCACCTTGGGCAAGTCCCTTGGCTTAAGACTTTGTTTCCTCATCTGCAAAATGAAGTTGTTCCATATGTAATATATAAAGATAAATGATACAGGAGATGAAGGGACACGATGTAGAAAAGCTGGCTCGTGGTAAGGGCTCAGTAAATGTTTCCGCAGATATATTGTCACTATCTGTCCTCGATAGATTACCAAGAAAGACTGTGTAACGGATTTGGATCTGTTTTCTTTCTGAGTAATTTCTTTCTCTAGCATAATGTGATTAAAGACATTGTCTCCAGACAGCTCAAGTCAGCAGTTGTTGATAAGGGAGCACTGTACATATGTGGGTAAAGGTACTGCCTGCCAGAAATTAAGAGCTTCAGGAGAAAGGGACCCATTGAGGGGTCACAGCCCTGTCACTTAAAAACAGATGATTTTAGGACATTTACCATCAGGTCAGTCATAATCTTTGCTGGGTTCTTCCAGCCCATTTTGCAATCCTGTCACTTGAGATGGTTCGCTGAAGTAGCCAGATTGTCCTGGGAGCTTAAGGGTGTTCTGCAGTACTCCTAGTTTGAATGTGTTGGGCTCACTCTTATCCCAAGAAGCAGTGTATACAACCAAGATGTAGCTCAGGGCCATCAGGTAAAAATCAGTGGCCCTCTCCAGTGCATAGCACTAAGTGAATCAGCTCATTTCTCTCTCAATTATGTATCTTTCTTATCAAGGTAGCTGTTCTTATTTGTGCCTTTCTCCCACTTCCTATGAAATTAAGGGACTAATCCTCTGCTTAGACTTGCCGCTTCCTTTTGAGCTTCTAAACCAGCTACCTTGGTTTTTTCCATACTGCCATGTGTGTCAAAGGAGAGGACCATGTTTGCTATCCAGTAGTGTTTGTTGTTGTTTGAATGAAAGATTGGGGGGCTGGGTGGAGGAGGACACCGACACTCAGACAGGAAGAAGGAGGGGCGTGGGAGGGGGGAAGAAACAGACAGAGGTGGAGGAGGGTAGTGAGAGGAAGAGACGGAAAAGGTAGAAAGGGGACATATGTTCCTAAGACAGACTCACAGTGATTCCCAGTCCCCTTGGCACATGGAAGCCTGCTGCCAGCCCCAACATAGAACACTCTCCTAGACACCTACCCCCACACAGGCACGTGGCCCCATACTCTCTCTCTCTCTCTCACACACACACACGTCCCTTCCCTATGCACACGTCTGTGATCCCCCCATGGAGAGACACCCCCCCTGCACACCTCACCTCGGACATGTGCTGTAAGAGGAAACCTTAGAGTTTTCCCTGGAAAAGACTCACCTGTGTGTCTTGATGCTGCACTTCAGATGGGAGCACAAATGGGCTTCTGTGTGCAGGTATTGGTAGGACCTGGCAGCGTCATTGTAGTTTCTCTGCCTCCCAAATAGTACGACTTTATTATTCTATTATTTCAAAAGCTTTGGTTGCTAAATTGTCAGCTAGCTTAAAACTAGCAGCTTACATTCCCAGAACTGTGCAGAGAAAAAGGCTTTGTCAGTTCCAGTGGTAACAATAGCCGCCAGAGTTGAACATCTCCTGTGTCCCAGTCTGTGATCTCACTTAATTCTTCTAACAACCCTGGGAGGTGGGTATCATTAGCTCCATTTCACAGATTGGGAGACCAAGGCCCCAAGAAGTTTAGTAACTTGTTCCAATATAGATATCATTGTATTGTATGATTCCGTTTTTATAAAAACAAACGTGTGTCTATAAAACACAAAAAGGTGTGTATACATATGTAGATGTATGTGTGTATATGTATATTTGTGTGTACACACACACACACACACACACACACAGGCAGAGATCTAAGAGGAAACATACCACAGTGTTAGCAGGGTTTGTGATGGGGAGGAGGGAGAGGAACTCAGTGTGATTTTTATTTTATTTTGTTCTATGTTATTCTGTTTCTACAACGAAAAAGTATGGTTTCTATACTTGAAAAGTTTCACTCTAAAAAAATCAGTATTCTAGCCAGTTGTTCTTTCCAGCCCTCCTTTCTTGTTTGCTTAAAGGATTTATTGGCTGTTTTGCTCTTCTCCTGTGGAAGGTGATCCGAGATCCTCTTTCCAACTTCCTCTCTAACCCCACCCCTCTCCTGAACTGCGTCATCAGCCTGCCCAAGAGCGATGATGCTGGCGGGTCTACCTTAGAAGGGAAGACCCGACAGTTGAAGGCTACTAAGTCCTTGTCAACCCCAACTTCCACTCCAAAAAAAGCTAAGACTTGTATTTTTCAGAGCCTGAGTGGGTTTTGTGACTAGGCTCCATCTTGGAGGTTTCTGTGTATATGATAGCAGTCCCTCTCCTGGTCTCTTGTTTTCACAAAAGAACTTTTTTGACATTTGACCAAAGGATGATTACAGGCCAGTGGAGATTGGTATCTGTTTATTAACTACAAGATGTTAAGAATGTGGAAATAAAAGACCCCCAAGAGAAAAAACAGATCTTCCATTCAAGGCTTGATTTGATCACCTTCAGCCTGCTACCAACTGCTTTGGTCAGAAACTACAAATGTCATGAAATTTGAGTCAATGCTAATAACTTTATTCTATTGTGCTCGGTGACTTTCACCACTGTTGAGTTTAATCCTTGGTGGTAAGAGCCAGCAGGGATAACTAGCATTTTAAGTAAAGTGCTAGGAGCTTGAAACATGTAAATTTGAAGGAGGTTTGTTCCTCTGCAGATGTTTTAAATGTTAAGTATGTCCCCATGCAGGGGATACACGAAATGGAATCTGAAAACTATTATCTCCTGTAGAAATGAACTCTCAATTTACTCACTGCACAGGAAGGGCAGATTCTAGTCATTTTCACTGCCAGCAGGTGCCCTTTCTATGCATAATAGACTTCGAAAGTGTAATTAACACATGAGGACCACTGCTGCCAGTTTTTCTTCAGGTACATGCTGCTAGGGGTTTTCAGGACAACAGTGTAGGCTGTGAGAGCTTTTTACATTGCACTTGAAGATGAGGTGTTCATTGACTGCTGGACAAAGACATGTTAAATGGGGCTGAGTCCAGATCCTGCTGTTGGTATCACAAGTCATGGTCCTTGGGCCCAGAGACCCCAAGAGCTATATAATACAGCCTTGGGTAGAACAGAGGCCAGTAGAGCAAAGCTCTGGGCCGCGGTGAATAAATGGAAAGTATGATGCCGAAAACCTCACAATTATGTGGAAGACTCTAATTGCACATTCACAAATACAGCAACCAATTATCTGAGTTAACTTTAATTAGAGTTATAATCACAGATTTTAATTATCTGAATAAATCCGTTTAGTACAAATGGTCTGCCCTAAATATTTCCCAAATTAAATTTTTCAAATCCCTTCCCATTTTTGGAGAGGATGGTAGAGAAAGTGCTGCCTGGGCTTTGGATTCAGACAAACCTGGATTCAAATCTCAATTTCGTCTCTTATTAGCTGTGTAACAATTAAAAATCTATTTTATCTCTTTGACTTGCTGTATCTTTTTCTGTAAAGTGGGTTTAATTTACCTACTTTGAAGAGTGGCTTTAGAATTTGAGAGATTGGTCATCAAGTGGCAAACAGGGGCCATTTAGTAAATGGTGGTTGCTCTTATCATGGTTATTATAAACATGGGACATGGATTTTGGTTTCCAGAAGATTTAACTCACATCAAACATTCTTACTTCTACTGCCTTGTGAGCTCAGGGGAAAACTTTGTAATTCATCTTTTCTTTTTACCCCTCAGATTGTTTTTATTTTGATTTTTTTTTTTATTTAACTTGAGTTATTGTATGGTTGTTTTCATTTGCAGCTGTGGCATAAGAATGAAAAGAAAAGAAACAAAAGCAGATGGCAGAGAAAACGAAAGGAGTAAGACATTTCCAGCCCTTATGAATATTTAAAAACATGTGCTGCTGGTTCCTTTCTACTTTAGATCTGTACCATTTTCTTGACTTTGAAAGTGAAAATGAGAATGTTGCCTACCTTGGCTGATGGCAGCCCTGACCTTGGCCGGTGTTGGGAGGGCCTGCCTATTTCTGGGACAAAGGGATTAACTTGCTGATGAGAATCTGCGTTTCCCTTCATTATCATAATCACCATCTATTGAGTAGTGTATGTGTCATACTCTTTATAAATATTATTGCAAATCTTCAAAATCAAACCCTAAATAATATTTCATTATTAGCTCCATTGCATAGATTAGGAAATCGAAGCTCAGGGAGGTTTAGTGACTTAAACGACTGTCACACAGCTAAGAAATGGTAGAGCCTGCATTTAAAACGTAAGGCCATCTCATACTAAAGCTTTCCTTACTAATATCCTCTAGAGTTTTAGAGAATAAGTTGTACCCATCACCAAGATTTGGTGAAAAAAACTTTCATGTAGGCTTCTTGATGACTTACGTTTTTCATTCAGAAAATATTTGTAGAGCACTTACTATACACCGGGCACTATGCTAATTAAATGTTGCTAATAAAGGGTCCCAGTAGAAACCATGTGGTATTTCCCATGTAAATTCCTTTTTCTGCCTTACTCTTCAGAAGTAGTCCTAAATAAGGACTACAATACAAGTCAGTTCCCAAATTGCATTGCATATTTGGGTTATTCTGGACACTTGTTAACATGCCTTTGTGACAAAATATTTCCAGAGCAGATCAGGGCAAGTTCATGCTGTCCCCCAAAGGCCAGCCAGATCAAGAGCCAAGTTTGTAGCTAACTCCTGATGCTCTTGAGGACATGGTTGAACCAAAAATTATATCCTGTGTGTACAATTAAGGTTTGAATTTTGCAGTTGTGTTTGTAAAATGCATTGTATCTCCTGACTCTGGAAACCATTCTTCCACTCAGAGTGGGCATGCTCAGATTCTGTGTGAGAGATACTAGTTCTAGATTCTTTATCCATGTTGCCTGTTGGGTTCTCAGTCAATCCCCACATGCTGCATCATGTATTCCATCTAGAGTGTTTAGCAAGCAGTCTGAAATATGCCTGATCACAGGGTGCAGAATCCATGTGGTGTAGGGGCATCAGTCTGGACAAAGCTATGAAGTGACTTCTGGATGACTGGGACTGAGTCCAGTCTAATCTCTCTCTTCATCAATGCAATGATTTTGCATAGAGAATAAATTGATGCTAAAGTTAGTGGGATTATTGATATTCTTAGTGACAGAAATAGAAATCAATGAAGTGTGGTGCGATGGAAACAGAAAAACCTGGCTTTGGTTCTGGCTTCCCCATTTACTAGCTTTGAGGTCACTGAACCTCTCTGAGCCTCCTTTCTCTTCTGTCAAACACGAATAATAATTACTACTGACACAAAATAGGTGTTCCATAAATAGTAGATACTATTTTTGTTAATAATTATATATATGTGTATATATATACACATATATATGTATGTGCATATATATGTATATATGTGTATATATATGTATATATGTGTATATGTATATATACATATATATGTATGTGTATATACATATATAGTCTGTCTATTAATGCGAATATATATAAATGACCCAGCAAAATCCATTTGAAATACACGACACCCAGGTAAAATGGAAGTAGATTAGGTAGACAGGTGTGGCTAAAATTCTCCTGTATATACCAAAGTCTGGGCTATGTAGGTTTTGTTAAAGATTGAATTCCAGGGTGCCTGAGTGGCTCAGTTGGTTAAGGGACTGCCTTCGGCTCAGGTCATGATCCTGGAGTCCCGGGATCGAGTCCCGCATCGGGCTCCCTGCTCAGCAGGGTGTCTGCTTCTCCCTCGGACCCTCCCCCCTCTCATGCTCTCTCTCTATCTCATTCTCTCTCTCAAATAAATAAAATCTTAAAAAAAAAAAAAGATTGAATTCCAAGTGAGCAAAAACTGTCATTTCCATTTTGTAGCAAGTATTTATGAGTGCCTCCTATGTCCCTGGCATTGGGCACGGGAAGATAGGAGCTTATCTGTAGATGGTCCCTGATCTGATAAAACACTCCTTCACAGAAGAATTCAGGTGTCCTGGCAAGAGTAGGAGGACAAATTTTTTCAGCTAAGAAGCAGCAAGGGACCAGGTCCAATGCTCAGGGGGTGGAAGCAGTGCAACAGGTGCTCCTCTGGGAGCAGTAGTAGAAGGTATGGACCAGGATTTCAGTTTCAGACAGCAGAAGGAAGGAAGTTGGGTCTGTGGTGGGCCTGATGGGCAGGAAGTGTATAAACAATGTGAGTTGGTTGAACAAAGGGAAATTCTAATTTCCAGGTAAATCCCTTGGTAAGATTTGGCTAAACTTGACCCTGGGGTTTGAACAGGGAGGCTGAGTAGTAGATGAGTTAAGTTTCAGGTCCAAATCCTGGCTCTGGTCCCACCGAATTCATGTCTTTGGGTGAATCACATAACCTCTCCGAGCCTCCCGTTTCCTCATCCCCAAGAGTGTAGCTAAAAATACGTTGTCTATGAAAAGCCTGGCATCTAAAAACTTGTTTGGTGTTGACAGTCACTACATTTAAATGCCCCTCCATTTCCTTCAGCACCCAAAGCCAAGGATGCCAAGAGCCTTTGGAGGAAGTTTTGGACAATTTATGAGTAAACTGTCTTCCTGGCGGAAAAATGGCAGAGAGAAGAGACTGGGAGCTCTTCGCATTATCTGTGCTATAGATTACATAGGAATCTGTATTGATACTGTAGATTCTATAGGTTCAAGTTCTCCATTTTTTTAAATTCACATGTAATTCCTATACTGCAGCACTTAACAACCTTTTTAAAAGTGTACGATTCTGTGGGGTTTTTGTGTATTCGCAGGGTTGTGCAACCATCACCATTAATTCCAGATCCATTAGATTTTGAGTACAATCTTTATTGTTAGTAAGGTAATTGGTCCTTATTTAAAAATAGACATTTTTTAACCTTCCAGAAGCATATATGGCAGAAAGCAAATGTTCTGTGAAAATGAGTAGGCCGTTTAGGTGGTTGGCATCAGACCCTTAACTTGGTCCCTCCAAGGTGCCCCTGATGACACAGATGCTAGGTGTGCAGCAAGACAGCCGTCATCCAGCCTCAGCGTTGCATGCCCACAATGGTGCAGAGACTTGCAGGGTTAGAGAAGACATAGTGCCCCTCTACCATGGGAATGGCCCTTCCCCAGTTGGGGATGGTGGCTGTCGGCTCACCGACCCACCCTTTGGGTAGCTCTCCTGATGGCAGCTTACCCACCCTGTGGGCCCACCACCTCCTCTGCTGCTGCATCTACATCTGAGTGTCAGAACCTGGTCTGCTGGTCTCACCTTGCTGGGCCCAGTCCTGCTGCCTGATGTGACAGGGGGCAACACAACTTGCCTTCCTTGTCCTAGTCTCTGACTAGCCTGCATGGAGCATGGCCGGCCCTGACCTCTGCTTATACAACCAAGCCTTTGCCTGGCTTTCCATTTCTTGAGACACATTCAGTATGTAATTCCTCACTCCTCCCTGACCTGGAAACCTGTCTTGGACCCAAAACTTAGAAAACTGTGGAATTTGTATGGCACAGTGTGGTGGTCTCTATAGCAAACATTCTAGACGTGTTCCTGGTCACTAACAGCGCAGGAGCTACAGACCATGTAATGCAATCATGCCTCAGCAGGGGAGGTGCCTTACCTAATGGCAGGCAGGACTTTTGGCATGAGCGTCCCTGCCTCTCTCAGTTGTTGACCCAGGGTAGAGTACATGAAGCCACCAACACAGTGTTAGCCTCAGAGCGATCTTTCAACGAAATGGGTTTGTTCTTACCCTTAAACATTTGAAAGACTGAGGCTAGGCTAAGAAGTAATTGGATGCTGTGCATCTTGGCATGTGACATATCTTAGTCCTAGAAAAACAAAAAGAACTCTTTCCCTCTTTTTAAACTTTTACATTTGGGGGGCGGTTTACTTTCTTTTGATTTATCCATAAACCTCTTTCTTTCTCTCCTCATTTCTTTCTTCCCTCATTCATTCCTGCATTTCTATGAGACTCTCATGGGTGGCTGGTGGCTCACAACTTGAGACTTCCCTTTGCAGCTGGCTCTGGCTGTTATGGTTCTCATTGAACTCCCTGGGGCAATAGAGAGCCCTGTCTCCTGACCTTTTCTCTGTGATTAACTTCTCCTGCTACAGTGGTCTTAGCCATGGAGCCCTTCCTGATGTTTTTCAAGTATGTCTCCTTCCGGTAGACTGAGGAGGCACAAAAGGGCGGACCACTTCAGGCTTTGATGTTGACCTTTCCAGGTTTTCATCCAGGCCTTATCTTTGTAGCTCATGTGTTCATTTAGGTTGGGTTCGGGGGCTTGGAGCTCTGGAAGGCATCTCCCCCAAGCCCCAAGGTTACCCCAGGAAGCCATAGGGCCCACACTGAGAAGGGCACTGTACCCTGTCCCCCACCCCCCACGCTTCAGCTGCAGCAATAGACATGTGTCGCATTAGCAAACCATCCCCAGTGCCCGACCCCGTGCACACCCCACTGCCCCACAGTTGTGAGCCCTGTATGCTGGCTCCCAACAGCACACATGGAAGCTAGGCAGTCTGTGCCTCCTCTCCCAATCTAGAATTGCTCTGTCCTCTCATGGGTCCTCATCCCAAGCTATTGCTCATAAATCAGGGAGGGCCGGGTGGAAACCAGGCACAAAGTTAAGTACTTTTTCCCCTAAGAAAACTGTGATTAACTCATGGCATTTGTACCCCTTCTGCTTTTCAAGCCGTATTTTCTGCCTCTCACCAGCTGTGACCTTTGTCGAGTCACTTAACCTGTTTGAGCCATAGATGCCTCTGTAAATTATGGAGCTCAGGCTTTCAAGACTGCTGCCACAATGAAACGAGGTCACCTCAGGTCCGCCCCGCAGCACCTTGTGTTGTTTCCTTTACCTCAGTGCACACGTATACACTAACACGCTTATTTCATGTCTGCTGTTGGCTGTAAGCTCCGAATAGGCGGGGACCTGCGCCATTTGCTGTGCCCTCTATCCCCAGCCCTTCCGTGATGCCTGACACACAGTCATATTTGTCGGTTGTCTGACCAGCAGATGCAAGACACTGAGCATATAACAGATGTACCATAAGATGTTCGTTTTCTCTTTCCCCTCCCCAGTTGCCTTTTTCAAATTCAAGCTCCTGAATGACTAGCTGATTTTTCTCTATGGACACCATGAAGCCTATTATAATCCCGTTTCTCCCTGGAGCGCTCAGAGCCAAATTTGTGGCCCTCACAGCAGGTGTGCAAGAAACCTCACAGTACACAACTAGAGCACCAATTTCACCCCGGCTTGCGTTTCTTCCTTTTGCCCTATTTCTTTTCCTGCTCTTGTTACTGTATTAAATTGCTTTAAATCTTACTTAGAACAAAAAATACCCATTCATTTAAGCTAGTAAGGCAAACAGTTTTATTCTGTGAAGTATCCACTTGCTGTTTGCTTTTTCAGTTACAATTGTCAAATAATTGTGTTTTTTTTTTCGGTAAGGTAGCATAATGGTTAAGAGAATATTAAGCAAGAGTAGTATACGAGACTTTGAAGTAGAAGGATTTGAGCTGGAATCACCATTAACTGTGACCATGGGCAGGTTTCTGGGAATCCTTTTTTTAATCTATAAAATGGATGGTATAAATAGGATTATTTGGGGATTAAATGAGATAAGGTGGCTAAAGCCTGCTGCACAGCCCTTGGTGTCTGGTGTGCACTCAGTATGTAGCAGCCCCGCTGTCGCTGTTCTTCCGTGCTCAGCACGTGGTTGGCTCTGCGAACGGAAAACCGTTCGGCTCTCCTGTGACTGACAGTCTAGGAGAACCATGCAAATGTACATGTGCTTTCTGCCAAATGGGCAGCCCACACAAAAGCCTCTAAAAAGGGAGGTGTTCGCAACCACTGGGGTTACGTGAGAAGCGGCGCTCTGCTCTGATGGGCAGCAGAGGTTCAGAAGCCTTGAAGGAGGAGGGGTTGGGGCCCAGGGACACCGTCTGAGGAAGGGCTCAGAGAGAAATTTAGGACAGGAGGATTCCTATGGTGAGGGGAGGCGGGGAGCTGGGTGCTTAGACATGATGTGACGGGGCCTACGACTTGGCATAGCTGCTTGCCAGCCCTCAGCACGCGGAGTAGGGACAACCTCATCTCCTTTCCCTCCTCCTTCCACCGGCCGCACAAAGGCTGGACTTCCGGGAAACAGTGTGCTCGTTTTGTCTCAGCAGAAAGGACCTGGGTTCTAGTCTGTTCTGCCATTGACGAGTTGTGTGACCTGCATGACCTTCATTTCTTCATCTGTATGGTGCTGGTAGCAGTTGTACCTGCCTCACACTGTTGTGGTGAGGGTCTGTGGAGAGGATGCCCGTTGAGCCCCTAGTCCAGTGCTGGCTCTTTGCAGGTGTGCAGTAGACAGTGGCTGCTGGGCCTGACTCCCTGTGCACACCGGCCAGGATATCGGCCTGCCCGCCGTCCATCTGGTCACTCCCAGTGAGACCAGAGCTATGATGCTGAGTGCTCTCTGACAAGACGTGCTGTGAGGTCTTTGTTGGTGCTCCTTCTCCCACCTCTTGTCTCCTTATTTCCGAGCAGAATCTACAAGGGACAAGCTGTGTTTACACTTTTGTTTCTTTTCCAAAAAAAAAAAAAAAGAAAAGCTCAAATGAAGAAGACTTCTTTCAGAGTTTTCCTTTCCTTTAAAAGTAGTGAACTGAGGAAAGACTTACGGGCTCCCCTTGGCCAGTCGGGATATGTGATTCAGGAGGTGCGTGCCTCTGAGAGGTGCACTGGGTACTGCAGCGTGTGAACTGTAATGCTGACTGCGCATTTTTATGGGGAAAAGAAAAGCAACACAGTGGACCTTCCAAGTCCCTGGGCAGCTCTTAGCTAATTCCTTACTGGGGTCAAAGAGGTGTTGCTCACCTGGGGTGGGGGCCCTCCCACCTCTCCACAGGTCCTCCCCCGCCCCTCCCTCTTTGTCCTGGGAAGCTGTATTTTATGTATTTGAGCAGCCAGTGTTCTTTTATTTCACCTGACTCTTTTCCAATTAGTAGCCACTCACCTCAGGGGAACATAATTAAGAGAGCTCTAGTTGTCTGGGGAAAGGAATTAAACAAATTGTGAATGTGCAGTAATAATGTACGGGGCTGTTAAGACCCTTAATAAGTCTGCAGAAGCCACATTCACACGGGGAGTGAGCTTGTGTGTAGAACTTACCTGTAAGAAAGTTCTCTACATCACAGGCCTGAGTTCAAGGAGGATTGGGTGAGTAGCCCCCTTGGTGTACCAGCACGTCTTTTGGCTTAAGTACCGAGCGTGTGCTGTGGGACAGCCTGGGCATAGCCATCCGACATCCCCGGGTTTGAATTACAGCTTCCCTATACTAGCTGTGTGACCTTGGGCAAGTTACTTCACCTTTCTGAGCCTGTTTCCCAGTCTGAAAATGTGGATAATAGCACACTACCTTGGAGAGTTATCTTGAGAATTCTGTGTAAATAATGCATAAAAGCAGCTGGGTTATAGTAGCTCAATAAATATTATAATGTTCCTTTTCCCCTTAATAGGATTCAAATTAAACATACCTTTCAGGCAAAGGTCATTATATTGTCACTGCCTTGACACCAGCAACAGATGTTCTTTCCTTCGCAGGGAAGAAGGAAGAAAGAATAGTTTCTGCTCTTCCAGAATGTAACTGATGAAGTCAGACAGTGCAGTAGTTCCCGAGAACGAAGGCCTAATAGAGAGCCACGCTATTCCCGCTATTCAGAGATGCACGATGGCATCCCACAGTTGCGGCCAACCACAGGGCAGTTGTGACACAGTTGTCGTGGCCTGCCTATGTATGAACTTGGTCAGAGCTGTTAATATGATCACCGCTTTAATTATGTGCACTATTGGTTCCACTCATGTTGTGGCTAATTGCCATTTAAAATGTCTCCAAAAACGCACTCGGAATCGGCTTTGAGATGCAAAGTCACCGTGAATACTGAAAGGCACCCAGAGCAAAGCAGCACGGTGTTCATTTGCTATTAGTTAAACAGATATTTGCATTGCTGTGTTCTTGAGAAGCAACAAACAAGTTCTTTGGGGGACCTAATAAAGGACGGTAGCTTCTAGATGAAGTTGGATTATGTCTTGTTACTGAGATACCCTTGGGAAAACACGCACGTTGATGACTGAATCAAAATGATGCAGGGTGGTCAAACTCCGAATGTTGAAGGAGTGTTTTAGGAATTGCTTAAATAAATGTATTTTGCTGTATTTTCCTTTTAAGGTGAGTGATCAAGAGTGATAGGTGATTTTTAAATTTTGTCATTGTAAGTGGTGAGGAAGTAACAAATTACAGTTTACTTGTGGTCTTTTGCATCCTTGGTGGTATATAAAACCAAGAGTAAAGATTGCCTTCTGAAGAAAGTGTCAAGCAACCTACTGAGCTCAGTGAGTAGAAGAGTGACAAGAGTGTGCTTGGTGTCAGCAGCACATGTGCTTGACGATGCATAGCAAGCACCTCACGCTCATAATGGAGTCTCGACTGTCCTCACCAGGGCTTTGCCAGGTATCCCTCAAAACCAGGGCAGGAACAAGAAATCATTCTTTGGGTGCTAAGCGAATGGGTCCAGTGGGACCAGCCATGTCAGGGCCTCAGAGAGAACCCATCTGGACATGAGAAGTTACTGAGCCTACCGTGTGCTACTCCTGTAACAGGCACTTCATGGGTTATCTCCAACCCTTGCAACAGTCCTGGAAGATTTCCAGTGGGGCAGGTCCTGCACTTTTAGGAAGCACTTTGCCAAAAAATAACAAAAGATGTAAAAAAAAGAAAAAACAAAACAAAAAAACCAACAGCGCACACACACACACACACACAACAGCCCTGCCTCTTGATTTAGTAATTCCATGATTGGGAATTCGTGCCCATGAAGTTGTTCATTTTCATTACTGCATGACTTAATAATGAAAAGTTGGAAGTGACTTAATATCTAACTCTGGAAATAGGGTGCAGCCTTAATTTACTGCATCCATACCTGGTGGAATATTACAGTCTTTAATCACAAAGATTGTAGTCTAATATGGGAGACGTTAATGTAGCCAATGAGAAAACAATAAAATATGTATGCATTCTATAATTTCGAAGGTATAAATATGTTTGTTAAATGTGGGCCAATACTGGATAAGAAAAGTGTGAAAATAAAAATAACGTTAAGGTGATGTGATCCCCCTCCCCCAAATTTCTCTTTACCATAAAAAGCCAAAGAAAAGAGGTTTCCAAAGAAAGCAAGTCAGTAGCTACAATAACTTTGAGGTTTACTGAGAATAGAAATTTTCAGAACACACCTAGAATTACCCAGTTACATATTTGCTACATTGAGATGTTAAGGAGACTCTGGGTTTCCTTTTTTTCCCCCCATTTTCCTCTCCCCACTTGGAATTTGTAATTAGTATCTTTGCAGAGCAAAATGCAGTCAATTCAGGGAAGTATTTGAGGCTTTGTAAGCAAATGATGACAGTGTAAAGGGTATTTGTCTAAATTTGCATTTATACAAAACCTGGAGCTGCTGTGATTTCGGAGTAAATGTGCTTTCAATATTTTCTAAATACAGAGCTGTTGCAGCCCTAACAGTACTTGGCTAAGAAATTGCACTTCTATGATAGGCCATAATTACCCTTTGGGAAATTATTGGGCTTAAAAAAAATGCCTACCTAATGATACCTGAAGGGTGAGTCCCACTTTGTCCCATTTTGCATCTGTAGTCACTTCTGCAAGACTCCTTTTCCTCTCTTTAAGAGTATCACTGATTTTTATTGCAGGACAAAAGGGCATGGCATTAAAACCTACATATTTAAAATTCTAGAAAACATTTCTTTTTCAGGTAAGAGCCTTTAGTTATACAGAGACTTTTGCAGTATTTATTTTCACCTCTTACACTTGTTTGAACAGTCTTTTTCTGTACATTAACTCATTTGCTGGAATTTCAGTTCTGAAATTCTAATTAAAACTCCACGTCCTTTGTCATTTGCATGATTAAACGTAGGAACTGGAAAAGTTGATGAGATTTGGTTAAATATTATGGATTGGAGTTTTTCTCCCTTCTATGTGTTAGGCTGTGCTTCTGGACAAATTAATAAGTGGCCATTTTTCTGGAATTCTGCACTCTTCCTGCTTCCTTTCATTACATTAGGCAAGGTTCCACTAGATGAGACATTTGCAGTCTTAAGACTTCCTGCCAGGGTTCAGACTTTGTATTTTTGACATTGAAGCTGTCGCGTTCCTGAAGCTACTTAATTAGAAACACATTCATTTCAGTGTACACTGGAAAAAGCTTGGACAGCAGAGCCCGGCACACTGGGAAGTTTGAGCATTTGTGTAGCTGGCAGCTAAACTAATGGTTTACAGTTTAAGCGAAAAAAATATCATAGGGCATTTCCTTGCCCCTAGAAGCGAAGAGAAGCTGAATGTGCACAGCAGATACCTTTTTTAAAAAAGGAGAGAGGAAGAAGAAGAAAACAAAGACAAGACAACTCCACTTTCACTGCAGTTGTGTGTATAATTCTTTCTTTGGCTATTATCAAATACAAAAGTCGTCTAGAAGAATAGTTCCCAAACTGTGCTGCTAATATTCAAGTCTGTTTTACAGGCTCCCAAGATATATTACTGCTGAGATCTATAGTAAGGAGGACATTTTATATTCTGGGGAAGGATTTTTGCTTGAAGAATTTTATTTGTTGAATGGTGATGAGGGAATTGTGCCCTCTCTTATTTTTAAATGTTTGAGCAATTTTAAAATGCACATCTGACGTTTAAAAACCTTCATTCCCTACCCATTGCTTTCAGGATAAAGCCTAAACTCCTTAGTATTCAAGTGAAAGCACACCTCTGCGTTCTCACTTCTTACCCCTTTGGTTTCCCCCACCCTGTTCCCAAGAAATGCCATCCTTACAGATCCACTTGCAGTCTCCTGGCTGCCCCAGAGGAAAGGTGCCTGGTCACCCTGACCAGAGCCAGGTATCTTTGCTCTAGGCTCACAAAATAACTTTTGCACCTTTCATAGGATGTGTTACGTACTGGAGAGACCTGGGGAAAAGGTGCCCGCTCTCTCTCTTCCTCCTGCTTCTTGACCTCTCTCCCCTACTGTCCCATCGATGGGAGGTGGGCCCAGGGATTTTAGGTTCAGTGTTATGAAGTCAGCGTGGCCCAGAAGAAGAAACTTCAGAGTCCTCCCAGGTTTGCTGCTTCCTTCGTTTTATGGCATTAGAGAAGGGGTTTAAGCTCTCTGGGGCTATTCTCTCCTCTGTAAAATGGGGATAACGCCTACCTTATGCCATTGTTATGTGGATTAGGAAAGATGAATTTGAATTTCCTCATATAATGCTTAACCCATTTATTGGTAAGTAGCATCATAAATGATAATGTGTGTGAGTGCACACACACACACACACACACACACACACTCCTGAAACTAAAGGAAATCAGTCCATAATGCCCAGGTTTTAAGAGTTGGGTTCTCTACTCCTGCTCAGTCACTGACTTAGGGAACCATTGCCCTCCCTGTGAATGAAGCAGTTGAAAGGGGCTTAGTGAACTGTGGTGTCATTGGATGGCATGTGTGCACTTGGTGGGGGAAGGCTTGCTCGAAGTTCCTCACGTACTTAGGCCAGTCAGAATGGACAGTTAGATCACATCTCTGGATGGCAGAAGGAAACAGCAAATAAAACAATCATTCTTCACCGAAACACATCATGCCTTCCATTCAACCTTGTTAACTGCTTTTTCTGTTGTAATTGTGGCAATAATAGTTTCCATTTGTGCCAGGAACTATACTAATCACTTGACGTGTATTCTCTCGTTCTGATCATGAGCTGCCAGTTCAATTCCAGTATCCCATTTTAAAGGTAAGGCAACTGAGGCTGTGTAGTCACAGAGCTGCTCCTGAGGGATTAATGCCAAGGTCGGTGCTCTTCCCACCACCCATGCTTGCTTCTCATGCTGCCCACATTTTGAAATTCTCCGGAAGTTTCTAGGCTTGGGAACAAAATGTCACATTAGGATTTTTGTTGTGAAAGGAAATGTAACTGTGCATACGTTTATTAAAACAGTTTTTCTCCAAATAGTGAACCATCTGTAATTTTCTGTCAGAAGCAACAGACAT
This sequence comes from Eumetopias jubatus, assembly GCF_037043125.1. Taxonomy (NCBI): domain Eukaryota; kingdom Metazoa; phylum Chordata; class Mammalia; order Carnivora; family Otariidae; genus Eumetopias; species Eumetopias jubatus. Next base: position 83,838,333 of record NW_028274821.1, on the reverse strand, counting down.
TAAAGCAGCTATGTGTCTCTGTTTCTCTTCACAGTGCTCCCATGCCCTACCTCATAGGAATCCATTTAAGTTTAATGGAGGTAAGTTGGCACCTTTCCTCCCCAGATCTCTCTACTTGCAGCTTTGTTTTGCTATGTGGCAATGGAAAAGACACAGTCTCTGGATTCACAGCTCTGCACATGGGAGCATGTCGAAGCAACACCTCATACGCAGCCCCCTCCCAGGTGCACAGAGCTGAGCTTTCAGCGGAGACCCTTTCCACTGGGCTCTGGTTTCCAGTGTTTTTCTACTTTGCTTGGAGATTGTCAATTTTCATGGGTGAGGGAGTGAGGTTCAAAGAGGCAAGAGGAAGGGGTTCTTTAAGGGTTTGAATGAGGGAAGGGAAATTGCTTGCTTTTCAAAATGATGTTTATTCTAAATCACTATAACAGTATTACGTTTTCATTGTAGAGCATGTGGTATAAGGAAGTATAAAGAAAGTTAAAATTACCCACAATACCATTATTTCCAGATTCAACTACTGTTAGCATTTCATTATTCTTCCTCCTAGTCTATATTCTGTGAATATATATTTTGTATGAATGTGCATAACCGGTTGTGTGTGTGTGTGTGTGTATAATTTTATGTCTGTTTCACTTAACATTATGGCATGGGGATTTCTACATGTTTTTAATCTACTCTCAGTAATAATAATTTTTAATTTGTTGCCTGTCAGCCCACTGTTTGGATATACCACAACTTATCCATTTTCCTATTATTGTTGGACACTTAGGTTGTTTATCCTTTTCCGCTATTATAAATAGCATTTCAGTGAACATCTTTATGCATAAGGCTTTATCTGCATTTTGACTTATTTCCTTAGCACAGAACCCCCAAAGTAGAAATGCTTGGTCAAAGCTATGAATCTGGTGCCAGATTGCTTTCTGCATGGCTGTACCAATTAGATAGCAGTTCTTTTAAAGGACTTTTCTGTGCTTTTGTAAGTGCCATTGGTTCGTAGACATGAACCTTAAGCTTTTCCCTCCTCAAGAGAGAGTTTAAATTTGTACTAGAGCAAGACAGGGTGGGAGGTGGGGGGCTTGCCTGTTTTGCACAGGAGATACGCTCTCAGAGGGAAAATCTAGAGCCATGTCCGTCTGTGATGATGCTTTGCATGTCTTAAAGGAAGTGCTACTTCTCTTCTTCTGTTCCCTTCATTTCACGTCGACGAGGACCACCTGCTTCTTCACTAACTGTTGCACACTGTGCTATTGTGCTTACGAAAATGAAACAAGTTGGTTATCGAAAAACCTGTTTGTTTGACATTGAGAATCTTGATCAAAATAGACCACAGAAATCTGCTCAAATTTCTAATTTGACAGGACGGCCATGTGGCTCCTACATTCTGTTAACAGTTCCTCCTTGTCATCACCCAGCCCTGAGCACATACAGTACACAGTTTATGGACTATCTTGGATGGTGTATTTAGATCAGATTGAAGAGATTTCTTCTGTGTTTTACCTTTGTTTGTCAAGTTTAGGGGTGTATTCAAAGCTCCTGTGTGAAAAATTGAAAGCGAATCCTTTCTCGTTGACCTTTCATGCCTCCTCTTGCAGAGTTTGAAACACGAATCTAAAGACCATTTGGTCTATCAGAGTCCACAGCTCTTTCCTGCCCCTCCTCCTGCCTTCCAGACTGTTCCAGCACGGGCTTTTCAGACTCCTTTTCATGTGCCTTTACCTTCAGCATTGTCCACGTTTCTAGTCTTAGCTTGCTTTTCTTCTCCACATGCCCTCTGGTCTTCTCGCATAAGGCTTTTTGCTTCAGCTACCGAGGTAATGTCAGTGACTCTCGGCTGTGATTCTAACACTGGCGTCCCTTTCTGTGGACTTCAGATGCAAAGTTTCAAGTGCCAGTTGACTGTCACCTAATGTACTACAGATGGCTCAAACTCAGACTTCCCCAAACAGTGCATTACACACACACACACACACACACACACACACACACACACACACACACACACAGCCTTCCGGTGCTCCCCATCCCTGTGAGTGGCACCACTGCCTGCAAAGGCACCAAGGTGGGACATGCGGAACATGGCTCAGGGCTCCTCTTCTTCAGTTCTTTCTCTCTAAGTAGTCACCATGTCTCTGACCGGGACTCTCACCCTGTTCCTTCCTCACTGCCTTCATTAATCTTCTTTCTTTGCTCTCTTGGATTCTTATGAAGCCTTCCTCGTTCATTTGATAAGCAAAATGAAGGCCTCCGTGTTCCAGACATTTGCTAGGCTGTGGAGGGATGAAAATGGAGATGAAATTCAAGGCATAGGCCCGACATTTGGTGGAGTGCCTTCTGCCTGGTCCCTGTACCTCTGCGGCCCACCTCTCTCTGCCCTCCCCACATCTGGTCAGTCCCTCCGCCGCTGTCATGCCTCGTGTCCTCTCACTGTCCCTTGCTAGCCAGTGCTCGCAGTGATCCCTAAACACACATGCCCCCCCCACACACCCCTGTGGCTAAGCCTGCCCTTCTCCAGCCCTTCCCAGAAGTCCCCCAGTTGTCATCTTTCACTTCCTGTACCTCTTGATCTGGATGATAGCTGTCTGCTTCTCTGTCCTCTCTGTCATCCCGAGGAGTATGAGTTCTTTGAGAACAAAGACTGTGCTTCATTCATGTGGTGTCCTCAGCACCTAGCAGGACGCCAAGCAGGTGCTTTCTGAAAAGAAGGATTGAGTGCCTGCTTGGAAAACTGGAATTCAGAACACATTTAGAGCCTCCAATAGGCGTCACTATTTCCAGGGAACCCAGCACTATAATTTTACTTAAAGATGGAGTAAATTTTTGACTTTTTATATGATTATAAGGCATTTTTGAAAAGGCCTTTTGGTAGTAAAACATGCATTGCAAAATATACATAAATTTTGAAGCTAAAATTTGAGACAGTTTTGCGTTTAGGTAAATGGGTGCAAGTCTACTCTCCTCAGCCTTTGAAGGGCTTTAAGTGAGAAGGTTCAGGAAGCACCAGGCAAGATAAACCTTAGACCTGTTTGAAATTGGGGAGGGGTTTGCCATGCTGAACTCCTGTGTGGTCAGCACTAAAAGAAAAACAGAAATAGTTGTCGCCCCGTTCTTTAGGCCAGCTAAGCCACTTTCCAGACAAAGTCGTGTTTCCTGGGTGTGTTGGGCAGCCATGAACTACCCAGTCATGGGTTTGAGTCTATCTCCTCGCGTGGGTTTCGGCTCAGACTTCAAGTGCTCTAGTCATTCCTTTTGATTGGGTTTATCTGGTTCTATTATACCCTTCAAGGGAAAGAAATGCTTTCCTGAGATTTCTTCCAGGAACTATGGGCTGTAATGCTCAGGGAGGAGCTCATACCTGGGGCCAAAGGAAAGCTCTTTAAGGAAGGAGCTCGGGAAGGCCCATCTCCTCTCGCACACTAGTTTTCTTACTGGCAATTCAGCAAAAAGCTTATTTTTGACTGTCTTGTTATTTTTTCTTGAAAGCTATAGGCACCTTATTATGCCTTTGCATATGTGCCAGAATTTTTTAAACTTCAAATGAATGTGGCAGATGTTCATAAAAGTTTAGAAAAAGCTACCATAGGAAGACTTTTTAACCATTTTTATGACACTCAAATTTGTTGCACAAAAGGAAATATAAATTATAACCTAGTGTTCTCATTTGAAAAAAAGTTATTTTGGGGAAAGACCTCATTCTGGTCTTCCTGCTCTACCAGGATGCCCTTGCTGTGTGTTAAATGGTAACCTTGTCCCCTTAAAGAGTCTGCCTGCCTTCTAAAGTGACACGTTTATAGTTGATCATGATTCTTACCCCTCCTTCTGCCTTTTTATATTCTTTCTCTCATTTAAGCAAACATTAATTTGAGGCTAGTGGTAAGTTAGCAGGATAGCCAAGGCTATTGGCATAGACCTAGTTTCTTCTTGGAGAGAATGATCTTGTTAGCTGGCAGCTAGGAAGTACCGAAACGTGGCCAGATTACACAGTGGCTGTTTCCTTTCATTCTTTCAACCTCAGTTCAGTTCAGGAGACGTTTTTGCTGCCCCTCTTCTGCGCCATGGCTGGTAGCAGGTGCCAGGTCACATCTGGTTGATGGTGCTTCTCCTGTTTGTTAAATGAAGACTTTCCTTTCCAAGCCTCACAAACAATGCTCTGTGTCCAGGCCTCAGAGCGACATGAGGGATGGATGCAGGATATCATGTATGTATCATTCCTGGTGGCAGAATGCTCAGGGAGGAGGAAGGAAAGGCGATAGCCCTGGCACGGTTCCAGACGGAGGCTCGGGTTAGCCTGTAGATGCTGCTCCACCTGTACACAGAGGCAGTGAAGTGTAGTGGTTAGAATGTGGGCTCCGGGTGCTGGCTCCCCTACTTCCTGCTTATGCGATCTTGGGAACCGTAATTGACCCCTTTACCTCTGTTGTCTTATGTATCAAGTGAGGGCAATGGCCATCTCTCCCTTAAAGGACTGTTGGGGGATCCAGTGAGATAACGCTTATTGGGTGCCTCGCACAGTTCCTGGCACATAGAGTTCAACAGAGATCAACAACCATTGCTGTTTTTATTTCCTCAATGGCCTTAAAGCCATTTACATTGATAAGCTGATGGCTTTGAATTCTGTTTCAGAGATACTTAGGTTGTCAGGCTCATCATCCTCATCACCTGGGGAAGGAAAATGTCAACAAAACTGGTTTGCGCTCGCCCTGTTGTCTCCTGGTTTGCAGTGCCAGAGAGACTATGTCAGGGATGGGAGCCGTACTTTTGTAGAATTTGAATGCACTGTCATTCCTCTGCTGGACTGCTCCCCTGCTGTAGGAATTTCAGGCATGATACTTTGTCTCTCTGTATCTTACTTTCTTCATCTGGAATAGTGGTTAGTATCCATCTTTTAGGATTGTGGTAAGGATTAAATAAGGGAGTCCTGTATGTGCCCAGCATGTCCCAGGGCCTGGTCTGTGGTAGGATGCAGTCTACATCCCCTTCTACAGGAATGTTTCGAGAGCCTTCTGCGTACCCAGGCACTGCATCATGCAAGGAGTTCTGTATGAAATCGTGAATGTCACATAATCCCTGCCTTCACAGGGTTTTGTCTGGAGCAGATGCAGACAAGTGGAAAGTAAGTGCAGTGAATTTGGGATGCCATGGGTCTGGTAGGGCAGACACCACATCTAGCCTTGAGGCTGTGCTTCCAAGAGGAAGTCTACCTAAACTGAAGCCAGGGAAACTGGGAACGGCATCGACAAAGACTTAAAATGAACACCATGGAGTTTTCCAGAAAGTATGAGTAGTTCAGTATCTGACAGGAGCACAGAGCTGAAGGGAGAGGGGAGAGCTGAGGTAGGCAGGCAAGTGCCAGGCCATCCAGGGCCTTGTAAGCCTTGTTAAAGGGTTTGAACTTTATAGGGCAATGGAGAGCCATTGAAGTGTGTAAATAGGGGAGGGACATGGTCAGGCCTTCTCCTTCTGGGCCATTAGAAACACAGTCCTTCCATATAAAATGCTTGGAAACTGCTTAACCGTGTTAATAAAGTAAATTGATATTTATAAAGATCAAGGTAATTCTTTAGTAAATTACACACCACGACCATATATATAAAATTCAGATGTGTTAGCATCCCAAACCCAAGCTTCCGAATGGCCCCTTGCTACTACGCCGTGGCAGAGGTGTTTGTGCTGATGACTTTCTTCGGGGGTTTAAGCACCACTTTTACTAGATTTTATGTTTTCCTCCGTTTCCAAGTACTTTTTATGAATTAGATATTCTTTCTACAGCCCAGTTTGAGGATATAAATTTAGATTGTATACTAAGTGATAGTTCAGGCGGTAAGAACAGGGGGAGTGAGACCCAGAAACCAGACTCGCAGGCCCCTAGCCACCTCTCCCAGCACTGCAATGTCAGGAGGCATGTGATAGGTACATGAGGGCACGAGGCCAAGGTCACAGCATTCCTTTATCTTTCTCTCCGTTCTTTACCTGGGGAGGCTTGGCGGGAGCGTCTAGGAGCCTAATTTTGCAGATGCACCAGGTGCTTGGCACAGCACTGGGCCACCACATCCAGGGACCAAGTTAGAGCTCTTTTTGGTCTGTGGGAGCCAGAGGCAACATTTGTGTCTGCAGTGGCGCCTGGTGTAACTGGCGGGCTTCCACACGAAAATCACAGGATTTACTTATTTACAGAAAAGAAAAATAACCTTTCTTTTTTTCCTATGCATCTCAAAGAACCCGAATTTCTGTCAAATGAGTTGGCACAGTTTTAACTCGTTTTTTTCTTTTCATTTTTCCCTCAGCGTAGAAAGTCTTTAATCCTTTGTTCGCCTTTTTTTTATATACATAAATTTATTTTTACACCGTTTCATAGTGGAGAAGAGTGTTTCCTGTTTACCATTGTGCCATTTTGCTTCTTCGCAGGCCTCCATAGGTAGACAGTAATAAGATGTAGTTCACACTTGTTGATGCTGAGATTGATGGAAAAGTCTGAGCCATGATTATATTCAGATGTAACTGGTGGCTTATATATGTATCCTCACAGGAATTGAGAAATTCCATGTGAGATTTGTTAGTGCTAAATAATCCTATTCTTGCTTTATAAGAAGGTGATACTTGCAGGAAAAACTCCACCTGGTAGTTTTAGTCACAGGCTCACGGGGAGATCTTTGGCAAGAAGGGGAGAGGGTTGGGACATCTTCTGAATCCTTGCTCAGCACAAGACACTGTGCCAAGTACTTTACCCATTTTCACTTTCGAGCATTCCTCCAGATCTCCCTGCCAGGCAGGGGGTATCCATATTTGCCAATGGGGAAGCTGAGGCTCAGGGAAAGTAATTTCTATCCAGTCCCTCCGCTATGGTGGGTTTGTGAGGACCCAGAGCCTCTGCTCTGTGCAACCTCTCCTCAGGGTGTGTGGATCATGCCTAGCCCTGTCCCTGTGCTGGGCAGAGGCCCCAGCTTTGCGTGAGCTTTTCCTTCTCAGGGCGGCCCCATGCCATACACTGGGGATTGTGGTGAGGGGATGGGAGAGACGCGTCTGGCAGCCTCACATGCCTCCAGAGAAGAGATCTGAGTACACTTGTATCTGGGGCCGGGTTACTTAGCCTCTCCACGACTTCATTCTCTCCACAGTAAAATTAAGTTTATATTACCTATCTCAAGGAGTTGTGAGATTTTAGTTGATAACAGTGGATGTGAAGAGCTTTTTAAAAACACTGTATCAAGCATTATTCTTTGCAGTGAGGCGTGAAGTTTAGATCACTGGCACTTGCTTTATCATATAAAGAAAAAAGTAGTTGGACAGTAACTTGGTTTTGTGGGAATTTCCTCAGCATACTATTTGTTATCATGCAGAACATCACATGTGAGTCTCTGTCACATGCACAGCATTCAGAGTGACAGTTCGGCAGCTCTGTTCAACTTAGGGCCTGAAGGAGCTCCTGCATTTTGCCTGTTGGGTTTCCCCTGGAAGCGCTCTCCTCTTCCCGTGGCATCTACTTTTAAAATGAGTGTGATTCTTAAATGTCACTTATCCTAATGTTGGAATTAGTTAATATAAAACAATTTAAAGCTCTAGTAGTAATTTATGTAATCAAAGGGAACAAGTACTTCTGGCTGATTTAAGTATCTCTTGCAGTCAGTACATTTTCAGTCTAATTTGTTGTGACTGAAATGTTCTCTTGTGAGATGAGATAAGCCTCTGTTATAGATTAGAAAAACTGAGTAATTTATGAGGGAGAATCCCAGTAAAAAATGTGAAACCATCATTGATGCTCTTGTTTGCCAATTTTCCTATCATCACTTAGCCAGTCATTATATGTAAGTTCTGCTTAGCAATGTGAAAACTGACTTCAAAGAAAATTTAGTTTATAAACTGTTACTAAGAGAAGCTTGAACTAATCAAAATCCTGTCAGATTAAGAAAAGGAGCAGCACGCGGGGACGCTGTGTAGCAGAGTGGAAGGGACTCTTGGGCTCTAGAGTTAGGTGGCCCTGGATTCAAATTCTAGCCCTACCTAACATCTAGTGAAAGTCAAGGGGACTTTAAACAAGCTCCTTTGTTGAACCAAGAGGTCAGTTTTTTTTCTCGGGGGGGGGGGCGGTATTATTACTGCATCACATAGACTACTCTGTACAAAGAATTACTGTGTTGTCTTCTTAAGAGATGCCTATTCAAGGGGCACCTGGGTAGCTCAGTCGATTAAGCGTCTGACTCCTGATTTTGGTTTCATGGTTTCATGGGGCCTGGGATCGAGCTCCGCACTCAGCAAGGAGTCTGCTTGAGGATTCTCTCTCTCTCTCTCTCTCTTCCTCTGCCCCTCCCTGCCCCCTGCTCTCACTCCCTCTCTAAAATAAATAAATAAATCCATTTTTTAAAAAGAGAGAGATGCCTATTGGAAATAATGATATCAACCATTGAATGAGGGTCTACCAGTATACATGGCCCTTGAGCCATATCATTTCTAATTGTCACTCTGTGAGGGGAGTATGGATTTTGCAGAGAGGAGGTGATGGTTCTCTTTGAGCCTCAGACACCTTGCTTTTAAATGGGTAGATTCCCCACTTCATAGGAGTTTTTAATGAGGAGTAAATGAGGGACCTGGTACCTGACACATGGTAGGTGCCAAATAAATGGAAGCGACTATACGTATGTCAATATTATATAGTTAAAAGGCATCTACCTAAGATTGACTTTCCCCTCTTTCTCAGCCTCCTTTTGTATTTTTTAGTGAGTGACTTTTTCTAAATTGACATTAACTCAAAGGCACTCTTAACCGAGCACAACCACATGGGACTGGTGACTTCTTTTCATAAAGTCCTTCTAAGTGATTAAGGGCGGGACCGTTGTGGGAGCTCAGAGACCAGCAGTTGTGATGATTGAAGAGCCGTACCCTTGGCCTAGGCAGATCCTACTTGGAATCCGGGCACATGTGGTTTTGTTTAACACCATGCTCCGCAGACTCATGGTCCAGGTTTGTGACCATCAGACATTTGTTGTTGATAGGTGAGGTCACCACAGTAGGGGTGTTTGTCAACCAAATTAAACTTCCTCTTAATGACCTAAAATAATTGATTCGGAAGGCCTTTAAATGGGCCACAGCAAAGTGTAAGCAGGCTGAAATCTGGTATTTTCTGCACAGATTACTGCATGTTATTGTTCTGCTTCTTGGGGGAAGATATGGATGGACCATGGGCTTTTAGGGCAGGCAGTGAGCCGAAGTTTGAATCCCAGCCCCACCATTTGTCTGCGTGAGATGTGGGCTAGTCCTGCGCACGTGTGCCTTACCATCTGTGAAATGGGGCACCTGCCTTAAAACGATGACCGTTAGAAATAATGTGATTAAAATTCCACGCACATTAGTTGACCCTCACTCAGTGATAGAGATTATTGTTAATAAAGTATTTCCACTGGGCGTCTCTGAAGAAGGTAGCTTAGTAATAATTTTGTACGAAGTGGTCAAACTCTAATGTAGTAACGTACCTTTTTTTTCCCCTGCTAAACTGATTTCTCCATAAACTGCTTTCTGTACTAAACTTAAACACCCATAGAGAAAAGTGTGACTAAAATTGGAGTCTGTAAACCTCTCTTTACATATTGTTTGATTCTCAGCTGATTTCAAAATGAATTTAAAGTTGAGTATTTAAGGTCTATGCCATGTAGGCTACAAGAGAAGTAAGTTTTTTATTTGCCTTTGGATTCAGACATTAATGACCTGAGCTTTGGCCTTTGCAGGTAGAGTGGGGCCACCATATTATGTTTGTTAGAAATAAAGGCACTGGCTCAGGGCTTTTCCTAAGTTTGACCAACAGTGGCACTAAAGTTTGCTTTTGTGTTTGGAAGTTATCAGTATCCCAGAGAGTGGTTTATGTGTCCTGCCTAAAATCCTTCCCTCCATAAACCCAAATATCTGACAAAAATCTAAGATCTGCAGGCTGGGGCTGCCTAGGGTTCTGGACATGTCTTTAACCAAATATAATATATGTTAAACCTTGGCATCAATTGTTTTGAATGATTTACTGGTAATAAATTTATATCCTGCCTCTTCAGCATTTCATTGCATATATTTTGTACTGACCGAACGGGTTAAATTATGAAGCTTGATAAGTACATATGCACATTACCCATCCCTAGCTTTAAAAGAAAAAAAAAAAGGAAGAAAAAGATAGCTATGAGTTTGGAAGTCATCCCAATTTTTAAAAATAAGAGAATTTGGACATTTTGGCATATGGGGCTTTTTAAATGAAATTTCATGGAACTGAAAACAGTCAATTTTAGGTTTCCAAAAATTGTTTTGATTTTCATTGGTATAAATTTGCTGCACATGGTTTTAGGGAAGTTCTGAGAGATGCATTTGGGACTTCGGGGTTGATTTTTTTTTTTCCTGAGATTTGTGATTTATTTTTAAAAGGTGATTTTTTTTTTCTCTCCCCAACTCAAAGTATAAATCAGAGGAGACAGGGTTCCATTTCTAGGACCGCTTTCTTGTAATGACATCGTTAAGCATTGCCAAACAACTGGACTTGGGGGCTGAATTATTGAGCATCATTTCGGCACCATTTGGACAGTACACAGCAGACGCCTCTTCCCCCATCTCGGAGTTAGAATCTCGAGGCCAAGTGATTTGGGCCATTCCATTAGCAGCAGCTGCTGGTGATAAGCACCGTGAGAGTCACCTGTGTAGGGTCAGGCTTATTGCACATCAAGGTTCGGCAGTGTCGGAAGAGAGGGAAGATGCCCAGGAGGGGGCTCCAGGCCACCTGCTGTGTGAGGATCAAAGGGTTGAAAGGTCAGAGGGCGCAGCTCCTTTAACCATATCTGTCTGTGCAATAGCTATTTCAGATTGTAAATCTTGGCGATTTCATTAAGTCCTCCTGGCTGCTACTGGGGCATTGAAATAATAAAATTTTATATCTGTTGCCTTTCCTGCCTCTGGCAGCCAGGCTGATACATTCTCTGCAAAATGGGGCGTCTTTATGAAAACCTTTCCTGGAATGATCAGAGCAGCCCTAATGAAGCTTCATGTTGGGAAGTTGGGGTTCGCAGAACCTCATCCTCTGGAATAGTTTAAAAAAAACACACACACACAAACCATTTAGCAGCCTTTGTGATTTATGTAACACCTCTTTTCTGAAAAGCAGGTCACCAAAATATTGCATATTGCTAAATGCTTCATCTTACATGTAGGAGGAAAGGTGTGCTTTCTTGGTGTGGCTGCTTTATTAAATAGCCCGTCCTGATGACGCCAGGGCCCATTCTCTTGGGCCGCCCCAAGCCACTGGACAGATATTACTTCCCACTTGGCAGGCCTTTTGGGTGTTTTTAGAGTCATGTCTCCTGAATATGATTTTCCAAACACTTTTCCTAGATCTTAAAGTTGTTATGGACCTTTAGGGCTCCTTGGCTCTTGGGCAAGACAAATCACAGTAATGGCTGCCCCTTTACTGCCCATATGTTTAAGACCCCCTGTAGTTTGTTTGAAAAGTTAAGAGATTTTCACAGTGAAGGTGCCATTTCTGAAATTTAAAGTGTTCCTTTTCACCGGGAGATAAGTTCACTCTGATTAAGTCCGTAATTCTCACTAAGCCATGTTTATGGGGGCAATAAACAATGTTTCAGCGTGCTTGTTAAATTGGGTTTCCAACCTCTCCACTCTTTAAAAATTGACATTTCAAATAAAAGGCAGGTGGAGATGGGAGTCCGGGTTTTCTGTGCCTAGTGATGAATGAATGATGGCAAGTTGGCAGTTGTGTGGGAAAAATGAGGCCCTATTTTATGGAGGGTGACCCCAAACCATTTTGGGACTAGGGAATCGACATCCCCTTCTACTGCCAGTGAAACTCTTAAATTCAAGTTTCACCATTTCAAATTGGATGGATACTGTTTCTGAAATCCTGCCAGCCACATTACACACATTATTTAATTTTCACAACAAGCCTGCGCTCCAGTCGTGGTGGCCCTGTTTTACAGATGATGAAAGTTGGGCACAGGGAGGTTAAGTAACTTGTCCAGAGTCACATAGCTAATAATTACAGGACCAGAATGCAGACTGAGTTGTTTCATTGTGTGAAGTGTTTTAGTGTATTCAGAAGAAAAATGTGGTACTGGTCCAGGTTTAGGGTCTGTTTGCTGTTCTGTGTCTAGCCATTGATACATCTATCCAGAGGTTACAAAATAAATCTGTGACCTAGTCGCTGTCCTTAATATTCGCTAAGCTGGGAAAGTAGAGGGGCCGCACAGACAGGAGAGGGAGACCACCAGGCTTCGGGGTCGGGCAGTCCCAAGCTCAGGTCCTAGCTCTGTTATTACACGGGGACCTGGTGCAAGCACTTCAGTCTTCTCTTCTGTAAAATGGGATTAATAATGCCTGTTCTGTGAGGGTGCTTTGAGGATCAGACGAAATAATGTATTTTAAAATATTAGTATTTAAAAACCCTGCAGTACTTTATAGATGACAGTAGTGTTATTACAACATCTGTGAAGATAGTAAGGTTAAAATGGTTATTTTAAAGGAAAAGTGACAGAGATACATGAAACAGTTGGAAACATAACTAAACAAGTTTCTTTTTTTTTTTTTTTTTTTTTTGTGGGCCCAGTCATATATGGTCCACTGTGCTTGGCGCCTAGGACTTCGAGAAGGCAACTCGCCATGGGGCAGGAGTAATCAGGAAGGTTTTATAGAAGAACATGGCCTTGTGGGATGGAGGTAATCGTGGTGACCTAGGTCTGGGCCATCTTCATATCTCACCAAGTGCTCCAGTGCTTTGTCTCTCCTTTGTGCTTTACCACAGACCTTCCTCATCTTGTTTGTCACACATGAGGAAGCAGAGTCTCCAGCATGGGGAGCATGCCTCAGTTTGAGGCAAAACACCACCAGCACAAGGGCGGACTTGGGTAGTGAGGTGCCAGGAGAGCTGGCAGAATGGGGCTCTCGAGGAGGCCATATAGTTGGCAGTGTAGCTGGCCCTCCAGGAAACACAGGCCCTACTTAAGCTTTCATCTTCTTGACAGTCCTGAAGGTCTCACTTCTCACAGAGAAGGCAACTGACGCCGGAGAAGGTAAAGTGCCTTGCCTGTAGCTACCTGGCCTAGTGAGTGAAAGAACCAGGACACCAGCCTTGGGACTTCCTGACCTTGAGCCCTGGATCATCCAGTGAAGGGAATCGATCAAGTTCCATGTGAATGGAGATGTTCTCTTCCACCGTACATTCCTGTGCCTTTTCTCAGGCCAGTTGGTTAGAGTTTACCCCACTGCTCCCTATCCATGCCCTCCCTGTAAGGAGGCCGAACAAGGCCTTCTTCAGTTCAGAGATCACGTTTCATTATCTGGCTGGCTGTCGTTAAAACCTAGCATAAAGTTGGCGTGAATGTGACCGGCTGACACATGACTGACTGAATGGGTGAATGAATGAAGGAATGTCCAGTAGATGGACGGTCAGGAAAGGAAAAATAGCCCATTGGAGAAATAACTCCATGCTGACCTGGGTTGAAAATCCCTGGACTTGTTAATGAGAGTCAGTGCTTATTACCTTGTGAGGAGTGGATTTGGCCTGACCTGTGAGGGGCTTGCACCACTTCCCTCCCTTGTCAAGCTTCTGTTTCTGTTTAAAGCACACTGGGAAATTCCAGCGGTGTTTTCAGGGGTCCTCTGAACTGTCGGGCTTAGAGTTTTAATTTTGCGGAGCAGGAAGGAGCAAATCAGTGACTCCTGGCTCCAAAGAAAAACCACTGCGTTTATCAGCTGCTTGGCAGCTTGGTGACCTTTGGGGCCTGAGGAAGGGAAAGAAAATGTCACTCTTCCCTTTGCGTGTATCCAAGATTTCAGGAGGGAATAGTTTAGAATACCTGAAGATTTTCCTTTCCTCTTCTTGTCCTTTCCACTTTTCCTCTTATTTCTCTTTCCTTTCTTCCTAGGAGGCCACCGGCTCCCATGCTGTTCTTTGTTATGTGCTCATATATATGCGCATGCATTTGAGCACATTTTATATGTGCCGTATAGTGGAAAGAACATTGGCACGTGGAACCCAGACTCAAATCCTTTCTCTGACAGACACCGCTTGTAAGAATACAGGCAGACTATTTAATCTCTTTAGCCTCAGTTTCTTCATCCATCAAATGGGTGTGATATTCTGTAGAAAACCCTCTCCCCTGGGAATTTTAATGGGGTCTGGGCCAGCCATCAAGCTACTGAAGGGCTTGATTCTTTTGGTATGTGTTTAACAAACATCTGTTAAATTACAGTTGCTCAGTATGTTTGTTGATTGAAACAATGTGTCAGAACAATTAATAAGATGCATTGGGTAATTGGGTCTTGGTGTTCAACTGGCTTCAGTGTGTAGCTCCACCGTTTCTAAGCCAGAGGACTTCGGACAAGCTATTTTACCTCCCTGATCTTCAATTTCCTTCTCTCCACAGGAGTGTCTTGGGGATTACATTATATGGTACTCGTAAAGGGTTGGGTGTGGGAGGAACACACGGGCTAGTAGCTATCACGTTGTTGCTGTAAGAGTCTGTAAGATGATGGATGCAGATCATGTACCCCCGTCCCTGGCCCTTGCGGTGGTTTGGCTTGTCAGGAGTAGAATTAGCCTAAGAGGGGACTGCATGAACCCAGCAGCAGTCGTTTAGCATAAAATTTGGATTAACATACTATGAAGATATAAGAGCCATATTCTCCATCTTTCAAAATTAAAGCAGCTGCTGAGAAGTCAGACTTAAGGGAGACCTAATGTCAGGAGCCATGTCAGTTTGCCTCTCTCACAGAGAGACAGAGACTAGATTTACTTTGAGCCAAAGCAAAGCATTTTGTGGGTGTGATAATGCTCTGATTTGGGAACATGCTATGTCCTCTTGAAACAAGGTGTCCTTGCTGGAAGTCGGTCTGGACCTGTCCCCTTTCCTTGATCGTCTAGTTGCTGGTCTCAAAGGTGCTGCCTCAGCCACGGGAGAGGAGACTAGGCTTTCAGGCCTCAGGGGTCACTCCAACAGGGAGAAGGCCTGCCTGTGGTCAAGGCCAGTGCCCTGGGCAGATGGGAGGGAACATGGCCACGTAGGTGCCAAGTAAATATTTCTATTTTTTTTTCATTACGTAATCTTTTCACAACACTGTGTAGTAAGTGGCGATGGCCCCATTATATAGACGAGGAAACTGAGGTTCAACTAGATTTAAATAACTTGCCCTGGGTCCTATGAGTAAGAATGAAAGAAGATGAAACCCAAAGCCCAGTCCATCTGACTCACGTTTCTTCTACTTGGTCCTGCTGCTCCCCCAAACCTAGCTGACACAGGACTACAAGCGTCTCTCAGAAGGTACCCAGATAATGTTGCTGTTTTGATCTTTACTGGAGAGGCAACAGGACAGATTGAAGAAATAACATGTACCCCATGCAGGTAGATTTTCTAACAGTGAAATACATTCCTGAGTGAATCCTTTTTATCAAAATAATTACTCTTACATTGTTTTTCATAATAACAGTAATAAATACCCAGTGTTTATTATATAGCAAACGTTGTCCTAAGTACTTATACATATTTTAACTCATTTAATCACCATAACAATCCAGTGAAGTCCATGTCTTTACTGTTTGTATACCTACTGTTGAAGTATGAGATTTCTAGGGCAAAGTGCACTCATCTCAAGTGCACAGCAAGATTAGTCATCCACGTGACCACCACCAGATCAAGAAACAAAAATATTAACAGTCCCCCAGAAGCCCCTCTTGTGTCCGCTTGTAGTCATTCACCCTCTGACCTAAAGATAACCATTATCCCGGGGGTCAGTACTATTTTAATGTCATCGAACGGATGAGGAAACAGGCATGGGGGCGTTAAAGGGTTTGCACAAGGCAGCACATTTGTAACTGGCAGAGTTGGGAATTCAGACTTCGGCAGTCTGGCTCCAGAGAATGTACTTCTATCCCTGAGACATAGCTGGGAAAAGAACACTAGATTGGTGGTGGTTTCAGTTTTAATAGCACGAAATCATCAGTGGAGTCATAACAGCTTCTACCTTTGGCCTGAAAATCAGTTTAAATTCTTAAAGTCTTGGAACTGCAATCCATTTTAATGGCATAGCTTTCAAGTTGCAAGGATAGAAACTCACTTCCCTTTATTGCTCACTTACTGCAATCAGGTACTGTGTTAAATTCTTTTCACACATTCTATCAATTAACCCTCACAACACAGCTGTGCAGTAGGTAGTATTATCCCCATTTTATAGATAAGAAAACTGAGGCTCAGAAGTAAAGAGCTTGCTGGAGGTTACACAGTCACAGAAGCAAGGCTTGAATCTGGCTGTCTCATTCCAGAGCTCACAGTTTTAACCACTGTGTTAACTCCTATCTTACTTTTTGTGTCAACTGTGAATTAATTCTACACTAATTAATCATGATAATTTCACATGATTATTATCATTGCCATCATTATTCTTATTCCCATTACACTGCCTTGAGCAAACTCTATTTTGCTTACTTTGGGCTTCCGTTGTCCATTTGGGCTTACATTGACATCTGCTTCCAGGCCTCCCTCCCAGCAGAGTGGAGCCAGCCACAATATTCCATTCATTCTCCAGTTAATAAGAATCTGCCCCATGTCAGGCACTGTGCCGGGCACTGGAGAGGGAGAGACAAATATGCCCCAGCTCTGCCCTGATGATGGTCCTTCTGAAAGGACAAGAGAAAAGATGTACTGCATGCTGGCTCATTTACTCCATGCACGCTGCCTCACTGACCCCTATCCTAGATAGGGAGCCGAATGCTCAGCTGAGGAAGTCAATGTGGAGCTGGGCCTCTGCTCCTCAAGGTCTAGGACCAGCTTTCAGCTTTCCTCCCCATCTAGCTCCCAGCCTCCTCAGCCAGGGGAGCATCACATGCTTCTGACTGCTGTTTGAATCCCCTAGATTACACTGCCAGTGCAAACCCTTGCTCTTCATCTTATAGGCTGGCTCTGAGTCCTACATTTTGTCACTAGCTGCCCAGTCCCCTCCCTAGACAGGCAGGATCACTCCCATGAGGGGTGGTATTGGTGTGGTTTGAACTAGTGTCCCTATTTTCTATGTTAGGGGAGGAAATCCATTGTTTTCATACGACCAGTTTTAGAAAGTAAGGCTCAATAAAGTCCTGTTTTACAGGGGAAATACCAAAGGTAGAGTGATTCTCAAATAGACTCCACTTTTGTGTAGGGAAGTGTATCAGGGGCATCTCTAGGGGCATTGGATTTTTATATTTATCCTAGGAAGGCGTGAACAGAAAAGCAAAGTTAAAAAAAAAAAATCCTGGGCCAGATAAAAGAAAGGAAAGAAGCAGGGAGCCAAACTCAGTTGCAAATCGAATGTACCAGGGACAAATCACCTTCTCATGTAGCATCCATTCACCATTCATGCGTTGTTAATTTTTTTACCATCTATTATGATTTTATTCCATGTTCTGGACATAGTACTAATGTGTTTGTCAACTTCATTGGGATACAGTTTATGTACAAACCATCCATTTAAAGCATACAATTTAATGAATTGTGATAGTTTCATACATTCATGAAACCACCACCACCACAATATATAGAATATTCCCACCACCCTCAAAGGATTGTTCTTTTTAATTTAACAAAATAAAGCTCACTTATCTTGAGCTTCTCATGTGCCAGGCACCACTGTACTACTTTTAAAATGTTAACCCATTTAATCCTCATCACAAGCCTGTGAAGGAGGGACTGTTGTCATCCCCAGTGTATAGAGGACAACACTGGGGCACAGAGATGGAGTGAAATGCCCAAGTTTGCACAGCTGGTGAGTGTTAGAACTCACAGACTGGCTTCCGGATCCTGTGCTCTTCACTTCTCAGCTCTGCTGCCTCTCATTCATTCATTCACTCATTCATTCAGGAATTGCCTACTGTGGGCCAGGTGTTGGGATAGGAACTGACGGTACAGAGATAGGTCTTTTTACCCCCAAGAAGCCCACAGACTAGGGGAGGAATCGAATACCTCTATAAATAACTCTAGGTTGGCGTGTTATTCTGGTTGTGGGAATGACCTCAGGGGAGCACAGGGAAAGGCAAACCTGAGACCCTCTGAAGTGAGATTTTGGCCAGGCTCAGCCGAGTTCTCAGGAACTATCGAAGGAAAGGGGACAGACAGACAAGAGAGCCACTGTTGAATGCCTGTTAGGGTGTCCTGGGAATCAGGCTGACACCTTTACATACGCTTGCTTATCTAACCCTCACAGCAACTCTCTGAGGGGGTACTGTCTTGATCCCCATTTCATAGATGAAGACCTGGAGGATTTAGGGGGAGGTGAGTGAATTGCCTTAAGGCAGCCCTCAAGGTAGAGGTGTGATCCCTAGGTGAAGCCTGTATTAGAGCCCGTAACCTCTCAGCTGCACTGACCACCTCCCAAATGACCATGTTTCCTTCCCTGTCCTGAAAGGCTGGGGTCAGGCTAAGTCTGTCTGTGACAAAGCATGAAGAGAAAGACATTTCTGATTAACAATATTTATGGGAAGATGCCATTTTTGTGTGTTTCTCTGTGCAAGAAATGCCATTTGGAAAGTCGGTGTGCATGTCAGTATTTTTTTTTTTTTCATTCTGAGAAAAAGCCTGTGGAGTCTGGTGGGGGGAGGGTTTGCAGCTGGCAGGAGCTTTGGCATATGTTGTAACTAAAAAGAGAGGGAATGTGTTGGTGGGACAAGCTACCGGAGAGCTGTCTCGGTGTGCTGCGGTACTAGTAAGTGTTTTAATTGGGTAGGGTTTTTGGAGGACTATTTTGACATCTGCTCGTGTCTTTGCTGATTTTTCTTCACTTAGAGTAGGAAACACAAGCTGTGGATAAAATGACTTTAAAATAATTGGAAGTAAAGATATCTCCCTCAAAGTCGAATTTGAGAGGGACACTTTTTAAGAAGTGGAAAGTAAATTCCACTTCTAGGAATCCATCCTAAAGCACAAGGCTTTATGCCTACAAGTTTCGCGACAATATTATATATAAAAATTTCTGAAAAACTGGAAATAACAGCCAACAGGAGGGGGTTGGTTGTGTTTTGTTTCCGTGAAATGGAACATTTTGTGGCAATTAGTAATGGTCTTTATAAAGTTTTTAATGAAATGGAGCATTTGTATGTTGTAATAATGAGAAAATCAGAAAGAAATATTAAGAATTGTTTTAACTATATTTTTTAAAGTAGGGATCGGGGTGAAGGGTTATGGAAGGAGACATCAAAACATTATCTCCAAACGGATGAGGGTAACTATAATTTCCTTCTTTGAACTTTTTTGTCCATCCCTTTTTTTCTTTTTCTTTTTTTTTTTTAGATTTTATTTATTTGACAGAGACAGTGAGAGAGGGATCACAAGCAGGGGGAGTAGGAGAGGGAGAAGCAGCCCCTCCCCCCCCCGCCCCCCACCGAGCAGGGAGCCCGATGCAGGGCTCGATCCCAGAACCCTGGGACCATGACCTGAGCCAAAGGCAGACACTCAACAACTGAGCCACCCAGACGCCCCCCCTTTTTTATTTTTAACAGGCGTATGTGATTTTTATGATATAAAAGGCGAGTGTTATTTTGTGTCAGTGAAAGCTGGCCCCGGAGTGTTCCTATAGCTTCATGCCCTACGGGTACTTGTTCTGAGGTCCGAGCAGTTGGATTTGGGATGTCTTCAGAAATAGTTAGGCTTTTGAGTCAGAGTGGGTTCAGAAGTCAGCTCTGCTGCTCACTAGTGGTGTGATTTGGGGCATTTTCTTTGACCTCTCCAAGCCTCATTTTCTCATCCCTCCCATGGAGATGGTCCTATCTTCCTCTTTCCGTGGTTGGGATTAAATGAGCTGGCAGCCAGTCATGGGCCAGCTTCCTCCTCCACCAGCACTTCTCACTGCCACCCCCCCCCCGCCAGTTTTGAAGGTTTTTGTGGGGTTGGGTTTTTGTTTGGTGGGGGGCAGGTGGGGGAGAGCGGTTAGCCTTTCTTCATTGCTCTTGTTTCCTAGAGCCTTTCAGGGATAAGGCACCATCCGGCCGAGCTGGCCTCCGATTC
The DNA here is from genome assembly GCF_037043125.1 of Eumetopias jubatus. Lineage (NCBI taxonomy): Eukaryota > Metazoa > Chordata > Mammalia > Carnivora > Otariidae > Eumetopias > Eumetopias jubatus. The sequence continues at coordinate 83,818,336 of NW_028274821.1, read as the reverse complement.
TCTCCTTGGGAACACTGAGCTTCAGGAAGGCCCTTGAGTCTACGCCAGCCCCTTTGGAAGAGGCCTTGCTGCCGGGAGGGCAGCATTGTCCCATAAGAGGAAGCTCTGCCGACCCAGCTCCTGCCTGGAGCCTGGTGCTTGGGCATTTTGGTTACTAAGGGGACCCTGGCCTGCTAAGTCAGAAAAAAGGGCCAGGTTTTTTCCTCTTCTTCAGCCTGCTGCCATTGTTGAAAAAGTAAACACTCCACACAGCTTAACCGGCAAGCCCTCCAGCCAGGAGTGGGAAGAAATCAAAAGCCTGTTCCAGCCCAGGCCATGGAGAGCCCACAAGGGCTGGTCTGTGCTGCTGGGGCCTCACTGGGAATACAGAAACAACGCCTGATTCTGGTCCAGAATCAACATCCCTCTTGCTGGGCCTTTCAGCCTCTGAGGCTTCTCTGCAGTGGCCAAGCCCCCTGCCCCCTTCTGTCTGGGGCCATTTAGAAGGTCAGATGAGGCAGAATAGGCAACTCTGGGGTGCAGTGACCGTCCAGGCCTGGAGTCCTTTGCTGAGTTACGGAGTTCCTTGCGGCCCCTTCTCCAGTTCCGTTTCTGGTGTCTTGGCTTTTGAGGTGACAGCCCCTTGGCTGCCGAGAAGGGGCCAGCAGGTTTTCGTCTTTAGGCAGTTAGCACTACAGCTTTCAGACTTGCGGGGGCTGATCTGTGGATTGTAAGAGTAATAATCATAGCTACTGTTTATCAATCCTGTGTGCCTAGCACTGTGTGCATGGGGGGGTAAGGACAGTGGTCACAGTTATCTTACCAGTTTTAACAGAAAAAGTAGCCAAATAGTAGCGGCATAACCTGGGGTAAGCGGCTTCACCTCTCTGAACCTGTTTCTCATTCCTGGGGCAGGAATGGTGATACTTTGTCTCCAGCTAAGTTGTCAAATCCAAAAGGATCTGTGTGAGCTCTGACGGGTGAGAGGAGTGAAAAGGGTGGTTGTAGAGGCTGTAACTTCCTGCCAGCACACTGCTAGGTGTTTAATCTACTGGACTGAAAAACGAGGCAGCAAAGGAGCCCTGGCCAGTTGACCATGAGTCTTAATGTTCTCATCTGAAAAGTGGGGATTGTGCTTTGTGAAACACTAGTGATTTGTGTTATTCTCAAGGCTCTTGGCTGATAGCTTTTTACCCTGTAAACAGAGCAGTCGATTAATGTGAGTGTTGGGGTTTGGAGGGCAGAATAAACTTGTAAGGAGGCAATTTTGTCCCTTCTGTGCGGTTCTCAGCCCATAGTGAACACTTAGGAAATGGTGAGCGGATTGAGAGGTTTGTGGGCTAGCCCCTGGTGCCTTGGAAGACTCGGTAGCAAAAGGAGTTTGAGGCTCCTAGGTGTGTTCAGTGGGAGGGACCCAGGATGCTGCCACCTGAGACCATTTTCAACCGTAGGAGGCTTCTAACCAGCTCAGCTCCACCCTCCTGCTGGGAGGAATCTTAAAATGTTTACTTAAGTACCATGTTCTGTCCTAGAGACTGCTGTTTGAGAGAATAAGCATCAACCAGTATTACTGAGTGCTTACCAGGTGCCAATCATTTTGGGTGCTGGTCATCCTGCAGTGGTGAGCCAAACAGATGAGCCCACACCCCAGTAGAGGAAGGCAGGCAGGCAGAGGGGTGCTGGGGCTCAGTGACAAGGGCTCTGTGGAGGTCTCACTGAGGTGCCCGATGACAAGGGGGCTGACGGTGTGGTGCCATGGGAACATAGCTGTGGAGGCGGCCAGTGCTATTACCTCTCCCCCTTACCTCACTTCTCTGAGCCTCCTTTTTCTCCAGGTACATAAAATGAGGGTAATAACATGCACTTTGAAGAGTTTGGTAAGAGTTAAATGAGATAAAGTATAAAACACCAGTAGGCTTCTAGTTTATATTATATTATTATATATTCTATATTATAATTGTCCATTTCTAGGTTGTTAGCAGACTCTGGCTTTAGCGGCCATAGATGGTCCAGCCCCAACACTAGGCTCTGCAGTTCTCTTGGATGAATTAGGAAAAGGCATCTCCTTCCTCCCACCGCCACCACCCCTGACCTAGGCATGCGGCTTAGCAAATTTCAGCCCCAGCTGTCTGGCTGGGCGTCCTTGGGCATTGCACATCTGCACAGTCATATGCAGTGCCTTAGAGGGCAGCTAATAGATTGATCCCTTATATATGTAAGGTGACCATATGTTCCACTGTATGTCTTTTGCCCTGGCATATTATGTTGTCCTTCACACCCACAAATATTCCAGTTTGGGAACTGGAAGGTCTTTCTAATTAACCGAGGCCAAGTGGGATAAAGATAGCAGTTCTGAAGTTCTCGACTCTAAGGGAATGAGCTTTGATATTTGAGAGAAGAGGGTTGAATGAGATTGGGAGTGGTGGGTGAGCAGGAGAAAAATGGAGGTGGATTCCAGTAGTGGGTGAATAGCATGATTAGAAATTAAAAACTCAAGGCTACACATAATCTCATACTTCTACAGTCTATGGAGAGTTGCTCCCAGATGGTGGACTTTTCCTTTCTCTGTATTTACCTATCCCTTCCTTCCCAGGGCACAGACACGTGGACCCAGTAAGCACGTCTCCCTTACCCTCTCCATCACTAGCCAGTAGAATAATGACAGATGGCCAGAGCCTCTGAGCCTTGACTCACTAACTGGGTTTCTATGGAAAATGGGACCCAACTGAAAGTGTGACCTTCCTACTTAATGTTTAAGGGAAATGTTAACATGTTAACACTAGGCCATACACCATATTCCATACCCAAGCATGACAAGGTCCAAAAGAGAGATGGGCAAGTAGCTTTTGGTAAATGAAAGGGGATGGGTTGAATGTGGGTGTCATAAGGGCCTAGCTGTACATCAAGAGTTCCTGGGGGCCAGAGCTTTAGACTGCAGCTTCTACTGTTTTAAAAAAAAGAAAAGAAAATATAAGAAAAAAATAATGTTGGAGTGTAAAGATCTCTCTTCCTAGCTGTGTGACCTGAGCATGTTAACTTAGTCAGCTTCATCTCTGTGAAACCCTTTCCACTCCTGGGACTTGGGGATGACTATAAAGCTTATAGAGTTTTTGTGACAGTTAAAAGGCCTCAGAAAATGTGAACCACCTAGCGTTGGGCCTGCCACAGAATGAGCCTTTGTCAAAGCCTTTGTCACTGTTCTTCCTTATGCCCCTTCCCCAGAGAGGGCCAGTGGAAGTATCTGTGGCCTCATGGTGCTTCAATGATTTTTTTCTCTTGGAAATTTTTTATTTGCAGAAAGTCAGAAACATGGCCCTAGATGATGTCGTGATCCTCAACGTGGACACCAACACCCTGGAAACTCCCTTTGATGACCTCCAGAGCCTCCCAAATGATGTGGTGGGTAATGAACTCTTGAGGTCTGACTCCTGTGAGTTGGGGGAGGGGGCATGGATGTGATTTTAGAGAAGGGGAAGGAGAGGAGACTGCTGTGGTTGTTTCTGTCTATGCCTCCTTTGTCTCAGTGGAGAAAGTTGGAGGGTGGTTCATTTCTTTAGTCTTGCATCGCTCTGATAACTTGCATCTGGAGGGCTGTGAAGCAATCCCCAGGTCTCCTCAGTTCCTCTTTCTGTGGGAGCCGGGGAGTCTGGGGGTCTTGCTGTCCCTCTCCAGCACATTGCCATGTCCAGAGAATCAGACAGCTTCCCCTGGGCAACCCCACTGAAGGGGGACCAGAGGGCTTTCCATGTGAGTGACATGGGGCACGTCAAGTCTACATTTCTCTCCTGGACCATCATCAAGCAGCCGTTTTTCCATGTAGCAGGGTATCTGCTGACAGTGCTCTATGGTTCCATGTCCCATAAATCTTTGTTACCTTAGGTCTAGCCAGGTAGCGAGCTCACTTTAGCAAAAGCAGCTGGCTGCCGCATTTGCCACACTAACACATGGCCACACGCTAGTCTCAATGTTGCTACTTGAGCAGCCTCATGGGCAGCTGTTTGAAGTAGACCCAGTCTCCCCCTTGTCCATATGAATGAGGAGGTTTGGGACTCCCTGGGAAATACGGTTTTGATGTTTCTGGTTTGACCTGCACGGCTCTGTCTGCTAGAAGATCTATAAAGTTATTCTGGCTTCCAGACTGAAAGGAGTAGATGTTCCTGGCCACGTGTGCTGACATGGAATTGTGTTTGTGTCACTAGGTTTATGTCATGGGAGGGGGAGCTCCATTATTGCAAGGAGTCCCGACGGTCCCATGGGGTTAGCTATCTGGAAGAGATTGCTGTTGATGAATGGCTTGCAACATGGTTTCAAACTCCTCCACTCTTAACTCAGTATAAGATTTGGGGGAGTCATTTGTGCAATATAAAAATATTCCATTTGTAGCCTAATTAAACAATGGCTGCCATTAACTGACTTCCTCTGAGCTGAGCACTGTGCTAAGAGCTCATTATTGGCCTCTCATTTCCTCTTCACACTGCTCTGAGGAAGGTATTTTCCTTATTCCCACTTTACTCACCGAGCTAGAAAGAGGAGGAGCCAGGAGGTGAACCCAACTCCCTCACTCCTGAGAGCCACGGGGCCCCCATTGCCTCTCTAGGGCCTGCTGCATTCAGGGATCACATTCAGTTAGCATCATAGCCCAATGGAGGAGGTGTTCTCCTTTTCACGGGGGAAAGGAGCCTCAGAGAGCACATGCCTTGTCATAGGTCATATGGCTGGCTGGGGCAGAGCTGAGATTCAACACCCCCAAACCCCACGCTGCCTCCTCTCCTTATATACAGCCCCCCTTCTACAGCAGAGAGATGGCAGAAGCAGGAAAAATGAAAGCAACAGACACTGTTAGGTTTGCTCTTCATGTCTGGATGGTATGGGCTTGGGATCTTAGGTCTTCCTGACCATAGTTTGAGTTCTGTTGGTCCAAAGAATATGTGGTTTCCACCCTGGTTCCCTTTCAGTGGAAGAGCTTTTCCTTTAAGCCATGGGTGCCAGAGGTATGGACCTTGCAGCTCCTGAGTGAATATGGTAAGTGAGCCTAGGAATGGCCAGGAGCCCTGGGACAGCCCAGAGTGAGTGACTGGTGGTTAAGAAACCATGTAGTAGGATGGACTGGTCTCATCTGCAGTGCTCTGACCCAGTGCTGGGCATTAAGCAGCAAAGATAAAGCAGATCTAGTCCTTTCTTTCAAAGAGGAAAGTACGATGTAAATTACATCTATATCACGATATAGCATAATAGGGGCCACAAGGGAAATAGGAATCAGGCACAGAAGGGCCCGGGGGATGACAAAATTTGGGAGACAGGTAATAGAGGCTTCCTGAAGGTGGCACATTCCAAGATTGTTTGTTTGTTTAGAGAGCACACATCTGAGCACGTGTGTGCAAGATCGTACACAAGTGGGTGGGGGAGGAGCAGAGAAGAGGGAGAGAGAAAATTTTAAGCAGGCTGCATACACAGCACGGAGCCTGATGTGGGACTCAGTCTCTACCCTGAGATCCTGACCTGAGCCAAAATCAAGTCAGATGCTTAACCGACCAAGCCACCCAGATGTGCCCCCTCAGATGCTTTTTAAATGATCAGTGAAGTGGTCTCAGGGAACCAAAGGAATGGGAGCAAGTTATTTTTTTGTCTCTGAGCTCAGTCTCCCATCTTGGAAGGAGGAGTATGAGCCCTGTAGTTAGGATTGCTGTAGCAAATAAATGAGATGGTTATGTTCTTCAAATGCTCGGGACACTGCTCACACATTGTCAGTGTTCAATAAAAGGTACCTGCATTTGTTTTTCATAAAATTGTTAGTAGTTACAGCCAGAGTTAGAGGACAGTTGGTTCCTTAACAGTCTTCAGCCTACATGAAAAGGTTCTCTTCATTTGCAAGTTAGTTTGTGGCAGGGTTGAGAATGTTCTACAGTGATGTTCCAGCATGGGGCTCCAGACCCATTAAAGACCCCAAAGCTATAGTAGTGGAGAGGGAATGTGGTCTGTAAGGTATTTGTGTTTCAGTGGAACGCACAGGTATGATTCTATAAGGCTATGTGAACTATCAAGTCCTTGAGAGAAGAAATCACATTCTGTGCTTCTCTGTCCCCTGCATTCAGCACAGGTCCAGGTACTTTTAGGGTATCAGCATATCCACAGTTGACCTCACAATTTCCCCTTTTGTCAGAGCGGCCTGTTGACAGCATCTGACAGATTCTGCTGCTTAAACTATTTGTCAAATCCCCATCTCTCCCTACACCACCTAATCCAAGCTCTTATTTCTCTCCTGCGCTATTATCAGCAGCCTCCGAACTTGGTCTTCAGAATCCAGCTCTTCCTCCTCTTGCACCAGAGCGACCTTTCCAAAAATAAATCTAACTGTATTTCCCTCTTAAAACCACTCCATCAGTGAATATAATTAAAAAACTAAACGAAACAAAACTTTGAAAGATAAAATATCCTCCCTGAACTTCCCAGTGCCTATAGCTTAGAGGCAAATTCCTTTTGTTGGCTTTGAAACTGACAGACGTGTGTTTAAATCCTGGCTTCTTCACCTACTAGCTGTGTGATCAATGTCAAAACTCCTTGAGCTCTCTGAGCCTTCGTTTCCTTATAGGTTGTTGTGGGAATTGAATGTAATGTATATAATATATGTAAAACATATATCCTATGTGTATGATAGATGGTAGTTAGTGGTAATGATTTATGGGTGCAAATGATGATGATCATGGCATTCAGGGTCCTCCAGGTTCTGACCCTCCTGTGTTTTTCCATAGCTTTAACTCACTCCCCTCCCAGCTCCAAACCCTATATTATAGGTATTTGGAACTGTTAACTAGCTCTCCAAACTTCACAAGTTATTTTATAACTTCAAACTTTGCATACACAGTTTCTCCCCTCCCCCCCCCCGCCCCCCAACCCCGCCACCCAATGTCCTATCTCACCTGTCAGTCTCTTACTCATTCTTCAAGACTAACTCTAAATGTGAGGCTATAAAAACCTTGCCCAGGGCACCTGGCTGGCTGAGTCAGTAGAGCATGTGACTCTTAATCTCAGGGTCGTGAGTTCCAGCCTCAGGTTGGGTGTGGAGCCTACTTAAAAAAAAAAAAAAAAAAAGTAAATAAAAAAATAGTAAAAACCTTCCCTGACCTCTCCAAGTAATTTGTATCTTTCTCTGTCTTCAGAGCTCCTTGTATTGATTGTGTTAATTATACTTGTCACCCAGCAATATAATTTATTACACATTTCTGGCTTTACCTTTTAAAATTGTCAGTTCTCTGAGGGCAGTAATTAAGTTTTATTCATCTTTGCTTCACAGAGATGTAGCAGCCACTGAATAGATAGATGGAAGGGTGGGAGGGACATATGGATTGGGTTATTTTGGTAGATGAAACCTTGCAAAACATGGCACCCATGCTGGAAATTTTATTAAAAGAGGCCTTTGTTCTGCTTCTAGCCATGATGGAATAATTGGAACTGGCTTTATCCTCCCACCATTAGCAACTAGAACTCTGGACAAATATAAAAACAACAGTTTTCACATGTTAGACAACAGGCAGTTCAGGACATTGAACGGAAACAAGTGAAGGGAGGCCTACCATCTCCCCTGGCTTTTCGCGTTGAGACATTTCTGGACCACATTTCTGGTGCCACAAGGGGGGGGTGAGTCCCCAGCAAAGCGCAACAGTCTTGCTGAGTTGATGGGTCAGAGATCTGAGGGAGAGGGGGTTTACATTTGTGGGTCAAAGTACCAGACTGGAAGCCACTCATCAAAAGAGCTCCAGAAATCAGAATCAGGGCCTCTTGACTCATGTGCTGAAGACTAGGCCTGCCCATGTGTAGGGTGGAGCTCACACAGAGTGGGAGACATTCAAATTCTGACCAACCAGAGTAAGGAGATCTTGTTGATCACTCGGAGCAATTGTTGGAGACCACAGGAGGGCATGCCTTGGTAGTACTCTGAGTTAGCTCTAGAGTAAAGATAATTTTAGCCTTGCCCTCACAAAGCTTAACAGCAAGCTTTGAGGAGCTTAAGTGAGGGCTTTGGGGATGCTGGCAACATGCTGGGGTGTTGTTGTTGTTGTTTAATACCAGTTACTGGTATTGGGCAAGAATTCATCAAGCTGAACACCAATGTTATGTGTACTTTATGTTTTTAATCTTCAATAAAAGTTTTAAGCAAAACTATTTCTTTAAAAAGAAAAGGCCTGATATGTAAGAAATTCAACTTTCTGCCAAAATAAACTTCAACCCTCTTTAAAAGAAGACAAATAGAGGTGCCTGGCTGACTCAGTCAGTGGAGCATGTGACTCTTAAACCTGGGGTTGTGAGTTTGAGCCCCACATTGGGTCTGGAAATCACTTTAAAAAATTAAAAAAATCTTAAAAAATAAAAAAGACAATAAAATCCACACCCAACAGTATAACATTCACAGTATCTGCCATTCTATTGTAAAGGTACAAGAAACGTTGAGAATTAGAAAAATGTAACCCGTAACCAAGAGAAAAACTAGTTAATAGAAACAAGCTTGGAAATGACAGATATGGTGGAATTAGAAGACAAAGACCTTAAGATATAAAGATTATAAACATGCTTGTGGATTTAGAGGAAGACCTGAACTAAATGAGAAGAGAAACAGAAAATATAAAAAAACTGAAAAGGAACATGTAGACGTGGAAAGTATCATACCTGGAATGAATATTTCACTGAGGTTTAAGTGGATATTAGACACCGACACTTAAAAGATCAGGGAACTTGAAAACATAGCAATGAAAATTAGCCAGTATGAAGCCGAGAAAGGGAGACGACAGGAAAAGGTTAATGGAACCTCATGGACCCATCGCACAATATCAAGAGGACCAAAACACTTAACATCCTAGAAGGAGAAGACGGTAGGGAAAGACAGAAAAAATTATTTAAAGATTATAGCATTTTTTTTTTTTTACATTTGATGAAAATTGTAAAGTCAGAGTTCTGAGAAGCTCAACAAACCACAAGCATAGTAGATCCAAACAAAACCACACAAAAGCCCAAAATGATAAGTACTCAAAACCCGTGATAAATAGAAAGGCTTAAAATTAGCTGGAGAAAAAAGACACATTATATAAAAGAAAGAAGTAATGATGGAAGACTAATTATAAGAAGCTGCATAAGCCAGGAGATAATGGAATGACATTTTAAAAGTAATGAAGGAAAATTTTTGTCAACCTCTAAATCTATGTCCTTCAATAGGATGAAAATATCCTTCAAGAATGAAGGCAAAATTAAGACCTATTCAGAGAAAAAAAGTGAGAGAAAATCATTGTCAGCAGACACTACAAGAAGTGTTAAAGGAAGTTCTTTAGAAGAAAAAATGAAAACATAGAGAAAATTGAACAGTCAGGGAGGGACGAGTGCCAGCAATAGTTAGTATGTAGGTAAATATAACAGACTTTTTTTCTCATTTTTAGTTTCTACAAAAGACAACTGAGTATTTAAAGTAAAAATAATACCAATGTATTGTGTGTTGTAACATGGGTAGAAGTAAAATGTATGGCAACGGTAGCACAGAGGAAAGGGTGGGGATGGAGAAAGGAAGTACGCTGTTTAAAGATTCTTAAATTCTATGTAAACTGATACAACATTATTTGAAGGTAGACTATTAAGTTAAAGATGTATACTGTAACTCTTAGAGGGGCCACTAAGGGGAAAAAAACATGTAGCTAATAAGCCAACATTAAAAGTCCAAAACATTTGGGGGGAGGGGGGAGGATAAAGGAACCAAACACAGATGGAACAAATAGAAAAGTTAGCAAGATGATATATTTACCCAACTATATTGATTATTACATTAAACATATATTGTCTAAATACTTTTAATTGAAGGAGAGTAATAAATTACATAAATAATCAGGACCCAATTGTATGCTGTCCATAAGAATTTCATTTTAAAGAGTCGGGTAGATGAAAAGTAAAAGGATGGAAAAGATACACAGTGCAATCGCCAACCAAAAGAGAATGGATGGGGCACGAGAGGCAAATCTTCCTCATAGAGGAATTCCAAATAATATCTGTAGATACTCTCCTCTCTAGGAGAAGGAGCTTAATCCCGCTCACCCCTCCCCTGCAACACACACACACACACACACATGCGCGTGGGCAGGATTTAGGGACTCACTTCCAAGAAACGGAGTAGGGAAAGGGAAAAAGTGTAACTTGAGTGGACAAATGTCCAACACTCCTTCAGGCAATTCACATCACCGGTGATGGTGTGTGGATATCACGTGACCTTGATAGGATGAGGATACATGACCTCTCTGGTATTCTTTCCAAACACCCAGTCAAATAATGACAAAAACTTCAGTTAAACTCAAATTGAGGGACGTTCTATAACATACCGGCTGAGTGCTTCTCAAAACTGTCAAGGTCCTAAAAAAAAAAAAAAAAAAAAAAAAAACATGGGGAAGACTGAGGCACAAGCTGAACACAAGGTGGAATTCTGGATTGGATACTGGGATAGGAAAAGGACATTAATGGAAAAATCGGTGAAATCACAATAACATTTGGAATTGAGTTAATAATGTGCCAACGTTGGCCTCTCAGTTTTGACAAATGTGCTGTGATAATATAAGACCTACTAGGTGAAACTGAAACAGAGTGTGGAGTATATGGGCACTCTCTGTAGGATCTTTGCCACTTTTCTGGAAGTCTAAAACTATTCCAAAATAAATAGGATATTTTTTAAAAAGGAAAGAAAAGCAAGTAAGGGAATGATTATAAAGAACTTGATGCCTATAATTTTTGATAAATTAGGTAAAATAAATATTCTTGGAAATAATACAAATTACACAAAGTTACATGATAAGAAAAATAGCACTATTTCTATTAAGTAAACTTGAATTTGTAATTAAAACTCCCACAGAGAAAATTCCAGGTCCAGGCAGTTTCATTAATTCTATAATGCACTTAAGAACAGATACCATCTTTTGCTAACTTTTTGAGAAAATAAAGGGGGGCGGGGAATAGAAGGGAAAGAACACTTCCCTCATTACTTTATGAGGTTAGCATTACTCTGACATGCAAACCAAATCAAGAATTTACAAGAAAATAAAACTACTGGCCAATATACCTCATAAATATAGATGTAAAAATCTTTAATAAAATATTAACAATACATGGTGACCAAATGAATACAGATTGGCTAAATATTTGAAAATCAATCAATCTAGTTTACGATATCAACAGACTAAAAAAGAAAAACAGTACCGAAACATACCAACAAATTATTTTAGGAAAAACTCAGCACCCATCCTGATCAAGAGATCTTCACAAACCAGGTATCCCTGTTGTGATCAAGAGCGTCTAGAGAAAACCTACAGCTAACATCTTACTTAATGGTGAAAGAATAGAACGCTCTTCCTCTCAGAATGAGAACCCAAAAAAGGATATCTGCTCTTCCCATTTCTGTCCGGCATTGACTGGTGGTTCTGACCAGTTCACTAAGACAAGGAAAAGAAAAACCCTAAATATTAGAAAGGAGGAAGTAAAACTGTCTTCATTCAGACATGACCCATGTATATGGAAAATCATAAGGAGTCTCATAAATGAGTTTAGCAAGCATGCAGGATAAGGTCAGTGTATAAGACAAATATATTTCTATATACTAGTAATAAGCAGTTGGAAAATGAAAAATTTAAAGTGCCACTAAAAATAGCATACAAAACACAAAATATTTAGGAATAAATTTAACAAAATATATGTAAAATTTGTATACCAAAAGCTATAAAATATTTCTGAGAAAAAATTTAAAAGACCTAAGCAAATGGAGAGCTATTCCATGTTTTGGATTGGAAGACTCAACATTTTAAAGATGTTAATTTTCCCTGAATTGATCTATAGATTCAATATATTCCCAACCCAAATTCCAGATGGCTTAAAAAAAAAAAACCAACTTGACAAGCTAATTCTGAAATGTATATGAATATGCGACAGATCTGGAATAGCCAAAACACTGTTGAAAAAGAACAAAGTTGTAGGACTTACATTACCTACTTTCAAGACTTACTATGCAGTTATAATAAATGTAGCTTGTACAGATATATAGTTCGATAGAACAGAACAAATATTTCAGAGTTAGACCCACACGTAAATGGCCAATGGCTCTCCAACAAATATGCCAAAGTAATTAAGTAGAGAAATGATAGGGTTTTTTTGTTTCAACAAATGCTACCAGAACAACTGGATGTCCACATAGAAACAAAGTGAATCTCGACTTTTACCTCATGTAAATATTAGCTCAAAATGGATTATGGACCGAAACCCAGAAGCAAAAACTATAAAATAAGTAGAAGAAAATCTTCATGAACTTGGGATAGGCAAAGATTTCTCAGATAAGACACAAAAAGCACACAGCATAAAAGAAAAAGTGATCAGTTAAACCTCATAAAAATAAAAGCTTATCTTCTTCAAAAGTCACCATTGAAAAAATGAAGAAGCAAGCCATAGACTGAAATATTCTCCATACGTATATATGAAAAAGGGTTTTTTTTTCTAGAATATACAAAGAACCGTTAAACTCAATAATAAGGAGACAGTCCAAATAAAAAGTAGCGAAAGATTGAAGAGACACTTAACAGTAAAAGATATTCAAATGGCCAGTGCACACAACCCTTGAAGGAGCAGATTAGTAACACAATGAGCATACCACCATATACCCACTGGTATGACCAAAATAAAATGACTGCATTTCTTATAAATGTGTATCTTAAACATATGTTTACTCTTTGACAAAGTATTTCACTCCTGGGTATTCACCCAAGAAAATTAAAACTTACGTGAACACAAATACATATATGTAAATGTCTTTAAGCAGCTTTTTTCATAATCACCAAAAACTGGAAATAACCCAAGTGTCCTTCAACTCGTGAATGTACAAACAAAGGAATCCTCCTCAGCAATAGAAAGAAACAATTGATCTGTCCAACAATATGGGTGAATCTGAACTATCTTGCACTGAGCAAAAGAAGCCAGACATAAGAGAATATACTGTATGATTTTATTTATGTAAAATTCTAGAAGAGAGAAAGCTGTTTTGTGGTGGATGAAGGCAGATCAGTGGTTGCCTTGCGCTGGGTTGGGGAAGACGGGGACTGACTGACAGGGGCACCAAGGAACATTTTGGGGCGAAGGAAGCATTCTGTTTCTTGATTGTGGTGGTGGTTACACAGGTGGCATACATTTGTCAAAACTCTTCAAACTGTGTTTTGTATGCATTCTGTCATATATCTGTTATGACTCAAGGTAATTTTTAAAAAGAAGAGGACTTGGAAATGAATTTTAAAAAGGAGGCTCCAATATTGAGTAGCTTTCAGAATTAGCACTGTTGATTTTCATGTGATTTATGAACATGGGTAAAGGGGTAACTTTAGACATAGGGTGGTTCTGGCTTTCTACTAGGTACCTAGACAGTTTGGTTTCAACTTCCATAATCTTAATCTCAGTTATCTTTTTCTACCTTAAAAAAAAAAACAAAACAGATGGACAAGGCTAATACCATTGTATTTTGTTGGGTTCCATGAGACTTACAGATATAACATTTCTTACAATACTGTATTGTTCCCCCAGCTGTGGATTTTGGAGGAGGAATGTTGCAAGAATAGTCCATCTCTTATTGATCTCCATGCCTGTTTATAGACTTCAGGTTTATCTCAAGGCCCCCAGGGTGCAGAGAGCAAAAACGTCATGTCCCCTCCCTCCACAGCCATTTAACTAAGCACTCTTCTTCACCTATTTCTTTCCTAAATTTTAAGTAACATCTCTTGTTCCTTCAAGAGTATTAAGTGTAGGGGCACCTGGGTGGCTCAGTCAGTTAAGCATCCTACTCTTGATTTCAGCTCAGATCATGATCTCAGAGTCGTGACATCAAACTACATCAGGCTCCGCGCTGGGCATGGAGCCTGCTTGAGATTGTCTCTCCCTCCCTCTCTGCTCCTACTCGCCCTAAAAAAAAAAAAAAAAAAAAAAAAAAAAATTATTATAATAAATAAATAAATTCTTTTTAAAAAAAAAAGTATTGGGGCACCTGGGTGGCTCAGATGGCTAAGCGTCTGCCTTCGGCTCAGGTCACGATCCCAGGGTCCTGGGATCGAGCCCCGCATCGGGCTCCCTGCTCAGCGGGAAGCCTGCTTCTCCCTCTCCCACTCCCCCTGCTTGTGTTCCCTCTCTCGCTGTGTCTCTCTCTGTCAAGTAAATAAATAAAATCTTTATACATATAAAAAAAATGAGTATTAAGTGTAAGCTGCTTAGCCGGTACATAGATTCTAGGGCTTTAAAAAAGCTTGATAAAAGGGAGTTCAAACTCTTCCAGCCTTCCAGTGATGTGGACATACCACATTTTATTACTGGAGAACAAGATTTCCCATGGCTCAGTCAGAGTCCTTTTTAATATTCGTTGGCCTGGAATTTGTAGGCTTTTGTGTATGCACAGATATGTGGAAGCCTTTACTGTCCACTTACTTTTTACTTCTATAGGCTGAGTGGTGTTCTTTTATAATACACTTTCTTATACGAGGATATATGTAATGGGACATTAAAGTGTTCTTTTTTGACCCAGTAATTTCACTTTAACGTTTTTTCTTTCTGGCAAATACTTCTAAATGGAGAAAGTCACCTAACCAAATAGCATTGTTTATGTTATGTTAGCCGAAGTTGGAAGCAACCTTAATATCCAAAATTAAGGGGAGTAATTAAGGTAATCTAACATATTGCTATTCAGTGGCGTGTATCCTACAGTCATTAAAAATGATGGTTATGAAGATTATGGGCAACACAGGAAATGCCAAAGATACAATTTAGTGAATAAAGCAGAATATTAAGTGATACATCCACTATGAGAATAAGGAAGAAAAACAGCCAGATACCCGGAAGTAAAAGATTTTTAAAACACCTTCCAAATTGCCAACGGTAGTGTATTAAGATAGTAACGTTAAGCATTAGCATTTTTTCTCCTATTTTCCAAATTTTCCGTAATATGACTATTACCAGTTTTATGATGGAAAAATGATCTTTCCTCCTCTCATCTGAAACACTGGAATGTTTTGGCTTTGGGCTTCATGGTTTGTAGGTCTTCAGGTGTCTACCTGTCACCAGTCACTCATCCCTCATGCTTTTAAGTAATTGTCTGTAAGTCTCTGTTCTGTGTTGGCCACTCTCCATGATAGTGTCCACTCCATAACTTGTAAATTTGATGCAGAGAGAGAGAAGGAGCATCGTGATCCAGTGGGGCCTTGCCCTGAGTGTGTGTATATGATTTGTCAACAATCAAGTATTTTATGGGAGTTTATGGGACTTCATTAAAGATGCTGGAGCAGGAGCACCGTGGGACATCAGAAGAGACCTCAGCAATAAACCGCAGCTCCAAGCTTTGGAATGCAGTAAATGTTTAAGAGACTTCCTTCCTTTCATTACTGAATTTTACTTTACTTTTATACCAGTAAAGAGTTGTGTTTTATTGGTTGAAGTTTCTTGATTCCGTTTCCCCAGGTCTGTTTAAAAGCTACATTTTATCTTTGAGGATGTTTGGCTCGTGGTGGAGGAAATGCTGCCAGCGAATTCAATTAACTGGCAGAGCTCACAGATACTGTACACGGATTTCTTTTTTTCTTCTTTTTCACAACTGCTACGTAAACACAGCTGGGTTTAATATTTGTCGTAACAAAGATTTAACTTGAATCATTTCACTCCGGGTAATTAATGCTTGGAATCTCGGCTACTTTTTCGTTCGTCGGCTTGTAATCCTCTGCATTTCTTTACTCTGGCTATCTAGATAATGATGTGTGCTCTAGGTCTTTGCCCTGCCTTAAAACTGCTTAATATTTGGCCGTTCCCACTAGAGAGCAGATGCTTTTCTTTGCAAGAATTGAATTTCTGTCAGCTCTTTTATGCATCATGTGTTTGGAACTGTAAGTGGATCAAGTTGTTCATCACAGCAGGGACACTGTGAAACACATCTATTATACACACTTCCCACCCCCCCCCTTCCTGTTTTTTTCTCCCTCGAGGAGGTGGAGATGCCCAGATCCCGTTGGGAGATATCTCACTCTGTGCGGATGTATCCATGTGATCCACCATGGATCCGGCCTGGCTGCATCCCTAAGCAAGGAAATCTATATCCATTCAGCCCAGGATTGTTGCTGAGACAAATCCCGCTTTTATCTTTGTAAACACCACGCACTTCATTAACTCCCAAATACACACCGAGTTTGGGTCACTAAATAAACCCACCAGGCTTAGCATAATGAGTGACATTTCAGTAATTGATGCCCTAGAAAATGTTAATTGTGAGTCCATTATTCTTTTTTATGCTACAATAATGGCTAGGGTGGTTTTGGCTTTGGAGTTGAGTTGTGTGGAAGAATAGTCACCATCTATTAGGCTCCTACTATGTGCCAGGCACTGTGCTAGAGGCTTTGAAAGTCTTGACATTTAATCTACATAACAATTCTGAAACAAATGTCTTGGAGGTGGGGGTACTTTCCCCCTTTTTTATAGATGAGGAGAAGAGGTTAAGTAGCTTGCCTAGAGGCCTCCAGCAAATCGCCAGCCTCTGAGGCAGAATTTGAACCCAGACTAAATCAGCGCACGTTTGGGTGTTGTACTTTCATGCTCAGGGTTTGCTAGACGTACATTCATCCGTTGGTTGGTTGATACACTGATCCATTCCACATGTATATTACTAGTGGCCCCATTCCATGTGAAGTCTCAGGCCAGTTGGCTTTAGCCAACACCTCTGTATCCATCTAAATCTGAGCTGCTGGTGATGTTTGGAGTTGTTTATTTAGTTTTGCTTTTTCTATCAGAGCTCGGTGTGAATGTAATCCAACATCCCCAAGAACCTACCATGTTCTTACAGTTTTCATTTTGCGAGTTTCAATCCCTAGATTTAGCTTTGAGCTGATGGCTAAAAATTCCAAATCTGAGTAGTTTAGTTTGTCAACATTGCTTTAAAAAGCCGGAGTCTTGATGATGTTCCTGCTGCGATATGCTCATCTTTTAGGTCTCAGTGCTGCTGAGGGCAAAAGTGCATTTTGGTGCATTTTTAATAGCTATCATTCAATTTGCAGGAGTCATTCTGGGACATTCACATTCTGACTGAAATACCGCCAATCTGTAGAATTAATTATAATTAAATAGATAGGTAGCTTTTGCCCATGAAGAACGTCATTAATCTCTCGATAAACATTTTTAGTTACGATTAACTTTAGTCTTTCTGCAAATACTTTTCATTAGAACCAGGCATTATTGTCCTGGTTCATTAGAAATAGACCAACCCCTTTTATTTTTGATTTGCAGTCCATTTTGTTGTTGAAAGATGCTGGCATTTAAAAAAAAAATTGGCGGAGGATATGTTGTAAAAAAATAAAACAAAACATGTATAACTTCCCTCTTGCAAGTGCATATCTGTTTTTTTCAAAGGTAACTTACATTTGTATTTTGTGCCTTGTGTTTGCAAGAGAATGGTTCTTGGTTTATTCATGTTGACAACTGAAAAGCCTTAGACCTAATTAAAAGAATTTCCACGAGCACCTTTACTGAACCATTTCATTACGCGGCACTGCACAGATTGCATTGTGAAACATGGTGATAGTTTAAATCTGACCTTTAAACCTAAACTGCCAGAAGTATGGGGGAGAAAACCCTTCTTTGAAAATACTCCCCGGATACATATATATATGTATATAGGCATACATGTATGCACATATTTGGTTAGAAATAATCTTTTTATTGGATGACCACCTAATAATATAAGTACACATTTATTCTGAGCTCAGATCTTGCTTGTAGCCTCCTTGAGCCTGGACAGAATTTTCAGCTGCATTAATTTTGTGTGTGTTTGTGTGTGTGTGGTGTTTTAAAGCTAAATTGTTTTATAGGGAAAGCAAAGACAATTTCACTTCCTCTGCACAAAAAAAAAAGTGCTTGGAGGAAGAAGAGTATTACAAATAGATAGAAAAATACAAAAGTTGTTGCTGCTGTGTTTCAGTTTAAAATGCGAGATACTTGGACTAAACACATGGGGAGGGGCTGGAGTGCTTTAGTGTGTGCAAGACTCCTCCTGAGCTTTGTTTGGCAGATAGTGGAAATGGGCCTTTTTGTTCTAAAATTGTACTTTTTTATTCCCAAGAATGTCATCCTAAGGACTTGATAGTTTGTTCTTAAGACGCTCAACAAAGCCATTATAGCGTATAGTGAAGTAGCCGGGAAGTAGCCATTCCCATAATGAAAATTGATCCTTTTGTCTAACAAAAGCTGCTTAGATTGTAAGGCTTGCCTCTAACTTTCTGACTTAATGCTCAACCAGTGAGATGTCAGGAGAGACAGTGGGAGCAGAAACCTGGGCCCCTCGGGTCAGAGCCAGCTCCAGCTTGGAGCTCCACATAACTAGCATAGTCCCCACACCCCCATGGAGAACCAGAATCTTTGAGGGGAAAATGGGATGCGGAAGAAGCAATTAAAGCCAACTGAGGTCAAGGTACAACCATGTTCTCAAGAAAGAAACAGAAAAGCAAAGAATGAAAGGAAGCAATAATGGAGATATATTAAGTTGGGGAAGAAATAAACCAGTATCAAGGACAGATCTAATTTGCTGGTTTTAAGAAATCCTGGCAGCGGTGAGAATCAATGAAATAGCACAGACTTTGGGGTAAGACGGACTTGGGATTGACTTTGGCCTCTGCCCTTCGCTGTACCAGCTGTGTGACATGGGGCTGAGGCTCACTTTCCTTTATCTGTATAGTGGGGATAATCATGCCTGTCTAGCCCGGTTCTGAAATTTTAATACAACTGGATATGAAAACACCTGCCATGATGTTTGGTACCTAGTGCGGCGCGGGGGTGATAAATACTAATTCCTCCTCCTTTCTCCTAATGAATTCCTGGTTTTCCCAGAAACCGTTACTGTGAAAGATAGTGGGGTGGGATTGCCTTCACATATCAAGACTTTTTGCTTCAAATGGGAGTCAAGCACTAAGGCATCGGTAGATCCACTGCCATTTTTCACTGCCAATGTGAAAGTAGCAGAGGGAGTGAGTCAGTGTCTGTGTGTCCCTGGAAATGGGAAAACAAGGCAATAGTTTGTTCTCCCCTCTCCAGACCCAGACATTCTCCAGGAGATCTTATAACAAAGCCTTGATATCTAGCTTATTCAGGAAAGGAAGAATCACTTTGCCTTAGTCCTTATAGGCCGTTTTTAAAGGGAGAAAGAAAGTGTGACTCTCTTGCCTCCTCCCAGCTGCTGCTGGGTGTCTGATTGGTCAAAACAACAAATCTTTTAACTTCATTTCTGACACTGAGCAGTTAATGCAAGAAGTGGGGCCCCCTGCACAGTCTAACTTGAGTCAGACTGTTCACTCTCTACTTGAGGTGTTTTGCCAGCACTGAGGATGGTCCTAGTTCTGCCTTCCTAGAACATACAGCGTAATAGAAAAGAGACATTTATGGGCTTGTTGCGACAGGCGCCATTACACATTGCTCTGTGTCTCTGAAGGAGAGGTACCAGGAGAGTTTATGACAGGGAACCTTGGTCTATTCTGGGGGGTCAGACTCAGGAAGTGATTCTGTTTGAGCCGAGACCTGAAGACTGAGTAGTCGTTGTCCAGTATGGTAGCCACTATTCACATGTGGCTATTTAAATTTTAGTTGATTAAAATGGAATAAAATAGAACATTCGGTTCCTCAGTCACACGAGGCACATTTCCAGCCCTCACTTGCAGCTGCCACAGCAGATGACACAGGTGATAAATTATGGGCAGAAAGGCCCACTGGACGGCACTGGGTTGCGGGCAAGGGGGTGATGGTGCTGGGAGCGCTCCAGAGGAGTAGGCCTAGCAAAGGTCTTGGGGTGCAAGAGAGGCCAGTGTGACTGGGGCCCAGATAGTGTGGCTGACGCCGTGGAGAGGTTGCAGGGCCTCAAATCTGAAAGAAGCTGAGGCCGGTCACTTGGGGCCTTGCAGGTCAGGCTAGGACTTTAGTCTCTTTCGTCCAAGCAGTGGGGAGGCTGCACAAAGATCCTAGCAATCAGAAGGGCACAAAACAGAAAATGAAAGCATCCCTGCAGGGTCCATACTTTTCATGCTTGATCCATGGCTTTTTAGATTTTTAGTTCACATATAAACTTATATAGATACGTGATTTTTTTAAATGATTCATGCGATATGTATTGCTCAGCAACTTGCATTTTTGCCCCCGTCTGGCAGTGTTTTGTGGACATCTTTTCCTATCAGAGGTGGATAGGTGAATAGTGGGCCATCTTTCTCTCTACCTTCCTCCCCACCCGCCACAAGTTGCAACCAAGTAATAAAGAAAGAAGCCTATATTTATTGAGTGCAAATAGTTTATCTTCATTTTCATGGAGGGGGGAAAGATACATAAAAACTAGTTATACAAAAAGCTAAATACTAGGATGGTGATACATACAACTGAGAGTTCCTTTCGAAGTAGTAACGGACTACCTTGTGGCTGGTCTGGGGGAGCCTGACTGCAAGCTCTCCAGTGCTGGGTCCTGGTCATCCGCGGCTGTTCCTAGCACTTTTCCAGCATGGGGCCTGCAAAGATTAGGCATCAACGAAAGGAATAAGCTAATGTGCCCTGAGAAAGTGCTATTTGTTCTGACAGAGGGCATCACAGAAAAAGGCTTTTGGCTTTTTTTTTTTTCTTTTTGATAGAAGGATTTTGTTCAAGAATGTGGGAGGGAGGGGTAAACAACATTCCAGGCTTTTAGGGATGATTTGGAGGCCTCCGAAACTCAGTACAGGACAACGTTGGAAATGGAGCTTGAACTGAGCCTGGAATATTTTGCTAAGGAGTTTGGACTTAATAATGTTAGCACTACAGAGCCCCTGAAAGTTTTGGAGGACTGGAGTAATAGGATGCAACCTCTTGTTTTAGAAAGACAAGTTCATGCTAAAGACAGATGAAAATAGAAGAGCCACTGGTTGAAAGATGGTTGCAGTAGTCTAGGGACAAGAGGAAACGTGAACATCAAAGAATGGAGGCAGTTCGCTGCCTCCGCTGCCCATTTTACATCCATTGTATTTAATCCTCACAACGAATGGATGTTGCAGATATCTCATTTTATAGCAAAGGAAACAGAAGCTCAGAAAGGTTAAGAAAGTAGGAGGGCTAGGTGTCCAATCCTAGATTTAAGTGATCCAGTCTATACCCTCTGCTGCCTGAGGAGTGCATGTGGACAGAGAAGCAGGTGAAGTCAAGAGACCTTCAGTGAGCAGGTACAGCAGGAACGTGGGGTAGGGAATACTGCTTTTGTTATTGCACGTGTTATGTTTGCACTGTTAAGACTGGACTAGGTGTGTCTGCTTTCACTGAGAGGTTTGTTTTCCTTGCAGTTTTGGTTGCATCTAAGTGGTGGCTTTCTGCAGATGGGGAACGGATGAGTATCAGTTTCTCTTACTACACCCCCTGCGCGCCCCGCCCCCCCCTCCCCGCCACCGATCCTTCCCAACAGAGACCAGATTCTTCTAATGATCAGTCACTAAAGAATGTGATCCTAGACTTTCCTCCAAGCAGTGAGGCTCAACCACTGGAAATGCCTCTCAGGATATCAAAACACTCACTCGCCCGTTCTTTCATTTAGCAGCAAATGCTGAATGGTTACACCAGCCAGGCCCTGCTGGCCCTTCTGGGAACTCAGGCTAGCAGGAGAGGTGGTAGCTGTAGCAAATCGCTGAAGACTCACCTAAGCAGTCCAAGCACCCCAACAGGGTGTCATTAACCCTCCCTTAGGGGTCGGGAAGGTTTGGTAGATGAGGGGACATCTGGATTCCCTCTTTCCCTTAACCCAAGGTAATCTTTAATTTGACTATTAAGGAAAAATACCTCATTTAAAATCTTTATCATAAAAGGAACATATGCTTTTTAATAAAGGATAAATCAAAACAATCAAAAGTGCATAAAATAGAAAGTGAAAGCATCCCTTCATGGTTAAAGTTTGATCCATGACATTTTAGATTTTTACTACATATATAAATATATATATGTAATATATATAAGTTTTTAAATGATTCATGCTGTATAGCTCTGCAACTTGCATTTTTCCTCCCATTTGGCAGTATTTAATGGACATCTTTTCATGTCAGTTCAAGAACTGTCAGATACTTTTTAGCAGCTATGCAATATTTCATTGTGAGGATGTGGTATAATTGACTTAATTGGCCCCCATTGATGGGCACTTGGATGGTCTTTCGAAAGGTGAATAGATCTTCCACAAATAGAACAGGAAGGGACAAGAGACAAGGCTGTGTGAGTTATCGGCCTGTGTATGGGCTGGAGAATAGTGTATGCTTCTAAATAGTAATTCGCTCTCAGTCCAACATACGTTAGGTGGGGCTGAGGGAAGTGAGGCCAGTTGAGCAGAGCATCACTAACTGCTCTGAGAAGTTGGGATGTTTTTCTGCAGGTGGTAATGGCCAAGGGTGGGGGCATTGAAGGATTTTGATGGAGGGATTGAAATGACCAGATTCATATGTTTCTGAGCTTCCTGGAACAGCTATGGGTGGGTGGCACTGAGGGGACGCTGAAGAGAGCCTATCTGGGAAGCTACTCCACCAATCTGGGCCAGAGAGGAGGGATGGAGCTGCATGGCACAGTGCCAGGGTCACAGGCACTGAGAGGAGAGGGTGGATTTGAGACATATTTGGGGTGGTGCTGATAAGATGTGGAGAATGGTGGTGGGTAGGGAAGGAGGATTATGGAATCTGACCTCCGAATCTGGCCTAGGAGATGAGCTGGGTGATGCTGCAGTGGCCACGATGGGACACGGGGGGGGTGGGGGGGGAGCATTCAGGAGAGGCTGGTGCATTCGTTGTAGCATCCACTTGCCCTTGTTTTCTGTCTTCCTCCTGATACCTCATTAAAGGAGGAAGCCATCCTCATCAGCATTTCCATCACCCCCACGTTATGCGTGATGAACCCCAATGTTAATGATTTGACCAGAACCCCCATGAGTACTCCTGGCAAGTTCAGTTTTAGATGTATGACTGTGGTTTATTTTAAGCCTCCGATTTTCGTCCCTCACTTTTATTTAAAGGACGAAATTCTGTCGCCAGTTATCAGATGCGCATATACTTGAAGTTTCAAAGTTTGAAGTGCTGACAAAAGCTTCTCCACGTTGCAGGGTGAGGAGAGGTCTTCAGAAGTCTTGGCCTAAGTGGTTACAGGGGCACCAAGAGCCCAGGACCACTTGGCTGGTTTCAAACCAGCTGGGGCGGGCAGGAAGGCACACACTCATATTTGCTCAGTTACAATCAGCAACGACTTCTTTGTGTAAAATGATAATGAGGCCATTAGGAGAAGCTCACCTGAAGTGCAGCGTTGTGAATCCAAGGTAATTAAACACCTCCCGAATGAAAGGGAAAGGCCAGGGAAGGTTAAGTGAGGAATCATCTGCAGCACAGGTGGCCCAAGGCCTTTGAGGATCTAGAAGAGTGACAGCGGCTTGCACCAGTTCCAAGGATGGAAATGTCACCCTTGTCCCTGGGAGAGGCAGGATTTCTATTCTTCAGAGGGTGGGAAGTGGGCAATATTTTTCACATTTTAATAAAGCATGTTCTGTTTTGTTTTCATGTTGCTATTTCAAGTTGCAAGTCCATGGCAGAGTCTGCCCGGGTACTGAGTGGCCTGCATGCTCTTCATGGGCTCTCACCACTGTGGCACTGTGTCAGGGCCATGTGTCCCTGAATGGGGAAGTCACAGTCAACGGGATACTGACACCTACTGCTTCCAGAGCAAGGATGGTTTTCTTTGGCCCACCTCCAAGCCCAGAGAGGGTAGCCACCCCCTCTCGGCATATTCCCATGACTTCTGACATCCCAGAGAAGGACAGCAGCCTTAGCCCTACCCTCACTCAGTTCACTGTACATATAGTACAGCCCCTTAGCAACAGCACAGGAAGTGTTCTCTCAGTAAACACTTTGTGGTGACTTACTAGGTGCCCAGCATTGTGCCCCATGACGTCATATGCCCTTCCAGTGTATCTTTATAAGCTCCGGCAACAGGATTTTCACCGTTCGGTTTCTGGCCTCAAAATCTCTGCTGTCTCCACATAAAAGTTTCTACATGAATGTTCATAGCAGCATTATTCATAATAGCCCAAATGTGGAAACAACCCATGCCTGTCAACTAGATAACGATGTAGGGTAAATAAGACGTGCTATAGCCATACAATGGAATATTATTCAGCTGTGAAAAAGAATGAAGTACTGATAAGCACCACAACATGGAGTAACCTTGTTTATAATGAGCATTATGCTAAGTGGAAGAAGCCAGTCACAAAAGACCTCTTATTGTATGATTCCATTTATATGAAATGTCCAAAATAGGTAAACCGTAGAGACAGAAGGTGGATTAATGGTTATTTAGGACAGGGTGCAGGAGGTGGGGAGGAAGATTGGTGGGGAATGAGAAGTAACTGACAATAAGATGGGTTTCTTTTTGGGGTGATAAAAATATTTAGGGGCTGGATAATAGTTCTACAACCGTGTCGTCATATTAAAAACCGCCAAACTGTATACTTCAAATGAGTGAATTTTATGGTATATAAAATATATCTTAATAAGCTATTTAAAAATCTCTGGGGTGCCCGGATGGCTCAGTAAGTTAAGCATCTACCTTTGGCTCAGGTCCTGATCCTGGGGTCCTGGGATCGAGTCCTGCATTGGGCTCCCTGCTCAGCGGGGAGTCTGCTTCTCCCTCTCCCTCTGCCCCTCCTCCCTGCTCGTGCTCTCTCTCTCAAATAAATAAAATTAAAAAAAAATAAAAACCCCTTATCAGAAGCTTATTAATAAGAAATAAAACCCATGGAGCATTTCTATTTTGTTTTTAAGATTGATTTATTTGAGAGAGCGTATGCGAGCAGGAGGAGGGGCAGAGGGAGATTCTTAAAGCAGAGCCTGACACAGGGCTCGACCTCATGACCCGAGAGATCATGACCTGAGCTGAAACCAAGAGTCAGACACTCAACTGACTGAGCCACCCAGGTGCCCCCAAGAAGCATTTTTAAAGTCTAATCTATCCCAGACCAGCAATCCTTAATATTTTTAGGTTCATGGGTACCTTTACGGATCTGAGGAAAACTGTGGAGCCTATGCCCAGAAAAATGATCATCACTCATTCATATTAAAATTTTGTAGGTGGCCGGCGCCTGGGTGGCTCAGTTGGTTGGGCGTCTGGCTTCAGCTCAGGTCATGATCTCGCGGTGCTGGGATCGAGCCCTGTGTGAGGCTCTCTGCTCAGCAGGGAGTCTGCTTCTCCTTCTCACTCTCCCTCTGTGTTCTCTCTCTCTGGCTCAAAAAATTTTGTAGGTGATTCATGGACCACCTGAATCTAATTTTTCTATTTTATCCTTAAATAATGTTAGCCCATACAGATTCCTGAAATGTGCTCTTGATGTGACACCTGCATGCTTAAAAACAGTTGTTTGGTTTACATTTTCCCTAAGACAAAGGGGAAAAAAAACTCCTGACCGTACTCACAGCACTTCTGACCCCTGCCTTTCCCGCTAGCCTCGTTTTAGGCCATGTTCTCCATCATTCCCTCCCCTGGAGCCATAGTCCTTTCTGTTCTCTGAACTCCTTCTCACCACAGGCTTTTTTCCCCTGTGCCTGGGACACTGTTCCTTCCCCTCTTTGCCAGGTTCTACTTCAGCTCATCCTTCAGATTTCAGTTCAAGCCTGCTTCCCTCCAGGAAGCCTTGTTGACTTCCTTAGTGAGCTCTAGCATAGACTCATCACGGTGGCTATGTCACAGTCATTTGATACTTTCCTCACCGGAATGTAAGCTTCATGTGGGCAGGGCCCAGGTCTGGTTTTGCCCATCGTTGGATCACCATTGACTCGAGGCTACCACATTGCCAGGTTCCAGGGGTACTTTTCACGTGGAACAAACACAGTATGGATGGTGTGCCCAGAAGTTGTGCAGTGCGGCATCCTGAGATGAATGAAAAGCATGTTAGAAACAGACCAGGAAGCTTGATGTTGTCTCTGATGTTGAGGGCAAGAGCCATCATGTCACACGTGAGGATTTCCTACGCTGAGGATTCATAGGAGAAATCTCTTTGAGTTCTCACTTTTAGGAAAATGTGTTTTCATTTGTGCAGGTGGCTTGTTTGTACCACATGGACCCAAAGAATCTCACAACTTGAGTTTCTCTTTTTGCTTTGACCACTAGCAGGCTCTTAAGTCAAATTTGCAGGCCAGCTGTAGCCACCATGTAAGACCTTATAGCTTACATTGATACACGAAATATTTCTGGCTGCTTTTCCCAGTGCCATGGCTTTCTTGCCTATTTTTCTAAATCTCTTGAGTACATATCTATAAACTGCCACGATTCTTTTAGAGAATGAAGGATATAAGAATATATATTTATACATGTTTACCTTATATTTAATAAACATTTAATTTATAGTATGTTTAATAAATCTATATCACATGTGTTTACTATATATATTTAATGTATAACTAGAGTATGAGGTATGAGGTATATATGTTATAAATAAGCCATTCATTTCCAATATTTTTAAGTAATTTGAAGAGGGAGTAGAATTGGAACTAAAAAAATGTGTGTCGTTTGGGCTTAGATTATTAGACTTTCAATTCATGTTCCAATTGGCCACTTCTTGGGTTTGTTCCTCTCTCTGGGATTGTTTCACCCTTGTAAGACAGGAACGCCGATCCCTTCCTTGCAAGACTGTGGAAAGAATTAAATTAGAAAATGTATGTGAACGCACATACCTGGCACGCTGAAACTACTCAGAAAGTAGCTTTGTGTTTGCTCTTATTCTGTACGCTCTGTTCAGTTTCAGAAACCTGTCCTAATACCGAATGCAGTTTTGTTCTCCAGAAGCTGAGGTATTAAATCCATCCCCCTTCCAGGGAATTTCTAGAGCTCCGTATGTATTGGGCTTAGCCAGCCATCTGTCCACCCTGCCCTCAACCCGTGTCTCCTTTCTCTCTGTCACCAGATCTCTTCACTGAAGAACCGGCTGAAGAAGGTGTCCACAACCACCGGTGACGGTGTGGCCAGGGCCTTCCTCAAGGCCCAGGCTGCTTTCTTCGGCAGCTACCGAAATGCTCTGAAAATTGAGCCGGTGAGTAGCTTCTTGGCATTTATAAATTGTTTGGTCAGGGCTGAGAAATGTGCCTGAGGGGTCACAGGAAATCAGGTCTTCATCTGGTGGTTGAATTTCCCCAGAAGGGGTTGTGCGTCTATGTTGTGAGGGGCCAGGGGGCTGCCCTCCCTTGGCCCTTCCTCTTAGCGTGAGGAAGCCATGCCACTATGTGTGAAGCACTCACTGTTCCTGTGCACGTTAAGACCCGTCCCCTCCCTGGACTACTAGTAGCA
The DNA here is from genome assembly GCF_037043125.1 of Eumetopias jubatus. NCBI lineage: Eukaryota > Metazoa > Chordata > Mammalia > Carnivora > Otariidae > Eumetopias > Eumetopias jubatus. The sequence goes on along the minus strand of NW_028274821.1, from coordinate 83,790,994 downwards.
CCAGCTGCGTGTTAAGACAGTCCCCGGACCTCTCACACTCCTGCTCTCTGAGGATCCTTTCCACTTGACAAATGGGGAAACTGAGGCTCAGAAGAGACATGACTTGCTAACCAGCGGAGGAGCTGAATAGTCCCAAAGCCGATGCTTTCCCTCTGTGTCTCAAAGCCCTTTTCCTCTAAAGGGGCCTCTACTCCACACTCGAAAAAGCAAGGTGTCCCGGGGTTTCACTTCTCAGGTGCTCCCGAAGTGCTCTTGGTGTATTGACTACATGGTGTGCCACGAACTGCGGAATAATGTTATCCCCCTCTGTGGCCCTTCAGCCTTCCTGAGCCTCAGTAGCCTCATCCATTCCCCTGCCTGCCCTGTGAGGTGGGAAGTTATATGAAGATACGAAGGTATCACGTCAACCCTAAAAACAAAGTACCAGCTTTCCCGGCTTCAGTGAGAAGCTTTCATCTGATGACCCTCTACTCTGCCTACTCCTGGCCTCTTGGCCACAGAGAATGGAGAACTTGGCCTGGGGGGCCTGGGTCACCATGTGTAGGAGGAAACGCTGCAGGGCGAACTTGCCCACCGCCCTTTTCTCTCAAGAGCACAGAGCTCCCTTCATCCTGAGCCGGCGGGTGACAGCAGCCACATCCAGCCTGGTTGCAGTGGGTGTGAGGACCCAGCATAGGTCACACTGCCTATGGGCCAGGGCTGTTTGTTTCTGGTTTTAACCCACAGCATTTTTATTATATCATATGACAAAAGGTGAGTTATATGTCAGGCAGTGCATTTCACGTGCAAACTCTGACAGTGACTCTTGCTTATGCTTCCCCATGAGCCACAGTTCTACATTGTTAAGATTTTTTTTTTTTTTTGCTACTGTGACTCCATCATGTGTCTAAATGAGACCCAGAGTAATAGTAAACACCTTGTTTTCCCTTCACCCAGGGCATACTCTCTGCCAAGTGGGGGGCTCAGGAAGCAGCAGCCTAATGCCACCACCCTCCTTGTTCCTTGCCTCCCGTCCAGCACTTAGGCCTGACTTTCTAAGCTGCCTCAGCTTCAGGCAATGTCATGGTCACATAACAGAAGAGATGTACTCTCTTTTTGCTTCCTTAGAACTACTTCCCTGAGGTCCTCTAAAGCCCTTAATTAAAGCAAGTTCCCCACGTCCTGCTCATCTCCAAGTGAGGCAGCCCTGATTCTTTGTCCTGACCTTGGGCCCAGCCAAACCAGTCAGGTCTAGTGCTAATTTGAGAGCTAGTATAATTCAAGAAAAATACTGTTGTCTTTCCATCTCTAAAAGGAGACTGGGATAACTGGCCCAGTCCTTCCCTTGCCTTGCTGAGAACTGAAAGACATGAGGTATTTCCACTCTTAAAATGATCTCATTATTGTCATATATGTGTCTAGAATCCAGAGACTGTTGAATCTTGGTAGGGATTGCTGGATATATGATCTGGGCACAAGTTGCTCCTCAGAAGAAGTTTATGGCTGTACTTGCACTTGGCTCTAAAAGTCATTGGGTTTAAGCACGGAAGCCCTGGAGTTCAAAGCCCGGCTCTGCACTTCTAAGCTGTACGACCTTGAACAAGCCACTTAATCTCTTTAAACTTCAGTTTCTTCACCTGTGAAATGAGGCTAAGAATACCTATCATTCTACATCTCCAGATGGTTATAAGGATCAAATGAGCCATAAAATGTTTCATAGGGAAGGTGAAACTTGACCTGCGTCTGATGGCTTAGGTTTGGAAAAAGAGCATTCCTTCATGTGGTGGGTGTGGAGTTAACTGAGTGAGCAAAGGCTTGGAGGCAGTACCCCTCATGGCCACTTTGTCTGGAGTCATGGGTTTGGGTAGGGAAAGGGTAGGAGAGCTTGGAGCCAGATTTGACAGAGCCTGGGATGCTAGGCTAGAAGTGTGAACTTCACCCTGTAGGGAATGTCAGTTTTTGAGCAGAGATATGGTAAGACTGAAGTCATGTTTGACCAGTGATACAATGATAGACTGAAAGGGGAGTTGGAAGCAGAGACCAGGGGACTGTCTGGGAGACTCAGAAGAGAGCCCTCTGGTGGTGACACCAGGAAGAGGTACCATGAACAAGTGACTAAATGAATCTGCAAAGATATAAAGTATGGGAGACGAGGAGCAAGTGATGTCAAAATAACTCTCAAGATTTGGACCAAGGAGAAAGTGATGATGCCTGTAAGTAGAAAAAGTGAAAACGTAATGTGAAGGTGTTCCCGGTAGCAGTACTGAGAATGGTAAAAACGTGGAACAGACTTAAGTATCCATAATAGGAAACTGGTTAAAGAAATTGAAATATATCCATATGCTAGAATATTATATAGTCATTAAAAGTAGCATTTTGAGGATAGGATGATGGGTTTGGTTGTAAACAAGGTACATTTCACTGAGTCTAAGCTGCCATTCAGTCATAAGATGTACCATTACTCTAAGTACCATTACGAAATGGGAAAGGGTGCTGCCAATCACAGTTGGATGCCATCAGTTGTAACACACATCCAGATTTCAGAGATGTTATGGTGTGAAGATATCTGTGTCTTAGAATCAATGAAATATGGCACATTTGTCGTGCTTTCAGTCCCATTCATCTCGCAAATAGCTTTTTTTTTCCTGGGAAGCCAGAGGGCCTGCAGTTTTCTGGCCAAGCATCATCACCATGTAATGATGGTTTTTAAACCATAGATTTAATTCCAGGCGTTTCTCCTTAACCTGAAAGATGGGCTAACAATACTTCCTGTGCAAGATTGTTTGGAGAATTAATGAAAATAATTGACTGCAAAGCACATGTGAGCCCAAGAAGGGATGAGGGTAGGTGGGCACTGGCCACACGGGGGTGGCGTGGGGAATGGTACCTTGGGTGAGCCTGTTTTGGATGGCAGTAAGCATGGTGCTGAGAGGTTAGGGTGCCCTCCCCAGGGCCATTTGTCCTTTAGTTGTTTCTCTGATTATAAAAAAATAGCACCTGCTCTTGGTAAAAAAGAAAAGCTTAAAGTAACAAGAGAACTCGAAATGAGAAAATACCCATAATCCTATCATCTGGACTTAAGGCAACATGTTAGCATGTTTCTACCTAGGCTCTAGGGTTTGGGGGTTGTTTCTGTTTCATTTCGGTTTTGGTTTTTGGTTTTTTACTTAAAGACAGTTGAGATATTCCTGGCAAAGCAATCCAGTTCCCAGTTATTTGGTTTTGCCTTTTAGTATGTCGTAAGCATTTTTTCACCTGATATAAAAACTCTCCTTAAACATCATCACTTAGGATGGCAGCACATATCCCATCAGGTGACCCCAGTGGTTCTCAACCCTGGCGTGGATCAGAATCACCTGTGGGGCTCTTAAAAAGGCAAGTGTCTGAGATTTTTATCAAGTTCCCCCAATCTGCAATCAGTGCAGAGGCCCACCGCATTATCCTAACGCTGGTTCTTTTGATGGTCGGTCACCTCTCACCATTTTAAATCACACTGTGATGAACATCTTTATAGCAGTCTTCATGCACGGTCTGAACTATTTCCTGAGATGAAATCCCTGACATCGATTTACTCGGGCAGAGGATCCGAGTACACGGAAGCCTTTGCTGTAGAAGGTGAGGGGGAAAGCTGGAGGCCACGAGCAGGTGCTAGTCTGGGGGGGAGAGCCTCTGAGGCAGATGGCAGGGCAGGGCCCAAGCATCAGCCTTGCGTGTGGAGAACGTTCCGCGGCCAATGGCAGAGGGCGCCAGCAGGGTGGAGGGCCCGGAGAAGCGTGCGTGGGTGTAGGGGGCACAGCAGACAGGGCTCCTGCGGCTCGTCCTCTCTGGCTGCTTTGTCACGTGCCCACAGCATTCATTCACTCCACTGCGGTGGGTTGGCTTCCCACCCTGGGCCAGCGGGTGCAGCCACGGGACTCAGGTCACTGCGAAGTCACAGAGTTTGGGTTTTTTAAAACATGAAACGTGACAGACTGGATGGTGCTCCTTTCTACTCTTGCTTGGCGGACGGCTCCCGCTGCGCCCCTCGGTGCCCCGCCTGGCTCTGGGAGGGGAGCGAGCCCCAGCCGGGGCCGGGGGGCGGGGGGGGGGGCCGGGATGTGCTGCTCCAACCCCGCGGCCCAGGGCTCACCGGAGACTTTTAACTCTTTGGCCTTTTTTTTTTTTTTTTCCTTTCCTACTGGAAAATTTTCAAAATGCAGCTGGCTGGGGAATCTCGAGCTTCGTTTTCTTTCCCCTGCCCGGAAGGGAAGGGGAAGGCAGCCCCCTGCTGAGGCTGGCCACATGCCAGAGCGGCCCTGCTCCCCATCCAGGCCTTGCTCCTTGCTCCGTGCCCGTGCCCAGGCAGGAGGGCCTGCGTCGGCTCGCTGGCAGTGTCTCTTTGGGGCCAAGTGAGTGAATTGTTTCTCCCAAGGACCAGAGTGGGATACCAGGCATGTCCCGTTCCAGCCAAGTCTACCTGCTCAGTGGCCTCCCACAAGGCTGGCTGGAGCTCGTTCATCTCCTGGGTGGCTCCGCTTCTCCCCTACGACTGCCCCTTTCCTGTCCATGTTCCAGGTGGGGAATAAAGGCTGAGATTGCTGGTGACTTCCTGGTGAGTAGGAGAGCCAGGAGGCCGGCTGAGGTTGGCCTGACTCCAAAACTCAGGTTCCTTCCACCACACCCTCTTGCCTGTCTTTGTTCTGGTTTCCTCAGGCTCCATGTTAACAACTCTCTCTGCATTTCCAGCGCCGGGCCCGGGTCGTGGCAGGGTCCAGGCGTCAGGGAGTAGATTTGGGAATAGCGGGTAGAAGGATGGGTGAGGGAAAGCAAGGAACAGAGAAGTGTGTGAGGCCGGGGTTGGGTTCAGTGTGTTCAACACAGACACCTCGCATCCTGCCTTGGCTTTAGGCTTTGGAGGTTGGTGCTACCTGGCAGAGGGGAGAGTGTCTGCAAATCGCAAGGGCACGTGACCCATTTTTCAGTCACCCAGAGAATATGAGGTGCAAAGCTCAAGATATTTAACAATATCGGCCACGCCAACTTGTTCTTCTCCACTTAAATGACAGAACCACAAGCAGCCAGGCAGCCCCATTCGGAAAAACCCCCTTTATCCATGTCAAGCAGCAGCCCAGGCTCCAGCTCATTTATTTAGGCCTTTCTTGCTCTCTGACACGCCTCCTAGCAGTTGCCAGGCAACTCTGGGAGTAGCAGTGTGTGTTAGGGATTAACTAGTTAGGGCTGGGGTCCTTTTTGGCAAGAAGGGGATAAAAGACAAATGATTTTAATTGCTAGGCCAAGGATCCTTTCTGTGCTTGGTGGAAGATAGCAACTTTCGGAGGATATGTATAGCAGTGTGGTTTTTGAATTTGCCTCGAATGTTCCCCTCTCTCCCTCCCAGGGAGAACAAATGAATTTTTAAAAGAATCTTACTTTTCCCACACTCCTTTGTTTAAAATTATATCATCGTGAAATCTGAATAAGACTAACCTACCACCCTTTCTTTGGAAGACAACACAGTGGCCTCAGTTTTAAAGAACTTTCAAAAATAGAACTGTGTGCTTTAATTTCCTGCCTTTTTCTGTTCATAGTTCTCGTAAGCTCGTACGTGGAGTCCTCTCAAGACAGTACATTTGAAGGTTACTTGTTCCCATGTCTGGCCCACTGCAGGTCTTGGTAAAATGTTAAATCAGAGAGCAAAACTGATGGATATTGGTGCTTTCAGACGCATCCTGCTCTGTGCCAGGACCTGCGGAAAGACCAGTGTAGATGGAGTACTGTGAGAGTTGTCGAGTCAACAGGCCAGTGCGGCTCTCTCTGGGCCAGCCTGCTAGCTGGGCCTCCCCAGGATGAAGGGAGCACAGCCCCTGCCCTCAGGGAGCCAATGCTGGGTTGGGGGCAGTGAACAGACAGTCACTATCATGTGCTCTGAAGGAGGCCGTGAAGGGAACATCCAGCTCCGCAGTCTTGCTTAGTCTGCCCCAAGGGGCCCGGCTTCCAGATTCAGCTGTGGGTACGCTGGCATCATCCACCTTACAGCCCCTGATTTTGCACATGATTCTGCTTAGTCATATTTATCCACCAAGAAAACCCCTTAAAGACAGAGAAGTTAAGATAAAAGCAAATTGATAGACTGGCTTTCAAGCATGAACGGACGAGGCTGTGTTGGAACAGGTTGGAAAAAATACCATGTATATCTGTTTCCTGGTTGAGTAACGCCATTGATCTCATGGCTTCAAAAGACACAACTATATTTATATGCGTTTTTAGTGTAACAGAAAACAGAAGAGTATTTAGAAACTAGAAACATTAAAACATCACGATAGTCCCACTGAACTAACACAACTACCTTAACTACCGTTTGTATACTCTTTAATAATTTTTCATTTTGCAAAGTATTTCCATAGCTGCTGTCAAATCTAAGTTAAAAGTCTGTTTCTCCTCCATTTAACGTTACATCAAATGCGTTTTTGTATAGCTGCCGAACATTCCGTCAAGTACAACTAACCATAATTTCTATAACTACTTGCATTGGACCTTTAGATCATTTCCAGTCTTTTAATATTGTAATTAATACCGCACCAAACACCTTTTGCAAAGAAAGCTCTGAAACGCAGTATTTTGAAGGCTTCTGAATAGAAGAAATACAAGTCAGCGTGCAGGAGCCTGACTTGGGGTGCCAACTTGTCACAACGTGGTAGGGAGCAGATTTGCTTTGAATCAGTCTAACCGCAGCTCAAAATGGAAAGCATGAAGAACCCTTCATGGCGTGCGCTCCTTGCTCTCCACACAGGCAAGCAGAGGATGCCCAGAACGTATATAAGGGATGTCACTAATTTGTGCCTCCGTCTTGTGCTAAAAAAAGGGTTGAGGACCTTAAAACGGTGTGTACAGGAAGATGAGAGGAGGTTCTGAGATTCTCTGCACTGCTTGAGAGCATAGAGTTAGAAATCGAACCCACGTCTGTCTTCCAAGCCCATGCTTTTTTCTTTTCTTCCCTCCCCCCTTTTTTTTGGCGGTAAAGCATATATAACATAAATTTTCCATTTTAACCATCGCTCAGTATACAATTCAGTGGCAGTAATTACAGTGACAATACCGTATGACCAGCATCACTGTGTTTTCAAAATTTTCGTTACCCTAGACAGAAACTCTGAGCCCATTAAGCAATAATTCCCGACTCCTCCATCCCACCAGTCCTTGGTAACCTCTAATTTATTCTCTATGAATGTCCCTATTCTAGATATTTCATATAAATGAAATTATTATTTGTCGTCCTGTGTATGGCTGATTTCACTGAGCATAACATTTTCAGGGCTCATCCACACTGTATGTAGCCCTTGTCAGCACTTCATCCCTTTTTAAGGCTAAGTAATATTCCACTGTATGTATGTATCTACCACAGTTTGCTTATCCAGTCTTCTTTTGATGGACACTTGGGTGGCTCCCACCTTTTCGGCTATGGTGAATACTGCTGTGAACATTCCTGTGCACATATCTGTTGGAAGTCCCTGTTTTCAGTTCATTTGGGGTATATACCTAGATATGGAATTATTGGGTCATACGGTCATTTAATTTCTGAGAAACCACCAAATTGTTTTCCACACAGAGCCCATGCTGTCTTTAAGCAGACAATGGTGTCTTGGTGATGCATGGATATGTTCCCATGGATATTCTCTAGGAAAAGTTGGTGAAAGATTTTCCTATTTTTCCAGTTTATTTTAGGCAAGCAGATAGGGAATTATAGCCAAAACCTACAGTCCTGAGCTAAACAGATGCATTGACAGCAGGAGTCTATGGTGGACCGGAGAAGGGACTAGTAACTTACTGGTTGCCAATTTTTTCCTTTTAGTGTTCATCGCAAGTCAAGATCATAACCCTGCTGATGAAGCAGGGATAAGGGGAGGTACCACCACTTTAGCTCTGTGGCTCTAAACAGCCAAGGAGGCAGAGTGGGATGGAAAGAGTATGTTTGGAGTCACCTGGGTTTTTGTCCTGGAAGTCACTTAACTTCTCTGAGCCTCAGTTTTCACATCTGTCAAATGCAAATAATGCCTGCCTTATAGGACTGCCGATAAAAATAGCAACAATGTATGTAAAACACCAGCACAGTGTTTTTGCTGACAGTAGATATTAATTAAATGATAGTAACTGTTCTTGGGTCAATGAAGTAAAGGAGGAAGTGGAGAATGAGACTGCCACATTCCAGAACAATGGTGGCCAAATATTCTTCTTCAAGTGTCAGATTACCTGAAACCATTCACAACACAAATGAGATTTTGGCCTATTTTTTCCTATCTCATGAAGTAACTGAAGGTTTGGCTTTTATTTCAAATGATACATAAAGGATTTGTAAGAAAACATAATATGAAATAAATATTGAAGGAAATAATTATTCATGTTATTGCTCACCAGCTCTTACAGGCGAATATGAGGGTGGTAGGTACCAAAGATTTAAAATTTAAAAATGTATTAGAGTCAATTTTTTTAATGCATAAGAGAGGATATAATTAAGAATCTTTTGTTCTATTTCATCAAAACATTTTGTGCCTCTTGGGAGAATATGACCATCGTTTGATATTGACCCCAAACCCTATAGTCCACCTCCCAGGGTAGGACACTGATGTTGCTCCTGAACATGGTTTGGGAGTCATGCATCTTGGAGCCACACTACAAATGCTTGCTGAACCGAGAGCCATTGTTCTAATAGTAGACTGCCCAAGTAAAAAGTAGGTCCTTAAGTGAGAGAAGATGAGAACTGGCAGGAAATCTGTGTAAACGTGATGATCAAGCTTACCTGAATGATTTCAAAGAGCATCACCGAATATGACCAAAATGAAATTCCCATATGTTCTAAAATACTTGAAGATACAATAAACCACAGCTAGTGGTATCTTAGACTATCCAGGGGGGAATTCTGTACTTTAACTTGATCTCGTATCATAATCCTGGCTCCTTTCTTACTTTGTTCCTATAGGATGGGACCACATTTTGTATTCCTTGGTGTTCCTCACATAGTCTAATATTTAGTAGTAGATGCTCATTAAATATTTGTTGAATGTGTGGATGAACAAATGAATGAATGATACATGTTTTCCCATGCTATGCGTTGGAAAGACTAGTGGCCATATTTCAGTGTTGCATGATATAGATGCTTAGTTTAAGAAAAAAAAAAAAACCCAACTCCATTACAGTGTGAGAAGAAGAAGAATCTGATACAAACATCATACCGTCAATGTATAAATGTAAAACAAAGACACAACCCAGCAGGTACATGGTAGCTAACCAGAGGCAGTTAGGGTCTAGAGAAGATCACCCTCTGTGAGATCACCACGTGCAGTAAATACTCAGGTCTAGTTAGGAACATACAAGAGGTGAGCATATTGATGGAGTAAACTCACTTTTAAATACTGTATCTTTGTAGAAGCCATGGCAAAGAGAATCATTGCTATTATTGGAGTTTTAAGTCAAATGATCTCACTTTAGGGTCTTTTACTTTTTCATGGAGACTCTGAAAAAGAGACCTTTCTGATCCACTTGCAAGCAGTGATAACATTTGACAATTTCCAGCCTAAAACAGTGATCCATGACTCCATGTACTAGTTAGACTGTGAGCTTAAGAACAGGATTCTGTCATAGTCTTTTTTCTACCCCCAGCACATACATAGTAGCGGCTCACTAACCTAAGAGGGAGTGATGGTGGAGTTGTTCTGTGGAGGATATTATGATATGTGTGGTGATTAGAGGATAAAATTATAGATTTCTTTCCCTCTACCCACCCTCCCAGACTTGAATCCACACAGATTTTCTACGGGATGTGGATACATTCTCAGAAGTACACAACTACATCACATTCAGTCTCGTGCTACCCTTTCACAAAGAAGTGGAAACCCACTTTGGAAGGTGGTGGAGTGTCATGATGACATGTATCCCTGGCACAGAGCCTGATACATAGAAGGGGCTCAATAATTATCTGTGGAGTGAATGAAATTATAATAGTTATTACCTATAATGTCCTTAGTTGTTTGGGAGCTAAAACATAGTTTTGTTAAATAAATCATTAAGACTTGAAGTCTTAAGGAAAAGAAAATAATATGAAGCATTTGTTATATGTTAGACTCTTTGCATATAGTCCATTACTTGATTTTTACAGTTCTCATATGGAGAGAGTATTGTATTCCCATTTTGCTGATGAGACACCAAGGCTAAGAAAGGTTATGTCACTTTTTAAAGAAGTGGCAGAGCCAGGATTCAGACCCCTCCATCTGCCTGAATCTAGCACCATGCTCTTTCCTCTGACCGCTCGCCTCAGTGGTGATTACCATATGGTCCATGTTACAAACGATTTGAGGGCATATCAGAAGCAAACTGAGCTGGTTTCCTCTTAGGAGTCAATGTCTCCAATCTGTGCATATGTTTCTTGAAAAATGCAGGTTAAACTAACACCATTTATAAACTATTTTGCAAAGGGGAAATGTCAAAATTTTAGATATCTTTTAAAAAACATTACTTTAATAGATAATTTTAATTGCCTAGTATTTTGTTGTTTAAATATTTGATATTTATGGTGATAATAGGGTGAAAAAAAAGTAAAACACTTGCAGGGGCAGCCCTCCCTCCTCTTTTCCTGGCCTGACACCTAGTGGCGAGTTTTGTCACGGCAGTGTTAATCCGGGTGTTATTCTTGATGGTAGTTGTTTGTCAAGTGGTTTTTTAGGATTTTTAAAAAAAAATCAGTTATTTTCAACATAATAAAAATAGCTGCATTCATATGAGGTTAACTTATTAGGGCTCATCATAACGATGGAACTTTTATTTGATTTAACATGAAATACAAGTCAATTATGATCAAGCCTTGCTAGCAGAAAGTAATGTAAGTCTTTAAAATCTTGGGGTACTTGGGGCGCCTGGCTGGCTCAGTCGGTAGAGCATATGAGTCTTGATCTCAGGTTCATGAGTTTGAGCCCCGCATTGGACACAGATTATTTAAGTTAAAAAAGAAATATAAAATCTTGGGGGTACTTGTCCCCCTTCTCCCCTTTCCCCTGTGAACCTGACTGGTAACCATGGTAACCACCCAGCCCTGGGCACTGGCTCACATACACTGACAAGTACGACTCCATCACTGCACTTAAACACAGTGCAGGGCAGGGAGACAGAGTTGCCCTGACGTATGGTAACTGCTATGGTAGAATATTGTACGAGGTGGTAGACATCCAAATGCAGGACGAGTCGCTCCGCCTGGGTGCCAAGGAGAAGTTTCCCAGGGACAGATTGCACGTGGGTGGCACCTTACCGGAGGAATAGCCGTTCCCCAGGAGCAGGGGCAGAGAGTAGCTCACGCAAAGGCAAGGGGCGTCGGAACTACACCGCGTATTCGGGTACCGGGGATGGTCCCCTGGCTGGAGCATGGACAGCAGAGTAGCCAAGGGTAAAGTGGGAAGGGGCCAGCTCCAGTCCATGAAAGACCTGGATGGCCACAAAAGGGTTTTAGCACCAATACCATAAACCAGCGTTTCTAGAACAATTTTCCTGGAAATATGAGATCTACAAGATGTTGTGTTTTCTGATCACGTAAGATTTGGGATTGTCGCACGTTGCATACTGTAACTTTTATTTTTTTTTAAGATATTTACTCTGCACATTAACTAAAGCCTGGCTGTAAAGAAATCTGGTTAACTTTGTTTAACCTAGCATTTTTCAAAAACCCTTTCCCCCACAAAATACCTATTAACGTTCCATGCATCTACTACTCCTCACCACAGTTGGGGAAACCCTTCCGTTGCTAAGGATTGATGATGACTCTTTCTCACTCCAAGGCCATGGAATTTGGATACCGACTGTGGTCATTTTACCCATCTCATTGCTATGAACCTCAGAAAGAGAAAAGTGTGTGCCTTTTCCAAAGGCTTTCTTGTCTGGCCAGACAGAGGTTTGTGGCCAACGTGTGGTCTTGAGACAGCCCAGCTGTCGCTCGACTCTCAGTTTGGGATCACGAGCTGCCGTTTGGTTCCCTCGGTCCAGCAGCTTGATCAGTTTCTCAGTCAAGATCTAACCAGGACAACAAAAACCCCTTCAGATGTTCATAGTAAGAGGAAAAATAATTCAAGGAAATGGTTTTCCAACTGAGAGAGAAGCTGAGACTCAAAAGGGGGCAGAGAGGTAATCCAGAGATCAGCAACAGCTGAGGTGGTGCACCTGGGCCTAAGGCCAGGGTCAGGGTCACCTGACTAAAGCCGGATCCTTTGGGTGGGTGCAGTGGGCATCTGAGTCAGGAGATGAGCACTGCTAGACGAGCCACCCAGGCAGAGAGGAGAAAACCGCAGCTTCTCCCTCCTGTTGTCATCGTCCTTGTCCCTCACTGGTCCCTCACATGGGCCCAACCAGGCAGGAGGCCAGCTGACCTGGGAGCCCAGAGGATTCAGACTTCCTGCTACACAGAACAGAGCAGAAGAGTGGTGAGTGGGTCTAAGGTCAGACAGGGAGCTACCAGATCCCAGATATTAAGCTACTTAGTGATGCACCCCCCACACACACACCCCAGGCAAATAATAAGCAACATGGTGAAATTAAAAAACCCCTGATTTTTAGTTAGACGTGGCACCAACCTGGACTCTGCGTTTTCTCAACTGTGTGGCTCTAGGCAAGTTACTGTACCTTTCTGAACCTTAGTCCCTCAATTGTGAAATAGGAAAAAGAATCTCTACTTAAATGATACCTCTGTGGGGCCTCCGTGACATATTCATGGCTGGTTCCTGTTTTATAATGAACCAAGAACAAGGTATTTACAACTTTTTGAGCTTAGCGTGGAGCTAATAGTGTTAGCACCCCGAGTATGTTGGTCAACCACTCTGAACTTCGGTGAATTGGTTGAAGTTTTGTTAGCTAGCAGTCGCTATCTAGTAGATGTCTAATTTCTTAATATATTCCCTTCCTGGGGACGTTGGAGTGGGAGAAAGCTCGTAAAATGGGCAACGGAACTTCAAATGTTGGAGAGGTTCTCTGCGTGTATTACAGCTGCCAGTTCAGTACAAGGTAAAGAAAATGAGATTCCAGGAGAGCTGCCACTTAAGAGATGTTAAACCTTAGGAATTACTTCCTCCTTGAGCCACAGGTTTATCTTATTTTAGGGGAGGAAAATGCTAGCCTCATAAAATTATTTTAAGAATTAAATGAGATGGCAGGTGTAAAGTATTTGTTGTCCACTCACCTTCCCTGCCCTCCACAACCAACTGTGAATGCCCAGTTCACCGGCAGCCACGTTCCATGCTGGTGTGTTAGGATTTTTGGAAAGCCTTAACGGGAGATTATTTGTTTGGTTTGCTGGTCCCTGTTAGTGATGTGACCTGGCAGGCCTCCACTCACCCTGTTCTCGTCAGTCACAGCTCACTGGCATTATTCATAAGCCATTTGCTTGAGACTTTCTTTGCCCATATCCCCACTGTGATGCATTTTTAGTCTCCTCTTCACAACATTAAAAATGGTCTGTAGGTTTTGAGGGTGTCCTGAGCAAGTCAGTTGTCAGCTTAAAAGGTCATTATCCTTTGAAGGGGAACTTTTATCCTGAGTTCATTAGTTTTATCCTCATTTGATGAGTGTTAGGCAAAAAAAAAGGGGGGAGGGTGAAACCCATCTGTTGAACACATACTTCTTGCCCTTCATTTTTATTTTCTTGGTTAAATGTGCATGGTATTATCCCCAGTTGATAGGTAAGGAACTGAAAGCAGAGAGACTTGAAATAATTTAAATCAGCAACTTGGAACAAACGTTTCCCAAGACTTACTTTGCCTGACACGGTTCTAGACGCTTAGAGATGCAGTAGTGAACAAAATAAAGTCCCAGCCCTTGAATCCCTTATATTGTAGGCAGACATGGGAAACGAAGACGAAAGTCAGTATGTAGTGTGTCAGGTGGTGATGAGTGTGCATAAAAAGAAACCTGGGGAAGAGGTTAGAGATGAGGTAGATGCTGGTAAGAGATGGAGCTGGACTGGAGGCCAGGTCTTGCCTGCCTGTAGAATTCGTGTCTTTTTCCACGGGTCCCACTCTGCTTCTGGTCCTCTTTGGTGATGGTTTCCAGCAACTGGTAAAGCGACACAAACTTGGACACTTTGCTTCTTATTCTGGAGTTGACAATTCAGTGTGTCGGGGTGGTGACATTGCATTCCTAGGGTACAGAAGACATTTTTGCTGCACTCCCTGCTGTCAGCAGCATGTAGCTGTTTCCTTCATCCCTCTGGTTTCCCAAACACATTTAATTTTGATGCAGAAAGCATCTTGCCAGCTTGGACTCGAGCCATAGGGGAGCCCCGGCTGTCCTAGAGGAGGGTCCCTGTGACTACTGGCTCGGAGGAACTCATTGCCTCTTTTCTCTCTGCTTCCAAAAAGTGATGTCATACGTAGTAGCTTAGGGAGTCTTAATTTCGGTTTCCTGATCTTTAGTATTCAGTTAGGCAGTTTGATCCCATATGTATTGGGCACCAAGAGATGGATCAAATATGGAACCTGCCCACAGGAGTCAGCTGGACCTGGGTTCCACTTTTCCACTTAAGTAGTTTTGAGCAAGTTAATTCAGCCCTCTGTGCTTCGGTTTCCTCCTCTGTAAAAGGGGGAGAACAAATGTAACCTGCCTCATAGGATTGTAGTGAAGATCAAATGAAATAATACAGCATGGTGCCTGGCATATGGAAGGAACTTAATATTAGGTAGGTAGGCTTTTTTTTTTTAATTTTATATTTTAGAGCATGTTCACAGAAAAAGTGGAAGGTACAGAGATTTCCCATATACCTCCTGTTCCCACTCATGCGTAGCTTCCTCCATTAATAATGTTCATTTTTAAATATATAAAAATAACTTTTAATTTATAGCTGAACTTTCTCTACATCTTATCCTATGAGGAAACAGTGGAGTAGATGTGAAGTTTTCTTCTTCATAGGGAAGACAGTGTATGTATTTTAATGAAAACGATGGTGAGAATTCTCATCATGATGACAGTTTATAAAGAAATGTTGATATTCAATCTTTACAATACTTCCCACTGGATAGATATCGTTACATGTTTAAAAATATTTTTATTGTAAAGTAACTTGTAAAGTAAATCAAGGAAGCTGCCTTAATCACATGAGCAGCTTAACCCGTTGTTATAAGACCAAAACTGCCCAGGACAAGAAATAAAGCTTTACTACCCATCACAGAAACCTGCTTCCATGAAAACCCTTTCCCTCTGGCCAAAAGTAACCGCCTATCCTAACTTTCCTATTTAAAAAAAAAAAAAATAGTTTTATTACCTAAATGTTTATTCCTAGATGCTATAGTTTAGTATTGGCCACTTAAAAAAAAAATGATACGGTTCTTAATTCTCTTTTATATGTTCTTCCCCCATCCCTTTCATTTCATTACAACTTGTCTGTCGAAGAATGCAGACCTATAGTTTTCCACAGTGTGGATTGTGCTGTTCACTATGTTCCTCTGTCTTCTCTATTTCCTGCTCATTGGGCAACTGGATCCTGAGATGGGATAGACCGTGGCTCAATCCCTTTGGCAAGACGATAGGAGGCATGTCATGCCTGGTTGTGTCTTGTCTGGTGATGTTTAGTAGCCAGTAATCCTTAGTGCCTATATCTGTTTATTCATTGGAGGTTGCAAAATGGTGATTGATGTTCTAAGTTTATCATTTATTTTTCGTTTACTGGCTGGAATATTTTTATGAAGAGACAATTGCCCTCATTTACTCTTTCATTACCCAGTGACACAGTTCATAAGGCAAAAACAAGATCAATGCTTGGTTCTTTCCCTTTATTTGCCAGTTTTTAATGTAATGGATTAGATCCCTAACAGCATCAAAATGTGACAATTCTTTTATATATGTAGAGTATGGCCCAGTGGATGTAAACATTTGATGGTTTGGAGTCTCTTGCGATTATAATTGTTAACGAAATTCAAACTGTCCCAACTTCTTCAGTTTGGTGCCTGAGTACTTTTTCTTTAAACATGATCCTAGTCGTCTTTGATAGCTCCCTTGTTATCTGATATTGCAAGATATTCCGGGTTCGTCTTATACATCTCCTACCCCCAAATGTGGAATCACACATTTCTTCAGGTAGCACTGTTAACGTTTTGTTTTGTTTTGTTTTGTTTTTTTAGTGAGAAAAAATATCTCAAGACTAAAACCTGGGTGCTAAGTGTGCTCACTGCTCCTGAACTAGTCAGTTTCCAGGCCTTTTCAGTGGACAGAGCTAGGGGACACACACACACACACACACACACGCACACACACACGCACACACGTGCGCGCACACACACGTACACGTGTATATCGATGCTTCCAATTCAAATTCAAGACTGTACAGCTTTTGCCTAATCTCTTCTCTGTGACATTTGTATTTCTTTCCTTCCATACTGGGAATTCTGGTTCTCAAAAGGGCACAGGGGGTAATAGAATTAGAATATCCCGTAATTACTCATCTGTTTTCACACACAGCAGCCTCAGTGAACAGTCCTAACACTAGCACCAGCATGATTACAGAAAACCTTTCAACCCTTCTTTGCATATTCTCTCCCTATTCTCCCCAGCTTTTGTTTAGTCGCACTGTGTTTCCAGTGCTGGAACATTCAGCCTTTACCCGCCTCCTTTGTCCCTCTCTGCCCTCCTGGTCTTAGTCTTCAGGTCACAGTAACCAGTTTGAATGGTGATGTCTCTTCAGTCATTGTTGGTTGCCTGAGGCTCGCTTTCTCTGGTAGATTCCTCAGGAGGGGCTCATAGGAACAATACTCCCTCTTGTTATTAACGGTTGATCATTACCCTGTGCCCATTCTACATGAGTCAGTTTGGCTGGATATAAAATCCTTGGCTCATACCTTCTTGCCTTGAGTATCTTAGATCTTTTACTCCATTTTCTTCTGGCAGAAAGCATTGCTGATGGTAAAGTCTGATGGTAATCTTAATTTTCTTTAATAAGTCACGTGTTCTCTCTTACTAGATGCCAGAGATTTTTTTTCCCTCTTTCAAAGTCCAGTAATTTTATTGCATTGTTGTGGATGGTTTATTCTGGGTCTGTAGTCGCAGGTATATAATGTGGTCTCACAGTGTATGTGATGCATACAGTTTCAAGTCTTTTTTTTTCTTAATTTCAAGAAAATGTTCTCTAGAGATAGGTTTCAGCTTCAGTTTTGTTGTTTTGCTTTATTTTTCTTCTTCGGGGGCTCCAATTATTCTTCTATCTGATCTTATTTTTCACTTTCTTCAAAATCTTTATCTCTTTTTTTAACTTCTTGTATCATTATTGAGATAGAATGCCTCTTTAATTTTTATTTTTAATATTTTTTTCTTTGTTTTGTTAAAGCATCATCTTTCCGATTGATTTGCTTTTACATCCCCTCTAGTTTGTTTCTAATTCTTGCCGGCGTTCCATCCCCTCATATCTAAGTTTTTATAATTCAGATATGTGTTGTCCTTTCGTGCTTTGTATATTTTCTTAGCGTCTTTAGCACATTTTGACACCATAGATTTCAGTTTTAATCTATTTTTGTAGACATATGCTCAGGATATATTTTTGTGGACATTTCTTCTTTTCTTATTACTTCGTGTAGGATTTGACCTCAGTGCCTTTATGTTGTTAATTTTTATGTGAACTTAGTTTGCCTGACCTGAGAATGAGATGGAGTTCAGGAAAGCTTTCCTCACTTCATAGAGCTCCCTCTTCTGTCATTTTTGGTAGTGTTCACAAATTCCACAGATGCTTTCTGAACTTTTCTGGCTGCGTTCTCTTCTCCCACTTCGACGGAGATCTTCTTTTCCCTTCCTCTCTCACGTGTCTGTCCTGCTCAGTCTTGCGCATTCTTGATTCCACTCCCAGAGGCTTCTCCCCATTGTGGATCCCTTTCTCAAAAGGGAGTCCTGACACATTCCGTCAAGAGTCCATAGGGGCTCCTAGGGCTTGTCAGGGCAGACCCTTCCAGCCCTTCAGTCCTTCTTCCTGTTGGCCGCTTGTGCTTACTGCTGTTTCAGAGGTCAGAACCCTCCCAGTTTCACCTGCTTTTCTTAGATAGGCCCACCCAGCTTTCTGCAGGACCCTGTCAGCTGTTTCGAGATTCATTCTTCTCACGTCCCTCTGTCAGTGCAGATGCCAGCACCAAGCAGGTCTGTTGGTGATTTGCAGTGTTGATGGTTTGCACTCAGCTGCTTGCATCTGGGGGTCCGTTGTTCATCTAGGTTTGTTGTCAGTGTTGCACGTTTGAGGTTTTGCTGCCTAGTTGTTCTACCTTTTTTACGTGGGGATTTGAAGATAATCACCACCACCAAATTTCCCGAATTCCCGTTCCCCGTTTCCCATTTCTTCCTGAGAAATCCAGGAAGAGGTAACATATCTCCCACAAGTGTAGGACGTGCCCTTGTGGAAGTTATATTTCACTGGAGGAAGACCAGTAGTAAACGTGAACCAAAAATGGAAGCAGATGATCTCACACAGCGGCAAGTACTATGAAGAAAAGAAAACACAGTAAGTGGTCATGAGTGAGAGGTTTGAGGGGAGCGGGGGGAAGTGCTCTGCATTTTGGTGCTCTTTTCCAGGGAGCTGGTATCTGAGCTAGAATGTGAATGATGAAAAGTAACGGGTGTACAGGTACCCGGGATGATAGCATTCTAGGCAGAACAGACAGCAAGGTAGGAATGGGTTTGGTTCGTTTGAGGCTCAGAATGCAAGGCAGTTTGGCTGACACAGAGCAAACACAGGCCGAGTCCTAGGAGACGAAGTCAGAGAGCTAGGCAGGGCTGGATGGTGAAGGGACCTTGCAGGCTCAGGAAAGAGTTTGGATCTAGATACAGTGGAAGCCAGTGGAGGGACTTTAAGCAGGAATAAAGCATGACCAGTTCGAGTTTCCAGAAGCTTGTTTTGGCTGCTGTGGGGGCTGCAGAGTAGAAGTCAGGAACAGTGGAGGGCACTGTGGCCAAGTGGAGATGGAGAGGAGTGGTCAGACTTGGTATAGTCAGATTTGGTGACTGGACTTGCTAATGTGTTGATGAGGGTAAGAGAAGAATCAAGGATTCTTCTAGGTTCTTGGTCTACCTCCAGTTTTGGTTTGTTTGGGTTTTTCTTTGTCTTTTTGAAGCTTATTTCTCAGAGAAGGTCAGACAGAACTTTTCTCCTGAACAAATAAATAGATAATACTATAAAGCAGGTGAAAAATAACAAGCCACAGACTAAGGAAGATATTTGCAATGCAACAGAGTCTTCGTTTCTAGAGTATATAATTTCTGTGAACCAGTAAAAATTAAAACGGGAAAGATGTGAGCAGACATTACACAGGAGTGGTAACAACAATGGTTCATAAACTTACAGAAAATACACTCAACTTCACTAAGAAATCAAGGAAACAAATTAAGACCAAGGCATCATTACTTTTTGCACCTATTAAATTGGCAAAAATTAGGAAATCCGTGAATATGTGGAGCAACAGGAGGGCTTATTTTGCTGGTTAAAGCATAAATTGGTATCTCAATTTTACAAAACAGTTTGGTGTTATAAAATTAAAACTCTAGCCCATTTAGGCTAGAAGACGTGAGCAAAAATTGTCACAACAACAACAAAAAACTGAGAACAATTCAAATACCATTGAAGGATAATAAATTATAGTATATTTATATGACGCAGTATTATACCACCATGAAAATCAGTGAGTTAGTGAAGCAACAGCATGGATGAATCTTAGCAACATAGAGTGTGATACCAATTTTAAGGCTCAAAAGTAAGTAAAACTATTATTTAGGCCATATAATGTGTGCTAAAATTTTTTTAAATGAGAATGGGAATGAGAAACATAGAATTGAAGATAGGTATTAGAGGG
The DNA here is from genome assembly GCF_037043125.1 of Eumetopias jubatus. Classification (NCBI taxonomy): domain Eukaryota; kingdom Metazoa; phylum Chordata; class Mammalia; order Carnivora; family Otariidae; genus Eumetopias; species Eumetopias jubatus. The sequence goes on along the minus strand of NW_028274821.1, from coordinate 83,771,198 downwards.
GTCTGGGGAGAGGAGGAAGCAGCAGAGAGGATACCAAGACAATGCAATGATAATGTCTGTTTCAAGTTCAGGGGTAGGTTTACAGATGTTCATTTTATTATTATGCTACACAACTCAGTATAGGTTGCGTATAGTCTTTCATGTGTAAATACAAATTACATGATCAATGAAATTCAATGGAATTACAAAATAGGTAAAGTATTTATAATTTCCAAATCACATAATTTTATAATACTGTGTTTAAAATCCAGCTCAGAGTTTGCAAGGCCTAGACGCTTCTAGTGTAACATATTTCACACCTCCTAAGGATCTTGAAATGTGGCTTGACCCAGTATGTTGAGGTTCTGGATTTCCTTAGTGGCTGTGAAAGAGAGGGGGAGGCTCAACTTGAACGTACGTGAACATTCTTTCGCAGGTTTTTGGTAACTAAACACAGGAAAGCCAAAAGGAAGAAAGAATCCAGAAACTCTTTTGGACAAATAAATTGCTTCCGGCAGCTTTGAACAGAAAGTCTCAGAATGATCTGATAGGTCCCCTCTCTTTAGAATAGTGTACCCTATTCTAAAACCTAGTTAAAGGCTCTTCTCCTCCAGTTTCCAGACACCCCACAGTATGGGTACGTGCAGATCACAGTTCCTGGCTCCCAAACTCCAAGAAGTTTGTCTTTCTGAACCCCATTTCTAGCACAGGAAATGGCAAGTCAACTTTGGAATCTGAGAAAGCCAGACTCCAGTATGGTACCATTTTTTGCTCTATCATTTAGAGGAATTATGAGGCATTCTCTATTATTTAGAGTAGTAATGGCCTTATTATCCCATGTCTCTTTATTATTTAAAACCGTCCTTTTCTAAACCTCATCATGCCACAGGATAGATTGTCCTTATAGATTCCTTAGCCTTGTTCTTGGAGTGCTAAAGAGAGTGAGTGAATTAGTGAACGGACGGACAGATGGATGAATTTATGCCATTTTCTTTTTAGTCAAGGTAAGAATCCAATGAGGGGGGAGCCCACCACTAAAATGAGTAAAAAATGTTTTTTACAACGTATATTGAGCACCTACTATGTGCTTGACACAGAGCTCAGCACTCTCCAACCCCATGGCAAATAAGTGGTAGAATTGTGATCCAGATACAGGGCTTGCTGCTGTAGAAAATGTGCTTTTCCTTTTGCAGGAGAAACCTTTCAAGAGCAGAAACTGAGGAAGCCAAAATGAGATAATTCATCCAAATATGAACTTGTAACCCTGCAGTTCGTACATAAATGTCCTAGAGTGGCTTGTTGGGGGATGGGGGACAGTTGTTTGTGAGCACCAACCTTGGGTGAAGCAGTGACAGCACTCTCTGTTATTTATCCATCTCTGACATGCGGCTTCTTTGATTCGTGTTCCACCCTGCACTGCAGCCTTACTGGGTCCCTTTTTCTTGATTCGTAAGCACAAGAACCCTTGCAACTCTTGGAAGATATGATGAGAAAGACTTAAGATTTAGAGCAAGACAGACAGGAGTTCATACCCTGGCTCGGTTTCCTTATCTATAAAATTGGAACTTTAACAGCAATTTCAGAAGCTGTTACGAGGATGAAGCACACATATTACCGTAATAGGTATGATCATCACGTTGTAGATGCTTAGTTCCCAGTCTTTCCTCCCCTAGTCACCACATTAACCTGACTGTCAGACTTCGGAAAATGACTGGCCAGTGAGTGGCATGGACTTCCTACACTTTGGGTGATGGTAAGCCAGTTACTTTTTGTTGTGGACAGGTTTTCTGTGTGTCTCAAGTTTTTAATTCTCTTAGAAGAAAGGACTTTTAAGGGCAGTTACTTATTTTTTTTTAAGATTTTACTTATTTGAGAGAGAGAATGAGAGAGAGAGAGTGCACATGAGAGGGGGGAGGGTCAGAGGGAGAAGCAGACTCCCTGCTGAGCAGAGAGCCCGATGCGGGACTCGATCCTGAGACTCCAGGATCATGACCTGAGCCGAAGGCAGTTGCTTAACCAACTGAGTCACCCAGGCACCCAAGGGCAGTTATTTTATTTTAGCTGCTATCTTGTAAGTTTCCCAGTACAGGTTTCAGTTGATTTTTCAAAGGGAGCTAGGATAGAAGCTACACACCCTACCCCTTCTCACTTGAATCACATTCAGAAGATTTCAGGCTTTAATAGTACTTTAGCCAACAGTGATAGTTTGAGGTAAGAGTAGAGGGTCTGACCTGAATTAAGGAACATTCTACAAAGTAGCTGGCTTGTACTCTTCAAAAATGTTAATGTCTTGTGACAAAGAAAGACCCAGAATTATTCTAAAGAGAACTAAGAGGACAGCTGCATGCAATATATGATCCAGGATTTTCTTTTGCTATAAAAAGACATTGTTGGGACAATTGGTGACTTCCGCATAAAGTCTGTAGATGAGATTTTTATTTTATCAATGTTAATTTCCTGGTTTTAATCATTATACTGTGGTTATGTTCTTAACTTTAGGAAATACAATCATCTGCTATAATGCCTGTTTTAACAACACAAGAGTGTTCTAATGCAACTGAGAGATTTGGGAACAATTCCAGCGTAATGTGAAGTTCGTGTTTGACTATGCATATCATCTGTGAGAAATACTAGGTGAACGCAGAAAACTGCACCCAGATTAACCAAGCTATGTAGGAATACACAGAATGCACACATGCACGCAGCCCTCACATCTGTCAGCTACCTCTGTTCACTGCGTGTGTTAGGAGCCACATGTCCTGTCCATAACGGTGTCATAACACTCGGTCCTTCTGCCACCACACCACGGTCTGCCCATATGCTACAGTCCTCCCGATGCGCACGTCCACAGCAAACTTCAGGCATTTTTCAAGGTAAAATGACATATTTATTGTATTTTTATATTTCATACCCATCGACCACGTATAAAACAGGGCTACTGTTTTTATTAGGTTTTTTATCTTATTTCTAACATGTCACTGATGAAGTTTTTGAGTATTATGCCCCTAAGCATGGTGATTTTTAGGAGCATATATGTCACATTATAGCATAACTGACTATACTTAAGAATGCAGGGGGTAAAAGGGCATCATGTCTTAAGTTTATTCTCAAGTGGTTCAGAAAAACACTTTATACAGATAAAACATTTATAATATATAATATAATAATGTGTATGTGTGTGCTCACATGCATGTGCAAAGGGAAAGAAGAAGGGATAAAGCCATTGGGGTAAAATGTTAACATTTGGGGAACCTAGGTGAAGGGTAAATGGGAATTCTTTGTACTATTCTTGCAACTTCTCTGTAAATCTGAAATGATGTCAAAATAAAAGGTTAAAAGGGGAAAAAGAGTGGCGTGTTGGGGAACTTTTTTTTTTTTGATTGAAGTTCAGATGTGAAAAGGAAGGAAATTAAAAGGGAAGGGAAAATGACTCATCTGGGAAAAAGAGCAAAACAGATGGGGGGAGAGGATCCTAAACACACCTTCCACGGAGTAGATTAAAACATGAGCTGAGTTTAAGGCAAGCATTTATAAAATATTATAGGAAGAGTACATCTACAAAATGGAAAAGAGAGACATTTTGCTTTTCCAGGAAGATTTTTTTTGGGAGTCTAGCCCAGAATACTGAAAAACAGAATAAACTTACATATATGGAAATCACATAAATTAACAATTCTAAATTAGTATCTTTATTCTCTTCCTAAATAATACTGGGATTTTAATATACTTTACTCATTGGACACTCCCACGTATAAATCTTATCATTATTAGAATATTAGTTTCACTTTATAAAAGAACATTAACAATAAAACTGTAATTAGTTTTACAGTGTATCAATGTGTGTATCCTACTGTTTCTGTGTGGGTTCACTTTTGTCGTTGTATGTCTGAAATTATCTTTATTTTGCTGTGACTTTTGAAGGATAGTTTATCTGGGTATGAAACTGTATATTGACATTTTTCCTCCTGCCCTTTGAAGATTTGTCTTTTCTGACCTGTTTTTATTGGTGGTAAATCCAACTTTTTTTTTTTTTTTTTTAATAAAAACCCATCTTGGGGTGCCCAGGTGGCTCGGTCAGTTGAGTATCCAATTCATGGACTCTGGGTTTCAGCTCAGGTCCTGATATCATGGGTCCGAGAGATCAAGCCTCGCATCTGGCTCCATGCTCAGTGGGTGTCTTCTTGTATATTCTCTCCCTTTGCCCTTTCCCCTGCTCATGCGCACTTGTATGCGCTCTCAAATAAATAAATCTCTCAAAAAAAACAAAAAACATTTTTTCTCCAGGAACTTTTCACCTTCCGTTCTGTAATTTTGCTATAATGTATCGAGGAATGGGTTTATTTTTATTCTACTTGGGTACTAATAGTGTATTTCAATATGAGAGATGTATTTTCTCAATTCTGGAATATTCTTAGCCATTATCTCTTCAAATATTACTTCTCTTCCAGGCCTAGGGTTTCTTTGTTTTTGTGTTTTATTCTGGACACTCCTTTGTAAGTAGTTGCAACTTCCCAACCTATTAGCCATGCCCTCAAATGTTCTTCTTTTGATCTCTCTCTGCTTTGTTCTGCTGAATTCTTCAGTATAATCTTCCAGAATAGGTGATAATTTTCAAATTTTATGGCTTAAAAAAACTGAGATTATATTTTACCCAAGGTGAAATAGCTAGTAAGATAGAGAGCCTGGATTTGACTCCAGGTCTGCTTAACTTCTGACCTGGGCTCTATCATTTGTGAATAAGTTCATCCCAAAAGTTAAAACCCCAGAATAGTGAAATAGCTTCAGATCACTGCATTATCCTGTCATGTGGGTGGATGTAATTGGAGGATGAATGTGACTTCAGCCCAGACTGAGCAAGATGCATGTGCTGGAAGACCTGAGAGGTGTCAAGAGTTATATTTGGCCTCTTTTCCATTTTCACCTTAGTTGTTTCTGAGAAAGAGAACTTTAGTTCCTTTTTGTCTTTTATGGTGCACAAAATTTCCATCTTTCCCATTCTTTTGGCTGTCTAAATAGACTGTTTACCAAGGTTTGTTTGTATACCACTTGTCGCTTCTCAGTAGCAGAATTTTGGTTTTGTCTTATTGGGCAGATGTTGTTAAACTTAGAATTTTTCAACCACAGGGAAGTGATGAAATGTTTACAGTGTTATTCTATAAATACAAAAGAGTCTATTGTTGTTATTATTCAACATTTGTTAAGCGCCCACAGATTGCTGGGTGTTGAATATCACTATGGGGGGAGGAAGGGTCCAAGCTCACAAATTTTTTTCTGTGCAAATAACATCCCTTATAATTTCTTTGTAATATTATATCTATTGTTTGTCTCAGGTAGTTCAGTAACATTTTGTGGGAGCTCACACCACCCAGCTTGGGCATTACAGCTAGAGATGAGATGAGGGTGACACATATATTTTTTTGTCACTCATTCATTTAAAATATATTGATCATCTGTTAACTGACAGGGGAACTCACAAACACAAAAAGCTGTTCAATGCAGCATGATGAAGGGCAGTGCTAGAGAAGAGAGTGGCAAGAAAGAAGGTGTGATGAGCTCTCCTGGGATAGGTTAGGAGTGGCTTCCCACAGGAGGAGGTGCTCACTTGAAATGGGTCTTGAGGGAGTCTTTCAGAAAGCAAAAACCTTACTTTAAAGAAGAAGACAGCAAAGCTAACCCTTTAGAAAAAAACTCAAGCTGTTCTATGTGGCTGGATTATAGGGGTCTCTTAGAGAGGCATCGCCAAGAGGTAGGGGCCAGTTTGTGGAATTCTTTGCTTCGCAGGAAGTTTGGATGCCCTTCTGTCATCAGTGGAGGATTTTAAGCAGGGAGTGTTTACAATTCTGGAGGCCTGGAGGAAGCTGGTGGGAAGGAGGTGAGACCCCAGCAGAGACCAGTAAGGCTGTTGTAATAATTCTGGAAAGACAAACCCAACCCAGAACTCTAAATCAGTGGAAATGGAGCAGAGAGAACACATCTGAGGAGAGAGAGAAGAGATGGAGTCAGTTGGTCAAAAATCGGGGACTGGCTAGAAAGGGAGTGGGCCAGGATGACTTCGAGGATTCTGGCTTGGGGACCCCTCGGTGGAGACATTTTCACACCATCAGGCTCCAGCCGTAAATATGGCCAATATTTCTTTGCATTCTTGGTTTCTGTCAAGTGACCCCTCGGTCCTGGAGGAAACCAACAATATTGCTTTCCTGCAAGGACAGCGTACTAGAGAAGCAGCCCAAGGAACAAATGGCCTCACTTTCTCAGCCACTTGTGAGGAAAGTAATGAGAACAACGTGTGGAAACTTAGTTCTTGTGATTTAACGTCTTTGGAAGGATTCTCTCCTTTGCCAGAATAGCTTTGATACTGAGTTTGTGACTCCTGCCTTTAGCTTTCATCATTGCAGACGGAGCGCTGGTCATGTGTCTTACCAGCCAACTCTATCCTCATGTGCCTCAAAATGTTCTTTTTGAATAATTAGACTTTTTCACTTAATTTAAAAAACAACAACAACAAAACATTTCTGATGCCTATTACGCACCCTGCTCGGTAGCAGGAACTTCCACGTGGCATCTCATTTAATACTCACACCAGTGTTACAGATGAGGAGCAGAGTTGCCAGGACATTAAACAATCAATCCCAGGTCAGAAAGTCAGTCAGTTGCAGAGTCAAGGTTAGAAGCTGATTCATACCGCAAATCTGGTGTTTTTTTTTCTCCCATTGTATGGCTGTCCACTCATGGCGCTTGAACTTTTCTTCTTTAACAAACACCATCTTTCTTTGCGATTTCTCTCACTCATCCATTCATTGTTGCAAAGCACAAATGGCCCCTCTTACGTGTCAGTAAGCAGATTGGGTGCTGGGTTGGCTACAAGGAGTGAGACAGACCGATGGAGAGAAAAACAAGCAAGTAGGTCATGATAATCCAGTTTAATGAGTGCTCCAGAGGGGAAGGAGAGGATGATGCGGGAGATCTTAGGAGGGGTGCCTGATCAGGAACTGGGGCTCAGGGAAGGTGGCCCAGAGGAAGTGATATCCAGGCTGAGACTTGAGGAGTGAGAAGTAGCCAGGAGAAGAGAGAGGAAAGCAGCCCCCAGGCACAGGGAGGGCATGGCGGGGGATGAAATTTAAAGGCAGATTTGGGTCAGGTCAGGGAGGACCGTCTAAGCCAAATCAGGAAGCTAAAATGAATTCTGATGTCAGTGGGGGTGGCTCTGGAAGAGTTTGTAAGCAGGAAAGTTACATGAGCATGCGGGCATTTTCAGAGGTGGCTGTGGTAGTAGTTGGAGAACACAAATGATTCATTGGAAGACAAGCATGGAGGCAGAGACCACCCCGGAGGCACCTACCGGGAGGGGAGAGAGGAGGGTGACCTGGCCTGCAGAAGCGACCGCAGGCATGGCGAGAAGTGGGTGGGCTTGAGAGATGTGACAGTTGGAATCCACAGGTCTCAATGACTGAGGGAAGGGAGACAGGAGAGAAAGGTAAAGTAAGACTGACCCTTGTGACGGGAGGACGGGGGAGCGTTCATTGAGATGAAGGAGGAAAAACTCGTTTGGGAAGGAAGATGAATTTCGGATTTATTCATGTCGAGTGTGTCAGTGGACATCTGATCAAGGAATGCCCCGTTAGGCAGCTTTGAATATGAATCCACGTGGTCAGGGGAGAGGGATGGGATGGAGACATAGATTTGAGAGATGTCAATGTATGGACGATAAATAATTAACCAGGGAAAGTATATAAAGTAGGAAGTAAAGAGAGCGTAAGCCAGAGAACATCTATATTTAAACTACCAAAGAAAGACGAGCCGGTGAAGGAGCCAGAGAAGGTGCGTCCAGAGAGAGGGGTTAAAACCAGGCTAACACACTGAAGCCAGGGATGAGAGTGTTTCCACGTGGCTAGCCACTGAAGAGAGGTTAATTAGATAAAGACAGAATCTCCTGTGGCCTTTAGCCACAAGAAGGTCTTGGGAACCTTGGGTGAACTTGGACCGCTCCCCTGGGCAGCTTGACTGGTAGGAGGCAGAGAGAAAGAATGATGACAGCCACGTGGTTTTATAGGGATGAGGGAGAATTGCGGGGTTTTAGTGTGTGTTGTTTTAACATTGAAAGAAACTTGAGCACATTGAAATGCTGATGAGAAAGATCCAAGGCCCTGAGATGGAAGGGCTTTGGCAAAGCAGGGCGGGTGGGTTGGCCTTGGAGCAGGGGACAGACCCTGTGCCTCTCTGCCTGAGTATCACTGGGGAAGGAAGCCTGAGGGGTGGGGACACAGGTAGGAGCATGTGTGTGTGTTTGGGAAGTGGTTGGGGACTAAGAGGGACGGGTCAGCAGCTGGGGAGAATGGAGGAGGTTTGAACAGAGTGGTGGAGAGTACTAGCTGAGTGAAACTGGAAGGTTTATGATTTTCTTTGACCTAATGCTGGGGGATTTACCCAGTTGTGAGGAGAAAGTGGACTTTCCATGGTCTGCCTTATTTGGTCCTGTTTGCAGTGTGTTCTTAAATTTTTTCCCCTGTGGCTCCTGTGGAGAAGGGTCATAATGCTGGCTGATCATTGGTCAGTGAATTATTGATCAACGAGAGAAGGATCCAGTTAAAGCAGTCTTCTCTCTGCCCTCTGGTGTGTGGCATTTCCTGCCACCTTCGTTAGTACACAAATGATTGAGGTGAACTCTCTCTTGGATGGTTAACACATCTATCAGGGATGCCCTCAAAATGGGAGGCCAGGATTCTTGCTCTACCCCTTCCTTCAGTTACCTTCCCACTTCCTGCAGCAAGGGTCAGTTAACAAGCAGGCCAGGTTGTACCTAATGGCAGGCCCTGAGAGTGGGGGCAAGAACCCTTTCTACAAAGAACTCTGAAGAGGGCTGCTCGCAGGTCTGGGTTCCTGCACCAACATCTCCAGCTTCCCTGTAGAAATAAAAGGCGAGTTTAGAAGGAAGCCTTGCCTAATTTCAGATCCTGGCTCTGCTGCTCATTCACAGTGTGACCTTGAGTGTGTCCCCCCTTTCCTGGGTCTCAGTATTATCATCTGCAAAGTGGAGCGATGGTACCTACTTCTCAGAGCGCTTCAGAGGAACTGATGACTATGCCCTGTCCTTTCCCCGCTCTGGTTTTCCAGGGGTGGGCCCCCGTCCATGGCCAGCCTGAGACATTAATTGCAGAGGCATTTTTGATGGTAAGAACGGTGTAGCCCATCCATTCCTCTCTCAGAGGTGAGAACTACACTCCCCTGTGGGCCAGATCCAACAAACCCAGCCCTTATATGTGGTAATTTGTCAAGTGGTGTTTTAACCTTTTTTGGGGGGAGGGGGGATGCCTTCAAATACTTGAAGACATGGAGATGGGCGTGCCTGCTCTCTTTACACCACTCACGGTTTGCTGTACACCTGCTCCGTCACTCATCTCATTTATATTCCTGTGGATCACTGTATTTTTTCAAAGTCTATTTCTTGAATAACTATTATGCGCCAAATGTATGTGCCCTATTGTCAATATCTCTGTGCCCTCTGTGGGAAGCCCCACGTAAGTGGCCTCTATCAGGTATCAGAAAGCAGCAGTGTTTCCCCCTTGGGTAATTATAGAAAAGACATCATTCATTGCCATGTCAACTCCCCCATTTACATGTATTTTCATCCCCAAGATGCCACTGGATCCTTCTTTTTCTTTCAGACTGAATGCTCACCCTTTCTATCACCACGCTCTTTCTACAAGGTGCAAAGGGCCTACTCTGTTGTTTTCTTAGTTTTTAGGGAGTCTCAGGCCCCTGCTTTTATCACCTCTTCAGGACTCCAGCTTCTGGCCCAAAATTCTAATGGTTGTCAACTCCAAGGTTGATTTCAAAGAGCAGACCCAGGTGGTTTCTGCATGTATCCCATACACTAAGTACTTCCAGGTAAATTCTTTCTAAATTCTGACCCTGGATTCAAGTTCGCCTTTCCAAGTCAAGGCAGGCTGAGGAGCCAGAGCCCTTGGCACCGAGCCACCAAGCACCTCTGGCCTGAGAACTCTTCCACTGGGTCATTTAACTAGTCCTCCTTTTCATTAGAAGTAGGTTAATTTAATGGTATGAAGTGTCTTTCAGTTTCAACTCAACTGTTCCAAGAACAAGCCGTGAGCTTTTCAACAAGTTGACGTATCCATCTGAATCTATTCAGCGTACCAGATAAACACTACAAGCGTTTTCCCGGGGTGACTCGGGTTCACATCTGTGACTCTGTAACTTATTAGCTGTATGACCCTAGAAATAAGTCGCACCTTCTTTGAGTTTGGCTCCACATCCTATTGTACACCTGGAATATGAACTACCACTTTCCAAGGTTCTTGTGAGGAAGGCCTCGACAGGTTGAGGAACGTGAAGTGCTGAGCAGACCATGTGGCACGCAGTTGGGGGTTAGCCTCCTATTGCTGTAGCATGTAAGGGAGTTATATCGTTGTCCTGAAACCTGTTTTGTCAATGAAATTACCGAATGTGGTCTCCTAACTCCACATGTTAGCAATTAGATGTGGCCTCACATTGATGTTTTACCTTCCCCTCACGTTTCTTCCCTCACCTCCCGCCCCCACACACACACATTATCCTGTGAGCTTTTTGAAGGAAAAGAAAGTTTCTTATTCATCTTGGTGGGTGCCCACTGAATGTTCACTGCAGACCTGGCTCAGATGCTCCCCCTTCCCATAAGCAGACTGGTTTATGACTCCCTCTCACTAGACTTCAGGCTCCTTGCAGGTGGGGACAGTGTCCCAGGACGTCTCGTGTTCCGGGGGCACGTAGAGTTTGCGCTCAGTCAATGCCAGCTGGTGGAAGTAAGGGAAGTTTCTGTCAGTCCAAGGCCCAGGACATAGTAGGAGCTCATTAAAAGGTAGCCGCTGTTACCATTATTAGGACCAAAAAAAAAGAGAGGAGAACGAGGAGGAGAAGACAGGCATCTAGTCACCCACTTTGGCATGAAGTGTGGACATTGATTGCGAGACTATTTTAGAGAAACAAAATGGCCCTTTATTCGCTTTGGGGAGGGGAGGAGGGTTAACAAGAGCGTCTTTTTCACGTGTTCGCTCCGTCTTGCTGCCGCTCTGCTGTGTGTGCTGCTGTTGCTATGGCAATTCTTTAAGCAACTGAATAGAACAGCACTGAGTTGTTGCAAACCAGCTCTAATTGCTCCCATGCACCAGGCCTGCCCACACGACCGCTCTCTGCACAGCGATCCCTTTTTCAGACACATATTTTCATAAATCTCCGCGCATTGTGCGGCTCCCTGGCTCTTGTGACATTGCCATCCTCGGGCAGAGGGCACAAGAAGCAGCTCTGAGTGGGGGAGAGGGGTCTGCCAGTTTTCTCTGTGTGAGTGAGCTGTGCAGACCCCCATGTTCAAGGGGGTAGCAGGATGCAGGCACAGCGGGGCCTTAAAACCAAATAAAACATTCGTGGGATAGGTTTATTATACGTATTTGCCATTGTTGGCAATTCAGTCTTCTCTTTAAAGCCAGCTGTACCATTCCTGTGCCCTCCTGCTAGGGGACCCAGTTCATTGTGTAGTGAGAACTTCTGGTTTTGACCTGAACGTGGTTGGAAGAAGTGAGGAAGCAAGTTGGCACGTACTGTGGCCCTCTGTGGACTCAGTTACTCAGTCCACAGAAACGTTGGGCTGGGCGTGGGGGTAGCATGATCCCTGTTACAGATGAGGAAACTGAAGGGCAGAGATTTAGTGTCAAACGCCAGGTCACAGCCACTGAGTGCACAGCTGTGATTATACCCCAACTCTAACTGAGTCCAAGGCCTGTGCCCTTTTCACTGGGCCACACTGGCTCCCAGGAAGGAGGCCAGCCTTTGGCAGCACTGGGAATCCAGATCTCCCCTGACTTGTGGCACATGACATTTTGCTAACTCCCACGTCCTTTAACATGTGAGGCATGTGAGGCCCTTCTTTAAAGAATCATGACACTTTTAAGAATTACTGTAGAAACAGCTTCACCATAATTTTTTGAGCATTAACAATATACATTAATAAGCTCAGTACCATATGACTACCACAGTCAATCTTAACCCTCCACCCAAAAAGTCTATGAAGTTGATATTGTTCCCCTTCTATAAATGCAGAAGCTGAGGCTCAGAGAAGCTAAGTGACTTACCTAGAGTCACAGCAGCTAGGGGTGACAGAGCCAGGATTCAAATCCAGGTCAGACTGCAAAGCGCTTTAACCACTAGGCTGCCTCCCTTGGGGCTTATTTGGAAATGGGTGCTCCATATACACTTAAAACTTTTCCTGTGAATATTCCAGGAAGCTTGATCACCAATGGGAAATTTTCCTATTCCTGAGCTGTTTGTAAAGCTCCTTTTTTTTTATTTTGTTATGTTAGTCACCGTACATTACATAATTAGTTTTTGATGTGGTGATCCACGATTCATTGTTTGCGTATAACACCCAGTGCTCCATGCAGTACCCTCCTTAATACCCATCACCGCGCTAACCCATGCCCCTCCCCCCTCCCCTCTAGAGCCCTCAGTTTGTTTCTCACAGTCCATCGTCTCTCATGGTTCATCTCCCCTCTGATTTCCGCCCCCTTCATTTTTCCCTTCCTTCTCCTGATGTCCTCCTTGCTATTCCTTATGTTCCACAAATAAGTGAAACCCTATGATAATTGACTTTCTCTGCTTGACTTCTTTCACTTAGCATAATCTCCTCCAGTCCCATCCATGTTGATGGAAAAGTTTGGTATTCATCCTTTCTGATGGCTGAGTAATATTCCATTGTATATATGGACCACATCTTCTTTATCCAGTCATCTGTTGAAGGGCATCTCGGCTCTTTCCGCAGTTTGGCTATTGCGGACATTGCCGCTATAAACATTGGGGTGCATAATTTTAGACGCAATTCTACCATTCTGTTGTAGTGCAAAACTGAGCTGTTAAAGGGAAGGTTCATACTATAAACACAGACCCGATGCACTGGGAATCCACATCACTTGGGAAACTCCATTTCTGTAAGCTGCCTCAGTGCATCGGGTCTGTGTTTACAGTATGAATCTTCCCTTTAACAGCTCAGTTTTGCGTTACATCAGAATGGAAGAATTGTGTCTAAAATTTTTTTTCTCTTTTTTTTTTCCCTTTTAATGTAGTTTGTGTAATAAAAAGGGGGTGACAAAAACTGAATACTTTTCTCAGAAATGGTATGACTCCTTTTAGTAGCATTTTTTTCTTAACACTTTACAATGAACACTCTGATTCATTCATTCAAATAAGTTTTATTGAGCCTACTATGTGTTAGACACTATACCAGATAGGAGGAACAGAATAGGGTACCGGGAAGCCTTCAGCTGCAGGTCACAATAATCTGACTAAAATAATACAGACTACTATGGATTGGAGGAGGGTCAGAGGTAGGCAGTTCAGTGATTGGCTAATTTAGCAATTGACTGATGATATCGAGAACCCCATTCTTCTATTCTTGAGTCTGTTAACCTCAGCCTGTTGGCTGTGCCATCAGACAGGCTTCCTTCTTGGTCTCAAGATGACTGTGTTACTTCCATGCATTACATCCTCACAACAATCTTTCAAGGCAGGAAAGGGACCTTCCCTTCCTGGTATCTCCTGAGATTCAGAAAACCTTTGCCAGAGGCTCTCCTGGGGACTTCTCATGTGTCATTGACCAGAATTGAATCACATGCCCATGCCCTAACCAATCACTGGTAAGGAAATGAGACCACTGGGATTGGCTCAGATGTGAGGATCCATGTCGCACCTCTGGGATGGGACCTGAATCACTTGTCCTCACAGAGGCGGTTGGGGGCATGAACGAGTTGGGGTTGAATTGGAAAGAAGGAGAGAATGAGGTTGGGTAGGCAGCCAACAGTAGGAACTAGAAACATTCCATTCTAGTAAAATAGGCATGGAAAACAAGGAGACAGGGCGCCTGGGTGGCTCAGTTGGTTGGGCAACTGCCTTCGGCTCCGGTCATGATCCTGGAGTCCCGGGATCGAGTCCCACATCGGGCTCCCTGCTCAGCGGGGAGTCTGCTTCTCCCTCTGACCCTCTTCCCTCTCGTGCTCTCTCTCATTCTCTCTCTCTCTCAAATAAATAAATAAATAATCTTAAGAAAAAAAAAGAAAAAACAAGGAGACAGACAAACATCATTTGAAATGTGTCATCTGAGTGGTCCTTCCATGCTTCTACATCAGATAGAGTGGTCAAGGAAGCTCTTTTTGGAGCTTTTCAAACATTTCACCTGAGCAGTGAAGGATGAGAATCATCCAGCCAGACTGGCTGAGGGGAGAAAATGTTCCAGGCAGAGGGAAGGAGGTAACACAGCATCTTGGAAGAACCAAAGGGAACTGGGGAGCCCAGGATGTAGCAAGCAAGGAGGCAAGTGGCATGAGTTGAAGTTAGAGAGTTAGGCAGGGCTGAATGACACCAGGCCTTTCAGGCCACAGGAAGTTTGGATTTTATCCTAAGTCAGTGGAAAGCCACGAGGGTTTTTAAAACAGGTAACACAATCAGTTTTGTTTTGTGGTTTTTTTTTTTAAGATTTTATTTATTTATTTGACAGAGACACAGCGAGGGAGGGAACACAAGCAGGGGGAGTGGGAGAGGGAGGGAGCCTGATGCAGGGCTCGATCCCAGGACCCTGGGATCATGACCTGAGCCACCCAGGTGTCCCTTGTTTTGTTTTGTTTTGTTTTGTTTTTAACCATGCTGGCTGCTGGGAGGCGGGGGCCTTCATGGAAGCACAGAGAGCAATTTATCCAGGTAGGAGATGATGAGGGTACCTGGACTGTCATGGCGAGAGTCGGACCAGAGGAGAAAGTTCTTTGGGAGATGGGGTCAGTAGGACTTGGCAGGCGCTAGGCTAGGTATGTCCCCATGCCTCTCTTGTCCAGGCTTCTCTGTACTCTTAGACAGAATTTTCTTTTTATAAAGGCAATTTTTATGCCCACTTTTTAGAAGTGGCCTGCACTGGGTTGTAGCATTCAGACCAAGCCAGAGGAGGAGAGGAGCCGGCTTCCAGGAGAGGGAGGCAGGACCACTCGATCAGTATTGCACTGGGATTGTTTTCCTAGATGAAGCTTTTGTTTTCAAGGGTGATATTTTGAGAACACCTGTCTCTGTGGGAATATCTCCGTTGTGTACGGCAGACCCATCTCTGCATCTACGTTTTCTTGTTTAACGCATGGCTGTCTTTATAATGAGTGCCTTCTTTATATGGGGTTATCAGAGTAACTCTGAATCTATTTTACAACTAAATTAATGATATCCAGGAAACATTTATTTGGCTCCTTTTCTATTTATAATATTGTTACCAACTAATTGCCTTTGAATGTTCCTACTTAGAGGGTCCTTTGTGCTAGTTAAAATCCATCCCACCTAGGTGAATCCCCCCACTCAGGGCTACGCAGTCACTTGTGGAGTTTATCTTCTTGTTGTAATAACAGGAGCAATCATAAAAATTAACACCAGGGCAAAGGGCCAGGTTGGGACCACATCTGAAAAATAATGTGTATTGTTTTTTCTGATTATAAAAGTAGTATGTTTTCATTGTAGAAATTTTAAAAAGACGGAGAAGCATATGAAAAAAGGTCACTTACATTCCCACTACCCTGAGGCAACCAGCATTAAATTTAGTGCATCTTTTCAAATGTTTTTATGTCTTTTTACATAAAATTGAGCTTTTACAGGTAATACAGTTTGGTTTTTTTTCATGTGGTCCTCATCATACAGGTTTTCCTCACACCATGAGATACTGTCTTTATAAATAGTTGTATAATTCCTTTGATTAGTTGTGCCACAGTTTACCTAATTATGCCCCTCCTGAGGGAAATTTAAATTTTTGTCATTGTTTCTGATGTGAACAGTTTTATACATAGAGACTCATTGGCATTTGAGGGTTTTTTTCCTTAAACTAAATTCCCAGCAATTCCAATACTAGACTGAAAGATAGGTATATTTTTTTAAGATTTTATCTATTTATTTGAGAGAGAGAGAGAGAGAACACAAGAGAGCAGGGGGAGAGGCAGAGGGAGAAGCAGGCTCCCCGCTGAGCAGGGCTCCATCCCAGAACCCCAGGACCATGACTTGGGCTGAAGGCAGACTACGCCTTAACTGGCTAAGCCACCCAGGCACCCCAAGATATGCATATGTTTAAGGTGTTTGGTATACTTATCAAATTACTTTTCATAAATGTTTTACTACTATCCATTCTTATCTACATTCCATTTACAGTCACCCTGGGCTATAACTAGGGTCTTTATTTTTTATCTTTGTTCATTTAGTATATGAAATTAATTCTGTCTTAATTTTCGTTTCCTTTTTTTTTTTTTTTTAAGATTTTATTTATTTATTTAAGAGAGAGAGAAGGATAGATAGTGAGAGTACAAGCCGGGAGGAGAGGGAGAAGCAGGCTCCCCGCTGAGCAGGGAGCCCGACGTGGGGCTCGATCCCAGGACCCTGGGATCATGACCTGAGCTGAAGGCAGACGCTTGACGACTGAGCCACCCAGGCGCCCCTTAATTTTCATTTCTTTGATTACCAGTGACATTGAACTTTTCATGGTTATGAGCCAGGTATGTATTTTTATGTTATGTCTTTTGCCCATTTATCTGCTGGGCTCTCCATGTTTTTTGTTTTTAGTTACATAAGCTCTTTATATGTTTTGGATATATACAGATTTGTAGCAGATAACTTTTTATGAACCAGGACTTTATTTTATTCTTGCTTTTTATTAAAAGGATTTCCAAATATACACACAAGAGGAGAGTCCAGACCCCCTACCTCACACAGCTTGTAGGGCCATCAACATTCTGTTGTAATTCTTTTTTTCCTATCCTACCCTCTCCACTCTCTTTTTCTGAAGTCTTTTAAGGCAAATCCAGCTGTTTCATTTTACCCTTAAGTTAGATCAGTAAGCATCTTTTAAAAATAAGAATTTGACATTTTCTTTCTTGTTCAGCTTTTTTATTTAAAAAAAAAAATTTCAAACCTGTGGGAACTTGCAAGAATAGTACAATGAGCCCCCATTTACCTAAGTTCACTGACAATTAATGTCCTATACATTTGCCTTGTCTTTCTAAATATGTATACACACTGCACTTTTTGTTTTGTTTTGTTTGCTGAACCAATTTGAAAGTAAGTTGCAGATATCATGACCCTTCTCTCCTAAATATTTTAGTCTCAGTCTCCTAAGAATCAGAACATTCTGTACCATAACCAAAAAGCCACTGTCACTCTCAAGAAGTTTGACATTATTGTCTAACTTACCATGTATATTCAGTTTTCCCAGTTGGTTCCAAATCTTTTATTTATTTATTTATTTATTTATTTATTTATTTATTTATTTATTAGAGAGAGAGCACATGCGAGCAGGGGGAGGGGCAGAGGGGGAGAGAGAATCTCAAGCAGACTCCCCTCTGAGTGCAGAGCCCTACTCCAGCCTTGATCTCACATCTCACAACCCTGAGATCATGACCTGAACTGAAACCAAGAGTCAGACGCTCAACCAACTGAGCCGGGTGGCACCTGGGTGGTGCCCTGGTTTCAAAATGTTTTATAATTGCCTTTTTCAATATACCTGACCTCAAATCAAGGATGACACATTGCATTTGGTTGTTATTATCTCTTAAATGACCTTTAATCTAGAACAACCCCCTTGCTTCTTGTTTTGTTTTGGTCTTTCATGACACTGACATTTTTGAAGAGTTCAGTCCAGTTAGTCTTATAGAATGTCCCACAATGTGGATTATCTGATTGTGTTAACTCATATATTCCAGTACGACAAGAGGCTTCCAGTTCATCTTGTACATTTCCTGCCCAAGATCTGGAATCAGCCTTTTCTTCAATGAGCCCTGGTTCCTCTTAGTAAGAAATGGTCTTTAGAGACCATTTTCTGGATACTGGCAGTGGTCATTGCTACTGGTCTGTTATTACTTCTAGAGATTTTCAGTGGACAGAATTCAAACGTCTATTTTTTTTTTAAGAGAGGGAAAAGAACAATAATGAATTCATATTGACATTTTCTTTTCAAATTTAAAATTTCAGAATTTATACTTTTTTATTTTATACTTCTGTGTTTATTCTATCTTGAAATTCTTGGTTCCTAAAAATGTTGATATAATTATTTGTTTTATCATACAATATATACATAATCATTTTTGAATTTAAAAATCAACTTTATTGCTGCCAGTAATTCTCAAATTGTTGTTTTATTGTTCTTTTTTTAAGATTTTTATTTATTTGAGAGAGAGAAAATGATAGAAGGAGCAGGGGGAGGGGCAGAAGGAGAGGGAGAAGCAGACTCCCTGCTGAGCAGGGAGCCCGACATGGGGCCCTGGGATCACGACCTGAGCCACCCAGGCGCCCCTTTATTGTTGTTCTTATTGTCCTTAAAGAATACCCCCCTGAGCATATATGGTTAGAATATTGTCTATAGGGTTTGTTGCAATAATTCTTTGCTCCAGGTGGATATGTCACCAATGAAATATATAATTAGGTTCATTTGTTTCAGTATCATCTCAATTTTTAGGAATTCTTTAAAATTTAGTTTTGGGGCGCCTGGGTGGCTCGGTTGGTTAAGCGACTGATCGGCTCAGGTCATGATCCTGGAGTCCCGGGATCGAGTCCCGCATCGGGCTCCCTGCTCAGCAGGGAGTCGGAGTCTGCTTCTCCCTCTGACCCTACCCCCTCTTGGCGCTCTCTCTCTCTCTCTTTCTCTCTCAAATAAATAAAATCTTTTAAATAAAAATTAAAAAAAAATAAAATTTAGTTTTTTTTTTTTGATCTTGTGAACTCTTTACACGATTTTAAATGTAATATAGCAAGGTTCATTTGGAGAAACCAGGCTTTCATTCCAATCCCTTCTACCCCAGTTCTTACCTCCCTCCTAATTCCTCTCCATTACTTTAAAAAAAGAGAGAGAGAGAGAGAGAGAAAGGTAACTACTGCATACATTGTTGTGTATCTTACTTTTTTTCACTTAACCTCTCCTGGAAATCAGTCTAGAACAGTGTAGAGAAATCTTTATCATTATTTTTCACGGCTGCATATTGTACCATAGTATGGATGTGTCACAGTTCTTGCAACCAGTACTATGTTGATGTTCTTAGAATTTTGCTATTAGAAGTAATGTCATGACAAATAGCCTAATCGTGTAGTCATATCCTATTTTCCTAAGTATAGCTTTGGGATAGGTCTTGTAGGTCAGATTGCTGGGCCATGTAATGTTGCTGGATATTGCCAAATTCCCCTCCACGGGGGTTGTATCATTTTTTCATTCCTGCCCTTACCAATAGAGTGTGTTGATAAATTTATGGATTATCTCCAACCTGATGGGTATGAAGTGTCATCTCAGTGAAATTTTATATAAATCTCTATTACTGCAAGCGAGATTAAATATCTTTTCTTACTTATTAAGGGTAATTTGTGGCTCTTACTCTGTGAACTGTATGCTTCTCTTGTCCATTTTTCTCTTGGGTATTTATTCCTTTTCTTGATTTTTAGGAATTTTTTTTATGCTTCAGATTAATATGCCCTTTGTTTTTGATATAGATTGCAATATCTTTTTCAGACTGGGAATTCTCAAAATGATCGTTGATATTTAGTGCCTTCGGTACTATGTGTACAGCTTCTGTTTGTCCCGAGCTGTCGTGTCCCCTTCCTGTCTTTTCCATGCTAGAGAAGAGAGGCTTTGGGGATAGGTGTTGGGCAAGGCTGCGGTGAGGAGGTGAGGAAGGTTTTGCGTTCTCATCTAAGATACCTGTCAAGCAGTGCAGGAAATCACTAGCAGGGCTGTGTGTCACTCTTCTGCACAATCGTTCGCCTTCCAGGCTGCAGTAAGCCCAGCTGTATTGACCAGCCCATCCTGTCTATGAAGCAGCCAGTTAGCCCCTTCTTACCAGTGGTCAAGGGCAAGGCTCTGTCTGTTGACTTTGTTTATTTATTTTGGGGGGCAGCACCAACCCCAAGCAGTACTTCTAGCTAGGGGCAGATTGCCTAACCCTTTTTGGCTTCAGTTTCTCCAACAGTAAAAGGAAGAGATGGGCTTGATGAAATCCAGAGCCTCTTCCAGCTCTGATATCCTTAGGCCCTGGGCCTTAGTTGGCTTCCTAGCAACCAAGGAAAAAGGTAGAGATCTTGACTGAGAAAACGACAGTGTAGCACTGGGTTCTGTAGAGAATCTTCTAGTTGCATTGGTTTTGTTGGATCTCACCTGTCCATTGGGACCCACCGTAAGAAAAAATGTGTTTCCTGCTTGAAATTTCTGGTAGCGCCTGCATACAATGTGTACAGAGAAACTGCTTTTACCACAGCAAGCCAGTGGTAGCTTTGGACTTCTAACCAGAGTTTCTGACCGCAAAGCCTGAGCTCCTTCCCTTGTGCCAGGCTGACTCTCGTTGAGGCTGTGGGGTGAACAAGGAGGCCTGGGCTGCACTGAGACTCGGAGTCAACAGAGAAACTTATCCTGAGCTCTTCCATCCAGAGTTCAGTCCAGAGCCATCTCACAGGGTGCTGGAAAAGAACAGCCAAAAGGTAAACAGACCTCAGAATGACATTTCAGTAGTAATAAACTTGAACGATCCAAGTTCCTGCGGCCCATTCAGACAAGAGCCACAAGTTATGTACTCATTCTCCAGAATGAGTTCTCCATTCTCCAGTTTCCAGAAATACCAGATATGTTGTAAAATATGGCAGCATGACTTCTTCAGATTACCTAAATTGCACAACCGTGAGGCAGACCCAGTGCCAGGCATTTTCCCATCTCATTTAACTTAACCCTCACAGCACCCCTTAAGGTGTGTATTTTCTGGTTTTGGAAACTGAGACTCGGAGAGATGAGATAATTTGGTCAAGATCACATCACCGTTAATGACAAGACTAGTATTAGAACCAACATCTGCTGGCTCCAATTCGACTCCTCCTTCCACTGTTCCAAGCTGCCCACAGTTCTTTATTGTTGCCAGCCCAATTTATATACACCCTTTCTGGGGCCACCCTGCAGATTTGGGAGCCTTCCAGTTGCATCACTTCTGGTAAGTTCCTGGCTCCTGCTTTGTTGAGCTCTGTGGCACTCTGTCATCGCTGGCTGCTAGAACAGCCAGGGGGCCCATGCAGCAAGGAAGGACACCGAAAAGAGGAGCGAAGGAACTCTAGTCCCCGTGATGCTGAGAAGGACACTCACCTTTCCTCATTTGAATCTATAAGTCCACATCCCAGGATGCTGTTCTTGCCCGAGATCTGTATCTATAGAGGCCTCTGAGCTTTCAAGTGAAGTGAGCCAAGTGCCAGCCCATTCACTCGCACCCCACTCCCGTGGCCAGGGGCCATGCTCCCCCCCGAAGCCAGCACAAGGCGAGGTCCTCATGGGGCCTGGCCCTCGGCGTTCACAGAGGAAAAATGAAAGTTGCTTTATTCCCCGGCCTCTTCATAGCTCCCATTATGACGAGAGGGCTCCACAGTGAGGAGCCAGGGCTGTGATATTTCTGCTTCAGCATGAGAGATTCATATGTTTGACTAATCAATTCTTTGGCACTGACTTCCCGGCCTGCATTTTGTTCTCCTGCTTTTGATCGTCTGTTTGCCTTTTTGCCATTCTGCTGGTTCTTGTTTGGATCTTTTATTTTCCAGGAACACTTTGACCTACTCGATCCTCTATACTCTTCTCTCTCTCTCCCTTTGTCATTTTCCTCTCTGATTTTGGTTTCCCGTGTGATTGACCGCACACAGCTTCCACATACAAGCGAAGTGGAGACCCTCAAGTCACGAGGCCCTGATAACTGCAGGGTTTTGTTTTGAGAGCCCAGGGACCCTGGACTGCAGCCAGCCCCCAGCCTCCCAGCCAAGCTGGGCGGGAGCTCTTCTGTCCCTATCCCAGCCTCGCCCTGCAGTACGCAGTCGCCGATGTCGGGTTGGCGCTCGGTGGTTCACAAAGCCCTCTCGAGCACACGCTGCAAACTGGGAGAGAGGGCGTGCAAATAACTCGTTTTTGGTCCCATTTCTCAGTGGAGGGAACCAGTCCAGGGCCAGGCCCGGGGCTGCGTGCCGCTGCGTTGCGGCCATCCGTGGATTGCGGGCTTCTTCCGTTCTCGGCGGGCATTGGCCTCGCAGCTGCTTTGTCCTTGGCGCGAGCTTGTCCAGTGCAGCTGCCGCTTCCTGAGCGCCTGCTCTGGGCCAGGCATGGCGCCGAGTGCTTGGCCTGTGTTAGCGCTCGGGCCCTCGCGGTCACCTGAGCTCAGAGCCGTGAAGGAGCTCTCCTGAGGTCACCCTTCCAATGCCACGGCCAGGACCGCAGCCGGCTCTGGCTGCCTCTCCACATCTGTGCTCTTAGCAGAAGAGCCATGTACACGGGGCCGTTGAAGCAGAGCAGAGGGATTCTTACCTTGGGAGGCTGGGAAGCTTTCTGGAGGCAGGGATATTGGAACGGGGCCTTTGGGATGAGTGTTGGGCAGTCAGAGGAAGAGGAGGGCTGTCGCAGGCCTTCTGTGCAGCCTGCCTCCTGACCTGCTCTGGGCTCAGCTTGTTTTCCGAATAGGCATTTTGCATCCGACATCCCAAGGCTAGAAGGATCTGTGGTCTTACTACTTGTTCCATGCTTGAGTCTCTTCCACAGCATTCCCCCACCCCCACCCCACCAGGAGGCTTTCTAGCCTCTGCTGCACACCTCCAGTGCCAGGGAACATGCTTTCTTCTGAAGCAACCTGTTCCATCTTTAAAATGCTCCCCCTTGCCCCTCCCCTTGCTCACACTCATGTGCGCTCTCTTTCTCTCTCTCAAAGGGGGAGGGGCACACAGGATTGGGAAAGAGCAGAGGGAGAGGGACAAGCAGACTCTGCGCTGGGTGCAGAGGCCAACTCGGGGCTTGATCTCGTGACCCTGAGATCATGACCTGAGCCAAAATCAAGAGTCGAATGCTTACCTGACTGAGCCAACCCACGCGCCCCAGGAATCTTTTCTTATTTTAGTGAGAAGTTCCCCTCTGTGCCCCCCACCCCCCGAGGCCGGGGAATGCCACAGGGCCGCAACACTTGTCTGTGGAAGCAGTTGACAGCAGTGGCTGGAATGTGAGGTGGAAGTGGGGTTTCTGCATGTCTGTTTGCGGAGAGGGGCTTGGTATGTGGAAAGGCCAATGGTGTGGAGTCCAAAAGCCCTCGGTTACATCTCACCAGTTTTGCTGTGTGATCTCATATGGGTTACTCTCCTCCCCTGAACTTCCTCATCTGTGAAATGGGAGTAACAGTCCCCAGTCTACCCATCTCAAGTGGCTTCTGTCCACAAAACATCACAGGTACACCCGTACTTATTGAAGTGCCGCAGAAACCTCGCCGTCCATCTGTATTGTGTCACGATGGTGCATGTTTGGGGTCTGTCCGTGTGAGCTCGCTCTGGTTATTCCATGCAGTCAGTATTCCTCTTTATCCGTTTAGTGTATATGTGTGCATGATGTGTACAAAGTTGTGATCAACAGATTCAACCCACATTCCTGGGTAGCCGCTATGGGCCTGGGTCTGGGGTAGATGCAGGGAACATGAAGGTTCCTAAGACACAGCCTCTGCCTTTGAGGGGCTCTCATGTGGCAGGAGAGACAAGAGCGAAACTATGAGAGGCTCAGGGCCTCGGGCGGCGCTGCCAGGGCTGTGGGGAAGACAGCAGTGGTGGGCACCTTTGTCTGCACTTGTGAGCTGTCTTTGCAGAGGGCACCTCTGCTGACCCAGGAATGGGAGGAAAAGGAGTGAGGAGGCAGGGAGAGCCAACTGTAGGCACTTTACAGGTGGTTTCATCCTAAGTAGGTGGCTTCTCAGAAGTGAAGGAGGAGAGAGAGAGGAGTTGGAGACGGGACTGAGCGCAGAACCCGACGAGTGGGTGAGTGAGGGGAGGTTTCTTGGCTGAGGTCCGGAATGCCGCAGGCTGAGTGGCAGGGCAGAGACTTCAGAGTTGGAGTGTCAAGTTTGAGGACCACGTGGGTCATCGTATGGGAGGCACTCAGAGTGCTGTTGGAGAAACAGATCTTGGAGTTTCGGTGGAAAGTCTGGCCTGGAGATGGAGAATTGGAAGGCTTTCCTCTCTTGTCAGTTCATCTAAAATTATAGAGGCCTGTTTGGTGCTACCCAAGAGTATGGAAGACCCCTTTGTGCCCTCACTGGGCGTGTGCCATCCATCTGCACCCTGGAGCGAGGGCTGGAAAGAAGGTCATGAAGATGGGACAGTCATTGCTAGTTCCCTTTGTTGAGCACCACCTGTGTATTAAGAGCCTCCCACCAGCCCTCCTAGTTAGTATTGGTATCCCCACTTTACAGAGATGGAAACTGAGGTTCAGACAAGTTTAGTTAAGCTGACTGGTGCTAATTTAGAAGACGCACCCACCTGACTCCCAGAGCCCCCCCGGGTGCTGTTGTATACTTTCTCGTGTGCTGTCTGGTGGTGTGCGCCTTCAACAGACTGAAGCTTCTGACATTTGCCTGGCTGCTTTGCCCTCAGAGCCAAGCCCATTCACAGTCACATGTGTATATTCATTATCCATCAGGCATCTTATTTTTGCAAATTATCTACATGTGCTGGTGTGTGTTTGAGTGTGATGATCGTCGGGCGAACCATCCCCTGCTCACCTTTGAAACAGTAGCCCTATGACCCAGTCCAACTGATGCAAAAGAGTCTTCTCTCATCTCTTTCCTTCATTCCTCATTTCCTGTCCTTCACTGTACCTTTTGGGTAGTACATTAGTATATCGTGATGTGAATATGCACTATGTAAGTTGTAATTTTACTTTATGTTTAAATAAACTGTGTGCACACAGAGCATAAGATGTATGCAGGAAACAGCCAGGGGTACTCTGCTCTGAATTCCTCTGGCTTCTATGTTTTTTTTCCAAGTTTGAAAATGTGTTAGGAAGAAGGCAACATTATGATAATTGGAAGTTCAGTATATCTGTCTTTTTCCTTTATTCTTTTATACTTTTTTAGATACAATTAACACTTCACACCTCACCTGGTCCCTCCTCGGTTACCTTTGACACTTCCTTGATATTTATTTAGATGTTCGTGGCCCCTTCACTTTGAACTCTGGTTAAGAAAATCAATAACTTTAACATAAGCATTTTTTCCTCACTGAAGATATGCAATTAGTGAATTACATACACGTGGACGTCCACTTACCTTTTTTTAATGTGTCAAAAGATCATGACACAATTATGTGAAAATAGTAAAGAAAAGTGATTTACCATCAAATCTGTATACCTGCTGTGAAGTTGCAGAAACAGCTCATTTTATTACATTTTCCAGAACAGAGCATTTCACAGAAGATGGGAAAATGTATAGGGAGAACTTCATGGGTGTCGTCTCGGAATTTACAAACCACGCATGACGCATTTATTTTAAAATGGCTGTGTTTTCTGTAAGCGTGTATGAATGCAAATTTCAAGACAAACTAGAATTTGACTCTCCTCTCAGGTGCAGACAACATGATCTATTGTCCTCACTGAGAACGAGAGTAAAAAATGTGCCTTTTGCCAAAACTTTTGCTACTTTCCCAGTTTCACTTTAGGAGGCTTGTCTTGTGTAACATTGGCTCTGGACTTGCCAAGTCTAGCTGAGGCAATATTTCCTTGATTAGTTCCATCCCTCTTTGCCTATGCTATTTGGGAGCTGTCAAATAATGTCATCATTAACCATTGCCAACGTGCTTGAAAAAGATTCCTGAAACTCTAGATGGATTTTGATGCTAGAACTTGAAAGATAAAAAGAAAGTTGTTTTCTGAGTGAATACATTTTAAGGGCAACTGAACAAGGCTGAATGAAATTTCACAGTAGAAATGGAAAACTATCCTTTCAGTCTCTGAACACTAGTTATTTTAAGACCAAAAAAAATTGTTTTTCTATGTTAATATTTCCCTGGCTTTCATCCATTTGGGAGAGAAAAGTCATAACCTCACATATCAACTTGAATGGCTCTCAGCCTAGAGCCTTGCCCATAAACACACAGTGAATGAGTTAACACACTTAATCATAACTATTATGATCCTCAGTTATAATAAGGATGCCAGTTTTTACATTTGGATCATTTGCTACATCAGATGACTTAGGTCATCTCTTTGTAGATAATAAAATCTATTGGAATTTCCTTTTGGACAGAAGTTATGGATCTCATCAGAGAAAATGGTAGTGATTGCACTTAATTCTCTCCACCCAGTTACCCAGACAAAAATACGATAAGTGTTTCTTTTTCAGCATATGTAGAAATTTTGAGTCTTGGTTAGGTTCTGAAGTTTAAATAGATGTTTATTCTGTTTTATTCTGTAAGCAACATCTCTTAGTGGAGAGAGCCTGAACTTAAGACAAACCTGGGCTGAAATGACCACGTGACCGTAAACAAATAACTCACCCTCTCTGAGCCTATTTTCTCATTTGTAAAAGGGCCTTACTTACCCTTATCTCAGTAAATTGTTGTGAGGACAAATGTGGAAATATTTAATAATAATAATAGTGCTTGGTGCCAGGCACTCTTTAAAGCACTTGACACATTACCCATTTATCTTCACACCAATCATGTGAAGCGGATACTGTTATTTTTCCTGTTGTACAGATGTGAGAACTAAAGCACAGAAAGTTAAGTGACTTGCCCAAGTCACAAAAATAGTAAGCATTAGGGTTGTAACTCTAATGCCAGAGGGTCTAGCTCCAGAGTCCTTGCTCTGAATCACCATACTATGTTGTCTTTCAGAGCCCGGCACGTAGGAGGTGTTTGATAAATGCTTGTCATATCTGGAATCTTTCAGCTCAGGTGTATAAAGGGGGCATACTCATGCCCACCAAGGAGCAGTGGCACTGTAGATGGTATTCCTAGCCTAGTCTTCTTGACCACAAGGTACTTGGCTAAGGGAGGCCACGTTGCTGGATAGAAAGAAGAGCACCTCTGATCCAAGGCTATCTGGGATCATCATGTCACGGAAGAATCTTTAAATATGCTATTTCTAAATTTCAAAGCTAGTTTGAGCTATATTTACAGCATTTAGCATATGAAAAATCACTGGGAAAGTGGGCTTTTAAGTGGAACGGTTGTGTAATGGAATATTTCACGTTCCGGTTCAGCCATAAAGCTCAGGGCTGATAAACAAAGCATCTGAAGCCAAATGGCTCCTCATCTGACCCCAATTAAAATAAAGATTTCATTCCATTCTGTCCTGACAGAGAGGAACATATTGTTGCCTTTAAGGGAGTTTGGTTTAGTTAATGAAAGAATTTTATTTCATTTCTCCCCCCCAAATACAATATCTAATTAAATAAAATTCAGTTTGTTAGGACTTCTGGTAGGGATATGTTAACTCTTTTAAGGCCGTGTTGCCTACGTGCCTCAAGATGTAGAGGGTACTTGTAAATCCTGCTTCATCCTTTATTGTTTAAAGAAGAAATAAGCTCAAGTCATCTTAAAGACAAACATCTTCTTCAAGGCGTATCTGTTGATACATCCATTATAGCAACCTGTGTATGTAAGGAGTGTGGATTCTATATAAAATATCACATATTTACATAAAGCCCTGTTTCCTAGAAGCATTTGTACATATTGTAATTTATCAATCACCATAGATCTGTCCATATAGAATATCTCGCACAGGGAGCTGTAGCTGCTAAAATATGTTAGGTAACATAAGTTGGATATTGATGCCAAATTATCACGGAGTTCCTTTGGAGTTATCATGAAGAAATATGCGACTGTCTAAAGAATGCATCATTTAACATTAAGAGTGAACACCAGCCAACTCTTTTTTGGGGGGGGAGGTTCTTGTGTCATGCTGTCACTGCTTTTTTGTAGCCTGTTCTGTACATGCCACAGCTCCTCATGACTGTTGAGTTCATAATTACCAAGCAGAACATTTTGGTGTCATTGTAGAGAAGTTCTCTTCCACCCAGTGAGGCATGAGGAGGCGGCTGGCTTGCAGACCCTGATTGGTCACCTCCACACCTCTGAGGATTTGCTTGTAGTCCAGGAAGCTGCAGGGAAAGAAGGTGGCCTGAGCATCAGAGCACCTGCCCCCGGGCAAGCCCCTCCCTTCTCTGGGCGTCAGGTTCTTTGCTTTAAAATGACTGAGCAGGGTCGGTGGCTCTCTGAACACCCCTTGGCTCTGCCCTGCTCAGATTCTGCATTCAGTAGAGCAGAAAGTACATGATGCTTTTAAATCCACTAAGAATTTATAGTCAGATGCTAAGGATTTATGGTCTGAGAAATAAAAAGTCTTTAAGACTATAAAACCTAAGGCATTTAAACCACATTAAAAAAAAAAATTCTGTGAGTTTGCATGCAGTGGCTCCTTCTGACATTCAGGGGGCACTGACTCAGCATAACTGAGCACCTGTTCTCCACAGGCCCAATGCCAAATGTACAGAGACATATTATTCATGGCCCTGCCTTCCAGGAGCTTATCTCCTGGGCAGAGGGCAGGGAGGCAAAAAGCAAGTAAAGAGGTCAGCCCTTCATTAAAAGTATACTCTGGGGGCAGGGGTCACAGAGGAGAGCATGTTTTGGCTGGACTTTGAAAGGTGAGTGCATTCACCAGTTGGAGAAGGAAAACTAAGAGAGACACATGGGAATGAGGGAGGCAACATACGGGGGCAAAGCAATGAGTTCTGCACTGTTGGAACCTGGGGATGGCCAAGTGAGGAATAAAACTAGAAAAGAAGGCTTGTGAAAAATCTTAGACTCTTACAAGTTGCAGTGTAAGGTGTGTGCCCCATGTTTTTCCAACTGGTAGTAGTGGGTGTTCTTTGGATATATAGGGTTCTGTGGCCAAGGGATTCTGGGAATACAGTTGAACTGGTTCCCGTCTTAGAAGTACACAGTGTATGATAAATGCTCTGCGTACACCTCAGCAATTATCTGTACTAAACTTGATTGAACCCAGTGTTTCTCAAACTTTTGACCATTGAACCTCCTGAGGCAGAAGACCTATTGATACTGTGGGACCATCTTTAGGACAGAGAGCTTGAGATGAGGAGTTCCGCTGGAGAGCAGTGGTCCATGGAAATACAAAATCCAATCTGCATTTTAGAAAGATCATTCTGGCCTAGAGGAGGAACGGGAGCTGGGGGAGGCAGGGAGAATGTCACCAGTGTCAGAAAGGTAATTAGACACCTGGTTACACTTGGAGCTGTTAGAGGTGCATTTCCAGGAGAAACCGCCCTCTCCACCTGCTCCACCCCAACTACAATCCACACCTTCACACGCATATGTGAGCCTTGAGGGAGTCCTGCAAATGGGCTCTCCAGATGCTGACGTTGAAAGTCATCTCTGGCAGCCTTTCCAGAGCTCACAGATGACATTGGTGGCTGACCCAGGAATGAGCTTGGTGTTAGGAGGTTGAGAGCAGGAGATGAAGACAGATGCTGAGGGCCCACTGTGCGTGGGGACTTGCTAGGTACTTTTACATTCACTCCCAGCTATTCCTCAAAACCACCTAAAGGCACTGATGTTGTGCCACTTTGATATGTAAGGAGAAAGAGGCCTAAAGAGGGTGGTTGACTCTCCCAGTGTTACATGGCTGATAGGGATCTGACTCCTAAGCCCATGGCCTTTACCACTGAGCTGTCCTACCTTCCTCAGATAGCCTCCCTTTAAAAGCACTGACCATCTGCCAGGCCTTGTGCAAAGCACTGTGCATTCTTGAACGTACTCTGCCCAGCAGCCCTATAAGGTAAGTGGTATCCCTGCCTCACCCATGGGCAAACTAAGGCTTTGTTAAGTAGCCAGGGTCATAGCTGGACATTGTAAAGCCAGGAATTGAACTTCAGTCTGGCTGCTCACTACTCCCCCTAAATAATTCTGAGGAGGAGGTTCAAGAAATTGCTCAGAAATGTTTCTCTATAGAAATACTAGGAAATTAGTGGGCTTTATTTTTGGCGCAACAATACTCCAGCTCTGGGCTGAGTTGAGCCCACTGGTTCGATCCTTGCCTTGATGTTGGCCATGCAAAACTCAAATTTCTGAGTGAAGAGGTTATTGCAATAAATTCATCATGTGTCCTCAAGCCCTGACTCTTGTCCTTTCACTGAGCTCAGAGCTGAAGGTTCAGGCTTGAGTGGAACACTGTCTTGGCTCTCACTGTCAAGTGGGATACCCATATGGAGAGCTCTCAATGCAGCGTGTTAAGTGCAATTACCGAAACCTGTTGAAGTAACCCAGAAGAAGGGGAAATTAACTCTATTTGAGAAATCAGTGCAGGTTTCACAGGAGGTGTATCTGCAGTGGGTTTTAAAGGATAAATAGGAGTTTGCCAAACAGTGAAGGGGAAAATGTCTGAGCTTATTTTTCTTTCTTGGATTGAATGTTGATGATCCACTTAAGAACAGTAGCAGAATTCATATAGAACTTGAAATTAGTGCCCTTGTTGCCTTGATTTGCTCTTAAGAAAAATCTAATCCCACCCTGTCTGCCAAGCTGACATGATTAGAATCCTGAGATGTGGTGACCCGTGGAGGCCTTTTACATCTGTCTTCTCTGAGCAGTATTAAAAATGTTTGTTTACTTAGAGACCATGGTGTATCCAGGTGACATGCTTCATTTAAAATCATTCAAATGATGAAACCTGGGAAAAAATAAGCAAATTATTAGACTTTCGGCTTTTTAATTAAACCTGCCCGCCCTCCTCCCCCCGTGTAGGCTGACTGCTGGAATGAGCCCAGTTGTGAAGGAATCGCACGCTTCCTTGCTCACCAATTCATTCGTCAGTGGCAGGATACTTACTCTGTGCTGGGCTCTGAGGGTACGAAGAGGAAGGACACAGGTCCTGCTTGCCAAGTGCTCACAGATGAGTAGAGGAATCAGAGGTGTTTGATGTGGGCAAGGAGTGCTCTGGGAGCAGCTGGGAGCCAAAGGAGAGGTTGCTTTAGCAGCACTTTCCCGAAGAGGTGCTGAGCTGAGCCTCAAAGGATGGATTACCACCATCGCCATGAACCTGTAAGCAAGAAGAGGCGGTGGGGAAGCATGTGGGCTCTAGAGGCAAACTGCAGGGTCCCCACACCAGTTCCAAGAGTCCTTGGCAAGTCCTTAATTTCCCTGTCCATTGTCTCCTCATCTCTAAGATGTGAATCAATAAAAGGCTCTCCCTTTTGGGGTTGTTGTGACCATTAACTGAGCCATTATTTGCACAGAGATTAGAATACTGCCTAGTGCATTTGTGAGGGCAGTAAACATCCATTGCCTTGTACCAGACACCAGATTATAGTACTTCAGCTCCTCCCCACAAGCCTTTATGGTATGTGGTTTTATACCCATAATTCAGATGAGGAAACCAAGTGTTGAAAGTACCTAGTGATTTACGTAAAGCCACACATCTAGTACGTGACTGAGCCACGAGCTGCACGCCAACCTCCCGGGCCCCAAAGCCCCGGCTGCCTCCGTTACACCCGTACTCACATCTTTACTGTGCCCCTTCTTCCAAGCTCTGGGATTTTTTGAGTAGTGTTTTTGCTTTAATGGTAGTTAAAGCTTTTTTCATAAGAGAAAAATTTTTGATCTATGTAAAGTATGGTATACGGAGAAAGGATGGGCTTAGAACAAGAAAGACCTGAGTTTCAAATCCCAGCCCCACTTCTGCCCAGCACCCTGGTGATCTCAGGCAAACTCTGCTCTTGACCAGTGCACTGGTGACCTTCCACCAGATACCTTCCTTCCTGAGCCCCCTCAGTAAAACAGGGATACTCATTCCTACCTCACAGGAATGGTCATGGAGATAGAATGAGAGATGTGTGTAAAGCTAGTATGTGCCAAGTGCACAGAGTAAGGACTCTGTGAATGTCAAGTGTCCCTTCGTCTTTCCCCAACCTTCCGTGATGTAAAGTCTCTTCTTTAAATTAGAATTCCCTAGCAGTTATTTCAGCCAAGACTCTACATATTTAAACCATCTCTTAGTTGTCCGCATGTAAATTCTTCTACTGGAAGTGTCTTTCTGACCTGAACCCTAAAATTGCGCGCATCTCTTTTCAGAGCCCGTACACGCCTGCGTCCGCTCTTTGGGCTCCTTTGCACAGTGATTACAAACTTTCCCTCTCCTCGCATGGGGTCTGGCTTGAGGGGGCAACTGCCACTTTTGTGGTTCTGCTTGTAAAATCAGTGTCCCGTTTCCCAAGGTATGGGATGTGACTTGAGTGGGAGTTGTGTTTTGTTTTGTTTTTTAGTTGGGAGGGAGATGGGTCTGTGGAAATCTCACAACAGCCAGTATTTATATGGCTCCCACAGAAGCTGGATTCGGCGCACTCAGTTCTGACCATGGGAGTCATACCTGTAGGTCCTCTTCTAGAGAAGCAAGGAGGCAGTTCACATCAAGAGCCTGAAAACCGTTCATGCTCTGTTGGATTCAGCATGATTTTCTTGAGTCACTGCCACGTGCCAAGCCCAGATTTAGGCAGTTGTTCCTCGGCTCCGGCTGTACACGGTCAAGTAAAGGAAGTCAGCCGCGGGAGCAGACACTTCCAAAGCATAATGGGTAGGTGCTGTGTTAAGGGGAAGCATGTGAGCCGTGGAGTCCCACAGAAAGCCTGCCAAACCCAGCCTGAGAAAGGCATGCGGAAGCTCAGTGTTGAATGTTGTCACCCCAGGAATATTTGTAAGGGGACCTGTCATGGAGGAGCGCTGTCCTGGTGGCCATGTAGCTAGAACGAACCAGAAGAGGTGGGGGAGTGGTGGAAGACTGCACGGGACAAGCAAACAGGGTCCAGATCCCGGGAAACCAAGGAAGGCACATTCTCGTCCTCAACCCAAAAGGAATTTGATTTCAGCACAGCCCCACCAAAACGGTTCCCACCAGGGGCACCAACAATACGTAGGCTGCAGTTTTATATCTCTGCGTGCCCCAGCACAGGAATAACAATGTTCTTATAGCAGCTTCTAATTAAATTTTATCATGGTCCTGAATGCACCGCTGACCTGCGCACTCCTCCAAGTGGGTCTGATTCATAGGACATTTGTACAGTTCTGCAATTTTGAAGAGGAATTTGTTCTCCTTTTTTTTGCCTCCGCGGTCCGGCAGAAGTTCTAATTTGTGTGAGGCAGTTTGGGTAATTAACAAAGTGTGTTCTGTGGAGTGAGGCAGGGAAACTCAGAACGGGGCCGTCTTGCTCTGTGTACTTATGTGCTTAGTTGTAACTACCAGTGAAATCCTTAAAATGAAGAGCTGTTTGTGTTAAAAATAAAAAAAGAACCCACGCCAAACATGTCCCGTTCAAAATCATTTGATGAAGCTGAATTTTTTGAACTCTGACTAGTACTTAATTTTAGCTACTTTTTTGTTTAAAGCACCAGGGAAAGCAATGAGGCTTTCAGATCTTTGAATTTCCTTTTTTGGGAGAGATGACAGTGCTCCTCTAAAGTTTGTTTCTTACCTTTCCACCTTTGAACAATTGATTTTGATTAGAAACATTACACCCAGCATTTACTTTGACATCCCTGAGTACAAACAGTCATTTTAATGGTTTTTTTAAAAACAAAATCATGACAGGGACATCAATCCTTTGCCTGGTGTATGAAGGCCTGGTATATTAATTGGCTGTCAGATTCTGAAGAAATAATGGATTAATGTGCTTGATCGTAACGCTGTGTTCAGAGACTGAAGTTTGATCCTGATGTCCCCAGTCTCTCTGCTTAATGCAATTACAGATATGCATTCAGGACATTTGAGTGGATTGCATTTCATTAATATGATTTGAGCGGACAACATTAGGCTGCTGTCGGGTCCTCTCTGACAGCTAATTACTAGAGTGAAGCGTGTATACCGCTAAGGAACAATGCTGCCCTTATTGGGGCCATTAAAACAATAGAAAAATAGTGCTTTAAAACACTCGGGAGAGTTACTTTCCGTACTTGTCATGGGCCATGGAGATCACTCAGAGGGGGATGTGAGGAAGAAAGAGATGGACAAACACTGGCGGAGCCTCTACGAACAGGACTCTTTCTTGTCTTTGAAAGAATCCAAAATTCTAGCCAATAGGTGAGGTCCTTCTAAAGGAATTGGGGGATTGCTTGCTCAATATTGATCTGGGGGTTCTTTCAGGAAGTATCATGATCTCTGACCATGAAGCCCTGATTATTTTCCCCCTTCCCCACCTACCCCACTCCCAGAGGTCTTTCATGCTGGAGAAAGTGGCAATTTGGAACATCCATGGTTTATTACATTTTTCCTTTGAGGAGAAAAAGTGGCCCTTGTCTTCTGGTGTTATAACTGGGCCATATGGGCCATTTGAGTGTCTACCCATGGAGGGAAGAGGTGTTGGGTATTAATGAAAGTTCGCCATCCTGGGGGTATTTCTATCTCCCAAAAAAACGTGCTCCCCCCACGCCCCCGTCCAGTCTTAGGAAGACCATGCATTCAAGAAGCATTCATCTGACTCCCATTGTGTATCTAGCACAGCTGGTAATGTGATAAAAAGATGAATAAGGTGGGGTACCCGGATAGCTCAGTCAGTTGAGCATCCGACTCTTGATTTCAGCTCAGGTCATGATCTTGGGGTCGTGGGATGGAGCCCTATGTCAGTCCATGCTCAGCAGGGAGTCTGCTCAAGATTCTCTCTCTCTCTGCCTCTTCCCCAACTCACGCATGCACAGTATCTCTCTTTCTCTCAAATAAATAAATAAGTCCTTAAAAAAAAAAAGATGTGAATAAGGTACAACCCCTTGTTCCAGAGCTCCTCAAGTCCTGTGAGGGACAGACATTTAAAAAAAAAAAAAATGCATTTGCAACCATGTGGATGGAACTAGAGTGTATTATGGTAAGCGAAGTAAGTCAGTCAGAGAAAGACAATTATATGATCTCACTCATGTGGAATTTAAGAAACAAAACAGAGGGATCATAGGGGAAGGGAGGGAAAAATAAAATAAATCAGAGAGGGAGACAAACCATAAGAGACTCTTAATCATGGGAACCAACCTGAGGGTTGCTGGAAGGAGGGGGTGGGGGTGGGGTAACTGGGTGATGGGCATTGAGGAGGGCATGTGATGTGATGAGCAATGGGTGATATATACAACTGATGAATCACTAAACTCTACCTCTGAAACTAATAATACACTGTATGGTTAATTAATTGAATTTAAATAAAATCAAATTTTTTAAAAATGCACAAGACAGTGCTGGATTGGAACAGATGGATGTATAAGAGAAATATAGAGAAGGGAAGACTGAAGCCTTCTCAGAAGAGAAGGTAACATATGAGGCTGATCTTAAAAGATGAGTAGGAGTTTGCTGCCAAGTGAGGAGGTGAGCTGGGCCTCTGTGCAGAGGCTAGGAAATGGGACGGTTGGACTGTGTGTCCTTAACAGGGAGGAACTGGCTTAATGACCCATCTGGGACCAAGCTGGAATAGAATTCTTAGCTTCAGCCTTGAGCCACCTTTGGCCAATGCTCCCCAGAGGCTATGGAAAAATCTCGAACTCAGTATCAGGGTCTGGATTCTAGTCCTAGATTTATTCCCTAAAAGCCACGTAAATCCCCCAGATTTTCTCATCTACGAAATCGAGGTAGCACCAACTCTGCCAGCCTTGTGATGGAGCAGGTTTGGTTTAAGAGGATGAAGTTGTTATATATCCCCGGGCTCGCCTGGCAGCTGTGAGCGTCAGAATCCAGAGTTCAACTCAAGTTAGGCCAACTTCAGGGCCTATATGCCACACTGCTCCAGGTGTCTTTGGAGAACCAGTGTAAAAGGTTGGGATTATTAGCTAAGTGGTGAGCTCTGGGGGATTCTGCCTCATCTTCAGAACCTCCTTTAGCAAGACAAGGTGACAGGAAAATTCCTGCCACTGAAGCAGCCATCAGTTGACGGACACTCAGATGCGCCCTGCCTCTCTACCAGAAAATGTGAGGAGCCTCTGGCCACCTACCCATTCTTTGTCCCCAGGATGTCGCAGCGCCGGTGGAGGGCATTTCCCCAGAAACCATGGCAGACTGTTCTTAGAGTCCTAAAGACAGATCATCACCCCTCCTTCCCCCAAATGGCTGCTTTTTATCTGAACTGCCATTAGGAGAGAGAGCCACAAGCTGTTGGTAAAGTATGGTGGTATAAGCTGTCACTCTGTCTCCTCCATCATTCACACCCCGTCAGCTCTCACCTGTAAGTCAGTTCGTCAGCCCCCGGCAGCACTTCTCAGATGCCCCAAAGGCAGAGCGGCCTACTTTGACCCCCGGAAATCCGATCCCTGGCCGAGCGGAATTTCTTTAAGCGTGCATACCCCAGTTAGAAACGCCAGACCAGAGGGTACCGTTTAGGGCACAGGCTGTGATTGCTCATCTCTGTTCTCTAGCTCCTGGCCTAGGAGGGCACTCCAGGAAACTCTTGGCTGAAGGAGTGTCTGGAACCTGAGAGGGTTGCTGGTGTGGCGGCGCCCCTCCCTGGGTCACCCCCATGTTAGCAGCCCTCGGTTTTCGTTTTGACCAGTGAGTCCCCTCTCCTCTTCTGCTCTCTGTATCCTGAATGATTGCTGGGACAAGAGGAACCTGGTTTAAGTAGAGTCGCAGGGAATGGATGCGGGGATGACAAGGCCTGCCCTGCCTCCCTCAAGGCTTGAGTTCCACCACCTCGGGGAGTGTGAGCTTCCTGAGGACAGGGCTGGAGTGCCTGCTGCCAGGACAGTGGTCCAGCGTGCAGGGCCAGCTCTCGTGATGGGCCTGGGGATCACGGCCCTGCCTGGGAAGGACGCTCTGCTCGCCCGAAGCCTATCACAGAATGTTGGACACCTCTGCTGCCTCATCAGGGGTTCCTCAGGTGGGAGCCACATGTGCCATCATTCCCCAGGAGCCTCACCGGGTGAACTCAGAAGCCCCGCTTTCTTCTCTGAATTGTATTTGCTAATTTCTCCATGGGAAACACAGCCCTGCCAAGACCTGTTTCCCTCCTATTACCTGGCTGGCATTTTTCTAATGGTTTCCTTCCTAATGATCCTCCAACAAAGAGACGATGGCGGAGGGTAATGCATCACTCCTGCCTCTCACTCCCTGGTCATTCTTGCTAACAGGCTTAGCCGCGCTTCGCAGTCATTATCACATGTCGCACTGTCTTTGGGATGCAGAGATGATTTGCCAGCTCCATAATGCTTCATTTTTACTAAAATGAAGGCAGGACAAAAAAAAAAAATCCTATAATAAAAAAGTGTACACTCACTCCCGACAGATCTGATCTTAAAACCCTCCTGTGTCCCCTAGTCCATACAGGATAGTGTCTCCGCTCCTTGGCAGGGCATCCAAGATCTTCACAATCTGGTCAGAGATCTCTTTTGACTTCACAAACTCTTCTCGTCACCCTCAGGCCCCTTGTGGAGACACTTGTCCCCAAGGGCCCCAGCTATTCCGCTCTGTGTTCCTGCTCATTTCTCTGCCTGAGATGCCTTCTGGGGTCTGCCGAACGAGGCTGTCAAAGCTCAGTACAAGCGCCACCACCCTGTGTTGCTCTAGGACACTTTTCCGGATAGCCCAGGTGGAATCAACACCTTTCTGGCCTCCTTTATACCCAGGCAAGCCTTTACCTACCACCGAAGCCCTTCTGTGCTTATTCATGGGCCAGTCTCTCCTGGCAGGCTGCCAGCTCCTCAGTGACAGGATCCCCACCCAAGTCCTTGGTGGCCTCTGGTGCCCAGCACAGAGCCTGACACACCATTTAGGGCACAGGCTGTGATTGCTCATCTCTGTTCTCTAGCTCCTGGCCTAGGAGGGCACTCCAGGAAACTCTTGGCTGAAGGAGTGTCTGGAACCTAAGAGAGTTGCTGGTGTGGCGGCGCCCCTCCCTGGGCCACCCCCATCTGCCGTATGAACATCTGAGAAAGGAAAGGAAGTCCTTCCCCAAGAGACCTTCCAGTCTCCCCCAAGTGAGATTTGTCTCTGTCTACCTCTGCTACTCCAAAGGAGTTCCTTGAAAGCCCTCTGTTTCTGCGAGTTTTCTTTTTATTAGTTTCATGTACCTCTCCCCACTAGGTTGTGAGATCCAGTACCCAGGTCAGAGAGAGCCACTAGCTCAGTAGTGAGCTCCCCCAAATCTGGGGTCACAGAGGAACAGGTTGAAGGATATGGGGCAGGAGATAAGGAGCTGAGTCTGGAACATGTTACTGTTGAGGTGTTTGTGGCACATTCAGGCAGAGATAACCAGTGGATAGTGAGACATTCAAAGCAGGGCTCTGGGTTTCCCAGGATCTTTGATGGGCCAGAGGCCCCACTAGCCTTGAAACTCATTTTAAATGATGTGCCCCTTGGAAGAGCAGTTTTTCTTTTTAAGATTTATTTATTTATTTGTTTGTTTCTTATTTGACAGTGAGAGAGTGCACAAGCAGGCAGAATGTCAGGCAGAGGCGGAGGGAGAAGCAGGCTCCCTGCTGAGCAGAGAGCCCAACGTGGGGCTCGATCCCAGGACCCCGAGATCATGACCTGAGCCAAAGGCAGACACTTAACTGACTCAGCCACCAAGGCGCCACTAAAGATTTACTTATTTATTTTAGAGCAAGAGACAGAGCAGCAGGGGGAGGCAGAGGGAGAGGGAGAAAGTCTTAAGCAGATTCCATGCTGAGTGCAGAGCCCAACACGGGGCTCGATCTCATGAGCGTGAGATTATGACCTGAGCTGAAACCAATAGTCGGATGCTTAAGTGACTTAGCCACCCAGGTGCCCCTAGCCGTGAAATCCATAAGGGCAAGTGGAAGTGTTCTTTTTCCATGAGCTGGCAAGAGGTGCACTCACAGAGTCTTAAGTGGGGAGGTCTCAAAGACCCTTCTTATAGTACTTCCTGGTCTCTCCAGTCAGCCGAGAGCCAGCAAGTTGACAACATTACTCAAGGAATGTTCGCTGCAGACACTCACTTACAAGCTCTTTGAGGGCTGGAACTGTACAAAGCCAGTCCCTACAATCCCTGTTTCTCACAACCAGAATTACACAAGCAGCCTGTGAGGGTCGGCCAGAATAGGCCTCTCCCCTCCCAAGACTACTTGAAAAAGAAAATATCTTTGGATGTGTACATTCTGGTTTGTCGGCTAGGCAGTCCTTTTACTTCATGGTCCTATTTAGTGTCTCCAAGCTTTGAATCGCAGAGTTGATAGGGAACTTCGATGCATATATCCTCTTTTGTAGGCCAGTTGGCTTCTGCTCACACACGTCTGATGGTCAGGGAAATTCACTCGTAAAGAGCCAAAACCTTACTACAGTTTTCACCCCCTAGCCCTAGTTGTATGCTTGGTAGTCCCGTAGTGCTAGTATCATTTATGACTTTTCTCCTGGTACTAGAACACAGTCCTTCAGCTAGCCTTTGGACGGCCACAGTTTGTCACTGTCCTGCCTCAGATGTCTAAAACACCAGATATTCTGGATGGGGTCTAAAGAGTACAGAACTTAGTTGACCTGCCCTCCCCCCTTACATTGGCCATACAGTGTCCAACAGTGATCACTGGCTGTATATGGCCTCCGAGCACTTGAAATGTGGCTAGTCCGGGTGGAGAGGTGCTGTAAGGGTAAAACACACACCAGGTTTCTAAGACTTAGCATGAGTCAAAGCACGTAAAACTCAATAATTTCCTGTATAGATTACAGGTTAAAATTGTAATTTTTGTATACATCAGGTAAAATATCATACATTAGAATTTCCCGTGTTTCTTGTTTATTTTCAAATGTGCTACTAGTAAACTTAAAATTACATATGGGACTCACATTATTGTTCCCTTTTAGACTCTGCTGCACTTGAATGCAACTTGAGATTTTCTACTTATGTGAATATAGTGGGTTGCATTACTCTTTTTTTGAACTGTATCACACTGTTGGACATTGCTGAACTTGTACTGAACATAAAATTTTGCCTCTTTTACACCTACCCTATAAATTGCTTTTAAAACAGGTCAGCCTTGACTAGTACATCTAGAGTTGTTTTTTTTGAACCTAAGTGTAAGAATTTACATTTGTCCCAAATACATCTCAGCTTGTTAGTTTTAGCCCATTGT
Source organism: Eumetopias jubatus (assembly GCF_037043125.1). Classification (NCBI taxonomy): domain Eukaryota; kingdom Metazoa; phylum Chordata; class Mammalia; order Carnivora; family Otariidae; genus Eumetopias; species Eumetopias jubatus. The sequence continues at coordinate 83,731,313 of NW_028274821.1, read as the reverse complement.
TCTAGTCTCCTGAGAATTTTTTTTAATCCTTGCTGTCACCAGCTCCTTTACAGATCTGATCAGCAGATCTGTATCGCTATCGATAGTTGCTATCGATGATGTTGGTTGAGCTCAGAACAAAGTAGAGAGTTCTGCTCACCAAGCACATTGGCCAGCAGTTTTAACACCAACTACAAACCCATTATTCAGTTGTGCTTGTTCAGCCCATGTTTTTCCATTTTGCCCACATGGAGACTGAGTTTTTCCAGATGTCTCACTAACACCATCCTGTGTTATATCTAAAGCAGTCTCCTCTTCTCCTATCCAGTCTCACCCCCAAGCTGACTTACCACCCAAACAAACAAAAAATATGGTGTGACTTCTGGTTTTAGACACCAAATGGATGGACTTATTTTCACTAAAGTGTTAATGACTGGCAGGGTCTGAACTTCACCTTAGTATTAAAAAACAAAACATGATTTAACTGGGGCCTTTAGTACCACAGGCAGATAGAGAACTTTATTTGGAGTTCATGCCACTAATGCAGAGTCAAAAGAGAAGAAGTCTTGGGACTTAGTTGAAGAGGGATAAGGGGCCTTGTCCAGCCCCCTCAAGTCTTTCCTATAGTCAATATGACCTAGCAAGTGCCGGGATTCATACATGGGAGCATCTCCTTAGTATACCCAGTGCTGTGCTGGTTGTGCACGTCTACCCACACTCTCTCTTAATCTCCTTTAGTCCTTGTAATTTCTGAAACTAGGAATTGAACCTCTGACTTCAGATCACGTGCTTTTGGCATGACCTTCATCTGTGGCCTCAGACCCAGTCCCCTCTTTTCTAGCTAGGTGTGTAGTTTTGGTTCTCTTCTGCAACTATGAGTGTAGAGGGGTGTGTGTGTGTGTGTGTGTGTGTGTGTGTGTCAGAAGGAACAGAAGGATATTCTCTCACCTGGCATAGGGCAGAGGGAAAATCTTTTTCCCCTTTCTACCTTTGAAGCCTTCACTATAGGAAATGTTTGGAGTGTGGGAGACCAGAAGGGAGCATTTGCAGACCCCCTGCCTGGCCGAATTGTAAGCATGAGCTGTTTTTCCTGGGTGGCTCGGCAGGCCCTTTCTCCCTTTCTTTGGGGCTGATAGAAGGCGGCAGGCACCACACGAAGGTGCCTGTTTTCAAGTGCACTGCATGAGGGATCCTCACTTTATTTCTAGTTTATGAAGCATCCCCACCCCCGCCCAAGAGGACAGAGCTTACTTTGTGTAATGTTAACATCTTGCTGTAATACTGCCTCTTTAAGAGAACTACAGTCTCTGTTTTACAGATTTTGAGGTTCCTGCCAAGAGGGTCACTAGCCCAGCACCATCGGGTGGCAAGGCCTTTCAGGGACCACAGGGAGGGTCTCTCACAGAACTGAAGTTGCGGCAGGGTGGGGATGATCCCTTGGCCACAAAATTAGTAGAGGATGGAGAGCCTATGGATATCTTGCCCATCAAGAAGAGAATGATTTCTTGAGTTGGACCAAACAATTCTGGTCCACTCTTCCAACTGCTACACACCAGACTCCTTCGTTGGGGTCTGTCTTGCAGGATGTGGTGTCCTCTGCATTTAGAATTAGCTGGATGTAATGAATTCTGGGTTTTACATATTTATTACCATTGTCTGTGCTCCCTCTGGTCTTGTAACCACTTCTATACCCAGCCTGACTCCCTCCAGGGAGAACAAGAGGGAGGCTCAGAGGTGCTGGCAGTCATGGAGGCAGCTGGGGGAGGGGAAGCTCTAACCGGCTTACAGTTGAACAAGCAGGGTTCAAATCACAACTCCATCATGCATTTATGTCCTCCAGCAAACATTCATTGCAGCCCTGCCCTGGGCCAAGCCTTGTGCTGCTGGACAGAATGTAGAGATGAATGAAAACCAGTCTCTGCCTGGAGATCTTGTCTAATGGTAGAGGCCCACCTGCCAGATGGAGGCTTTAAAGTTCACATGGGAGACAACACTTGAGCTGGGCATTGAGGGAGGAGGAGGGGGCATTTGCCAAGCAATGTGATAGAAAGCAACTTATTTAGGGGGCCTGGTGGCTCAGTTGGTTGAGCATCCAACTCTTGGTTTTGGCTCAGGTCATGATCTCAGGGTCCTGGGATCAAGCCCCAAGGGTCTACGCACTTGGCACGCCCCTTCCCCTGTTCTTTGCATGCACGCTCTCAAATAAATAAAATCTTTAAAAAGTAATTTCTTTAACACTCTTCGAGTCTCATTGTCTTCATCTGTAAAAAGGGGGTTGGAATCAATCCATTAAAACTTAAAGCCTGCAGACATGTCAGCATCCCCTTTCAGAGTGCTTCATACTGTTCACTGGAGCAGGTCTTTCGTTCCTCTTACCCCCCCTTATCCCAATTCTTTTAAAGCTTTTGGTCTTATAGGACATTGCATATATTTATGTTTTTGTGATTTTTGTTGTTCAGACCAAGAAAATGGCAGAAAACATTCTAAGTGATCTCAGAAAAAAACCTTTGAGAAATTAACAGAGGCCTTTATAAGGAGGATGTGGGGTCAAAAAGAGTCCACAAGGACAAGTGCATACAGGAGAGTAATTTGGGACCCACAGGCATTGATCTGAAAGCAGCTTTGGGTCCTGCCATGTCTTTGTTCACCTCATATCAAGAACTATAACTTGGACTCATAACTAAAAGACAGGAGGGGGAGAAATGAGTATGGAGACTGTTCTAGTTAGGATGGTAGCAGCAGTGATATTGGGGAGAAAAAAAAAAACAGACCTGTAGGCTGACTCAAATGACCCTAGACTTGATTAAACCCTGGCTTGGCCTCTCTTGGTTGTAGATGGTAGAAGCCCAACGTAACTTGAGCAGAAAAGGCAGGAGGGAGAATTTCTTGGCTCATATAACTGAGAAATCCAAGGCTTCTCCTGTTCCAGGCAGGACTGGATTCAGGAGCTCAAGTGATGTTGGCTAGTCTCTCACTGACCACTGTTTGGCTTTTCTTGTCTTTGCCTGTCAGTTACTACTTTCAAACATTCTCTTGCTTTGTGATAGAGGCATAAGGAGGGTCTCTGTGGTCCTTAGAGCTTGAAGTGAGGCACATTCACAGGAGACTGCTTGGCCTAGCCTGGCCCCATCTGGGCCCCCCTGAACCAATCACTGTGACCAAAGGATAGGGTCCTCTGGTTGGTCAAACCAGGGTCACATGCACACCCATTGGCTGGGTGCAGGTTAGCAAGACCAGCCCCAGTGGGAAAAGCAAATGTGGCTACTTTCCATTCACATTGGAATGGAGGAGACAAACGAAGGGACGAGTAATACCGATAGTGCGTCAGTGGTGGGGTGGGGGGACTACAGAAGATTGGAGCATTGAAGGTGCTGTCATGGAGGGCCTCACTGCAGTGCTCATGTTGGAGCTGAGGCCCCAGGGACAAGGAGGATGTCACCTGCAAGCTGATCCTCAGGGTTGGTTAGCTGGACACTTTCGGGCTCAGCTGTAGTAACTTTCTGAGAGTTCCTTGGCCATGGCTGCAGGTGTAGAAGATCAGAGGGGTGTGCTGTGCGGAGTGGGTCCCATGGGGGAGACAGGTTGCCAAGCTGCTTCCTTCCCTGCCTCCCAGAAGTCTCTGAGGACATGTTGCTGAGATGGAAAGCCTCCTGGGCAGGCTGGTGGCAGGCCCAAAGCCACGGTGAGTGAGCTCTGTAAACAGGGCAGACACTCCCCGGCGCCAGCATCCAAGAGCCCAGTTTTCCAGGTGCAAGTCTCTGCTCCCGTAGCCTTGCCCAAGGAGGCCTTGCCCTTTGGCTAACTCAAGCCCAGGGTGGGGGCTGTCCTGGAATTATTTTCCCCCTTCCCTGATGATCCACTCCACTCTCCTTTTACTGAAATTTTAAACGCATGATAATTATAAGTGAACTCCTTTTACAAATTTTTTTTTTTAATGCTCTTGAGGCCATGATTTTATTATGTTCCTTTTACAGAGGAGGAAATTAGGGTTCGGTTGTGACTTGACCAAAGCCACAGAGCTGAGAAAAAAGTGGCAGCACCCAAATCCATCCATCTCTTCTCTTCCCACCACCCTCCACGCATCCAGTGTATGGATGAAACCTTGGGATGCCTGTCACGAAGATGCCAGGGGGAATCATCCCCCTGTCCACAGGTCACTGAGCTCCCAGGCCAAGGAGAAGATAGATTCAGAAAGAGAAATCTGCCCAGTGCCAGCTAAAGATTAGTGGTGGCTAGAAAATCTGGAAATGTAGGCATGAGAGTTTTATTTTCCACATGTGGAGGCCAGAAGGAGATTCTTTGATCCATTCCTTACGTCCAGGAAAGCTTGTTGTAAAACCCAGTGCACAGCTTCGCAGTACATGCTCCTCAAAGATGAGTGAATACTGAGAGGAAAGCATCTTCTTGGATGGTCTGGCTCCTTTCCCTGGAAGCTGACCCCGTGCTGTGTGTGTGTGTGTCTGTGTGTGTGTCGTGTGTGTGTGTCGTGTGTGTGTGTGTGGGGGGGGGTGTCTCCTGGGGGAACATGGGAACATGGCGGGGGGAGAGGTAAGGCCCTTCAGCCTCTCCAAAGCCTGTGGTCAGGTACTCAGGTGTGGGAGCCCTGCTCACAGCCCCTGAGCCTGATCTGTTTGTGTTCAGTGGAGATTACAGAGCTTAATGATTAGCTCCTCCAAGCTGCAGCTGATGCCAGCTTCTACCCCCTTTACACCTAATTAGTCTCATTAATGAGCTCCTCTGCTCTCCATAGAGAGAGTTTTCTCTTTGGAATAAGAGGCAAAAATACCTTGCCCAGGTAGATTGCTGAAGCCTTTAATTATTGCCCACACCTGCTAAGCCTTGTGACTCACACCCAGTGATAGTGCTGAGCTGAAATGGGGCTTGTTTATAAGCGCGAGCAGATTTTAACTCTTTGAGCACCAGAAAGGCTTTTGATTTAAAAAGATGCATTTCTCCAAGACTCCACACCTGCTCATTTCAAGCACACCAGGCTCCACAGCTCACGTGGGTCATCGTGAGGTGGCAGAGGCACAGCTCCTGGCCTCAGGGAGCTTATAGTCTAGTTAGAGTGACGGGCCAGAAACTACATAGACAGTTATGATGGCCACCATTTACCACCTCCCTACCACAGGTCTCCTGCAATCCCCAAAATAAAACTCTGAGGCAGACATGGTACCTCTGTGTTATAGAAGAGGATACTGGGGGCAGAGAGGTGATGTCACCTGCCCCAGGTGCCAGAGGTGGGAAGAGTATGGAACTGAGTAGAACCAGGTATTCTGGCCTCCATGACCAGTGTCCTCCCCACTTTTGTCCAGGGCCTCCTTTCATGCCATCACCGCCCAGTGAGGGCCACTGTGGAGGTGAGCTCATGCTGTGAGGCCAGGAGTGAGCAGGAGTCACAGGCGGGCAGATGGATGACATGAGCAAGGACCATCCGAGCAGAAAGAACCTGAACGAGACTCAGAAGTGAGAGCATGCCCTGTGCATTCACAGACCTGCAAGTCCTTGGTATGGCTTGAGCCAAGGAGCGGGGTGGCTAAGGGGCAGTGGAGCAGGAAGGGTAGACAGGGACCAGAGCAGGAGGCCCTGAAATGCAGGGTGAAGGCTTTGGACTTCCTCCCCAGTACCCTGTCCCATCCCCACTTTGTACCCTCCCCATTACCTAGTGTAGCTTTTAAAGTAGGTTTTTGGTCAGTGTTGGTGAACAGAGGGACATCCACCGTGAAGGCAGGACAACCACTGAAAAATTTAAGGCAGTGTTGGGACAGTACCACAGGGCTGGCTGGAGGAATGCCCAGGTGGATCTCTCCATTCATGCTCTGATGGATCAGAGGACACCGGGATTTGAGGTTCAAGTCCTCACCATAGCCCTTGCCTCCACGTGAGAGAGTTGCTCTAGGCTGCCCAACCCTAGGCAGTGGGGGTGGGATCCAAACCCAGATCCATCTGTCTGCAGAGCTCAAACTCTGCCTTCACCGTGTCTACTGCTAGGTGGAGGCTTACTAACTGGCCGGGAGCACAGAGAGTCTCCTGGCGTGGGCTCCTTGGATACTGAGTAAGAAACTTTCAGCATAGGCACACAGGCTTCCCGAAAACCAGAGCAGCCAACTCAACAGAACCAAGTCACTCTGAACTTTAGGTGAACTTTACAATGAATACATATAACATTTAACAGCTTACATTCAATGACCACATTTACTAGGAGACACTAACCAGTTTGCTATGTGGTCCTAGGAGAGAGAGAATGCATTAAAAAAAAAAAAAAGCCATGTCTCAAGGACAGTAGTAACAGCTCCCAACCACTGAGCCTCTATTACATGCCTGGCCCTAAGTCAGACACTTTATAGAAAATCTGTCCCTCATGACAACTCTATGAGGTAGGTGGTATTATCCCCATTTTACAAACAACTAACTGAGGCTGGGGAAGCTAAAAACTCCCATACTCACGTGGAGAGTGAGCAACAGACATTCTCAGCCCCGCCTGTCCCCTTCCAGAGCCTGAGCCACCCCGGAACACACTGTCCCTCGGCCATCCAGAATGTGACACCAGTCAACACAGGGCGTTTCCTTCATGACAGATGGAATGCAGGACAGACTCTGGTAAACTGAGTATGCAAGCCTTGGGTCAGCCGAGAGCTGGGAAACCCAGCAGCGCCCCTGAGCCTGGGCTGAGAATCCGGTGCTTTTCAGACAGAGACGATCTGCACACAGAGGCACTCATGCAAGGCACATGCTCTCCTCTGCTTGGAACTTGTTTCCGGGGTTCTTGGAGGCTGCCCTGGGCGGTGAGGGGGGAGTCAACAGGCAGCCAGGTGGAAGAGCTGAGCTGCTAGCCTCGACGTGGCTCACTAGGCCCCAGTCCATATACTCACCAGTGTCTGGAGCACTTTCTGTGTGCCAGGCCCTGCTCTCAGGGTTGGAAATTTCCTGATGAGCAAGACACAGTCCCTACTCAGGGCCTCTGCTGGACTCTTAGGAAGGAAGGGTACTGGGGAGTCCTCCCTGGTCCTACCTGCCTCTCCAGGGCGCTCCACTTGGTAGGGGGATGGTCAGTCTGCCAGATCTAGGCCGTGGCAGTCCATATCTACTCTTACCTCCTAGAATAGCTCTTGAATCCCTCCCTTTGCATTCCTGCCCCCTCACTTCCGTCATCTCTTACCTGCATTCCCCTGGCAGCACCTCAGTGGACGTCCAGCTTCCACTGTGCCTCTTTGGCAGACACGTTCTGGAGGCCAGAATGATCCAAAGCACAAATACCTCCCCTTTTCCCTTTGCCCCCCCAAGCTTTAGGGCTTCCCTGTTGCTTTAAAACATCTTGGCCTAAAAAGGCCTGCAAGATCTGGGCCCAGCCTTCCTCCCCATTCTTGACTCACGCCCTTGCCCCATCGCTCTCTGTATCCCAGCCAGTTTGGCCTTCTCTGGGTTCCTTTGCACTCCCCCATGCCCCCTCTCCACCCAAGGCCGGGAGAGCTCCTGCTTGCCTTCCTCTGTCAGCGTACCTGTCACTTCCCCAAGAGTACTTTCTGCTGCCTCCTGGCCAGACCAGACCTTAACACCCTGTTAGATGCTCTGCCAGCAGCAGGAACTTCTTTAAAGCCATGATCCCAGTTGAGATACAGTGTGAGGTTGCTTGACTCCCCTCTGGTAGCTGCCGTGATAGCCCAGCAGGATCCCACCTGCTACTGGCCGAATTGATGAATGAAAGGCAGGGACCACCCCTCCTTGCAAACTTGGGAAAGGCTTCTTGAAGGCAGAGTCCTTGGAATTGGGGCCTGAAGGAGAGGTACACATTTGCCAGACCAAGGGAACGATCTACAGTGTGTATAATGCTTGCGTGAAAAAAGAAAACCTACATACTGAGTTCCTACCACACACCAGTGCTTTCGGTCCCCGCAGTAATCCCCATGAGGTTGGCAGCATCAGCTCCAATTTCTCGGGGAGGTGGCTAGGCTCTGGCTCAGCGGGGGCCCAGAATCTGCCGTGGGGGGTAGGTGCATGCAAAACTTCATGACCCCAGGATGGGGGTATGCTCACGAGGCTTTGCTAAGGTCAGACCCACTTTCCTAAAAGCTAACAATTCTTTCCTGAGCAGGAACAAAGAAGCATGATCAGATTCCGTTCAAGTGTGCCTCCTCCAGGGGGCCTTCCTTGATCACCGCACATATGACAAACAGCAGGGACAGTGATGCCTACTGCAAACCCTGTTTTAGTCACTGGCTGGTGGCAGCATGGCTGGTAGAACCTGACCTACCATTTCCTTATTCGGGTTTCTTCACCTCTCAGACCTTCAGCGTCTTCACCTTTACAATAGGAATAACGATATCTCATGGGCAAAGGCTGAATAAGTGAAGCCATCTTGCACAGTACCTGGCGCAGATGGGCGCTTGCCTCCTGTTGCTTAGACTTTTTCCCACCACTTCGTTCCCCCACTCCACACTTCCCCGTTACCACTTTGTTTCTGCGCATCCTCACTGCTCCCGTGGGTTTCTAGGTAGCTGCCATCCTGCCTTTTCCGTCTCCACCAACTGCTAGGTGCTGTTTAGCTCGCCCATGCATATTTTACCCTCATATAATTTTTCCTCCTGAATCAGCCTCTGCAGATTCTAATCACCTCGCTTTCTCTTCCCTGAATTCCCTCCAATTTGGAGATTCAAAAGAGGCGCTTCTCTGCATGAACATGCTGTGATTCAGTTTGAAAACAGATTTCTCCTGGCAGAAGCCATCTCTCTGAAAAGTGACATTTAGGACTGACAGTGGACAAGATTGTAAACAGGTTTCCAATAAGAAAAAAAAGTCAGCGTTAAGTGCATTCTATGAATTTTTTTAAACAATGCGTGCGTGTGTGTGCACACGTCTATAATTGCAGCCTTGCTGTGACACCGTCTGCTTCAGGGAGAATTCTGGGATAGTGCAGGTCTGTTTCAAACTATCTTGGTATTCTTTCACTTCTCAGAAATCAACTTCCATTTCATGGCACTCACTCCCATACAGGATTGTAGATGCTTAGTTCCTTCGGTCATTCAACCTACAGGTATTGAGTGCCACTGTGGGCAAGGCCATGTGCTCAGTAAGGGTACCGCGAACTGATGAGACCATTCATTCTCTACCTGTAAAGAGCTCCCGTCCTCAAGAGGGAGGCCAGTGGGTAAGCAGGTAACTATGGGTACTGTGGTAGAGGTAGGCTTGGGTTTCGTGGGAGCGCAGAGGACATTCCACAGCGGGGAGGCCGTGGGGACAGGGATGGCTTCCTGGAGGCCATGACACCTGAGCTTTGCCTGATAAGATGAGTCGGGGTTAGCCTGCTAAAGGGAGGAAGGGGCATTCCAGGCAAAGGGAGAAGCAGGGAGGTCTGAAACAGTGTTCTGTATGGGAAGTTGAAGGCAGTGTGCAGTGACTGAGACTTCTGGCTTACAGGGGGACATGTTAGGAAGCATGGCTGGAGAGGGGGGCTTTGCAGGGCTCACAGGCCAACCAGGAGCCTTGGAGCCCCCACAAAGGCAGCAAGGAGTAGTGTGGCGCTTTAAACATGAGTGATGAGATCAGCTGGTCAGAGGGGCCCTTTGGGAGGATCCCTCAGGGGTGGTGCTCAGCAACATTGGGTGCAGAAAGCCTAGAAGCAGAGCCCAGGGGAGGTGAGGAGACCCCGAAGCAACCAGGACAGCCTCGCAGGGTCAGAGGGAGGGCTCAGGGGATAAGGGCATTTAGAAGGTAAAGAAGGTAGCCCTGCAGCAGAAAATCTGTTATCTTGGCGTTTCTCTCTCTCTCTTTTTTTAATATTTTTATTTATTCATTTGATAGAGACAGTGAGAGAGGGAACACAAGCAGGGGGAGTGGGAGAGGGAGAAGCAGGCCTCCCGCTGAGCAGGGAGCCCGATGCGGGGCTCGATCCCAGGACCCTGGGGTCATGACCTGAGCCGAAGGCAGACACTTAACGACTGAGCCACCCAGGCGCCCCTTGGCGTTTCTCTTAAAACAACTTTGTTCCTAATACCAAAGTTCCCAGATGGTTTTTGTTGTCCTTGCGTTGTGTTGTGTTGTGTTGGTCTGTCCTGACATAGGGAATGCATTGCTAGTAAAAGGAATTCAGTTGACACTTGCCTTCGCCATTCATTATTACTAAACGAATATCTTTCCAGGGCTTCTTGGAATGTCTTTTGACAGTCCCCCTGGCCAGACCACAGATAACCCTGCAGTTACTTTCGAAAGGAAGCAAGAAGTGGGAGGCTCCTGATGTACCACCAGAGCAAGAGGGAGAATCGTTTGGTCCCTGTAGAGAGGTTATTGGCAAGAGACCTTTGGGGTCCTGGTGGGGCAGACAGACCCAACGGGCAGTGAAGGGCCTGGAACTGTCGGTCAAACTCTCATCCAGATGCTCTCTGGGCAGCTTCTCTTTTCTTCCTACCAGCCCCCACAAGCCCTGGAGCCCTGGGGCAGAGGGAAGTGGAGGCCTGAGCAGACAGTCTGTCATGGGTCAAAGGGACTGCTAACTACAGGAATTTCAGCATCCTCTCTCAGGGTCATGTGAGGATTAAATGAGGTAATGATTGGGAAGCCACCTGAAAAGCTGCAAGGTTTCCCAAGTGAAAAGAATTAAAACCGTTGGTTGCTGGTGTACAGGGACTCAGTCTGATGAGGGGTGGGAAAGAAGGACTAGAATGAAACTTGGAAGCGACCTGGGGATGTCACTTTTTCCTCTAGCTCCTCTCAGCAGCAGCAAATGAGATTTGATGATGGTAGTGACCTTTTAAAAGGTGGCGGGCGACAGAGTCAAGAACCCAGACCTTGGACTCAGACATGCCTAGATGTGAACCCCCACCTACCATCTACTCGTTATGTGGTCGTGGGCAAGTCACTTGACCTTTCAGACTTTGCTTCCAGATCAGTAAAAAGAGGGTAGATGTCTTCATGTGCTTGTCATGTATATATTTGTGTGTGTGCCCACGTGAGAGAGAGAGAGAGAGATCTCCCTACCTCTTTTAGGGGAGGGTCCTTGACTGGTTTAGCCATTACTGTCCCAGTGCTTCAGAGTACCTGGCTCATAGTAGAAGTACAATAAATAGTTTGTTTTTCATTTATAACTCACTTTTAATACCTCCCTGTCACTAGATCGGCAATAAATTGGATAACACGATGTTATGTTTGGAGTCCCCTCAAGACTAGTTGATTGAACAACAGCACATCCTGCCACCATCCTTGCCCCTCTGAAGTCTGGTATATCATGTCCCCTTGTGAGAATTTTATACTGAACTCTCATACCTACCACCTAGATTGTTCCATTAACATTTTACTATGCTTACTTTGTCATACATCTATCCATTGATCATTGCATCTTGTTTTTTAATGCATTTTAAAGTAAGTTCATATATCAGCACTTTCCCCTAAACAATTCAACATGTGTATCTCTAACTATCATAAATACTTTTTGTGAATAGCAGGCACTCAGTAAATGGTTGCTGCTATCATTATCATCATCATCATCACCATTAAGGGAAGGAGGACAGTCATGGTGGTTTGCTATGCCCAAAGATCAGTCACTTGCTTGCCTTGGTGTTAGGACGAGCCTGCCATTTCCTAGGAACTAAACTGTCCTCACTTCATGGACTCGCCTCAGGCAGGGAAATGGCTGGAAGTCACAGCCACTGTGGTGCCCCCAGGCACAGACTTCAGCCCATCCCCTGGATGCTCATCCTTGACAACCTCCCAAAGCCTTTGGAAAACTTAATAATGCCACTGTAAAATGGAGGTTGGGATTTTCACAATGGATTTCTGCAGAGCAAGGATGGGTTTGGTTATCTGGGCTTAGTTCGTCCCAAGTCCTGCTGGATCAGAGACAGTCCCACCTTCCTCTCTCGACACTGTCCGTCACAGAAGGGACTTGGGGCACAGAGGTCAGGAGCTGAAAGGTTATGAATCCAGGTCCAAGAAAGTCAGAATCTGGGGCCCTGACCAGTGGCCTTGTCCTCACATAGGACCGTTACTGTCCACGGTCTCAGTGAAAGAGCCCAGGGTATAAAACACTCCTCCGAGAACCTGCTCTTTTCTAAGAACTGTGTGGGGTCATAGTTGTAATTGGTATGTTTACATTCAGTCAACAAATGTTCATTGAGCCCCCTCGTCTTTGAAGATAACCACCTTGGGAGAAACTGAGGCAGTCAATCAGAAGGGTTTGATAAGCAGTTTCATTTATAAAGGCGTCTCACGTCCATTTAATCCTTACATCCATCTCATGGAGCCAGGAATTTGCTGTCATGTCCCACTAGGCTGTGGTAGGTGATGAAGGAGTGAACCAGATGTGGCCTCAAACCCCAGTTTCGCCCTCACTGGGAAATGGCCGGAAGTGGCTCAGTGTACTGTCCAGCCCTCGAGTCCATCTGACAATGGATCCCAGCTTCCTTAGGATAGTGTGTGATACAGCCTATGTAAAAGTGCCTAAGTGTTTAATGAATATTCCTATCACCTGCTCCAGAAGCTTCTGCCCTGGGCATGGGGATAGGGTGATAAAAAAGAGAAGCAGAGCCACTGCCCTCTTGGCACCACAGTCAGACCTGAGCCAGACCACCTGGGTCAAATCCTGCCTGTGTGAACCCAGGGAAGTTGCCTTACTATTTCTGTGCCTCAGTTTCCCATTTGTAACGTGGGACAGCGGCAGTATCTAGTTCATGGGGTTGTTGTGAGGATTAAGTGAGTGGGTGTATGTAAGACCCTTAGGTACTTGGCACATGGGTTTGTTACTCTTGTTGCTACTATTCTACCGCCCCCACCAACCCTGTCCCCACCCCACCCCAGGTTCCCAAAGGCATTAGAATCATCTAAGCAGCTGTGCAAAGGTCTGAGTCATGGCCCAGGAATCTGCATTAAAAACTGCCCAAGGTGAGTCTCCTTGGGATACCAGATGTAGGAACCACTGATCAAAGTTGGCTTCCCATATAGGTGCCTACACTGAGACTTGAGGAGGGAGGGAGCATGCCCAAAGGAACATGGCTAGCCAGCGCTAGACCCAGAACAGCATCTCAGACTGCTGACCCCCACATCTGGGCCCTCAGGCAGACACTTGCCCAAGATCAGCCAGCCAGTATGCTGGGTCTTGAACCAAATCTGGACTCTCCATACTTTGGTGACGAGTTCTCGTGTAAAGGGTCCCAGCAAAACTGAATCAGCTGTTTGGTCTGGAGAAGTTCATCTCTCAAATAAGGTGGTCCCTCTAGCATGCGTATCAAGGCACTGCCCAGATAGTTTGAACCAGGAATCCCCCAAATATTCAGAGTCCACAGCCAGGAAATAACTCCCTGGAGGAGGTGTATAAGAAGTTGTCTCCCCAAATGGTCTCTTCGTCTACATATGTAGGTGTGGGAATATTTACACCACTCCAGCGCTCTATCTGGGTGACTCTTATAATTAATATTTACTTAAAACAATCATTAGTCTCTGCTGGGCGACATTAAACCCACGTTAGCAGTATTTTTAGCTGGGCCTTCCCCACACCTGTGATGGCAGGCAAGCATGCGGCAGCAGGAAGCCCTGCGTGCTTTATGAATAAGCCTCCCTGCACCTGGACAAGCCTGCTGCATGCCACTTAGGCAGCAGGCCGGGGGGCCTGGGCAGACAGCTGTCCTGATGTGCGCCTGGAGCCGCCCACACCTCCGCTCGGGGTCCTCACTTCGCTTTACTTCCCCAACATCAAAAATGAAATTCATTTCTCTTGAGACAGTGTGGCCTCTATGCCCTGGGCTGGGCCCACATAAAAGTCATGATTTTTCCCAAAAGGGTTGAGGATTTCTCCAGTAAGGGTGAGGAGGATGCTAGTAACAACCATTTATTGGATGCTCACGGCTTTATGTTCATTGTTCCCTTTAAACCACACAACAACACGACAAGGTAGGTGGTATTCCTGTCCTCTTCTGGAAGAGGACACATATGCTCAGAAAAGATGAGTGCTTCCCCCAGGCCACACAGCCAATAGGTGGGATCCCAACATGCTCTGACTGAACCCACGCTATTCTGTACTTCCTCAACCTGTCTTACCTGATTCTGTTAAATCGCTAGGGAGAAGGGAAGCGGAACGACGTCTATTGAGTGCCTACTATGTGCTAGGCAGTTTGCATATATTGCCCCAACTAATTCTCACAAGTGGAATTAGTTCACAGGAGATAAGAACTATTATTCCCATTTTACAGATGAAGAAACTGAGGCTCACTCAAGATCACAGTGATAAGCAAGCATCAGAGCCAGAATTCAAACCCAGCTTGATTCTCCAACACTAGATGTTTGCCCACCTCACCAAAGGCCTCAAAGAGAGACATTTGCCATACATGTGGGTAAAATAGTATAGTTTCCTACAGAGCCTAAGATTCGGTCATTTTCCTTCTATTCTGCTAAGTCTTTCTACTTAAAACTTTTGAGGTTTCTAAAGAACCTTTATCCCAGTAAAGGAAATTTATGTAGTTTTATCATTTTCAGGAATCTTCTCTAATAATTTAATTTAATCCTTATAATGATCTTGTGAAAGTAGGTGTTACAAAGCCCATTTTACAGAGAAGTAAACTGAGTTCGGAGGGACCAAGTACATGCCCGAGGTGAGTACCTGGTCAGCACGTGCTCAGCCTCAGAGCCCGTATTTTCCCTACACACACACAGTGCTCCTCCTAGGCCGGGGTCTGTTCAGTAGGGCCCCAAAGTGAAGATTTTAAACAGTATCCACCGAGAAAGAGATTGTTGGGGGGCGGGGGCTGCAGCAGTGGAGTCGAGCCATCAAGGACCCCTTCATTAAAGGTGGTGACATTTCCTCACCCATAGGAGCAGGCCGGAAGTTGTGATAGTCGGGGAGTTACAAAAATAGCAGCTTTCACACTGATTTCTACATGGGTGGAACTGGTGGTTCCAGGGCAGATAAGAATGACTTTACAAGATGAAAATGATCAGTGAGGGCACACAGGTCTGGAGGGGAGCAGAGTTGGCATTTTTTGGCCCTGCAAATAGCTGCCCATCTGCTCTCTGTCAGAATATGTTAGGAGTGCATCTGGATTGCTGCCCCCGAGTCTTGGCTCCAGGCTGGTCATGTGGTTGTCTCCACGACAACTCCAGGAGCGGTGTAAACTGCTGTGCTTTGAGCCGGATGCTGCTCTGTACATGTGGTCTAATTAGACGGCGTTCCCGGCCTCCCGCCTCCCTCCTCGGCCCCTCCTAGCACACATACCACATTCTCTCGTTCTCCTTCCTCCCTCCTGCTCACTCTCCTCTTCACATCCTCAGTCTGCCTGTCTCGTTCTCCACCGTGTTGGCCTCTTTCTAAGAAATGTTCCTGTTGCCTTGTCTGCAGTGAATAATTCATTCAGCAAGCATGGGGCTGTATGCACTGACCTAGGTCCCCTGCTAGGAACTGGAGATGCAGAGACAAATAAGACGCTGCCCACACCCTCCAGTGAGAGAACCCAAGGGCAGCTGGGCAGTGCAGAAATGGCAGCAAGTGCTATGGTGGAAGTGAGCACAGGGGCTGTGGGACCAGAGCAGGGACACCTAACCCAACCCAAGGCAGGAAGGAGGCAAGGGGGAACCTTCCAGGGCAGCTGTCCCCACGTTAATCCTTGAAGGCTGAGGCGGGGAGGGGGGGGCTTCTGCAGCCTGAGAAAGCGGGAGTGGGAGGACCTCCTGGCAGAGGGTATAGCACCTGCAAAGGCAGGAGCCTGCGGACCAGTCTGGAGAACCGTGACTGGCTCCGTGTCGTGGGGAAGCAGGGAGTTGTGGTTGGCAAGACGCACAAGGTCACACCTTGGAGGGCTTCTGTCCAACTCCGCTCTCCACTTGGATCTGCAGGCACTGGGAGCTGGGGAAGGGGAGTAATATGGTGGCTGTTGGAGCATCCTGGCCTAGGGGTGGGGGGGGTTTCCAGGGCTGAGGCTAAGTAAATGAAGCCCTTTCGGTAGTTGTCCCTGGGGATGAAGTCTGCTCCTTGGACCCAGGAGGCTCCGCCCAGGGCTGGGTGGGCTGTTCCAGAGCAAGCTCTAGCACGTGCTGAGCAATCGTGTGTTCCAGGGCACAGCGTCCACCCTTCTCAGAGTTCTGGCTCTCAGGGAACATGCCCCCGAGTAAAGAAGGAGAGCATCAGCATCTCACTTACCCCACCCGTGACGTGCCCCTGGGGCCCGACGGACACCAGCTCCTCACCGCGCGGTGTCAGCGGGGACTTGTCAGAGGCCCGCTCCTCTGCTCACGCCATCCTCTGCTTTTCCATCTAGTGAGTCCCTGCTCCTCGGTTTTTATAGCACCTCTTCCCTCTTGGGGCCTTTCTTGGGCCCCACCCACCCCAACAAAGTCACCTGGCAGTGCTCTCCCAGCACCCCAGTCACAGGTTCTCGTTGAGTGAAAGGTATAGAAGGTCCCACACAAAATGGAACACCCAGCTCTCAGAGGGCATCTGAAAGAGCTGTTAGAGGACTTTAAACCTCCATTGAGCCCCTCTGTATGCTACTCAGTATCGGCACCTTGACACATCCTGTATCATTTCAGACCTCTTCCATATGAAGTATGTAACATCCCCAATTTACAGATGAGGAAACTGAGGCTCACAGAGGTCCATTTGCATCCCCATTCATGGAGCTCTGGGCTGCACTGAGCCTCTTTTGAGTCCCCAGGCGATACATAATCCCCACCTAGAGACTCCGGACTCCTTTGACTGGGGCTGTGGTATGTGGAAAAGGACAGTTTTTGTGGGAAATCATCTGTATCTTGAAATCCCCAGAAATCCAGAGGAAAAGAAAAAATGTGTTTGGGCAACCGAGCATGCTCAGAGTCCCTTGGGATGTTGTGGGAAGAGCATGCCTGGGCTTTGGGGTCAGACAGAATTGACTTCAGGTACAGCTCTGGCTCTTCCCAGCTCTGTGGCCTTGGGCAAGTCACGTCCCCTCTCTCTGTAACATGAGGATAAAAGGGCCTTTCCTAATAAGGTTATTATGCAGGTCCATCCCTCAACCACAGTTAGCATGTGTCTGCTGGGCCTGGTCCATGGCAGAAGGCAGCTTTGGTGGTAGTCCCTTTCCTCCTTGCTCTGAGTCATGGTCTTGACTCGAGTGACCCCAGATGTGACCAGGGTGGGTAGTGCATGTCACGTGCTCTGAAGCAGGGCTGCTTAAAGTAAATCACTGAAAGCATGCTTTGGGCAGAGAACTGTCGTTATTTGGGGCAGAAGACTGGTAAGTGTTTAGCCCTTCCAGAGGTCAGGCCCCGAGCTAAGCACTTTATATGAATCATTTGCTGATACTATGCAACCCTGTGAGGAAGTACTCCCCCATTTTATGAATGAGAAAATGGGACTTGGGGTCCAGGCCATACAGCACATTCCAGACGCAGTAAGTAACAGAGCTATCAATCTCATTCAAGTGCATCCTCTATTCCCAGCTTTGTACCGAGAACTATGCATTGTGACCCATTTCTCTGTGAGGCGCTGTGGGTGACCTCATAGGAAAGGCCCTTTCTATGTCTAGAAACAACACATGTTAGCATTAGAAAGTACCTTGAAGATCTTCCAGTGTAGCACCTTCCCATTTTACAGATGAAGAAACCGTGGCCTATACAAGGAAAAGCAATCAAAGCCTGAGTTGGGTGTTTTGACTCTTCTCGTGCTCTTTCCCCTTCACAACGCTGCCTTCTGTTCATGACTAGAAAGCTTGCTTCCGAGGCCTCATGGGCACAAGCCCCCACCAGGCACCAGAGATGGACCCGGAACAAGTGACGTTCAGGAGAGGGGTGATCATAAGCAAGTGAGCCAGCGAGGGAACCCGATACCCCAGTGTGCAGATGGTGCTACAGAGGACCACCCTGAGGGCCGTGTCACCAAGGCTGGCAGGCAGCGCTGGATTCAGTCAGAGGATTGGGCTTTTTCCTTCCTACAGACTGATTTGTGCTGCTTCAGTTTTATCTCCATGTCCTTTAGCTTTTTGACCCGTGAGTCCCTGTATTCCTGTGGCTACAGCTAATGTTGGTTTACCTTCCGGTCACTTCGAGGCTCATCGACTTCTCTCCCAGGGGCCCACCAGGCCCTCCAAGCCACCCTCTCTGCAGCACACTCCCCGAAACTTCTTCTCACTCGCAGGAAACTGAAACCCTCTTCTCGAATCCGTTTAGGACCTTCTTTCTTGGGACTTAGGGATGCAACAATCATTGTGTTAAACCCAGAATCTGGCTCTAGGTGAAGGCAAACTCTTGGTGTGGCCAAGATGGCAGAGCCAGCAGGAGTTTGACGTTGAGATCTCTGCATGTCCCATCTGGTTTCCGTACTGGGGAGGGGAGCTGTCGCTGTCCTGCAGCATGGGGATGGTCACCAGCTTTCTCTCACTTCCAGCCAGGCACTGTTGCTTGGAGCTGCCGACATCCTGGTACTGGGCAGTTAGAGCATGCGGTAGGTATTATTGGTATTGGGAAGCCGACGGAGGCTCCAAGTAATGAGATGGCTTCTGTAAGCACATAGTGGGAGCCAGAACACACTCGTTTCTCCAGAGTCTCCTCTCCTCATCAGTGCCTTCTAATCCATCTCTGAACTGCTGGGGCAGCCCTGGGCAGCTGACAGGTCGAATACCATCGTGGGTTGCATGAGCCCAGGATCAGGCTTCGCCTTTCTGAGCCTCAGTATCCTTATCTGTAAAATGGAGATCATAACACCACCTACCTCACAGGGTGGCGGGGAAGAGTAAGAGAGAGTGCATGTAAAACCACCTAGCACGGGGCCAGTGCTCAGTAAGCGGGAGCTGGTTTTATTGCTGCACCTGCTTTCCTGGTAGAGGTGATTTGCATCTGCATTTCTTATGGGAGGAAAATCTTAAGCTGGTATGCATGAGACCCTCTTCATTGTGTCTCCTCAGCTTCCACAGGCCTCCCCGCTCATCTGCCATTCTTGCGCTAATCAGAATTTCCTGACTTCTCCCTGTTTGTCTCGGTTAATGCAGAAGGACGGGGCTGCTGGCACAGAGGAGCCAGGCGTGGGCCGCCGCGCCTGTGATTTGAATGTCTTCACTGTAATCTAGCGAGTGTGTGTGGGGGCTTCTGTCAATACTGGAGCGGCTGGCCACAACGGGCAGATACTGTCTTCCCGGCAGCCCCGGCCCCTGCAAATTATCACAGTAGCTCTCGTTGGACACCCACCTTCCCCCTGACTTAAATCATCCGAACAGTGAGCCGGCTTCCCAATGACACATTGATTCTTCTGTTAGGGCTTGTTATGGCGACAGAGGCCCAGGCTGGGAGGCTGCCCCCGGCGTGCCTGGGCCACTGCACAAATAGTTCAGAAAGCCGTCTCAGGCCAGCCCAGCCTGGCCCGGGCCATCCACCTGTGGCCGTGCACCACCCCACCCAGCCCCCCACCGTCCCAGGTCCACCTTGGCGAGGAGAGAATGTGTGTGGACCTGGGAGTCATTCGGACCCTGCAGCTCTGGGACCTCAGGCAGGTACACTTGACCCGCACGGACATCCCTTCCCCATCTGCAAAATGGGAGTCATTTATGAAGGTTTCTGAGCTCTGGTGAGGATTCAGTGAGGGGAAGGGTCAGGCTGGGCCACAGCAAGCACTCAGCTGACACTGGTCACTGGTTCCCTTCTCTCTCGCCTCTGGCCGGCTGTGGCTAACCTGAAATTAACTGTAATCTAACCCCGCTGCCGCCCTCCCCTCCCCCTCCCCTCCCCTCCCCCCCCCCTCCCGTGAGGATTTGCGTTCTCCACGCCAGACACGGTGCTGAGCCTTTTCTGTGTTGGCTGGGAGCTCGCCCTGCTTCCTTGGCAGCCGCCGCAGCTGGGAGCGGTGCCCCGGCCCCCAGCAGGGGGCTCAGCATGGGGCTTCCACATGGCCTGTGGGGCAGAATTAGCTACTCAGCAGGGGCTAGAGAAGCCCCCTTTGGACTTCAGAACAGGGTTCCTGGCTGCGCTGCACTTTAGCCGGTGACTTGGATATTTTATTAGGAATTTGGAGGTATTTAAACAAAATGCAACCAGGTTGGGACTGCTGGTGATAAATGGGGCCAGATTTTCCAATTCTCTTCATTCTTAAATTTAAAGAAATGAATGTTGATTGGTCTAGGTGCTGTACTGGTCTCTTGTACCTACACCAGTGATTATCAGCCTTGGGTACACTGGAGTCCTGGGGAGTTTTGGGGATTTGAAAAGCGCCCCCCCCCCCCGGTGATTCTGATGCGTGGAGGGTTGAACACGGCTGACCACACCAGCAGTCCTTCCCAGTGTAACCCCTTGCAGTCCCCTGAGGCAGGTGGAGAATGAGGATCTGAGAGGTGCTGTCATTTGCACAGCAGGGCAGAGCTGGGACCGGAACCCAGCTCCATGCTGCACTCCCCCACCTGCCTCTTCCTGCAGTGGGCTGGGGGCGCTGGCTGGGCACAGGTGGTGGTGTGGAGACATCGAGGTGGAACTGTGGGCTTCTTGTCACCTGAAGGCGTCAGGTGAGGTGCTCAGAGGAGGTAATGTGAAGAAGGAAGTCAGAGGGGAGCGTATTCGGGGAGAGATCGGCTGTGGACAGTCCAGAGTCTCTGGAGCAAGAAATGACTGTGCGGATGAGGAAGACAGGCTGTCGTAGCAAGAAAATTTGGCTGGGGAAGGTCACAAATAGCCTTGAGTGTCCTGCTCAGGAGTTTAGACACCCCACTTACCTGGACCCACAACCTCTCTTGAAGCTATTCTGTGCTACTAAGTCAGATGGCAAACAGAGTCAACCGCCAGAGCCGCACTGACTATCCTGCAAAGGGAGAGGGGGCAGGGGAAGTGTGAGACCTGTGTAGTCACCGGGTGCCAGGCTCAGAACGGCCTGTGCCTGCTTCAGTACTCCACTGCCACCATCTTGAAATTCCTAATAATTTCACCTTGAAACTTGCGTTGTGTACAAGTAGTCTTAAGGGACAGCAGGGCATGTGCATGAGCAGAGGAGGTCTGCACCGACGTCGTCCCCCGAGTCTTGCCATCCCAGCCCCATAGAACTTCTCAGTGCCCCCTGCACAGAGTTGCAGTGGACCCACAGTGCAGGGGGGCTCAGCGAGACTCAGAGCGCTTACAAGGTAAAGCTGTAAGGTCCACAACTGAGGCAGTGGGGCACCGACGGCCCCAACAGGCCACTCTGTGTTAGAACTAGAGCTCGCTTCGGTGCCGGCAGAAGGCAGTGCTGTTCTAAGAACCACAGATGATCACATTTCTCGTTCACACTCCTTGCTCGTATTAGCCTACTACTACTCCTCGTGAAAATGATGACCTAGAAGGGGAGGAAAAGATGGAGAACTTCAGTGCCTTTTCCTTTCTCATCAATAAGCCAGAGAGTGTTAGTAGAATGTGTGTATATCAAGAACTGAAATAAAACAGTTGAGTTTTGTGCAGCATTTCCACTGTCTGATAAGAACAAAACACAAATGAGTTTGTGAGTTACGAAATATGAGTCCACATATGTTAGCATTTAAAACTGGCATTGCACGGTATAAAGTTGAGCAGTAAGATTCATGCTAATAATTTAAATTTTTATTTTTTCTTTACATAGAATGACATTAAATAGTAAATTTGAAAAGCACCATTATGGGCCTAGAAAGAAACCATAAAAGAAAGAAAAAGCTTTATATTTTAGTACAGCACTTAAAAGACTTAACAGCACTTCTTTTTCCCACGCGTCCATTTTGCCCTGTGTCCCACAAATTATGTCTCCTGCCCTGGAAAAACCCAATCTCTGCCCTCAAAAAAATGGTTATTTGTAAAAAATCTACTTGCTGTACTTTGCCATAATCTCAAGCAACACTATGAGATGGACTGGCCTTGAGTAAGTGTCATAGGTGAGGAATGACAAGTCACCTGAGATCACATGGCTGGTGTGGTCAGAGTCGCAGTTCAAGACCAGGTCTTTCTGACTCCAAGACATGTTCTCTCTCCACCAGGTTGTGTTACCTTAACTGAATCTACTTTTTTTTTTTTAACTTTAAGGGTTTTTTTTTAAGGTGACTTTACCCCAGAAAACATTTAAAAATAAAAATAACCAGCCCCCCAGTGTGCCAGTTTTCACACTGTATTGTGGTTTTTGTTCCCTGAACTAGACAGGATTCCTTGATAATAGGAGCTTTTCTTTTAGACTTTCTATTATGGAAAATTTCAAATTTATACAAAGTAAATGAACTCCCACGTACCCATTGCCCAGTTTCCACAATTACAAACATTCTGTCATTTTTTTTTCAATTAAAAAAAATTTTTTTAAATTATAGTAAAATACACATAACATCAAATTTACCCCTGTAGCCATTTTTAAGTGTACAGTTCAGTGGTATTAAGTACATTCACATTGTTGTACAACCATCACCACCACCCGTTTCTAGAACTTTTTTTATCTCGCAAAATGGAAAGTCTCTACCCGCTAAACAACTCCCCCTCCCTCCCTGTCCAGGCCCCGGCAACCACCATTCTGCTTTCTGTGCCTAGAAGTTGACTACTCTAGATATAAGTGGAATCAGGCAGTATTTGTCCTTTTGTTACTGGCTTGTTACTTAACATGATGTCTTCAAGGTTCATCCATGTTGTAGCATGTGCCAGAAAGTCTCTCCCTTTGAAAGCTGAATAATATTTCATTGTATGTATATTTTGTTTATCCATTCATCTGTAGATGCTTGGATTGCTTCCATCTTTTGGCCCCTGTGAGGAATGCTGCTGTAAACATAACATCCTGCCATTCTTGTATCCATACCTTGGTCTACTTCCCACCTTGAATCGTATTACTTACAGGAACTGCATTTTATTCATCTTTGTATTCCTCTAACGCAGAGTCTGGCACATACTAGGTGTTTTTAAAATGTGTGAATGGATGAAGCTTCCAAAACTGTTGTTTTTAAAATTTGAAGCAAGGGCCATAAAGAATGAACACCTTTTTTTTTTTTTAGAGTTGCAGAATAAATGTGCACATAAAATTTTGATAAATTTGTGAAGGAAAATAAGAGTTCAGTACTATAAGGATGGATCAGCAGAACAAGGAAAGTTGTCCCCTCAGAAGACTCTGAGAGATTTTATTTTTATGCCAGTACCCACAGTGCTGTGGATAAAAGCCGTTTATTTCTGGAAGTATCAAAAACGTTTGGAATCACTAACTTTACCTGTTAACAAAGATGGATTCATTAGTAATGGAATTTTCAGTTGATTCCATATGTCAAGAAGATAATCCAAGAGTAAAACTTGTCTGTTTGTAACAAAATCCTTGATAGGGTTAAGCAGCTGTGTTTAACTGTCCTCTGGGTCATAGATGGAAAACTCTACTAATGTGATCTAAGCTTGAATGCTCACGGCCTGACTTGCCTGCATTCCCGGAGCTGTCAGCCAGTAGTCCCATTGCTGAATGTCGCCTAAGAAGACAAAAGATTTAATCAGCATAACAGGAGAACTAAATCAGCAGTTCTTAACAAAGGATGGTTTAAAGATACACCTTGCCTTGCTCCTCTCCGCTGCAGAGAGTGGAGTGGGGTGGCCATTTCGATTACAGGATGGGGAACAGAGTAGCTGGGGCAAATGGTTCAGCATCTTTGATATGGACGGTCCTGTGGCAGAAACAGCCTTCACAGTGGCTTGCTTACTCCCCAGAGTGTTCTTCTCTGAGGCACTGGTGCTTTGAGTATCCATCTACCAGGAGAACCTGAAGGGTTCCCACCTGCAAGAACTCACCTGTCCTCTTGCAGGTGTTCAAGGACAAACAGAACTGAGGCCTCAAGAGAAGCCCTGGGCTGGGGATGGACCACGTGCATGATGGCTGGGCTTGGGAGGCGGTGGCGTATAAAATCCTGACTCTGCCAGCTATGGGTCTTGTCACCTCGGGCAAGTGACGCTACCTGTTGTTCTGTATAGATTTGGTGAACTGTGGTTGTCATTTCCTTAGAAAGTGAGTAGCTTCAGGGGAATGAGCCCTCCTAGCCTGTGGCCAGTCAGACCTTCATACATGACACTGGGTGGCAGTGTCCCTGTTTTTCACCAGGATTAGGATAAAACAGTTGCCCTGAACCGATGGGATTTGCTTACCTAACTCCTATTCTCCTCCTTAGACTCTGCTGAAATGTATCCACTTACTCTCACGATTTCTGACCCGCTGCCCCAGGCGGGTTAGCCCTTTCCTCTCCTGTCTCCTGTGGACACTTGGCCACCCACCCCACTCCAGTAGCGCTACACTCCATGGCAGTCTTTATTCCCATGTCTGACCAACACTGCTGATGTTGTTCTTGAAGGTTTTTGCAGAAAAAGCCCCCATTGTCACATTCTCCATCTTTCCATCCCGTGCCCGTGTCCTTTGGACCGTTTTGTCTGCACAGATATCTGACCCAGGGGGATGTCACCTCCAGTAAGTAGACAACGGGCCCAAAATATTCATGTTTCCCCAAAGCTGAGATTCTTTCTGCTCTCGTACAGCTAAATCCTGCCTCAGGCTACCCTTATATACAAATCTGGTTGCAAACTCTCGAATTTATTGGTCCCTCAGCAGACTGCTTCCTGGCGGGGCTGGGCCACAGCTCTAGGAGTGAATGCTAACGACTCCAAGGAGCATTTCCTCCAAGGAGCTCTAAACTCCCTGGACACAGGTGTCACTCACCTGGCATCGTGCTCAGAGACCTCTTTCCTGTCAGGTCAAGTGGTATCTCAGCCCCAGCGAGACCACTGGGCTCTGCACTGGCCCTGGGCAGTGTAGCGGGGAGTCTGGCAGGGCCTCTGCCCTCTTGAGCTCCTGGTCACAGGGGACACCAGTGAAGATTACTCAGCACCCAGGGGTACCCCAGGGAGAGTGGGAGCACTGAGCAAGAATGAGTGACTACCACACAGAGGCCTAGGGGCACCTGGCTGGCTCAGTTGGTTAAGTGTCTGCCTTTGGCTCAGGTCATGATCTCAAGGTCCTGGGATCAAGTCCCTCATTGGGCTCTACGCTCAGCGGGGACTCTGCTTGAGATTCTGTCTCTCCCCCTCAATCTGCCCCTCCCCCCTGCTTGTGTGCTCACGCGCTCGCTCTCTCTCAAATAAATACATAAAATCTTGAAAGAAAGAAAGAAAGAAGAAAGAAAGAAAGAAAGAAAGAAAGAAAGAAAGAAAGAAAAAGAAAAAAAGAAAAGAAAAGAAAAGAAAGAAAGAAAAAATGAGGATAGTCCAGGTACAAGGAACAGAACTGGAAAAAGCAGGGAAGCAAGTGGGAAACGACATGGCATATGATCAGGAGATGCCTTTGGAGCAGAAGGTACCTGGGGGAGCAGAGGAAAAGGGACACAAAAGGACTCTGGAAAAGAAAGCTGGGCTCAGCTTAGGAAGGGTTTGTTTGCCCAGCTAGGGAGCTAGGACTTTTCCTCTCTTCTCCAACACAGGACCCTGTGTACGTGTCACACCCTGCTAGGTGTACAGTGCTGAGTGGAACAGGTGCCATTCATGCCCACATGAAGCTTATATTCTAATGGAAGAAGTGAACATTAATCGAATAACCACCCAGCATAATGCCTCTGCAGTAAAGTTCCCGGGTAGGAAAGTAGCATGATCCAATGTGCATTTTAGAAATCTCAAAAAACTAGAGTAGATGGAGAGAGGCAACTGGAAGGGACATAGAATTAAATCTCCACCATGGTGGGCGGTGGGATGGTGAGCAGGGACAACCCTGATTCCTTTCACTGGCAAAGCAAGGAGGACTTGGGCAGTGTGATAGGTCCATGGGGAGCTATGATAATGCCACCTTAAGAAAGAAACAGATGTGGGGTACAGTCCAGGTGGGCTAATAATTGGGAGTTTTGGCCATTTGAGTCTGAGGTGCTAATGGGCCATCCAGGTGGGGGTTGAGACATATGGTTTTGGAGCAAAGGAGGCCTGAGCTACAATTTTATCACAGGTCATCAGTGCATAGGTGACACTACTCATGGATGAGATGGCCTGGAGAGGGACACGATCGCCCTGCTGTGCTTCCCAGTGTGGAAGCAGAACTTGCAGGCCACAGGGATGGGATGCTCGGTGGGCTTTAGTTTATTACTAGCCCATCTCCCTATTCAGCAAGAAAGATGTAAATCCATGGCAAAATAGTCAATGTCATGAAAAGTTCTTTTTCCTGAGGAACCAGTTCTGCTTTTTGTTCTCACAGACAATGTAAAGTTTGCATGTTTCCCTTCTTGCTTTCGAAGCCAGGAAGCTCAGAGCTAATTTTGAGACTTTATTTTAGGAACCATGTAGGATCTGCATATCCAGATACTCTTTTCCCAATTAAACACATTTTATATATTTACGTATTCTTCAGCTCTGATTTTTTTTCTTTCTTATGGGTGCTCGCGTAGGCTGCCTCAGATCCTTTGTAAAATTAGGTGGGGCTTACCTGTATAAAAACAAGCCCTCCCCCACCCTAATTTTTGGGGTCATCCTTGCACCTTTTGTGCAATGTTTGCCCCATTGCTGAGCTAATACTGGCCAGATTTAAGCAGGAGGAACCCTTGGAATTCACAGCAGCCAGACAGTAAATTTAACACTCACGTAACTCATTAAAACAGGATAAAAGCGCAGCTTCAAACATCTCTGTATCTGTCACCAAGTCTGTGAAGGGAGGGGTACCTTTAATTCAGTTCAAGGTGTAAAAGTCTGATCTTTCAGAATTGAGGATATACCACCGAAATTAAAGACTTGTCTGAGGAGATGAGCACTCCAAATCCCTTCAAAGAAGGATCGAGGTGTTGACTACAAGGATGGGATGTGTCTTCAGCTTCGGCTGTTGTTTTCTTCACTCATAAAACATAGTTTGGTAAAAGCATGCCTCCTCATCAAACTGCATGAGCACACAGTTGACTGGATGGTAAATCTTATTTTTGATTAGCCCTGCTTTTTAATATAAATAATTACTTCAAAATGATAATTTGCTATTGATCGAGATCACTGTGTAAATGGTTTTCAAACGGTGTTCCACAGCCGGTGCCTCAGGGACTGCAAAGGTGCTGGGGTGTTGAAGAAGACAGCTCAGCCACCACCCCTGCGCCCCCCCCAAACACCACCGCACCCCCCGCTTCCCGAAGAGCAGCTGGGCAATTTTATGTAGCAGGGCTCCTTGTGCATAAAGGTGCTACTTGGATTCTCTTCAAAGTGAAAAGAAAAGTCTGGAAGCTATCACATTGGAGGGCACATCCCACTAACTTGCTGTTGGGTTATGACTGGCTCCTGAGGAAGGGGCCAGGGGTAGGGTTCGGAATCTCGGCCTCCTACCAGCTCTGGGACTTTTTTTTTTTTTTTTTAAGATTTTATTTATTTATTTGTCAGAGAGACACAGCGAGAGCAGAGACACAAGCAGGGGGAGTGGGAGAGGGAGAAGCAGGCTTCCTGCGGAGCAGGGAGCCCGATGCGGGTCTCGATCCCAGGACCCTGGGATCATGACCTGAGCTGAAGGCAGACGCTTAACAACTGAGCCACCCAGGCGCCCCCCAGCTCTGGGACTTTGGGGGATGACTTTTCCTCTCTGAAACTGCCTCCTCTTCCATAGAACAGAACTCCTTTGATGACAGTAGCCACTTTACCAAGTAAATGAGGATTAAATAAATTAGCTGTAGAAGTGCCATCTAACCGAGTTTAAGAACTGACCGCCGCCCTCACCTGCTCCTCCAACCCTCCTTTCCCATCTCCGTTTCCCAGGAGGAACCAATCACCTTCTGTGAAGAAGCCTTCGTGTCCCACTATCGCTCGGGAGCCATGAGGCAGTTCCTGCAGAATGCCACCCAGCTGCAGCTCTTCAAACAGGTACCCAGCCCTCCCCGTGGAGGGTAGCCCATCTGGACCCCCGATGGGGATTTCTGCAGCTGTCCTGCTGTAAGCCCTGAGGCTGCGGGCATGCTGGGACCCAGGCCCAGCTGGAGGGGGCTGAGGGTCTGGGGAGGGGGATGGGTGCAGAGGGTGGTCAGTAACCAGGCCAACCCTCCACAAATAGGCCATTCACTGGCACAGGTTATCATAAACGCAGAGCCAGTGTTTTAAAAACTTGTTTGTTTGTTTAACTCACTTTTCCAAAGGCCCTTTCCTGTCTTGGGAAGCATGGTGGTTCTTTGGTCGTGCACTGAGGTGCCCAGCTGCTTGGTTTTCCCCCCTGTTTCTTTGCCTAAGCTGTTATGCTTTTGTTCTTTCTTTATATAGTTTATAGATGGTAGACTGGACCTTCTCAATTCTGGCAAAGGTTTCAGTGACGTTTTTGAAGAGGAGATCAGCATGGGCGAGTATGCTGGTGAGAAGCAGTTCGTTTTCCCTTCTGTGCCGTGGGCTGCTATGTGGGACTAGGGTGTGCGTGGCAGGGAGTGGCAGTGGCTTCTTTTTTCCTTCAGTGGGGGTTGGGGAGAGACTCACTTCACCCCCGGCCTTGAAATGTCTGAGATCCTTTGTCCTGGGGTCATTCACTTGCCCTGGGCGGCCAGAGTCTAGTGAAATGTAGTGGCCAGCATGCTGTGACACAAAGCACTCAAGACCCTGAGTTAGGAGAGCTGGCTTCACATCAGGGCCCCGCCTCCAGGGAAGCCATGAGAGCTTGGTCAGGCCATGGCACCTCTTCAGCTGAAGTGCCCCCGTCTCTGCACTGGGGAGAACGGTGCCCGCCTCACAAGAGTCCTGTGGAGATTGACTCGGAGTCTGTGAGGACAGATGCGGGCACGGGGTCACTGCTAAACGAGTGTTTCTTTAAAAGGTGAAAATCATCACAGAGTGCCCAGTCTCCACAGACCGTTAGACCTGGAGGGGTCATCCTCATGATTCAGAGGCGGCCTCTGAGGCCGAGAGAGGTGTTCCTAGTGGACCCTGCCTCCTGAATCCCAGTCTGGGCTTCTTGCCAAATTCCGAAGCCTTAGTCTGTGGCAGCGAAGACAGAACCAAATGCAAAGTAATAATAATCCTGCTGTTGGCCCCCTCTTATTGCTGGGCATGTGCCTGGTCTGGACTAAGCTTCTATGATATAACTGGTGATCCATAAATTCAGAGAGTCAGGCATAATGTCCCCTGCAAAGCCCCGTTCACAGGCCTGAGCAGCCTGTGCTGCATGGAGAGCACAAGCACCAATAAAACCAGTCTGCGGACAGTGACAGTGAGTCAGTGATGGGCATTTCCTGAACGCCCGCCATGTCCAGAGCCCCAGAGAGTAAGAAACAGAGGACCGGGTTTTGCCCTCACGGAGGAGCTTTTACTGATAGGAGAAAGAGATGCATAACTAAAGACAAATACAGGTTAAACCAGTGCAGGAAAAGGAGCAGAAATAGGCTTTTATGCAGCCAGAATAGGACTCCACTAATCCTCACTCTGTAACGTGAGGGCTTCACAAAGGAGGCAGCACTCTCCGAGATGAATATGAGTTCTGAGGAGAAGACGGGCTTTATGTGTTGTTCAACGAAGTCACGTCATTCGGAGCTTCTAGAAAAGCTGTCCAGTGATAAGACCTCCTTATCCCACCAGAAAAAAATGAACAAGTCCCCCAACAACGCCTCCCTTTTCTTTCCCTATCACTACTCAAGTGTCTTGGGGCTGAGCGTGTGTCCGGCAGTGTGGGCACATGCAGCCCTGAGGTGCCTGCCCTGCGGTGGCTCACAGAACTGCAGAGACTGGACTTTGGAGTGGGAGTTAGCTATTTTAGCGGACTGTTCAGAGGAAGGGTTCAGAGGAAATGACATGGGAGCCGTTGGTTGAGTATCCTCAGCAGAGAGAGTAGGGAATG
The DNA here is from genome assembly GCF_037043125.1 of Eumetopias jubatus. Classification (NCBI taxonomy): domain Eukaryota; kingdom Metazoa; phylum Chordata; class Mammalia; order Carnivora; family Otariidae; genus Eumetopias; species Eumetopias jubatus. The sequence continues at coordinate 83,701,660 of NW_028274821.1, read as the reverse complement.
GTGGCCAGCCAGGGGAACAGCGTTTGTGAGGGAGTGGAGGGTGGAGGGGATGGACGTACGGGATGGAAAGGCCGAGGGTGGGTGGAACCAAGACAAGACTGGAGAAGACAGTCAGGCGTGCTAAGGAGTCTGACCCCACCTCTATGCAGTAGGCAACAAGGAAGGAGGATTTGAGTTGGTACTCAGGGCACTGATAGGATCGGATCTCTGTTTGAAAAAGAAAACTTGTGGCAGCAACTCACTGTTGCCTCCTGTGGGCAGTGAAGCATGGGAGCCTCAGTGTGTTTCTCCAGATTTTGAACTTTCCAAGTCCTGCTTGCTAAGCAATTCGAGGAACTCCTGAGAGCACATAACTTCAACCACTTCTCTGACTCCTCTTTCCCCAGGCAGCGATAAACTCTACCATCAATGGCTCTCCACAGTCCGGGTAAGTGTGCACCCCACAGAGCCCCCCGGGCCCCTCCGGAGCCTCCTGGCAGCCCCCCACTTCCCCTGCCACCCGCAAGGTGGTCATTCAGCCCCAGGGCCCTCCACTCTTTCAGCTGAAGATGCTTCTGCTTGTAAAGCCAGGCCATCTAGTGCCAGGGGGAGGCTTGTATGATGAGACTGTCCAGAGCAGCCCTCAGTGAGGCTAAGGAGAGCCAGGAGAAGCCTCCTTGTCTCAGGAAGCTGGCCAAGGCATGTTGAGTAGATATGGTTATCCTAGAGCATTTCTGGAGGTCTCGTCTCCTTCTAGACCAGTGCGATTGGGACGTTTTCATAGGAAAACCAAAAATGTGCCCCTCTTGCTGCTCGGTGTCCACGGCAAAGGCTCCTGGGAAGATGGGGTTTTTCACCCTTCGCTGTTGTTATGAACAGCATCTTGTTGTGTTGGAAGCTAAGTGCTTAGGTCTTCAGAAGCCACTAAAGAAGTCCAATTCTTGCCTCTGCATGGGTTTATCAGTGTGTATATCCTGAGGGCCTCCTGTGGACTGGGCGCCATACTGGGGATACAGTGGGGAGCAGGAGGACACAGTCCCTGCCCTGGGGGAGCTCCCTGTCTTCTTAGGGTTGCACACGTGAACAGGCAACTCCAGCAGAATGTGATAAGTGTTCTCCCTGCTTGTGGGCCGAGCACACCTCTGGCCGAGAGTAAGCAGTTCCTCAGTGAAAGACCTCTTTTGTTCTTCTTGTATGGCCAAACACTGCACTTGGCAAATCATAGACAAGCAATAAGGACTTGTTGATTGACTGATAAAAGGAGTTTTAATACTCCAAAGGACCATTGAAATAGGATACTGAGTAATTTTGGAAAGCAGTATGGAATAAATGAGTGGGTAAAAATTTCATATTGTCCTACAACATAGAATGCCTTCTAGGTCAAACTGCAATGTTTTCAATTAAAGCTCAAAATTTCTAATACAGGTGCTACCAGAAATTGTGCTAAGAGTTAATCCCCGTAATTACAGTACTGTATTTTATTCTTTTATATACCCACTCGATCCAGTCTCTCTCTCTGTTCAAATCAGGTAGAATTATCTTTCCAAACCACCACAGATCTGATTATTGATGCATCTGATTAAAAATCCTCTGGAGTATGGTCTCCATATCCTGGCCCCTCAAGAGCTGGCCCCATCTGGCCTCAGCCCCGTGTACTGGTCCTCCCGTGATACGCTGGCCACTTGCTAGGAACACACCAGGGCTGTCCAGCGTCTGCACTTTTTTAATGTGCAATTCTCCAGCCCTAGAATGTCCTTACGCTTCCCGTCCCCCCACATGAACCCTTCATCCTCTAACGCCTTCTCTGACCCTGCACACACCTTGTGCACACAGCCAGTGCAGCTGTCCCGACCTTCGGGTGCAGCTGGGGCGCCCCCCAGCCTGGAGGCCCTTGAGCGTGAAGGCTGGCCTTCCTGTGACTCAGTACCCTCCAAGGCTAACACAGGGTGTCTCTGCAGTGAGCCCTCACAAAACGTCTAGAGCCTATGCACTGCATATCCGTTCGTTGCCTCCTTTGTGTACTGGGAAAACCATCCCTCCTCCTCTTCTCCTCTGTTCTCCCAAAGAAACTGAACCAAGAAATTGGTATGTTGGATTTGTACGAAAGCCATGATTCACGTTGATGGCTACTCATTCTTTCCTTCCCTCAAGATATCAATGTTAAGGAAGGCAGCCTACCAGAGTGATTAAAAATAACAACACAGAAAACCAAGGTGAGGAAAGGAAGGCACGTGACCGAGGGTAGCTAAATAAACTAGATTTTCTTGAGAAGCCACAGATTACTGTGGGGAAACCTTGCCTCAGAGAGCCTGCGAAGAGCTTTTCTTCCAGCCAGAGGAGAGGTGCCAAGCAAAACACCGAGTCCCCCTGCAGCTAGTTATCACTATCTTCGTTCTCACCCTGCTCTCCCAGTACCCACCCATTGCGATCCTGCCACGGCCATAACTAATTGCCCGGGACCGGTTACCATCTAGGCCTGTTCCCCTAATTAAATTACACACTCTTGGAATGTTGCTTAACTTGTTTAAAGAGGAGAGGTTTTTGTTGGTGTTGGCCCACTCTGTCTTGAGTCCCTATTGCTAATTGATTTCTATTATAGAAAGGAAGCGGAGCAATTCTGAACACTGTAAAAACGAAAGCGAACCCGGCTATGAAGACTGTCTATAAATTTGTGAGTACTGGTCTTGGTCTCAGGATCCGAACAGATCTGTCCCTCGGCATGATGAAACTCTTCAACCTAGCTGGCTCTATACTGCAGAGAGGATTCAGGGGCTGCTGTGCTGTTTCCTAAAGCTTCCACGGCTCTTAGAATTACTTAGTGTTGATTATTTGGTGACCAGGTCAGTGATGTTTTTCATGTTAAACTGTTTCTGCTCACAGTTGCTGCAGTCAAGACGTGGGAAGCCACGGGTTTTAGCTTTTAATAAAATGTAGACCAGGTGGCTAAAATGCTGGCTGATCTGCGCTTGTGTCCCTGAGAGCCAGAGGCGTGGTCAACCGGGCGTTCTGGTAAAACCTTTCCTACGGGGACCCCATTATCATGTCAGAATGAAGCAGCTCCTTTGCTGGTTACTGAAAAGTGTTCATGGTGGGACACGCTCCCTAACTGTCGTCCCAAATTCTTCATCATCTCTTTCGCCACTACCCTATAGGACTTGCATTGTTTGTGAGACTCATGCCCACAGCAGAGAGAAAATAGGAGAACACGGCCGCTCCCAATCCGATGTTCCATCTCTTACAAGCCTCAAGTATTTTTTTTTTCCTCATGGTTTCTCTTGCTTGCTAATTTGACTGTGAGCCACTTGGGTGGTTTTGTTTTATTTCCATTTTTAATTTTGTTAGTCCTTTCTGTGCTTAAGTTGTAGTTATTTTAACCGGGCGGGTGGCTGCCAACAGAACCACACAGGTCTAAAATGACGGAAAATAAAACCCAGGGTGTGTGGCGAAATGAGATTTAAGAAACGACACCAGGGGAACCCAGCAAAGTGTCTGCTCAGGCCAGTCAGCCCCGGCAGAAAATTGGTCCCGAGGCCCTGCCCCGGTGAAATGTAACAGATATTCAGATTTTTGCAGCCTCAAAAACTGCTGTTCCGTCTGCACTTACTGGTGGCTGTCCCCAGGCTGCTGAGATAAATAATTACAGAAAGCAGAAGAAGGCCTTCCGAAGCGGGGAGAGGGAAAAAAAAAAACAACCCAGGGCCATCAAAATGCAGAAAATAAAATCTCTGTCACCTCTTTAAGGGATTTTTTTAACCTATTAACATTGTATTTGTTTTCGACTTGATGATCCCATTTTTCCTTTTTTTTTCTAGTAATCAGAGAAGGTGATTCACGACGGATTGAAATCAAGCATAGTCCCTGCTGGAAACAGAGAGGGAATCTTAACTTAAATTAATTTTTCATGCAGGCAAAAGATCATGCAAAAATGGGAATAAAAGAGGTGAAAAACCGCTTGAAGCAAAAGGTACTTGAAGTTCTTATTCAAAATGTATAAGCACCGTGTATGAAATGCGTGGCCACAAAAAAGTATGATGTGATCAATAGAGGGCTGTTTGATACAGTGTTGTTAGCACACTTCAAAATGCATTACCAGCTGTCCGGGAGTTTTCACACTGTTATAAATATTCACAGACAAAAAACTGTCTTCAAATAACATTAAGACTGGCTTAAACCCACAAAGGCAAGCAAGTTCAGAGTTACCACTATCATTCTGCCCCTTGCCCACCCCACTGGGCCTGGGGTTCACGGGGCTCTTAGAAATTGGCTCAGCCTCCCCCTCTGGGCACCTCCCCTTCCCACAGCTGACCTCTGTCCCGGGGCGGCTGGTAACCAAAATCAAGAAGCATCTCCAGGGAAATGACCTCCGGGGTTCGGGCATGCACGTGGCCACCACGCAGATACAGGGCACACAAAGGGTGGGTTTCAGGAGGATGCCGCGGGCTCTCCTCACAGTGCTGGCCTAACCAAGAGGAGCCCAGCAGTTCCTGTTTGAGACTCTTGGGCAACAGGGCTCTGATTTGTCTTCCTGGACCGTCAGTAAAATGGTACGAAATCCTACAGGCTCCATGCTGGCCAAGAGTCCCCTGCCTGATTCTCTAGCCTCGCACAGGGAGGTTAATACATCAGAGGGCATTTTTACGTGATGACGAACGTCATCATTATCAGTTACCACTCTTCGATAACCACTTACTGAGGATGGTCCAGGCTGGGAGCTTTCACATTTAAGCCTTAGAACAATGCTGAGGGAGGGTATGATTCCCATTTCATGTGTAGAGAGCCTAGACTATGATTCGGAGGTGAAGGAATTTGCCCAAGGTCACACTGTTGGAGCCTACGGAGCGTGGATCGGGTTCCGGACCCATCCATTTCCAGTGTCCATGCCCTTACCACGACAGCGTTTCGTGCTGCCCTCCTGAGACAAGTGTTTGCTTTCCAAAACACGTTTGGGAGCATTTACTTCATTATCCCACACCCCCAAAATGTGCAACTCTAACAAGGGCCTTTGCCTGTCTCGGCAGTTTTTTTTAAAATTTGAAAGCAGTTTTAATTTTATGAAGTCAGAAAGGATCTCTAATTAACTTGAAATGGTCCAAGGAATTGATTCCTTTCTTTTAATTGCAAAATAATTTGTTATGACTGAGCATTTAAATTCCTAGTTTCAGCTGAGAGTGAATTTCTAACAGCTGAGATTCAAGTCCCGAAATAAAAATCCTGCCTGTACGTCCAGGTGGACCCTAACTGTGGTCTGTTGTGCCCTGCCAGAGGCTGAGAGGTGGAATTCTTTCCTTGGATGTTAAGTCCGATCCATACTTTTTTATCTCCTATCCCAGTCACATGGAACTGAGTTGGATAAAATACAGAATGGCAGGGAGGGGGTATTTCTCTCACCAAATTTTCCCTCCTTGATGACCTGATCATAGGCTCAGCTGGTATTAGAATACTCCTTGAAGCAAGTAAAGAAAGGGGTCCCTCCTCAGGCCGAGGACAGATGCTCCTCATTGGTCGGATCTGCTCTCTGCAGGCCGTCGCCTCCCTCCCGGTACGTGGAAGCCTTGGGCCTGACGAAAATCCCCTTTTTCTGATACGTAACATTTCTGCAAATAACTAGTTAAGCCCCAGTTTTTTGCTGTTGTGGTTCAAAGGTTACTTAAACAATCTAGATCACCCTCCTTCCACACCACCTCCCCTTCCTTTCCTTGATAGTATCTAAAGCGGGTTTTCTTCCCCCCTCCCCTTCTCCTCTTCCCCCTGCCAGTCTTTTCAAGAACAGCTTCAGGAGATAATGTTCTATAGAAAGTGTCAGTACATTTCAGGTGACACAAATGGTGAAGGCATTTTATAGAAATGTGGCTTGTCACCATCGGACTGTTGACAGATCTATTAGTGCACCTTTTTCAATTTTCACTTTTCCCCCCTTCGGTCTTACAGATTTCTATAGACTTGATATTTTGCAGTTGTTCTTGGAAGAGCTATTTTGTAATTGAAACTCTAGCATTGTTCAGTGCAGGCAGGACTTGGCTCTCCTGTTCCCTTTCTTGAGCTAATTTAGGATTTGGCTCCATCTGACCTCTCTCACTGCAGTAGAAAATATTTCCTTGGCTTTTTTGTTCCCCTCTCCTCTGCCCCCTCCCCTTCACATGGCAACATATCTGTGTGGCTCCCCAGATGTGTCTAATGCAGACATCTCAAGTTTGGTTTCTGCTATGAAATTGAGGCAGTTCCCAACAAAGATCCAATTTTCAAATGTACTGGGCTGCCACCTGGCCTCCTCTAACTCTGCATAGTGATGGTGACCTCGCAGATATAATCAAGAACCCAGTCTTGCCCTCTGCGCTCTCGCCTTGGGTTTGAATTGCAAATAGAAAATGTGGGGCCGACCTGCGGAGAGGTCACCATGGTGCGTGGAGGGTCCATCTCTAATATGACTGAGCAGGGCCCCTTTTCCATCCCTTGTTCATTTGTGCTGCAGATTTTCAAAGCATCTGAAAGAGGAGCTTTCAGGTATCTGTGTGACCATTGGCAAATAATTGTTAATAGTTACTATAGTGTGGCTTTATTCCATACCTGCTCTGCTTCAGCCCAACAACAAAAAAAGAAGGATGGATGACATATTTCTCTAGATAAATGCAGCAAGGTGGTCAAGTTCTTTAGCTTGGCCTCCTTTGAAGTCTGAGTTGCTCAAAATTAGGAAGAAGAAACGGCCAAGATGCTACCCAGCTGCTGCTCTCTAAAGGAAGGATGTGGTGCTCTCCTCCAGAGCGTCTCCCCGTCGGACCTGGCGTGCAGGAGAATGCCGCATGGCTGGGCTCCTGACTGTCAGCACACCACATTCTCTGGCCACACAGTGCGAGGCTGGCATCAGCGAGCCCTGTTTGAAAGACGATGGGCACACACGTGCTCCTTCTCACCTGCAGGGAACATTAAGATACTCACATAAGGATGTCATTTTTTTGTCCATTGGGAAACCCCTGAAAAACGATCTTTTTTTTCTTCAGTATCAGAATGATTGAATCAGATGGGCCCATTTCACAGCCCTTTTGAAAGTTTCTAAATCTTTGATCCTGGGAAGATAAATTGAGCTTGTCGATGTAAGAGTTTGTGACGGAGAGGAGCAAATTCACAGTTAGGTCAGCGAAGCCTTGAGTCTCTGGCCAAACGTTTCTGAGTGTATTGAAGGGAGTAAGCGTGTGTGGGCCAGGGAGACCTAGGTAGACTCTCGTAGAACAGACATTTTCACACCTTATCACACAACTGTCAGCTCCCTGTCTCCAGCACATTAAAATACGCTGCAGCCTCAATCACAGAAATTCCAACTTTGGATATTGTTTTGATATCAATATTCATAGTTTAATTTGCATTCGCTGTGGTGTGAAGTAGACTGCAAGAGAAGGGCGCTGCACGAGTCTGAAAATGGAGACCAGCAATCTCAGTCAGAGATGTGAAGGGCTCTGCCTCACGCCCACCGGGGCCTTTGAACCCCTGACGCCGCGGTCTGGTATTTGGGCTTCTGAGGTAGATCAGCTAGGTTTAGTGCTGCTTGGTTGTGTAGGATATTAACTGTGTGACCTTGAGTAAGTTAGTAGACCTCTCTGAACCTGGTTTTTTTCCTCATGTAACTAGGAAAACGATCGACTTTTACTGGATTGTTGTAAGGATTAGAAGAGGTGATGGCTTTCAGCAGCAACACCTAGGAGCCACTCATGAAATGGAAATTTCCATCCTGTTCATTTCCTCATATCCCACATCCAGAGCAGCCGATCTCTCCAGACGCCCACGTGTACACCCCCTGAGAGCATGGCTGGCATGCTCTCCCTCCCTTTTGGTCATCCGCACGGCCACCAGCAATTTTTCTAGGACGCAGCACTGACTGTGAGGAGGCACTCTCTTGATTAAAACCTTCCAGACCTTTCAGACTGTCCTCCACCTCAGCCAGGGGGCTTCTTGGAATGTCCCAGCTGCTGAGCCACTTGCCCTTCCTTAACCAGGTGGTGCTGTCTACATACCCCCGGCCAGGAAGGTTCTACCTGCATCTCTGCCTCATGAAGTCATATCCCCAGCTCCTTCCAGGTCCAGCCCCCTCCCCAGCTCCTACCCAAGGCCACTCAGCCCCCTTCCTCCCCTGGGTTTCTGCCTCCTGACTTCTCAGAGGTACTCTGTCCAGTGACGTACTGCGTGCTGTCCCTGCCTCCTCCACAGACAGGTGGAGGGTAGACCCCAGTCGTGATTTTTGATTCCAGCAAACTCTTAGGAAAAGTGATGGGAACTGAATTATTTTCTGACTCCTTTACTTTACCAAGAGATGGGAACAGGTTGGGCCCCAGGGCTCCTGGTAAGAGATTTGTCACTCTGTGGTGGCCTCTGATCCGCAGCTCTGTCTAGTGCCTTCCTCCTATGTGACCCTTCAGGAAGGAACAGATTTACCCCTCCTGTCAGCTTCTTGGTTTTGCATTTTCAAAAATGACATTTCGACAGTCTTTTTTTTTTTTCCTGTTTACAAACAAAAAACATGTTTATTGGAGACAATTCAACAAATCAGACAAGCAAAAAGAAAATGATCTGGTTTTTATAACCTGCATTTTCACTTACTGTATTCTGAGTATTTCCCAGGCCACTAAAGGTTTCTTCTGCCTGTCATTGTTTTAAGTGGCTACAGAAAATTTTATCTGATGGGCGTATATACATTAATCAGTCCCTTTCTTGGATACTTAGCTCCAGTTTTTTTTTTCTAGGCCAGGTATTCTCATAGGTAAAACATTGCAGGAATTCTTAATTATTTCATTAGGATAAATTTCTAGGAATGTAATTAATGGGCCGGAGGGCATGCACCTCTCTTAGGGTTTTGATATAAATTGCCAATTTGTATTCCCTCCAGAAGGGTATGAGAGTGCCTATTTTCCCAAACCCTTTGCTGGCAGCTCCTCAGCTCATTCTGAGACCACAGTTTCTTTAATCACAGGATCTCTACTGTGTCTGAGATCTCTGCTAGTAGATACAGTAGAAGATGTGAGTTGGCTCTATTTCTTTCTTGACTAGGGCTCCTCCCACTCTGCTGTCTCTGGGAGGAAGCAGTTGTCCTTCCCCAGCTGTAGGAAATAGTGAAGAAGTGAATAAATTGGCAGGGCGAGCCACGGGACTTTGTAAGAAGTCTTTTGCACTTTGGGATCTTCTAACTGAAGAAAATTAATGTGCAGCACTGTTTTTTGATGCACAAGCACATTTGTATATTGGACACATTTGCCTTCCAAATGTTCAACTCCGTTTACAAAGATTGATCGGAGAGCGTGTACTATATATTCAAGGCTCTGAGGCAGAGAACCCAAACCCCAAGCAATTGACATTCTTTAGGGATAAGAAGTAAGTGCAAAGAGAGCAGAAGGGGTGGTAGTAGAGGGTCAATGTAACAGAAGGGGGAGATCACACCTCCTCACTCAGAATACCTTCACGTACGCTGCTGTCATGGGTCGATACTAGTATAAACGCCAGAAATCACAGAGCTCTTGGTTCCTCCACTTTCTAGCTGTGTGGCTTTGGGTGAGTTGCCCCCTTTGAGCCTTGTTTCCTCACCTATAAAAGAGCGATAATCCTGTTTACCTTGTGGTTGCTGTGGAAACTAAGTGTGATCGTGAAGGTCAAGGGTCTGCAAAAGTGCCTACCAGTAGTAGATGCTCAGCACAGCCAAGGGAAGCTCTTTTTAGACGGTGCTTTTTCCATTTTGCAGGGGATACGAGCTATCAGTTCAGTTTGCATAGGACTGTAACGTTTTCCAAGCTCCCTCATGTTTCATCTCCTTTAATTCATTCTCCCTGTAGCTTTGAAGTTCACCAAGCAGGTGGTGGTCTCCCCATTGTAAAAATAAAAAATAGGTACAAGACAGTGTTTACTTACGAGCTTAAACTAAGACACCTTTCCCAAAACCACCACACACGTTTTTTAAAATAGCTATCATCTTATAGTTTTTATTACTATCAATATTTTCTCACCATGTAACCTTACTGCGCCATTTCTTTATATTTTTTCCAGCCTGTCACTCACACACACATGCAATATTTTTCATGAACTAAAAATTGATTCTTTTTCTTTTCTTTCTTTCTTTTACTTTTTTTTTTTTTTTTTTTAACACTGTTTGGCTTTACTCAACCTTTGTGTCTGTCTTCTCAGTAACCCCACCTGGATCCGGAGTGACCCTTTTGCCCTTTGTTACTTTCTGGCGCAGATGGAGCCCCTCCCCTTCTTTGTTCCACTTGACCTGAGCACCTTAGGGCAGCCCCTTTTCTAAAAGAGCCATTTCTAATTGGCTATCGGCAGCCTCTCATCATGCAGGCTACGACTTGGGGGCCACTTACTGCAGTCCCTCCCTGTGAAATCAAGAGGCCATCACCTCCCTGTGTTGTTACCAAGCAGGGCTAGAGGCTGCAGCTGGGTGTGTGGGGTTGAATGTAGCAAGATCCCTACAGTTTATTATAATAAAGTTTATACCTTTATTAGTAGGTATTCCCTTATTACTAAGTGCTGTACGTAGTACATTATTGAATCATAATGTTCTAGACACACTTATATCGCTTTATTTTCTTTACTCCTCACAGCTACCATATCCCCATTTTATAGACAAGGAGACAGAGATTCACAAATGTTCCATGTGTTTCTTCCTTAATGCATTATTATCCAATAAGGGACCACTTTCCTCTATTTGCCACCATTCTCTTTATGTGGCTAAGTTAAAAGCAACCCGTTGTCAAGTCTTTTGTGGGCAGAATTTAATGAGTACCAAAGGTGTGTTTCTTGTTGACCAAAATAGGACTTGTTTTGCAATGAAAAGAATTGGAATTTTTCTTTATTATTTCATTCTGACTGGGAGTATTTTTACTTGGTTAAAAAAAATAATTATTTAAATGTTTTTCATTTGTACGTTTATTCTCTGCCTTGCTCCAATGAAGGTCTAAGCAACTTTCACAACTTGAGTAAAACGTGTGGTCCATACAGCACAAGTGGGCACCATCCCTATCTCAAAGAACCAAAGGAAGCATTACCTGCCTTTTGCACATTGGAGTTTTTTTTTTTCTTCATATTTTGACTTCATTCAAAAGCTCAAATTAAATGTAAATTTCTGAATTTCAATATATTACTTGGGTTCCCTAAATGTTCTCCAAGTCATAAACTCTGAACTCAGACTTGGGTTTCCTCATTCTCTGCCAGAAAAACTAGGTAAGGCTAGGAAAGGGGGCGGGGGGGGGCACAAACACCTCGTTTTCACAGACAGTAATGTCATCATTAAGCAAACGTGGAGACAGTGTCCACACTCACAAATAACAAACTATGCAAATTAAAACAACAATGAGGTCTAATTTTGCACCTCTTAAATTAGCAATACATTTTTAAAATGATAAGGCTAACAAGTACCATGAAACTGATAACTCATCCATTGTCAGTGGTTGGTGTAAATTGGGGAGCAATTTGGTAGAATGAATAAAAAGGCTTAAGGTGTTCATATCTTTTGACCTAGTAATTTCATTCCTAGGGATTTCTATAAAAGAAATAATCCAAAAGAAAGAAAAACTGCAATGTTTATCACTATGGTATTTAGGAAGTAAAAAAAGAAGAAATAAGGAATAATCTAAATGCCCAATAGTAGTAGAGTGGTTTATTAAATTATTATATATCCACTCAATGAAATATTATGCATCTAATAAAATTATCATTAAAATGACTATAGCACCATGGAGATGCTTATAGTGGGAAAAAATAGAATGTAAAATTATGCATGAGCTGTGATTGCAAGTAATTTTTAAATGCATGTGGACAAAGTGAATATGTAAAAATGGAAATAGCTGTGGAAGATAGTAGGACAAAAAGATTCCCCCCACCCCGCTATTATGAATTATTATGTTGTCTTTGTAATTTAATCTGTATGATTTTGGTTTCTCCTGTCCTTAAAAGTCAAAGAGCCAAGTTACCCTTCTGCTTCCTCCATCTCCAGCAGGAGGAGAGGCTCTGAACATCCCAGAGGGAGTGTTCCGTGGCAGGACCTGAGCTGTGGGGTGGGAAGGGGCACCTGCTCGCGGCACGTAGCGTGACCCCAACACCAATCCCAACTGGCTTCTCCCCGCAGGACATCACCGAGAATGGCTGTGCCCCCACCATGGAAGAGCAGCTGCCAAAGACTGTGCCGTCCCCACTGGTGGAGGCCAAGGACCCGAAGCTCCGAGAAGACCGGAGGCCAATCACAGTCCACTTCGGACAGGTATGTACCCTGGCCCCTGGACTGGTCTTGTTTTGTTTTTATTTTTTTTTTTTAGCAGAAGCTAGAGCACTGCGGCAGACAGGCTTTTCGTTTCCGGTCTCTTTGGCAAAACCACTCCACGGAGCTTTGCACATCTTTGAATGTTTGTTTGGTACAAATGTGGTTTGAAGGGGAATTTTTCAAAAATTTTGAGGAGCCAGCATGGCTCGGGTCATAAACGAGCTCAGCTCTTGAATGAAGTCATTAAATGCGGCTGCCGCCTCCCCCACTCCAAGGCACTCCGTTGAAGGCGCCTCCGTTAGCTAAGCATCTCATTAGAACACTTAGCATCCCAGGCCCTTCTTTGCACCTTCAAATAAAAGGCAACAAGCGAAGTCTTAAAAAAAAATCAATTAGGAGTTCTTTATTAATGTACTTCCTGAAAATCAATATCGGGAGTCGTGCTTCTCAGAGTAAACACCCGCGCTACTATTCCAGAGCTCTGATTCTTTCACCAACTATTTTTGATGACCCGAGCATTTGAAAAATTGTCTATTCGTTTGATTTTTTCCCCCTTCAGTAAAACGTCATATTCCATATAGAAACTGAATTTTTAAATCTATTTCCAAGCAGTGCTTGTATTTTTAGCTGAAAAAGATTGTACACTCTCCCCTATTTCTTTTGAATTGACTGTCTTGATGAGCAAAAGTCGTAATTATTTGGTTTGTGAAAAATGGCTCTCAGCAAGATGTGACTGTGACAACAATTTGCAAAGTTACTTATTTTTAAATCACTTGATTCTTGAGCCATTTATTAGATGGAGCATCATCTTTATGATTTTATCTTAAATACGATTGCTTTTTCATCACATAAAGGATCTAGAGACATTTTAAATGCCCTGTTTTTAACAGACATTTATCAAGTGCCTACTGTGTACCGGCATTGAGCTCTTTAGAAATGAAGTGAATTAATGAAATGGTTGCTCTGGGTTATCATGGTAAGGGGTGAGTTTGTTGATGTAAGAATCTTCCTCTGTAATCAGTATTTTCAGATCATACAATCCTACATCTTAAACCTGGGGAGGTTCGTCCCTTTTTCGGATTTTACACTTAAAAAAGGACGTTATAAAAATTGAAATGTAGTGCGAGAAAGGAGCATTCTCGGGGCAGGGCTCACTTGGTTAATGCTTCTCTTCCGCTGGTGGTGTGTTTCCACCCCTGAAGAGCTGAGTCCTCTGGGGCTCAGGCCCTGTTGGAGAAATCTGCACCCCAGTTTCCTGGCGGAGTTTGCTGAAAGCACAGCCTCCGTTGTAACCAGCATGGCATTCCAGAGCCAGCTTCCTGCTTTCCTTTGTCCTCATTCCTGCACACACTAACCTTCCCATGAAAAGAGCCCCTCGCTGGAGTTTGAAGCCCATTACAGAGAAAGAGGGGGCGGGGGAGAGGGATTTCATGGTGTTAAACATTCCATTTTCGAAACACAAAAAAGGAGGCCCTATTTGAAATGGAGAAAAACCTTCTTTCCATTTCAGCAAGAAGTAGAGATGCTTTAATGTCATTCCCAGCTAAATGCAGAGTAAGAGTGTGTGTGTGTGCGCGGGTGGGGGGATAAACAATTAAAAAAGCCACCCCAAACTCTGTTGAAATAAGAGCTGTCTGTGCCTTCACAGGTCTGTAAACTGGAGAGGATGAAAGTGGCTTTTTCTCCCCGTTTGTCACTTCCCTCACGTGGCTGCCAGCATTATGCAAGTGTACAGGAAGGCAGGATTTTTTTTTTTAATGCATGCATGCGGATTAAGGTCAAGCCCCAAGTATCAGCCATGCAGCGGGCTCTCCCTTACAGCTGCAACCGCAGAGCCTACCCACAGCCGCGAGATGCCTTAATTGAGACGTGCTGTCAAAGTGACAAACACATTTGCATACAGTCTACACTCTATTTATTTTCTCTGGAAAGGTCTACAGTCTGCTGTTGGTTGAACATTCTTAATCAGTTTGCTGTAAGTGAACTGCCAGCTAGCTCACTTGTGCTGGGCCGCTTCTTCATTAGGTGACAGATTAGCTGCAGGGGGGATGGGCCAGGGAAACCGCAGACCCCTTTCTTTTAACTCTTTCCGGCTTCGCCCCCGTGCTACGTTGTCCTTTGGTGCTTTTCCCTGGCGCCTGCCCTGTCTGATGGGCCCATGACCAGAACCAGCAGTGTTTCTAGAGCACCTACTACTGGCAAGGATGAGTTTTAGGGACTTTCTATTCTCCTCAAAGAACAGTCTTTTGAGTTCCATTTCAAAAAATTTTTGCCACACCCTCCTACCATCTGTGCTATTCTTTTCCTTGCTGTTTTTCTTTAAATAGACTCAGACCTGACATCCGTACCAGCTTTAGCCTCATCTTAAGTAATGACGTTGACAGAATCACAGGTCTGACGTCCTAGTCGGGTTTTTTTCTAAGGCATATCAAAAAAAATCTTCTTAAGTGTCAATCCATATATCGCCTGCACCACTCATGTGGCCCCAACAATATGCATTCTGTTTTGGGGAAGCATGTCATCTCTGCCCTAGCCTTTTAAGGAAGGGACCATTAGCCACATTTTAGAGACCCGGAGCTAGAGCCCAGGGACCTGAAGGGCCCTGGCCAGGGCCACAGTGCCAGCACAAAAACCTAGGACGGTCCAACTACAGAGCCCATTCCAGCTCCCTCACCAAGCAGGGATTTCAGCTGTTTGATGTCTGTTAAAGCCAGTGAGTCCCTGCAAAATCATTTGAACTAGCCAGACGGTGACGCTAACCTCAGAAAGATTTTGCCCTGGGTTTGCATTTCTGTGGATCCCATTCTTTAAGAACACTTAGCTTTCCAGCGGGGACAGAGACTGTTGAGGTGGTTATTACATTCCAGGAGTACTCCATGTAGCCAGCCAGGGGACCTTCGCGTGGACACTGGGTGGGGTGGCAGGGAGCCGGCAGAGACCTGTGTGGAGCCCTCAGACGCAGCCGTGCTGGGTGCTGGCCAGAGCTGCCCTCTGCCAGGGGAGAGAAGGTGCTCTCCTTCCTCCCGTCCTCACTGCAGCTTCCTCCTTTGAGGCTATGACCATCCCTCCATTTAATTATGCATCTGTTCATCCAGGTACTGAGATCTACCATGTGTTTAAAAAAAAAAAAAAAAGCCCTTCTGGGGCGCAGTGAGGGAGACAGACTAGCAAATGGACAGTCCAACCCAGAGTGATGAGAACAGAGGTGAGGTGAGCTCGGGGCACTCACGGCCCCAGAGAGGCCACCCCTTCACCCCCAAGACCACTCTCCGCAGTCCAAGTTGGGCCCCGTAATTAAAAAATATTTTGTCAACAAACTGAACTCAAGAACAGCTCATTTGTTTTCTAAAGCAGGCACACGTATCACCACTCAGCGCTCCTGATGAGCTCTGTGGATGGTTCCAGGCAAGAGCGAAGTAAGTGGATTTTTAGTGAGCCTCTGCATCCTTAGCCTGGACAGTTTCTTTAAAGCGTTCGAAAATCTCAAATAACTTGAGAATGCCTGTTCCTACCTTGGAAAATATTTAGGTTTAGAGAGGCTTTAAATAACTCTTTTTTTTTTTTCCCCCTCCCAAGTTCGGAATAGTTGAGAAATAAGGCCCAGGAGATAGTCAAATGAGATAAAAATGCCAGCTTTTTTACTGATAAGGCTGAAAGGAGAATACTGTTTTAGACCTGAGGCCAGATGGGCTTGCTAAAACTTCACTTCAGAATTAAAAAGACGGAGCTACCCCGCACAGGAGAAGGGGACGATTGCTGGCAGCACCCAGCAGGGCCTGTGGACTGGCTGCTCCGCAGGAGGGCGCCACGAGGGCGCATGGAACCCGGAGCATGCTCAGTTCTTCTCCCAAACCCCGAGGGAAGCACTCTTCTTCTGTCTAGCAGGAGTGAGCAAGGGGGTGCAGAGAGAGGCTAAGGATCCCCACCCCCCGTGTTTTTCTCTCCTGGGAAGGGGAGTGGACATTCCCTCCTCTCTGTAGGTGTGGAGGGGTGAAGAAGCAGTGTCCTCCACTCACCCCTCAGCCAGAACATCTTGCCTTGACCCCTTCTTCAGGGAAATCAGCAGAGGTAGCACTTCCATGGAAACTGCTTTGCTCCCCGCGTCTAATAAGGTGGACAGGCCACTAGGTGCTTTCACATCTGTGCTCATTTCGCTGAGTACCAGCTGGTAAGGAAGAAAGCACAATACCCATCGTACAAACGAGGAAATAGGCGTGGAAGACGTGCGCCTGAACTAGTAGCCAATCGACACTGCGCAACCAGGAGCACCTCTGCCTCTCAGCCCCCCACCCTGGCCAGGGGCACCCGACTGACCTTGGGAGCCCATGATTGGGCTCTGGTCCTGCTTACATGCTGGCAGTGCTGTGTGCCTGGCCGGGGGCCAGGACTTCTCAGGAAGTGGGAGGACAGGGCTCCCCTGAGAACATCAGGGTAAACCCACAGGGCCTTCTTCATGTGTTCCCTCCAGGTGATTGATCCTGCAAACGAATTAACTGCCTGCCTTCCAACCTGGTAGCTTCCAAAAAGTACATTCTCCCAACTGAGCCAAGGTTTCTAACTCTCTTTAACATAAAGTTTGAAAAGCCAGTTAAACCGAAGCCCAGACTAAGCACTGTCATGTCTTCCAGAGATCTGGGACCGAGGGGTTTGGATACACCCCCAGGAACAGCTCTTGGAATATGGCTGCCTGCTCGTCTGTGCATATGGAGAGATCTGGCTTGACAAGCATGAGCTGGGTCATTTAGTGCCAGTCTCGCACTAGGCTGGAAAAGCTGCCCAGCCAGCAAATGCCTTCTCAGCACCCTTGGCTCCGAGTGCCCTGAGAAACCCCTTCTGCCCCATTGAGCTTGGAAGTCACACACGATTCCCTTCAGTTTAGCCATTGCCTCCCAAACATTTCCAACAGATGCTCCCGTGTTCCCCAGACACCTCAAACCCCAAGCCTCCAATCTGAACGTACACTCCCCACCAAACCCTCTCCTCTCCTGCCGTCTCCACCTCGGTGAGTGGCGCCGCTGTCACTCCAGAAGCCTGGGTGCACTCACTCTCACCTCGTGGCCTCTCCCTTCTGCCTCCTGGACACTGCGCAGTCCCTCTTCTCTGTGGCCTCCCTCACAGCTTTGGTTCAAGCTGTGTTGTCACTCAGCTGGACAGTTCCACAGTCTCCTGACTGGCCTCTGGCCTCCAGACTTAACCCGACTACACACCCCGCATGGCCTTGCAGGGTCCACCTGAGGCATCCACAAGTGGCCTCGTCACCTCCCTGCTCCTCCCCACCCCCAAACATTCCCTCTTCATCCTTGGCTTGGCACACGAGGTCCTCCATGGTCTACCTGTCTGCCCTCAGAGCAGGTCCCTTTTGTAAATCCCCTGACTCCCCTGGGGAGAGTTAGCCGCTCCTGTCTTTATGCTACCCTTAGAACTTGGCACATGCAGTGCGTCTCACACAGCCTCGTAATTATTTCTTTAATGCTTGTCCTCCCCTGTGAGAATATGAGCCTCTGGAAAGTCTACCACAAGCCCTGGTGCTGAACTGGCAGGCAGTAAACATCTTAAGATTTTATTACTGATGTGGATTTTCAAATTGATTAATAATTGATTGATTATTGTTTAAGTACTCACTGTGTGTCCAGCCAGTTATTTGGTTTTATTTCAGTTGCTATGCTTATAATTCTGTTCATGTGAAGAAGAAAAATGAATATTCCATTAGTGGCCAAAAACTGCTTCCAAATCACTTTCCATAAATAAGGGTTTTATTTCCAAGTAGAAACAGCTTTGTATTATAGGGATTTAGATCCTCTTAGTTCGTGTTTTTATGAACTCCCAAGGTCTAGCCCTGTATGCCTCAGGAAAGGGAGGAAGGGGAAAGAAGCAACGTACTGGGGTACCCACCCCCCGTCCCCAGGATGGGTTGACCTAGGGAGCAGGAGAGCAAGGGAGAGAGCAGGCAAGGGGAGGAAAAGCCTGGCGTCCCTTGAATTACATCGTATAAAGCAAAGATTTTGTCTATAAAAGAGACTAAGCCGCATGACCAAATGCAAAGTTTGAAGTTAACTTGGATTATGGTGGGTTTTTTTTTTTTTTTAAGTTTTAAAGACATTCCCGGGGAAGTTGGCAGATTTGAAAATGGACTAGGATGTTAGTCTATACGGTGGAATTATTGTTAATATCATGGTTTATGGGGCATTGTCTTTATTCCTAGGAAATGCACACTGAATCATTGAGGGGCAACGTACCAGGACATCTGAAACTTGCTCTCAAGTGGTGTGGTCAGAATATTATGTGGGCATGCACACACATACATACCACCCATTCACGGAGACAGAAAAAGCAAATACAGCCCCTGTCCCCCACAAAAATGTAACTACTGAAAAGGCAGATGCTGATCGGTTGCTGGGGGCAATGTGGGAGAGGGGACAGAGCACAGGTTTTAGCATCAGGCAGCTGTGGAATTAAATCTGAGCTCTCTTACTCTCTAGCTGTTACTAACTAGCCTCAGTGAAATCAGTTTCCCCATCTTGGGAGTGGGGGGTAATCGAACCTATGTCGTGAGTTGTTGTAAGGGTTCAGTGAGTCTGTTCAGCTAAGTGCCGCACATAGGCCCTCCGTAAATACGTGTATTTCTCTGGCAGGGGGGGTGGGGGTGGGGGGTGGGGGCGGAGAAGGGCCAGCTGTCCGTCACCCACTGACCCAGCCGCCCCAACCGGCCTGGCAGCCCAGCACACGACCATCGCCATGGCTGTCAGAACACACACCCCTCAGCGGCCCCCCGCCTGCTTCTACACACTGGTCCCTGACCTGCGTCCCCACAGCTCTGGCTTGCAGCAAGGAGCAGAGGGCGAGGGGCTGACAGCATGGCCAGGAGATGGCGCTGGAAGGAGCAGATGCCCGAGCTCCTGGCTGACTAGGAGAGTGAGCCTGAGAGGCCATGGGGCACGTTGGGGCACCAGGTGTGAGGAGCTGGCGAGCATCGTGGTCTGCGGTCCAAAGTCATTTTCTTGGTCTAACTCATCAGCCATGCTTTCGCAGTCCACAAAACAGAGCTGCTCTTTCAAACCCTATTACTTCCACATCCTGTTTCCCCTTTTCCGTCACCCCTCTTTCTGCTCTCTCAGCCCTGTCTGTGCGTGAGAAGGCAGGTGCTACTGTGTGGCCCCCCAGTCCAGCCCCTCCGGCTCCAGTCCAGCTTTTGTACCAGCTGCAGTGTGACCACAGGCCATTCTGCCTTCAGTTCTGGTGGGGTGGCTCTTCCAAGTTGTTCTGACTCATTCACTGCCATTCCAAAAGCAGCAAGGTCCCTAATTGCTGGTGGCTTTGTCAGGTCTGCCTGGGGAGGGTGACTGGTGGGCCTGTCTTTCCACGTGGACTCACTTTTTCAGAGCCCAGGCTAGCCCAGAGACAGCTTTCCAATGGAAGGTTAACAAGGCCAGGGTTTGCTCCTCTGAGCACCCATGTTCAATTTGGGAAGGAACACTTGCCAATGAAAGAGAGAACTTAGATTCTGGAAATTCGTAACAAGTGGAAAATTCCGGAGAATTCTGGTTAAGCTTTCTCAGATACTATTCCTGTCGTCCCCGGGAGCTTGAGAAAGCCGGACAGTTCAGCACTGGGGGTGGATTTCCGGACGCACCACAGAAGGGCTGGGAGGTGTCAGCGGCCAAGAGAAAATCCAGGTTCATGAGCAGTGTGCTGCCTAAGCTACAGCACCTGGGCCCCATTTAGCACGGGTGAGGAGGGCTGCAGGGCCAGGGGCCGGGTCTCCTCCCTCCCTGACCACCACCCCCCAGGACTTTTGAGCACTTCAGCAACAGTCTGAGCACCTGTTATATGCTAGGCATTGGATGGTCTAAGGGCAGTCGTGGGAGGAGTGTGAGCACAACTTGCTCGCCGCGTGCCAGGCACTACTCCAAGACCCAGAGAAACGTATTCCAATGCCGGGTGCCGTGCTAGGCAGTTCCCAGATGTTAGCCCACTTAGTCCTTTCAGCCACCCAGGGGAGCCTCAGGTAGCATATCCCCTTGCAGAGGGGGACACCGGCCAGAGACAGCCGGGATAGAGGCTTGGTACAACAGTCAGGATTCAAAGCCATGTTGCTTATGACTAGAGCTCGGGTTTGTACCCCAGCTCTGTGCTGAGAACACAGCACCTTTGTTCTGGTGGCCCCAGTGTCCACTTCTAACTCATTCCTGGTTCATGAGCTTCTCTCACCCCCATGTCTTAGTGTGTCGCTGACCATCCCCTGAGCTGCCCCACCCCACTTCTGCCAGGGCAGCAGCCCACTGGACCCCTACATCCCTCTGTTTCCAGGGTCACGGGTTGCTCTCGTCAACCGGTCCGTGAGGCACAGGGGTCTCAGAAAAAACATCAGCAAGCACTGAGATGGCTGGCCACACGCTGGAGGACCGTCCCCAGGTTCCCTCCTCAATCATAGACTCGCCTCGTAGTCAGAACTTAACCGAATCTTAGGGCCCGGCCAGAGTCACCCCCTCCCAAGCCCCCCTGCCGACACCCTTTTTGGGCTGGAGGTACCTGCCAAGTCCTCTCCTTTGAGGCCAGTGCTTATCACCTCGTAAGACTCGGCTAAGTGCCTTCCCTTGCAACAGAGTCCCATCTGTTTGTCCCCAGCACACAGTTTGTACGCCTTCATCGCACTGCTCTTCGTGGGCATCTGCCCCAGGCCAGACCCCATGCTGGGGGCTAGGAGAGGGGGGCACCTCCGTGAATCAGTTCCTACCCTATCCGCTGCCAGGGATATCCTTCCTCTTCTGTTCCTCCTAACAAAAGCCCCTCAACCTGTCGGGGCCACCTCAAGCACCGCTTCCCGCAGAAGCCCTCTCTGCCACTTCCAAGCAGAGCACCATCCCCTCGCCTGGCACACTGTCCCGAGACAGGGACAGTATCAGCCTCAGTTCTGTGACCTTGGCAGTCTCACGGGGCCTGGCACAGATGACTGGCCCAGGGAGAGTTTGGGGAATGACCAAGTGGTGAGTGAGTGAATACACGAAAGGTGGCGAATCACAGGAAGAGGTGGGAAAAGTGCGCGCACTCCTGGAGCAGTCAGTCAGTTCGGCAGAGCAGGAGGAACCAAAAACGGGTGGCTGGGGTTGCGCAGTGCCTGTGTTCCCTTTTAAACCCCCACATGCGGTGCCGCGCCTGAGCGACAGGCCTCCTGCGTCCCCCGAGTCTAAGCATGCTCAGCCGCGTGACAGCGGGGCCTCTTTGCTGGGGGACTGACCAGAGCCTAAAAACAGCATTTCTTTTAAGGTCTGTGCTGGAGCAGCTCCGAATCCAGCTCCCTGCCAGGGAGATATGCAGCCCAGCAGGACAAGAGCAGGAAATCTGATTCAGTGAGACCAGGGGAGGCATTTTCTCAGATTAGAATTCTCTGTGCCAGAGGTGGGGAGTTTATCACAGTGGGGAAGGGGGAATAAAACATAAAATATTGAAAATAAATTATACCCCACAAGCAAGATCCTCTGGGAGAATCGACTCGGTGTCAGGGGCCATGCAGGCAGTCCCCACCCCATGGCTATAGGAGGGCTGTGCCAGGAGCTGCCTGTCGTGTTGCCCCCAGCCATCCCTAAGCATGTGTGTGAACTAGGTGAATTATTAACCTGTCCGTGCCCACAGGGAAAGGATGACAGGGACTAACCCAGCGGTGGCACTGGAAGGAGAGGTCAGATGGATTGGGTTGGTTTTCATTATAAGGTGGACCGACGGTGTGGGATTCAGGCCTCTGACAGGCATCACCTCACTTAATCTTCTCCACAATCCTCTAAGATTCATGCAGTTGTTATTATCTCCAGAAAGCCAGTGCTCAGAGAGGTTAAGCAATTTTCCCAAGGTCATACAGTAAGTGGCAGAGCAAGAATTCCAAACCAGGTCTATCTGATGCTGGGGACCAGGCTCTCCCTTCAGCCTGCCCCTCTCGTCAGACCCTCCTCATCATTTACACCTGGTCCCTCAGGCATCTGGTGGTAGCTGCCGGTGGTTTGGGACCTGCTTAGACTCCAGCAGTGTGGCATAGAATGGCTGCGGGGGTCACGGTCACTCTGTTCTGCCTCTCCCTCACTCCTGGCTAAAGCTCACGGCCACTCCCTGGATTGGGGATTTGGCTTTCTCCCCAAAATAAACCTACAGAGTCCCAGATTCCTTAACACCGTGGGGGGCGGGGGGTGTGTGCAAAAGCAGCTGGCAGTGCTGCCCTCCTGGTGCCTGCCAGGTGTGGGGCAGGGTGCCCAGTAGGTGCTTGCGTTGTCTCGCAGGACCTTGCCCAGACTGGTGCACTAGGGTCTAGACTGCCCCGCTTTTCAGGAGGGCCAGAGCCCTTGCTCTAATCCCCTGGCTGGTCAGGTGGATTCCGATTCAAAGCCCTGGCTTCTCCTACCTGACCTCCAGCTCCCCCAGCCCTGGGGCAGCTTCACAGCAAAGGCCGCATGGCAGCCTCCTCCGCACTCGATCTGAGATCGCACTGACCATGTCCCTAATTAAGTTGTTTTGTTTTGCCCATTGTCAGTCTGCTTCAAACCATGTCTTCTGGAATATTGTATCGCATTTGTTTGTTGATACTGCAGAGATTTTTTAAATGTAATAAAAGCACGAAAACAGAATATACAAAAGGGCCTGCTCCGGGGGGATTGTTGATTATATCCCACTTGAAATGCAAAGTGTGGTAGGGGATTAACATTGCCTGGAAGCAGTTGAAACTGAATTTTTGAGAATTTGCTGCCCATCAGCCATATGGTTCCATGGTTACAGCTACCTCCTTGGCCTTCCCCGGCGTGCCCCAGTCCCAAACTCCTTCTAGGTGGATCCCAGTTTGCACTTTCCAGAGAGTAGATAGTAAATGTTTGCAGACGGACAGTAGGTTGGAACTTGGCAAGATGGTGCCTTGAGAGGCCAGGTGGGATAAAGTAGTCCGCAGAAGCCAGGAGACAGGGACTCTCCAGGTGTGCTAACCAGGGGATTGTTCTCTCTGCAGATTGGTGGGGGTGGGGGGTGGGGGGGGGGCGAGGGATGCGGGAGGGAAGCTTCTGTCCCAGGGCTGTCTACCAGGCACTTTCATTCTCCCAAGCCATGATGACCAGCTAAGAATTCTTCCCCTGCTGCCCTCCTATCTTTGTGACTAAAAATCCTGAAGTTTTTTGCCAGGCAGAACTCTGAGTGTTTCTTTTATGCCCTCTTTAATTCCTTCCTTCACTTATTCAACATATAATGAGGCATGTCAGCTGCCAAGCCCTGCCCAAGGCCCTGGGGTCACAGAGGACTAAGATGTTGTCCTGCCTTCATGGCACTCATTGTCTGGGAGAGACAGTCAACGGACCATACAGAAAGAGAAATGCTAATGGACATAAGTATACTGGCTGGAGAGGGGCCCTAGGATGTCTGGGGGAACCAGGGCAGGCTTCTCAGAGGAGGTGACATTTCTGCTGGATCTTGAAAGGTGAGTTGTATATTAGGTGGAGCCAGAGGAGGACGGTATTCCAGGTAAAGAGAGTGACATACGTAAAGGACAGGAGAAGCTGGCTCTTCAGAGAAGAGTGGGGCTGGTGTGGGGAAGCAAGAGGCCAGGAGGCAACTGGCGAGGGCTGGGAGCCAAACTGCAGAGATAGGCAGGCAGTGCCCGGGTCTTGGGGAACTTGAAATCTATCTTGTGGGTGTCAAGGAGCCAGTGAGGGTTGTATCTGAGGGAATGGCATCTGGGAAGATTGGCGCTGGGCCACCATAGGAGGGGGTAGATAAGTGAAGCGGGGAGGCTGTTAATGAGGCTGCTAACTCGCAGTCAGGAGCTAGTGGGAGTCTGACTGAGGACCCCATTGTGGGGGCGAAGAGGAGGGAAAGATTTGAGAGAGACCTGGGAGACAGACAGAACTTGGTGATCTGCTGGATCCTCTCCATGGGAGCTGTTGGCATTCTCCCTTAGAATGATAGAGGACTGGACACAGGCTGCATTTCTCTTCCTCCAGCCAACATGCTCCAGTGAGGTTTGAGGCACAGCCCATGACAACGGGAGCGCCTGTTGGGGTGGGCAGGGCCAGTGGCCATCCCCCTCTGTAGCCCAGGGTGAAAGGTCTTGCTGAGGGACAGAATGGCCAGCTTGGAGGAAATAGGGTACAGTGACCTCCACCCTCTCTGTCCTGCTTTTGCCCCAAGGCTGTCTACCAACCCCCTTCCTTTTTCTACTTTCTCTGAGTCGTGGAACCAGGGTACCCATAGCTTCTTCCAACCTCTCCGCCATCCCAGAGTGTGGAGTGTTAAGGCTTCTGCTCTCTGGGTTGCCAGCTCTCCGGTGTCCCAGGTCATCTCCACCACGGATGATGTACAGTATTATGCTAAACCAACTTTATGGGCAGCCCCTTAAAATGCAAGCCTCTGCCCATGATGGATGGAGAGCATCCAGTTGTTTAGCCAACCACTTACAGTTTGTTGCAAACCTGCAAGAACCACACACAGACGTCTTGTTAGGCCTGTTGCGACAAGGACCCCATAAATAAATAGCAGAGCGTGTCTTGGTGCATCAGGGCTGGAGTATGGAAATAGAGGCACTGTATAAATAATACATATTTACAAAATAAATATATCTGTACGTTAGCGTATGCAGCCATAACCAAATCACCCAGCGTAACAACCCGAAAGGCTCTGAGGGTTGGCCACGTGATTGGCTCCCATCCATCAGTGCGCATCAGCATTAGAAATGACTGCTGAAGGGAGGGGGTCCTCCTGCCCGCTGACCTCGAGGCCTTTGAATTGAAGCAAGTGGTGAGATTGCAGGTGGGCATCCTGACACACAGCTTTCCTGCCAGGGTTTGAAGCCTACCGCGGCCGTGTGTTCCTACAGATGTCTTAAGGTCTGCCGCCAAACAGAAGGCTGATTAGCACCAAGTTGCAGGCTGTAATGGGGTGCACCTCCAGGAAGATGGCTGGCTGGGGGCTGGGGAGCGGGGAATGGATTTTCAAATCATGCAAATTTGCTTTGGCTTATGAAGAGAATCCGTGAGTTGACTTTCCAGGTGACTCTCACCAGAGGCCTGTAACTCTCAGCCTTTCACCCTGAAGGTAGGGCCGGGTTTTCAGAAAGGCGGTCCCTGTCTCTGCTGCCCCTTTCTGAGCCGTGAACCCCACTGGGCATCTGGCTTTAGCATTTGCAGTTCCGAAGAAGCAGCTGACAGAATGACCACGGGAGTGGGCGCCCCTCCCCTTGCTCGTAATGGCACAATGCTGGATTTCAGTATTTTAAATGAAAAATATATGCAGTTAGCTGTGTGCTGACAATGTCCTTGAGGATTTGACAGTGAGATTTTCCAGCAGTTGGTCTTCGTTAGGACCCTGGCGGTGTTTAATAAGGCAGTCGGAATGCTGGCACCTTGGGTTCCTGTTTGTTCTCCGAGGGCTCTGGGGCTGCCGCGGTAAGCACATCGACCAGAGCTGATCATTACAAGGGCGTACGCCACCATGAATAAAAATGTCACACGTTTTCCCATCTCACAGCGGTACAAAATGTCAGTCCTGTCAAACACACATTGCGGGGAGCTGTGTGCAGTCCGTACAAATTGGAGAGCTGCATATTCCCCCAGCCTTCTGATATTCTTCATTTGAAGCTGAAGAAAAACAGTTGTTAACCTATTAGCTAGGATTTTAAACTCTGCTGAGGCGGTGGAGGGGTAGACTTTGACACAGATAGAAATGTATTCCAGGGTCCAGGAATTTTAAAACCCGGTTCTCCATCCATTTGTTACAAGGGAAGAAAAAAAACCCCTCTGTCGAGTGAACTTGACTGTCTTTCTTTAACAGACACACTGGGGAAATTTGGGGATGTTTTACATCTAAGCTTCCTATTGCTTCCCACTTTGGCATTCCACTCAGAAAGTCTCCTGCTCTTGGGGATGGCCCTGGGGCTCAACCTGTTGGGCCAGGATACCTCTAGGTGGGGAGTTTTTCCTAATCAAAAGCATGCCAGAAATGTTGCCAGCCTTAAGGACTGAGTGACTGGCGTCCAGGGACAATGACTGGTTGGTCTCGGTCCGTCAAATGCTGGGCGATGGCCTCCCTGATCATTTGGTTGCCAGTTCCATGGTCTTGGGCAAGCAGGTACTTTGCACTTACCATGTGCAGGCCTTGTGCCCAGAGCCAGGGGTCCAGGTGTGAACTAGACACAGCACCCCGTTTGAGGGGCCCACTGTCATTAGGGGAGGGACAGAAGAAAGAAGCCCCACTCTGTCAAGCCAGGAAGAGAAACAAGAAACATGGCTTCCAGGGAAGGGAGGGACCTGAGGCATGGGCAGACCCACCGGGTAGGCGAGCTTGAGAAGGGCCCACAGGACGAGCACGTGATCGCGAAGAGCGGGAGCGCTTGCGGGACAGGGCAGGGTCTGTATCAGGCCAGCCAGAAAGAGCCGCTTGTGGTGGGTGGGTCATGGGGGCTGGTGGGGGCAGGGCTGGCCTTGGCTAGGCTGCCAAGGGCAGTGTATGGGGCTGTGACCGGCTTCCCAGGCTGCAGGTGGATGGGGGGGCAAGGGGGCGGAGAGACACTGGCAGCAGGGAGAGCAGTGCGGAGGCTGTTGTGACATCGGACTTTCTATCCAGAGGCTGCTGTGCAGTCCCATCTGTACCACATGAAATCAGAAGATTTTTATTTTAATTTGCTAGTGGTGTACTGCATGGGGTGGACATCGTTCTGGAGATGATAAATTAGCCTCGGTTTTGCTGAGCTGGCCCCGGCCCTTAAATGCACTGAGCAAACCCTCACTGAGTCAGGACACAGGCCTGGTGAAATGCAGGTGGTGGCAAAGATGGACCCTCCTGTGTGGTCAGAACAGACATAGCAGGATAAAAAGGTCAAAGGATGTTGGGAGAGAACTCCCCAGGGAGAGGGGAGCACCGTCAGTCTGGAGGGGATACGTTTCAGCACCTTCCTTCTGCTGTGTGTGTATCGGGTGTGATGGAAGGAATGTGGGCTTCTTTGGGGTCAGGCGTAGTGGGGCTTAGATCCTGGTTCTGCCACCTGTTAGCTGTGAGGCCTGGCCTGGGTGAGTCACTGAGCCATGTAGCCTCAGTTTCTTCATCTGCCAAACGGGGATTTTACCTTCTCTGCAGGGTTGTTGAGGTCATTAGAGACCTTACGTGTAGAGCTCCTAGCATGGGACCTGATACATACCAAATGCCAAAAAACAGTAGCCCATGCTGGAATCTGAGGGCCTTTTCTCTCCCAACTTCTGGAAGCCTTTCCTCCTATCCCCCACCTCCTGGGAGGGTCACCCAGGCACCCTGGGTAGCGCCTCCGACGGCTGCTGTGCAGGCAGCAACTTCTGCTGGGCAGAGAATGGCCTGTGTCAGCAGAGCTCCCTGCCCAGCCAGCGGCTGCATCTGGTGCCCGACCTCCGGCCGCCAGTGGGATGCCACCTATTCAACCCGAGCAGCTGCACCTGACTAAAAACAAAAGGCTCCCCTCCCCCGCCCCACTTCTGGCCCTCCTCCCTCCCCCCCCCCCGCCTCTGTCCCCCAAGCGGCTGGGGTCACCCGGCCTCCTCACAGCCTTCCTCACAGCTGCCTCGCCGCTTTTGTTCAGCATGTGAACTTCCCCATCAGCCAAGCTCCTTGCACGGGAAGTAATCAGGGATCTTGACAAGGCTTCAAACCGCAAATGCCACTACAAATTAACCAGCACCACTACAAAATACTACTCCTGTCAGCATCAGGGAGGAACGCACCGCTCTTCAGGACCAGGCTGAGATGTCTTTCAGCTCTGCGCTCACTCACTTCGGAGAAAGTGCCTAGGACCAGCCTGAGAGAATGGCCTTGCCAGGTGACTTGTTGGGGAGACCGAATCCTAAGCATACCCTCTCCAGAGACGACAGCTGACAGACCCAGTGGCAGGTGCTGTGGCTTTTCTCGGAGGGCCACCGTCGGTCTTGAATGCCCCCTCACAGATGGTGCCTCTGGACAGTGAGTCACAGGGCACGTTGAGACCTTCCTCTGGAGCCCGACAGACACAGACTGAAGACCAGCACCACCAGCTTCCTAACTATGTCGTGCGAAGTTCAGCAAGAGATTTCCGTTTCCCCGTCTAGAGAATGGGGATCATGATAGAGCCTCTATCCAGAGTTTTAGGACTGACTGGGAGATTCGGAGTAACAGTGGCCCATCCAGGGTGCTCCAAGATGAGACACCACCACCACCCCGCCCCAGCCCCCCTTTCGCATGAAGAAGCACCTCCTTGTCACCTGGTATGGGCAGGTTGGAAACTTCTTCTTCAGCCACCTTGCAAGAAGCGTCCCTCCAAGATTATAGCCTGGAGCTTAGAGTTACCTCTGCGGGTGCCCAGGGCCCGAAGATGCCAGGATCCTGTCTAGGGGCCCCGGGCCCTGCCCCGCACTGCCCGCCCGGAGCAAGCACCACAGGACCCCAGTGGCTGGCCTCTCCAGCCGTCCTCACTGAAACTCTGAAGCCGAGGCAGGCATTTGATCTTCCCAACAAGCAGGACCAGCTCTCTCAAGGGTGGACGAGAAGATTGCAGGTAATGACAGGAGCTGGGGGACAGGTAGGAGCTGTGCCTGAGAGAGCTGGTTGGGCATTTCAAAGGAGACACTCCACACAAATATAGCTTCAGTACACTCCTTTTTGGAGGCATATCAAAAGGAGCCCTCTTTTATTTCCATATCTTGCATAATAGCGTCTTTCCAGTCCCAAGGAGTAGAGGAGCTCTGCTCTCGGCCCAGAGGCCCTTTGTAAAGCCACGGAAAGCTTTGCCTTGCTCTCCCAACCCGGGCTGTTTCATGCATAGGTCAGAGCACTGATGTGGCTCCTGGCCAGGAAAATTAACCAGGCGAACTCCTTGTTTGTTAAACAGTGACAGAGTTTAATCGTGAATTTTCTCTTTCTCCTTCTCTCTTCCTGGCAGCGTATCTGTTTGGGTCACACCCCTAGGACAGAGAAATCCCAGGCATCTGTCCAGCCTCCCCTTTGGGGACCCCCGGGCCTCCTCCTTGTGACCTAGACAGAGTCTGATGGGAAAGAGACTACTCAGCACCATTCAGACACAGGACCTGAGACCGCGCACCCCCCCGCCGCCCCGGTTTAGGGGCCAGCCTCCGAGGCCAGCTCTCATGTGTCCAGCTGCCGTCAGGCACATCTGCCTTCTCCAGCCCTCAGAAAGGGGAAGTGCAGGGGCCCTGGCTGGCTCCCTAGGCAGGTTGCCTCCCCACCCCAACTTTGCATGCATAGCCTTCTGCCTTCAGCAAACCTGGCTGGTCCCTATGGCCTCAGGCATGTGTGTTCTTCTACCTCCTTCCCCTTGCGACCAGGCTCTGGTTGGCATCTGGCCTGTCTCCCCACTGACTTTGACATTTCACCTTCTGTGTGGCCTTGGGTAGCACCTATTCCTCCACCCGCTCCCTGCACCTACTTTCCCAGAAGCCAAATGGGGATGCTGTTGGTGACCCTAAAGGGATGATCCACAGTGTGTCCTCCGTGGGGACTGAGTAAATCCATGCTTCGCTTCCTAAACAGCCCCTCCCACTTACATCACAGGACCCCTGCCCCAGCCCACAGTTAACTCGAGAAGAGCTCTTTGACCCTCTTCCAAAGGCCTCTTATCCACTGCTGTACATGACCCTGGGCAAGTCTTTGCCTTCCCTCATCTGTGAAATGGGGTAATGGCCCTCATTCCCGTCCGGAGGATTCTCCCGGCTAGCGAGGCGCCAGACCACGCGGGCAGCAGGTGCTTTGGCTCTGCGCTCTGTGTAGGCGAACCTCCCCCCACCCCCCCTCGCACACACTGCACTCTCTGCCCCAGGTCCATGCCGTCAGTCAAGCATTTTCTACCCCAGAGCCCAGTGCAGGGCACCCGCTCATCCATGCTGCCCAGGTAATTAAGTTGATATTCCAACACAGCTTCCCCTCCTGACCTTTTGGAAACAATATGTTTTGCAGCATCAAGAAATTAACTGCAAATCAGATGCTGTCCTCATAAATGCGGGTTTCATATCCAATGAGCATACTCACCTGGCCCACATGGTTGACTGTTGCAAATGCCAAGAGCCAGGCAGAGGCCAAAGAGTTCCTCTCCTCTTTGGGACTTCCGTGTCAATCATATTTCCGGGCTTACCCTCTCACGTTTATATCTTGTCGTACTCAGGTGGCCAGGGGTGGTGAGTTCACAACATGGAGGCCTGGGCAGGGCCCTGTGGCTGGGGGGACTGTCTGTCCTTAGAAGCCCACCCATCTCCTCCCATCCGTCTTCTAAGACCAAGGACACCAGGGCCTCTGATGTGTCCCTCTCTGCCTAAATCGCTCCCAGCTGCTCTCAAGAGAAAAGCCACGTTTCTTAGCCTGATATTCAAGGCCCCATTATGTGACCCCCTCCCCCACCAGCCCATCCAGGGTCCTGGCCTGCCTTATCCTCATATTCATCCTTGCTCTAATCATGTTGGGCCACCATGGCTCCCTTGTACCGTGCAGTGGAACTCCCTACCATGCCCATCCAGTAAGAACGTCCTCCTCTACCTCCACAGACCTCCACAGACCTCCACAACCCTCTGTCCCCCCTTGCGTTGTAACCCCTTCGATCAGAGAGGGAGCCCTTGGAGGACAGGACCATATCTTGCTCACAGATGTGCAGCGTATATGCCACCGTTTGTTAAATGAATGAACAAATGAATCGTATCTTCTTTGGAAGGCCCTGGAAAGAGCTGCTCAAATATGGAAGGGGAGGATGTGAGTCACTCTCTCACAAGCCTTTTCTCTTAGACACAGATCTCTAACAACAGATTCTAACTTCAGATGGATTAGAAAAACCATATCAGAAAGGATTCCTGATGACTTTCGAAACTTGGGTTCACAAGGATAGTACAGTATACTAAGAATACCTGCTTGTTTTAGTTCCTGCCACTAGCTGTGTGACCTCGTACTAGTCCCTTAACCTCTCTGGGTCTCCTGTTTTCTGCCCCACTATAGCAGG
Source organism: Eumetopias jubatus (assembly GCF_037043125.1). Classification (NCBI taxonomy): domain Eukaryota; kingdom Metazoa; phylum Chordata; class Mammalia; order Carnivora; family Otariidae; genus Eumetopias; species Eumetopias jubatus. The sequence goes on along the minus strand of NW_028274821.1, from coordinate 83,670,488 downwards.
GACATAATCCTCCTTTAACTTGCCTCTCTAGGGGATGTGAGGCTCAAAGGAAAGAAGAGAAGCAGAAATACTTTGACAGGAAAACACATAAATAAAGAGAGATTATTACTAAAATCCAGTCACCTTCACCAGTGCCTTGCTGACAACACACTTGCTTGGAAAACCAAGGTCTTCACATCCACAGGACTTCTCTGAGAAGGCTTGTGAATCCAGCGGGGGAACAGAGGATTGGCTGGTCCCATTCATCGTCAGGGGCTGTGGGCCAGAGCCCCCAGCCATAATTGTACCCCTGCAGCAGCCTCACACTGGTGCTTGTGACTGAGGAGCTATTTCCGTTTTACACAAGAGTGAACTGGGACTTAGGTTTAAATAACTCACCCGAGTGGCAGAGCTGGTATATTGGACTCAACTAGAAAACGACGGAGCCGAGACATAAACCGACATCTTTCTAACCCAAAGTATATTTCTGGGGGTTTTAGCCCAAATTACTAATTAGCCAAGGACTCTTTGTACTCTAGGAAAGATTTTTTTTTCCATGATGTAGGTCAAATGCCACCCGACCATACATTTCTTAAGGACAAAAACTTTATCTTTTTTTCTGAATCTGTGGGCCCTGGCTCCAAGCAGTTGTTCCATAAACACATGTAGGAGGAATCTTTCCACTCTGTGGGAATGAATCTGCTTCCACAATTGGACATGACCTTCAGGAAAACAGGTGCATGTGTTGGGTTTCAAAACCTCCAGTGCCACCATTCCCCCGCCCCGGCCCCTGCCCAGCTCAGGAAGTGCCAGATGAATTGTTGAACAGAACTCTTCTTAGCAAAAGATTGCCAAAGGCTCAGCCTTTTGAACTCACTTAAGAAACAGCAGTCCGTGTAGCCACATTTTGATCCAGGGAATTGGGGATTGCATACGTGATCTCAATTCTCTGCTTCTCCTGATTTACGGCTCTGCTGGGTTTGCCTCCACCTACTGCAGCGATGGGAAGAGCACTGGATCCACAGCTGAGGCCGGGGACCCGCTCCCAGCACTCCCCATTACCAGCTGGGGGCCGTGAGTGGGTCACTTTACCTCTCTGTGGTCTGCTTCCTCGCCCACAGATGGATGTGCTCCTTGCCACTAGGGCCATGGGAAGAGCTGAGCGAGCTGGCACCGGCCCTGGACTGTGGGCTGAGGTGCAGAGAAGAGTGAGAGTAGGTCTGCACCCTCAGGGAGTAGGGGGGCGCGGGTGGTGCTCCTGTCTCATCTAAAAGATTTCCAGTGTGTCCTGGCCAGATCCACAGCCTCCCCAGGCCCCGCTTCCAGTTAGTCCCCGACTCAGCTTCCAAGCCCTGGGGCCATGTTCTGGAAAATGATGTGTGCATCCTTCCCTGGCTTCTTTCTTCGCTCTCTCTTCCCACCCAGGTCGCCACCAGTCACCCCTGTGGCCTCTTCTAGTTGTCCCCAGGGTACTTGGCTCTCTCCAGCCTGTGTCCACTGGCGCCTGGCCCTGTGGGAAGTGCTGTATACCCCAGCGGTGGGGCCCTAACAGACGGACCACATTACCCTTTCATAGTGTCTTTAAATTCCCCGACTTACTCTGCTCGCTCCTGGGTCGGGTGTGATCAAGAATCTACTTTTTTCCCACCATTTACAAAGTCAGTTGCAGAAGAACCAGCACTTCCTGGGGACAGTCAAAGGAAAATGAGTTAATTACGAAATCTGGAGAACTAACTTTTTTTTGAGTCTCTACATGTTCCAGGAAGTTAAACCCCAAAATCATTTGCTGAGCACCTATTAATGTACCAGTACTATGCTGGCCCCAGGATAAACAGAGAGATGAGATGAAGAGGCTAAGAACGACAGCCTGTGTGCTGTGAATACACATGGGCAAGGAAGGGCAGGGAGGGCCTCCTGGGGGAGGTGGTGCTTGAGCCAGACACCAAAGGACAAATAAGAGGCACCCAGGGTGAGACAAAAGGAAATGGAAGGGTATTTCAGGCGAAGAGACCAGCATGGAAACACAAGAACACATGAAGCCCTGGGGGGAGCTGGAGGGAGAGCTGGGTCGGATGGGGGTGCTGGGGCCCCGGGGAAATGGGGGGAAGCACCAGAGATGAGATGGCAGAGGTCTGTGGGTGGGGCCCAGTGTCTGGAGGGCTTTGAACCCTTCGGGTGGCATTTTCCAGGGGCTATTAACGGCTAGTATAGGGAAAGTGAGTCTGGGTTCAAATAAATTGGAGAAATAGGACATAGAAGAAGAAAAGTTAATAGGGTTTTGCCTGTTTAAGGTGGGTTTTTTGTTGCGAGACTTGGCAGCCTTTGCCAACTGGCATTGTGAATCTCCAGAAGGAGCAAGGCAGCAGACAGCATTTCCCAGACTCGTCTGGCTGGGGAACCCCCTTTTCTTCCTTCATACAATGCGTCTGCTGAGATGCACTGGGACGCGCTGGCCTTCCGCTGAGATGATTGAAGCTGGCGAGCGACACGACTGGGCGTGTATTGTTTTTTGTTTTTTTAAAGATTTTATTTATTTGTTTGAGAGAGAGAGAGAGAGAAACAGCATGAGAGGGGAGAAGGTCAGAGGGAGAAGCAGGCTCCCCGCTGAGCCGGGAGCCCGATGGGGGACTCGATCCCAGGACCCCAGGATCACGACCTGAGCCGAAGGCAGTCGCTTAACCAGCTGAGCCACCCAGGCGCCCGCGTGTACTGTTTTTAAGTGCCCTCTGGAGCAAGCGTGGAGTTGGATGGGGAGGGGAGAGGCCAGAGTGGGGGGAGCCTGCTAACGGTCATAGTTGCTAACGTCTACTGATGGCCCTCTGGGAAGATCATGGCCAACATGGTCTCTCTGAATCTTCCTGACAGCCCCCTTGCGTGGGTGGGGCCATTACCTGCATTTGCAGATGAGGAACGGGGGGCTCAGATGATTAAATCATGGGCCTACAGAAACCCAAAGGGTAAGGGGGTGCTGGGGGTTCAGTCCAAGACTGTCTGACCCCAGGGGCCGCCCCCGGAGCACTCTGCTACCCCCACCAGCAGAGGTGGCAATAGCTCGGTCAGAGGCAATGAGCCGTGAGGACTGTGGGCTGGAGAACGGGTCGCCCAGCAGCAGAGCTGCTGTGAAGTGGGGGGTCATGTGACGGTGGGGTGGGGGGGTATGGATAAGGCAGCAGACTATGCACCGTGCAGGCGGCGCCCCTCTCCCTGTCCTTTTACTTTCCCCTGCTGAGCAGTGTGAGCTGAGGGGCTCCATCCCCTTTTCCCCATACTTTTCCTGTAAACGGGGGTGGAAGAACTAGGGCTTAGTGGGTTGCCATGCTTATCTCGCTGGGTGGCATCCCCACCCAGAGGTGGCCTCCAGCTGAAGACAGGTCTGTGAGCATGGTGTGACCCACACTGCCAGCTAACAGCACAGGACCTGGGGGCCACAGTGTACCTCCCTCCAGACATGCTCTGGATGTGCTGTGAGGGACCCCAGTCCCCTACCGAGTCCCTCCGCCCACTCTCCCACTGGCGCTGTGCTGGGCAGCAGGGGTCCAGGGACGCCTGAGACCTGGCCCCTACTCTCCATGAGTTGGGTTCAGAGAGTGAGTCCCAAGGCAGGTCTGGTATCTGAAGAATCATTCCAACCCAGTGAGGCTCTAAAGCACTGTCCGAGAGAAACAGCAGGAGGCACAATGCAAGTCACACGTGAAATTCAAAATCTTTTAGTAGCTACATTAAAAAAGTAAAAAGACACATGTAATTAATAATATTTAACCAAATGGCCAAAATATTTTTATTCCAGCATATAACCAATATAAAAAAATTATTGAGATGTTTTACATACTTGTTTCAAACTAAGTCTCTGAAATCCAGTGTGTATTTTATGCTTAGAGCACATCTTAATTCAGACTCACCACATGTGGCCGTTGGCTGCTGAAGTAGGCAGTACAGGGCTAGACTTTGTCAAATAATAACATACCTTTGTGAACTGCGTGGCTGAATGGGGAGGAACCACCCGGAAGCCTCGAGGGGTTTGCGGAGGGTCCGTGATCTTGGTCTCGCGTGCGTACTTACTTTCCTTACTCTGCCTGTCCATCTCCCACACCTGTCAGGGCATCTACACGGGCAGATGGTTGAAAGGACAAAGCTTGACTTTCAAAATAAAGGGTTGGAGGATAGAGCCGAGAAGCCTGTGCTCTCTTGGTTTTTATTCAAATCCTAATTTCAAAAGCCAAGTGTTTGGTACAATTTTATTTGTTCATCAGACATTTATTTTGCAAATATTTTTTTTCCTGAGGAATAAGGATGAGTCCCTCAAGGAAATGAACATTTGAAAGATAGTGCAGGGGGCTGGTGGGAGGGAGACACTGGGTGATAAGTCCCACGTAGCTGGGGGCACGGGGCAGTGGGAGCATCGAAGGCGGCATCTGACCTCCTATCTTGAATGACAAGTAGACATTTACCAGGCAGGTTGGGATGGGGTAAGTCATTCCGCCCTGAGGGGCAGGCAGGAAACAAGGCATGAGAGCCCAGGGCCATTTGAGGGTCTGCCCAGGTGAGCAAAGATGAAGTTTGGGAGGGGTCTTTGTGGGGCCCAACAGAGCCCGGGTCCGAGAGGACTTGGAATGCCAGCCCAGAGCCTTGTCACCCGAGGAGGCAGGGAGGACAGCAGAGGTCTCGAGGCTTGGGTGCAGCGGGGTCACGTTGCATTTTAGAAGTTTCCGCTGGCCTGTGTGGAGAATGGCTGGAGGAGATCCAGACAGGAACCCTGCTGGGAAATGATTACCGTGATCCAGGCCTCGGAAATGCACGGGCAGGACCCGGTGACCAGTTGACATGGGGGTGAGAGAGAGCGGGAGGCATCGAGGACGTTCCTTGGGGTCTGGCTTGGGTAACTGGATGCTCCCTCTCTCGTGTGCCCTGTGTGCAAATGCATCAAACCATCTCCATGTGTACTGATGTGTTAAGTTTCGCTTTAATGCAGCCACAAAGACTCCGTCCTCCCACACGCCTGCCGCCCCCCAAGATACAGCGCTCGAGGCCCGTGAGTAGCCGCTGGTTCCGCCCTCCCGCCTAACCCTGCCTGAGCCGTTCTCCCCGCCTGACTAAACCTCGGGAGTTTGAACTCAGCTGCCTTGCAAAACCAAACCGGGAATTGGGTTTTTCAGCTTCCCTCTCTGCCTGGCATGAACCCGAACTTGCATTTTCTGGGCTTCTCTCTCCTTTTTCCTGAGCCCGTTTGGCAACTTGCGGGTCAGAGCCGTAGGTAGCCATGAGCCACTGTGTGGTGTGTTTGCCGTGTGTGCATCATTTGAGCACGTCTCCTAGGTTCTGAGTCCCAGTCTAGCCAAAGAGCTTTAAAGTCGGGCTCCAACCGCCTCTTCCTCACAAAGGAAGCAGAAGTCTGGCAGCAGGGGTCTCGTTCCCGCCAGAGTGGGGTTTGGAAATGCAGTTGATGTCCCTTTTGCGGGGTCAGAGGCCACGCCCAAAGAATCTTGAGCTGCCTCAGGTGGAGACCGGTCTCACCTAGAGCCCCACCCTCCCCAGTGAGGTGCCAAGTCAGGGCGGAAAAGCAGGACGACATGCGACAAACCCCCCAACACCTAGGAATGGGGTGGGCGAGGCAGAGAGACCCATCTGAGGTTTTTCAAGACAAATGCCATGGGAAAATATGGGGTGTGGGGCCCCATTTTCCTTGGAAGCTCAGACTTCGGCCATGCCGAGGCATAACCACTGTAACAGGATCCTTTAAAGTGGGAAACTTGCCAGGACCATTTGGTGAGGGCTGTTTACCAAGAGAAGAGTTGCTCTGTCTCATTCAAAGCAGCCACCGCTCCTGCAGCCCAGCAAAAGGGGTCAGGTTCCCAGCCAGCTGCGACCAGAGTTCCCGCAAACCCACGTCCCAGCCCCCACCCTCCCCCTTACAAATGCACATGTCCACATCCATCCCATGACACGTGGCAGCCAAGGAGTGCAGGTGGCCAGGCCCAACCGTGTCTGTTTTTAATCCTCGGTGCACACGCCCAGCCTCGCTTGGGTGGCTGCTCTCTACGTGGATGTTGGAAAATTCTGTGGCTCTGTGTTCCTTCCCTTCCCTCCCCTCCCCTGTGTGGGAGTTAGAGGGCAGGGGCGGAGGTTGGCAGGGATTTAGATACCTTCATCTACAGCAGTCGTGAGTCTGCAGTTCCAGCCACGTGTGATGGATCCCTCCTGAACCCAGTCAAACCATGATTAGCCCAAACCCGATCAGCATGGCTACAGAGGGGCTGGCTGGAATGTTTCGGCTCACTGTCATTGGAAGGAAGGCACAAACAGCAAAAAGAAGCTGCTTTGCAGGACAGGAAGCCCCTTCTGGGTCCAACCACGTGTGATTTAGTGGGAGCTTCAGGACAAGGCATTAGCATGATGGTTTGGGGGGTAGGCAGAGCTAAGCTCGGGGACCCAGGCTGTGTGACTTGTGGGCAAGTACTGAAGCTCTGAGCTTCGCCTCTCTCTCCCCTGGACACGTCTTCCCTCTCCCTAACGTGCCCTCATCCACAGAGGCTTTGACAGAGTGAACAGAGATGACCTTGTAGAGCTCGGTGTCTGGCCCACAGCAGTGGTTCTTACTCTTCTTGATGGGTTTTTAAGCCTTACAACTTCTAAGGAATGACTCGGTTTCTTAGTGACTATTGTTTGCCCAGGATTTTTTATAGTAAGCAAGTTATTCCAGCTGAGCCTCACAGTAATTCTATGAAGTAGACATCGGCTCCACCCATTTTAGAGATGAGAAGACTGATGCTTGGTAACTTAACCCAAGTGCCTCAAGTGCAGATAGGGTTCACCGGACTCAAGAGCCTGTGGTCTTTCCCACATACCGAACTCCTGGGACTCTCCACCTGTATTTCCATGAAGTCCATCGTAGTATAAAATACTGGGGCAGTCGGGCGCTTGGGTGGCTCAGTTGGTTAAGCATCCAACTCTTGATTTCAGCTCTGGTTATCACCTCAGGGTTGTGAGATTGAGCCCCGCATAAGGCTCTGTGCTGGGCATGGAGCCTGCTTTAGATTCTCTCTCTCCCTCTCCCTCTGCCCTTCCCCATTCCCTCCCTCCCTCTCTCTAAAAAAAATAATTTCGCTCTCAAACTAAATAAAATTTTTAAAGGGTGGGGTAGGGCGCCTGGGTGGCTCAGTTGGTTAAGCGTCCGACTCTTGATTTCAGTTCAGGTCATGATCTCAGGGTGATGAGATCAAGCCCCACATCTGGCTCCCTGCTCCGCGGGGAGTTTGCTTGAGATTCTCTCTCTTCCTCTGCCCCTCCCCCACTCATGCATGCATGCACATGCTCTCTCTCTCTCTCTCTCAAAATAAAATCTTTTAAAAATAATAATTTAAAAGAACTTTGGCTTTTTAAAAAATAATAAAAATAATAATTAGCAACAGCCAGCTTGGCTTCTTATGGAATCTCTAGGGCACTGTTGGGGGCTTCGCAAGGATACAGAGGTGAAGAGAATTAACATTTATTTACTGGGCACTTCTTCTGCGCCTAAGACTGTGACAGGCACTGTATCATTATGGTCTCATTTGTCCCTATACCAACCCGGGCGAGGCAGAAGCTGTGTCCCCAGCTTGCACCCTAGACTGCAGAGATAAGAGGCCAGGCTGGCCTTGCAGGCCAGGCCTGCTTCCCCCTAAGCCATCCATCCAGAGGGTTGCTCTCAGAATTTCCTGCAGAGACTTAGGACCCAAGGCAGGCAGGGACTCTCTTGCAAAGCATGATCTGGGGCAAGACAGGTATTGGAGACCGCTCCCGTGGACTCCGTGCTGTCTCACCTGTGTGGGGACTTGTGCAGACTGGGGGAGGCCCAGGCACACCCACTGGCAGCTCAGTACTTGGGAAGGCACACATAGCCCAGAGAACAGCCCTGAGCCGGCACAGGAGGCAACTAGCCTGGTACTTGGGGCTGTACCGGCCCCGAGTTATGGTACATGGAGGCTAACGAGGCAGGGTGCCTAGCGGAACCAGTTCTGGGCTTGGAAGTGAGAGAGGCCTGCCCTGATTTGAATCACAGGTTGGCAATTCCTGGCTGTATGACTTTGGGCAAGACATTTAATTTCTCTGAGTCTTAGTTTCATCATCTGTAAAATGGGTTTAGCAACACCTGCCTGGTGAGAGAAGTGAAGTCATGTGTGTATAGTGCCTAGCATAGTCCTGGCATGAAGTGGGCTCGTATCCCCACTTCTGTCACCCCAAATGCCTTCTGCCAAGCAGGGTCACTGTGGAACTAAACTGGGAGTCTTAGAAGGCTTGTGCTTTCTGGGCCCAGCAGTACCCTGTGCCCCAGTCTGTTCACTCGGCGTGCACTCATATAAGCCTTTCCAGTGAGCACCACTGTCCACTAGGGGTGAACCTGGGAGACGTGCGGTATGGAACCCCTTGAGGGCCTTGAAAAGAATGGCCTGACCAGCGCTCATGTCAGGAGCTTCTGGCCCCCAGCCGGGCTTTATCGGGTACTTAGCTGCAAACGTCTGGGCAGGAGTGGGGCCATTCGCCCAGGGTGGCAGGAACATGGGAGATAGCCATTCAGCCTTTCTGGAAGGAGCTTTGTAGCCTGGCACCTGTGGCTGGAGTTCAGATGTTACCAGAGGATTTAGATTTTCTTTTTAAAAAGAAGAAAAGGGAAAGAGCAGAAGAAAGCCTTGCCAGTGTCTGGTGGACCAAGGGGAGTGGGTTGGGGCATGCAGGGGAGAGGCAGGTTGTGGTCGGCCGCATGGGAAGCGCTTTATAAGCTCTGTATTTATTATTTCTTGCTCACCATTAAAATCAAATGTACTCGGTGCTTTTGTATTCAATACACATTTAACCCTGCCGACTTAGATTTCTCAGGTTTTAAATCCAGTGGGGAATTGGCTGGTTTCCCAACTTTCCCCACAAGTCCCCCTTGAACAGAGCTCAAAATCCCTGTTTAGCATTTTCTCCCCTGGCACTGCTGGGATCCCAGCACCGGCGGGGCCAGTCGCCGTTGTGTGTGTTGTGTGTGCATGCGGTTTCTTCCCCCCTCCCCAGTCCCCTACCCCTCCTCAGCACCCCCGAAAGACGGATGTGACTGCTGAAATATGACGGGCCAGTTGTCAGCGCCGTCTTGTGATTCGGGCTTCATTAAACCATTTTGTCCATGTGTGTCGGTGCCTGGTTGTGGCCGTGTGTGTGTGTGCACACATGTGTGTGCTTCGTGCATGCACCTTCAACTCCTGTGCGTGCTTCTGTGAATGTGTATTTGTGAGACAGTGTGAATGTCAGCGCCTCGGGGCCTCTGTGCATGTCTCTGAATGGCTGGCTGTGAGTGTAATTGTGTGTCTGGCTTTGTCCACACCAGTCAGGTGTGTGAGACTCTGGGTGGGTCTGAGCTGTGCAGGTGACTGACTGTCTCTGGGTCTGTTGTGCCTTCCTCTCTCTCCCCCGCCTCCCTGCCTCCCTGCTCCCCTCCCCCACCCCCTTCTCCCTGCTCTGTCTGTTTTATCATCCCTAATGAAGCAGTCTTCTCCATCGATCCTGCTGATTGCCAACCCATTCCTTTTGTTTGTTGGCGCTGAGCCATTCGGCGGCACTCTGACAGCTCAGCTCGTCTAATTAGCTCTGTTGTTCTTTTTCCCCATGTTTCACCACGTTGCAAGTTCAGTTGAAGTTGCCACAAACTTAATCCCCCCATTTCAGCCACAAGTTCACATTCCTCTCCCGCCTTTATGGTAGCGAGAAGCAGCTGTGTGCAAGGACCGGCTGGCGGGCCTTCATATCCGATCTTTCCCGAAACCCCCACCCAGGGACCTCCGGGGCAGGGCAGAATGGCTCCGTCACTCCACACTGCACACCCCACATCCGCCTTTGGGGTGAGAAGTCTGGGGGGAGCATTCCAACCCGGTGATCCTGTTGAGCAGCAGCAAGAGGGAGAGGAGTCTGGCTGTGGTCAGGGAAAGCGGGTCAGGGTTTGAATGGGTGGGGGATCTAGCCATCCATTCATTCAGCAGCGGTGACTGGATGTCTGCGTTGTAGCAGGCCCTGTTCTAACGACACTGATACTAACAGCAACATTCTTATGCACTTCTTAGATTCCAAGCAGCCGCATCCATTTGTTCCTGAAAGTCTTGCTGGGTGACCACCGGCACCCCAGGCAGCACTGAGCAGGATGCTAGGCAAGAGTCAGGTCATCTTAGATGGCGTCTTCTCATTCAGAGATGCCCCATCCCCGTCTCCTTTTTGTTATTGGTAAGGTCACAGAGAAGCCCCCGTGTGTGGCACACTCCTTGCTGGCGCTTTCCCCGCACCATCTTCTTGGATCTTCGTTCAGAGGAACCCCGTGGAAGAAGACCCCAAGTTTGGTGGAATGCATTTGGCGGTTACCACATCTCTGATTTGCCAAACAAGGCTGAGATCAGACTGGCCACTCCACAAGAAAAACTTCAGTTAGATCAGACATGCAGAGACCTGAGAGCTTGATGAGACTCTGCAAAGACTTGTCTTTCGTGCAGCTAACTTCTGTAATCTGTGTTCTCCAGCCATTATGCTGTGTCGCCCACAAATTGCTGGGGGACCCAGGGGGCTCAGGGAAGAGGGCAGGCAGTGAATGGAGCGTGTGTGTGCTCTCCTTCCCTGTCTTATCTGAGAACTTCAGCGATTGTGGCATTTCATCTACCTTGGCCCCTCATCTGCAGAGTGAGAGCAAACCCCCTGCACTGGGATGTCCAAGAATTTTTATTGGCAACAAAAGTCACAGACAGACTTTCTTGGTTTAGCTCTCTCCAGTCCCTCTCTAGCATTGGATATGCTCAGAGATGACGGAGCCAAATTTAAAGCCATGTAATGTTGACTGGACCAGATAAGGATCCTTCCAAGGGCACCTACAAAAACCCCATCTTGTTGCTGCAGGCCAGCTATGGATTAGGAAACTGTGTACTTCACTGTGAAACACACCCACCGCCCAGCCTCAAGCTGGGCCCTCATGAATGCAGGAGCTCCGTGGGGCGTGCGGGGTCCAGGCTGAGCCCTGCTCGGGAGGACTGCCCAGAGATGGCCTGGGGAACAGAAAGAGGATTTTTATTGGCACTCTGTAATGCTATCATTTGCTTTATTCCCCCCTCCTACTCAGAGAGGAAAATTAGCATCCTATGATTGAGTTGTAAAAAGAATGAAATAAACACATGTACCCTAGACATAAAATCCAAGTGAAACCTTTTTGTCCTACCAGACCAGTTTCAGGGTTCTAGAAGAAGGCGAGTGGGGACTTATAAATGAGGGCCTTTGTGTTTCTGGGTCCTGTACGGACAGTGTCTCGTTGAAGTCCCACGGCAGCCCCTCAAGGAGGCAGGTGGAGCTGCCCCCTATTGCAGACGAGGAAACCAAGCTCTTCGGAAGAACCTTTCCTATTTGAGTAGGCCACGGAAGTCCAATTCATGGATCTGCTGCAAATTTAGTGGCAATGTTCTCACAAGAAGCAGAGCTTTTGTAGCGTGTACCGTGCAAATGCCTCAACATTTATTTGGGGGCTGCTTATCTAGATCTGCAGAATGTCCTTGTATGGCTTTTCCAACTCACTCCTTGGGGCCTTTCCCCTGTGCCCGTTCTAGGTGCGCCCTCCCCGTCCGCACGTCGTGAAGAGACCGAAGAGCAACATCACGGTGGAAGGCCGGAGGACTTCTATCTCCAGCCCTGAGCAGTGAGTACCCCATTGCTCCCCTCCCCTCTGTCTCCCAGAGCCCAGGGGTCTAGGCCTTTGTGGGGTCCGTGCTGCAGCTCTGGCCTTTGAAGGCTCCCTGGAGCCCTGAGTGGGTGTTTAAACAAAGAGGTCAGTCAGGGAGTTGGGCTTGATCTTCCATGTCGGCTTTTTCTAGCAGTTGTCACGCCCGCAGGAGGAGCCAGGCCTCTGGGCTGGGTTTTGAGTGGTGACACCCAAAGTGTACTCAAACAGGCTCAGAAGAAGGTTTCAGGCCTGGGTCAGCAGGGGAGAGCTAGGAACCTGGTTGAGGAGGTGATCTCTTTAGCAAGGGGCAACCACTCTCCTAAGCCTGGGGTGCTCCAGGGCTCTAGAGCTTGGATTTGTACCCAAAACTGTCCTTATCCACCGCCGCACCCCCACCAGTACCTTTGCTCCCCTGTGCCACGGCAGTCATTTTATTAGGGCTTGGCTTTGCACCTCTCCTCAGGCCCAGAGCTCTGCGGGCGGGCACTGGGTGTTCTGCCCAGAAGCTAGCACAGGGCCTGGCTCAGGATCATGTGCAGGATAGATGCTGGATAGAGGAGGTAAATAATGAGGCAGGTGGACAGGTGGTGCCTGGAGATGGAGCTGCCCGAGTGGCGTGAGGCTTAGAGCTGCACACAGCCCCCAGTCCAGAACCGTCTGGAGTGCTGCCCTTTGTCCCCAAGGCCCAGAGCCCTGGGGCTCTGCCCAGACAACTCCGCAGCTACACACTGGCTTCCTATGATGCTTTGAAAAAGTACACGAAACCGTCTCATTCTGGGGTTTGTTAGCGGAACCAAAACAGTTGCCCCGGGGACCCTGAAGTCCCTTGGGTGAAGAGAGGAATGCTCCTCCTGTCTGCTCTACTTTCAGGAAAGTTGTCAGGGAAAGAAGCTAAGGGAAGTGGCAGGCCCTAGCCAGGAAAGGAACCAGAAAGAAGAAACAATTCTGAAATGTCAAGCTGTGGCCTAACCTGGGTTGCAGTATACTTCAGCTCTTCTAGGATTCTCTGGTTTACAGTCTGGTGCTGCTTGAGACCACTGTGTTGTTACAGAACCAGCCTACCTAGGCCTGCTTACACCCTGCCCAGAAAGCTGTGGGAACAGTGTGTGTGTGTGTGTGTGTGTGTGTGTGTGTGTGTGTTTGCACACACACATCTTGAAAGATGCTTGATTATGCAAAATTTGGAAGAGAGGACTCCTGAAGTTGGTTGTAGGCATAACTTAGCCTCTGCACAATAGGACGGTGGGAATATTAAGGAATAGTTCCCTGGCCGCGGCTGGCATGGATTATGATTGCCCCCTTGTGGAGAAAATGCCGTATAGCTTCAGAGTTCCTCAGACCCTAAAGATTTCTCTTTAGGGAGGGATGAAATTAGTTACTTTTCTTTAAAACCATGTCTTTAAAACTGGGCTAAATCTTTTAGACACTGTGTGGGTGGGGCCTGTGGATACTGAAATGCAAACCCAAGAGCACGCCAGATGAGCAACACTCCACGTTTTACTGAAAAACATTTCCCATGCTGTGTTCAGGTCACCGATTAGAGGTCGGAATTCCTAATTATGTTTATTTATGCCGTTGCTCTCCCAGCCCCGTGATAGGGGAGGCCTCTTCGATACATGCCAAAGAGCCAGGGTCTGGTACTCCCGGCCTCCTGGGTGTTAGTAGAACTGGGCCCATATTACTTTTCATTTCTTTTCGCAATATGCCCTGTTTTAGATGCCTTTTCATGAGACATTTGGGGTTGGAACAAACAGTGGGACCGTGGGAGCTAGTTTAGTGGGTTGGCAAACCGGCCACGATCGGAAACAAATGAGAACTTCTCTGGCCAGAGCTCACAGCAGCTCTGGCCCTCCAGGTGATCAAGAAGCACATTTGGGAATATTATTCCAAGAGTTTCTGTTCACATTTTTTAATGGGGGGGGGCGCTGTTTTCCCATAATACCAGTGACATTTCTGGTGCAACTGGGGTATTTTCCTGCATCTCTTCCCATGCTGCCTCCCCACCCCCCACCCCCCCACCCCCCCACCCCCATTGTGCTCCTCCATTTCCAAATGCCATGTCACAACAGCACTTGGATGTGTTTTTCTCAACTGTCATCAGCTCCAGCTGGCAAGACCAAGTTCTTGAAACACAGGAAGCATCCAGCGGAAAATATTTTAATAAAACAGACTCCTCATAAAATATTGTTCTGGGGGGGAAAGAAACCAGCTCCACCAATCTGTCAGCATTGTGCTGAGAGACACAAGAAGACAAGCCGGCAGGCAGGAGCCAGATCCTAATGGGCCTTTGTTGCGGGTTGGTTCCGTGTGGGGCACATGGACTCCGTGCCTAGCCCTTTAATCTAGCCTGGATTTTCTGGACTCACAGATCTTTGTCTCCGCCGGGAATATCAAAGTACATTGGCAACTTAGAGGGTTTGGCCAGCAGAGAGAGATGCAAGATCTTTGAAGTGGAGGGAAGGGTTCCGTCCTCCCGACTTCTCGCCCCAACTCTCACTTCCAAATAGCACATTAAATAATTAACTTTGTGGACGGCAAGATGGAGCTGATTAACAATAAGACAGTCTCCACGGCCTCCTGCAGCAGCTCAGTGTCTAGAATTCATCAAGGCCCAGTAGCATCGGCTGCCAGCTCTGCGGCCAGCCCCTCCGTCGGATCCAGTTCTTCCTTTCCACATGATGTCTGTCTGTCCATTCATGCATCCATTCATTCAGCAGATAGCTCCAAAAACCTACCAGGTGTGAGCGATTTGGGATTTTTAAGAGGAGGCCTTTAAAGAGAATCTCCAAGCTGGACTCTTTGGTGACTTGCATTTTCCCAAAATGAAATTTCTCGTATGTCAAATGGCCTTTCCAAATCAAAGGTGGGTGCCCTTACCCCTTAAAGCCATCCGATGACAACTGGAAGAATACTTCAGAAAGGTTTCTGGGGGAAACATTCCTTCTGTTTTTCAGCTACCGCTAGCTAATTAATATTCAGTGACTATTTCTCCTCAAGAAGTGCTAGCTACTTGAATTATTATTCAGGACGGGCTAATGGAATGCTCTGAGGATTCCCTAGGGTGAGAGCTAAGGCCAGGAGGGGTCAGGCGGCGCGGGCTGTGGGTCAGAGGCCACCCAACAGCAAGTACAGTTGAGCACCTCTTACGTTCTAGGACCTCTTCGGCTGGTGTTTTTTCTTCTTCCACCGAATGGGAACTTGGGCTCAGCAAATATATGTGACCAGTGTTCCTGGGTCACCCAGTTAGAAGGTGGCAGGGCCAGGCCTCCAGATGGCTGCCTGATTTCATTCTCTCAGCTACACTCTGCTGCTCACAGGGGTCCCTTGTCAGTTTGGCTTTGTCTGGAGAGACGGTTCTGGGTCCTGTGTCCTAAGATGACTTGCCCCACACGCTGCCCTTCTTCTCTGGTTCCTCGAAGTCGGGAACTGGAGCTGTTCGGTCTTCTTCCTGGCAAAGAAACAGCGTCCCCTGGTGCCTGAGTGTTTCTCCCTGGGGAAGGAAAGACAAGCAACACTGACGGAACATCCTGTGAGACTGTGAAGAGTAGGTGGTGGCTTTCCCATCTAACAGGGAAACTGAGGCTCAGGGGGAGACTTTCTGATAGAACTAGTCCACGGTCTGAGGTAGGATCAGCTGTCTGCTGACACAGGCCCCACCCCTTATGTCCCACCCAGCCTTTTTGTTGCGAACCTAAGCTGAGTGCTGAGGACAGCAGTGGTTGCAGGGGGCATGGTGAGGTTCCCATCTCCCACCCGTGAACGGTCATTTCAGCCACAGTGGGTGTGGCAGGCGGGCCCCAGCTTCTGTTCCCCTCGGCCTGCCAGGCGTAAGAGAATTTCCCATTGAATGTAGTGCTTAGCAGGAGCTGACAGCAAACTCTAGAAGGCAGTGCTGTGCCCACCCCTCAGGATCATGCCCAGCATGCAGACGGAGGCCAAAGGCAGGGCGTCACCTGCTGGTCCCCAGGCACCCCTCTCCGCCGGGCTGCCTGTCCGTTGTGCCCCCCCAGCGGGGGCCGGGCAGTATCCCTCTCAGAGTCGCGGAGGGTACAGACGGACGTGGCCACACAGCCTCCACCTTGTTTAACCTTAATCGCCCCAAGGGGTGCGGCTGTCTTCTGAGCCTTAATGGCTAAGAGGCTGGCAGTCAGGATAGCTCAGCGACGCAACCCAGGGCTCACCAGCTGCAGAGCCTGAACTCGGGACTGCAAACCTCTGTGTGCCCTCCAACGGGTGAGCCCCACAACACCCTCGCGGGAGTCCGGACTGGCTGCGAGCTGGTTATTTGAAGTTTCGTTGTACTAAGTAGGAGTGGTCCAGATTCAGGCACCAAGGGCCCACAAGCCGTTTCCTGGCTCACCTGGCTGGCCAGATTTGTACAAAATCTGCTCTTTTCAAACAATTTCGTTTGTCTGTAAAAATGACCCAATAACCTTATAATCCAGAAGTTTGGGGAAAGAGACAAGTTCATTCTGAACCTCACTCCTTACTAGCATGTCTGCAAGTTCCCCTCCGGGGTTTGTCCTGTAGATAATTTGCAGAGCTGAAGCTTCCTTGCAATATTCCTACTTGTGGCCTTGCCCCACGTCCTCGTAACCCCTGCTGTTCACAACTGTGGCAGGATCCCGCTTTGTGTGCACACGTGGGCCGCCTCCCCACACCCCTCATATTGGATTTGTAGATTTTTCTAGGTGTTCACTAACATGAAATGCCAGAATAAATACCCTTGTCCTTAAAGCTTTTCTCATTTGATATCATCCTAAGGAATGGAATGATTAACAACTACCATTAGCCAAGAACTGCCTAAGCACTTTGCATACACCATTTCCTTTAATCTCACAAGAAATCTGGGGGAGTAGGTATCATTAGCTCGATTTTATAGAAGTAGCTGAGACCCTGAGAGGTTGTCACTGCCCCGTACCCTCACCCAGTCCCAGAGGCAGATTTCTCTTCCGTGTGGCTAAATAACTTGCTAAAAGAATTGTACCACTTTACACTCCCACCAAAACTCTGGACTCCCTGCGAATCTGGATCTGAGGGACCCAGAGGAACATGCACTAGAAATCCTTCTGACCAAGGAGAAATCCTGCTGGTTGCGCTGGCTGGACAGACAGACCATCTGAGCACCAAACTGCCGGCCCACGCTGCTTAGGGATGGCAGAGTCTCATCATCCAACTTGCACCGTGTGACCCCAGCACCCAAAGCCCCAGAAGATTAAAAGAAGCTGCCAGAAGCATTTAGTGAGAGCTCCGCCCATAGACGAGGTCTCGGAACACTGCAGCTATACCACCATCTCCTCAAGACCTGTCCTTGGCACGGCCCAAGTGGTGCGGGCTGTGGATCACACGGGGTAGAGCCCTTCTCCCTGCCCCCAGGCCCAGAGCTGCCCCAGGGGCGTGGTTGGTGAACCACTGCTGGGCCAGTGGGCTGGTGCACTGGGGCGGGGGGGGGGGAGCCTCTGGCACCCCACAAACCTGGGTCAGCCTCCTGCCCACTGCCAGCCAGAGACCCTGGGCAAGACTCTGCCCTCTTTTTTCCAACACAATGTCTGTTCGCATCCCAAAGAGCACAATTTGGGAAATTGCCCCTAGGAGCCGCACTAGCATCCTGAGGTGGCGGGGCACACCAGTCTCCCCTCCTGCAGCAGTGCTACTGTCAACGGTCTAATGCTCACCCTGTTGCCTTCCCGTGAGCTGTGTCCTCCCCTCCCCGTGCCCACCGTCCCGTGGCTTCCCGTGACACAGCGCTGACCTTCCATGTTGTAGTATTTGCTTTACATCATGCACATGCACACACACACAGAGACACACACACACACACACACGTGCACCCCAGGAGCCTGGGAGCTCCTCCGGGGCAGAGCCACCATGTGCCCTTCAGCTTCGATGCTTCAACTCCTGAACCAGAGCCTAGCCCAGACCTCTGCTCAGGGATGTTTACTGAATGAATGAACAAGGGAATCACTGAAGCTTATAGCCCAGCACCCTGGAGATGGGGAAGGGGTGTCAGTTAACCACAGGTGTGTAAAGAGCACCTATTATGTGCCAGGTGTGATTGGGATGTGACTCTGAGGCTACCAGCACCTCTCCTGCCCGGGGCCGTCTAAGAGCCAGAAACTGCCATCAGCCCCAGGAGCCAGTCTCCAAGATGCCAGCTGGGCCCTGGGCCCAGGGTTGGGGACAGCTGTCTAGGTACTACCCATTGGCAGCCTGCCAGGACCCACTCCCTGAGCGGCCAGGAGTCCAAACACCAGAGCAGAAGGTCCCAGACCCAATTAGCAATGTGAGAGGCCCCTGACCCAACTCAGGCCCCCCATCCCCTCGCCAACAGTGGGTTCTGGGCCCTGGAGACAAAGCCACGCCAGGAGCCAGACAGGGAGTCTGAGCCCAGACTGGAAAAGCAGGAACTGCCAAGGAGTCCCCAGGGATGTGCAGCAGGCCAGAAAAACACAGGTCTCCCTCGTCCCCAGCCACTTTTGCCTGATACTCGAAGGGAAGGACCTCTCCCAGGAGCAGTCAAGATAGTTAGGAGTTAGTGCCCCAGACTTGCTGGTTTCAGCCTCCTCTGGAAGCTTTGCCACCTCACCTGAGCCCCTCCCTCTTCCAGGCATCTCGCCACCATTTCTTATGCCTGTTTCAGGCCCAGCACTTCATATGTGTCACCTTGGTTAACCTCCTCCACTCCCCAGAAGTCCTCCTGGTGCAGGTGTGTTAGCCCGTTCAGCCATGAAGGAACCAAGGCTCTAACAGGTGGAATGACCTGCCCTTGGATCCAGAATATGCACCCACACCCACGTCCACTGCTCTCTCACCAGACACCCTGCCCTCCACCGCTGCTCCCATGGTCCCCACCAAAGACGCAGGCTCATGGCAGGCAAAGGCCATCTTCGGCTAGAGGGGCAGTTGTTCTTCACAGTCTACACAATTTCTCTTCCGGATAGGAAAAGTGTGGAAAGTGTCCCCATCCCCCCCAAGGTGTCCCCATCTTCCCTCTACCAATGAGCCTGAAGAGTGGGACAGTGGAGTGAAGCCTATGTCCTGTGTTCGGGCCTCTCTACCTATGAGAGTACACACCCAGTAGCCTGGGAAGGACTGGGGCACGGGTGTGGACATGTGAAATTGACACTAGTGATTTTTTGAAAGAAGGAATGAGTGAATGAAGGTATGGGTTGATAAGTAGTCAAACAGATGGACTAATGGAGATAGGAAAGGCAAAGGGCACAGCCAACCTGAGAGAGAGCAGTGGGGCCAAGCCAGTAAAGCCCCCTGCTGCCTCCCCAGCCCCCACATCACCCCCTAACCTCTCATGTCGCCTTGGTCCTCAGGTGGGTTCAAGACCCTCCACCACCTGGTCCCTGCCAACCCTGCCAGCCTCTTTTCTTGAAACTCCCACCCTGACCTCAAGCCCCTTGTTCCCACTCCTCCCAGGGACACCTCCAGGCCATCCTGCAGCCTCCTCCATTTCGCATGATTGAAAGCCCAGTTCCCACATCACCTCCCAAGTGGAGCCCCTCATCCAAGAGCCCCCTGAGCCAGGTATACCCCCACCACTGCCCTCTGGGCCTGTCATAGCCCATCAGAACTCCCCGAGAGAACCCATCCGGGGATCCGGTCACGGCACCTCTCCATCATCATAACACAGGGCCAGGACTGCAGACCTGGCTTGAGCATGTACGCAGGTGAAAACAATAGAACAGGCTCTGAAGCAAGTCAGGGTGGTCTCTGGGGGAGCCAGCTTGGTGCGAGACCCACGGGGGGAGCCTCTGGAACTGCACTGGAGCTCTCTTCTGTGTGACCTGGGCTAACAGTAGGACCATTCTCAGGGAGGAAGAGAGGACAGACACCGAACCTGCTGGACATTGGGTCTTTCCACTCCGTTGTGTGTCTGTACTTTAAAACAATAAGAGGGGATCACTGCTGTAATGAGTCATGATCACCAGTGAGAGAGAGTTCTTCCTGTCAAGTGAACTTGTGGTCTTGTGGGGACCGGTGGGTGTGAGATCAGGTTTTTCTCACCCCACTGGGGACTTGCTGTGCCGGAGGGAAGGTCTTCGAAGGCAGCAACCACCTTATATTCATCCTTGACCGCCTAGGGAAGAGCCTGCACAGGATGAAAATGCCCAGAATCTATTTGTTGGCAGGTGAATGTGGTGTATGGATAGTAACTAAATATGTACGATGTGCTGGGCATGAGGCAAAGCCCTTTCTGAATAATTTCATTCAACTTCATTCAACCCACCATCAGGGGGGCTGTAGAATCCCCATTTTACAGCTAAGAAGTTGAGGCACGGGGAGGTATAAAATGACTTTCCCAAGGTCATCTGGCTGGGAAGTGGGGGATGATGGAAAGCTGGACAGACTGGCATCCTTTGGGCAGGCAGGACCTGGCCTTGTCCTGGGGCCTGTCCCCGTTCATCAGCCCAGCTGGAGCTTCACCATCAAAGGACACCAGACCGGCCGAGACATTTACCAAGTAAAGATCCTTTGTGCTAGAGTGAAATGATCCTTTAAAAATGATCACCAGCTCCCCTCGTTACCTCCGGAGACCAAGTCCTTGCTGATTTTTTTCCCTTCTTTATCTCAAGTACATTTAAATGTCAATTAAATTTGAAATATCTACATTTGTCAGCATTTCATTTTGGGCCAGCGTGATGTGCTGCTGATTTGTCCACGCGATGTGACACATGAAAAAAACTCTCGAGATGCAGATCTTCCTCATTAAAAAATAAGCCCGTGCGATCCCGGCACGGTGGAGAGCCACAGAGCACGTCCCTGCTTCCTGACGCCGTGTCTCTGACATGGTATTTAAAAAGGAACAGCCGCGCCTGTCACCACTGTCACATGCACGCGCTAACCGGCGACACGTTAAACCAAACATTAGAAAGGGTTCGGGAAGTCATCTGCATGGGAACTCCGAGCCGAGATGAGGTGGGCAGAGGCGGGAGCAGCCGTGGGAGACGATGGGGTCTGAATGGTGATGGACAGCGGGCCTTTCTTTCTCGCCAAGACTCCGGCAGCCAAGTTCACCACGACCTGCCTTTTCACAGACAGCTCTTTGTGTGTAAGAAAATCCAGGCGAGTGGTGGGTGGCAGACTGCAGGGTAGTAGCTGAATTGGGTTAATGAGGGAAGAGGTACACTTTTTCCCCCCCCCTCATATTCTGCCTTGAGCTAATAAAAAATTTAAACCTGGACATTTTCAACGATTCATCCTTTATCTCTGACAAATATCTGACTGTATGTTTCATAGGAGGACATGAGCAGTTGAATTTAAATAAGTTTATTTTGAAATCTCACTTTTTATTAAAAGTAGAAGGGGGAACAGCCTCCCCCTTATTTCATTGTTTCAGATCCGCAGAACCAAAGAGGCAGGACCACAAAGTGGTTTCGAGTCAGGCAGATCCCGATTCCTGGCTCAACTGGTAGCTGCTGTGGGACACTGGGCGAGTCACTACCCTCTCTGAGCTTTGGCTTCTCTGTCTGCAAAGGGAGGATGTGATAAGGAATTAATGAGAAACCATCCAGGCAGCATTTAGCCTAACACTTGCTAAGTACTGCTGGTCTCATCGTCGTCATCCGTGTGGCCCGAAGCCTGAAAAAACGCTGATCTGACCAAACCACCTGGCGAGGTTCTCTCTCACTCTCTAGAGACAGGTGGCGCGTTCAGGAGACACCCCCGGCCTCTTGTTGAAGCTACAGCCCAACCCGCCTGGCCTGGCCAGGAGAGCTGGCCGGAGAGGGAAAGTGGTTTGTGAGCTGGAAGGTGAGGTTCCTTCTTCCCCGTCTCGGCCCCCAGGCCCGCTCCGCCATCACACCAGTGTGGGAAGGCACTGGATTTGACAGGGCTGTGAACTACAGCAGCCTGGTTTGATGACGCCAAGGCCCAGTCCAGCACAAAGGCTCTTTGCTCTTACGTGAACCCAGACATTCCTGGCAGGTTTAGTGGCATTCAGCTAATTGCCGAGCTGTGATCTCTGCTTCCTTGTCAAAGCCAGAGGAGGAGAGCATACTTGGAGGGGCATCGGAAGCGCATTCGAGATGGATCCAAGGGACACCAAAGAGCTTCATGCAGTTTGACCCAAGCAGAGGTGCGTGCACGTCTGCCACCGGCCCGGTTCACAGGACAGGGAGGCCCTGGCCTGGAATCCCTGCTTGTCACTTCCTGGCCAGGGCATGTGGTCACATCTGTCTTCCTCACAGTGATTCCCAGCGCTCAGCCAACACTGGGTCTGCTCACAGCAAGCACTCGGGAAGTACCTCACAGCTGGGTGTGTGGATGGACGGATGGACAGATGGATGGACGGACTAATGACAGGCTCATCCTCTGTAAAGTCAGTGCAGCGAAGCCTTCCCGCTGGGCTGTTGGGAGGGGTGGAAATCACCTGTATGAAGCCCCTGGCACAGTGGACATTGCTTTAAACGTTTTTCCGAGACTCCTGCCTACTCCTCCACACCCAGCAAATACGGTCCCATTATACGGTCTCAGCATCTCAGATGCTCACCCCCAAATATGGTCCCATTTTACGGTCTCAGCATCTCAGAGGACAGATGGGGACCTCAGGGGACACTTTTCTACTGCACAAGCTGATGGAAGGGACAGGTGCTGTGCTGGGGCTCCAGAAACATGGGTGAGAAGGGTGGGGCTCGCCTTGTCTCCCCAGCACACTGGCTCCCACTCCTGAGTTCGCAGACCTCCCCAGCACTGACGCTGTGCCCCAGGTGCGGATGAAGAGAAGGATGAGCCCGGCCCCTGCCCTTGAGGAGCTGACTCAGAAACAGAATTGCGGGAGGTTAAATGACATCGATGAAGCGCTGCAACACACAGCCCAAGGGGAAGCGGACTCCATCTAGGGGGGGAAACTCCGGCTGGGAATTCCAGGAAGGCTTTCTAGAGCGCCAAGTGAGCCGAGTCCTCAGACCAAAGAGCCAAAGAACAATCAGTGCACCAGGCAAAGACCACGGGGAGGTCTGTAGGGCATGCAGGGGAGGGCGGGAGGGGGCTGCAGAGGTGGACAGGGCCAGGCATACAGCACGGTGTCTACCCTGCATGGAGCCTGGACTTGGCCCTGCCTCCCCGCAGCCTGCACCCCTGCCCACCCAGTATATTCCACAAGCTCCCCAGAGTGGGGCCTGAGGCCAGGATACCTGTCCACTCCTCCAGCCCTACTCACCTGCCCAGGAGAGCCGTCCAGTGCTAGAAGTGAGTGCATCCCCCTAACTTTTAAACAGTTGAGTAAACCATTCTGTAAATGTCTGAACATTATTGTTCCTAACACTTAATGGGTTTACTCACCACACAACCAACTCCCTCGACATCGCTATTCGGAGCCGTGGACGTGCAGGCGTGAAGCAGGAGAGTGACAAGGTTGGGTCTGTGATTCACAGCAGGATTCCAGTGGCTGTGCGGAGTGGCCCTTCTGCACTGTTTTATGTCCCAGGGGATGTGGCAGGAGCCAGGCGGCCTTGTTTCCATGAGTCACATCTTCCTGCCATCTCTCCTGAGTCCAGAGGAAAACACTCCACCTAAGCCGATGCTCTCTCTGGTCCAGGAAGGGCCAAGTCCCTTACCATCCAGGTAGGCAGCCTGGGCAAGGAGAGGAGCCCGGTGGCCCGCCACCTCCCTGTCCCTGTGTGCGACCCTGGCCAAGTGGCTTCACCTCTCTGAGCCTCGGTCTCCACTTCAGTATGAGGACAAATCTCCTAGCCTGCCTAACTTCCAGGGATGGCACGAGGAGTGAACGGGCCTCGGCGGGCATGTGCCAGGGAGCTCTGCGGTGCTGGGAGCCAGTCCTGGTTCTACTTATAAAAGACTAGCACATTCCTGGGGACAACTGGCTTAGCACCTGTGATGGTAGATCACAGCACAGCCCACTCTCCCAGTCCCTCCCCACCCTCCAGTGTGGCTCCCGTTCACTCTTCCAGACATGGTGCCCTTTTATGAAATGAAACCCAGAAGGAATTGCATCGGAAAGCAGAGAAAGGAGCCTGCTCTGTCCGGGGCGGGGGGAGGGGCGGTGAGAGAGGAGACTGCCCCCCACTTGGGCACCCCTACACTTCCTGCCCCACCCTCTCACGAACTTCACTGCTGCCCCTGGGGATCCTTAGAGCTTGCCCAGCCCAGTGTGCAGGCCCGAGCAGCGGCCGTGGGGTGCCAGATGTGCCCGGTCCCGCTCCCCTCTCCCAAGCCCGCGCCACTCACGGGCCCTGGTCAGTGTATAATTCATGGTGGCCACGCGGACTTTCTTGGAGCTACGCAGTGTTTGTGTTTATAGAGGTAGAGCTCACAGGTGGCTGACAAGGGAGATGTATTTTTTATAACAATGAATATTTAATTTCCACATCACAGATGAAAAAGACTCTCTGAAGAGGCGTGTGAGAGGGACTCCAGAGAGCAGCCGCTAATCAGAAGAGGGCCTTCTAGCCGGAGCCCCTCCACGTGGCTCACTTTCTTCTTTAACTTTCTATTTTTATGTTTTCCTGATTACTGAAGTCTATATGCACATTGTAGAAAGTGTAGAAGACACAGAAACATAAAAAGAGGCAGAGTGGGGGGAAGTCACCCCTAAGCCCCCTAGCTTTTGTCGACATGTATGTATATCCCTTTCCAGTCTTTTTTCTCTGCCTTTTCCCATAAGTAGGTGAGAGAGAATATTGTATAACTACAGTTCTGCATCATGGTGTTGAGATTTTTCTCTTTCATAAACATTATAGTTAATGGGTGGCTCCTTTTCAGCCAAGTGTACTGTAATTCACCAGCCTCCTATTGCTGGAAATGTAGGATGTGCCATGTTTTAATATTATAAACATAGCAGCGATGAACATCTTCGTGCATCATTCTTTGCTACATTTAGGGCTATCTAAATGGAAGCGGAGGGTACGAGGTCGTAGGCGACTGGATCTCACGTTTAAGGCTCTCGACACCTAAGGCAAACCCTTGGTTGCTTTCCTGTCTGCGACCAGCTTCCTCGCCTCAGGGCGCGTCAGGCTCCCCAGGCCCTCGGGCCCTCCTCCAGCGAGCCTCGACCTCAGGTTGGCCGAGGGAGGCCAGGGCCAGGCGCTGAGCCCAGAGGCGCCCCCTCCCACCCCACCATGCGGAGTTCCAAGGGTGTCTCCTAACTGCCTCTTTTCTCTTGTCTTCCTCCGCCCCAGCCTGGTAAAGCCCTTGCGACACTACGCAGTCTTCCTGTCTGAGGAGTCCTCTGACGATGAATGCCAGCGGCAAGAGGGCCCCAGCTCTGGCTTCACCGAAAGCTTTTTCTTCTCCACCCCCTTTGAATGGTCTCTCCTTCCTCCTTCAATTTCTCTGAGCTCAGCTTGGTGACTCTCCGGGGCCGCGCGGGGGGCGGGGGGGCGGTGCCGCTTGCCCGTGCGTGTGGGGAGGGCTGTCTGCAGCTGCTGCCTGCCGGTGACCCCGTGCCAGCTCGGGGGGGGGGAGTGCCCCCCCTTGTGTGCCTCTGCCCAGCCCCGCGGGCTCTGGGGCGAGGGGCGAGGGGACGGGATGGCAGGGCCTACAGCTGGTGAGACCGGAGCCTGAGTCCCTGGCCCTTACCCTGGAGAGTGCACTTGACTGTCAGCCGAAGTGGTTGTTGGTGCCGGAGTCGTCCTCTACCTCAGCACATCTCCAAGAGCTGTGGAGGTGGAGGGTCAGCGTTAAAGCTTAAGACAAAAGCAAAAACAAAACGTATTGATAGGGAACGTGTATATTATTGCTGATAGATCCAAGTGTTTTACAGACCTGCCTGCCCGTAAGGTAATTTTTATTATTATTGTTTATAGCCTGAGCCTCACACTTACTAAAAAGTTTCGCCCACAATCCAGCCACCCCCCAGTGTTAAGCTTTGGCTCTTTCCCTTCCTCCACCAGTTCTTGCCCCTCTACCTACAAGTTTTTTAGGGCTGGGATTGAGCAAAGGGACAGCTTTTGTCCCTGGGTGGTCGTTAACAAAGCTGTAGTGTCCTTAATGGGAGCCTTTGAGGGAAGAGAGCTGCCCTTTGCTGAACACCCATGGGGCCCACAACCACTACCTTACAGAAGAGGGGACTCTTCCCCTCCATCCCCCTCCCAGTTCCCTTCCCTTGGGCCGGGCCTCTGGGTTCCTCAGGGCACCTGACAAACCCCCCAGCTCTGCTCCTACCATTGGCCCCCAGGGGAAGGAGGGTTCTTAGCCCTTTCTGCCACCAGCTCACCTGCAAGTCAGCCCCCTCCTGATCTCCTCACTTAGAAAGCGGTGGCCTAAGTCGGTGTTGCCCGAATTCCCATGCTACCTTCTCTGTACATTGAATCTTTCTTTAAAATTCTTCTGTTAAAACTTTAATAAGTTAACTTTGTCCTAAGCAGTAATATCTCTGATATCATTGGCCTAATGCATCAATTATCATCTCTACTACTAGTTAAAATAAAGATACAACCATTAGAATAAGAAATGTTCATGTATCAACTCAAAATCACCTTGCAGGTAAAAATGCTCTGCCTGGGTGACATCCAAGAAGGAATCCCCACCACAGGGTCCAGTGGGCCTCCTTGCTCTTTTTTAATTCATCGATGCCTTAATTATTTAAATAGTGAATAGTGCTCACTCCCTTAGCCAGGACCTACGAAAAGGATAGGCTTTTGTGTGTGTATGGTTAAAAAGGAAGTGGCCCATATGTTAACTATACTGGAGCTAAATAAACATAAATTACACAGGAAAAGAAAAAAAAAAGGAACTGGGCCATCATAAGTCAAAATAAAATGGTTTCTTTTTAAAGAATACATTTCCTTAAGTGTAAGGCGCACACCGACTTTTCTTTATCCCCTTCGTTGTGTTCAAACTTGGTGAAAAGGTCTTTAATTCCTTGGTCAGAAGGCTTAAAGTGAGTGGGGACTTTTGAAGTCTCTCATACTTGGTGTCCATGGCTACCTTTTGCTGTGTGACATAGGGTGAGTTACTTAGCCTCTCTGAACTTGAGCAAGATAACTGAAGGCTGATGGGAGTCCTTGCGGAGAGTCCCCTCTGCGGGGTGTGCCCTGCCCTGGTTCCTGCACGTGGGCCTTTGGGACCAGCAGGTGGCGCCCTTCCCCCACATTACCAGAGCTGTGGGCAGCTTCTGCTGGGACCCAAGCGGCAGAGCCAACCCCAGCCTTCACTAGTCGGGGTTGATCCAGGCAGCCTTCTCCACGTACCCAGTGGTGCCCTGGGGCTCAGGCCTGTGAGAAAGGAAAGTAAGAGGGGCCTCTCGTCCCCTCTGCCTGGGTCAAAGGTACAGAATGCTGTTAACGGCCTCTGTACCTGCCGTGTGCCAGGGAGCACGTTGGTTGGTTCACATAATCACCACCGCTGCCTGCAAAGGAGGTACTCTCTGGAATGGGGGAGAGGCTGAGGTTCAGAGAAGTTAAGAGACTATCCCGAGGTCCCATAGCAAGAGATGGTAAGACCTAGAACAGGTCAGCGCAGGCCGAAGCCCACACGGCTCCCCCTGGGGGTCCTGAGCCACCCTGGGAGACTTTCCCCAGCTCAGTTCCCCATGAGCCACAGGATGGGGGGAGTGCAGAGGCCGGGCTTCGGAATGAGCAGGCTGCCTCTTCCTCTTCGGTCGTGTCCCGTTCCTCACGCCTTGTCTGGATGGCCTGCAAGCCCGCTAGCCAGTTATGTGGTGGGTCCTGTGGTTTTCGGGGAAACTTAAGTGCAAACTAGTCCCACAGTGAGCAGTAGAACCCAGATGCAGCCCCGGGTCTGGCAGAGGGCCATTGCCCAGACTCCAGCACTCACAGGGACCCCAGGACACTCTCCTGTCCCCAAGCTCCTGGGTGTACTCCGCAAGGCCTGGAAGTTCCTGGGCGTGGGGGCTGCTTGCTCCTCCTGTGGAGGCTCTGGGTGGGAGAATCAGCCTGCTCTGCCTCCTCCCAGGCCTCAGCCATATCGGACGCTCAAGGAATCAGACAGCGCAGAAGGCGACGAGGTAGGGAGTCCAGAGCGGCGAGCGCGGGAGCCCACGGGCCCTGCCCCGGCTCCTCCTGACCGGGCTGCCAGCGTCGACCTTCTGGAAGACGTCTTCAGCAACCTGGACATGGAGGTCCCACTGCAGCCACTGGGCCAGGCCAAGAGCTTGGAGGACCTTCGGATCCCCAAAGACCTGAGGGAGCAACCGGGAACCTTCGACTATCAGGTATGATGCCAGCAGGGACGTGTACCTGCCCGGGCTGGTGCTTTCCACACGTGAAGCAGGTGCCCCCCATGGGATGGGGAAGGAGACCAAGGGAGAAACAGCGACCTTTCCAGGGTCCTCGGCCGAGGCTCAGGGTCGTTCTGCCTGCAAACCCTGCCAGGCAGGCCCGCAGCCCGTGATCCTGTAGAAACGTTAGAGCTGACGGAAGTCGGCCCCTCCTGTCCATGTGTGCGTCAGGCAGAGGTGTGCTGCCACTCCAGCCCACCCTCCCAGGACCCCAGTCCCGCCAAGTCTGCTCGGAGATTCCCGGGCTCTGGATTATTTGCACGGGACCACTGATCGTCCATCATGACTTGCGATCTGTCACATTCCCTCTCTGTGCCTGTCTCCCCACTTGCAAGTGGAGGCTGCTGACGGAGTGGCTGGGTCTGTGGATTCATGCGCGCCCTCCCTGCCCCTGACGCCTAGGTCGCGTCGCTTGTGAGTGGCAGAGCCAGGACGGGAGTCCAGTCCTGTTTCCCTGCCAACCAGGGAAGACACCTTTGCCATGCCCTGTGCCTCACTCGTCCTCAAGCTCCCAGGTGATTAAAAGTGCCCACGTGCTTTGAAAAGTGAAAAAGTCCCGGCCAGTAGATGGTCAATAAATGGAGTCATTTTCCTAAAACTTCTTGGCAACACTGACGTAAAAAGGACAAGGGCTTTTTCTGGAATCCCTCTGTGCAGTGAGAAAAAAGCCCGGCATGGAGTCTGAAAGGTGAGGACAACAGTGAGGAAAGCCTGGGCTTGGCATCTGGACAGACCCGGGCTCTCTGCTGCTGACCTGGGCCCAGCCCCCCGGCTGCCCTGAGTCCCAGGGCCTGATCAGCCACATGCCTGGGGCTGGGGACCTGCTGCCTTCCAGTCTGTCCGGGGCAGTCTCTGGTCACTGCCTCCCTCCTTCTCTCCCCCAGAGGCTGGACCTGAGCAGGAATGACCGGAGCCGCGGGATGCCAGTGGCCTTGAAGCTCACCCACCCATACAACAAGCTCTGGAGCCTGGGCCAGGACGACATGGCCATCCCCAGCAAGCCCCCAGCCACCTCCCCCGAGAAGCCCTCAGCCCTGCTTGGGAACTCCCTGGCTGTGCCCCGCATGCTGCCGACCCAGGACAGCATCCTGAACCCCAGTGACAAGGAGGAGGCGCCCACCCCCACTCCAGGCAGCATCACCATCCCCCGGCCCCAGGGCAGGAAGACCCCAGAGCTGGGCATCGTGCCTCCGCCCCCCACCGCCCGCCCAGCCAAACTCCAGGCCGCCAGCACCGCCCTCGGGGACTTCTCCTCAGATCGGCTACAGGCCCTGAGCCGGGCCCCGTTCCCCGGGCTCCTCCCCAGTGCTACCCCCCAAGGACCCACCGAACCACTCCAGCCACTCAACCTGGCCCCCGGGGCTGCAAGCTCGAGCAGTGACGCCCTGCTGGCCCTCCTGGACCCACTTAACACAGCCTGGTCAGGCAGTACTCTTCCGCCGGGCCCTTCAGCCCCAAACATAGCCACCTCCTTCACTCCCCAGTTTAGCTTCCCCCCAGCAGGGACCCCCACCCCCTTCGCGCAGCCATCACTCAATCCCTTCATCTCTTCTGTGCCCGCAGCACTGCCTGCCATGGCCCTGGTCTCCACACCGGCCGGGCCTTTCGGGGCCCCTCCTGCTTCGCTGGGGCCAGCCTTTGCCCCCAGCCTCCTCCTGTCTGGTTCCGGCCTCTGTGGCCCACATAGATCTCAGCCCAACCTGTCTGCCCTCTCCATGCCTAACCTCTTCGGCCAGATGCCCATGGGTGCCCACACCAGTCCCTTGCAGCCCCTGGGCCCCCCAGTGGTCGCCCCTTCAAGGATCCGAACATTGCCCCTGGCCCGCTCAAGCGCCAGGGCTGCCGAGGCCAAGCAGGGGCTGGCCCTGAGGCCCGGAGACCCCCCTCTCCTTCCTCCCAGACCCCCACAGGGCCTGGAGCCAGCACTGCAGCCCTCTGCTCCTCGAGAGACCAGAGACCCCTTTGAGGATTTGTTACGGAAAACCAAGCAAGATGTGAGCCCGGCCCCGGCCCCAGGCTCAGTAGAGCAGCTCAGGAAGCAGTGGGAGACCTTCGAGTGAGCCAGGCGCCGAGCGAGGGCGAGCCGGGCCCAGCCATGCGCCGCCGGCCACTGCGCCCCAGGCCAGCCAGCCAGCCCTGCTTCCCCTGCTCCGTTTCTGCCCAGGTTCTGCTGGTGGGAAGGGATGGGACCCCCGTCTGCCGCCCCTCCTCCCCTACACACCACCCATCACTGAGGTCTGGCCGCTAGAGAATGGTGCCAGTTCTGGCCTGGGAATGGTCCCAGCCCCTGGGCACCCACCCCACCCTGCCACCACCCCTTCCCTGCACCCCTGAGTAGGTTTTGCACTAAAGAGGTCAGCTGGGCGAATGACTGCCCCAGACCCAGCCCCACCTGCCTTCCCCCCGGAAGCCTCCCATCAGGAGCCCCGAGGCTCCACAAGGCCTCTCCTCCCCAGCCCTGTTCCCTTGGCCCAACTACAGCGTGGCCCTGCGCACCCCACTGGGACCAGCACAGACGGCCGTGGTAGCCTCGGCCTGCGTGAGGGCGTCTGCAGCAGACACGTGGTTTGGAGTTTGGAGTAAGGAGAATATACCTACCTGGCGGGGCACTTGCAAACCCTCTCTAGCAATACACACACTCGTTCTTTCTTTGTCAGTCTTCACCCCAACCCTCAACCTTCAGTTGTTTCTGGCTTGGTAGGGATTTGGGGCTGAGGGATCCTTGGGAACCCTCTGAGAGCCAAACACAGCCCCAGCCGGCCCTGCATGGAGGCTGGGAGCACCAGCAACTCTGGTTTGTAAGAGAAAAAAATAGCAGCAGGTAAATCGAGTGCATTAGGAGGAGTCAGGCCGCCGTCCTGTGTTCTCCCTCTGGTTGCTGGGTTTCTCCAGGTCTCCAGTGTTACTCAGATGGGGCTCAGCCTCTTGTCACCTGGGATTGCGGGGGCAGAGCTGAGAAGCAGGCACCCCGATTCCAACTGGGAAGACCAGCTTCATGCCACAGGCTGATGCAGGAGGCCCAGCTGCCCAGGCTCCCTGGGTCAGGAGCGGGCAGGGGCACTGAGCCCTTCTCCAGGCCCTGGCGGAGTGGACAAACTTGGCTTCTCACGGCTTGGAGGCAGGAGAAGGGCCAGGAGCCACCCCCTCCCCCGCCCACGTAGCATAGAAATTCCTGAGGCCAGTGTCACCAAAGCTCAATTGAAATGTTTTGTTATTGTTTCTTTTATCTATCTTTTCCTTTTTACTTTATTGATTTGATGAATCTTAAAATTGACTAGTTTCAATAAACCGAGTTAAAATATGGCCCAACCATTTAAGAAAACAACCATCTGAGACATGCAGGAAATTGTGAGCGTTTTGACCTGATTTCTCATTTCCTATTTGTGAGTGGTCAGACACACAGCCTCAGAGGTGTCTGACTGGGCAAGGGGGCTCTGGAGGCCCCTCTAGCCCTGGGGAGCTTTGTCCCGGTCTGAGGGACCCTGTGTGGGTCGGTGAGGCCTGGAGGGCGGGCCCTGAGGTTCTCAGACGCGGGGTGTGACGAGCTGCTGGCCCAGCACAGCGCCCCTTCCGGAGTCGGTCACGGCCCCGTGGGCAAGTGGCTCTCTGGGCGCGTGGGCACCCCCAAGGCCTTTCGGGTGTTTCCATACAGGTTCCAGATCCACCACCCATCCTGGGCAGACCCCCGAGCCCTGTCCGCAAAGGGAAGCCTCCCGTCCCCTCCCCACCCCCGTAGGCAGGGTATGAGATAAGAGGTACGGTGGGGCCCCAGGGAAGCGGAGCCCACCCCGCGGTCTGTCTCCCCGGCTGTGCTGGGGGCTGGTGGTGAGCCTTCCACGTTCCCAGGAGCACTGTTGTCTCTTCACTTGCTGGACTGAATTTGCACCCAAGGATGAATGTTGTGTGTGCGTTCAATAAAATCTTCTTGGGGAGAAGGTTGGTATCCCTGTGTCCTGAGGAAGCCCTGGGGGAAGGGGAGGGCTCAGAGCAGTCAGGGAAGGATTTGACCCCTAGCCCAACACCCCAGCTTCTTCCATTTGAGCCTCTGAGCCCAGGCCCTTCCCTGTCCCAAGCAGGGCGGGGGCGGGGGGAGCTGGTCACAAGCATGCACAGGCTTGGCCAGTCCATGGAGTGAGGCTGCCGGTCACAGATGGTGTTGAGAGTGCCCAGACTCCAGGGAACAGTTCAAGAGAACAGCAGAAAATTCAGCCCCATAGATCTCTCATTAGCAAGGGCAGAGCCTTAGAACCAGCAGCTCTGTTGAGTGTTTGTGTTAGGTGATCTGGACCCAGAGGTGGTGTTAAACACACCCAGTCCCCCATCATCTGGTCATGCCCCCCTCCCCTGGCTGCCCTTGAAAAGGACAGGTGCCAGAGCTCTTAGGAGTGAGAGAGGACAACATAGGGCTCCCCAATAAAATGGCACTGCTTTTATTTATTGGGGTTTCACGTGTCTTAGAGGAGTCTGCAAGAACACAGGTTCGCCAAATCCCTGATTTAATAAAATCACCAAGGCACCGGCTGTGGCTAAGTTGCTGGCACCAGATGTTTCCTCCCCCACTTTCCCAGGAGTCATGATGGAGAAAGTTGGGGGAAAGGTACCGCCTTGTACAGGATAAGGACAAAGCGAGCCTCTTACCCTAGTGTTCAGGGCACTTCCTGTCCCAGCCTCGGCTGAACCCCTCAGTCTCGGCCACCCACATGCTCCCTTACCCCCCATCACCATACGGTTCTACTTCAGATTTTGAGGCCTCTGCCTCTGGAAGCTGGTGAGACCCTGAGGGGAGCTGGGTAAAGTCAACTAAAAGTGGAAAGGGGTCTCCTGGCCTTGGCACAGGAGGCACTGGCCTGAGAAACAGGAAGGACGGAAGGGCATGTCTCGAGATCAGGGAGGAAGGGACTTCATGAGACTAGAAGGAGGCCAGGCACTGGGGGGGGGGGGGAGATGCCCCTCTGGGATCTGTGGATGGCATTGCCAGGGAAGGGACTGGAAGCAAAGCACATTCCTCCTCTGCATCCGTGTCTGTCTGCAGGACCAGCCCCGACACAAAGAGGCAGTGCCAACATCTGCTGAGTTCAGCAAACAACTCTGAGGGCTTTCTGCGAATCCTGAATCCCACCCCCCCAACCCCACCCCAACACATACACAGCCATTGAGAGAGGTGACGGGCACTGGAGAATGAGGTGGTCAGCACAGGGCTGGCGGGGGGGGGGGGGGGCAGGGGGTTTGCTCCTTCGTCCTCTGGCCTTCTTGCCCCCCCCCCAGGAAAGCCCCTTCCCCCACTTTCTCTCAGCTCCAGGCTGACAACCCTTCCTGAAACCTAAAAGGGCGACCCAGAGAGCCCAGCGGCACTGAGGCCCAGAGCTCTTTCCCCATTGCCGTCGCTGATCCTCACAGCTGCCCCGTGAGGTAGGCAGAGGCTGCCACCCCCACCCCCACCCCCGGCAAGGGGCGACAGCTCCAGGCAGCCAGTCCTCCGCTCCTGCAGATCTGCCCCGGACGCGCTCTGTGTTCCCACGCGTCCCATCTCTGGGGCCGCGGGCTCGTGACCCCCCCCCCAGTTTCCCAGCTGCCTCCAGCATGGGGGCAGCCTCCAGAGCCTCCAGAGCTGCGGAGGATGCCGGAGCTGGGGGGCTGGGAAGGGGATCCCCCCAACCCAGTCACCCCTCCGTGGGATCGCGTGCACCCACAGCAGAGACACGGACGTGCCCACGAACCCCGTCCCCCAGGGACACTGTGTGTGCCCGCGGGTGCTCCTCCCCTGCACAGCGATGTGCTTGCGGAGACAAGAGCCGGCGGGGCCAGTGGTGCAGAGCACGGCCTCGCCAGCAGCCCCCCCCCCGCCGCCGCCGGCTTCCCTGAGTGCTCCCCTCTCCTGTCCACAATGGGGCAGAGGCGGGGGCCGCCAGCTAAGGCGACGCTTCACCAGCAGACACCCTGGGCCCCGCAGCTGCGAGAGGAGGCCAGCCACGGGGTGCGGCCTCCTGGGGTCCTCGGGTAGAAATCATCTGGGACCTCATGGGTGCTGGAGCCGGCAGCTGGGCAGGCCTAGATGAGTCTCTCCTCTGGCGGCACCTTGAGGACACTGTCCATCTCCAGCCGGGCTCCGGCCACCTCCTGCTGGCTGGGGCTGTAGGTGCCCTCGGACTGGCGGCGCTTCCTGGCCGCCAGGACCCCTGACAGGAGGCCCAGGAGGAGGAGGAGGAGACAGGCGCAGGCCGCGGGCACGGCCGCCTCCAGCAGCGGGAATGGCAGGGACGGCGGCAGGCCCTTCTGCGAGAGATGCGGTAATGAGGGCTGGGGCCGCGGGGTCCGTGCCAGGGCGGGCGGGCGGGCGGGGGGGTGGTACCTAAACTTCACAATGGTCTAATGAACAGGGGTGGGGGTTTTCCGTCACTCCCGGGAGGGAGGACAGGAATCTTTGCTTTATTCTGTTTACCAGTAAATTCCAAGTGCCCAGAGCAGGGCTTGCCTGGTAGCAGTCGGTAAGGAGTAAAGGAGAAAACAGACGCTTTGCCCAGATGCCCCAGACACATGACCAGCAAGCCAGGACTGGCAGTCTCCTCCGTCTGCCCCCAGGGCCCATGCCATGCCCACGCCACCATCCTTCAGCCTTGAATTGCAGCTGCAGGCCCTTCCTTCCCTGGCCAAAGTGGGCCCTGCCACCCAGCCTCCCTGCAGTAAACTCATCCAGTCTGAGGCGGTGGGGTCTTGATCCCTCCCCATCCCAAAGGGTGGTCTGGTTTCTTAGTGGCTGTGGAGACCACGCTTAACCCCAGTAGGAGGCCTCTCAGGCAGCAGTAAGTAGGAGAGGCTCCCCAGCCAGGTGGCCTGTGCAGGGCAGGAGCGGGAGGTGGGGTCGCCTAGCTGAGGGTGAGCTCAGAATCCACCAGGGTGTGCCCGGCTAGGGAGACTGAGACCAGGCTTTGGGGAGCCCAGGAAACCTCTCCATCTCCAGTCACAGAACTAGGATGCCCCCATCAAAGGCCTGGAACTTCGAAGCCCCCAAATCACAGAATTCCCAGCTTCCAGAGCCCTAGGGTCTCAGACTCACCGGCCCTCCCTCTGTCCTGTGAAGCCTCTCGGCCCACTGGGACCTGGGTCCCAAGTCCCAGTACCCAGTCCTAAAGGAGGAAAGGTACCCAGGGCTGGAGAGAAAAGTTCATACCAGCTCGGAATGGGCCATCCCCAGCCTCTACCCCTGGGTACTTCTGGGAGAGCTGTAAAGTCATTTCCTCCCTTGGCCCTGTGAGGAGGGCGGCGGGGGGGGGGGGGGGGGGGGGGCGGCGGGAACCAGAGGCTGTAAAGTTCAACTTGAAAGGAAACATTCCCCAGAAGCAGAGGGGATTTGCGGGTTTATGACTGGGGCTGCCAGAAGCCTGTGGAGATCAAGGCTCCTCCCCAGGCTTCCTACCAGCACCCAGGTGGGCTCACTGCCCACTGGGCCTGCGGCGCTGGTTCCGCCCCTTGGTGGGGAGGGGGGTGGTCAACGGGGAGGTTCAAGCTCAAGCTACCTGCTGGCCGCCACCGACTGGGGCCCTGCTCAGCTGAGCCTCCCTGGCTGCTCTGGCTCAGAATCGCGGCCTCTCCAAATCCTACTCTAGAATCCTGGCCCACAAACCACTGGAGATTACACGCTCTTGTATCCACCGGCCGAAATCCCAGAATTCCAGGATCCTGTGGGTCCTGAGTCCTGGCCCCAGAAAGGACTTGGCAGAGCCCGAGTGTCTCACTGAGGGATGGTGGGGCCTCCTAGGCCCGCCCTGAGTCTCCGGCCCTTAGTACTCCCCACCCCACGACAGGGCTGGTCCAGGAAAACAGCACCACAAGGGCTTTAGGCACCCCCACAGCCCCAAAATCATCTCACTAAAGTCCAAAACAGGGCACTCGCCAAGCCCCCCTGGCATCACTCACCACCACTTCACAGAACTGGCCTGAGAACCTGGCACTGCAGATACATTCATACAGCCCACCAGCCGCCCGGCAGGTGCCGCCATTCAAGCAGGGGTTGGCCTCACAGGGGATCGGACACCTGGGAAGCAGAGAAGGCGAGGCTCGGAAAGCTGCTCCCTTCTGTGCGGTCTCCTGTTCCCCCATCTGCTTTAGCTTCTCAACAACCCCCCCAAACACGCAGGTGTCCTTCCACGGTCGCCATGCATGGTCCCCGCCCTGCAGGGCCCTGCTGGGTGACTGAGGCCGACTGTGACCTCCACCACCACCCGCCCCTTGCCCCAGCATTCACGACGGACAATGGCCCGCCCAGTCAGAAGCACCGGGGAGCCTGTGTGAGGGCAGCTGCCTGGGATGGGGACACCCTCTCTCCGCAGTGGGCCCAGAACCTGCCCGTTTACAGGCTCCCTGGGCAGTCCCGATGCAGGTGGCCTGAGGATGAGGCTCTCAGAAGCACCACCAGGCAGCTGCCTCCCCCCATGATGGCATAACAGATGGCCTTGGGAACCCCGGGAGGAAAGAACTCAAGCGACAGAGGTGGGCCATCTGGCACTGTGGGCACAGTGAGGGCTGAGAAGGTGAGCAAGGATCCACACCCCACCCTGCCTGCCCTGCCTAGAGGGGACCCAGAACCCCCCCGCCCGGGTCCCAGGCCCACCCCCCGGGGCCCCCAGGCCCACCTCTGGCCAGCAAAGCCCCCCTGGCAGCTGCAGTTGGCCCCCTGGGGCCCACCCTCGCAGGGGCCACCGTTGAGGCAGGTGAAGTTCAGGCTGCATTCCTCCGGCAGGACAGGCAACCTGGGGAGAAAGCACAGAGGCTGCACCGGGGTAGCAGGCTGGGGACCCGGCCCGGCCCCCCCGCCCCTGGGGCTACCACTGGCCACCTGAGCTGTGGGATTCAGGGCCCACCTGCCATGGACCCTGATAGCGATCATGGAAGTGGCATCTGAGGTGGAAGGGAGGGGGAAGAGGGCTGTCCTGCGGCTCCAGCCCCACCCCCAACAAGGTGTACAACCTCCAGAGCCTGGATGGGACCGGCTCCCCATGCTCAGAGGTCTTTGAGAAGCTGATGAATGTCCGGACTCTCCTCGGAACACAAGCATGTTCCTAAACATAAAACTTGGGCCTGACATTCCTCCTGGGGGTGGGGGAGTCACGCCTCTGCCAGACAACCCTCCATAAGCTTGGCTCCAAGCCAAGCTTGGAGAGGGGAGTCAAAACCAGACTGAAAAGGGGGAGCATCAAAGCCTCCACCGGGCTCATTCTGGTCCCGTTATGCTCACGGGACTAATGGGGATGAGCATCGGTGGCCCGGAGGCGGCCAGGCAGGGAAGCCTCCAGGTTTGCTTCCAAATCTAGCTCTGGGATCCCCCATCCCCTACCCCCCACCCCCGGCCAGGAGCGTCATTGATCTCAAATTCAAACTTATCTGGGTTTTATCTGGCAATGCTAGGGGACTGCTGTTCCCATTTCACAGACGAGGGCACGGTGGCTCGGAGAAGGGAAGTGGCTGGTCCACAGAACCAGAGCTGTGGCTGCGGAGCCCATGGACTTGGGTGCCCCACCCCACCCCCGCCCCGGGAACCCACCGGGCCCCTGGGGCCCAGGTTACCCCCCCGCCGTCCGCACCTGCAGCGCGGGCCCGCGAAGCCAGGCGGGCAGCGGCACTCGAAGCGGCCGTCGGGGCGTGAGTGGCAGCGACCGCGAGCACAGGGTGCCGAGCGACACGGGTCGGCGCGGGCCTCGCAGCGCGGGCCCTCCCAGCCCGGGCCACAGGCGCAGGCGAAGGCGTCGAAGAGGTCGCGGCAGGCGCCGCCGTGCAGGCAGGGCGACGGGACACACACGCGCGCGCCGTGGCAGCCGAGGCGTGGGGCAGGCGCCCCGGGCCAGGCCGAGAAGTGCTCTCGGGAGCCGGGGGCCGCGCCGGGTAGTGGGCGCGCCAGGGGCAGCGGGAGGCCGCCGACGGCCACGCGACCCAGGCAGCCGGTAAAGTTCTCCGCCAGCAGCACGCGGGCGGCGCCGGGGCCGCGCAGGAAGCCCAGGTCGCCGGCCAGGCCGCGCAGCGCCACGGGCGCAGACGCCCCGTCCAACCAGAGCAGCCAGCGCGACGCGGCGGCCACCGGGCGCTCCATGGCCAGGCGCACGCGGTGCCAGGCGCCGTCGGCCACGCGGGGCCCGGACGCCGGCAGCACTGCCCCGGGCAGGCCAGAGCCGCTGCGAACGCCGGCCACCAGCGAGCCGTTGCGCACGGCCAGCCAGACAGCCGCGTGGGCGCCCGCGGTGGCGCGCAGCAGCCCGGCCTCGGAGTCGCGCGTGCGGAAGGCCAGCGACAGGCCGCTGAGCGACAGCCCCGATGATGCGTTGTGCCCGCTGAAGGCGGCCGCGGGGCCCTCGCGGAACGTGGCTTCGGCTACACCTGCGGGGAGAGGGAGCGTCGGGGAAGGGCCCACGGGCACCCACCCCGGGCCGAGCCCGCGGGTGACACACCTGCCGCCCCCACGGCCCCCGCCCATCTCTAGGGGGCACACCCACCCACCCATCATTCAATTCCGGGAACCATCGCCCCCACCGCGTGGCTTCCACCGCTCACAATTCCCTACCTCCGAGAACCAGCTTCTGCCGCGCTGGGGAGACCCACCCTACCCTCCGGGTCACAGACCAGGCAACAATAATGCCTCTGCCCCCTTCCCTCTTCATTGGAGTTGTTCAGTCTCATCCCTGAGGCTCATTATTCACTGCAGTCATCTTTCTTAAATGCAGATTTTTAAAATGCTGATCATGCATTTCAATAAAATGCAGTCACCTTTCTAAAATGCTGATCATGTCCCTCTCCTGCCTAAAACCATCCCATGGCTCCCCACTGCCCTTGGGGAAAAGTTCTGAGCTGCCTGGCCTACCTCTCAAGGCACCTCCTGGCAACATCTAGACTCCAACACCCGTAACTGATTCAGTTGTTCTTATAAACCCCAGGATCTTTGCACATGCTGTTGCCCCTCCTTAAAATGTCCTCCCCTACGCCCAGTCAGTCTTATTTGTTCTTGGAAACCTGGTGAATGCTGTCTTCCTCCAGAAAACCTGTCCCTCTGGATGCAGTGGCCTACCCACACTGGGGGCTGTTGGCATCCTGGTCCACTGCCTAGGAGCCCTCAGGGCTTCACCCAGCCTGGGTGTCCAGAACCCAGCATGTGGGCTGCCCGGAGCACACACTCACAGACAAAGCCGCCAGGGACCTCCTCACAGGTGGCAGGTGGGAGGCAGGGCTGGCCAGGACACCACAGCTGCTGAGCACACGTCGGCCCCGTGAAGTTGACAGGGCAGGTGCAGTGGAAGTCATTCCAGGTGACGAGACAAATTCCACCATTGAGACAGGGGTCAGGCTGCAGAAAAATCAGGGCAGGGATTGGCTCAGGCCTGGGGCTAGCATCATCCTACCATAACCATCACTGTAGTGGCTCTTCACTGAGCACCTACTACAGACACATTAACTCCTCACAAACACATAGAGAGGAAGTCACTATTGTCCCCATTTTACAGATAAAGAAACTGAGGCTCAGAGAGAAGCCACTTGCCTGGCTCATCCAGGCAGGAAATAGAGGAGCCAGAGTTCACACTCAGGCCATTCCAATGCCAAGGCTGGTGTTTTGTCCATGGACCCGAGGATGTCCCTGTTTCCCAGGCAGCTCCTACAGAAAGGCTCAGGCAGCCCTCTGCATGGGTCTGGGTGTCTGTCTCACACCAAGACTGGGGAGGGAGGTATGGGGCCCACAGAGGGCAAGAGCAGCTGGGCCAGAGAGATTAATCCTGCTCTGCCACTCTCTAGCAGTGGGAACTTGGGCAGAGTGCTTCACCTCCCGCCATTTTCCTCACCAGAAGGACGTACTAACCCTCAGAGATGCAGGGTAGACCCTGAGAAAGGGAGCCACCCTTCTTCCCGGGGAACTCACACTGCACGTGTCCTCGGAGACGCAGCCCATGGTGAGGTTCCAGGACTGCCTGCTGCCCAGCTCGCTGGGCTGGCTTGAGTTCCCCAGCAGCAGCGGAAAGAACGGGAGGTGGAGGTCATTGAGTCTCAGGTCCTGGAGGCAGCCTCGGAAGGGCCCACCCCAGGGCTCGGCATCAGCAGGGAGGAGCCTCCCACCCACGTGCACCTGCTGCCCCAAGCCCTGCAGCTGGTCAGGCCCGAAGCTGAGCGTCACCAGGTGGTGGAGCCCATCATCCCAGCGCCCAGGAAGCACCAGAGTAGGACTGCCCAGCACCTCAGCCTGGATCTGGCCCTCGCTCAGGAATACTGTTAGGCCAGCTACTGAGTCATTGGCAAGTTGGAGCAGCAGGCCAGCAGGTTCCCGAGTACGAAGGAGAAAGGACACGGTGAGGTTGGGGCCTGGCAGCTGGTGGAGCAAGAAGGAGGCAGAGCTCAGGGTGCCCCCCAAGCCAAAGGTGGCAGCAGGAACCTCTGCAGGGAGAGAGGGTGTTGGGTGTGAGGCCTGTGGGCTAGGGGAAGGCACACTCCCTGCCCCGGTGAGGGGGGGCCACCTGCCTTGCTCCTCACCATCAGCGCAGGTAGGACCACTGTAGGGCCGAGGGCATTTGCAGTGGAAGTGAGCCCACATGTCCACGCAGGCCCCTCCATGGGCACAGGGTGGAGGCTGACACTGGTCACGGCGCTTGCAGCCCAGAAGGACAGTCTCGCCCAGGTCCTCGGGCAGCAGGAGGTGCCCGTCCACCTGCACGTCCTCGAGGCAGCCTTCAAAGGCTGTGCCACCCAGCTGGGCAGAGCAGAACCTGGCAGGCGTCAGCGCTTCGGAAGCCACAGGACCGGAGGCCACAGGACCGGAGGCCACACAGAGCTGGGCAGGGCAGTCCTCATGCCAGAGCCGCAGCTCCAGGACGGCCGGGCGCAGCGAAACCTCCACTCCGTGCCAGTGGCCATCATTTAAAGCCAGGTCCGGCAGCTTCAGGGTAAGCCCGGTGGTGTTGCCGTGGCTCCAGAGGGTGGCCTGAAGTGTGCCCCCTGCCAGGGCCAGCTCCAAGCTGTCCTGGGTATCAGCGCGAGTGGCCAAGGCACCAGCAGGTAGTGTGGTGCGAAACCTCAGTGCCAGACCCCGGGGGCCGCCAGCCGGCACGGTTGTCTGCACAGGGCTCCCGGCCACCACAGAGAAGGTGGTATTCTGGCCACAGAAAGGGCCGTGGGTACCAGGTGGGCAGCGGCAGGCATAACTGTGCATGCCGGCCTTGAAGATGGGGATGCAGGTGGCAGCCGGTGGGCAAGTGTGGCCCTGGCAGCCGGTGAGCCGCACAGAACAGTCATGCCCACCCCAGGCCTCCGGGCACCTGCAGACGTAGCCCGCCACAGTGTCATCACATGTCCCACCGTGGAGGCAGGGCTCCGACAGGCATTCATCCACATCTTCCTGACATGCCAGGCCTTCGGGAGAGACCACACCAAGGCTCAGCACTCAAGGCAAGAACGAAGCACTCAAGGCAGAGCTTACATGCCTTTTGGGCTGGGGATCTCAGCATCTAGCAACTGAACGAATTCCCAATCCCCAAAGGATTTCTCATGGTCCCCTAAAGTCCCCGGAGGCTGGAATCCAAGATACCCCTTCCTTTCCCGTATTTGGTGGGTCTCCGTGCCCCATGGATTCCATCCCCTAAACACTCGCTGGTCTCCCCTTTTCTCCCACCCCACCTCTGCCTCACCAGCTCACAGGTCCAGGTCTAGCGTCCTCTACTTTGCCTGCCTTCAACCCCTCTACCATCCATTTCCTCAAGTAGCCAGAGGCCTATTTCTAGAGCATCGCCTGGCCAGATTCCCCTGCTGCTTAAGGTCCAATCACTCACCCTGGCACTCAACATCCCTCAGGGTCTGGGCCCTACCAGGCCCTCAAGTCTCAACCCTGCTCCCTCCAGACCTTGAACTGCCCGTTCCCCCAAGCATTTCCTGGAAAACTTTTCCCTGGGGCTTTGCTCATACTGTTTCCTCTGCTTGGAATGCCTTCTCCTCACTTACCCTGCCGGTCAAACTCCTAGTCATCCTGCAAAGCCCAAATTCAAAGGGCCAGGCCCCTAGGAGGCTTTTTCTCTGATTTCCAACCCCAAGCTCTGTGTCACTCCCACCTCCTTGCCCACTCCCAGACACAGTTCCCCGGAACCCTGTACTGAAAGAATCTGTTTACTCAGCTGAGATCTCCTCTGGAGGCCTGAATATGTTCTTGGTGCCCAGCAAAGGGCCTGGCATGGCTTTTGTGGACAGAGTGCCAAAATGGAGGAGGGAGTGGGGTGGATGTATGCATCTAGGCTCCATCCCCCAGTCGCTCTGCCCTAGCACCCCATGCTGACTATGGAGGGGCCACCTCACCCTCCCCTCCAGAAGCTCCCACAACAGGTGCTCTGGCCACAGCTTGGGTCAAGAGGCCACAGCC
This sequence comes from Eumetopias jubatus, assembly GCF_037043125.1. Taxonomy (NCBI): domain Eukaryota; kingdom Metazoa; phylum Chordata; class Mammalia; order Carnivora; family Otariidae; genus Eumetopias; species Eumetopias jubatus. Next base: position 83,628,230 of record NW_028274821.1, on the reverse strand, counting down.
CAACCCCAGCTCAGCCAGAGCCTCCACAAAACAACCAAGGCCAGCCCTTCCCACCATACCCCAGCTGGAGGAGCCCAGGCCCAGAGAAGCCACCAGGATTTGAATCCTGACCCCAGTCAGCCCCCAAACCCCACAGCCTCCTTTTGGGGACAGCCGGTCACACCTCATCCTGCCCAAGGCCCCAGCCCTGCATACCTGCCAGGAGCCACAGGACCCCCGGGAAAGTCCACAGAGCCCACGGCCCCATCGCATTTCCCCACGGATGGCCAAGAGTGGCGGGCGGGTCGTGGGCCGGGGGAGCAGAGCTCCCCGCCTGACTGGCCGCCTCCTTCGGAACCAGCTCAGGAATGCCAGGCACTGGCCTCCCCCAGGCCGGCACGACCCAAAGGGAGGATGGGGGTGGACAGTGGCAAGGAGCCCAGCCCTACGGTCGGGGTTCCCCTCCCGGGCCCTGACCTCAGATCTGACCTCCCTGTCACCCATCAGATGAGCTCAGCTGGGGGAGGAGCTGGGCTCTGGCTGACACTGGTGAACCGCAAGGAACGACACCCCCTCTCTCAAGCCTCCGTTACTTCATCTGTAAGAACCCTACCTCATGGGGGTGCAATGAGGAGGGAACGAAATGCCCAGAAAGGCTCTTCAGGGGCAGCGCACGCCGTGGTGGGCCCGCTGTGGTGCCTGCAAGGCCATGCTCCCAGGCCAGACTCAGGGAGTCTCAGCCCACAGGGGCAGACGATGGGTTTCCCTGGCGGCCACCCCAGGGCGAGGGACACTGAGCCTAGCATGTCTGGGCCGCTGAGGTGGGAGGGAGGGGGGTGATCGCCACCTCCTTGTTCTGGGGGGGGGAGCCAGTGCCCAGGAAGCCTGCCAGGGAGAGGAGCCCGTGTGCCCAAGCAGGAATGCGGGCGGACACGGGGGAAGTGTCGCACGCATTCCAGAGGGGGCAGGGACACTTGGGGAGGATGTGACGGGTGCTTTGGGCTCACCAGCGCCCATGGAAGGGTATCTGCGTGTCTACGCATCTGCTGTGCCCAAGGCAGGGAGCGCTTTTCTGCAACCCAACTCCCGCCCCACAGGCCCCAGCTGCTAGAGGACAAGCTCACCCTTCTATGTGTGATGCCCCCGTTTCCCTCTTCTGTCCTCTTCCTGCCGGCCCGTTGGCCTCTGCCCGGCCCTTGGCTGTCAGGTGCTTAGGGTTCTCTTTGCCCATCACCCCACACATTCTCCTGGACAGTCTTGGCCACCCGTGGTCCTAGCTGCCAGGACCGTACTCCCAAACCCCGGTCTCTGGCTTTTCCTGGGCGCCAGACCCTGGACCACCGGCCCCCACCCTGGCTCCTCCCTGTGGGTGCTCCGCAGACACTCGCACTCAGTATGGGCAAGGACGGACACCCAGCATCCCCCGCAGGGCAGAAGCATCACTGACACCTCCCACTCATGCCTGGACTAACCCCCAGGGCCTCCAGAGTGTCCCCCCTAAATAGTTCTCAACTCACTTAGTTCCCTCCACTTTCACCTCCAACGCCCGGGTTCCCGCTCAGCCCCTCTTAGCTGTCACCCCAACCAGCACACCCACCTCCTTCCTGCTCTCCTCGTCCCCATCAATCCAGCCTCCACACATCAGCCGGAGGAAGCTTCTCACCCCAGGCCCACCGACTCTGCCCTTGCCCTGCCCTGGTGCCCATCCCGCCCCAACCCCCACCCCCGCACCTGTGTAGCCATCTGGACAGTGGCACCGGAAGCCGTTGGGCAGGTCCTGGCAGCGGCCTTCGTTGAGGCATGGCCGTGAGGCACACTCGTCCACATCCACGCCACATTCGTCCCCTGCAAGAGGGCCAGCCATGGTTCCCACCCGGGCCCTCAGAACCACACTGGAGCTGGAAGGGCCCGTTTTAGAGCTATGGAGACTGAGGCCCAGTGAGACGTGCTGATTCAGGCGGGTGGCACATATGTGGCAGGGCCAGGCCTCGAGCGGAGCCCTGGCATCCTTCCCCCCGCACCCACACCCTGGTGGACCTGCTTCCCTGGAAGGGTGGAAGGAGACTCACCCTCAAAGCCCGGAGGGCAGCGGCACAGGAAGCCGGCAGCGTGGCGGAAGCTGAAGGTGCCTGGGAAGGTGGCGCGGGCGCCTCCGTAGAGCGCTGGGTCCGAGCGCTGCAGGCACTGGCCCCCATGCTGGCAGGGGCCCGACTCACACTCATCCTCATCCACCTCGCACTGCTGGCCGCTGTAGCCTGGGGGCACGCGCGCGTGGGTAGCAGGTCACACGGGGTCACCGGGCAGACCCCCTCCACTGAGGCCAGGCTGGAACGACAGCTCAGAATATGCTCACGGATATGGTGAGGGACGGATGCACCGAGGGCGGTACGAATGACCATGGCACCTTCATCAGTGTGCTATTACTACTATTGCTAGCACTACTGAGCACTTTGCACGTGTCAACGCTTCACGGGCTTTACACCTTTACCCTCCTCGCAACAACGCCAGGAGCAGGTGCTACAATTAGCCCTATTTTGCAGAACTCCGCAAAAGTGAAGTTCAGAGAAGTTGCAGCTACATGCACATGCTCCGAGGACAGGTGAGCCCCGGCGCACACCTCCCCGCCGCCCCAGACTGCGCCCCGTGGGGAGCGGATACACACACGCGCGCACGCGCACACACCTGGCCAGCAGAGGCAACAGAAACACGCACACGCACACACACGCACACCTGGCCAGCAGAGGCAGTGGAAACACACACGCACGCGTACACACACCTGGCCAGCAGAGGCAGCGGAAACACGCATGCGCACGCGCGCGCGCGCACACGCACGCACGCACGCACACACCTGGCTCGCAGAGGCAACGGAAACACGCATGCGCACACGCACACGCACACACCTGGCCAGCAGAGGCAGCGGAAGCTGCCGAGGCCCTCGAGGCAGGACGCGTTGTTCGCGCAGGGCGCCGACGCGCACTCCAGCACCTCCTGCTCGCAGCGCGCGCCCTCGTAGCCCGTGTCCGCACAGTCGCACCGGAACCTGGAGCGGGGCGCGGGGCGCCGGCTGAGCACGCCCGAGCCTCCACCTGCCCACCACCGCGGCCCCGGGCTGTGTGCAGCCTCCTCCCCCCGCGTCGGGGCACCGGCCGCCCGCTCACCCAGCTCACCCGTTGACCAGGTCGTGGCACTGGCCCCCGTGCGCGCACGGCTGGCTCTGGCACTCGTCCAGGTCCAGCTGGCACCTGGTGCCCCCGTAGCCCGGCGCACACACGCAGCGGTAGGAGCCCACGCCGTCCAGGCACGAGCCCCCGTGCAGACAGGGCGCCGAGGCACACTCGTCCACCTCCGCCTCGCATGTCACCCCTGGACAGGGCCGGAGACACAGACAGACAGATGGACACCCAGAGGGAGGACGAAAGAGGCTCAGGCAGGCCGACCCGAAACCAGCTTCAGACGGCTACAAGGAGCGGAAACCCGAGGATGCCGAGAGAATCCATCGGTCCATTCGTCCAGGGCAGGTATTTCTTGAGCCAGCAACGGCAATAGGGTAGAGACCAGACGGCCGTCCCTCCCTCCCTGAGCTCACAGCAGTGTAGCTGGGGAGACCGGGATTAGGTCAATTATTACATAGATGCGGACTGATTTTTAATTGTGATAAGCTCAGCAATGGGAGTGAAGTGGATCCCCTAAAAGCCAGACCCAAGGTTCTGGCCTGGGGAATTGGAGTCAGGGAAGGCTTCTTGGAAGAAGAGCCTTTTGAAAGATGGTAAGCATTCACTAGATTGGGATGGGACTGTGCCAGCATTTGGTTTCCAGGCTGGGGACTGGTCCAGAGCAGCTTGGGGCAGGGACATGGTGCCCTCAGAAAGGGGAGTGTGGAGGGTCAAGAGCAAAGGAGAGAGCAGAGGAGGTGAGGTGAGGCAGGGCTGGGGGCTGTGGTGGCCTTTGGGGCCCCAATCTGGGCTTATCCTAAAAGTGGGAAGCAGCTGAGTTACACGATTCTGTCTACACTGTGGAAGGCTCACTCTGCCAGCTTTGAAGAGAGTGTAGATAGGGATTCCGTTGGGGAAGGACAGGCCCCAGCGAGAAACCAGCTCCTCCTGGTTTCCCCTGCACCTTCTTGCTTCTAAAGCCCCAAGTCCGGGGAAGCCCGTCAGCCCTGGGCGCAACTGAGACAGTTGGGCGGCCCTCAGGGGAGATGTGTGCAGATGAAGGGAGATGGAAAATCTCAGGGTTTGGGGATGTACTGCCTGCGTTCATCCGGGGACCCACATGTCACGGTGGACTCCAGAGGCCCTGCCCCTGCCCCCTACGTGGGGTGGGTCCTGGGGGGCCAGGGAACCAGCTGGCTCCAGCTGGAACCTGCCCCCTTCCCAGCTCAGTGAGCACGAAACACAGCCCCTCCTTCCTGTGACCCCTCACTCCTCCCGCCCCAGTCCCACGCCCACCCTCTGTGCCAGGGGGAGCCAGGCCCTGGCCGCTTGGAATCCCAACCTCCCCCGCCTGGCTCCGAACGGAAGGAGGAGGAGAGAAATGAGTCATGGCTGACTCTGCCCCCGCTCACATCCGCAACTCACCCAGAAAGTGTGACCCAGAGCGCCCGGGCACATCTGGCACACACACCTGCTGGCACTCACACACCTCTGTTCCCACGGATGCATTCAGGGAGCGCAGACACCCGCAGATAGAGACACACACAGGCCCTTCGCCTGACCTCCCTCACACACACACAACTAACACTCCAGACGCCGAGGCTCTCAAATGGTGAGAAGGGTACATGGGACCCGTTTGCAGAGTCCGTTCCAAAGTGCCAAGACCCATCTCTTCACTATGAGCTCCCTCCCCTGGGGCCCAGCCCCCCTCCCCACCCCCCACCCCCCAGTGTGCAACCCCTGCTCTGAGGTGACCTCAAACTGCCTTCCGCCCTCAGAGCAGAGTTGTCTGAATTCAGGGTTGAACTAGAACCAGGAGTGTCTATACTGCAGTGCTCCCCACTGCCCTGGATGTAGCCTCTCCCAGACCTGTGCCCAGCTGCCCCTTCCTTCCTGGCTTCTGGACAGTCGCTCCGGGATGCTTCTGATTACAGCGTGGATAGGACTGGGACAGGGCCATACTCTGGAGGAGAGAAGCAGCATGTACGCATGCCAGTCTGCGTTCTGAGCCCTTGGATACCTTGTGTCTACATTATCCACCCACTTGAGACAGCAGGGATCCCTGGGGTACATTCACGTTACAGTTTGAACAAGACCACCAGTGTCTCTCTGCTGGAGCTCTAGGGGCTACTCAGAGGGGAAGAGGGTCCACATTGCAACCTGAACCATACCAGGGGTGTCCATACTCTAGAACCATCAGATGAGCCAGACGGTGTCTACACTACAGCCTGACACAGGTCTGGAGTGAGTAGATGCTAGAAAGACTGTCTAGACATGTCCTCATTAAAGCCAAACCAGGCGTACTTGCACTCTGGTCCCACCAGAGATGCCTGGGGGTGTCTCCACCCCCAGCGCCAAGCTGAACTCCAGAAGGGACCGAAATAACCTTTGTCCAGTATCTGTTAAATGTCAGGCACCAGGCGCACTCACACGCTTATACTGTCATCCAGAGCCAGGTTAGCTCGAGAAGCATCCATTCTGTAGCAAGACCCAGAGCGGAATGCCCTGGAGCTTCCAGGATGTCTGGGGGTGTCTCTATGCTAAAGTCAAAGCTGAATGCGTGATTTTACACCCTGAGCCACTGATGGGATGGACACTATGGGCCTCCTCCCAGGATGTGAGGCCATTACCTGCATAACCAAGGGGACAGCGGCACTCATAGCGATCAGCCAGGTTGTGGCAGGTGGCCCCGTGGCGGCAGGGCCGGGATGCACACTCGTCGATGTCCAGCTCGCAGCGTGGGCCCTGGAACCCAGGCACGCAGTAGCAGCGAAAGCCATTGGGGTCTGGACCCTGGGGCAAGCACAGAGCGCCGTGGTGGCACGGCTGGGTGGCACAGCCCCGGGGCTTCATGGGCCCACAGGTGTAGCTGCCATTCTCCATAGCCTGGCACTCAGTCCCTGGAGCACACGGGGCTGAGGCACAGACACTTGGGGTCTCCGAAGACACCGTTCCTGTAAAGAGAGAAAATGGGCTAGGCAGGGTGGACCAGGATGTTTCCGTCCCCACCCTAGGGCCCACCCCAGGCCCCAGAGCCAGAAAGCAGCATGGGCCTGTCTGTATTCAGGAGGATGGAAGGAGGGCCGGGGCTCTGCAAGCCACATCCCCACAACCCATGCACAACTACAGCCGGAGCTGAGGCTGGTTCAGGAGGGTCTCCGTGAAGAGGAATGGGACCCGGATGTTTGCGGCCCCCCCCGTCCATGCCCCAGTAGGGTTAGAGGACAGACTCTCTCTGACCCTGGGAGCTTTGCGCTCTGCTGGCTCATCCCCTCCCAGCAGAGCCCCTTTGGGGCAGGCACTGTCGTGCCCATTTTATAAGAGAGCAAATTGAGGCTCAAGCAAGAAAGTGAAGACTTTTTTTTAAGATTGATTTATTTATTGGGGTGTCTGGGTGGCTTAGTCATTGGGCGTCTGCCTTCGGCTCAGGTCGTGATCCCAGGGTCCTGGGATCGAGCCCCGCGTCGGGCTCCCTGCTCCGCGGGAAGCCTGCTTCTCCCTCTCTGGCTCCCCCTGCTTGTGTTCCCTCTCTCGCTGTGTCTCTCTCTGTCAAATAAATAAATAAAATCTTAAAAAAAAAAAAAAAAAAGATTTATTTCATAGAGAGAGAGAGCACAAGCAGGGAGTGAGAGAGGGAGAAGCAGGCTCCCAGCTGAGCAGGGAGCCCGGTGCGGGGCTCGATCCCAGGACCCTGGGATCATGACCTGAGCGGAGGGCAGATGCTTAACCGACTGAGCCACCCAGGCGCCCCGAGAGTGAAGACTCTTGCCTGAGGTCTCATGGCAAGTTAACACTGGGACAGCCTTCAAGCCTATCACATGTTTCAGCCCTCCCCCACCCTCCCAGAGAGGGGGTCTTCTCTGGGTCTCCCCTTCTGCAGCTCTGTTTCCTCCCCCCCCCCCCGGGGGGGGCTCCTCCCACTGTCCCGTCCACCTCTCCTGCTAGGGGTCTGGCAACTCCATCCCCGGGTGAAACCAGAGATGGAGGACTTCAAAGACAGGGACTGGGAGCTGGGCCCCCTCCCGGTCCTTCCTCCCGGCCGCCTCGGGCCTAGAAACCTCTCTGGGAATCCCTGGCCCTCGCGGTATCCCCTGGCCTCAGCAATTGCCTGACCAGCTGGCCTGGCCAAGGTCACAGGGTGCAGGGCAGGTGTTGAGACCTGCTGACTGACAGCTGGCTCAGGCCACTGCTGCCTCCACCATGCTAGAGGGTCACCTGCTAGTCTGGAAGCCAAGCCACGGGGAGGGCCGGCCCCCTACCCTCCTGAGAGCCTGTAGCGCTGGTTAAGAACTTAGGCTTTGAAGTAGAACTGCCCTGGGCTCAGATCCCTGCTCCGTTAGTGGCTCTGAGACCTTGAGCAGGTTCATTTCTCCTACTGAGCCTCTGTCTCACACGGGAAAGGGGATGGTCACAGGGCATGCCTCACGTGGGAGGATTCAAAGCCTCAGGTACTGCCTTTGGCCACTTGCAGGACCTCAGTAAGGGCTGGGGGAGGGGAACCACCCACGAGCAGGAGGCACCCCCAACCTGGGGCTCTGCGAGGCGCCCCTCCCCTGCCCATGTTGTCATCCAGACACTACCCAGGCCCAGAACAGCTTCAGGCCCTGCACCTCCCTTCCCCCACCTTGGTGAAGACCCCCAGATAAGGCTCAGCGTCATCCACATTCCACCAGGCAGGGCCGTCCACTGGCCGACCCCCACCCTTCCCAGCCAGGTCCCAGCAGGACGGGGGACGGGGATATGGAGACACAGACCTCGGCCCCGGGGAGAGACCCTGACTGCCACCACCGAGTGCCCAGAGCACCTGGTACGGCTCGGGCATGTGCTCACTCGCTCCCCGACGGGGGGCCCCGGCACCCAGCCAGGGCTAGGCACATTGCAAGGGGGCAGAAGGTCTGAAACACTGTAAGGCCAAGATGACCCCTAGGGCTCTAGTGTCCACAGCCCCTCTCTGACCACAGTTCCCTCCCCAGCTCAGGGCCTCCGTCCCAGCCCTCTCTCCCAAGCCGGGTCATGTAGGAGAGGGCCGAGGTGTCTGGGCCTCTCGGAGGGGCTTCTGGGCAGCTCATCTTCCTTTTTCCCACCCCAGCCACTGTGGCTGATCTGTTTAGAGCCACATCCTTCAGGGCTAGGTGGCCAGATGAGGGTGGGAAGATAGTGTGATGGGGGTGGGAGTGGACCGAGCTCCCTTAGGAAGGGACAGAGGTTTGGGCATCAGAAAGGCCTGGCTTCTGGAGTTTGAACAGTGCCACCTCATGGGGTGCTGTGAGGAGCCACTGAGGGGACAGGAGTGAAGGCCTGGCACCCAGTGAGCCTTCATGAAGGGCTGTGGCCATTTTGATCAGGGTACCTCAACCCAGCACAGCCCAGGACCAGAAGACAGTAACCATAGCCTCCACTCTGAGGAGCCCTGGCTGCCAGGTCCTGCACCAGGCGGCCCTTCATTTAATGCCAACAAGGCACTGCTCCTCATCTGTGTGGCCTAAGGGACCCCACCAGAATCTGGAGCTTTGCCCCCAGTTCAGAGCCTTCCATTTCAGAGCAGGTGGGACCAGGCTGGGGAGACAGGGCATGGGGGAAATGGGCCAGGCGCTGCATCGCCCTGGGAGCAGGCAGCCAGTGACCCTATACGCCGGCACCCCTCGGAATCCAGCAGCAGGGGAGGAAGGGGCTCCTGCAGTCAGAGCCAGGCAGAGAGTGAGGGAGCTGCTGCCTATCCCAAGAGGCACGCAGTAGCACCAAAAGCCTGGATGGGAGAGACAACCCTTTTTCTTGTGTACTCCCAGTTCTCTTCATGTTTACCTTAGGAGATGGATAGTGCTGTTAGTCCTGTTCTACAGCTGACGGAAGGGAGGCTCAGAGATGAGGGGACCTCACTGTCCCACAGCCTGTGAGGGGCTGGAGGTCTCGCTACTCCAGAGCCTTCACCCCTGGGGTTCTTGAACCTCCAGCTTGTATTAAGAATACAGATTTCTGGGGCATCTGGGTGGCACAATCGGTTGAGCATCTGACTCTTGGTTTCAGCTCGGGTCATGATCTCAGGGTCGTGAGATCGAGCCCCGTGTCATCGGGCTCCACGCTCAGGGGGGAGTCTGCTTAAGATTGCTCCTCCCCTCTAAAATAAATAAATAAATCTTAAAAAAGAAAAGAAAGAAAAGCAAGGAAGGAAGAATACAGATTTCTGGCCCCCCACTCCAGACCTAGAGATTCAGAGCTGTCGGGCCTGGGCCCAGAGAATCTGCACTGCAGCATGCTCCCTTGGAGAATCCTTTGCACCTGGAGGCCCAGGAACCGCTGGCCTCAGTCCTCTGTCCGGCAGGAGTGAGACCAGAAGGCCAGGCTAGCCCTGGGCTGAGAGGCAGAGAGGTGAGGGCAGTGGGGGGGGGGGGGGGGCTGGGCCAGGCTGGGGGCGTGGCCTGTTGCCAGGGTGACGAGGGGCCTGTGCTTATCTTTACAAATCCCTCCTGACCTCTCAGGAGGTCCTGGCAGGGGAGGGATTAACTGACACACGCCCCTCCCCTTCGACCTGCTGCCCCGTCCCCGGGAAAGGCCCAGATCCCACCACCGGGAGGGAAATTCTCTCCCCAGAGAGGACGATCTTACTATGATAACAGCAACTATTTACTGAGTGCGCACTATGGGCACCAGGCCGCGCCACACATCTTGCCTCTATGTTTACATGATTGCAGTTGATTCAAGCCAGGAAAGGTGGGTGCTGTTTTCTAGCTCAGAGAGGTTATAAACTTGCCCCAAATCATCCCTCAAAAAACTAAGAAGCAGGTTATCTCCGCCAGACTTCCGGAAGGGGCACATCTCCCAAAGCATGTGAAATTCCCACTCTGCAAACTCTACATTGCCACCCATGCATTGTCATCTTAGTGCATTCCAGCCCAGCCTTCCCTGGGCACTGGAAAAAGTCTCTGAAGGTTGGCACAAGGGTGGAGGTTCCAGGGTGGGCCTGAGCAGACCGGGCAGTCTTCCCTCTTTAACCAGAACCGGGCTGTTGGCAGTCCTACTGTGCTCTGGGGCCCACTCAGTGCCTAGTAACTCCTACTTTATGTGCACTTATAACGGGCCTCGTGATAACTGCTAACAACTGAGGGGAAGTGTTTACTGAGGGTGAATTCTGAGAAGCTTCTTGTCTTGACCTGGCAAGAAAAAGGATATTTCTAAGAAGTGGCCCGAGATCTTGTAAGATGTGGGAGCTTCTGACATAGGGGCAAACACTGTTCATCTAATCTCACTAGGCCCCAAGGACAAGGAGTGACTACCCACTGCCTCAGAGCCACCAGGAAAGGGCTTAAGTTACTCTAACAAGATGGGACAGTTTGGAATACTCTTCCACAAAAATGTTTACGCCCCCCCCCAGGATAAAAGAGGGGTCAGTATTGATAATTTTGGTAACGGTAGTGGTGACGATGACTGCCAGGATTCACCGCCCACCCTGTGCCTGGCACTGGCCTACCCTAGCGTCTCCAGACTTCGGTCTCAGAGCCCAAGGCCATGGCGACACTTCCCTGCGGAGGGTAAGACAGACCTGGTGAGGCTCTGCCACCCAAACAGGCCACTTTATGAGTGGTCTCCGGTCTAAAATGTCCTTGGAAACTGGGGCTTGCAGGCCAAACCCGAGTTGGAGAACCACTGTGTTTTCCCATCAAATTCTCGGGATGCCCTCAGAGTTAGCTCGTTGGGCCCCTGAAGGGGCAAAGGCGCAGAGAAGGGACGGGGCTTTAATAGGCTGGTCCGGAACACACTAGCTCCGCGACTCTGGGCAAGTTCCTGACCCTCTCTGGGCCTCATTTCCTCCTCTGTAATGGGGGTGTTGGAGCTGGTCTCACAGCGCAGCGGGGAGATCCTTAGTCCGTCGTGTGGGGCGCCCAGCTGGCTCCGTGGTAGAGCCTGCAACTCTCATACTCAAGGGTGTGCATTCAAGGCCCATGTACTTAAAAATGAAATCTTTAAGGGGCGCCTGGCTGGCTGCGTCGGTAGAGCATGTGACTCTTGATCTTGGGGTTGTAAGTTCAAGCCCCGTGTCGGGTGTAGAGATTACTTAAAAATGATAAATAACTTGTAAAAATCTTTAATAAAAACAACAACAACAACAGCAAAAACCAAAGTCCATCCTGTGAGTCCATTAGCATAGTATCTTCCAGGGGGTGGCTGGTGGTGCTGTTTATTCACTGACCAACAAACATTTACTTGGAGCAAACGCTGTCTAGCCAACCAATCCTGGATGCTGGTCCACATGTGTGTGGCACCCCACTCGGTCCCTGCCTCCCTGCCTCCGCCCCACAGCCCTCCCCCCCTCTCCAGGGCTGGTGGAAGGAGGGGCCAGACGCAGGGACGGGAATGGGACTGCTGCCCTTTGTCAGCCAGGCTCCCGGGCTGTGAGAGCCCAGCATGCCCCATTGTACTCCGAGATGCTTGGTCCTCTCCACAGAAACCAACCAGGCTTTTGTGGCAGAGTGGGCCCAGGATGGAGGGGCTCAGCTCAGGGCCTGGCAGGCCTGAGTGGCAGAGCCAGGGGCCCAGGGCTTCCAGAAACCCAATCCCCTTGGGGATGGAAATTACTTTTCAAGTGACACCACTGTCCCCAACCCCTCTCCTCCTAGCAGCCAGGCCTCGGGTGCTGGTATCCAGAAGTGCTCATGCCCACGGTGCCCTCACCCCAGCTTTTGAGGATCCCCAGGGAGGGGGCTCCCTGCACAGAAATCATAGTGCGAAAGGCTGCCCCTGGACACCCCAGCAGGTGGGATGGGGATGAGCGTGTCCCTCAGCGGCCCCCTTTTTCTGTGGCATCCATCTCCTTTGTGTTCACTCTGCCCCACAGTTCACGTGAGCGCGTGTTTGAGTGTGAATGCACGTCGCTACCCACACACTGGTGTGTGCGGGCACCCATCACGTACCCATAGGAGTGTGTGTGTATGCGTGTGAGCGCACGTGCCTGTAGCCCTGTTCACATGGCAGTGGGGTGTGCCCTCGTACCACACCAGCGTGTGGGGGTGTGTGTTCGCAGGTGTGAGTGTGCACATGGTAGAGCAGGGGGCAGATTGCAGATCCACACACCAGGATTTTATGCCCCTTGTGGGCAGAGAGCAGGCCCTCCGCTCCTCTCCTGAGCCCCAGATTTGCGTCAGGAGCCCAGCTCCCAAGCCCCCATCCCTGCCTGAGCCTCAGTGTCCTCCACTATAAAATGGGGGTCCTCATCCTCCCCGGGGGCCCTTCAGGGAGGAGGAGATGAAAGCGTTGTGAGCCAGGCCCCATGAATGGGAAGGAGGGCCCCAGGTAGGGGTCTGGGGAGGCCTGACCTCCCACCCTGGGAGTCTGAGGGCTGGGTCTCCCCGCAGCCGGCAGTGAAGTCCAGGCCACCAGCCCTGGTTGGCTCCCTCCTCCAGCAGCGGAGGCGGGGTCGGGGGACTTCCCAGGCCTGGCCCCGTAGCTATAGTGACCAAGACAAAGCATCCCCCAGACCCCCCAGGAAGAAGTCCAGGCTGCCTGTGCACACGTGAATCCTCTCGGACAAAAGCAAAACCGTTTGGCGTATGGGGTCTGGCTTAGGAAGCCCTTTCAACTGGGTCTGGGAGTGCTGGGGAGGGGACAGCGGTAGACACACGTGCTCCCAAGTGCCTGGCCACCCCCCAGGGGCCCCAGAGCACCCCTAGCCCCCAGTGCAGGCAAGGGAACACACACGTGGAAGGGATGCAAGTAGACGCCCGGCTCCCCTGGCCTCCTTCCCCCTCCCCACAGCGATCTACTGGGCTGGGGTCTGCTGCCCCCACCCCGGGTCCCCCTGTCGAGAGCTAAGACACAGTTCAACCCGCTTGACAACTTACGTCCCACAACTTGTGCCGGGACACAGCCCATCACACCCCGAAAGCCCCAGACAACGACTCACGGCTCACCCGGCTCACAACTTTAAGGCACCCACAGCCCAGCGCCCATGCACAACAGACTCTGGAATGAGGCTCACACTACCTGCAGCTCCCCACGCTCAGGCCTCAGCCCGGGACTTCCCAGCCCCAACACCCCTCCCAGGCCACACCACCCATCCCAGGACCCCTTCACAAAGGCCCCCATGCCACACAGTGACCCCCACGACCCAGGACACACTCCCCTGCATGCAAGGTGGCCTGCAGAGCACACCCCTCTGCACCCACATCTTGGCCTGTGCCCAGCCCCGCAGTCGGGCCTGGCACCCACACAGACAGCCCCAGGGCCTGGGGTATCTGCTTTGGGAGACAGACCCTGCCCCAGTCCGCCCCCCCCAACCCCCACCCCAAGGCTTATGCCCCAACTCACCACCCAGGAGGGTGAGGGCAGGAGCCAAGAGCAGCAACCGCAGCGGGAGAGGGGCCAGGGGCCTGGAGGCCGGGGTCCCAGGCCCGGCCAGCGCCATGGCAGCGCGCTCAGCTCCCGGCTGTGGGAACAGGCGGCCTGGCTGGCTCGGCACCCCCCTCTCCCTCCAACCAGCACTAATGCCGTGGACAGAGGCCCGGCCCCTCCCTCCCTCCCCTCCTGTCTCCTCCCCCACCGCAGGCCCTCCCAGGCTGCTCCGCCGGGAGCAGATTCTAGAGGAGGGGTCTGACCCACCCCATCTCCCCAAGCCCCAGGGCTCCAGACAGGTCTCAGGGGCCCCTGCAGGTCTGACCTGATCTTCGTGCACCCCCACCCCCACCCCCGCTCCCACCTCTCAGGTCCTGCTGCCTCAGCCTCCTGGCTGGGGAGGATTTCTCTTCTTTTCCCCAGATGATGCCAGCTACTCCCAAGTCCTAGGTTATCCCACCCTGCTGGACACGCCCCCATCTCTTCTCAGCCTGGGCCCCCCTCCCCAGCCCAGGCCCGAGCAGCCAGCAGCCTCCCAGACCTCCTCTCTGTGCGGAAGCCCCAGCCCTTCCCCACCGGGCTTGTTTCCTCCCGGTGCTCCCCACCTGAACAAGGTACCCCTACCCTGCAGCCAAAGTCCCCTTCCCCTCCCCACACTCAGCTCCTGGCGGCTCTTCCTTCTCACTGTCTCTTAATCCCATCCCTCCCCTAGACCTAACAAATGACCCCTCCTGGTGTGGCCCTCAGGTGGCCCCTGGCTCCTTCCACCCTCACCACTCCCTCACCAGCCAAACTGCACCTTTTCCATTTCTCCCCCTTGGTCTAAATCTTTGCCTCTGCCATTTGCAACTCTGGAAACCTCACTGCAATCCAAGGCAGCCCACTCTACTGAATGGCAGTTCCAACTAAGCAAATTTTCCCGCTCCCCTGCTGGGAAGTCCTTCTTGTTGTCTAACCTTACAGTCTCTTGCTGCACTTGATGTTTGCTTGCTGCAGGCTGGAAAGGGGAATGTTGTTTACATGGGGGGGCGGTTCTTTGGGGGACCTGGACCCAGGAATCCAAGCCATCTCAAAGCCACTACAACATCAAAAAGCAGCCCATTTTTTCCTCCCCTGCCCTCAGCTCCAGGGGAGGAAGAAACCCTTGCTGAAAGGACTTTCTGAAGCTAGCCACTGGCTTCTGCCAATGCACCCCATTTGGTTCAATTCAGTGATCACGGACTCAGGCCACCGAGAACCTGTGCTGGGCTCTGGGATGTGCCCTGACACCCGGAGGGCGCAGTCTGGAGAGACGGACCTGAGCCGTGAATGAGGGAGCTAGGGCCGTGCTAGCAGGTCCATGGAAAAGCAGGGAGAAGGGCAGTGGGCAACACACGGCGCATGGGTGCCCCGTAGCCACACCGTGCTCCAACCCTGGCAAGGGGAGCCAAAGACGTGGGTGGACCCCTCGTCCACATCCCACGCCATCCCCACCTGGAGTCTTGTTTCCGCTGGGGTCGGAGGTGCTCCTTGGTCTCTGGGACCCTCCTCACTCCCAAACCACCTTTAATTCCCTGCCTCTCAGGTACCAGGATCTCCCCACCACCACCAAGCCCCTCTCTACTCTGTGAGAAAAGCACAGACCCCACAGCTAAACAGATCTCAGTTTGAGCACAGCTCTACCACTGATTGGCCGAGTCATCTCAGCACGTGACTTCCTTCCATGGGCCTCAGTTTCCTCCTCTGTAAAATGGAAATAACAGTTCCCACCTTGTAAAGCATTAATGAGGTGAAGCGGCAGTACAACTTCTGTCTGTTCTGTGTCTCAGAGGGTCCCGAGAGGGCCAAGCAGCCCGGGGAGCGGCGCACAGGAGGACGACAAGGCTCCCACGGCCCCGCGGGTCTCCGGACACACACATCCGCGCTTCTGCGCTGAGCCCTGAGGTCAGAAAGACTCCAGTCCAAGCTCCCGCCCGCGCCCGCGCCCCAGTCCTGCAGCCGCTGTGCGCCACCTTGTGGCCAGACCCGGGAGTGTCCTGCGAGGTCTGGGGGGGCTGGACGGGCGGAGGTGGACAGGGAGGGAGGGATGCAGAAACTCAACAGCGCGGGCGCGGGAGCCCCCGAAAGCGAGAAGGGGCAGGCCGGGGAGACGCGGCTTGGCAGGAGGCCGAGGTCAGGCGGGGCAAGCCGTCCACACGCATTCCCCGTTAGAGTCTGGAGAAGAGACAGTGAGTGGGTCAGCCCCAATGCGGAGATCCTCCCCACTTGGGGGGCAGGTGTGAGGAAGGGGAAAGGGGACCTTTTACCCCCCTCAACAGCACGGCGTTGTCCCCATTTTACAGAGGAGGAAACGGAGGCTCAGGGAGGTGAGATTGGCTGCTGGGGTCCCACAGCTGGTCTGTGCGGGGGCAGGATTCGAACTCGGGGCTGCCTGACACCGGCCCTTTTCACTCCTTGAATCTTTGACTCCAGGTTGAGTAGGTGCGCTCAGTAATCCACTCTGCTCGGGAATTATTTGCTGACATCCTGGTCGAGGGCACCCAGCACCTCCGGAGCCGAGGGAGATGTGACAGGAAAGCTTAGTGCTGGGCAGCCCCAGCTTTGGCATCAGCCCCACTTTGTATGAATCCTGATTCTGCTCTCTGCCCTTACGCAGGGTTTTGTCGGTCTGTTTTACTTCTCTGGACCCTCGTTTCCCCAAGTGTAGGTTGCGATAACAGTATCTGCATCACAGTACTCTGAGGAGTGGGCAACGGCCACCAGGTGTTGGTTGGGGGGAGGGGATGGCTCCGGGGCTGCACCCCGCTGAGGAGATTTCCAGGAGAGATGCCTCCGGACCCTTCCAAGGGACGCCTGCCCTGGATCTCCCCCCACCCCACCACCACCAAGCCTGCATCTCCCTTCTCAAGGACCCCTCCCCCCCCCCCACTGATCCCCAAGGACTTCCTTCCCTCTGGCTTCCAGGAAGTGGCCTGTGGAGGCAGGGCAGGAGAGAAGAGGGAGGGAGGAGGGGAGGGCCCGGGGGTTTTTCCTCCCCCTGTGGCTCCCTGCGCCCACCGCCCCCGCCGGGACTGGGGCCCTGTTGACTACAGCTCCAACCTGAGGCCCCTCTGTTGCTTCAGCTCTCACCAGCTCAGGTAACCCTCTTCCCTTTGTGGCCAAGTGGAGCCACCTGCAGCCCTGACCTCCTGATCTCTCAGAGGCCTTCCCCCCCTGTCACCCACTCCCTCCTTCTTGGAACCGTTTCCCCTGGCTTCCCTCCTCTATCTTCCCGGCTGTCCCTTGCCCTCTTTCCTCCCCAAATGTTGGGGTGCATGGGGACCTGCTCCCATCCCCCTGCCCTTCTCACACCTCCTTCCCTGGGTGAGCCTGTTGATGCCTGTGAGCTCTCTGCCCGTGGTTCTTAACCATTTCAGTTCCCCCTTGACAGATATCTCAAATCACCCTTTATTCCCCTGAAATGAAATGGCATACGTATGCATATAACTCCCCAAGGAGAACCATCCCAGCGCCCTAACTGAAATATCAGAATAAACCATTATAGGCTAATGGTGAAGTGCACAAACAGTGGTTCAAATCCTGGCTTCTATACTTTCCAGCTGTGTGACCTTGGGTAAGTCCCTTAACCTCTCTGTGCCTCAGCTCTCCAGTAAAAAAAAGGGGGGGGATTTTTTTCCTCTATGTAGCACTCTGCTGGGTAGAGTTGTTATGACGATTAAGTGAGTAATTATTCATGAAGTATTTAAAACAGTGCCTGGCACATGCTAAGAGCTAAGCGAGTTCTGATTAAACTAATAAGGAAAGTAATTTAAGAGGAGGTGTGTTTCAAGTTGTAAATACTTTTATCGACTACACTAAAAAACATGCTAAAATAGCAAGACACTTGTACCTACATAGAGCCCCCTGAATGTGACAGCCCCGAATGCGGACTGGTGAGGAGCCTGTCAAGTTGGCAATTCAGATACCACAAGTAGTGTTGACATTAAGTATGTAATTTTCTGAAATGGTGACAACTCTGGGTAAGGTTCTGTACAAGATAAAGAGCAGTCTTCTTTCAATTTACATGGAAGCCGTATTTCTGGCAATTTCAGGGTATGTTGAAATTCAGAGCATTCATACAAAAATGCACAAGACTTGGGCTCTTGCTCAGACACAAACAGGTGTTTTTTCCTCTACTTCAATGTCTGGTAGAACATTCCAAAGTCAAAGGGCATATAGGACATTCTTTGTGGTATGGACTGTTCTGCACATCTCAGGGTGTCCAGAACCCTGGGCCCCACCACTAAACGCCAGCCGTGGCCCCCAGTCATCATGAAAATAGCACCCCCTAAAGTTCCCCCCCGAAAGCATCCAGGAGGCCCCTGGGTTCTATACCAACTGCCAGACTTTTCCAGATCCCAGGTTGTGTCTCCTACTTGTTGACTTCCAGTTATCCTCAGGCCAAGTTCAAATTCCTGAGCCTGATGCCTAAAGTCCTCATAATTCAGCTTCCTCCTTACCTTCCCACAGATGCGGATGCATATCATCAGGCCCCACCCTCTCCCCTCCCCACTACGCTCAGCTGCTACGCCTTCCCCCTATTCCCAACACACACACACACGCACACGCACACACACACACACACGCACACACACACGTACACGCGCGCGCACGCAGAATTGCTTTTTTGCGGTTAAGTCTTCGCTCCCATGCCCGCTCCCTGGAAAGCCCACCACTGCTCCGTCCGCCTGGTTGAATGCCATGCTGATAAAACCTTGCCAATTCTTTAAGACCTGGCGCCCCCTCCTCAGGGCAGCCTCAGTCCCCCCTCCCAGGCTTGGCTGGGGCCTCTCCTGTGCTCCCCCCAGACCTGTGGGCTTCCCCAGTTGACCTCCGCACTGAACATCCCCTGTTCCAGTTGCCAGTCTCCGTCTTAGGAGGTCTGCACCATCCTAAGGCAGAGCACACGGCAGGTGAGAGCCATTCAGCCTTTGGCCTTCAGAAGCTCACATCCAGTGGAAAGGCAGACACATGGACAATGCTGGGAGACACTTGCTCAGGGCCTGGTGGGAGCTCCAAGGACAGACAGGCCAGCCGCCAGAGGGCACCTTCCCAGAGGAGGTGGAACCTTGGGGACAGTTTTCCGGGTAGAGAGGATGCAAAAGGCTTACCCGGCCGAAGACTCGGTGTGGGCAAAGGTCAGTTGTGCGGCTGTCCCGTCAGGGATTGCAGGCAAGTGAGTATGGCCTGCGGTCAGGATGTGGAGGGGCCGTGGTCAGAGGTGAGGCTGGTGCACCAGCAGAGAAGAGCTCTTGCAGAAGCCGCCAAGGAGCTGGGGCTTTGTCCCGGGGGCACTGGGGAGCCGGGGAGGGATTGAAGCACTGCCGCGCGGGAATGATCCATTAGGTTTGCATGTGGCAGAGGGCCCTCTGGGGGGAGTGTGGAAGATGCACTGTAGGAGGGCAGGAGTAGAAATAATCCGGGGCAAGGTCACAAAGCCTAATTAGGACAGGGATGAGGGTAGAGAGAAGGGTGGGCATTTGTGTGGCTGAAACAACAGAGCTTGAGGTCTGCTGGGGCTGAGAAAGAGGGAGAAGGCTAGTGTGCTTCTCTGGGGAAGCATCCCAGCTTGGTGGACACCCCCCCCACCACCACCGCCACCACCAGGGGTGAGGGTGGAGCCAGGAGCAGTCAGGTGCCCCTCCTCCCCAGCCTACAGGACAGGCTGCAGGCCCCTCTGGGGTCACTAGAGGGAGCTCCAGGATAGGCCAGGCTCCCCTCCTGGCAGCGGCCAGCCTCCACCGCCCCTCCCTGAGGGGCTAGGACCCCCCCCACACGGCTCAGATGTGGGCTTGGGGGGTCCTGCCAGGGCCTGGCCCAAGTGCAGTTGCTCACAGACTTGGGCCACCTCGTCCTCCAGCCACTGGGTTTGCTGGGAGCGGGGGGAATTTCTTGAGCTGAGAGCAGGGGGGCGGGGGCAGAGGTTGGGGACTGCCAGCAAGCAGCAAAGACAGCCTGTCCTGCCTTACCTTGCACCTCACCCTCTACTCCCACCCGGAGAGGGGGGAGCAACCCGCTCAAGGTCACATCACTGTCAGAGGCAAGGCCAGAGCCAGCCAGAACTGCTGTCCCCAGCTGGGGATCGAAATGGACCTGAGCTCCCAAGTCAGAGCAGCTCTTGAACCAGAACAGTGCAAGCAGCCTTGGCAAGAACCGCTGACCCTTCCTACAAAAACTTCGGCGAGGGCGGCGGGGGGAGTTTCCTTGAGCCACCTCCCCGTGTCACCTGGGACCCCCAGGCATGGGGGAGATAGCTTTCCTGGCCTGGAGGCAGGGGGAGCCTGGCAGGTTCAAGGAATGGGGCGGAGGGCAGGTTGGCCCGAGGACTGATGGCTGCTGGGGGGATGGGGGCTCCCCGTTAGGGAGTCTGGGGGCCTCCTGGGAGCATGGGGGCTTCAGCAGGCCTCCTCCATAGGAGGCAATGCCCAGAGAGCTCAACGCCAGGACAGCCTGGCGTTTGCAAAGGATCGCTCCAGCTGCAGAGAGGGGAGGGGCAGGATTACAATTTTTGGAAAAGTGAGTGGCCTCTCTACTTGAGTCTAAATGACAGTCTTTTAAATTTTTATGAAACAAAAAATGAGTAACGAACGGAGACCCAGAAAGAGGAAATCCATTTCCTTTTGAATCCCATGGAAAGAGGACACCCAACCCCAAATAATGTCAGCAGGATTGTAATCATCTGTAACAAAAGGTGCGATCCCAGCCGAACTCAGTGCAAGCTGCCTCCTCAGTTGAACCGAGAACCCCGAATCTGAAGCCCCTTTCAACAACATGGCTCTGGTGGCACACGTGGAGGTCTAGGTGGGGGCAGGGACTAACCCAAGGTCATACGACAAAGTTGGACCTGGAACAAACTCCTGACTCTCAGGCTTGGGTCTCCTCTCTCTGTATACGCCTGTTTGTCTGCACATACTGCACACACACACGCGCGCACACACACCCCACCCCACCCCACCCCACCCCACCCCACACAGGAAATGCTTTCCAAACTCAGATATGCAAATACCTGCATACAGACAGACTCACAGATTTGCTCACCTAGACACACATAACTTGCTTGGCTAGAAGTGTGTGGACGTCCACACAGTACCCCCCAGAGCACCCAAATACATAGACAAACATATTCGCATTCACACACGCAGGTGCTGGTACACACAAATATCTGATCACGCCAAATCTAAATACTCACATCTATCCAGATACTGACACAGGGCACACACATGCAAATATCTACAGGTTCAAACACATCCCTCAGTGCACATCTACAAACCCACCACTCACATAAGCAGACACACAGACTGTCCTCAACATTCACGGACACACTCACGGGAACAGCGTACCTCACAGCCCCGTGAGGTCCACCAGCCGACACTCCGGGCTAAACAGCCATGTCCTCCGGCTCACCCCCAAGCGTGCTGGTACTGAGGGCAGCGGGGAGCGTCCTGGAGACCCTGCCACCCCTCTGTAAGGGCCTGGGGATCTGAGATGGGCAAATGCTGCCTCCTGCGGGAGCCCAAGGACACCAGGCCCTGTGCACTGAGCCACGGCTGATTCATGGCAAGTGCCCAGGCAGCTCGGGGGCCGGGAGCTGCCCCAGACTCACCGTCGCTCAGCCCCAGGCTCTCGCCTCCGGATAGGAGTGTGTGAGTGGGTGGGTTCCCGTGTGTGTCCTGTTGGCGGGGCAGGCAGGGGCAAAGTCAGGATGGATGAATTCAGCTACTATGTGGCTTTAGGTTTCCTTCTTTCATTCATTCATCTGATACTTAATAACATTTTGTGAATCAGGCAAAACAAAGACAAACAAAGGGCTAGGAGTGGGGAGGACCGGGTGCGCCCAGAGCCGAGCTCTTGTATTACTACACATTGTGACGATTACACAGAGCTGAGGAGGCCTGAGAGACCTGAGCTACACCTGCGCTGTGGGACTGAGCAGTTCACATTCTTATCGGAGCCTCAGTTTCCTTCGTCTGAGAAATAGGGACCACAATCTCCCAGACTACTTGTTGGGTTTGTTGTTAGAATCAAATTTGATGATGGATGTGGCAGTGCTTTCGGGGAGAAAGGGAAAGGTTTAGTAAAATAAGAGTCAGACATTTACTAGGCACCGGCTGTGGGCCAGATCCGTGGTATGGGAATGTGGATAGGTGCATGGGCCGTGGAGTCAGAAGCCTGGCTGGGTTCTAATCCCTGTTTTGCCAAGACTAGCTGTGTGAGCTTGAGCAGGTTACTTAATCTCTCTGAGCTTCTACTTTCTCATCTGTAATATGGGTATAATCCTCACTGTATACGAGTGCTGGGGGATAGTGCACCGGAAAGCTCCGGGCCTGCCACAGAGCAGATGTGCAAGTTAGCCAGTTGCCATTATTATTTCTAAGCTTTCATGTAGTCATTCAAGAAACACTTGCTGAGCAGCTCCTATAAACCAGCCATGATTCTCAGGGCTCTCCACATTTTGACTCGTTCAATCCTGCCAACAACTCTACTATCGTCCCTGTTTTACGCTCGAGGGAACGGAGGCACAGAGAGCTCCCGTCACTTATTCGAGGTCCTGTAGCTGCTAGAGGCTGAGCTGGAATTGGAAGCCAGGTCTGTCGGCCTCTCTAAACCCATCTAGAAGACATGCATTTCCCTCTTAGGGTTCAAAGTCCTCCCCTCTCCGCAGGAGCAGCCCCTGTTAAATAAATCATCCAGAAATGGTTTCTAATTCCCAGACTTGGTTGCAAATGAATTATTCACATTGTAGGGCCTGCGAACGGCTGGCTGGGCCTCATTACCCGAGAAGGGCTGCCCGCCCGCAAGATGTCACTCCCTCCCCCGGGCATGGGTCCTGGTGGGCCAGCCAGAGGCTGCCAGAGTTGGCGGGTACTGGGGCTGCTCTGGGAACTGGGAGGAGGGGCTTTCCTCCTCCCATTCCCAGTCTTTGCTTTCTAATAAGCTCACAGCCTGGCGTTGTCAAGAAAACATAAGCTCTGGCCCCAGCCAGTCCGGGGTTCCAATCCTGGCTCTGCCCTCAGCAGCTGTGTGACCTCAGGTAGATGGCCTACCCTCTCTGAGCCTCTGGGGAGGCTGACCGACCCACCCTACTTCACACTTTCTCTTCTTCCTCCAGATTTGTGGGCTGAGGCTTGTGCTGCCCAGCCAGGTCTTGTGCTGGAAGCTGGGGACAAAGATCCTGTCCTGGGGGGATGCTCATCTACTTCTAGTACCTGGCTGAAACCCCTATCTGAGCCAGAGCCCTGGGGCTGGTTGTAGAGGATACCGGGTGCTCCAGAGCCCCCCTCCAGGGCCAGGTATCCACCCCAGCTGCTGGGAACATTGACCGCTGATGGCTCCTAGGCTATGCCCACTGCCAAGGGCAGCAGGGGCCAGTGCCTGACCAGTGCGGAGCTACAGACAGCTACAGGCAGCTACAGCTCCCTTACTTCAACTGGGACAACCCTGCAGGGGCCTCAGCTGCAACCTCATTGTGGGTCAGCTTCTCCCTCTGCCCAGTGCTGCCTTCCTGCCTCCTTCCAGGTGTACCTTCCGAGGGCATGCCCCAACCAACCTGTGTGTAATCCTCCAGCTCAGCGTGTTTCCAGGAACCCCATCTAACGCACTTGTCACAGACAAGAGCCAATCTCAGCAGGAAAGGAGACCCAGTGCAGGTCATCAATACTCAATACTGCTTACAGGCTGAACCTACATTCTGCTCCTCGTACCAGGCTGAGTCCGGTTATCACATGGGAGGCAGAACGAGGGGGTGATCAGTGGGAGGTAGAAAGGGATTGGAGTCTGGCTTGGACGGAGAGCAGGCCTGAAGCCAACCTCGGAGAAGATGAACTGATGACCCAGGAGGGCAGCCAGGAGGTCAAGGTCACAGACTCTCACTTCACAGGGAGGTGTTTTTCAAAAGCAACTAAACAGGATCTTCTTTATGGAAAAACCAAATCTGAACCAAGAATGATGAGATTAGTCCTAATAGTTGCCGTTTTTCAAGCAGGGAGTATGTCCTGGGCACTGTGCCGTGGGATCTGCTTCATGCTCTTACTGTCTCCTCAGAACAATCTCATGGGGCTCTATTCTCACCTATTATTTTACAGATGAGGAAGCCGAGGCTCACAGGGTTGAAATGACTTGTGCCTCAGGCCTGGCAGAACCAGCATTCAAACCCTGGACCATTCTGTGCTTCTGTGGGATCTAGGCTCAAGCAGAGACTGGTGTCCCGAAGAGAGGCCCCTAAGGGGCTTCCAGGCCCCGGGGGGTCATCCGAACTAGCTGTTCGCCAAGTGCCTGTGACTGCCCAGGGTAGCAAGGGGAGTCAGGGAAAGAGTGGCGGGCAGTCCGTGAGTCCTGGGCGCTGTGACCCGGGCCCAGTCTCAGGCAGGCCACTGTTCCTCTCAGAGCCCTCCAGTTCATATATCTGAGTCCAACCCCCATCTGCATGGCACAAAAGAGGAAACTGAGGCCCAGAGAGAGGACACTGCTTGCCCAGACTTGCAGAGCCAGGACTCAAGAATTCCTGACACTTGGTCTTCTGTCCTCTGTTCAGTGTGTGGAAGAACGAAGGCCACTGCTAACTGACCGGATGTTTGTGGCCAAGATTCAGATGTTGAAACCCAGGCCCCAGTGTGGTGGGTATTTGGAGGTGGGGCCTTTGGGAGGTGATTAGATCAGAAGAGCGGAGCCCTCATGAATGGAATGCCCTTTATGAAAGAGACCCCAGAGAGATCCCTGGCCCCTTCTACCCTGTGAAGTTGTAGCAAAAAGACATCTGTCTGTGAAGCAGGAAGTGGGCTCTCGCCAGACACTGAATCAACCAGTACCTTGATCTTGGACTTTCTAGCCTCCAGAACTGTGAGAAATAAATTTCTGTTGTTTATATCCAGTCTATGGTATTTCGTTATAGCAGCCCAAACGGACTAAGGCAGCCACTTTCCCCATCTGTTCCGCACTGGTGATTCTTCCTTCCATCCGTCCGTGCACACCTCCGTCCGTGCACCCCTCCGTCCGTGCATGCATCCAAGCACCCTCTGTGCACCAGGTCTGGGCTGGGTGTCGGGGACAGAGCAGGCAGAGCCTACTCTTGTGGAGGGCACAGGCCGGCAAATAAACAGCCCACAGAACCCAAATGCATCACCACTGTGCTAAGTGCTGGGAAGAGGCAGCTCAGGATGTTGTGAGTGGGTGTAACAAGGACCGTCCCTCTCAGGAGTGTTCTCTGGGCCCCAGGGAGCTGGTGGGCAGGAAACCCGATGAGACAGCCCCATGGGCCTGGCCTCGGGGGACAGAAGCTATGAGCAAACCGCGAATAATGCCCTTGTGGAGCCAACTGGCTTGGCAAGGCCACAACCAGCCCACCTGGCCCTTCCAGCCAGTGGGCTTCCTTGGCTGCAGCCGGAGATAAGTCAGGAGGTAAGTGGGGCGGAGCGGGGGGGGGGGGGGATTGTCTTTTGAAAATCTCCTCCAGATTTGCTTTGTGAGCCATCCCAGCTGGAGCCTGAAGCCTCCAAGAACTGTATCAGAGCTTTAGGAAACACAAGAGAAGTTATTTCAGGAGAAGGGAACAGCATGAGCATACATGTGGAGGTGGGGACAGTAGACAGACCCAGGAAGGTAGAGCGAGGAGAGAAAGGGGAGGAGAAACTGAGTCCTGGTTCCCAGGGACTTCACCAGCACTCTGGGGGCTCAGCTCCCACCATACACCGGTAGCAAGAATTACTGTTAAAGGCTAACTGGGTGCCCAAAGAGGGCCATGCACGATCCGCATTTCATTCTCACTAGATCCAGTAAGATCATTACTGCTGGTTCCCATTTTATAGGCAGGAAAACCAAAGTCAGGAGAGGTTGAACGTGTCATCCAAGAGCACAGAGTCAGCAAGTGAAGGGTCAGGATACAATCCCAGCCCGAGTTCTTAAACACACCCCTAGTGTGCTCAGCAAACCAGGGGAGGAAATCTGGACATGTGAGGGACAGCGCCCAGGCTGGCTCCACCGTGGTCTCGTCTGTCCCTCCCACCAAACAGAGTTTATTTACCTCTGTCACCGCACGACACTAGGTACAGAGTTGGTGCTTAGAAAATGCTGTGAATAAATAACCATAGTAAGAATGGACACTCATAAAGCACTCACCATGTGCTCTGCCCCCACAACCCTGTGAGGGCATGCCGTTATTACTCCCATTTCACAGGTGGGGAAACTGAGACTCGGCTAGTAAGTGGCAAGGCCCTGATCCACTAGGCAGCAAGTAAATAACTAAACCAGCAAACTCATTGATAAGCCTGAGAAATGACCAGTGAATGGATGAGAGCAAAGGTGAGTAACTAAAAGGTGCAGAGTTGAAGGAGGGACAGAGGGAGCCAAGGTGAGATATGGGGCTCAGCAGCATCCAGGAGAGGGGAAGGCCATTACGCTTGTTCCACCTCCAGCTCCCAGGAAAATGGCCTTTCCTCCTCCCAGGGCGGCTTGAGTTCAGGCCAGGCTGTTGCCTAGCAACGGGGCCCTCACCCGGGCCCCGCCCCCTTCAGCCGGCCAGAGCTGGGCACGTGCAGCCAGCTCCAAGCTCACCCCCACTCCAGGAATAGGGACCCTCTCAGGCTGGGGGGAAGAAGGCCAGGGCCAGAGGGGTGGGCCTGCTTGGGCTCCAGGGCTGAGAGAAGAGCCCCAAGACCTGCTTGGGGCGGGGCCGCTTGGACCAGCCATTTATTCAGAGGGCGGTCGTCCGTCTGGCACAGCGGAGTGGAGGCACTCGCAACTGCCCAGAGCCGTGGCCACGGGGCCCTGGGTTGGAGAAGGTCTTGGATGAGTCACTGCCCTTCCTGAATCCATTTCCCCATTGGTAGAAGGGGGGTACGTGCCCCCTCACCAGCAGGTCCATGTGGGGCTAGAGCTGGGCCAGGGGAGGCTTGACTCGGGGGAACGTGCAGGCTGCTTCTAGAGGAGAAAGATCTGGGGCCAAGGCCTCTCATAGTCCCTCCAAGAGAGGACAAGATGCCCTGGGTTGGGTGGGAGCATGGGGCCTAGAGGGTTCCCCGAGCAGGTGGGCCGGTGGGACTTCTCTAAGTGGGGTGGCTGAGGAGTAGGAGAATTGGCAGAGGAAGCCAGCATCCTTTCAAAGGCCTGGAGGCCGGAGCTTGGTGCCCACTCAGCCGCAGCGACTCTGCTCCCGGCCTGGCCCATTTACATTCGGTTCTCAGTGCAGCTCCAGAGATGGGGAGCTGTGCTCCCAGCCCGTAGGAAATGAAATGTTGGCTCAGAAAGGTAAAGAGACTTGCCCCAGGTCACACAGCTGGCCAGTGGCAGAGCCACGTCCAGCTCCGTTTCCCCTGCTCAGATGGGTGCAGCAAAGAGCAACCGTCATTTGGCAAAAAATGCCTCAGTGGAGTCTGCAGGAGCCCCTCCTGGCACCGCCAGGGGGTCTGGACTTGGTGCAGAGGGTAGTGGGGAGCCACCGATGGCTGCTGAGCTGGGAGAGAAATGCCCTGGGCTGGGCCCTCAGGTCCCTTGGTGCTGTCCTGGGCCATCTGTCTCCACCTCCCACACCTGCCACCCTGTGCATCCAGCCACCCCCGCAGCTTCTCAACCACACCAAGAAGCCATGTGTGACGGAGGAGAATGTAAAAATATATATATGTAACCGAAAAACAACGTGCTGACAGAACACAGCTATAAATACTCTGACGGGTGCAGAACCATTCCTCGGATCCTGCTTCCTGCTGCCTGAGGAGCTGGGGCACGGGGCTTGACAGGTGGGGTGGGGACTCGGGAGGGAAAGGAAAGGGGGCAACTGCTTGTGGACCTACTTTGTGCCAAAAGCTTTACAAGCAGTATGTCTCTGAGTCTTCCCAAAAACCCTCTCAGAGAACCACTACTGCCTCATTTCCAGTTCACAGGCGAGGAAACTCAAATTCAGAGAGGTAGGTCATCTGGTCAAGGTCACACAGCGAGGAGGCAGCGGAGCTGGGATTCCAGCAAGCCCTGCCATGGGCCAAAGAAGAGCGAGTGGGCTCAGGTTCTGCTTCCTTCACTCCTTGTCCAGGGCCAGAGAGAGCTTCAGGCTTCCAGGCCCTCCCCTGCTTCCATGCCTTCCATGGCTCCCCAGTGCCCTCCAGATAAAGACTAAACTCAGTGAGGCCCTTAAGACCCTGTGCTCTGGCCTCTGGCAAACCCCTGAGCCCACCTCCCGCCATGTCCTGATCTCTGAGACACAGAGACCTTCTGTCAGGACCTCTGCGGGACCAAGTGCTCTTGGCCCCCGTACCTACTATTCCCTTTGGCAGGCATGTTGTTCCTCTCTCCTTGCTTCCACCTACACTGGGGCCTCAGCTTAATCCACTTCTTCCCAGGCCTCCACTGCTGCTCAGGTTACCTACAAACCCTGAAGCTCAGCTGTAACTCCGTGGGTCATTACGGGTGGTGGGCCACAGCTGGTGAGGGCAGACCCCGGGGCCGGCTGCCGGCCGCGTGGCCACAGCGTGGGTGCCCCCGAGTGCTTGGCTGCTCGGGAGGTGCCGGCTCCCGTAAATGCCCCTCTGATGCATGGGTGGGGCATGACACAGAGCTGGAAGAGGAGCTGGCTTCAGGGCTCTGGGGAAGAAGGAAGGAAAAGGAGAAGAGAGGCAAAGGGGGCTCCCACGGCCCCCACAAAGGGCACTGGATACCCACGGAGAAGACCCGGGAGTAAGCCGGCCCCATCTCTCAGACCCTCCCTGGATGGGGACGAAACTTCCGCCTGGGGTCTGAGCCTGCCCGCGCCTCTGGCTGGCGTGCGGCTCAAAGGTAAGTCTGCCCCGGGTTACCTGTTCGTCCTCAGACCTTCCCCGTAGACCAGCACCGCCCCCTGCAAGGAAAGTGTGAGCCACCTACGGCATTTTTACTTTTCATTTTCTAGTAGCCACTTTTTAAAAACAAAAGAAGCAGCTGAAGTTAAATTTAATGTTCTATTTAACCCAGTATACCCCCATATCATTTCATGTAATCCAGATAAAAAAATCATTGAATTTTTTTTAACTTTTTTTCTTACTAAGTGTTCAAAATCCGGTGTGTCTCATATACATACAATACATCTTGGTTTGGACTAGACACATTTCAGGTGCTCACCAGCCACACGTGGCTACTGTACTGGGCAGCAGTACTCTAGACTTACGCCTTGATGAGAGCAAGGACCATGATTGTATCCACAGTTATCTCCAGGGTCTGGCATGTGACGGAGACTCAGGGAATGTTTGTTGAATGACTGGCTGACTGACTGGATGAACGGAAGAATGAGTGCATGAATGAACAAATGATCCGACACCTTGTTAGATCAAAAGCCAGATTCCCAGCATGTGCCATGGAAAGAGCCTAGAAATAAATTCTCGTCCCACTTCTGCCTCCAAGGCTTCCCATGACCAGAAGTGAGTCCGTCCCCTCTCGGGGGCCTCAGTTTCCCCATCTGTACAATGGATTGTGGAGTTGGACTGCATGATGTTTTTCCAGGCTCTCCCTAGAGGTTCTTCAGGGGAGCCCTCCCTCCTCTCTGCAGCTCCCTTCCCTAAGTCAGGCCCCCAGGGAAGTGCCCCACGGCCCCGACTACCCCACTGTCCCCTCTCCTGTGTGTGAGACAGGCGGTCTCAGGGGAGGCCTCCAGGTGACCTTCTGTGCAGAGCAGAGCCAGGCCCCAGAGGACTCCTCCGCACAATAGCTGTGGCACAGGAAACAAGGCCAGGGTGTGTCCTCAGTCTTGGCGCTCCTCCTTGGTCACCTCTGTATCTCACATTTGTTCCAAGCTAGGAAGACAGCAGGGCTGTCTTGTCCCTTTGCTTCTGTAGAGGAGGAAAAGGGAGGGCTAAGAGATGTGCCAAGTCCAGCCCGAGGCAGCATAGTGAGCAGGGCAGAACTGGGCCTCTGTTTTCCTCATCTGAGAAATGGGCACAAAACCCGCCTCCCTCCCATCGAACATAAATGCCTCAAATCCAGGCTCTGCTGCTTACGGCCCTGTGATCTCGGGCAAGAGGCTTTACCTCGCTGAGCCTCTGGAAGTGCTGATTTGTAAGTGGGGATGGTAACAATACCAACCTCGCGGGTTGAGTGCCAGTGAAATGTGTTAACACACGTAAAGTGCTTATACAAGTGATAGATATTATTATTAGCCCTCACTAGGGAGCCTTTCTGCAGTTCAAATGAGGCAAGGGGTGTGACTGGGGTTTACAAACCGTAAAGTCCTCTCTTGAGAGGCAAGCGTTTTTTGGCTGCAAAGGAGGTTGCAAACCGTAATACGCATTGTGACTTGCAAAGTGTTTTGTAAATGTTGCCGCATTAAGAAGGCTATTGTAGATTAGCTTTTTATAATCTGAAAGGCACTTCAAAATCATAAATCACTTTGGAGACCATAGAGCTCTTTGTAAGGGCTTTCTAGACTGTTGAGTGCTGGGCAAGTCTGAAACGAGTGGCCTTTCACAGCCACATGGGCGAGAAGCAGGGTGGGAGGGGGCAGAGGAAGAAACGAGAACCAGAGCTTGGAAGCAGCGGCCGTTTCCCCTCTGATCTGGGCACCGACCCCGCCCGTGCCAGTCGGTGCGGAGAAATTCCAGCGTATCTGCAGATGCCTGCGATTCTGCTCTGAGGCCAGGGCGGCCTGGCTGCATCGCTGACTCAGCCAAGGGGGAGGAGTTAAGCAGGAATCAGCCCTACCTTCCTCACACTTGTGCCTTGTCTTAATTTTTTTTTTTCTACCACAAAGGCAATAAACCTGACACCATTTAAAGATTTCCCTGTGGGCCGAGGAGGTGGTGAGCTCCTGGGCTGCCTGATGACCTTGCTTTGAGGCCCAGACTTGGGCCTGCCCTGGAGACCCAGCCTGCAGCACCTGCTGCCCCCAGGTTGACAGAATAGCGGGGGTTCAAGGGCTGGGGGCGGGTGGTGCAAAGGCCCTGGGCTGTGAAGTTCCCCCCCCACCCGCCCCGCCCCGGGGGGGGGCGGTTCCAATTTCAGCTCTGCCTGCTACTTTCTCACCTATGACCTTGGGCAAGTTCCCTTACGCCAAGTTGGGAGTCCCTCAGCTATAAAAGACTGATAATGCCCATTCGTGTGTAGGCCTTGGGTGGCCTGGTGTGCCTGCAAATTCTGTCCCTTCTGCTTTCCATAGGCCCCGGAGCCTTCCGGTCAGGGAGAAAAACAAGGTGAGGCAGCTTCTAGAGCTTTGGGGTTATGGGCATGGGATTTCAAGTCATAAAGACTTGGATTCAAATCCTGACTCTGTGACGTATAGCTGTGTGTCTTTAGGCAAGTGACATCACCTCTCTGAGCCTTCGTTTCTTCGGCTATAAAATGGGCCTAATAATAGTCGCTGCCTTGTAAAAAGTTGGTGAGGATTCGGAGATGTGTATACGGCACGTATGGCATAAAATCTGGCACCTAAGAAGCCCATCAATAGTAACTATGATCTGCCGCGCCCCGAACCATTCTGGGAGCCCCGTTGTGCTTCCTAAGGCCATGCAATTCCCCTTCCTGTGCCTCCTTGCATTGGCAATTACTTGATAAAAAGCCTGCCTTATCATGTGACCCAGATGACAGCTGGGGCCCTGGGCCGTCTGGATCCAGCTCGAGCCACCCACCCCGGGAGTTTCTGCAGAAATCTTTTTTCCAGCCCCATCTCCTTGTGGCCCCTGGGCTGCGTGATGTTGACCCCCAAGGGGAACCTCCTCTGAGCTCCTTACCATGTGTGAGCAATGTGCCCTTTGCTGTAGATGTCACAGATGAAGGAGGGTCTGCTGGAATCTTCCTGCCCTCGGAGCTCATCCCAGGCTTTCCCCACCTGCTGGCATCTGCCTCTCTCCCTCCTGCTCTGCCTTCCTCTTTCCCTCTCCTACCTTTTCAGAAGCAAGACAGCAGCATTTTTCCTTTTGCCTCCTGCAGCATACCTCAGAACAAAGCCAGACTCTTTCCCGGGTTGTGATGAATGCAAGTTTTCTTCATCTAGTTGCATCCATGGGTCTGTGTGACCTTTCAGGGCCAGGACTGTGTCCCTGTTCGCTCTTGTATGCCCAGCCCCCAGCCCAGTAATTTGGCCCCCAGCAGGCAGCTGGGAAATATGTGGTGAATGAAGGAACAGTTGAATAGGACAGGGGTTACTGGGGCAGGGAGACCAGAAAGCTGTCCACTGTGGTTGTCTAGGGCCCTCTGCTCTTGGAGGTCAGTTCTGTGGCAAAGGGACTAATTCAGGAAGAGGCTGAAGCTGATGTGTGTCTGTCTTGGGCCCCAGAAACAACCGAGTACTAACACATTCTTGGCCCCTTCGAGGGCCATGTGAACATGAACACTTGGGGGTCCTTCTTTAGGGTCTGACACTTCCCCATCAGCGACTGCCTCCCCTGAGGGCTACCAAGGGCAGGGCAGTGGTTCTCAGGACGGGCTGCACCTTGACCCGCCTGGAAAGTACGGAACCACCAGAGCCGCGTGGGCCTCACACCTCCTCCCCCAGGATCCAATTCAAATGTCTGATGTGGCGCCTTCTGAGTGATTTGTTAAAAAATCCTAGTTGATTCCAATATACACTGCTGAACCAGAGAAAGGGTTTGCACACATCACTAATGTGTCTGTGATGCCTTGTGGGGTTTCCACATGAGGCCCTCTGAGGTAGTCTGCAGGCTGGTGGTCTAGGCTGAGGGCCTGGCTGGATGATAGAAAGGAAGGTATGTGGGCTTGGCAGGCATTGGAGACCTGGGTTTGAATCCGTGTCTTAAGACGTCCCAGCTCTATGGCCTTGGGCAGGTCACTTCACCTCTCTGCCTGTCAGTCTCCTCCCCATGAGTTGGTGATCAGAATTCCTACTGCACGGGTCAGCTGGGATCCATCACCTGGCATGGGGGCCAGCCTAGAGTCGGTGCTCCACCAAGTATGGTTTTGTTGCCTTCCTGAACAAGCTTCGGGGTGGGAGGGGAGGTCAAGTGTGGCCCCAACCCTGGCTCAGTACCTGATGGGAAGAACACTGGCCTGGAAGAAAGTTCTAGTTCTGGCCCAGCGTGATATGCGAACTTGGCCAAGCCACTCCCATCTCTGAGCCTCAATGTCCTCGTTCAGCTCCAACCTGGGAGGTAGTTAAGGGCTGACATTTAAGTGGGTGGACAGACCTGTTGCAGCCAATTCTCTGGGGCAGGTCACTCAGCCACTCTGAGCCTCAGTTTCCTCATCTGTAAAATAGAGATCCAGTGGTGTGCACATCTCATCATAACTCAGTGTTTAGTGATGTCATGTCGCTGGCTTGAAACGGGCCACAGTGTGAGTATCAACATCAAACAAATTGGCAAACATTACAAATCAGGATTCCCCCCTCCCCACCTCCCCTTCCATGCCCCCTCTACCCCCAACAGTCAGTTTATCAGCATGCCAGCCACTGGAACTCAGGTAAGAAAACTTTCACCATGGTTTTTAGGAGATTCAGAGAGCTATTGCCTTTTAAGCATTTAGCGCAGCACCTGGGACTTAGCACAGCACCCAGGCACTAATATGTGCTAATTAAACACACTTAACATTTATCAGCCATCACTTTGTCTCTGGCCTGGTGTACAATGATCTCATCTGTCATCTCCTATAGCTTTAAGAACACTGGGAAAGTTTTAGAAGAGGAAATTCAGGCTCAGACAGGCTCCCTGACTTCAAATGCAATTAAACTTCGCAGGCCTACTATGTGCCGAGTTTATTTTTATATACCCATCTCCGTCAGCATCACACCCCCCTTTTTGTCACTACAGTTGAGGAATCAAAGGCCCCGAGTGGGCAAGTGACGTGCCCCAGCTCCCACGTTGAGCACGGGGCCCTGTATCTGTCTCGAACCTACGTGTGCTGGCCTCGGCTTCTGCCGGACACCCTCCCCACCACATCCAGCCACAACCTCTCCTTGATCAGGGCAGCCTTTGCTGATCTGATCTCTCTGGCCCTCTCCAGCTCTGACATCCTCAGTATTTAAATCAGCACATGAATATTTCACAAGCATCCCCGGCGAAAATAACCCCCCGCCTGGTTATGTCAGGCTGAGGCCCCAGTCACTGCCGGGTGCTCGGGCTATTTGTGAGGCCTGCAATTCCGCGAGGCCTCCTGGCAGCCGCCAAGGAATCGATAGCCTTTAAATAAGTAATGAGAGGAGCTGAAGACGTCGGCACAGCCAAGAGTGAGCAGGGAAATATAAACTCATAACTCTCCCAGGCTCACTGTGGAGGGCCGTGTTCTCTTTCTCGGTCAGGAGATGTGGCAGGGCCTGGGGTAGGGCGAGAGGTGGGCAAAGTGCGGGGAAGAGGAAGATGAACACAACCCTACTTGGCATTTGCTGAGTCCTCTCCATGTGCCGGGCTTTCTCTCATCGTTGCCATACCTACTGTTCTAAAGACACTGAGGCTCAGAGAGGGGAAGTCCGTTGCCCAGGGCCACACAGCCAGGAAGGGGCAGAGGCTGCAGGCCTGTCTGACTTCAGCACATGGTTTCCTAGCTTGGGCGCTATTGACATCTTGCTGGCGGGGTAATTCTTTGTTTTGGGGATGGGGGGCTGTCCTGTGCCATTGCAGGATGTTTTCGCCCTCTCCTTTACCCTCTAGATGCTGATAGTGCGTCCTCCCCACTTGTGACAACCAAAAGTGCCTCTGGACACTGCCAGATGTCCCCTGGGGTGGGGGGGCAAATCTCCCCCAGTGGGGAGCCACAGTTTTAGAGTCTGTTTACTTGGTTATTCCTTTTCTCTGCTGCTGGTGGCTTTTAGGATACGGATCAGCATCTTTCTCCAACCTAGAGAGGCAGCTCTAGAACCAAAGCTGGCCAGGTGAGAACACACCAGCTGTGTGACCTTGGGCAAGTTCTCAACCTCTCTGTGCCCGAGTTTCCCGCTCTATAACATGAGCCCCCCTCCAAAAAAAAAAAGGTTATGAAGTTTAAATGAGTTAGCATATGCAAATCATTTAGAGCAGTGTCTGGCACATACAGCCCAAGGACCTGTGAGACCAAGTCCCAGCCCGAGACTGCAGCCTCACTGGTACTGTTCCCCCCCCAAGAATGGGGAGAAGGACCCTAGCAGGAGCTGGGAAGAAATCATCTCTGACAACTCCTGTTGTTTCCACCCCCATCGCGCTGCGCTCCCCCTCCCACCAGCCCTGGATGAGCTGGAGAAACAGCAACAAGGACAACCACGTAGTCCCACAGGACCACAAGGTACTAAGAACAGAAGTGGCCACTTCCTCTCCCCTGCAGTGCTGGCTGTGCACAGAGAGGAGTGTGGAGGGGCTGCACCCGATTTACAACAGCATCTGATTAAAATACAATTCCTTTTGTTATCCAGGAGGCCATAAAAATACACATAGACAAACGCGTTTTATCCCTGGAGTTGGTCATTGCATTTTACTGGTCGATGGTGTGTGTGTTTTTGTTATGCTGACATCTGTTAGAAACAAGCTTCTAGAAGGCTGTCCTCATTTGGGTGCTTGGGAGAAATAGTATCCAGGAAGGCACCGCAGGGCATCCTTGCAGAAAGAGCCCCCAGTGTAGGAACGCATATGTTTGCCACATAAACCTCCCGTTTTTCCCCAGAAGGAAGGGTCCCTAGAGGTTACCTGGTCCAGCCTCCTCCTAGTGGAGAAATCTGAGGCCCCGGACACACAGTGCTTTGTCCAGGAGCACAGAACAACTCGGTTTAGCAACTGTTTTCTGAGCGTATTAGTGAACCCCAGGTGCTGTAATAGATAGGCTCCCGATCTCAGGGGCACAATGGAGTTGTCTTTTTCACTCACATGGCAGGTGTTCTGGATGGTGGAGAAGCCCTCCCCATGGTGACTCATGGACCCAGGCTCCTTTCTTATGGCTGCACCCTTCCCTAGGGCCTCAGAATCATCTGCTTTCAGCTGGATGGGGAAAGAATTCAGAGGATTGCAAGTTTTTATGGATTTTTACAGAGGTTTTTTTTTTTAGGTCAGGCTGGGGAGTGGCCCATGTTGCTTCTGTGCACGTTCCATTGGCCCATTCCTAAGTCACATTCCATATGGAACTGCAAGGGGGGTTGGGAGATGTAGCCTGGCTGTGTGCTCAGGAGAAAGAAGAGACAGGGTGGTGAACAGCTAGCTGACCAGGTCTCAGGGTCTGGCTCGGCACTGGAAGCTGCCTGGCAGAGATGACTGAGAAGGCCCACCTGCTCTCTCTCGAAGCTCATAACTAGTGGGGGAGGGGAAGCAGCAGCAGGTGTAGGTGGCTGATGTTCCCAGCTTGAAGTTCAGAACGAGGACTTGTCTTTTTGAGCCCCCCTCCCATTGATCACTGGAAGTCCTTCTCTCTAGAGAGACCCCATCCCATGATAAGTCCAAGACTCCTGGGGTCCCTGTCAATTCAGTCCAAAAGGAGTCAGCAATCCTGTTTCTACAAGGTTGCAGATGGGGTCCCTGGGTGGCTCAGTCGGTTGAGCATCCAAGTCTTGATCTCAGGATCATGAGTTCAAGCCCTGTATTGGGCTCCATGTGGGTGTGGAGCCTATTAAAAATTAAAAAGGAAGGAAGGAAGGAAGGAAGAAAGGAAAGAAAGAAAAGGTTGCAGAGAAGACACTGGAAGGCCTGGTTCACTTCCTGAAAGGCCCTATTCTCTGTAGCATTTCCTTTTTGGGGGAGGAAGAGGGAGCCTCTCTCCCCAGGGTTACCTGTCACTTCACACGGCCACTGGCCTGGGCTCGCAACAGAACAGTTCTGGAGAGATGGCGTGGCTCCTCACTTTCCCAGCACATGGGTGCACGCGCGTGTACGCACACACCCCTCAGAACCAGCCATAGCAGACATTCGCCACTTGGGCTAGCTAGTATCTGTTTGGGGGATCCCAAGATGGTGAGAGGACCTCCACTGGGGCAGATATTCTGCATCCCCAGCAGCTAGAATTAGGAGCTGCGGCCCAAGGTGTGGCCCATGGGACACATCCTCCCAGGATTTGGAATCTTTAGAGTGACCCAGGCACGGGGCCGGTCGGACCTTAAAGGCCACTGTAGCAGGATGGCAGCTAGTGCTGTGTGGTGCATCATCTCTGTGGCCCCACGGGGCCAGCAGGAGCCACGGTGACCACTGGCAGGTGACCCCTTGGCGGGGCCTGAGCTCTGGGTGCCTGGGAAGCCTGTTTCTTCAGTCCTCCTGTCAATTGCATGTGCCACTTGACACTTCTCCAGACAACTGCTCTAGGTTAACCAGACCCAGTCTTTACTAACGACAGCCAAGAACCCTCCTTCTGTAGCCTGGGCAACAGCCGGGCCACCACCCCACTCCCTCCAGGATTTCCTTTGCTGCCAGCTCCACCCAGGGCCATCCCAGACCCCTCTACACCCGGCACCCCCCAGCCCTGCAGGTCTAACAGCTTCCACCCTCAGGGGAGAGGCCAAGGCTCCCATCTCTTTTCCTCCAGGAGATTCTGAGCAAATCTCTAATTAACCTGTCTGTTCACACTCCTTCCGCATTCAAAGTCCTCAAGAGGGCTGTGGGCAGAACCAACATAATTGGTTTTCTTTGTGATCCTATGCCTTTTATGCATTTAAAGCCGTTAATCTGAGAAGAGGTCCATTGTCTTCACTTGATTCCAGGGGGGTCCGGGGCACCAGAAAGGTGAGGGTTCCTCTGGACTGCAGCCTCAGGACTGCTGGTAACAGGATTCCCTCCTCCATGACACAGGAGGCCCCTTTGCCTTATGAGACCCTCACTGGTTGGAGGAGCACCCCATCCTCCCTGCCCCATTCCTTCTGGAAAGAGATCCCTACTTCCTCCTGGGACCAGCTCCTCTCCCCTGCTCTAGATAGAAGTAGGTGGTCCCAGCAGAGGTTGCCATGTTGTCACATGACCTCAGTCTCCAGAGTCAGCTGACTGGTTAGGGAGGAGCAGGCTCCTACCCCAAGCCAGGCCAGACAGGTCCTTCTCAGCAGTTGCTTTTCTAAATGGGAACTAGGGGGTACCAGTTCTACTTTTCCCCAGTGGAGACTCAGAGCTAAGAGCAGTCAAGTTTCCTTCTCCTACGAAGTAGGGGAAGCCAATTTAAGTAGGACAGGGAAGCTGAAGGGAGAGCGATTGAGACGAGGTAGAGATGGAGAGAGGAGAAAAGAGGAAGAAGGAGAAGGGGGGTGAGGGCGGGGGAGGCAGAGGGAAGGGGGAGGGGAGGGAGCTGGCTTCATCCTGGCCCATGGTCTGGCCATGACCCTGTTGGTTTGCTGTTCATTTTGCTTTGGTTATTCATTGCTTCCTTCAGTACCCCACTTTTGGCCTCAGCTGTTGGAAATGGAGTTTGTCACTGTCTGTCTGATTCCCACCGAATCCCCGGGGTCTGCACAGAGCCCAGCACATGGTAGGTGTGCAGCCAACATCTGTGAATGAACGAACGAAAGAATGAACAAGGTGCAGACAGAGTGATTACATGGGGAGAGGTCGGGAACTGCCTGGGGTGCGGGGTGATATTCAAAGTGGGAATTAAAGGGAGAATAGGAGTTTTCTGGATAAGACTTGTGGCAGAAGAGGCTAAAAAAGACCAGGGGGGGACTAGGCTGACAAAGGCTTAACTATCAGACTAAAAATTAGGATTTTTACAAGTAGTGGCTGATCCGGGTGTAAATCGGAAGTGTCCGCGAGGATGCCCGGGCTCCATCCATGTAAGTGAGTGTGTGGGTCCTCTTAGGCTCCTCTCTCGTCCCAGCTTCTGGACACCCTGCTAATAGGAAAAGCAGGTCCTCCTCCCACCCCACCCAACACCTCTCTCCAAACTGCCCCCACAGGGGTCCCCGCTAAGTCTTCCTGTGGCTCCATCCAGCAGGTCCTGATCCTCCCCGAGCTCTAGGCAGCCTTCCCCATTCTGACTTGGACCCACACTGCTTCTCCCCAGCAGCTCCCTCTCTGTCCTCTCAGGCTCTCCTCTTCCCGGGGCCCACAGCCATTCCTTAAATATCCGTGGCCTGCAGGGCCTGTGCGGGTCCCTCCCCTCGCTCTGCACCCACCCTGCGCTGCCCCTTCCTCTCCCGTGGCTTTGCGGACCACTCCCCGCTATAGTTTCCAGCTATCCAGAGGCTGGACCTTCTCCTCCAGGCCCTTTGGACTCAAACGCATCCCAAATCAGACTCATCATCTGCGCCTCCTGCCCACTGTTTGCACCCTCCTTCTGATGTACGTCACGCCTTCTGTTCTCCCTGCCTGTGAGGAGAGGGAAGGAAGCAGGCTCAGAGGAGGGCAGGATGGAGCACACGCGGGGGGGAGTCTGCCTGGCTCCAGTCACACTGCCTGATTAGGACTCGGGATGGGGCGGGGTTCCTCACCTCTGACCCCCAGGCCTCCCGGGGCCAGGCCAGTAAACGTTGACCAGATCGATTTCCACCGTGTTGGGAAGCCAGCGGTCAGCAGCTGACCACACTGTGAATTATTCAAGCTCCTTGGGATTCCACCAAGAGCAAGGGTTTAACGAAAGCATGGCCCCATTGTCCTCACACCCCCAACTTTCCCTCAGAGGCCTGGGCAGGGAGGGCCACCTCCCCACTCGGCCAAGCGGACGTCTGGCCCAGCCCCCGCTCCCACCCCCAACCTGTACATCCCAGGACCCATGAGCTTCTTGGTCCTCAAGTCTCTGGGAGGTGCTCCTGGGCTGATGGGGGCCTGAGGCCTTGATGGCAGAACCGGGACCAGGGGTCAGAAATTACCTGAGGCGCTTTTTTGGTAGGTCTTGCGCCAGCAGGTACAAACCAGTCCGCAGCAGACCACCATCCGGAGGGACACCTATGGTGGGGAGAGACCGGGCTGTCAAGGAAGAGAGAACAATCATTTTCAGTGTGATCTAAATTTGCAAACTCTTCGTGACGTTTGTACATCATCATGTGGCCTCAAGTCTTTTTTTTTTTGGAACCAGGTAATACATAAATAAAAACACGTTAATTCGCTAGTTTATTGAACAAGCACTTTGCTAAGGTGCTAGGGGATGAGGGAAGAATATCAATTTGGCCCTGCCCTTGAGTAATACGAGTACTAACGCTAACAATAAGGGGAACTATGATGTGTCGGGGAAGGTTCTAAACACTCGACCAGCTTCAGGGGACACCACCCTCATCACAACCCAGGGAGGCGGCGGCTGGAACTGTCTCCGTTTTATAGACGAGGAAAGATATTACAGGCGAGGCACAGAGAGGTACAAGACGTGCCCCAGGTCACACAGCCTGTGTAAATGATGGAGCTGGAATTTGAGCCCAGGTGCCTGATTTCCGGCCCCTGCTCTCAGCCTCTCTGATCCAAGTTGTGTGAGGGGGTTCGGTTGAGGTCAGGTAGGTGATCACCTAAGTAATGATCTAACAACAGAGCGGTGGAGGAGAGATCAGAACTAATCCATCCAGGTTGGGGGGAGGGGATGACAAGTCAGAGAAGGCTTTCTAGAAGTGTCTTTTAGGCTGAGAACTTCTGGAAGAAGTGTCGGATGGGGTAAGAGTCCAGGGAAGGAGGAGCACTTGGGGCGGGTAGCACGACCAACTGGACGACCCTGCAGCCCAGGGCTCTCGGAGGACACCCCTCCCCTGGGGTCTGGGGAAAGAGGAGCAGGCAGGCAGGCCGGTGGCTGCA
Organism: Eumetopias jubatus; assembly: GCF_037043125.1. Taxonomy (NCBI): domain Eukaryota; kingdom Metazoa; phylum Chordata; class Mammalia; order Carnivora; family Otariidae; genus Eumetopias; species Eumetopias jubatus. The sequence goes on along the minus strand of NW_028274821.1, from coordinate 83,588,221 downwards.
CCTCAGCCTCCCCCTCGCTGTGCCCACTTCCTCTCTGTCTGCCGGCTGTATTTTTAGATCTCTTACTTTCCGATGACTGGTGGGCTGGCAGTATCTGGGCCTTCCTCAGGGCTTTTATAGTCTCCTACCACGGGTGTCTCCATCACAGCCCTCCCCTCGGAGACCTGAGCTGCAGAGCTGATTGGAAGCCCCCCACAAAGCCCTGGCTGCTTCACGGATGCCCTCGGGCCCAGGGGCCCACACTTGATGGCCAATTGATACCAGCCACCTCTCTCCCTTCTGTCTGCTTTCTCTCTTTCTTGCTCCCGGTTCAATCCACTCCACCCCACGGTCCTTATCTGTGCCAGACACAGGGCTGGGCACTGACAGACAAACCTACAACTGACCGGAGTGCCTTTAGCAGCGCACGTGCTAGAGGCAGAATGGGTGTACACAATTCGTATCCCAAACTGGGACATGCGTGAAAGCCAAGGGGCACTGTTAACAATTCTGCTGGGAGCACAGTATCAACCCAAGCAAGCTGAGATACAAGTTCAAGTTCACCCCAGTTCAACAGAAGGATGGACAAGTGAGAGACTTGACACAGGGAGGACAAGTACAAGGGAGTCTTGGCTGGGGTAATGGCATGTGCCAGGATGTGGCAAGTTTGGGGTAACTGGAGAGTTTATGGTGGCAATAACCTGGTACCATGGAGAAGGGGCAGAACGAGAGCCCAGGGCGGACTCCAGGTGGGAAAAGATGGACAGTTTGGTACAAGTAGAACAGAGTGGCAAAACCTTGCTGCTCTGCCACCCCTGGGCCCATAGCAGGCATCACTAATCGATCACAGCACTCTCCTTCCCGCGGATTCCACCTGCCAGCCTTCAACACAATGGTGGGGCCAGTCACTTCCCATTGTCAAGCTATGCCCTAGAGGAAACCTATTTGCCACCAGGGGCTCAGCAATGGGTACAGTGTGTTCTTAGCTGGAGAGGAGGCTGGAGTTCAAACTGAGAGAGGCCCAGAATGCGGGACTAAGGAGCTAGAATCTTCTTCTGGTGTTAGGGAGCCATCGGAGGATGTTGGGGGGAAGGGATGTACCGAAGACTAACATTTCAGGAAACCAGTGAGGGAGTGCCAATGTCCAGGTGAGAGAGGAAGCCCCCCGCCCCCAGACAACTGAACTGGGAGCACAGAAGGGAGCCTGATGACTGAGCAGATGCTGTGGTGCAGGAAGAGAAGAGGAAGGCTTTAAGGAGGACTCCCAGGCTTCTGGGTGCCTGACCTGGAGTCTGGGTGCACGCCGTCTGCCAGGCAGGTGTGCCAACGTGGTGGGAGGTCCTGATGGCAATCTTTGCTCCAGAGGCCAAACAATGCAAGACCACCAAGGAGAGGGCCACCCTGGGACCCCATGCCCCCCAGGGTGGGGGTGGAGCAAACTGGTTTGGCAGGTGTTAGCAAAGCATCAGAACCTGGAGAAATTCACCTTTTGAGGAAAATGAACAATCACCAAGATCTCATCCCTGCCCCTCAGGACCCGACAGAGGCAAAGAGGGGCCTGCGGTGATTCCTGCCCCATCTCTGAGGAATGGGAGCCCCAGGGAGCTGCTTGCAAAGTTTGGGGGTGACTGTCACAAGGGGAAACTGATATGTCATTCCCTGGCTGGATATCTGCTTAGTCATGGGCTGCTACCTGCCCCTGGGGCACGAGCGTGGGACATGGTGGCCCAGGGCCGGGGTAAGGCCCCTTGGGGTTTGGTTCCTGAGAGGCACGGGGATTGAGCCGAGTAGAGTCTGTGGAGGGCCAAAGGGAGTGGAGGCTATAGGCTTCCTGGCACCCTCTCAGCATGAGGGGCATGTGGCTGAGGTGCCGGCTGAAGCTGAGGTGCAGCTTTGTCTGGAGAGGGACCGCCAATGCCTGGAGGACCCCCCCAGGAATTCAGTCCCTGGTCAGTGGGATCTTTGGGGGCCTCCACCCTTTATCACCAGAACCATAGGCTTTGAGCTAAGTCCGCCACAGCCATGACTCACAAGGGCACCACCGCCTGGCCACGTGTCATGAGAGGGGCAGCTGCTTCCCTCTTCCTTCTCCCCCAAACCCAACCCTAGGGGTGAGCGCAGAGAAGGGGTGTGTGTGTGTGTGTGTGTGACAGAGAGACCACCCTGCCAGACCCAGTACTCCCCAAAGCGCATTATGCACACGTGCACACACACATACTCACATGCACAGACACACTTCGAGCCCCTAGAGCTCCCAGCTTTGCTTGCCTTGTGGAGGAAGAAGTAAGTTTGGGGTCATATCTGAGCCTGAGGTTTTAAAATGACCAGGTCTTAAGCAGAATGGGACTGCTTTTATAACCAAAAGTGTCTACAAGTCAGAAACTGGACTAAAGTGCTGTGGAAGGCGTGTGTCTGCCAACTGCTAGGAGGGTTCACGGGGCCCAGCTGGTAGCCATTATTAGAAAAATAATTGTAACTGTAACCTAACGAGCTGAAAGTCCTTAATAAGCTGTTGACAAAGGGAACCCAAAGAGGGGACCAGATTTGAAAGCACAAAGAGGATTAGAAATAAGGACGGACTGAGGTGTTGTCGAATGAACTAGGCAGGGGGACCACTCTGCACTCACCCCTCCCTACAAGGTCTGGGGGGAGCCGTATCTACAGGAAACATGGTTGGACTTCAGCCCTTCACCTGACTCCGAGCCCTCCCTAGGTTGGCTTCCTCCAAGGCCAGACCCAAATCTCAGGATCCCTTCACACTAAGTGGGCCCAAGTGGGATCGGTCGGAGGCAGCGGGGGTCATGCGAGTGACCTTCCAGCTGGGAGTGAGAAGAGGTGTGTCTCTGGCCCTCATTTAGCCCACCACTTCTACAGCGTGGCTGGGAAGGTGGCAGAGGCAGAGCAGCGGGCGATGCAGAAGGAAGGGGAGAACCCAGTACAAGGCATGGAGACATTGGGTTCCTCCTGGCACCCACCTGCTGGCTCACGCGGCTCGGTCAGGGGACCTGACTCCTGAGGTCTAGCTCTCTCCCTGGGGGTGGGCGTAGGGCAAGGGAAGGAATGAGGTGAAGGAAGGAGCTCTTGCCTCCCCCCTGCTCCCCATTGCTTAGGGCTGCAGAGAGGGGTTCAGCCTGGGCCTCCGAATTTGAGGGGCCCGTGGCTTATCCAGGGGTGAAGGATAAGAGGTCCGGGGCTCTCAGGGGAGAGCTGGGGTAGAAGACAGGAATCTGGGAGTCATCAGGGGAGAGGGGATGCCACAAGCCTCGGTGTAAAAACGAGAGCGGAAGAGGCATCCAGGAGAAGGGAGCCTTGGGGAAGCCAACTTTGGAAAATGGGAGGAAGAGCTCCAGGAACTTGGGTATGAGCCGGCGGCTGCCAGATCCTGGCCACCCTCCGGGCCAGACCCTCTCTGGCAGCAGCCAAGATGGGCCTCTGCTGCTCTGGGAAACCTAATGGCCTGCGTCTGCCCAGGTGGGCAGTGGGACAAGTTCACCTGCCCACTTCCTGCCCACCCCCTCCTCCAGCCTGGGCTCTTGTTCTGGCCGGGGTGGCCGCTGAGGCAGCTCCCCCCGGGCCAGCCGGCGCTGCCCTCCCCCTCGGGCCCAGCGTTCCAGACTTTCTCCTCATCAGTTTACCAGCCTGGTCTCATTCCCGCTGCGGAGCCTCTCGCCAAGTTCTGCCTGGCTCCCTGCCCCTGTCTTCTCCTCTCCTTAGAGCGGGAGCCAGTTGGGGCCCTGTCTGCAGATGCGGCCGCGTGCCAGGCCCGGGGACCCCTCCCGCCTCAGGCAGCAAGAACTAGTGTCCCCCCCCCACCCCGCCCCGCCCTTACAAGCTCGTCTGTGTCTTTCCTCACACCCAGTTCTGACAACGGGGTTTATGTTCCACATCTGAGACTGAGCCCCAAGGACTGGCAGGTCGCATACGCCCACCCCAGGCCACACAAACTGGCCTTGGCATCTTCAAACCCCAGCCCTGCCTGCAGACACGGGGACGCAGACGGGAGCTGATACTCTCAGGGTCTGGGGTCTCTCTAAGCCTCCATCGTTGGCCATCTCTATGCAGCCCATTTGTCAGCTGAGGCCTCCAGTCCCGGACGATTTCAAAAATACCGGTTCAGATCCATATTCCACAGCCTGTGGAAATGCAAAAATATCCTTAATATCCTTTGGAGAGTTCTGGAATGGTTTGCTTTTTCACACTCCCCTCTGCATCAGAGCTGTGGCTTCTGCTGAATTCGTTTCGCGTCTGGATTTGGGCCGCTGCCCCAGGCCTGCTGTTCGGTTTTTACAGAGCTCTGGGTGAGACGGGGAATGCAGCGGGCACCTTCCGCTCCGTCCACCAGACGCCCACTGTGGAAGGTATTTGTGTGTGTGTAACGCGAGCAGGCGGATGGCGACTTAGGGAAGTTGGGGGGATGGTTTCAAGGCTTACAATTAAGTCAACTTCAAACAGAACATCGGACATCCCCGTTCTTAAAAGTTCTGGGGTCACCCCACCGCTGGGAACCTCTATGGGCCCTTTGACCTCACTCAGTTCCCTAGCCGGTCCTGGCTCTTTATCTTCCTTATTTGCATCTCTCTTCCCTGAAAAGCAAAATAGTGCAGTGGTTCAATGCAAGGGCCTGCCTCTGTGAGCTTGGCTCTGCATCTTATCAGCTGTGCGATCAAAGGAGATTTACCTAACCTCTCTGAACCTCAAGCTTATCTTTTATGAGGATTATACAAGTGGAAGATAATACGATTTGTGGTGAGGATTTCATAAAGCAATCCATGGGAAGCACTTAGTGTAGGGTTGGCTCAATGATGTTAGTTATTACTATTATTACTATTAACCCCTCCAAATTCTCTTCTTACTCTCCTAGGCAGAACAATCCAACCTTCTTGGCATTATCCCAGATACTGCACATCTTTACGTATGTAAGCACAGAAAGGCTTGTTCTTTGAACAGGATTGACCCTCCTTTGCAAGGGGTCCGTTGAGGTTGAGTGGGCCTACCAGTGACTTCACATTGGTAAATACTAAACAAATGCATCCCCTTCCTTCCTCTTTCTCTCTCCCTGTGCCCAGCTCCCCATCAGGCTGAAAGTGTACAGCGGAGACCAGCAGTGGCAGATCTTGGGCCTCACGGGAATCAGCTCGACTTTACTGAATTATTGGGAAGGAGGTGCCCTTTTTCAGGGATTCGTTCTTAGGTTTTCATGGAACCTAAGAATGAGGCCAACATAAACAAAAAGACAGCTTCTTGGGCATGTCATTTGAGCTCCTATATCCTACCACACGTGGACTCAGTCTGAGTTTTCCAATCATGTGAGCCCAGAAATCCCCCTTTTCTTGTTTAAGCTAGTTTGATTTGAGCTTCTGTCATGTAAAATTGAATGAATCTTGACTAAAGATTCTTGAATCTTGAATTTCAACTACAAATATACAATTGGGGTATATTACAAAACAAGGGGGAATATCACGGAAGTATAACCAGAAATCACAGGAATGAAAAGGCTGCTTCTGACTCCATGTCTCTCTCTCTCAGGCCACGCAATCTCCCATTTCTGCTTTTTGTTCGCATATCTGCCTCTTGTTTTTTAGCTTTGCTAACAGGTGTTTTTGCCGGCTCATCTAGGGAAAGGTCCCAGGGCTGACGTTCAGTGGCCCCGCCTGGGTCATGTGACCACCCTGAACCATTCACTGTGATGGGTCAACCAGTGAGCCCATTACCTCTGGATCTGAGGATTAGGGTCAGGCCCACCTCAACCAAATAGACTGAGAAGATGACGAATGGTTTAAAAAAAAAAAAAAATCAAAGTACCCTTTTCAGACCAATGGGGAGTGAATGCCAAATATGCACACACAGGTCCATGCACACACACAATGCATCTCGGACACGGAGTTAAGTGAATTTCTGTTTTACAAACCAGCCGAACCCCGAATAAGCTCAGGGCCAGCCCCTTGTCCCAGAGGAGCACCTCTAATGGAAACTTCCGAACTTCCACTAGTGACAGCAACTTCTGGAGATCTGGTTTCGCTTGGGCTTTCCTTAATCTCTTTTTAGGTCATACCACATGCCAGAGGGGAGCTGGTTCTGGCTGTGCCCCCACCCCCATGAGTCCCTTGTATGGCATCATTTGAGTTATAAATGCCGCATTCCATGGAATCATGATGGGGAGGTGGGGAGCTCCAAGGAGAGAAGCCAGGGAGTAAGGAAGGGATCACTGAAAAGGGAGCCTCTGAGCACGGCCTTCAAGGATGGTCAGTAAGAACTCAGGGCTTTAATCAAGGAGACAAATGATCACAAGTGTAAGTGAAGGTGTAGAGAACTTGGAGCCCTCATACACTACTGATGGGAATGCAAAATGGCAGGGCTGCTTTGGAAAACAATCTGGCAGGTCCTCAAAAAGTTGAACACAGAGCTACTATACGACCTAGCAATACCACTCTTGGCTATATACCCAGGAGAAATGAAGACACATGTCCACACAAGAACTTGTATCTTCATAGCAACGTTAGTCATAATTGCCCCAAAGTAGGAACAACACAAATGTCCATCAACTGATGAATGGATAAATAAAATGTACTACATCCATACAACAGATTATGATTCCATCATGAGAGAAAATAAAGTCCTGGTACCTGCTATCACAGGGCTGAACCTCGAAAATCTTTTTTCTTCTTTTTTCCTTTCTTTCTTTCTTTCTTCCTTCCTTCCTTCCTTCCTTCCTTCCTTCCTTCCTTCCTTTCTTCCTTCCTTCCTTCGTTTTTTCTTTCTTCTTTTTTTTTTTGCAGATCATCAAACCTTTTATATTTTATTTTATTTTTTTTAAAGATTTTATTTATTTATTTGAGAGAGAGAATGAGATAGAGAGACAGCATGAGAGGGGAGAGGGTCAGAGGGAGAAGCAGACTCCCTGCCGAGCAGGGAGCCCAATGCGGGACCCGATCCCGGGACTCCAGGATCATGACCTGAGCCGAAGGCAGTCGCTTAACCAACTGAGCCACCCAGGCGCCCAAACCTTTTATATTTTAAAGCCAGAGGGACTCTTAGCAGTTGGCAAACTATGTCCCACAGGCCAAATTGGCCCGCTTCCTATTTTAATAAATTTAGTTTTTTAAAAAATTGATTTATTTTTGAAAGTCCAGTACAATTAATGTACAGTGTTACATTTGTTTCAGGTGTACAATACGGTGATTCAACCATGCTATACGTTATTCAGTGCTCATCACAGTAAGTGTGCTCTTAATCCATGTCACCTAGTTCACCCATCTCCCCACCCACCTCCCCTCTGGTGACCATCAGTTTGTTCTCTATAGTTAAGAATCTGTGGTTTCTTGTTTTTTGTCATTTTTTTCCTTTGTTTCTTAAATTCCACATATGAGTGAAATTATATGGTATTTGTCTTTCTCTGACTTATTTCACTTATATATATCCATTATACCTTCTAGATCCATCCATGTTGCTGCAAATGGCAAGATTTCATTTTTTATGGCTGAGTAGTATTCCAGTGTGTGTGTGTGTGTGTGTGTGTGTGTGTGTGTGTGTGTGTGTGTGTGTGTGTTTACACATATATACATATATATACACACCACATCTTTATCCATTCATCTATCAATGGGCATTTGGGTTGTTTCCATAGTCTGGCTATTGTAAATAATGCTGTGATAAACATAGGGGGGCATATATGTTTTCAAATTAGTGCTTTCATATTCTTTGGGTAAATTTCCCTCTAGTGGAGTTACTAGTAATTCTATTTTTAGTTTTTTGAGGGATCTCCGTATGAGGGACCTTCCATGATGGCTGCACCAGTCTGCATTCCCACCAACAGTGCACGAGTGTTCTTTTTTCTCCACATCCTTGCCAACATTGTTGTTTCTTGTGTTTTTTATTTTAGCCATTCTGATAGGTGTGAGATGATAACCTATTGTGGTTTTGATTTGCATTTACCTGATGATTAGTGATGTTGAACATCTCTTCATGTGTCTGTTGGCCAGAACTTTGAAAATCTTAAGTGAAAGAAGCCAATCATAAAACATCACGTATTGTGTGATTCCACTTGCGTGAAAGGTCCGGCAGAGGCAAATATACAGAGACCGAGTGTAGAGAGGAGGGTTGCCTACAGCTGGGGGGAGGTATTAAGGGGAAAAAGGAGTGACACTAATGGGGATGGGGGGGGATGTTGAAAATTGATTGTTGGGAATACACACAAAAAACATTGAATTGTACATTTTAACTGAGTGAATTGTATGGTATGTGAATTATATCTTAGTAAAGCTATTACCAGAAAAGGGAGGTAGGAGAAGAGGGGCCTAAGCTGCATATCAGCCTGGGACCTCAGAGATACTAGGGCCAATTGTCTGATAAGCTACCCCCTCCCCATCCTTCATTCCTCGGATTCCACAGTAAGTGAAAGGTATTTTGGGCCTGAGAGTCCAGCCCTGCCACATAAAGGAAAAATGCTCAAGTTAAAAAGGGGAGAGAGGAGTGGCGCCTGGGTGGCTCAGTCGGTTAAGGGTCTGCCTTCAGCTCAGGACACCATCCCAGTGTTGTGAGATCAAGCCCTGCGTGGGGCTCCCTGCTCAGGGGGGAGCTTGCTTCTCCCTCTCCTCTGCCCCTCCCCCGACTGGTGCTCTCTCTTTCAAATAAATCAAATCCTTTTTTTTTTTTTAAGATTTTGTTTGTTTATTTGACAGAGAGAGACAGCGAGAGAGGGAACACAAGCAGGGTGAGTGGGAGACGAGAGAGGGAACACAAGCAGGGCGAGTGGGAGAGGGAGAAGCAGGCTTCCCGCGGAGCAGGGAGCTGGATGCGGAGCTCGATCCCGGTCGAAGGCAGACGCTTAATGACTGAGCCACTCAGGCGCCCCTCAAATAAATCAAATCTTTAAAAAAGATAAAATATAAATAAAATGAATGAATAAATAAATAGAAAGGGGAGAAAGAGGAAAGGCTGTCTCTGAGGACCTGAGGTGGGCAGGAAGCTCCACAGGGAAGCAGGGTGTCCGGTGAATGGACGCCAGCATGGGTCACTGGTTCAAATGCTGGAGGGTGATCTGAGGGCACAGCACAGCCTCTGATGCGCGCCGGTTTCCTTGGTGTGCAGGACCTGTGGTTGGTACCATCAGTGGTGTCTGCTTGGCTCTCAAGAAGCCCCTCCACTGTTGCCTGTTCTCCAGCTACGGAGGTGTGTTTGTACCACATGGCCCTTGGCTCTAGCAGATGGTCCTGGTATGGACCTCTGACCCAAGCTAAATCAGTCCAGGTCCCTTCTCTAGAATTTGGGGTCTTGACAGAGGCGGAGGCTTCCTCTCCAAGGCCTAGAATACGTGAACTAGGGGGCTTTAAGACAGCCACAGCTCCTCCCCCCAAGTCCCTGTGGGCAGGGCTGGAAAGACTAGGAAGCTGATTCCCCAGGCCGTTGGAATGTTCCAAGTCCTGCATGGAAGTAGCTCTAAAGTGAAAACACCTGGGAAAACTTTGGGAGCCTGAAGGAGATCTGTGAGCCCTGAGCGGCCAGAGCCACAGCAGGGAAGCAGGAAAGGGGGATTCTAGAAGAAGCAGCACTAATGGGAGAGGGGCTGGGTGTTCCAGAGAGGGTTTGGGAATCAAAGACCATGGCCATCGGTAACCATGGCCCTTGGCCAACAAGTTCCAGGGAAGCAAAACTTCCGCAGATAGCGACCTAATGGCCTTGTTAATGTCATCAATAATTCATATTTTGGGCCAGTACAATCCATTCTACTTTTCAAAAGCATATCCACCTCCACAATCTCATTTGCTCCTTCTCCATGTATACTGGAGAGAGATGTATTATGCTCGGAGAGTTGCCATGCCCACCGCCCCTTCTAGAAGAAAGCCACCTGTGTGACCCACCCCTTGCGCACTGGATGAAGGTTTGCACCTGACAGAAAGGTAGACACACACACACACACACACACACACACACACACACACACACACACACACACACACACACACACACACACACACACACACACACACACACACACACACACACACACACACACACACACACACACACCCCGCCACCTGCGGCAGGCCAGCGGCTTTGGAGGCAGCACGGCAGGAGACGAATCCCCAGCACAGAGAACAGTGACCAATGGAGCCAGCACCGTCTCTCTCTCTTTCTCTCTCTCTCTCTCTCTCTCTCTCTCTCTCAGGGCTTGAGAGTGGGCCTCTGGAGAGAAGCAGGGCTCTGTGCAAGGGCAGAAGCCAAGAGACACAGAGAAGGCAGTGAGCAGGAGCCAAGATTCAGGAAGACGCGGCGGTGGTGAACCAGAAGATGAGATGAAGGTATGGAGAGACGTTTGTGGGCAGAGGAAGGCACGGGATGGCTGATGTGGAGGAACCAATGGAGGGACCCTAGGACGGAGAACAGCTTTGGCAGATGGCACCCCAAAGCCTGGTCACCGGAACAACACAGGACCCTGAAGCACGTTCCCGCCTCCACAAAAACGTAGTCAGGTGGCTTAGATTCCTGTCTTCCTTATCGTCACAGGTATCCTCAATGGGAGCCCTGAACAGGAACCAGTTAGCTCTATTCCTTAATGCAGCCACATACCCCCTTTAATCCCCGGCCCCCCAGGAGGAGGTGATTTCTGGCCAGTGTCAGCCCATCTCAGCAGGGGCCTTCCTCTTGTCTGCTTTTGAACCCTCTCTTCCCCAGAGGGGTTCCTGTCAGGCGCAGAGTACAGGAGGGACCCTGCTGTGACTTGGTGACATCAGTCAAGATGTCACCTGCCTTCAGCCTGGCCAGTTCAGGGATATATCTCATCAGAGGTGACCACGTCCTTGATTAGCAGCTGGCCAGATTAAATCAAGGCATGATAAAGGAACCCCTTCCTTCTTTCCTCCCTCCCTCTCATTCTCCCTCATTCTCTCCCTCCCTCTGTTTCCTCAAGCAAACTTGACTCTCAGATGCATCACTTGCTGTCTCAAGCACCCAGCAGAGTCTGACTGGTGTCTGCCCCAATTCTAAATTCAGTCTGGCCCAGTTTGGGTCAGGTGACCATCTCTGGTCCAATCAACTGTGGCTGAGGGAACAGGGTTATGTAGTGTTAATCTGGCTGCTGCAGCTTCCCCAGGGAGAGAAGGGGGCACCATGCAGACTAAGACCTAAAATGTGTGCACTAAACAAAACTAAAACCAGGGGACAGGAATGAACATTTTTTAAAACTGACATATTGAGGGCTTCAGAAACAGTGCATATATTTTTAAAATTGACTTCAGTTCTCACAACTCTGTGAGATAAGCATGTTAAGGCACTTGCACAAGACATGGGGGTCTAGGAAGGGGTGCAGCTGGATGAGAATCCAGGACTGTCTAACTCCAGGGATTATGTTCTTTCCTCTAGCACCCTACCTGGCATCGACTTGAAATGGTGTTTCTGCCCTTGCTTTGCTAAAGGCTCAAACTCCACCGAACTCAGCCTCGTGGAAGGGCCTTTGAAGCTTTCTAGGTCACATTCATCAACATATAGATGAGGAAGTAGAGCACAGAGAGGGTTAGTGACTAGCCCACAGTCACACAGGAACTCAAAGAAAGGGGACAAACACCCAGGTCTCCTAAGTCCCAGGCTGGGGCTCTCCCCTGAAAGGCATGCTCCCCTGTAGGTGTCCCGAGAGCCTGTTCCGTGGCTGCTTTTCTCCCTGCTGAGTTAGGGGGTGAGGGTATCCCATGCTGCTTCCTGTTCTATCTCTCTGACTCTGCTTCCTTCTCTGGTTCCTCTGTTCTTCTCTTAAATGTAACATTGGTCCCTCTCCTCTGAAGTCTCCTAGCAGCAGAGTAATTTGGCTCCATTACTGACCCCTTTGCTCTGCCCTTGGGACTTTCTCTTCAAATAGACTGCAATCTCCCCGAGGGGAATGTCTTCTCTGACATTCTCCAAATTCCTAGTATGACCCAACAAGTGCTCCATAAGGACTGAGATAAGTATTGGATAAGATCATTGGATTATGTGTCCCTGTGTGGCCACTGCATCCATCCACCCACTGTCCATCTATCTGTCCATCCATCTATCCATTCACCTATCTACTACAGTCATCTATCAAGCCTCGGATCCAGGCAGACTGGCCTTAGCAGGACAGCTCTGGGGATGCCGTGCTTATTCACCCCACCATGTCTTTATCCATGCTGTTCCCTCTGTGTGGAATGCCCTTCCCATCTTCGGTCACCTGACACTCCTCTTCCAGCTATGGCCATAGCATCATCTCTGCTGAAGAGCCTTTCTCAAAGCCCCCTTGACTAAGAGGCCTTTCCTGTGTCCCCAAATGCCTTTTATACTTATCACATTTTTAAAAGTAACAGCTTAAGTAAGATATAATTCATACAGCACAAAATTCACTCTTTTGAAGCATACAATTCAGTGGTATATTCAGAGCTGCGCAACCATCGCCGCTATCCAATTTCAGAATATTTTCCAACCCCCCCCCACAAAGAAACCCATTAGCAGTCCCTCACCATTTTCCCTCAGCTCCTCCAGCCCCTGCAATCATGAATCTACTTCCTGTCTCTACAGATTCGCTTATTCTGGAGGTTTCATTGAAATGGAATCATAAATACGTGGCCTTTTGTGACGGACTTCTTTCTCTTGGCATGTTTTAAGGTTCACCCATGTTGTTGCATGTATCGGGACACTTACTGCATTTGTAAAGGGTTGTGGAGCCTGTGAACCTGGAGCCCCATCCAGTAGCTTTGGCCCTTTTTGGTCCCAGGGTGAACAAAATGAAAAAGAGACCCATAGTCTGAGAGTCCTAGCTCTTCACTGGTTCAGATCCAAAGTGGTCATCCTAGAGAGGTTGTTAAAAACAAAAGACAAAGAACAGAACCTCTCCATTCCAACTGTTCATCATCCCTCCTCCCCAAAACTTAGCTCCCCCTCCAAATTGTAACAATATCTAATGACAGGTGGTATCTGTCAGCTTTCTACTGTATCTTTGCCCCCAACTCAGAGTTGTTTATCCTGACATGGGTCTATACTTCCTACTCACGAATATGAAAGAATCCAGATTTCATAGACACCTCTGTCTGGTACGGGGGCTGCCCCCAGAGTCCCTCCCTCATGTCCATCACCAACAGATGAGGCGATCACCAAAATCTCTTATATGTTGGATATCAACCAGTGGGGGAGAGGAGGCAAAACACTAAGACACAGGGATTGTAGGTTGTCTTTGGCAAGACTGTTTAATGAATAAGGTGGTGTAAGAGTCCTGGAGAAAAACAGGGGAAATTATTAGCTAGAATAGCTTTGATGGCAGGCGCATGGGAACTCAGCACATTCTTCTTCTACCAAGAGGCCCCTCAGCTGAAAGGATTTATATCTATGCCTGTCACCCTACCCACACTCTGAGCTCCCTGTGGTAGGCAGAATAATGGCCTCCAAAGATGTTAATGTCCTAATTCTGGAACCAATGAATATATTAGGTTACATGGCAGAGTAGTAGATGGTTACATTAAGGTAGTAGATGGAATTAAGTTTGCTAATCAACTGACTTTAAGAGAGAGAGACTATCCCGGATTATCTGGGTGCACCCAATGGAACCACAAGGATTGTTATAACTGAACAAAAGAGGCACAAGAGAAGGTCAAAGTGAAACATGGGAGAAAGACTCAAGCAGTCATTGTTGGCTTTAAAGATGGAGGAAGGAGCCACCGGCAGAGGAATACTCTGGAGGTTGGAGAAGGTGGGAAAATGGATTTCCCCCCAGAGCCTCCAAGAAAAAATGCGGCCCTGCTGACATCTTTTATTTTAGCCTACTAAGGCCCAGGGAAGACTCTGACCTCCAGAACTATAAGATACTAAATCTGTGTCATTTGCAGCCACTAAGTTCATGTTAACTTGTTACAGTGGCAATAGGAGACTAATGCAGATTATGGTATCTGGAAGTGGGGTGCAGGACTGTACCTACTCCATCTCAGAAGCAGAAGGAGGCCCTGCATGCCAATTAAGCATTTGGCTCCTGCCTCAGATAATCCAGGATTTATATTCCAATGTTTGCATGCTGTGTGCCTTGAGCAAGTGACTTGTCCTTTCTATAGAATTTCCTCATCGGTAAAATGGGAATAACTATACCCCCCCCCCATGAGATTGTTATAAAGGTTAACAAAGAGCATATGTGTTAGTGCTTAGCACAGTGCCAGGCCCATGGTAAGTACTGAATAAATAAATGTTGCCCAATATTATCATCATCACCATGCATCATTAACTGTTGTTTGAAATGACCCAAATCAGAGCTAATTCCTCCTTCCTTTATGGTGCCTAAAAGGACAGTACCCAAAGGGTACTTGGGCTTGATGTGGGCTGGACTCTGTAGCCAAGAACGTTCCTAACAGCTGAGGCTCCAGAGAGCAGCCATGTTTTTCATGCAGGTGGCCTTACATGGTTCTAGATGTTTGTCTAGTTTGGAGTGGGACAATCACAACGGCTCAAAGACACAAAGGTGTCTCGATGCATAAGAAGGTGAGGGATGGAACCAGGGGAAGGACATGGGATGCTAGGTAGAAGCAAAGTACGAGGTCTAGGGACTACGATGAGCCAGGATGGTGAAGGATGGGCCACAGGGAAGCTGGGCCAGAATTTATACCAGACCCGACAGTTAATATTAAGTGCTCCCCCGGGCGCCTGGGTGGCTCAGTTGGTTGGGTGACTGCCTTCACCTCAGGTCATGATCCTGGAGTCCCGGGATCGAGTCCTGCATCGGGCTCCCTGCTCGGCGGGGAGTCTGCTTCTCCCTCTGGCCCTCCCCCCTCTCATGCTCTCTCTCTCTCTCATTCTCTCTCTCAAATAAATAAATAAATAAATAAAATCTTTAAAAAACAAAAAAGTGCTCCCCCAACTAGGATGGCTAAAACAAAGAAGGCAGAAAATGCCAAGGGTTGAGAATGTGAAGAAATTAGAACCCTCCCACATTGCTGGTGGGAATGTAAAATGCTACAACCACTTTTGAAGTTTGGCATTTCCTGGGTTAGTTAAATACACAGTTGCCATATGACTCAGCAATTCCGTTACTAGTATATACCCATGTCCGCATGTGTGTGCACTCAAAAGCTTGTACATGAATATTCACAGAAGCATTTTTCATAATAGCCCCAAAGCAGAAACAACCCAAACGTCCATCAAATGAGGAATGGACACACAAAATGTGACATATGGAATGGAATGGAATATCATTTGGCGATATAAAGGAACGAATTGCTGGTAACACGCTAGAACACAGACAAACCTTGAAAACATGACATTAAAGAATCAGACATGAAAGACCACATGTTGTATGATTCTCTTTTATTTTTTTAAAAGATTTTATTGATTTATTTTACAGAGAGAGAGAGAGAGAGAGAGCACAAGCAGGGGGAGTGGCATGCAGAGGGAGAGGTAGAAGCAGGCTCCCTGATGTGGGGCTTGATCCCAGGACCCTGGGATTGTGACCTGAGCTGAAGGCAGACGCTTAACCAACTGAGCCACACAGGCGCCCCATATGTTTCTCTTTATATGAAATGTCCAGAATAGGCAAATCCTTAGAGACGGAAAGCCGATCCATGGTCACCAGGGATTGTGGGGGGCGGGGGGCAAGGGAGAGACTACTGATGGGTACAGGGTTTTTGGGGAGTGATGAAAATGTTTTGAAAATAGGTAATATTGATGGTTGCACAACTCTGAAGAGATCACCAAATTGTACACTTTAAAAGGGTGAACTTTACGGTATGAGAATTACAATCTCACCAAAGCTGTAATTAAGAAAATTAAGTACTACCAGTCTTTGAATGCCTGCAGTGTGCCAGCAGGCGAGCTGAGTGCATGCCTGAGCTTGTTACCCAGGCTGTGGGGACAGGGCTGATCTGCTGGTGGTGAGCCTGAGCCCGAGTGTGAGCTGGTAGGAATTCTTGGAGGAAGGTGAGGAGGAAAGAGGACAGGTAGCCCAGCTCGGCTGCCAGGTGCTCCAAGATGACTACCAGGATCTCTCACCCAAGGGGGTGATGCCGAAATTAGGGGAGTGAACAGGAGGTGACCTGGACACAAGTGAGATCACCTAAGTCAGAGAGGGGGTCTGAAAGTGTCTCCATCTGTGGCTGCCTGCTGTCAGGTGCTCAAGAACAGGGAGCCCGGACATCTCTCACTATACAACCTTCTCTACCCCACAGGAGTCCTTTCAGACTTTAAGCAGGAGAATGGCATGCCCCGTTTGTGGGAAATGGTACGGGAAGAGGCGAAAGGAGAACCAGACAGACGACGTAGGAGGCTGGAGGCATCATCAGGAAGCGAGGTGAGTGGGAGAGCTTGCACTCCAGTAGGGAGACGGGCAATGTGTCAGAGTTCTCCAGGGAAACAGAACCAACAGGATCTATCTATACCGATATTTATATCTGTATTTGTTGTATCTGTGTATCTATATCAAGAGATTTATTCTGAGGAATTAGCGCATGCAGTTATGGAGGCTAAGAAGTCCCAGGATCTGCGTTTGGCAAGCTGGGAACCCAGGAAAGCCAGTGATATAATCCTAACTTGAGCCCAGAGACCTGAAGAGCAGAGAGCTCATCCTGCCAGTTCCAGTTTGAGGGCAGGAAGAATTCAGTGTCCAGCTCAAGAGCCAGGAAGGTAAAGTTCCCTCTTCCTCAGTCCTTTTGTTGGACTCAGCTCTTTTAATGATTGGATGAGGGCCACCTGCATTAGGGAGAGCAATCTGCTTTACTCTGTCTATCGATTCAAATGTTAATATCATCCAAAACCACTCTCACAGACACACCCAGAAGAATATTTGACCAAATGTCTGGATCCGTACAGCCCGGCCAGTTGGACACATGAAATTGACCATCGCAGGCAGTAAGCAAGGAATTGATCTGCTTATATATGTTCAGGTAGCAGTAAGAAAGTAAGAAGGAGAAAAAAAAAAAAAAGGAAGCAGGGTAAGGGACTAGAGAACAGTAGGAACAGAATGACAGGCAGAGTGTCGAAAATAAATATTTGTTGCCTGAATGGCTGAATCTTGCACTTCTGTAAATGCAACTTTTTTTCTTTCTGTCCCAAATTACTTTACCTTCCATCAGATTTCAACTGTAGTGAATGCTGTTGTTGCCTGGGACAAGGCATTTTCTATTTTTGAAAAGAGAAGCAGCAGTTTGAAAGATACCATGTTCACACGTTCTTCAGCAATGTCATATTTGATATGACCACTGGACACGCTTGACTTCTTCTTTATTTATGATTGCTGGCGCTTTTCCTTTGAGGCTGCCCAGAATAGCTTCTGATCCTGCTCACTCACAGACATGGTGAAATCAAATCTTCCCGCACGAACCCCATCGTCAGTGTCTTTGCTTACGAAGACTTCCCCTGCCCTCAGGGGGGAACTGGATGGTTAGAGCAGGTTTCAAATGTGGCTCTCTACGCATAAACATCCTTGACTTTTGTACTATGCTTCTGGTAAAGTGCATTTGTTTCCAGAAATCTCATCGTAATCAATAGAAGTTGTGTGCACACTTCTGAAGGCCAAGTTTAGGCCATTTGCTATTCACCAATCTCTTTATACCCTCTTAAATATTTTTTGGTCTATCCCTTGGTGATATTCAAATCAATGTCCTCCCTTATTTATTCTTTGGAAGTCTCATTTATCTCCCTCGGCACCATGCCACGTCTGTTTGATTGCTTTTGCTGAACTTCTGCACGCTGGTCAAAGCAGTAGGCTCAAACAAATATGCCTTGTACAGTACGATGCATTTATATAGGAACGTCTTTGCATGAATGTGAGTGTGTACAGCCTAGTATAGTTGAAAGAGCCCTGATTTGGACTCAAACACATCTAGGTTAGAGGAGCAGCTCTTCCATGTTCTAGCTAGTAACTTTGGGCAAGTCACCTCATGAGGCCTGCTTCCATACCTGTAAAACAGAAATATAGGTATACAACCAAGAGAAATGAAAATTGATGTCCACACAAAAACTTGTACATGAATGGTCACAGCAGCATTTTTTCCATAATAGGAAACGAAACCCAAAAGTCCCTCAAGAGATGAATGGACAAGTAAAATGTGGTATAGTCCTACAACAGAATCCATACAGTGGAGTATTCTTTGGTCGTCAAAAGGGAATGAAGAACTACCTACTACAACATGGGTGAGCCTCAAAAGCCCACTAGGTGAAAGAAGCCAGTCACAAGAGGCCACGTGTTTTTGTTTGCCCTAACACAGTACTGCAGTCTGGGTGGCTTTGATAACAGAAATGTACTGTCTCATGGTTCTGGAGGCTGGAAGTCCAAGATCAAGGTGTCAGCAGGGTTGATTTCTTCTGGGGGCCATGAGGGAGAACCTGTTGGCTGCCCCTCACCTAGCTTCTGGTGGCTTGCTGGCAATCTTTGGCATTCCCTGGCTGGTAGAAGCATCACCCTGATCCCTACCCTCATCTTCACATGGCGTGCCCCCTGTGTCCAAATCTCCCCTTTTTATAAGGTCATCAGTCATGTTGGATTAAGGCCTACACTAATGACCTCAGCTGAACTAATTGCACCTGCAAGGACCCTATTTCCAAATAAGGTCACATTCTGAGGTGTTGGGGGTTCAGACTTCAACATCTAAATTTTGACGGGACACAGTTCAACCCACAGCATCACACATTATAGTATTCCGTTTATATGAAATATCTAGAATACATAAATGCATAGAGACAGAAAGTAGATTAGTGGTTGTCAGGGACTGGGGAAAAGAGGGAATTTGGATTGACTCATAATGGGCGCAGGGTTTATTTTCAAAAATGCTCTCGAATTAGATAGTGGTAATGTTTGCACAACTCTGTGAATGTACTGAAAACCAATGGATCACACACTTTAAATGGGTGAGCTGTATGGTATGTGAATCATATCTCAAAAAAGCTACTTTTTTAAAAATAAAAAGTGTAATGCAGGCTATTCTTCTGCCATATTAGGTTATGCAGATCATGTGATATGATAGAAAGTGAGTGGGTTTGGAAAATTCTGTAAAGACAAAGAACAATCGCGACTTTTGGTATTTAATTTTTAAACACCTTTGGTTTTTGTTATGTGCATCGCATCCTAACTACACGGTGGATTCCCTATTGATCCCAAACCTTCCTAATGTAATAAAGAGAATTCTAGCATTTCTTAAAAGCTAACTTTGTTGCTCAAAGCTCACTCCTATTACTTAGGAAAATGTCTTCTCTAAACCTGCCCTGTGATTCTCATGAAATGTTCATCCTTTCTAGACGGATGTCTCTTTTACCATTGACTTTACCTCAGTGCAATCTCCAGAAAGTACCGTCCAGCCTTTGCATTTTAAGAGCTGAGTTTTTTCCCCACGTGTGTGCTTTTGCCCTTGTTAGATCACAGCGAGTTCTTTCCCCAGAGGCCAAATAAAATTTCACAAAACAGTCAGGATTTCGGTAGCTAACGAAATCATTTCTTGTCCTCTGAGATGCCTTTGTGCGCCTCTGCCCATCCCTCACCCCCAGGGGAACGTGCACAGAGCCTTAGGGACCCCTGAGTTTGTGGCCCGTCTGTGCAGCTACCTCTGGCCGCGGGACCAATGGGTGTAATCATCTCAGACGTGACCTTGGCTGGGCATCTCGTGCCTGCTGTAGGGGGATCTATGTGAGTTGCAAGTCTCCTGTTCACTGGTGTGAGAGATCTCTGGGTATGACTGCATATGGATCAGTTACAGGTAAACGGTGCAGTGTCAAATCCAACTTGGCAAAACCCAGTCTACAATCCCTTCAATGCCCTCTTCTATCTACCTGCTAGACTTTGTGCCTTGGGGCCTAATCATATTGGATCCCCCTCTTCGCTCTCTAATTGCTTGCTCTGTGTCTTTGGCTGAGTTGTTTGACCTCTCTGGGCCTCAGTTTCTTCAATGGTGAAAGGGGAGCAGTGATCCTTTTTTCCTAAGGCTGTGATGAGAAAGGACTGAGATTTCTCCGGTATGGACTGAGAGCCCGACTTACTGTGGCTACTCTGTCTCCCTTCCCCTCCCCCCAGCCACCAGGGACAGTCTGATCTCCCAGGTCCATCTCGACAGAACTACGAGGCAGTGGAAAGAGCGCAGCCTTCAGGGTCAGACACACCTCATTTGAAGCAGCAGCTCTGGCTGTGACCTTGGGCAGACTCATCTAACCCAGCCTGTCCCATGTCAAAGGGCTTGGTGTGAGGTGAGGAGCACGTGGGAAGGAAAGATAATGGAAGCCTGGAGGGGGCTGTGTGGCTGTGAGCCGCTCTTGTCGCCGCCGCCCTCTGACCTGACTCCCTCACAGCCCGACTCGGGCTGCACCTCATGGGACCCACACTCCGCTCCTCTGCAGTTCACTCACCCAAGGCATGGTCAGGTTTCCCGGCTCCAGGCCCCTCTCTGCAGTTCTGTGTGTTTTCCTCACTCACCATCCTCCCAGCAGACCTTTTCTTAGCCTGAGGCAACTTCCAGGAGCCCTGGGCCAGCTGCCAGCCTCCATCCTGGCCTGGCTCCTGGTGGGTGTTGAGCAGCCGACGGACGGACCGGGGAGGGGCCCCTCAGTCATCCCTCGCTCGGCGCCTAGAGCTGTGGGGCCTTGGGCAAGTTCCTCAAGTCCTTCCTCTGTGCTTTAGGTGTCTCCTTTGTAAGATGGTGAGGGTAACAGCACCTCCCTCTAAGGTAGGTGGCTGTGTAGACTAAATAAGCCATCCTGAGGGAAGAATTTAGATCAGAGTCTGGCACATAGTAAGCACTCGGCCGTAACTGTTTGATATTATTGTTGTTTCTTCCCTCAATTGTTCCCTCCCTGCTGGGGGTACTAGGGACACAGATGAGACCCTGGCCTCGCGGAGTTCCCAGTCCAGAGGGGAGGGCCGGCAGGACCACAGGCCGTCCCTGTACATGGTGATATCAGAGGGTCGGTGCCATGGGAGCCAGGAGAGGGGAGGCTCTGACTGCTCCAGGATGGCTCGGAAGAAGCCTCCTGGAGAGAGACCATCTGCCTGGGCCCTGAAGGAGGTGTAGGAGTGCACCCGCGGGGCAAGAAGAGGCCCAGAAGAGGGCAGTCCAGGGATGGGAACAGCACAAGCAAAGGCACAGAACCTGGGAGAGATGGGCCCACCTTTGAGAGGAAGACTGACAAGGCTAGCAGCCCCTGTGGCTGCCCCCTCCATCCCCTCCCACGCATCTGGAGCCTGTCTGTGGTGCCCTGCTGCAGGCAGCCATGACTCCAGAAGCAGCCCATGGGAGCCCAGGAGTAAACACCCCAGGAAGTGTCCTCACCCCAGACAAATGGAAGACGGTAGGTAAATACCCCAGCGTCCTTGGCCCTTGGGGTGGAACAATGCTAAGCCGTGTTTTACCCCATTTCCCAGAAGTCCCCAGGGAGATGGAGCCGTAGGTGATTGGAATGATGCCTGCTCATAAAAGCACCCTGTACTGATGCTCACCTCCCAAGTGCCCCATTTGGACCCCAATCGTTTTCTCAGGGTCTTCTTGCTGGGGAACCCAACCTAATGCATCAAGCTACGTTAAGAGCCAACCAGACAGGTTAATTGTCCAGAATCCTGTTATCCACTGTTCTGGTGACTTCGTTTGTTCTTGCAGCAATTATTGAGCTTTCGGTCCATAAGGGAGATGCAGAGAAGAAGAGAAAAGAGTCCCTCCAGGAACGATTTGAGGAGACAAGACATATCTGAAAAAGAGAAAATACAAAAAAGTGGGAAAGGCCGAGAGTTCATTTAAGGAAGAGCAAGAAGTTTGGTGCACTAGATCGTGGGGTGGTACCACAGAGC
Organism: Eumetopias jubatus; assembly: GCF_037043125.1. NCBI lineage: Eukaryota > Metazoa > Chordata > Mammalia > Carnivora > Otariidae > Eumetopias > Eumetopias jubatus. Next base: position 83,566,506 of record NW_028274821.1, on the reverse strand, counting down.
GAGGTGGGAATGGAAGCAGAAAAGACATGGAACACTGGGCCAGCATGTGGACACACAAGCCTGGAAGGCCTTATATGGATGGGGAGTCATGGAAGGGTGTTGAGCAGTGGAGGGATGGGGCAATCTTTGTGTTAGAAGAATGCCTTGGGCTCAAATGCGGGTTGACGGGGAGGGGGTGAGGCAGCAGTCAGGGAGGCCCAGGTAGAGGCTGTAGGAGTAGTCTCAGCTGGACCTGGCTATGGTTTGGACTCCAGCTCAGCAGGCCCAGGCTCCTAGGGGCCTCCCCCCAAAACTCAGAAGGGCAATCTTTTCATAAAAATGCAGAAAACTTCCTGCCTTCCCACCCTTCCTTTCAGACCTGCTTCCTGCTTGGCCTCCAAACCTGTTCCCATTCCTCCTACCTTCTCCCATTATCTCTGACTTCAGAATGTTTGCTTTGGCTCCCACTGTCTCCCGTCTGCTCTCTCCTGCAGTTAGTGGTAGAAGCTCAGCAAAACCCCTCCTTCCTGCAAGCCGGCCCAGACTCCTGGGGCAGGGATTGTCTTCTTTGTACTTGAAGTAAACGGAGTTGGAGCAACCTTGGTCTTGGAAGACAGACTGTGTCTTCTAAAGACTTTCTTCCAAAACCACAAATGCATTTTGTCTTGATTTGAGGTGGTTCTTGCCTCTGTCTCAGCAACCTCAGGGTGAATGTGAAGCGGCATTTGGCAGCCTTAAGATTTCACAGCGGATGCTTTGGTGAAAAGTCACTTTCTCTCCAAACCAGCCAAGAGGGCAGAGAAGGCACCCTGCTCTGTCCATTCAGTAAATGTCTGTGAGCCTGGCCTTGAGCTGGGAGTCAGCGGAGAAGACATCTGCTCCCCAGGCCCCCATGGGACAGTGAGACTGGTCACGGGAAGAGGTACAAAGTGCCACGTGTGGGCTCCCGGGGGTGGCGCATGCGGCCACACTGAGCTTGCTGTGCGGAGCACCATAGCTGTGCAGATTTTGGCAAGTTACCGACCTCCCTCTGCTTCATTTCCTCGTCCACAGGATAGAGAGAAGAGGATTCTTCCCTTACAGTCATGGTGTGAGGATTAAATCAAGTAAAACAGGAAGACCTTGGCACAGAGCTTGGAGGAATAAGCACTGAGTAAATGTGAGCTATTCTTTTGTTTTTGTTTTGTAATCCTCATACCACACAGTTCTCCCTTTTACAGGGTACAATCCAGTGGGTTTTAGTATATTCACAAGGTTGTGCACCCATCACCACAACTTCCAGAACATTTTTATCACCCCAAAGAAACTCAGTGCCCGTTAGCCGTCACTTTCCCCAACTTCCCCTGCCCCAGGCAATCCCGAATCTACTTTCCGTCTCTATGGATTTGCCTACTGTGGACATTTCACAGACACGTAATCACGTATATAGGTGTGACCTTTTGTGCCCCGCTTCTTTCACTTCGCATAATGTTTTCCACATTGGAGCACGGAAGCAGTACTTGAGTTCTTTTTTAAGGCTGAATCGTATTCTTCTCTGGCAAAGAGAGTTTGTTCATTCATTCGTCAGCTGATGGACATTTGGGTTATTTCCACTTTGGTACCGTTTATGAGTATACCGTCATGAACATTCGGGTACATGTTTTTGTGTGAACATATGTGTTCATTTCTTTTTTCTTAAGATTTTATTTATTTATTTGACAGACAGAGAGAGAACACAAGCAGGGGGGGAGGGGCAGAGGGAGAGGGAGAAGCAGGCTTCCCCCTGAGCAGGGAATCTGATGCAGGACTTGATCCCAGGACCCTGAGATCATGACCTGAGCCAAAGGCAGATGCTTCACCGACTGAGCCACCTAGGCACCCCATGTGTCCATTTCTTTGGGTATCCACTTAGGAGTGTCATTGCTGGGTCATATGGGAACTCTGTGTTTCACTTTTTGAGGAGCCGCCAGACTGTTCTCCAAAGCGGCTGCACTAGCTATTCTTGACTCGAGTTCTCAAAACACTTTCCCACACACATCAGTGCCTAGGCCCAGGGGGAGCTATCAGCACCGGGAGGGAAAGTGATATGCCAAAGTCCCAGGGACAGTTAGTGGCAGAACCAGGACCTGAGCCAAGAACTTTGGGGCCCAGATTCATCTTGTCACCTGAGGCAATCACCCGGGTTTTATATTGTGCCCCTGACAGATGAGATGTGGTCTGAGGCATTGCCTCTGCTCATGGCAGGTCACTTTCTAGCAGGTGTCCAGCGAGAGCCCTAGCTTATTCGACCCCCCACCCTAGACACGAGAAGGCCCTGAGCCCCCCACCTCCACCCTTCTCAGCAGACACACAGCCCCACCTGGTTCCTGAGCCCAAGGCCCAGAGGAACAGTGGCAGGTATGATCTAGGAATGGCTGTGCTGTGCCAGACAGGTGGGTGGTGTTTCTGGGTGGGAGGGAGCCCCAGGAAGCTTCTGTTCCCAGCTTTCACTTCTCCTGCCTTGATTGGAGCTCAGTGCTAGATCTCTGCTTTCCTGGTGAGGACCCTAGCCCCTTTCCTCAACCACACCAGACTCTTCCCTTTTGTGATGCTCTCGTTCATCCCGTGTCTCACCCTGACCAGCATCTGCTCATGGCCGAGTTCCCAGGCCTCTCTGATACACTGCTGAAATGACCTTGAACTATGACTTACCCGTGCCCAAACTCAGTTTTTTCAGCTGTCACACCTATTCCATAGGGTGGCGTAGGAGCAGCATAGGGTACTGGTTAAGGGGATGAAGTTGGCACTCAGACGAGGGCTTTTAGGCACCCAGTTACCTGCTATGTAAGCAGCCAGATCTATTTAAAGGACCAGGGATGGAGCAGTTGCTTTGGAGATGCTTTAAGCTTCCTAGGCTGATGAGCCACGTCCCAGCATGCTTTGTCCCATGACACTTGTATCCCCTGCAAGTGGGACAGAAAGCTGAGTGTGAGCTTGGGAGCCCAGAAGCCCGCAGGAATCATGGCAGGCTTCCTGGAGGACCAGGATGGGCAGGGTTTGCAGGGCATAGAGAGGACAGGGATCTGGGAGGGAGAGGGGCAGGACCACAAACGTTGCTTCAGGAGAAAGAGCAAGGAGACGAATCTCCTTTTTTAAAATGTAATACAATTTTGTCTTATTCAAAGGGATGCACTTTGGTTTTAAGACGTTTAGCAAGGGGAGGATTGTAAAAATACAATCAAGAAAAGGAGGTAATCTTGGGTATTTTCTCTCCCCAGAGGTAACTAGTACGAACATTTTGGTGCGCTCCCTTCCCCCTTTTCTTCTATGCAAATATATCATATATGTTCTCTTTTCTTTTCTACAAAAGCAGAAATGGACTCACGTACTATATACCGTTTGTGACCTACTTTTAAAAATGCATCATGAACTGTATTCCCTGCCATTAAATATTCTTCTTCACCACTCTTTAATGACTTTACAATATTCTCTCATATGAATGGAACATAATTTATTTAAGTAATTTTCTATTCTTGGATATTTAAGTGGTTTCCAATTTTTCAATATCATAAGCATCTTCTAAATGAACATCCTCGCGGCCGACTCTGTGCACATCCTTAATTATGGCCTTGGGATAAGTTTCTAGTAAAGGAAGTGCCAGGATAAAGGGATGCAGCTTTTAAAGAAAGCTAATACATATTGTCAAATTGCTCCCCAGATGATTTGCGCCTATCTACATCCCTACTAGCGGAATATAGGTTGCCCATTTTCTAGTGTTTCCCCTAACATGGTGTATGGTTTTCTTCTTTGTGAATTTTACAAATTCAAAACCACAAGTCATGAATCCAAGTTTCGTGAGAAGGAAACGAAGGCAGTAATAGCGGTATCTGTCATGGATTGGTGGCCACGGTCAAAACACACAGTGGGTACGGTATGCTTTAAAACACACACCCAGGGTGCCTGATGGTGTAGTGGGTTGAGCAACCAACTCTCAGTTTCGTCTCGGGTCCTGACCTCAGCGTTGTGAGATCGAGCCCCACGTCAGGCTCGGTGCTTAGCGGGGAGTCTGCTTGAGTTTCTCTCTTCCTCTCCCTCTGCTCCTCCCCCTATTCACGTGCTCTCTCATTTTCTCGCTCTCTAAAATAAATAAATAAATCTTAAAAAAAATAAAAGAATAAAAACACACACAATTTGGGGCACCTGGCTGGCTCAGTCAGTGGAGCATGCAACTCTTGATCTTGGGACCATGGGTTCAAGCCCCATGTTGGGTATAGAGATTGCTTCGAAACAAATATCTTACACACACACACACACACACACACATACACTTTACAGTTACTAGTGATTATTCTAACTTGATCATCCCTGGAATGAGGAAGCCCTGTGAGTCGAGGTTGAAAAGATAGTTGGAAGCCAGCTTTGTAAAGGGCTTTGTTTATCTTCCTTTTACCTACAAAATTAATATATGCTTGTAAAAATTGAAACAACCCACGGCTTTGACGGTGAAAAGTGAAAGCACTCCTTCACCTCCCCACAGTTCTCCCCCAAGAGATTAGATGGGTATCCTGCTAGATCTTCTTTCCTACCTTTACAAATCGCGTGTGTGTGTGTGTGTGTGTGTGTGTACACCCTTGTATGTAATTTAGTGTTGCTATTGTTTTGTAGAATGGAATCCTATATAGGATTTTGCTGCCATCTCATAACAAAAGACCTACCTTATTCTTTTGAACATCTGCTTGGATGCTAGGACTGGATAAGGCATAATTTGCTTATTCTTTCCCTAAACAACACAGTAACAACTCATCCTCAGATGCAGATCCTGGTGGCACGTCTATAGTTTGGTTTCCTTGCAGTGGCATGGGAGATCAGAGTGGTTAGACATTGTCACACTGTCAAAGTGCTCTCTGAAGAGATTGTATCAATTAATTTCTTCTCCTGCCAACCCTCCAGGAGTGTGTGGAGGGCAAGGGATGCCAGACTCAGGGGAATTAGGGCAGCTCTTCTGTAGCTTGGTCTGGGTTAGAAGCAGCACCAGGCTCCCCGTAACTCTTTTAACTCTAAAAGTTCTGAGAGCAACCAGAAGTGGGCCAAGATCAGTCTACAGCAGGAGCTTCTTGCTGTCCTCCGCTGTGAAGCAAACCACAAAGGAATCTTTTTCTTGTTAATTAACTAGGGTTTTATTAAACACCTTAGCTGCTAGCCAACTGCTCTGACCCAGCTGTTCCTAGGAGACATTTTGATGAGAAGTTTTGTGTTTTAATTTATACATCTTCAATGACGGTTTTTGTGTCACAGTGTGTGCTCTATAATCAAATATTAAATAGCTAAGAGACGTAGTATGAAGCCCTTACCCTCTGCCTGGCACTAGTCTGGGCCCCAGGGAGGTAGACAGGAGCACAAAGGTGCAGAGTGTAGTCAGGAGCTAGGAGCAACAAGGTATGAACATTGCATTATGGGAGCACAGTCGGGGGGATCAACACTCTCTCTTTGGGGAATCGGGAATGTGGACATTCTCTGTATCTCAAAGGCCCAGGAGATCTTTGTCAGTTGAAGAAGGGAGAAGGGATTCCAAGCAAGGGGAACAGTATGGGTAATATATCTAAATGGGAAATAGCGAGCTGGAGTCTGGTGTGGCTAATAGATTAGTTGCAGGGTCAAGGAGGTACGGTCTGGGAGATAAACATAGGAGATGAGGCTGGAAAGGAAGGTTGGGGCAAAACCATGAAGGCCTTCTAGTGTCTAGGGACTTGGTCTTTATCCTCTAGGTGATAGTGAGCCATTAAAGGTTTTGGACAGAGGTATGACACAATCAGATATGTGTTTTAGAAAGTTCACTCATGATACGTGGAGAGTGACTTGCAAGAGGGCAAAACTGGAGGCAGAAAAGACTAGTAGGTTTTTAAATAAAACTATTAATATTACTAAAAGTATTTTAAAATTCTAATTAAATAAGAAACATGGCTTAAAAACATTGTGCCTAGCTTTATGGCAAGTGGCAGAGGAAGAGACTGAGCATAGAGAAAGCACTTCCTCCACCCCATCCCCACCAGCTGGGTTGGAGAAGTAAGACACATGATCAGTTCGTTTCTCAGGCTCATTTTTTTTATTATTATTTTTTTATGAGGGGTGTACTGTTTAATCCGCAGCCCCTATTTCACTCATCCCCCACCCCCCCCCAACCCTCTGGTAACTACCAGTTTGTTCTCTATAATTAAGAGTCTGTTTCTTGGGCTGCCTGTGTGGCTCAGTCATTGAGTGTCTGTCTTTGGCTCAGGTCTTGATCCCAGGGTGCTGGGATCGAGCCCCGCATCGGGCTCCCCGCTTGGCGGAGAGCTTGCTTCTCCCTCTCCCCCCCCCCACTTGTGTCCCCTCTCTTGCTGTGTCTCTCTCTGTCAAATAAATAAATAAAATCTTTATAAAAAGAGTCTGTTTCTTGTTTTGTCTCTCTCTTGCTCTTTTTTTTCCTTTGCTCATTTGTGTTTCTTTTTTTTTTTAAGATTTTATTTATTTGTTTGACAGAGAGAGACACAGTGAGAGAAGGAACAAAAGCAGGGGGAGTGCGAGAGGGAGAAACAGGCTTCCCACAGAGCAGGGAGCCCGATGCGGGGCTCGATCCCAGGACCCTGGGATCATGACCTGAGCTGAAGGCAGACGCTTAACAACTGAGCCACCCAGGCGCCCTTCATTTGTGTTTCTTAAATTCCACATATGAGTGAGATCATATGGTATTTGTCTTTCTCTGACTGACTTATTTCGCTTAGCATTACACTCTCCAGCTCTATCCATGTTGTTGCAAATGGCAAGATTTCATTCTTTTTTATGGCTGAATAATATCCCATTGTATATATACCACAACTTTATCCATTCATCAATCGATGGACACTTGGGCTGCTGCCATAGTTTGGCTGTTGTAAACAATGCTGCAGTAAACATAGGGGTGCATGTATCCCTTTGAATTAGTGTTTTTGTATTTTTGGGTAAATACCCAGTATTGGAATTACTGGATCATATGGTAATTCTATTTCTAAGTTTTTTAAGAACCCTCCATACTGTTTTCCACAGTGGCTGCATGAGTTTGCATTCCCACTAACAGTGCATGAGGGTTCCTTTTTCTCCACATCCTCACCAACACTTGTTGTTTCTTGTGTTTTTGATTTTAGCTATTCCGTCAAGCGTGAGGTGATATCTCATTGTAGTTTTGATTTGTGTTTCCCTGATGGTTGGTGTTGTTGAACATCTTTTCATGTGTCTGTTGGCCATTGTATGTCTTCTTTGGAGAAATGTCTGTTCATGTCTTTTGCCCATTTTTTAATTGGACTATTTGTTTTTTTGGTGTTGAGTTGTATAAATTCTTTATATATTTTGAATACTAACCCTTTATCACATATACCATTTGGAACTATCTTCTCCCATTCCATAGGTTGCCTTTTAGTTTTGTTGATTGTTTCCTTCATGCTATAGAAGCTTTTTATTTTGATGTAGGCCCAATCGTTTGTTTTTGCTTTTATTTCCTTTACCTCAGGAGACATACCTTGAAAAATGTTGCTATGACCAATGTCAGAGAAATTACTGCCTATGCTCTCTTCAAGGATTTTTATGGTTTCAGATCTCACATTTAGGTCTTTAATCTCTTTTGAGTTTATTTTTGTGTATGGTATAAGAAAGTGGCCCAGTTTCATTCTTTTGCATGTTGCTGTCCAATTTTCCCAACACCATTTGTTGAAGAGACTTCTTTTTCCTATTGTATATTCATTCCTCATTTGTCAAAGATTAATTGACCATATAATTGTGGGTATATTTCTGGGTTTTCTATCCTATTCCATTGATCTATGTTTCTATTTTTATGCCAGTACCACACTGTTTTGATTACTACTGCTTTGTAACATAATTTAAAATCTGGGATTGTGATACCTTCACTTTTGTTTTTCTTTTTCAAGATTGCTTTTGCTATTTCAGGTCTTTTATAGTTGCCTACAAATTTTAGGATTGTTTGTTCTAGTTCTGTGAAGAATGCTATTGGTATTTTGACAGGGACTGCATTAAATCTGTAGATTGCTTTGGGTAGTATAGACATTTTAACAATATTTGTCCTCCCAACCCATGAGCATGAAATGTCTTTCCATTTCTTTGTGTTGCTTTGAATTTTTTCTTCTTCTTTTTTAAAGATTTTATTTATTTATTTGACAGAAGAGAGAGAGAGAGAGCGCACAAGCAGGTGGAGTGGCAGGCAGAGGGAAAGGGAGAAGCAGGCTTCCCGACATGGGGCTCCATCCCAGACACTGGGATCATGACCTGAGCTGAAGGCAGACGCTTAATGACTGAGCCACCCGGGCACCCCGCCTTGAATTTCTTTCATCAATGTTTTATAGTTTTCAGAGTACAGGTCTTTCATCTCTTTGGCTAAGTATATTTGCTAAAATATTTTATTGTTTTTGGTGCAACTGTAAATGGGATTGTTTTCTTGATCTCACTTTCTGCTGCTTCATTATTAGTGTATAGAAATGCAACAGATTTCTGCGTATTGATTTTGTATCCTACAACTTTACTGAATTCATTTATCAGTTCTAGTATTTTTATGGTAGAGTCTTTAGGGTTTTCTATATATAATATCATGTCATCTGCAAATAGTGAAAGTGTTACTTCTTCCTTACCAATCTGGATGCCTTTTATTTCTTTATGTTGTCTCATTACTGTGGCTAGGACTTCCAGTACTATCTTGAATAGAAGTGTCTTGTTTCTCTCAGTCTCATTTCTAATTAAAGAACGAGACTGAAGTTAACAATGAGACACCTTATTTCACCTAATATTTCGATATTCAGTTTGGCAAGAGTATCTGTAAACAGGTACAATTTTAAAAAGTAATGGCAGTGTGCTTTGGAACAGAGCTTGACAATATGTGTTGGAAAACCTTTAAACAATTCTTTGTGTCTTTTTATCCAAAAATTTTTTTATCTAAAAATTTATGCTAAAGACAATGAAAATGAGAAAAACTTGAGGATAAAGATGTTTATTATTCTGTTATTTATGAAAGTAAAAAAGTGGAAGGAACTAAATGTCTAAATTAGAGCAGTTAATAACTTAATTATAGTATAACTACAGTTTTGCACATACCAAATCATGTTTTTATTTTATTTTATTTTATTTTATTTCTTTAGAGAAAGAGAGAGAAGAGGGACAGAGGGAGAGGAAGAGAGAGTCTTAAGCAGGCTCCATGCCCAGTGTGGAGCCTGACACAGGGCTCCATCTCATGACCCTGAGATCATGACCTGAGCCAAAATCAAGAGTTAGACGCTTAACTGACTGAGCCACCCAGGCACCCCTAAATAATGTTCTTATTTTTATTTTTAAAAGATTTTATTTATTCATTTGACACAGAGAAAGAGAGAGAGAGAGAGAGAGCTCAAGCAGGGGGAGTGGCAGGCAGAGGGAGAGGGAGAAGCAAGCTCCACACTGAGCAGGAAACCCAATTTGGAGCTCAATCCTAGGACCCTAGGATCATGACCTGAGCCAAAGGCAGACACTTAACCAACTGAGCCACGCAGGCACTCTTTGTTTTTATTTTTAGGTATTATTTATTTACTTGAGAGAGAGAGCAAAAGAGAGAGAGTGTGAGAGAGAGCAGGAGCTGGGGGAGGGAGGGACAGAAGCAGACTCCCCGCCGAGCAGGGAGACTGATGAGGGGCTGGATCCCAGGACCCTGGGATCATGACCTGAGCAGAAGGCAGAAGTTTAACTGACTGAGCCACACAGGCCCCCCTAAATCATGTTTTTAAAATAATATTCAATAACATAGGAAAATCACTGTTCTGCAATAACATTCAAAAGCAGTATATGATGCTATATAGAACATGATCCTATTTTGGTTTTCTAAATATGAGATCTGTTTCTAACCCTCTCTATCTGGAAAAAAATCCACAATATGGTTAACTGTGGCTGACTAAATTTTATTTTCTTCTTGATATTTATTATTCTCTAAATTGTCTACAGTGAGGATGTAGTGCTTTAATAATTAGAAAAAGCAATGAAATTACTTTTTGTGTTAAAAAAGGGCAAAGGAAATCCATGAAAATGGAAACAACTAATAAACATGAAAAATGCTCAACCTTGCTAATTATTAAAAATGCAAATTAAAACAGCATTGTAATCCTGTTTTAATGGACCAACTTTAGAAGAAAAACCTGCTAGTACACAGGATGTATGTATTGGCAACAGTGTGAAGAGAAGCACTTGTATACTGCAGATCCTGGTATAATTTGGTTCGGGCTTTCAAAGAGCAATTTGGCAATTTATCTCAAAATCCTTCAAAATGTATAATTTCTCTATAAGGATGGTTTTAAAGATGTGTAATTGTATTCCTTGGATATTTTAAAGAAATAATTAAGGAGTTGTATGTAGGGGTGCCTGGGTGCCTCAGTCAGTTAAGCATCTGGCTATTGGTTTTTGCTCAGGTGGTGATCTTGGGGTTGTGAAATCGAGCCCTCCCCATGCCCCCCATAGGGCTCCATGCTCAGTGGGAAGTCTGCTTTCCCTCTCCCTTTCTCTGTGCCCCTCCCCCCTCAAATGAATAAATAAATGTTTAAGAAGAAAAGGAATTGCGTACAGGTGTATGAGCAAGAAAGCCTATCACAACATTTTTTTCTGAAACAGGAGTAAAGAGTTATTTGAAATAACTAGAGACTATTAATAACTAATTAGAGACTATATTTATGGGATATGGAAATGTGATTATATATTTTTAAATTTTAAGATATAGATGAAAACCTGCCCTTGGTGTGATCCCTTTAAAAACCAAAAACCAAAAACCAAAAAAATATATGTATAACATATATATATATGTAAAATGTATTTATATATAACGAATTCATATATAAAGGATCCAGAAGAGGAAGAATATACACCTAAATGATAATATCGGTTGTATCTGGGGAGGTGGGTGGGATTATGGTTCTTTTAAAATATCTTCAAAATAATTTTTTCCAAAGCCAATTTAAAAAATCTTGACAGATTTTGAAATACAGATTAACGTGTATTAAAGCCCAGCTGTGAACAGGTGGGCTGAGGGCTCAAAGCCAAGAGCTAGCCCTACCATGGCTTCTGCAGGTTAGTCTCCAGAAATCAGCTACAGGAGCAAAAACCTGCTCACTTGATCCATGGAAGAAATGCTTCTGGTTTGCCTTCATCCTGGGGACCAGCCTGACCTGTAGGTAGCAGGTCGGGGAGGCTGGAGAAGACTAGACCGCAAGGGTGCGACCCAGGGCAGGCATGAGGTCATCTGACCCCTGGAACTGCTCCTGCCCCCTTTCGTCTGACTCCCTCCCCTCCCCTCCCCCCTGCACTCCAGCAATTTAGATTTTCTTTTATTCTCTCAGCTGAAACTTGCTTTTTCTTTCCATAGGACCTTAGCAGGAGGGGTCCCTTCTCCCTGAAATATTTTTCCTTTCCCACTTCTCTGTCACCTGGGCAACTTCTGCTTCATGGGGTTTTTTTTTGGTGGTGTGTGTGTGTGTGTGTGTGTGTGTGTGTGTGTGTGTGTGTGTGTGTTTGACAGAGAGGGAAAGAGAGAGAGCGCACAAGCTGTGGGAGGAGCAGGCAGAGTGAGAGGCAGGCTCCCCGTCCAGCAGGCAGCCCAATGTGGGACTGGATCCCAGGACCCTGGGATCATGACCTGAGCTGAAAGCAGTTGCTTAACTGACTGAGCCACCCAGGCTCCCTCTGCTTCATGTTTTATCTTAAAAGTCACTTTCTAGGGGGCGCCTGGGTGGCTCAGTTGGTTGGGCAACTGCCTTCAGCTCAGGTCATGACCCTGGAGTCTCGGGATCCAGTCCTGCATTGGGCTCCCTGCTCGGCAGGGAGTCTGCTTCTCCCTCTGACTCTCCCCCCTCTCCCGCTCTCATTCTCTCTCTCAAATAAATAAATAAAATCTTAAAAAAAAAAGTCACTTTCTACTTTTGGAGATGATGGGTAGGTTTATTAGTTTGATTGTGGTGATGGTTTATTGGTATAATATATACCAAAATGCACCAAATAGTGTGTATATATATATATATATATATATATATATATATATTTTACAAAAAGATTTTATTTATTTGAGAGAGTATATGAGTGGAGGGGGGGCAGAGGGGCAAGCAGACTCCTCACTGATCTCTCCAAAAATCATGACCTGAGCAGAAGTCAGACACTTAACTGACAGAGCCACCCAAATTGTATATTTTCAATATATGTGCAGTTTGTTGCATATTTTTTTTTTTAAATTAAGAGTGGTTTTTTTTTTTTTAAGATTTTGTTTATTTATTTGACAGAGAGAGACAGCGAGAGCAGGAACACAAGCAGGGGGAGTGGGAGAGGGAGAAGCAGGCCTCCCGCCGAGCAGGGAGCCCGATGTGGGACTCGATCCCAGGACCCTGGGATCATGACCTGAGCCGAAGGCAGACGCTTAACGACTGAGCCACCCAGGCGCCCAGTTTGTTGCATATTAATTATGCTTCAACAAAGTTATAAAAAAAAAACTCACTTCCTCAATGAGACAGGCCCTAAACAGCACCCCCTCCCCACCTCCAACTCCCCAAACTGTATTAGCCTTCTTTGGTATATACAATGAGTATGAGTGAATGATTCATGATCTGCATGGTGATGGATGAATGGGCAAGGACACATGTTCAGCCTGTGTTCAGAGGGCAATGGAGTGGCAAGGACTCCAGGAGTGAGGAGAGGGTCATGCAGCAGGGAATATGGAGATGGCATCTGAACAAGTCCAGAGAGATACTCAGAAGCTGGAGGTCAAGCCAGAAGCTGGGTGGGGTAGGTACTCTGTCTCAGTTTCCCCAGGCTACAAATTGAAGAGAATAATAATAATATTAATAACTATCCTATTATTGCTGCAGACTATTTTTGTCGAGGATTAAATGAGTTAATCTACATGCAGGATTTAGAACAATGCCTGACTCATTGGAGGCACTAAGTGTTCATATCAAGCCTTATTTGGTTGTGAACAGCCATCAATAAGCCTGGGAGCCCCTGATACAAACCTTTGATTGATTTGGATTCAGGTTAATCTTGGGTGACTTCAGGGGTTGTCTCCTGTCCCTAAGAGACCTGTCTTATCCTCTGTCCCCTCTCACCCAGCTGCCGGGCAACCCCCATCCTTTCAACCTTCCTTGCAGTACTTGGAAACCCTGTCAGTTTCTCTACCTTATTTTTGCAAAGCTGTGTTTCTGAAGCCTCCTCTTTCCAAATGACAGGAAGGCACACATATGTTGCAGCTTATGCTTCTATTTAGAGTGGGGATTTGAAAAGAGAGTGTACACACACCTGGACAAGCATTTGTGTGCATGCTTGTGTGGGCTTGTAGATGTGAACATGCGTGTGCCTGTGAATGTGCTTGCATGTGTATTTACCCATGTTCATAGGCATGTGAGCTTCTGAATGACTGCCTGAGCACGTAAATGGATATGTGTTTGGAGTATGTGTGCATGCATGTGGGCCCATGACTGTGTGTGTGTGTGTGTGTGTGTGTGTGTGTGTGTGTGTGTGGTAGGATATATTTCATGTGCGTCTCAGGTTGTGTGCATGTTTGCACATGTGTGCTTTTGTGTATCTGTGTGCATACGGTGTAAGCTTGCCTCTCTTCATGCCCAAGGAGCCACGAAGGCAAGTGCAAACCACAAGGAACAAAGGAATAATCTGCATAATTTAGCCTTTGATCTTGGGCCCCCCCCCCATCCTCCCTTGTTCTCACTCCAGCTGCCCAGCTATTTCCCCAGCCCTGTGGAGCCCATCTTTGAGTTTGTCTTATAGAAGCCTCAGCCTCTCCTTGCCACCACACCAGAGGAACAGGGCTAGACAAGGGTATTGATCATTTATTGAGTACCTATGGTGCACCAGGCACCTGTACCAGACACTTCACATACATTCTCAAATCTGCCCAGCAATCCCACAAAGTATAACCATTGTTCCCATTTGATGTTTGAGGAAGCTGAGGATCGGGGGATTAAACCATTTGCCTAAGTGGTGGAGATAGAATTCGAACTCAAGACTGTCTAGGCAAGGAGCCTACATTCCTTCCCCTCCACAAAGTTGTCTTCTGGGAGCATGCCCATCCACCCCAGAGCTCCTGGGGAGGGAGTTGTCCTGGGAGACACAGATGTGTGGGGAAAGGGAGTGCAAGTGGGAATCAGTAGGGGGTGCAAAAGGCTGCACTTTCTTAGTCTTCATAAGGAGGGCAGGATAGAGAAATCCCAGGTGTGCAAATGGTCCACAGATGGAGCGGGGAGAGCAAGGGATGGACCAAGAGCTGAAACAGCCAAGATGAAAAAAACATCATTTTTGCCACCCCTAGCTTCAGGATCCTAACTAGACTACATCACATCCCTCCGTTTTCTCAACTGGGAAATATGTCTGGGACATGGGTTTTAGAGGGTTTTTATAAGCTCTTGCTAAAACTAGTATTTGTTGGGGCACCTGCGTGGCTCAGTCGTTAAGTGTCTGCCTTCGGCTCGGGTCATGATCCCGGGATCCTGGGATCGAGCCCCGCATCGGGCTCCCTGCTCCGCGGGAAGCCTGCTTCTCCCTCTCCCACTCCCCCTGCTTGTGTTCCCTCTCTCACTGTGTCTCTCTCTGTCAAATAAATAAATAAAATCTTTAAAAAAATAAATAAAACTAGCATTTGTTGATCCACTGTGCTAAGTCATACAACCCCACAATCAATTTGTAAAATAGTTACTACTGTTGTTCCCATTTTACAGATGAGGATAGCAAGGCTTTGAGAGGATACATTCCTTGCCCAAGTGGCAGAGCAGGACACAAACCTAGGGGCTGTCTGACCCCCAAAACTCTACCAGGCTTCCATGTTTTAAAGTTTAAAACAGGATGCCTGGGTGGCTCAGTCGTTAAGTGTCTGCTTTCGGCTCGGGTCGTGATCCCAGGGTCTTGGGATCGAGCCCCGCATCGGGCTCCCTGCTCGGCGGGAGGCCTGCTTCTCCCTCTCCCACTCCCCCTGCTTGTGTTCCCTCTCTCGCTGTGTCTCTCTCTGTCAAATAAATAGATAAAATCTTTTTAAAAAATTAAAAAAATAAAGTTTAAAACAAACAGTATATAAAATACCAGAGACATAGTAGGCACTCAACAAAGGGTAGCTAATAATAATGATGATGATGAAGATGGAGAAGGAGGAGGAGAAGGGGGAGGAAGAAGAAGAAAGGGTGTTTTGCTGAGAGTTGAGGTGGCATTCAATTCCTCAGGTGTCAAAATTTCTGGAAAAATCCCCCACCATTAGTGATCATTTTTAGAACAAAAAGCTGCTTTCCTTAGAGAGGGCAGTGATAACTGCTCCTGTGGCAGCCAGGCCAGACTCAAAGCCCAGCCACCCACTTTGCAGCTCTGTGGCCCTGAGTACCCTAACCTCCCTGGCCATTATTTCCTTATCTATAATGTGAGCCATTTATTATGGTTATGGTTATTATGGCTAATTAACATTAACCGTTAACCCAAACGGTTAAACGTAAAGATAGTAAGTAATTGACCCAGTAACCCCACTCCTTGATGCTTACCCAAGAGAAAGGAAAACAGATGTCCACACAAACACTTGTACCCAAATGTTTACAGTGGCATTATTCACTAACAGCTAAAAAGTGGAAACAGCCCAAATCTCCATCAGCCGGTGAAAGGATAAGCAAAGTGTGGTTTACCCATATAATGACTAGTATTCAGCAGTAAAAGGGAGTGAAGTACCCATATGAACTATGATATGAGTACAACGTGAATGATCCTTGGAAACATAATACTAAGTGGAAGAAGCAAGTCACAAAAGACCACACAGTGTTTGATTCCCCTTATGTGAGATGTCCAGAATAGGTAGACCCGTCGGGAAGATGGAGAATGGCTGCTAATGAGTAGTGGGATGTCTTTTTGGGGGTGACAAAAATGTTCTGGAATTAGAGTCGTGATGAGTACACAACTTTGTGACTATACCAAAAAACCACTGAATCATATACTTTAAAAGAACGAATTTTGTGGCATATGAATTCCATCTCAATAAAAACATAATTTGTTTTTTTGTGATGCTTAAATGAGATCATTTAGGTAAATCCTCTGGCACAGAGCCTGCCTTGCAGTAAGCACTCATTTGATGCTACATAATTCAAATAAATGCAAGATACTGTGACCAATATTTTCATTACGAGACTAGCTGGTGATTTTAGTTCCTTAGCCTCCCAGAGCTTCAGACTTCTCACCTGCAAACAGGAGTAATAACACTTTACTTAGTTAAGGTTTCTTGGTCTAGGCAACAGAAACCTACTCGGGCTCGTGAGTAAAAAAGGAATTTATTGGAAGGCTGCAGTGCTTAGAGGAAAGGACAAAGAACCAGGTTCAGAAAGAAAAGGTCCAAGGGGCAGAATCCAAAGAAGAATAAGTGAGGGCGCCTGGGTGGCTCAGTCGTTGGGCGTCTGCCTTCGGCTCGGGTCGCGGTCCCGGGGTCCTGGGATCGAGCCCCGCATCGGGCTCCCTGCTCGGCGGGAAGCCTGCTCTCCCTCTTCCGCTCCCCCTGCTTGTGTTCCTGCTCTCAATATCTCTGTCTCTGTCAAATAAATAAATAAATAAAATCTTTAAAAAAAAAAAAAGAAGAAGAAGAAGAAGAAGAAGAAGTGAGAGGCTCTGGGCTTCCTGGTGAAGGATGTGCTCCAGATTCAGGCTATTGGGGTTCAAACCTAGCTCTGCCCAGAAAGCTTTGTGTGGCTTTGCTTTGTTGCCTCAATCTGTTCATCTGCTAGACAGGGAAGATAGGGAGTATATTGAGGATTAAATGAATTCATGTCTGTACACCTATCATGGTGTCTTGCACTGAAAACTCTCACTATTACTATTCTTGAGAGGGCCTTGTTGCTGGGATGATTCAACTTAACACAGTTTCTCTGACCCTGCATGGCTCTGTCCAAGGTTCAGAGCCCTAGGGAGTATGCTGGGTCTAGCTAGGGTCACTTACCTACTCCCTTACTTCAGGGGAGGCTGGAGCATCTTGACTGACAACCCCACGGAGACTACCAAACTATGGGGCAGAGTTGATGCCCAACGGAGAATCCAGCAGAAAGGGGAGGGGGCGCTTAGCAGCAAAACTAACCCAGGCCTCCTGCAAATACCCTCATGTGAGGTCCTTAGGAGGATCAGAGACAAGAAGTGCAAAGTACGTGGCACACAGTGGGCCCTTAACTACTGCAGTTCTTCCCAGCTGCTGGCTATTCTCTACCTGGGTGCTCTGGCTTTCTCATTACCATTGCAATATGGATTTGTGATTGCAAAAGGCCCTAAATGTCATGTTTAAGTCATCTGTACTTTATTCTAAGAAACAAGCAGGATGCACCATCTCCTGAAAACCCCATGGCATTTTCAGAGTCCCTGCAGACAATACTCCACATTCCCTAAGCCTCCCAGCTGTGTGACCATGACCCTCAGCTTCCTGTGCATAAAAGGTGGTCACATTTTAGGTTCTGCAGGGCTTAAATGAAATAGTATTTGCAAAGTGCTTAGAACAGTGTCTGGCCCAAGGTAAAAGCTCAATAAATTGTAGCAATTATAATAAATAAAATGAAGTTCAAGAGCCCCATCTCATGATGTTGATAGGAGAAGCAGTTGGAATCAAAGAGGCTGGGACACAAGGCGGTGTCCCAGAAAGAGGTGTCCTTGATTGTAATCACTGCGGGCAATAAGACACTCCTTCAGTCTAAGTCTTACAGTTTTCTGTGAAATAAAGTAACACGAAGGGTACACATTTAATAATAAGATGGAGCCTGATCTCAGAAACATTAAAATATGAAAAGGCGTGTCTTTGAATTTGAGGAAATAAAGTATTGATAATTTAATGTTTCACATAATTAAAGAATGTTCTCCTAGAGTCTATTACCAGTTTCCCAAAACTTAGAACACTATATTGCTTACTTAATGCTAAAAGGGCACTAAGCATAATTTAATCTTTCCTTGAAGCTTTTGAATTTCCTTGAAGGCAAGATCAGCAATTTCAAAATACACTTTTAGATCCTCCAGCTCAATGGTTCTCAACCCTGACTACACATTAGCATCCCCCTGAGAGCTTTTAAAAAATACTGTTGCCTGGGTCCCATTTCAGACCAATTAAATCTGAGTCCCTGGGGGAGGAGCCTGAGCACTAGAATTTTTGAAGTTCCCCCAAGTAATTCTGATGTCCAGAGTGTCTGAGAACGGTTCCTCCTGGCAGCTGCTGAGCCCCCGGAGGGTGCCATCTGTATGTGCAGATGAGGCTGGAGAGGTCTGTAGAGGCTGGGTCATGGAGGGTTTCATACACGTGTAATGAAACAGCTCGCAAATCTAGGGGCTTAAAGCAATGATTTCTTATTTCTCCGGATTCTGTGGGTTGGCTGGGCATTTCTTCTGCAAGTCTCACCTGTGCTCCCTCATGCAGCTGCATTCATTGGGTGGATTGGCTGGAGGCTGGCCTAGCTGGAACAGCTGGACCTCTTTCAACGTGGTATTTCATTCTTGATGTCTTCTCGGCACAGTGCTCTCAGGTTGGTATTCAAAGGTGGGGGGAGCTGGTAGAAGCTGCCAGGTTTTTTAAGGTCTAGCCTTGGGAGTCATGTAATGTTACTTCTGCCTCCTTTCATTGGCCAGAGCAATTCACAAGGCCAGCACAGATTTGAGCACTAGGAAACATAGACTCTGTCTCTTCATAGGAGGCATGGCAAAATCACATTACAAAGGAGTTTGCATTCGACGGGATGAATTTGTGGTCCTATTTTGCAGTCTACCACACAGATGGAAGAGGCTGAAGCCTGGCCTAAAGCAGGGACAGTAGATAGCAGTGAATTCATTCATTCACTCAGTCAGGTAGTCATGCATTCAATCAACATTTATTGAACACTGCCTGTCTACCAGGCACTTTTCTAGGCATTAGGGAGACAGCTGTAACTGACAATGGTAGAGTACTGCTCTTGTGGAGCTTACAATCTATGTAGAGAGGCATACAATCAAACACAAATCAGTGTACCATATAATGTGAAATTCAAAAGTGCTAAGAAGAAACGTAAAGCAGGATAAGGGATTAGAGAGGGCTATTCTAGATGGACTGGTTAAGGAAGCCCTCTTTGGGTAAGTAAAAGCAGCGGAAACCTGAATGAAGTGAACCATACAGATGTTTAGAGATTGGGAGGAAAACAACAAGTGCAAAGGTCCTGAGGCAGTAACATGCTTCATGTTTGAGAAACAGCAAAGAGTTCAATGTGGCTGGGGCACAGTGGGTGAGGGAGAGAGGGAAAAATGATGAGGTCGGAGAGGCAGGCAGGGCCCAGACTGTGTGGGACTTTGCAGAGCATGATAAGGACTTGGGATTTTTACTTCAGCTGTAGGGGAAGAAGCCATTGGGAGATTGTATGCAAGATTGAGCTTTGTTTCCAAAGGCTCATTCTGGCTACTGGGTTGGAAGAGACTGAAAGCAGGGGGAGCCGACTGAAAGGTTACTGCTTGGACAGTAGTTGGAGTGGGGAAAGTGGTACGTTTTGAAGGCACAGCCAATAGAATTTCCTGAAATATTGGATATGGGTCTGGGAGAAGGAGAGATTAAGGAAAAGCCCAAAGCCATTGGCTTGAGCAACTGGGTGAATTGTGGTGCTCTTTACTGAGATAAGGAACTGATGGGTTCAGATGGATCGAAAGTTTGATTTTAGATATGTTAAGTTTGAGATGCCTTTTAGACCTGAGTAAGCAGTTAGCCATTGAGTCTGAAGTCCCGGTTGGAGTTCTAGATATTCAGAAACCCGGGTATTATCAAGGGCTACATCAAATCTTGAGACTGGATGGATCACTTAGGGAAAGAGTTTAACAGTGAGGAGATCTGAAGACTGAGTTCTGAGGCACTGCAACATTCAGAGGTTGGACTAAGGGGGGAGGATCCAGCCCTGGGAGACCAGAGACCAAGAAGGAGGGGCCAGTGAGGTGGAAGATAAGGAGAGGGTGTGGAATCCTGGAAGTCTAGGAAGAGAATGCTTCTAGAGAGAGTGGGATCAAGTGTTGAGTGCTGCTGAGGAGACAGGTAAGCTGAGGTAGAGAAAGAACAAACCATTTGGATTTGGCAACGTGGAAGCCGCTGGTGATCTTAAGATTAAATGGAGCAGAGTGGAGGGGTTTGATCAGGGAATTAGGATAATTGCAGAGAAATGAGGCTCTGGGTGTGTGCATTTAGCTGAAAGTACAGAGTATTTCTCTGTTGTGGAAATAATTTACTAGAAAGGGAAAATTATCAGTGATTTGGGAGAAAGGGGGACAACTGCAGGATCAAAGGGCATGTGATCCAGGGGACCCGGGGAGGAGTTGGCCTCAGGGAGCAGGGGGGACGGTTCTGCCATTGTGTCCGGAGTGGAGGCTGAGCACACGGGCTCCAATGCAGGTAGATGGGAAGTCTTGGCAAGAGGGTGTGGAGAGAGTCAGGAGGCGTTTGGAAAGCAGAGGAGGAATGAAAGCACTCCCTTCAGGATTTAATGCGTCTCCCAGTGAGACCGTCTCTTACCAACAACCTCTCCCAACACCCTATCTGTGCCAGGCCTGGCGCCAGGTGGAGGGGCTTGGGGATGACTCACCCAGTTGCCCCTGCTGATGAGAAGTTCACAGTCTAAGAAGGGAGACAGACCTGTAAATGGACAACTTCAATACAATGTGCTAATAATAAAGACGTGTACAAAGTGTTTTGAGAACAAAGAGGGAATGAGTAACTCTGCCTGGAGGGGTCAGAAAAGACTTCACAGAGGTGAAATTTAAATTAGGCTTCCAGGAGGAGGAGAACATTGTCAGACTGGCTGGAAGAGGAAGGTCTTTCAAGGTGGAAAGAATGGCACACGAGAAAGCCTCAGAGATGAGAAAGATCTATTCCCACATTTCTCGCTTTCCACCTGTCTCTGCTCCCCTCCCCTTTCCCGAGCTGTTGTCTCTCAGGCTTGCTTAGTTCAAGAGGAAATTTTTCTTTTTGGAAAGTTTAATAAACTTCCGTTCAGCCTGTACTGAGTCATGACAAAGGTGTGTTTCACACTTAAACAAACGTCTCAGATGTTATTTTTTGCACTTGAAGAACAAGCTATTTTTAAAGAAATCCAAACTCTCTGGGTCTCAGCAAGGACGAGTTCTGTGACCTGGTTTTAAGAAGTGAGCTTTGGAAAGGGATATAGTGCCCAGCAGGGGCAGACGCGGAAGACCTGGCAATTCTTTCCTTTAAATGTTTCAGTGAGCCAGTAAGTAGTTTCACCTTACTAAGTTTCTCATTTTATCTTGGCTCTCTGGTCTTCTGGAAAGCTCTTGGAGAGCATGCAACAATTACCCAATAACAGAATGAGGGAAGATGAGGCCAGCACTCTCCCAGAGGTGGACTGAGATAGTGGCAGAGAGGACAGAGAGAAGGGGGTGGGTTTGAAAGGGGTTTAAACTGTGCAATGAACGAGGGGAAAAGGCATTTCCCCGTGTTCCAAAAGCGTCGCTGTACCCATCTGTGTAGCTTGCCTGCTCCCTGGATGGCCCATCAGTTGCTTCCCTCCCAGAACATGCATTGCATTCCCCCATGGAGTCTAGTCCCCACTCCCTTGAATCAGGTCTGGCCTGTGACTACTTTGACTGACTGAACACAGGGGAAGGGACACTAGGCCAGTCCCAGGACTAATCTTTAATAGTTTAGAAGAGCTATTGCTGTGAGAAGCCCAAGATATATGAAGAGGCTACATAGGGGTAGTCCAGCTAACATTTTAGCTGAGCTCCCCAGCCAATAACCGTGTCAGGTGCTGAGTACATGAGTGTGCCATCTTGAATGTTCAGCCCACTGAGCCTTCAGATGAATCCAGCCCCAGCTGACATCTGAGTACAAACGCGTGAGTGACCCCAAGTGAGAACGGCCCAGCTGAGCCCAGTCAAGCCACAGGACCATGAGAGACAATGATAAATTGTTGTTTTAAGCCAGTAAATTTTAGGGTGGCTTGTTACACAGGAAGAGCTAACCAGAGTGTCATATATTTTCATCAATCTTTGCTAACACTAGGCACCGTGCTAGATGCTTTTCATTTTAATGCTCATGACAACCTGGAGATAAGTATTATTGTTCTCCTTTTGGAACATGAAATGATGCTCAGAGATGTTTCAGAACCAGCTACATACCACTCCAGCAGGTGTCCCTTAAGTGCTACAGCAGGACACTTTCCTGTTAATGTACATCATTTCATTTCTTCCAACCCTGCCCCTCTTGAGCATGCTAGCTCAGACAGGGCTGCTAGACCACCCAGGCTTTCAGCCCGAAACACCTGGCACTGCCTTTGTATACTTGGTGGAAATGGAAACAGCTCGGATCTTTGAGTCAGGAGACCTGGAGCTCAGTCCCAGTTCTGCTGCGCACTTGCTGTTTTACTTCAGGCAAATCACTTCCCCTCTCTGGGCTTTCAATTCCTTTTCTGAGATAAGGGGACCAGGCTAGAATTGGGCTGTCTCTGAAACCTGAGTAATATATTAATTTCTCCATTTAAAAAGCTTTTTTTTTAAAGATATTTTATTTTGCATTTGACAGAGAGAGAGAGAGTACAAGCAGGGGGAGTGGCAGGCAGAGGGAGAGGGAGAAGCAGGCTCCCTGCTCGGCAGGGAGCCCAATGTGGGGCTCGATCCCAGGACCCCGGGATCATGACCTGAGCCGAAGGCAGACGCTTAACGACTGAGCCACCCAGGCACCCCTAAAAAGCTTTTCTTATAAAAATTTCCAAACATAACCAGATGTAGAGAGCACAGTAAACCTTCATCTAGTTTCAACAATCATTTCTATTTTGTCATACTGTATTTAATCCATGGCTCCACCTTTTTTTTCCCCTTACTGGAGCATGATGTCATAACATCTCACCCCTAAATTAGGGTTGCCAACTTAGTAAATGACAATACAGGACACTCAGTTAAATTGGATAACAATAAGTAATTTTTTAGTACGTTTTGTGCAACCTTGTTGTTATCTTGCAACCCTATCCTTTTTTTTTTTTAAGATTTTATTTATTTATTTGACAGAGAGAGACACAGTGAGAGAGGGAACACAAGCAGGGGGAGTGGGAGAGGGAGAAGCAGGCTTCCCGCCGAGCAGGGAGCCCGATGCGGGGCTCGATCCCAGGACCCTGGGATCATGACCTGAGCCAAAGGCAGACGCTTAACAACTGAGCCACCTGGGTGCCCCGCAACCCTATCTTAAATGCTTCAGTTTGCAGTTTTATTTATTTTTTTTAAAGATTTTTATTTATTTATTTGAGAGAGAGAGAGAGCACAGAGGGAGAATGAGAGGGAGAAGCAGACTCTCCGCCTGGGAGGGAGCCCATGTGGGGCTAAATCCCAGGACCCTGAGACCATGACCTGAGCCAAAGGCAGACGCTCAACAAACTGAGCCATCCAGGTGCACCCAGTTTGCAGTTTTAAAAAGGAAGATTTTATTACACAACTACAAGGCCATGATAACACCTGAAAAAGTCAACAATAATTCCTTACTGGCATTTAATATATAGTATTTATCCAAATTTCCATGTTTGTCTAGAAAATGTCTTTTCACTGGTAGTCTATCCAAATGAGATATAAAGGACGTCCATCATTGTATTTGGTTCTTAAAGCTCTTTTTTTTTTTTTTTTAAGTAATCTCTACACCCAATGTGGGGCTCGAATTTATAACCCTGAGATCAACAGTCCTACACTCCAATACTGAGCCAGCCAGGTGCTCCTGTTTGTTAAAACTCTTAAAGTCACTTGTAATCTAGAACAATCCCTTCTTCCTCCCCTTCCTAAGCCCCAGATTTTCTTTTTTCATGTTACTAACTTATTGAAGTAACTGGGCAGGTTGTTCTGTAGAAGATCACCCGTTCTGAATTTTGCCGATTGTTTCTTTATGGTGTGTCATTTACTTGTTCCTTTTGCCCCTTATTTCCTGCAGATAGGTTTTATTTAAAAGTTTCATTGGATTCAGACTAAACGTTTTTGGCCCAAATAGAGATGCTATGTACTTTAGAATGCACCTTACCAGGAGGCACAGAGTATATGTTCATGTAACTTTTAGTGATGCTAACATTTATCAGTGGATTCAGGGAGTGATACCCTTATTTCTTCATTGTAATTGTAATGTTCCCTATCAATCCTTGGCTCAAAAATTTTACCATCTATTGATGACCATTGCCTAAATCAGGTATATTATTAGGGTTTGCAAAATAGTGATGATCTAATTTTAGCATTCCTTCTGATTTATTAGCTGAAGTTCTTTTGTATAGGACTTTTTCTTATCCTCTGGGGGTATTTGGTTACCTGAAATTTAGTCCATAATAAAAGGCAAAATAAATGCTCAAATTTTATTTTTAAACAGAACCCTCCAGTTTTTACGACATCTCCAAAAGGGAGTTGAATAGCAATGCTGAGATTTCCAACTGAAATTTAAGATTATAAGTTTTTTTACTTAACTCCTTTGATACTATATTTGTATCACTTTTGTCCCAAAAAGTTTGAATCTTAACAGCATTGATGTCATTACTAATATATTTTAACCCATGATAGACATATTTTTTAAAGTAGCAATACTAATATCATTACTAAGACTATTGAGAGTTCAAGATTTCTTTGTTTTTTTTTTCCCTTTATCCTTAGCATATATCTCATTAACGATAGTCAAAAATACTTTGTTTTAAGGTCAATTGGAGTGATTCTTTTTCCTATGTGGTCTTGTTATCAACCTGATATAAAGTTATGTTCATATTTTGGCTTGTTTTTCATTTTAGAGATTATTAAAAAATTTATATGATTTCATGATTTAAATATTTACATGAATCATTTATGAGATTTCAAAGTCAAAGGTATCTAACAAGTCTCATTCAGAGAAGCCTCACCTCCAATCTCTTCCCTTCCACTCTGTTCACTTTCTCCCCTATAGAAACCCTTTTATTTCTAAAGATTTTATTTATTTATTTGACAGAGAGAGAGATAGCGAGAGCAGGAACACAAGCAGGGGGAGTAAGAGAGGGAGAAGCAGCCTTCCCGCTGAGCAGGGAGCCCGATGTGGGACTCGATCCCAGGACCCTGGGATCACGACCTGAGCCGAAGGCAGATGCTTAACGACTGAGCCACCCAGGCGCCCATAGAAACCCTTTTAAAGCTTTCTCCAGCCCAGCACTATTGACATTTTGGGCTGATGATCCTTTGGTATGGAGGGGATGATCCTGTGTATTTTGTTTTAAAGATTTTATTTATTTGACAGAGAGAAAGAGGGAGAGAGAGCATAAGCAGGGGGAATGGCAGGCAGAGGGAGAGGGAGAAACAGGCTCTTGGCTGAGCCGAGAGCCTGATGTGGGACTCAAACCCAGGACCCTGGGATTATGACCTGAGCCAAAGGCAGACACTTAACCGACTAAGCCACCCAGGTGCCCTGATGATCCTGTGTATTGAAGGATGTTTGGCAGCATCCCTGGTCCCTACTTACTAGATGCCAGTTGTTACAACTAAAAATGTCTCTAGACCTTGTTGAATGTATGTGTGTATAGGGGCCATAATTACACCTCATTGAGAATCACCATTTTATTTTATTTTATTTATTTATTTTTAAAGATTTTATTTATTTATTTGACAGAGAGATAGAGAGAGAGCACAAGCAGGCAGAGAGGCTGGCAGAGGGAGAGGGAGAAGCTGGCTCTCTGCTGAGCAGGGAGTCTGATGTGGGGCTTGATCCTAGGACCCTGGGATCATGACCTGAGCCAAAGGCAGCCGCTTAACCGATTGAGCCACCCAGGTGCCCTGAGAATCACCATTTTATTTATTTATTTTTTAAAAGATTTTATTTGTTTATTTGACAGAGAGATAGCGACAGCAGGAATACAAGCAGGGGGAGTGGGAGAGGGAGAAGCAGGCTTCCTGTTGAGCAGGGAGCCCCGATGCGGGGCTTGATCCCAGGACTCTGGGATCATGACCTGAGCCGAAGGCAGATGCTTAATGACTGAGCCACCCAGGCGCCCCGAGAATCACCATTTTAAAGGAGACAGTTTACTGGCTTGAAAATCTGACCCCTGACCTAAGATATCTGCATTTAGCATTAAAATTGTCACTTTAGGCAGTCACTTTTGCACCAATACGAGCACTAAATTTGGGGTGCCAGG
Organism: Eumetopias jubatus; assembly: GCF_037043125.1. Classification (NCBI taxonomy): domain Eukaryota; kingdom Metazoa; phylum Chordata; class Mammalia; order Carnivora; family Otariidae; genus Eumetopias; species Eumetopias jubatus. Next base: position 83,540,425 of record NW_028274821.1, on the reverse strand, counting down.
AATCATTTACAAGGCGGCTGTCCCATTGATCCAGAATATACTTATTATTATTGGTAGATTGTAACTGAAACCTCGACACACATGTAGAAACTTCTTATAACTTATGACCCGTATAAATGTGTCCACCGAGAGAACCAGACACCTCTGTACTTTCCCTGCTTTGTCATTTCTTAGGGCTTTCCTGCTGTCTGAAAGCTTTTGCTCTAAAAGCGTAGAAGCTTGCTTTTCAAACTGGGATGGACAGGTTAGTAATTGAGAGCACCGAGCTGAATCCCAAGTCTCCAACTTATCGGCTCTGTGACGTAGTGCAAGTGACTTACCCTCTTGGAGCCTTAGTCTCTCCAATGATAAATGAAGACAAAAATTGTACCTACTTCATAGGATTGTTGCAAGGATTAGAGACATAATGCATGGTAAGTGCTTAATATACTGCCTGGTGTATAATAAGAGCTTAATAAATGTTGGCTGTTAGTATAATTACCACCAGGGCTAGGTGGTGGTGTGCCAGGAAATACTCAGAGCCACAGGACAGATCAGGAGCACCTTCCTGAAGTGTGAATGTCTACTTGAGGAATTGGAAAAATGGGCTTTGAATTTTTCTCCTAAAGGGAAGTAATCAAAACATTATTTGCCTGTTAAAACAAACATGGGGATAGAAGGTACCGTTTGCATGGATTTTAGAGATAAAACATGAGACTTCAGAGAAATTTTGTGCTTGAGGCTGATGAATTTGGGCCTCATCCCCACACCTTCAGAGAGGCTGTCTCCATCTCCTCTTGCTGTGAGACAGTTTTGGTGGGAGAGTTTCAGCAGGAGCTCTGGGCTGTTGTGCATTTTTGGCTGATTAAAGTATCGGTGATATTAGAAGAAATCCTGTAAGAAGTGGGAACTTCCTGACCAGGAATCCCTGCTACCTTCTTGTCTTCTTTGGGGTTTGTTCCCTGAGGAAGGGGAATGGGAAAATATTCATTCAGTAAATATTTATTAAGTGACTACTATATGCCTGGCAGGATTCAAAGGCATACAAGTAGAACAAATCAAACAGTCTGCCTACATGAAACCTTCAGCTTACTGATCATTCAAAATCAGTAGCTACCAGCTATCAGTAGCCTCGATAAAGGAACTGAAATGGGGGACAGTAGGGGCAATGTGTTTGAGGTTTAGGGGAAAGATCTGGAAGTTACGGACAGTCCAGTAGCATGTGAGACATCCAGATAGAAATCCTGAGTAGGCCGTTGCATGAGAGTCTAGAGCCATAATTCTCACATGGGCCTTTTAGACATTTGTGGTGGAGTTTGGGTAGTCATAATGGCATTTCCTGGGGGGAAGCCAGGAATGCCAGATGTCCCTCCCTGCATGGATAGTACTGCACGACCTTTGAATGTCGCACTGGACATTTATGTAGGGGAAAGTCTTCTGTGCAATGATCTGAGCCTAACAACTAACTCCAATTTTCATACAGAGACAAAATATATTCTAGTGTGATTTTCTATTCCAGGGAGGCAAATACTATGCAAGGTGAATGAAGATTATACCTTATTGTGCTCAAGACTCTACCAAGAGTTATTCACCATTTCCGAAAATCAGGTCACCAATAGTGATTCTGTTGTGGTATTCTAATCTTCAATTGGTATCTGTAGCTATTGATCTTGGGTCAATGCTTCTCAACTGTAAGGTGCATGGGATCACCTTTGAATCTGTTTCTTCCCTCCCTCCCTTAGAATGGAAAAGATTATTTGGGCAATAGAATCTAAAGAATCTAGTAGGGAAAGGAGAGGCTGACATAACAGAGAGTGGTGGATTAAAGAGTAAACTTCCTTAGAGGGTAGGAAAGGGCATCCAGGTCCAGGAAAAGGACTTGGTCTTTGGTGAGAGGGCTGATTTTTTGTAAAAGGAGGGAAGGAAGGAATGGCTGGAGATGCATAGGTAGATTTAGAAACATGGTGGCAAGTTGAAGGATGTTACATCCCCTGTGTTCTACCCTTCACCCACAGCATGACTAGCCACCCTTCTGTCTTCAGCTTCTTTCTGTAGAGCTGGCCTATGGTAGGGAGAGGGGTAGGGAAATGAAGGATAGGGAGACCAGATTGACCTCTCTATTCCCAGGGCAACTGCTTTGAAAATAATATACAAGTAAGGTATTATTGCTATTATTACTACGATAATATGGTTATCATTCCTCTAGATCAGCGCTAACTAATAGGACTTTCTGCAATGACAGAAATGTTTTATTTGTTTGTATTTTCAATTTAATTCAATTTTTTAAAGATTTTTTTAAGAGATTTTATTTATTTATTTGACAGAGAGAGACACAGAGAGAGAGGGAACCAAGCAGGGGGAATGGGAGAGGGAGAAGCAGGCTTCCCATGAAGCAGGGAGCCCGATGCAGGGCTTGATCCCAGGACCCTGGGATCACGACCTGAGCCGAAGGCAGAAAGCTTAACGACTGAGCCACGCAGGCGCCCCAAGATTTTGTTTTTAAGTAATCTCTCCACCCAATGTGGGGCTCGAACTTACAACACTGAGATCAAGAGTCACATGCTTGGGGTGCCTGGGTGGCTCAGTTGGTTGAACATCTGACTTCAGCTCAGGAGCCCCACTCTGGCTCCGTGCTCAGCGGGGAGTCTGCTTGTCACTTTCCTTCTGCCCTCCCTCCGCCTGCACCCCCCCATGCTCTCTCTCTCAAATAAGTAAATAAAATCTTAAAAAAAAAAAAAGAGTTGCATGCTCTACTGACTGAGTCATCCAGGTACCCCTATTTAATTTTAATTTATTTAAATTTAAATAGCCACATGTGGCTAGTATCTCTTGTATCAGAGAGTATAGTGTTGCATGTTTTCTGCCTCTATCTCAATGTGGTTCTTCAAAGATGATCACCCTCTATAGAGGGCAGTAGCTCTGGGGACCAAGAGCACTGGGCTAGAAGTCAGACCAGAGTTCAATTTCAGCTGTGCCCTTTCCTGGCTTGGTGTCTCTGGGCAATTCACTTCCTTATCTAGGCTTCAATTTCCTCTGTTTTCTTCTCTTCAGTGGGGAGATGTGAGGGTCCAAAGAGCTAAGGGAGGTCGGGCACCAGGAACTGGGAAGGGCTGCCCACTGCTCTCACAAATTACCAATCCAACTCCCTTTACCAAGCACCTTTTATTAAAAAAAAAAAAAAGAAGAAGAAAGAAAGATTTTTAAAGTCTATTTGACAGAGAGAGAGAGCACAAACAGGCGGAGCTGTAGGCAGAGGGAGAAGCAGACTCCCCACTGAGTGGAGAGCCTGACACGGGACTCTCAATCCCAGGACTCTGAGATCATGACCTAAGCCGAAGGCAGACACTTAACCAACTGAGCCACCCAGGCGTCCCTACCAAGCACCTTTTGTAAAAATGGCAGAGTGACGTGCCAAGTGTATGTTCCAAAGATGCCTCTTCAGAGAGCCTTAGAGAACCCCATCTATCCCCCTCTGTTGGCTGTTCCCTTCTCTGTGGGCCATTCAGTGTTATTTGAGCAATGTACACTGGCGTCTAGGCCACGGCGATAGGGCAGTGTAGCTGTTTTCTTGCTTTTGTATCTACTAGCAGGTAGTAGGTTCTCGGTAAATATTTGTATAATGAATGGATGAAACAACAAGTGCTAGTATTTGAATTTAGGTGTGATTTTAAAGCTCATCGAGTTCTATAACTTTACAATATCTAGTACCTTACCATATTTATAACTGGAAATACTGGAAAAAGACCCAAATACCCAACATAGGGTCTTGGTTTAATTAAAGGATTCTTAAGATACATTATGCAAGAGAGTGTTCAGTAACATAAAAAGAGGTGTATTTATATTGTTAAGTTAAAAAAAAAATCAAAACTGAAGGTATACTATAATCTCACTTTGTAAAAGTTATATATATTTATATGCACAGGACAAATTTGGAGCAATAAATGTAATATTAATATATATAATTAATATGAATATGATTACTATCACTAGGTGGGATTACGAGGTAAAAACACTTTTTTTCTAAAACATCTATTTGATTTAAAAAAATGTATCTAATATATCCAGAAAAAGCAAAAATATAGAGACAGAATAGATTAGTGGTTGCCTGTGGCTGGGAGTGGGAATGGGATTAACAGTAAATGGGTCTGAGGGGTTTTATGGGGCATCCATAAATGTTCTAAAACCAACATACTGATGTTGCACCGCTTGGTAACATTACTAAAAATCCTTGATCTGTGCTCTTGAAATGCTTGAGTTTTAGGATATGTAAACATACCTCAATAATATTTAAAAATGTGTTATTTATATATTTATTTTGGTTATATACATGATTCTTAAATAATTAAACCAATGCAGAAGTATTCAAAGTGCCCATCCCCACCCCTAGCTCTACTTTCGAGGCATAACAGTAGTAGTTGGTGTTTAACACTTTCTAGCCTTTTTCTACGCAAAATCCAAGTATAACATACACATCATAGACATGTAATTTTTTTGCAATTTTCTTCTCTCTCTGGACATATACTGTAAGACATGAAAAAGTTAATGGTAACTGCCCTGGGACGTGGGATTAGGGGTAGAGGGAGTAGAGTGAGAGGCACACTTGAAATTTTTAGTTTCTTTACTTTTATATCATTTGCATGTTTTTTGGTCAGGAATGTTGGAGTTATAAACCCAATAAAGATATTGGAATAAGTGACAGCAATGAGTGTTTAATGCTGTGCAGTCTACCTACTTAAAACAATTTAGAAATTGACCTAATGCCAGGCACTATACTGAGTGCCTGAGATATACTGCCTCATTGAATCCTTATAACGAGGTATGCAATATTATGGTCCCACTTGACAGATGAGTTAACTAAGACCTAGAGAGACTGATTTTCCAAGGTCACACAGCTAGTGTGCACAGAACCCAGACCTTTATACAGCAGCGTCTCTTTTCCTCCAGATTCATGTTCCTCTTGGAAAGCCCAGCTTTAATGACCTCATTGCATGGGTATGTGCAGTCCTCCCTAACCCAATCAAGTCCTCAAGGTGCTTACAGTCCAGGGAGGTGACAATTACAATCTAGTGCTCTAACAGTGCCTGGTTTAATGAGCTATATCCAAAGCGCAGGAATTTGGACAATGTGTCTGAAGCAGCCAAAGAAGTTTTGAGAGAATACATTCTGAGTTGACTAAGAACCCCGAGGAGTCTTCCAGGAGGGTAAAGAAAGGTGAGGGTGATTGGAAGTGGGGACAGGGTGTAGAAAGGGATTTGGGGCCTAGCCCCTGGCTCAGGCGGCTCAGAAGTGTTACAGACTCTGGCAACTACAGTGCTGAAGTTCAGTGTAGCTGGAGAGTGAAGTTGGCCTGAAGGAGGGGCAAAGGGAAGGGCATGTACCTTGAAACTTAAGGCCAGATCACCAAAACTTTTTAAGTTGAGTTAGAGTATTCAAACTTCATCTTACAAATTAAGCAGAGCTGTTAAAACATTTGAATCTGGCATGTTACAAAACTGGGAAGAGGCCCAGAAGGGGTTGTTATGGGAGATCCCTCCTGGACCCCCAGCTCTCCAAATCCTATGGCTGGGCGGTCGGGTTGTTTCCCACCCCAGGCTGGGATTTCCTTTAGGGCAAGGACCTTGTCTCGTTCACTTGTGCAGCCTAACACCCAGCACAGCACCTGGCATGCAGCAGGTACTCAGTAAGGGGCCGAACTGGCTGGCAGAATGCTGTACCAAAAAAGTAAAACTTAATTTCTTCCTTAGCACTGCCCAGACAGGTGTTCAGCCAAAATCTGACACAAAATAAGGAGGTCAGAGTGGTCCTGGCCTCAAACTCAATCCCAGGTAGGTCCATTGGGTGGGAAAAGGAGAGGTAGGTGGTTGCTGACTAAGCTGCAACTTCTGTTCCATGCCTGCTATGTGCTGAAAGAATTCACACCTATTGTCTTTTTCCATCTCTCCAACAGCTTCTAAATCGGAATTATTGTCCTAGTTTCCCTATCATAAAACTGACGATCAGAATGGTTCTCTAATTTGGTCAAGGTCACACAGCTGGTAAGTGTAGCAGGGGCGGAGGCGGGGAGAGAACCTCTTACCAAGTCAAAGCCCACTGGCCTCCCCGTCCTCCACCTGGGGAGGCGTTGAACAGCCTACTCCGCTGCTTAACCTCTGGGGTTGGGGGGGGGTCACTCTCCACAGGGGCGCGGGGCGGGAGAGGCCGGCTAGCAGTGGCATCCGGGAGCCGCTCCCAGATTCGGAAGTTACGAAGTTTCCGTGCATTTCTCTTGCCTCTCTGAGCAGCTCGTCCCCGCTCCGCAGCAGTTACGCTGTTAGCGCAGCGGGGCTCAGGTGCTGCAGCGGGCGGGGGCCTGGCGCCGGGAGAAAGGCGGGGACGCAGCTTACGTAAGCGTCCGCTCGCAGGTGCATGCAGCCTCCACCAGCGTGTGGTTCCTGCGCGCTCCCAGGTGCGCAGTTGGCGCAGGCGGCGGCGCGGCACGGCGCCGGCGGGCGCTGGCCGGCGCTCTCAGGTACGGCAGAGTGCGCGTGGAGGGGGCGCGCGGCGAGCGAGGGGGCGGGCTTTCCGTTCCCCAGCAGCCGCGGGCCCGCCCCCCGTATCGGCCAATGGGCGCGCTGGGCGGTGTCACGTGCTCGCCGCCGCCGCCGCCGCCGCCGAAGCGGAGACCGGAGCCGCGAGCGCCACCAGTGCAGCAGCCGCCGCAGCCGCCGCCGCTGGGCTGAGGAGCCGGAGACGCGGGCGGACGAGGTGGCGGCGGCGGCGGAGCGGGAGCGGGGACCGGGCGCGGGCAGAGCGCGGCGGCGCGGGTAGGCTGCGGCGGCGGGGTAGGCGCCTGCGCGGCGGGCCGTCCCGGGCGGGCGGCGGTTAAGGCGGCGGTTGAGGCGGTTGGCGGAGCCGGCCAGGGCCCCGCATTGTTTGTTGTGCGTCCTTAGCAGCGGCGGCAGCGGCCGCGGCGGCCCCGGCGGAGAACAGGGAGCAATCCCGGCCCCCGTGGCTCCGGCATTGTGGCCGCCGCTGCGGTGCCCCGGCCGCTTCGGGCAAGGGCAGCGGGCAGCCTTCCTCACCTTCGGGGGGACGGGGTCCCGGCCCCGAGTGAGGGGAGGGCGTGGGCAGCGTGGGGGGACCCGGCGCCCTGGGTCTCGGTAGGATGGAGGGCGAGGGGCTCCGGGCAGGTGTTGGAGGACATTGGGGGCAGGGGCCGGGAGCGAGGCTTGGGGGGCTGGCGGAGGGTGTGGGCAGACTTGGGGGAGAATGAAGGGTGGAGGGATCCGGCCCAACGGAGCGGGAGGGCCTTCAGGCAGGTTCGGGGGCCCAATGGGGCCAGGGCGAGTGCGAGAGGGATGGAGGACATTCAGGCGGGTGGGGGGCAGTCTGTAGGGGTTCGGGAGGGTGTGAGGGAGGCTTTGGGGAGGGTAGAGGCGAGCGTGATGGGAATGGAAGGAGGAAATTAGGGACTCGAGGGAGGAGTGGAAGAAGCGGATGTCCCGGTCGGGGCTGCGTGTGAGGGGCAGGGAGTGGGGGCAGATTTAAGGAAGGCCACCGGACAAATGTGAAGGGAAATGTGGAGGAAGATGTGCAGGTAGGGGGAAGTGTGGTGGGGAGAGAGGGACGGAGGTGTCTAGGGGTCTCTGGAGTGATGGTGAGGGAAATGGAGGTTTGCAGGGAGGAGGTGTGTGTGAGGGTAGGCCCAGAGGCTTCAGGAGACCTGTGAAGGATGTGAGGACTGTATCTCGCCAAGAGGTGTGTAGGGAAGACAAGAGGGAAGCAGGAGGGTGTTGAGGCTGGACACGTGGGACATGCGGAGGGAGGGCGTGTTGTGGGGGGGGAGAAGACAGGTGTCTCACTGGTGAGTGGTGCTCAGGGGAGAACCGTATGGGGGCGGGGGAGGTGATTGGAGCAGGGCCGGAGTTTGAGAGAAGTGAGGACAGTGGAGTGGGGTGATGGGGATGGACAGGAGCTGTGCAGGGTGTTTAGTGGGTAGCAGATGTGAGTGAAATGGACAGTGTTCTTATGGGAAGTGTAGATGTAGGTAGGGGAAGTAAAAATGTAGGTGGGGGAGCAGCAAGATAGGAAACTCTGGGGTTGGGGAGACATTGCAGAGGACAGGTGGAGTGTAGTATGTGTGAGGTAGAGGGCCAAAGGGGTAGGGGGTGAGGGAAGTGTTCTTGGAGGGGCAGGTGAAGTATGAAAACAGATGGAAGGAAATGTTTTGGGGGCAGAAGTGTGGAGGGAAGTTAGGGAGAAGAAGGGGTGGGGGGTGGTACGTGTGTGAAGGGAAATCAGTAGAGGGAGGTAGTAGGGGATAGGTTGGAAGGGGAAGGATGCAGGTCTAGAGTACATACAGTGTGTAGAGGGAGGGAAGCATAGCTTGGGGGTGCTAGATTTTGTCTGGTAGAGAAGTGGACAGGCAGGAAAGAGGAAGAAGGGGGGGAAACAGGATATTTTTGGGTAGAGGACGTAGAAGAATGCATAGTAGTACATAATGGGGTAAAAGACAGGCAAGGTAGGGAGGTGTGTGAATGTGTCTGTGACTAGAAAGGGATAGGTTGTGTATTGGATTGTGGTGGTAGGGGAAGCAGGTTGTCCAGGTTTAGGGGCAGGAAATGACTGTTCAGGTTTGAGAGAGTTAGGAAAACAGGTTGCTTAAAAGAGAATGGAAGGAGCAGGAGCAGGGTGCCAAAGAGTGGGGAGAGACTGGCAAACTTTGAGTCTTGAGAGATTAAGGGGGTTCAGAAATTTTAGGTCACTGGAAATAAAAGAAAAGGCAGAGTGCAGAAGTTGAAAAAACAAAAACCAAAACAAAACTAAAGAGAGGGGATTACATTCTGTATGTAGAGCTGAAGAGTGTGTGTGGTGTGTGTATGTGGATCCTGGAATGATATTAATGAAAAATGGAGGACATTAAACCCTGTACATATTTGGAAGTTCATGCCTCTAGGATCAGAAAAATCAAGGAGCCCGATTTTAGTTCCAGAACTCTGTGAATGGGGAAGGGATAAGGGAGAGCTGAGTAGTACACACTCCCAAGTTTGGAGGAGGTATGCGGTGGGATATTGTCCTAGTGCATTGCACTGACAAATGTGCAGATGGAAGAGCCATACAGGGTTGTGTGGAGTGCACCACAACTGAATAGAAATAGGATTGCAGCAGGTGCAGGGCAGATGCCTTTGTGAAGATATTGCGAGAGAGCAGGGCCCAGTGTCTGTAGCATTTGAAGGCTGTATCAGGGAGGAAAGGATACCTTGGTGCAGTGTCTCAGCTACCCTGGTGCTTTCTGGGTAATGGGGTAGTTTTCAGGCTTTGAGTGATGTAATATCTGAGTCCCATGCTAGAGGCAGACAGAGGTAATGTACATCCAGCTCCTAAATGTAGCAGGAATGGAGATCTGCGATTCTTTAACTCTCTTTCAAGGTTGCAAATAACTGATCCTAGCTTGTCGGCTTTTTCTCCCAAATAGTTCAAGTAAAATTTGGTTGGAGGCTTTTGGATTTTCTGGTATTGTGATTTGAGTTATGGAGTGTAGTGTTAGCTTTATTGAGGCAAGACTTTTGGGGTTGTGTGGACATACAGCCAATCAGCTTGCCAGACACATAGGAAATAACCTTCAGGGGTTTGAGCACAGATATTTCAGTGCAGGTCTCATTCAGTGTTCTGTGGCTTGTGTTAGATTCTTTGGGATTTGGAAGGATTAAGGAAACTGCTTTGAGACTGCCTTAGTAAGCAGGGTTTTCTAGAATCTTAGAAAATGATTTCCCTTTTGACAGTTGAAAATTCAGTCTTGTCAGATTTTGCAAAAAAATTATTATTTGTCGTGTTGCAGAAATAACTTCAATTATCGCTTTGTGGGCTTCATGTAGTGTGTAATGTAGTACCTAGTATGATTTCAAGTAAAAGGTCTGCTTTGATACCTTGGGAAGCTTTCTGGTTTGATTAGTTTTCTCCTTTTGTCAGTTTAGGAAGTATCTTAATGCGGCCATTGTAAGTTCAAATAATAAGTTTGAGTGGAAGTGGGAATCTTGCCTAAACATAATGAGGGCTTAGCAGAACAACACATTTTAAGTAATCTGAATCTGTAAATATAAATATTTAAAAAATAACCTGGGAGCTCATCATTTTTAAAATCCAAATTTAGGGGCGTCTGGGTGGCTCAGATGGTTAAGCATCTGCCTTCAGCTTGGGTCATGATCCCAGGGTCCTGGGATCGAGCCCCATGTCAGGCTCCCTGCTCAGTGGGGAGCCTGCTTGTCCCTCTCCCTCTGCCATTCCCTCCCCTTATGCTCTCTGGCTCTGTCTCTCTGTCAAATAAATACATAGAATCTTTAAAAATAAAATAAAATAAAATCCACATTTAAAGTGCATCATGAAGGCAACAAAATAATGTTCTGAAGGCATTGCTGTAAGATTTTATTTTGGAGGGAAAGGTTTTGAAGCATAATAATACATTTCATTGAAATTCTTTGCAGTATTTTGAGATTTGATATATGTGTAGGATATGGTTATAAGGAGCATGTTTGGCCTCTTTGGCTCCCTGGCAGAGAATTTGAGCAGTAGGATATAAGATGAATAGAGTGACCTTTGAAAATTCTCTCCCATATGGCTATTGTTTCCTCCTTGCATTTTTTAAGTCCATTGTGTTAGTTCATTTTATTGATTTGGGGCAAGCAGTATTTTCTTGCTCAGAATACTCAATTCTGGCACAGTGTTCTGATTATATGTATTGTTCTGTGAAGTTCCATGGTTTGGGATAGTTAGTAGGCACTTGAAAATACTGTCCTAAGTTCATGAACCAAGGAAAGCAGGTTATTTAGACTTTGTAGGCTAAATAATTGGGTCTGGTTTTATTTTCACTGCTGACTTGCTGGACAAGATACTTAATCCCTTTGTGCTTGTTTTCCTCCAGAAACCTGACTCTGTCTACCTCCCATGAGAATTGAGATGGTTTATATAAAACAAGTATAAGTCTTTCAGGAAGATTAGAACTATGTAAATATGGGGATAGATGTTATTTCCTTAGCTCCTTTTTTCTTTTTATTTTGGTCAAATAATAATTGGTGCAGAATTTGGCAGTAGGTGGGTTAATTTGTAGTGAGAAACTTGGATAGAGATGAAACTTTTCTGAATGTCAGAGATGTCTGCAAATTGAAGTTTGTTCATTCTTTGCTCTACTGTCTCCTTATCTTTTCTGGCTCATTTCTTGTAGTTGAGTGTTGGTGCCGATTTGAATTCTTGAGTATGAGCAGAAGATCGTGAGAGACATTCTGCATTGTGGCTATAGCCTGAGATGGCTTCTAAGCATGAATTTCCAGAGATGAGCACTTCTCTCATTCAGTGAATTCACTTCCTAAATCAGGAATAGTAAATACATTTTCCTGTGTCTTTTGGAGAAAATCAACTAATTCTAAGTGACTTGAACAGAAAAATAGAGCTATCCCTCTTCTAGTGGCATTAAACTTCCTCCTTTAGATTTATTGAATACTTTTTCCTTTTTAAAATTTTAGTTCTCAAAGACCCATCCTTTTGACATTTCCAAGCCTATTGACAGGTTATGCGCTATTTGAGGAGGAATGATATTTAAATGCTTTAAAAATGTTTGTTAGTTGTAAAAAGCCTCTAGATGCTGGTTATGATTGACATTGCAAAAACGTAAATAGTAAGACATTTTAGACATTAATTTGCTTGAGCTTGGTAATACCCAGCCCTGATAGTAGTCTTTTGTGCTAGCTGATCTTTTTTTTTTTTCTTTTGAAGATTTTATTTTATTTTAAAGATTTATTTATTTTGGGGGGGGAGAGCGAGCAAGCGAGCGGGGGGGGGAGGGGTGGAAGGAAAGGGAGAGAGAATCTCAGACTCCCCAGTGAGTGAGAAGCCCAACATGGGGCTCAGTCTTAGGACCCTGAGATCATGACCTGAGCTGAAACCGAGAGTTGGATGCCCAACTGACCGAGCCAGTCAGGCTCCCCTTTAAAGATTTGATTTTTGGGGGCACCTGGGTGGCTCAGTTGGTTAGGCGGCTGCTTTCGGCTCGGGTCATGATCCCAGGGTCCTGGGATCAAGCCCCACGTCGGGCTCCCTGCTCGGTGGGGAGCCTGCTTCTCCCTCTCCCTCTGCCTGCCTCTCTGCCTACTTGTTCTCTCTCTGTATTTCTCTGCCAAATAAATAGGTAGAGTCTTTAAAAAAAAATAAAGATTTGATTTTTGGGGCGCCTGGGTAGCTCAGTTGTTAGGCGTCTGGCGTTGGGCCCCGCATCGGGCTCCTTGCTCAGTGGGAAGCCTGCTTATCCCTCTCCCACTCCCCCTGCTGTTTTCCCTCTCTTGCTGTGTCTCTCTCTGTCAAATAAATAAATAAAATCTTAAAAAAAAAAGATTTGATTTTTAAGTGATCTCCATACCCAACGTGGGGCTCAAACCCACAACCCCAAGACCAAGAGCCACTTGCTCCACCAGCTGAGCCGGCCAGGCGCCCAGCTGATCTATTCTTAATAGTTTACTCTCTTATATAACAAGTTTGGACCTCCATTACCCATCTTACTGCTCTTACTGTTTTCATTTGTTTTGCATAGCTCTTCTTATTGGAAAATTGGTTGTTTTTTAAAATTTGTTCAGCTGTAGAAAAAGTGTTTCTGACAGGTAATTATGAGAGGCTTCATAATCCAGTCTAATTTTAGAAAACTTTATGGGGAAATGTAAGTTAAATTTATATGTCAGTTAAAACAGGTAAGAATGAAGTGATGAGGCCAGATTAGTGGTGATATAAATATTTAAATGGTTTAAGCCTGAAAGATCTGCAAGTCTGTAACTTTTAGGTCTTGCATTGAATAATGAGGTAACCACATGACCTGATTTGTCACTTTCATGCCTAATTTGATGTATTTCTTGTTTTAAGCGTCCTTGAAATACATCATTTTTGAGAAGTATGGTGTCTGTCTCAAAAAAGACATTCCATATATTTGTGTTGCTGAGTAAATGAATGCCATCCTAAGTTTTAGTTATTTGATATTAAAATTCTCTTAACTTCTGACATAACTAACACTGTGTCGAACATCTGCTTTCTTGAGTTAACTTTAGCACAACTCGAAAGGGTATAGTTGATTATATCAATAATAAAATCACAGCCTTGCATTGTGTGACTTCATGGTTCATTTCCATTTGAAGAGTGAGAATTCTGCCGCGGGTTGTGTAATAAATTCTGAGGCGTTTCTAGGTCATGGATAAGATGTAGTTTCTTACTGCACCTGCAGAATTTCCTGTTCTTTGCAGTTTTCCAGGTACCAGGACTTTTCACGATACCCTATTAGGCAGATCAGCATTTTGTTAAAAATTGAATTTAACCATATTAATACTATTGACATAAGGCAAATAGTAATTGTCCTGAAAGACCCTGTTTAGATTTTTTTTTTTAATTATGCCTACCTGTCCTACCAGTTTAATTCAACAAACATGCATTGACTTTTGGCTCAAAGGCACATTTTGTGCCAGACCTAAGATTTCTTAGTAGGGCTCTATAATACTGTTTTCAGTAAAGAATAGATCCTTCCCTAGATAGATTGGCCCTTAATGTGCAAATGGAGTCTATAACTTTGGTTACCTAGGTAGTGACCTGGTAAAGAGGTGGTTTGTTTCTAACAGTTAAGATGGAGGCAGTTTATTCTTATGATGTTTATAATTCCAAGTAAATATAAAACTCAGGGGCACCTGGGTGGCTCAGTCTTTAAGCGTCTGCCTTCGGCTCAGGTCATGATCCCAGGGTCCTGGGATCGAGCCCTGCATTGGTCTCCCTGCTCGGTGGGAAGCCTGCTTCTCCCTCTCCCACTCCCCCTGCTTGTGTTTCCTCTCTCGCTGTCTGTCTCTCTGTCAAATAAATAAAATCTTAAAAAAAAAACCTCAAACATTGCATCTAATCCTAGGCTTTTGTACAACTTAGACAAACTACATTTTTACATAATGAAGTATAGGGTACTGGGTTAGCTCTTATCTTAACTCTGGACAATTGAGTTTTAGTTAGCAAAGCTAGTGAACTAGAGGCGAAAGGTGTTACAGTTTTGATAATATAGGTTAGCAGCTGGAGAGAATAACATTTGGAACCCTTGGTATGTATATTTTCAGTTATTTTTGAAGCAAGCTGTAAATAAACTTTTAATGTCAAGGTTAGTATGGAAGAACAGATATCAAGTATATTAGTGATGAGGCTTTTGAAAAGATGGTATCTTAAAGATAATTATTAACTGTGATGCTCTTTGATATGCCAGCTTTGTGGTAAATGTGGAGTTACACAAAATTGGCTTTTGAGGGGCACCTGGCTGGCCTAGTGGATAGAGCATGTGACTCTTGATCACAGGGTTGTTAAGTTCCAGCCCCATGTTGGGTGTAGAGATTACTTAAAAAATAAAATCTCCAAAACTGACTTTGGTCAGTATTATTGTTTGATAGTGTTCTTTATTTCTAGCGCTCAGGGTTCACATACCTGGACTTTGGTCCCTGTGGGAGTATAAAGTAGGTGAACAGGAGAGTGTTACATTTAGAGAAATGGAGGCACAGAGTTGACTCTAGAGCAGAGATAGGCAGACTTTCAGAACACCCTTTCAGAGATTCCTGTTGGTTCCCAAATTTGGCCAGGAAGGTTGATGGCTGGGCAAATTTGAAATCTGCTTCTTTTAGTCAAGTCTTTTCAAGGACTGCCTGCAGTAATATGTGGCCTTCCTAGGAAATTTGGGGCTCCAGGGTTATGCAGTAGTAATGAATTTGAAGAAAAGGGCTAGTACTTGGGTGGACTCTCCTTTTAGGTTATTTCTAGAGATGATCCTGTGTGCAACCTTGACTGCTGTAATGGGTAGTACAATGTTGTTGACACCAGAAGACTTGGCTTTGAGGTCTGATCCTGTTATTTACTAGTTGTAGTTCTCTCTCCTTATGTATAAAATTGGAATAAAACCCCTAAATTACAGTTACAGTGAGGATTAAAGAAGAAAACTGTAAGCTCTGAAGCACATAACATTTTTTTTTGAAGGGAGGACTGAAGAAGAAATTAGGGGCACACTTTGTAGTAATGAGAAAAATTTGACCCAGAAGCACCTGGATTTTTATTTTTTTTTTTACCATGGCATGTTCAGATGTACATGAAAGAGAACAGTACAATGAACTTTCATGTACCCGTCAACTAGCTTCAATAATTACCAGCATTTTGCTGCTTTTGTTTCATCTACCCCTCACTCACAATTACTTTCTGTTGTTTTTGTTGGAATATTTACAGTAAATCTTAGACATCATATGCTTTCATCCATAAATACTTCAGTATGTATTTCTAATAGATAGGAACCTAAAAAAAGGTATAACCACAAAACTTTTAACTGTCTACGGTAACTATAATTCCTTATCTAATGCTCAGGAGGAGCTGGATTTGAAACATAGCTCTACCACTCACCAGCTTTGTGTGTTAATCAAATTACTTGCTCTCTCTGAGCTTCTGGTTCCTTATCTGTAACATAAAGATAATACCTCATGAAGTTATTTTGAGCTTAAATGAAATAACATATAAAAGGCCTAACATGAATGTTCTCAGTAAATGGCCCAGCCTCCCTTCTGAGCTTCCTATGGCATGTGAATTAGGATTATGGGCTGCCCTCCTTCCTTCTTTAGTATCACAAAGAACAATAGTACTCTGGAATTACTGCCCACTAAGCTAGTGAAATTTCTCTTCATTGGGCTGTTTGACTCTTTTGGTGAAATTCTATAGCAGTTGAAATCATGTCTGTTCTCCCCCTCTCTCCTGCAACATTATTATTCTCCTGTCTTGTGGCTCGTTCTAGTCAGCATACACATGCTGTTATTTCATCTGTTTTTTTTTTAAAACAACCCTTTCTTGACCATGCTTTTTCTTGTAGGTGCAACCCAATTTCTCAGCTTCCTGAAAAAGTTTTTCTACTCATCTTCAGTTCTGTTCTCTCCTGAACCTACAGTAATGAGACTTTCAACCTAATTACGCTACTGAAACTGCTCTTGTCGAAACCACCAAGTTTCTTACTTGACCCATTAGCAGCATTTGGTGCAGTGGATGTCTCCTTCCTTGAAATACTTTCTGCTCTGGTTTCTGGGATACCATATTCTGTTGGTTTTCCTCCTATCTGCTTGGCTTCTCCCTTGTTGGGTCTTCCTCATAACTACTACCTCTTAATATTGACCACCTGGGATCTCTGCTCTTTATTCTCATTCCCCTGGTGATCTCATCCAATCTCATGGCTTTAATACTGTGTATATGCTGATGATTCTCAGATTCTTATCTCTGAAACTCCAGACTTGTATGTCCTACTGCCTATATTGACACCTCCACTTATATATCTTATTGGCATCTCAAACTAAACTTGTCCCAAACCAAACTCCTGATCTTTACCCTGCCCCCTCTTTCATTCGCCCCTCTTGTGGTATTCCATGTTTTAGTAAATAGCAACTTTCTCCATCTTTCTAGTTGCTCAGGCCAAAAGAGTTGTCCTTGACTCTCTCTCACACGCTACATCTGACCCATCAGGAAATCTTGCCAGTTCTGCCTTCAAAATATAGCCAGACTCTGACCGTTTTTCATCACCTCTACTGATTTAAGTTTACATCAGTTTTTTGAATTATTGCAGTAGCCCCTTTTTGCTCTTGCCCCTTCATATTCTGTTCTCAATACCATAGCAAGGATGATCCTTTTAAAAAGGTAAGTCAGATTTTGTCTCTTTCTGGTCAGAACCCTTTGGTGACTCCCTGTCTTGCTCAGAATAAAAAGCTAAGTCCTGTCAAGGTCTTATGTGCTCAGATATCCTTTTCTTTCCTCTGACCTAATCTCTTACTTTTTGCTTTTCCATTCTGGCCACAGTGGCCTTCTTGCTGTTTCTTTGATGTGCCAGGCATATATTCCTGTCTTAGGCCCTTTGCACTTGCTATTTGCCCTGCCTAGAATGCTCTTACTCAGCATTGCTGAGTAGATAGATTGCTCTGTCTTTGTCAGTTCTTTGTGCATATCTGCCCTTTCTGGTGAAGGCTTCCCTTTCTACCCTGTTAAAATGGCAGCTCCTCCATTTCTGGCCCTCCCCAGACTTCCTTTTCCACCTTTTTCTCATTTCCACTTAAACCATTTAACTTACATTTTACTTATTTTGTGTATTGCCCTTTTACCTTTACTAGAGTAAAAGCTCCATAAGGTAAGGATTAATATTGGTTTTGTATTCTGCAGATTCTAAGCACCTAGAACAGTGCCTGGCACTAAGTAGGTCGTTGACTATTTGTTGACTGAATTATTCTTTTATTGGTTGTAGTCTGTTATTTGGTAAAGATGCTATAGTTGGAATTTCAGTTTTTCCTGTGGAATACTATGTACCTTGAAGTCTTTACGATGTGTTTTTCTTCTTAATGAGTATCCTTTCATAGGACTGCTGTTGGTTTTATTATTAATTCATCATAATTTTGAATGTTATGCACTGTGCTGGTTGGATGGGGAGGATACAAGAATAAAGTACACATAGACCCTGACCTTTAAGAGCTTACAGTCTGTTAGGATAGATGATGGGGTGTGTGTGTGTGTGTGTGTGTGTATGTGTGTGTATATACGTGTGTATGTATGTGTAAATGTGTGTGTATATATGTATGTATATATGTGTGTGTGTGTATTTTTTAAAGGTAAGACCTTAGATAAAATGGTCCAGGAATTCAGAAGAGCAAGAAATTATTTCTAGCTAAGGGAGATAAGGGAGAGACTTCAGAGAGGATGTGATATGTACATCTGTACTGAGCCATGGAAAACAAGTAGGATTCGATAATGAGAAAATAGAGAAGAGAATTACATATGGAGGAAACTGCATTAGCAAAATAAGAATGCTCAAGATTTTTTTTTTGAGAAAGAATAAGTGGTTCAGTAGTTAAAGGTGAGGGAATATCAAAGGAATTGGTAAGAGCGTAAGTTTGGAGAGGAATGTTGGAGCCATGGGTGGAAGGCCTTGAATGCAAGAGTGAGGAACTCAGACTTTACTTTGTTGACAGTGAGGCTTCAGTGAAAGGTTTTTGAGCAAGAGTGGAGGGATGGTATTATTAGGGCTATATTTATGAATTTGATAACTATGTGAAAAGAGAGGCTGAAATGCATTCATTGATTATGATGCTGTTGTACTAGTTTGAAGGAAAAAAGGGCTAAAAGTAGTGGAAAGGGTATAGAAGGGATGCCTTGAAACTGGTGAAACTTGGTAACTGGATGTGAGGGCTGAGTGACAAGTCTACAGGTTTTAAGCCCGGTTGATTGGGCCGGCTAGGGTGCCCTGAAGAGAGGTACGGAATCCAACAGAAGTGGCATCAGGAGGCAAGTTTAGTTTAGTTTCAGTATTGAGTTTTCCAGTGTGGTGGTGACAGTCAGGTGATGATTGTTTTGATAAAAAGAAAATTAGGGATGTTTAGAAAGGATGTGCATCTGTGGCTTTATGCTTTCATTTTGATACTAACTGCCAGAAAGAGAAGACTTGATTTTGAATCTGTTACTGAGGTCTGAATCTAGATAATTGATTTGGAAAACTTCTGATAAGGCATCCAGACTTCTTTTGATTTGTAAGTGCCTCCACTTGTTTCACTAGGTTTGTTAGATAAGTTGCTCTAGGTTGTAAAGCACTTCATGTATTCTCAGCAGTTTGTTACAACTTAGATGTCATCCTTTGAGCTTTCCTTTACTGCTTCATGGGCTATGGGTATCTAAACTGTGTCTGTCCCACCCTTTTGCAAACCACAGATGAGGGGCACCTGGGTGGCTCAGTTGGTTAAGCATCTGCTTTTGGCTCGGGTCATGATCCCAGGGTCCTGGGATCCAGCCCGCATCTGGCTCCCTGCTCAGTGGGGAGCCTGCTTCTCCCTCTCCTTTTGCCCCCTCCCCCTTCCCCCGCTGGTGTGCTCTCTCTCGCTCTGCTCTCTCTCAAATAAATAAAATATTAAAAAACAAAACAACAGATCGGAGTTCCCAACTAGTCACCTCCATCACTTTGTGTAGATCCTGTTAACAGGTTTGCATGATCATGCCAAGCCCCGCTTCCTTCCCCTAAGGATTTAGAAGCACACTGGAGGAAGACAAGCCTTCCACCCTAATTAATGGTAGTTAAGGTGTTAGTTGCCAAAACATGTCTTTAACAACCTACACTTGACAAAATACCAGAAGATACTAGAGGATTTAGCTTCTCTTCTAGGCATAGTCAAGAACAGAATAAGATTCCTTTAGATTATAACCTTTTCAGAGGCTTGTAGCAGGAGTTTAGTCTGAAGGTCATTTATGGGAAAAAAGACGTATTTGCAAAATAATTTTGATTAATGTATATAATTTTTATTTATAGGCTATCTAATGATGCATTATATTTATATTTTTATACTTAATGCATTTTTATTAGTTGGATAAAAAGACATCCTCCTTGAATTTATTAGTTAAAAACTTGAAGTTCACCAGCTTGTTTTATTATGGTGACCTTGAGCTTACCACATTAGTCATCTCTGAATTAAGTCTTTTCCTTTGTGCTTAGATCATAATGTTAGTGAATATGATTTTGGCACTGTCATTATAGGATCTGTTTTTGTTTCCAGTAAATAGGAGTCAGTAGGACCCAATTACCCTGAAATGAGAAGATTTTCCTATATAGGATAACACATTTTCAGCTCAGCGGATGTGTGGTGGCTTTTAGTTTGTCAGGTTTAGCATATATTGTAGTTAAACTTTTTTAGATCTAGGTAATTTTATTTCACATAATCGGTTTGCCAAGAATATAAAGTATAGCATCTTGTGAGAAAGTTTTGAGGTTCTTTTAGCCCTGCTTTGTTCTTTGATAGATGAAGAATTCAGGATATATCCTGAGCGGTTAAGGGACTTGTCCAGAATCACACATATAGCTGGTGGCATAGTTGGGGTGAGAGGTGGATTTCTCGACCTCCAGGCTTGGGCTCCTTCCACTATGTCAGGCTGCTTCTTTAGAAATGTGGACCAGAAAACCTCAAATAAACTCAGTTTATCTGGTCACCTTACTGGCATCTAATGATGTTCAGTAGGAATAATTATGGTACTTTTTTCCTCTTTCCCTCTGAAAATTAATTTTTTTTAAATTAACCATTTCAAACTGAAGAGTTCAGTGGCATTTAGTACATTCACATTGTCTAGGAACCACGACCCTCTCTAGTTCCAAAACATTCCCATCACTCCAAAGTGAAACCCCTGACCCATTGAGCAGTTTCAAAAATTTTTAAGCAATTAAAATAAAAATCTTTAAACAATTAAAATAAAAGTCTTTACTATGACGAGGTTGACAATAGCAGGTTTCATATTAGTGGTCACTCCTAGGGCTTTGCTACCTGTCTCTGGTTTGCCAGTGAGAAATAAAGTGAATTCTCTTTATGTTAATTAGTAGTGGATGTATTACACTTACAAACAATGGCAACATTAAAAAAGAAACTGTCAGACACATAATGATTAACAATACTAATAATAGGTATGCATTATGCATATTATCTCTAATCTTCACACTAGCCTTTTAAAGTGGTTGCTCTTGTTCAGAAAAGGAAACGGAGGCTTGGGGCACCTGGGTGGCTCAGTCAGTTGAGCGTCTGAGGTCGTGATCCCAGGGCCCTGAGATTGAGCCCCATGTTGGGCTCCCAGCTCAGTGGAGATCCTGCTTCTCCCTCTACCCCTCCGCCTGCTTGTGCACGCGCTCGCTCTCTCTCTCTCAAATAAAATCTTAGAAAAGAAGAAAGAAAAGAAAACGGAGCCTTGTTGAGTAAGTTCAGAATCACTTAATTGGTGAGTTGTGGACCTGCGATTCAAATCCATGTCTATTTGGTTCCAAGAGTTGAGTGTTCACTAAATTTGGGAGTAGACAGGCAAAAAGCAACAGATGGAAGAGATCATCTTGTATGGGGGACCTGGTACTCTTTTAGCAGGACAGTGTGTAAGGGAAGGGGGGTTGAGTTTGCTGGTTGCAGTATAGCCACTTTCTCCTGACCACTTGTGATCTGTATTCCATATGAGAAAAGCAAAATATGAAATAACCTTTGGAACTCTCTAGTGGACATTATAAGCAATTAGAAGAAATTGTAGCTTCTGAGATTTTGTGTTTTGAAATTCTTTCTTTCCCTGCTCATTATTTTAAAATCATAAGTTGATTTGCTGAGAAGTTAATAGTAGTCTTAACGGTATCAGAACTTGATTGATTTCCCATCTTAAGATACTTTTAAAAAGTATCTTAGATTAAGATACTTCACTTTCAATGAAGAATAACTCAAATTGTGTGTGTTGAAGGGTTTTGTAATTATACTTTTGCCCCAATTAAGAAAACTCTTCCTTTTAGCTTTTTTAAAGTTTGAAAGAACTTTAAATAGGCCAGTTTTCAGTCATTCTTCTTAAAGTGGCTAGTAAGTCACCTAGTAAACCTTGTCATTTTTCTTTTTTTCTCCTTCCCTTTTTTTTTTTTAATTTTATTTTTTAAGTAATCTGTACACCCAGTCTGGGGCACGAACCCACAACCCCGAGATTAAGAGTCACATGCTCTACCCACTGAGCCAGTCAGACTCATATTTGTGTTTTGAATGACATAACTTCTCTTCTCCTGGAGTAATTTGCTTCACTATGCTAGGTTAGGCTAAAAGGGATGGTTATGTAAAAGATAGCTTCCTGGCTACTTAGACAAAAGAGATTGATTTTTAAAGATTTTTTTATTTCTTTATTTGACAGAGCACAAGCGGCGGGGGGGGGGGGGGCAGGCAGCAGAGGGAGAGGGAGAAGCAGGCTCCCTGCTGAGCAAGAAGCCCATGTGGGGCTTGATCCCAGGACCCTGAAATCCTGACCTGAGCCGAAGGCAGTTGCTTAACCAACTGAGCCACCCAGGCGCCCCGAGAAAAGAGATTTTTTTTTTTAGATTCTGTGAGAATACCAGGAATGTAAGCTATAGCAACAGCAGCCATTTGAAATGTCCTGAGTTTAAGCGTATTGATAATTATCCAAAGAAGTATGGATTTTTGACAGTGACCTTGTGACTTTTGCTAATATCTAAATAGTAGGTACTTCCATAAATGGATTTCAGGCTTTTAAAAACTTTATTTAAAAATTTTAAAATGCCCTTGTAACTTGACTCAAACATTACACATTATTTTTCTGTTTTGACCTAGGGATGAGGTTTTATTAACGCTGGAACCAGCCAAAATATGTTGTAAAGAACACAGGCCTTGGAGTTGGCCAGATTTATTTTCAAATCCTTCCTCTCCCACTTACTATCTGTAAGACCTTCTTTCACCTTTTAAAAATGAATATAATATCTGACAGTTGTGTAGAATAGGATTAGAGGGTGATTTCTCACAGGGGCTCAGCACAGTGTCTGGCACATACTAATAAATCGTGTTCGGTTTGTAGCTGTTGCAGGAAGAAATCTTAAACTTTGGTAGCCTAGACAAATATCAGTGTATGCAAATAGGGTAAAACCTCGTCTCCTAATGTACACTGTCCTGCAATCAATACATTTCTTCTTGGATTTTTTGTTTCTTTGTGTGTGTTGAAGTGCCATGTGTCAGTTTTCAGTAGTTCCTGTAGCTTGCTCTCCTTTTCTCAGAAATGCTTGGCAAAGATCTCCATTGATTATTGTATAATTTGCCTCAAAGACTAGATGGTGCTTCCTATAGAGGTTAATGATGAGGCATTTGCTTCCCATAGCAATCCTTCACTTCAGTTAGGTATTCCTGTGCTGCATGCTAACAGGTTCTTACCACCTTCAGAGATGTCTGCTGGCAGAATGCCCAAGCTTTTGTCAAAGAAGGAAGCTCTGGTTGCCTGGAATGAAAGGAGTACAGAGTGCCCGCTTAGTGTTTATAGTATATTTTATGATAATTATTAATATTAAAGCATGAAGAGCTATATCCTGGTCTATAAATTTTACTCATTACTTCCCCATTATTTGTATCGCTTCTCTTATTCTGTTCAGAAAAGGATACAGAGGACCTTTTTACTCTAAAACTGTAGGGTTGAAGTTGTGATGAATCATGATCCAAGAATATTAGCTATGGAGGGGACTTTGGAGATCAGTTAGACTAACCCTCTTGTAGATGCGAAAACTGGCTGAGAGAAGTTGTAACTTGCTCAAGGACACAGAATAAGCGACAGGTCTGATTTCCAGTCTAGGGTTATGAAGCTAACCTGGTAGAGTGCAGAGAGCACTGGACTTTGGAGTTACACAGTGCTGGTTCTGAGTCCTGATTCCACCATTTATTAACTGTGTGACCTTTGACAAGTACATCTGAGTCTCTTTGCTGCTCTGTTATATGTTGTTTGCAGGGTTGTGAGGATTTGAGATAATGTAAGTAAAGTATAGTGCCTGGCATATGTTATGGGCTCAATAAATGCTGTCTGTTATGTTGTACTGTTTTTCTTGATTACTTAAAACAGGTCATATGGCTAAGTGATTATTGTTTATGAAATGGGAATCAATGAGAACGGTTGATGTTTTTGCCAAATCCTTTCGCTGAAAATCTAAGTAGTTGTTCATTGTAGGAGGACTGCTTACTGCAAAATGAGTGCAAAACATTCATCAAGAGCTTAGTGAATACTGCTCCAAGTTGTACAGTGTTGACATGGGTCTTTTCTGGGAAATTTTTGCATTTCTGAAGTGAAACGGAGCTAGTGTGAGGAACACCCAAATCAGCGTAAATTTAGTTAGGCCAGCCTAACTCAGTAGTTTTAAACTCAGTAGTACTTTATACTCTTCAAAAATTATTGAGGACCCCAAAGATCCCTTGTTTATGTGTTCTATCTGTTGATATTTGGATTTTTAGAAATTATATCAGATGAAATTTACTTATTTGTTCATTTAAAAATAGTAACCATTTTATGTTAATACAAATTATATACAAATATGTGTATAAATATATATTTTAAGATTTTAGGTTTCTAATTTTTTGTTTCAAATTATAAAAGTGTACCTGTAAATTAAAGTGATATAGAATCAAAGTAAAAATGAAATTATTTCATTCCTGTCAAATACACATTCCACCCCTGCAGTCAACAATTCAGCATGTATTCTTTCATAACTATTTTTATGCAATTATAAATTCTCTCTCTCTTTCATACTGCAGATGTTGTTTGGTGACCTACTTTAAGAAAAAAAATAGAAGTTATATATATTTTGGATGTACAACATGATGTTTTGATATACACACACCTAGTGAATGGTTACAACAGTCAACCTAATTAACATCTCCATTTCTCATATAGTTGTGTGTGTGTGTGTTGAGGGGAGGTGAGAGCACCTAAAATCTACTCTGATCAAATTTCCAGTATCCAATACAGTATTAACTATAGCTATCATGGTTTACATTAGATGTCTAGACTTACTCATCCTACATAAGTACAACTTTGTACCCATTGACCAGTATCTACCCATTTCACCCACTTCCTACAAATGATAGGTTTTTAATGTAAAATAACTTTTCTTTTTCTTTTTTTTTTAAGATTTTATTTATTTATTAGAGAGAGAGAGAGAGCAAAAGCAGGGGGAGTGGTAGGGAGAGGGAGAAGCAGGCTCCCCGCAGAGCAGGGGGAGCCCGATGTGGGACTCGACCCCAGGACCCCGGGATCATGACCTGAGCCGAAGGCCGTTGCTCAACCAACTGAGCCACCCAGGCGCCCGTAAAATAACTTTTTAACAACAAAAAAATTTAGTGAGATGACTGGCATTGCTTTACATTTTTGCACATCTCAATGTGTAGCTTAATAGAAGACAGCTGGGTTCTGATAGCTGCTGCTGCATTTAGCCTCTTGGGTTATGTTGTTCTGGTTGAAGTGTATAAAGAAGAAAATTAGGCTTCACAAGATTTGCAGTCGGAAAAGGGGAGGAGTATTTTAATAGCCTTTTCAGATAATTGTGGATATTCTTCTTTGATACTATATGAAAACTTGACAAATGGTAGTTTCTTGAAGGAATCTGAAGCCAGATCAGTGAACTTTTCTTATTCTGTTACATTAAAATCCAATAGTCTGTTGCATTTTGAATGGATCTTTTATCCATACATGATTTCATAATATCATGTGTTGGTCATTTGGAAAGTGTTGGTTCACTGAATTATGTTGAGCTTCCAAATGTGACACATTTCATTATATATCTCTACACATTATGTAGTTTCTGGAAAGCTACATTCATGAGAGGGAGTTAAAAAGGCACATAATGCCTTACTACTACTTTGAAAATACTTTTGGCTTTGTATGCCCCTGAAGGGGTCCTGAATACCCCTAGAGGGCCTGGGTCACAATTTGAGAACCATGGAGTTAGATTAACTAAAGGTTAACTGACTAAAGGTAGTGAGCAGGCTTGCAGATTGCAGCTTTAATAATGGATAATCTGGAAATTTTATTTATTTATTTTTAAAGATTTTATTTATTTGACAGAGAGACACTGAGAGAGGGAACACAAGCAGGGGGACTGGGAGAGGGAGAAGCAGGCTTGCCATGGAGCAGGGAGCCCGAGCCCGATGCGGGGCTCGATCCCAGGACCCCCGAGATCAGACCTGAGCTGAAGACAGATGCTTAACAACTGAGCCACCCAGGTGCCCCAATCTGGAAATTTTAATGGATTTAATGGATTGTTGTACAAACCCTAGTCTTAGAAACCATCCTATTCTTTATTTTGAAATGCAGTGAATTGGCCTTTGAACACTTGAGTGCTTTTTTATAGACAAGGCATTATGTTGTTGTGCTACCAAAGATACACGTTATGAAAAAGGATTCCTTTTCAGTAGTTTACAGTCTAGCTAGAGAGGTAAGACATACTTTCATGAAAAAGATAACAGTACAGTGTTCTCTGGTAACAAATGTGACATACAGTGCTGGGTAGAATGAGTTTTAAATAGGTGGAGAGAGGAAGCCATTGTTTTTATGGAAGAAAACTGCAGTGCTTGTTCAGATAGTCATTACGTCAGTTAGGCTAGACTGGAAAATGCATATAGAATAATTAAGCTAGGCTTGTAAAATTAAATTGCAGTTTATATTTCTATTCTTACATTGTTGTCCTGTTTTTGTAGGATTGTATGGTTTCCAGTGTTTTTTAGAGATTATTTGCTTTTTTTAGGCGAATTCCCTGTGTTGTGGGTAGGATAGATCTATCAAACATCTATCAAAATGTTATCACTATTTGGTAGATAAGAAAACAAGATTAAAATCTGCCAAGAACACATACATATGAGTAATACATTATTTGTACATATTAGAATATGTGTATATATGCTCAAAATAGAATAAAAAATTGATCCTTTTCTTTAGGGAAAAATATATACGAATATGTATACAGAGTGTAAATATCTCCACTCAAGACTTTGTAGAAATATTTTAATGCTCCCTGAAGTACCTGTGTATACTTTGTGCTTGGTTGTTCCCTTATTGGATTGTTAATAGATATTTTTTTTTTAAGATTTTATTATTTATTAGAGAGAGAGTACAAGCAGAGGGAATGGCAGAGGGAGAGGAAGAAGCCGGCTCCCTGCACAGCAGGGACCCCGATGTGGGGCTCAATTCCAGGACCCTGGGATCATGACCTGAGCTGAAGGCAGACGCCCAACGAACTAAGCCACCCAGGTGCCCCTGTTATAAAGATTTTTTTAAAAAAATTTTAAAGTGCCTAGTGCTAGAAGGCACTCATGGTAGCTCTTGTTATTGTTGTTACAGCCTGTTCAACTCTGAATTATCTCTAATGTACCAGTTTGATAAGACATTTAACTTCTTAGTCCATTTCTGACATCCATTTGTTAAATGGTAGTAATTCAACTGTTCTGGTCTCCACGTGTGGAGTGCTTCTTAGTTGTGTTTTAGGCACTGTGCTAGGTGCTTTACATGCATTGCCTCTTTAGATCTTTGCAACAGTTTCACTATGAGGTGAGTAATGATGTTTCCATTTTATAATGGGAAAAGTGAGTCTGGCAATGGTTAGTTGCTCAAGGTTCTTACTAGTTAAATTGTATAGCTGGGATTTGAACCCTCATCTGTCTCCAAGGTGTTATTTTTTACCTTTCCATTTGGGCAGTAAGTTAATATTTTTGGAATATTTAGCTGCTTTTCAAAGGACAGGTGTGTGTGTGTGTGTGTGTGTGTGTGTGTGTGTGTGGCTGAGGGGAGTTGGATGGTGGTTATTCTTTTTACATGTATTGGTTTGTGTTTGAATTCCAGAGTTTTTTTTTTTTTTAATGATTTAGTCATTTGATTACCTAATTGCTTGATGAAATCATGGTAAAATAGAAATGAATTAAAGTTTTCAAGATCTCTTTTTCAAGGTGACATTTTACTGTATTGGTGAAGAACAGTTTGTGGGCTTTTACAGCTTGTTTTAGGCCAAGAATTGACTTACCTTTACTTTCTAATACATTACTCTTTGATTGAATAATATGGTTATAGTCACTTTTGAAAGAGTATTGTGGCTTACAAAGCTTGTGTGAGGAAAAAAATTCATTTGTACTGGCAGTCAGCCAGTATTTTATAAGCTACAATTTTCTTTTGAATAGCTGGTGGTTTGTAGCTCCATAATTTGTGGTTCTTCTGAACTTGTAAAAAGATTACACATATTTAAAAATGACCTTATCACTAATGTTTTAAGCAACTCAAAACTGTCGAATTCTCTTATGTTATAGTGTTCTTGTTTTCTTGCTTAGTTTTTCTGGGCTGAGAGTGTGGTGCATTAATTATTTATCTAGTATATATACTTCCCCCCTCTAAGTAAATCTCCAAACAAACCTAAAACCAAAAACTACTTTGGTAATGTAACAGGCATGGTTGAAGGCAAAGAAAATATTAATCTCTCCACACTGGTCTGCCAAGTCCTTGCAGTATCCATGCTATTCTATTCCTTAGCCACTGCTGCCAGATATGTTGAATTATGTGGTATGTGAGTTTGTTTGGGTGTGTTTCGTGTTCCTGCATGACATTTAGTTTTAAACCAGTTTTGATGTTTCCACTGCTGCTTTTTCACATCCAGGTGGAAAAGAGCACTTCATTTGAAATGCTTCATGTTTTATACCTTGTTCTCATGGTTTATGTGTAGGTAGTTACATTTGTGAAAGTCATGAGGTTATTTTATATCCTTCCTGTTGATTTAGGTTAAATCCTAAATGGATGGAATATGCTATGATAAACTTCTGGTTTGGAAGATTTTAGAAAGCCAAATTAATAAGTTCTATTTTCATATTTATAGAAATTTCACAGATATAAATGAACCTAGTATTCAGCTTCTGACTTAAACTCCATTGTCAAGTAGGGACATTATTTAAAAATAAACTGTTGTGAACTGTTGTCTTTCTTGAGCTAATTTTTTGAGTCTTTTATTTCTGGAAGGTGGGTGAGATTTGGGTTAAAGTTTCCATTTATCAGTGAAATGATTTTCGTAGCTAAGATTTTAGCAAATTGTTAATGGCCAAATCCTTAACACTTCTTAATAATCTTGGCATGCTAATAACAGGTTGCTTTTAAAAAGACTCTTGCCCTGGAGGATACTGATTCTCAGTCTTGACTGCACATTTTCATTAGTTGAGAGCCTAAAAAATACAGATGCCTGGGTTTCACCTTGAAGGTCTCTAGTTGAGTTGGTTTAGGATGCTTCCTAAGCATGAGGGTTTTTAGAGGTGATTCTTATGTGTATTTGAAGCTGAGACCCACTGCTTTGCAAAATTTGTCAGCCCACCCAAGGGGAAATATTTGACTTTGAAGAGCAATTGTATCTTTACCTTTGGAGCTTAAAAAACTTATTTTGAGATAATTATAGGATGACTTGCTGTTGGTAAGAAATATCCAATAATAATTTCTCTATAATTTTGTTACTTCAAGAATGTTATAAACTTTTAAGATTGGCTTTTTCCACTTAGCATAATTCCATTGAGATATCCAAGTTGTTGCATGTATCAATAGTTTTTCT
This sequence comes from Eumetopias jubatus, assembly GCF_037043125.1. Classification (NCBI taxonomy): domain Eukaryota; kingdom Metazoa; phylum Chordata; class Mammalia; order Carnivora; family Otariidae; genus Eumetopias; species Eumetopias jubatus. The sequence continues at coordinate 83,511,537 of NW_028274821.1, read as the reverse complement.
TTTTATAAACTGAATAGTATTCCATGATAGGTAGGTATGTCACAGTTTGTTTAATCATCATCTGTTGAAGGATATTTGGATTGTTTTCAGTTTTTGGCTATTACCAGTAAAGCTGATGTGAACATTAGCATACAGGCTTTTGTGTGGTCATAAATTTTCATATTTCTGGGATTAATGCCTAAGAGTGCAATTGCTCTATTGAATGGTAAATGCCTTTTTAGTTTTCTAAGTCACTGCTGTATTTTTTCAGAGAGGCTGTAGCATTTTACATCCCACACCAGCAATGTGTGAGTGGTTCAGTTTCTCCCCACCTTTACCAGCATTTGATGTTATCACTGTTTTTTAAGAAAAAATAATAGACTTTATTATTTAGAGCAGTTTTAGATTTATAGAAAATCAAAGAGATAATACAGAGTTCCCATAAAGACCTTCCTCTTTTACTGGTTTCCCCTTTTATTAACATCTTGTGTTAGTATGGTAAATTTGTTAAAATTGATGGGTCAATATTGATACATTATTTTTTGCTAAAGTCCATAGTTTAGGTTTCAGTCTTTGTGTTGTACATTCCGTGGGTTTTGACAAGTGTGTATGTATCATATAGTTTCATTGCACTAAAAAAATCTCCTGTACTCTACCTATTCAGCCCACCCCAGCCCCTGGCAACCACTAATCTTTTCCTGTCTGTAGTTTTACCTTTTCCTGCATGTCGTATAATTGGAATTATATGTATGTAGCCTTTTCAGGTTGGCTTCTTTTGCTTAGCAATATGCATTTAAAGTTCTTCCATGTCTTTTGGTGGTTTGATGGCTTTTTTTTTTTCCCTTTGATGGCTCATTTTAAAAATTGCTGAATAATATTTCACTGTATGGATGGATGTATTGCAGTTTATTCACTTATTGAAAGCCATCTTGGTTGCTTCCAGTTTTGAGAAATTATGAATAAAGCTGTGATAAACATTTGTTTGCAGGTATTTGTGTGGACATAAGTTTTCAACTCATTTGGGTAAATACCTAGGACTGTGATTCTTGGATTGTATGGTAAGACTGTGCTTAGCTTTGTAAGAAACTGCCAGATGGTTTTCTTAAGTAGCTGTACTATTTTGCATTCTCTCCAGAAATGAATTATTTTTTATTTTAGCCATTTAGATCAATATGTAGTGATATCTCATTGTGGTTTTAATTTGTATTTCTCTGATGGCCAGTGATATTGAATATCTTTTAATGTGCTTGTCATCTAATGTGTCCTTTTCAGTGAAATGTTTGTTCACATCTTTTGCCCACTTTCTAATTGGATTGCTTCTTTTTTCACTGTTGATTTTTGAGAATTCTTTATATATTCTAGATATAAGTCTTACTGGATATTTGATTTGCAGATATTTTCTCCTAGCCTTTAGCTTCTCCCTTTTTTCTTCTTCTTCTTTTTTTTAAGATTTGTTTATTTTAGAGAGAGGGAGAGAGTGTGCGAGCAGGGGGAGGGGCAGGGGAAGAAGGTGAAAGAGAATCTCAAGCAGACTCCCTGCTGAGCACGAAGCCCAACACAGGGCTTGATTTCACAACCCTGATCTCATGACCTGAGCTGAAATTAAGAGTTGGACACTTAACTGAATGAGCCACCCAGGCACCCCTAGCTTGTCCTTTTATCTTCTTAACTGGATGTTTCATAGATCGAAAGTTTTTAATTTTCATGAGGCCCAGTTGATCAGGTTTTCCTTTTATGGATGTTGCTTTTCATGTCAACTCCAAGACATTTTGACCTAGCTCTATGTCCTGAAGATTTTCTCCTATGATTTTTTTCCTGAAAGTTTTTATAGTTGTAAGTCTGTGATCCATTTTGACTCAGGTTTTTTTTTTTTTCTTTTTTAAGATTTTTTTTTTTTTTATTTATTTGACAGAGAGAGACACAGCGAGAGAGGGAACACAAGCAGGGGGAGTGGGGGAGGGAGAAGCAGGCTTCCCACAGAGCGGGGAGCCCGATGTGGGGCTAGATCCCAGAATCCTGGGATCATGACCTGAGCCGAAGGCAGACGCTTAACGACTGAGCCACCCAGGCGCCCCCCCCTTTTTTAGATATATATATAACATGTGAGGTTTAGATCAAAGTTCTTTTCTTTTTTCTATCTTTCTTTTTTTCTTCTGGCCTTTTGATGTCTAATTCCTGCAGTGTCATTTGTTGTAAAGGCTGTCCTTCCTCCATTGAATTGCTTCCTCCATTGAATTGCTTTTGCACCTTTGTCAAAACCCAATTGGGCATGTTTGTGTGGATCTGTTTCTGGGTTTTCTACTCTGTTCCATTGATCTATGTGTATTACTGTAGCTTATAATAAGTCTTTAAATGGGGTGGAGTGACTCCTCCCCTTTTATTCTTTTTCAAAACTGTTTTAGCAATTCTAGGTCTTGTGCCTTTCCATATTTTAGAATATTCCAAATTTTAGAGTAAGTTTGTGCCTAAAAATAACCTTGATAGGAATTTCATTAAATCTGTGGATCAGTTTGGGGGGAATTGACAGCTTTACTATGGGTATCTTTACCATGGATTTTAATAGATTGGAATGAGATTAGAAAGAAGTAGTTCTGTAGAGAAAGTACTGAAACTTCTTAAATTGGACAGAGAGATTTGTTTAACTACCAAAGTGTTAATTTTTTAAGTCCCACTCCCCCTTTGGTGCTATAACAACACCATTAACAGAGCAAAGGAAGTGGAAGCAGTTGTTCATTTATTCACAGTTATATTCACTCAGCATTCTATGAGTTATCTCTTGTAGGCTGGGTAGTTCAAGGCATTGGAATACAGTAGTAAATGAGACAGACAGGGTCCCTACTCTCATTGACTTTATGCTCCTGTGGGGAAGTGGTAAGCAAATAATCAAGAAATACATCAGTTAAATGCTATGTGGAGAATTAAAATGGATTGATATAAAGTAGAGTGATAGGGTGGCTACTTGACTGGATGATCAGGGAAAGCCTCTGAAGAGATGTCGTTTATGGTTAGATCTGAACGTTAAGAAAGAGTCAGCCTTCGGGAGAAAAGGGAGAAGACTGTTCCAGTCAGAGGGAACAGCTAGTGTGGTGCAGGGACACAATTGGTACGTGGGAGGAACTAAAAAGAGGGATTGGAGTATAATGAGCAAGAGGGAGAGCCAAGAGGGTGGGTGGGGAGAGAGGGAGAGGTACAGATACAGGTGAATTTGGTGAGGTAGGCAGGGGCCAGATCAGCTAGTATTTTGTAAGTCAGGGTGAGGAGGTGATTTTTATTCTGAGAATGACAAGATGTTGGAAGACTTTGAATAAGGGAGTGAGAAGGTTTGATGTTTTAAATGATGACTGAGTTGTATGGAGAAAGGATTGTATATAGGGGCCAGAATAAAAGCGGGAAGATGAATTAGGAGGTTATTTCAGTTTAGGTGAAAGATGATGCTGGGAAGGGATTCAGGATGTATTTTAGAGATACAGTTGATAGGATATTTGACAGTCTGTATGGGAGGACTATATATATACACTTATTTATTTTAGAGTTTGGGTGGAAGGTTATTGGTGTTCAGTGAGATAGGTGAGACTTGGGAGAGGAGTAGGTTTTGGGGAAATTTTTTCATAGTCCAGGTTTTTGATCACTTTGTTTTCAGTGATGTCCGTCATCAATTGGTAGAGGCCAGGATTATAAGTATAGTATGGTGATCTGTATATTGGCATTATTTAGAGTCATGGAACTGGGATAGGCCAAAAGAGAGTATGATGATAGATGAAGGGGCCTAGGACAGAACCTTGGAACACTGGAACATTTTAAGGTCTGGAAGAGGTGGAGACAGAGCCAGCAAAGCATAGGAAGGTTTAGCCTTTGGTGCCTGGCTCTTTTTAGTTTGCCCCCTTGAATCCATTAACTCAATAACATTAAAGAAAATGCAATATCCTTAGATTTCAGTGTGGTGGACGGACAATACTTAGAATTTTTATATGGAGGAAGAGAATGGCTTCATCAGGAAAGCATATACATGCATGTGTTGTGATGAGCACTGGGTGTTATATGCAGTGTCGTTGAACACTACATCAAAGACGAATGATGTACTATATGTTGGCCAACTGAACATAATTAAAAAAAAAGCATATACATAGGAAGCAATTGAGTATCTACTTGGGTCTAGCATAATGCTAAAATTGGGGTACACAACAAAAGAGGTGTGAAATATAGACCTTGTTTTCGTTGAACTTTGATGGAAAGAGAGGCAAAAAAGAAAATGGGTAAGCGATGGTAGCCGAAGAGGATTTCTTAGAGGAGTTGGGGCTTGAAGAATAAGTAGGACTTAAGTAGTCAGGGAAGAAGAGCAAATCCAGGTAACAGAATAAGTTGTGATAGAAAGGCAGTGAGCTTTTTAGTCAGAAGACCTAGTTTGAATGTGGGCTCTGTGACTTAATAGCCTTGTGAACTTGGTTGAGTCCCTTTGAACCTGTGTCCCCCCTGCTTGCCTCATAGGGCTGCTATAAAGATGAAGACTAGGGTTGCTTCAACTCTAATGACAATATACTCGTCCTCATATTGGATTGTGATACTCATTTATTGCAGATACTCATTTTATTAACAAGCTTCATAAATTCAAATGTCTCATTTAATAATTTGTATTTATCATATATTCTGTAAGTTTCCATTAAAAATTATTTATGCATGGGCGCCTGGGTGGCTCAGTTGGTTAAGTGACTGCCTTCGGCTCAGGTCATGATCCTGGAGTCCCGGGATTGAGTCGCACATCGGGCTCCCTGCTCAGCGGGGAGTCAGCTTCTCCCTCTGACCCTCCCCCCTCTCATGCTCTCTCTCTCTCTCTCTCTCTCTCTCTCTCTCTCTCTCTCTCTCTCTCATTCTCACTCTCAAATAAATAAATAAATAAAATTTAAAAAAATTATGCATAGTGCCTAGGCCAGTGTGAAGCATTCAGTAAATTGTAGGTGATAGTCATTATTATTACTCTGCTCTGGCTCTAAGATTAGCATAGCAAAAGGAGATGACAATCTCTTCCTTTCAGGAGTTTTGCTCTGGGTGGTTGGTAAGTCATACTCATGTGAATGCAAGGCAGAGACCAAAAGTCTCTGCCCCTGGTGCCTAAATTTGTTGTACACACACAGGAAAACAGGCAAGGCATCTTCATTGGGCCTCATTGTGGCAGTGAGACTAAATGTGGCCCAGAAAAAAAAGGTCAGGGAGGGCACGGTATGCATTCCATAGTAAGAGGGCTTTTATGTGTTTTGTTTTATTTATTTTATTTTATGTACAGTTTATTTGTAGGGGTACCAAAGCATAAATGTTACTGCCACTGCTGAGGAAATCATTAGTAACACTTAAAAGATTCTCATTCTGGAACTGCTGTAATGTTAAAATGAAATTTATTTTTTTTTCCCTGTACAGTTTATTGAACTTGTGCCTGCTCTCCAGATGGCATTATAGGGTAGAATTTATTTTCGGGATGTCTTTTTTTAAAATATGGAATTGCTTTTATGATATACCTAGGTCTAATGTCTGTTAGGGGCTTTCTTTTTTATGTGTATAAATAACAAAGCCCTCTATTTTATGCTGTAAGATTTATTGTTAGAAAGGCAGGGCAAATTTCTGAAATTTCCTTGGGTAATCTCTGTTCATGTCTTTAAATTATTTGGATCTAAACTATTTATAAATTCATGTGCATATGTGGGATGCTAGGATGACTCTTTTTGTTTTGGAAAACAGTGCTATCAGAGTCCCTGTACAGCCTGTGCTGAAATTGGGTTGACTTAATACAATGCACTGTTCTCTCTCGGTCACTGTAATGGTTTGTAAATAGCCAGACCCTAGGTCATGCGTCTTTTATGCAGCTTCCTTTCTTGGTTACTGGAAGTTAGATGCTCTTAATTTGCCTTTAAGGGAATCTAGGTTTAATTGCATATCTACTTGAATGCTTTGTACCACCAACTAGGCTACAGAGAATTTTTGATAGCATTCCAATAGCTTTTCTTACTAATACATGATCGGCTCAATGAAATTGTGCAACAGCTTGATGAATTTTAGAATTTTAATAATAAAAGCTGACATTTACTTAGGGCACTTATGCCATGCACTCTGCCAAGCAGATTTAAAATAGCTTATAGAATATTTTTCATTTAAACATCACAACAACTCAGGTGAGTATTGCTTTTATTCCCACTTTAAGTGTGAGACAGAGGTTAATTTTCTATCCCAAGGTTACACACTTAGTAAGTGGTAGAGCAGGGATTTGAACCCAGGCAGACTGATTTCAGGGCCTATTTTCTTATCCACTATGCTTTACAGTCTTCTCAGATAATGTCTTTCTGGGAAACTGTCATACTGGGAATTTAATTTTATCTTTTATGTGTTACTTTGTGTGAGGGCATTGTAAGCTTGTTAATAAGTTCCTGTTAGGGACTTTATAGTTGTACCCATCACCTTATGGGTGAGGGGTTAGTCATTGTATTAGTTAAGTAACCCTAGCTGCTGATTTAGAGCCCTGAAATACATTGCCTAAAACCTCAAAATACAGTGCATAATAGTCCAGAGCAGGAGTCTACATCAACATGTGGCTCTCCTTTATATAGCATTTAGGGACCTCAGGCATTAGGACTGGTAGGGATTCTGCCATCTTCAATGCATGGCTTCCAAGGTGGTTCTTAGAAGTATAGGGCAAGAGATTTTCTCTTGAGCAGGTGAGGTGAAAGGTGCAAATACAGTTTTGCTCACTTCCATTGCTAAGGGCTTAGTCCCATTGTGTTGTCTAGCTGCAGGGGGATTTGGAAATGTGATGTCCTTTCTCTTTGCTGCGCCTAGGAGGTAAGGTGCCATTCTTTAGTATTTTGAGTATTTCATCAGTGTTGAAGTAGTCTTGGTGAAGTACATTTTCATTGGCAGAGTTTGTGTAATTTGATTTAGGGATTAAAAACTATGGACTGTGGCAAAATGTTAATGTATTTGTACAGATGGGTTATTAATCAGAAAGTAAGAGGTATCTACACATTCCCATTTTTATATAACAAAGGCAGCAAGCTCATTCTGGTTGACTTATTTTCTTGAACTCTGTCTTGTTAAGCGCCTTTATTCCTAAGTTATCTCAGAAGAGGTGACTTTAGTACAGATGAATTTAAATAGTTGAAAGTGGCATCATCTAAATTTATTTCCCATATCACAAACTACCCTTTTGACATTCCTTACAGCTTTAATTTTGCCATGATTGGGACAAAGATCAGACAAAGAAATACCATTCTGTTTGCGTTTGGTTGGTGACCTGTACCTCTCTGGGATGACAGTGTATTTTGCTGAGGTTTTACCTTAAATGATTCAGTCTTTTCTTAGATTTTCAGTTGTGTGACAGGATATCAATAAAAATAGAGTGGTTGCATCATAAATTCACTGAAGCGTAATTGAGATCCTCATACAATAAGACTAGCATTCTTTGAATGCTTTTGTAATAAAAACACACTTATGCAGATCTTCTGTAATCCTTTATTTTAGCATATACACTCTGAATAAAAAGCCTAAAAAATAGTTTTAAAACTATTTTAGTTTTAAAACTATTAAATTTAAAAAAAAGTTTATCCTCCAGCTTTTATAGCTTTGAGTTATGCACTTTTTGGAAAAGTACATGTAAACTTTTGGCCCTCTACCACAGACAAGGAATGCAGGCATGTGTACTGCTAACATTCTTTCAGGGCCTCTTTATTTGCCTAAAATGGGACAGGACTTTCAGGACGTTTGAATGAAGTTCAGTTACAGTGAACTGTAAGGTATGTCATTTGAATCCTGGTTATAATGTGATTCTTGTCTTCACTTACATTTATAACCTGAATGCCTAGTCCAAAAAAGATTAAACCAGTTGGACAAATACAGAATATTTAAGCTGAGATTAGGCATTTCATATGATATTACTCTTTAAAAAAGAAAAGGCTCTAAAACTAGAAAGGAGGATGGAAGGAGCACTGGACTTTCAGTCATGAGTCCAGGGTTTGATTGAGTCTGAGCCTTGCTAAAAAGTTGTTTGGTGACTTTGGGCAAGGTACTTAACCTCCTTGGATCTTAGTGTTCTCTTTGAGAAGTAAGGGTCTTGTATTGTTAGTCTTTTTGACCAGTTTTAGCAGTCTGTGATTCTGATTATCTCCTAATTCTAGTGTGGTTTTTTTTGTTTGTTTGTTTTTTTCGTCTTAATAAAGAGAAAGTTAACAATATAAAGCCGCCAGTTCTTTTGTCTTGGTGGAAGGTGTTCATAATTGATAACATGATTTGAGTTATCCTAACTTTAATATGTTTTCTAAAATTTGTTTTAAAGAAGGCATAAAATTAGAAGTATTTTGTTATATATTTTAGAAGTCTGCTGTGTTGTCCATTGCACCAGAGAGCCAGGTTGGTTACACATTTTAATTGTGCCTCCCTGCTGTCACTGTAAAACAAGCATATGAACTGGAAAGACAGACCAAACACTTTGAAAACCTTCTAAAGTCTTTTGAATTTCTATTTTTTAGGTATAGGCAATAAAATCAGTTAATGTGAGTATGGGTATGGAGCTTTGCCATATAAGTTAGTGCAAATGTATTGCTGTTTTTCTGTAAGCATTTTATTAAAAAAGTTTAAACATGCAAAAAAGTTGAAAGAATTGTACAGTGAACATCTATATATTCTATAATTAGCTCAACTTCAACAATTAACATTTTCTTTTATTTGCTTTATCACTTATTTATTCCACTACCCATATATCAATCCATCTTTTTTTTTTTTTAAGATTTTACTTTTTATTTTTTTTTAAAGATTTACTTATTAGGGTGCCTGGGCAGCTCAGTCATTTAAGTGTTTGACTTTGGCTCAGGTTATGGTCTCAGGGTCCTGGGATCAACCCCTGTGTTGGGCTCTGTGTTCAGCAGGGAATCGGCTTCTCCCTCCCTCTCTGCCCTTAACCACCCTGCCCCTCCATTATGTGCTTGTGCTTTCTCTCCCTCTCTCTCAAATAAGTAAATAAAATCTTAAAGAAAAATTATTTGGAGGGGCACGGTAGTGGGGGGAGGGGCAGAGGGAGAGACTCTTCAAGCAGACTCCCTGCTGAGTACGGAGCCCAACAGGGGGCTTGATCCCATGACCCATGAGATAATGATCTGAGCTGCAGCCAAGAGTCCGATGTTTAATCGGCTGAACCACCCAGGCGCCCCTTAAGATTTTATTTTTAAGTAATCTCTACACCCAGCATAGGGCTTGAACCCACAATCCTGAGATCAAGAGTCACATGCTCTACCTACCAAGCCAGCCTGGTGCCCCAAGTCCGTCTTATTTTTGTTGTATTTCAAAATGAGTTGCAGACATCCTTACAGTTTGCCACTAAACTCTTGGATATGCATATAATTAGCTAGCATTCAATAGTTGTTTACACTTTATTGAAGTTAAAATTTACATATGTAAGAACATACAACTCTTAAGTGTGCCATGGATGTCAGTCATTAATTGAGCACCTGACATTTTCTAGGGTCTCTGCTAGTCTGGGAAATAGATGAAGAAGACACAGCTTCTGCCTTCATGGTGCTAGTAGGATAAGTAGGGGAAAGCTGTGTAAAAATAAACTCTGTATTATACTGAATTGAAAGATACAGGTCTTGCTTTCAGAAGCCAAGAGCAAGAATTCAGAGGGACGTTTGGAGGGACTGAAACCAAGCAAGACCTGGCCGACCCACACAACTGTCTTGTCTTAACCTCTGTTTCACTTTGCCCATTTGTTCATTCTTTTCTCTTTGAAGATCTGCTTTATCCTCTTTTTAGTACATATGGTAGAATTATGGCTGCCCCCACAGCCTTTCTTTTAAAACTAACAGTTCTCAGCCACACAGACACCAATTTTCTATTTTAATTTCAATTCCCAATTCCTGGGAGGTAGAATCTGATTGGCTCAGTCCTGCTTTGGCTCTGGCTGAGGGCAGGGTTTTGAAGTACTTATCTCCTATTGGAATTCTCCCTTTATGGATGGAGTGAAATAGGGGAAAGAGAAGAGACCCTTCTCAGCAAGTAGGGGAGCTATTGTAAGTGAGGACACTGACACTGAAAACTGCTTCTAACTACAAATGTGATAAATAATTCTATAGACAAGAACAGCATACAGAAATAGCATAGAGAGCAAATGAATCACTATTTAGGGATGGAGTGGGGGTCAGGGAGAGCTTCCTGGAGAAATTGGTGGCTGAGTTGGGTTTTGAAAGATAATCAAGTACAGCAGTGGGAAGGAAGGATATGCCCTACAGAAGAGCAGCAATAGAAAGATAACAAATGGCATAGTGTGTTTGGGTGGTTGTAAGCACGTTAGTGGTATAATTTTTGAAGTAGGGCAGGTTTGTTAGTGGCTAGAGAGAGAGGGAGATCAGGCCCAGTTCATGGAGAAATCTTATCTTGCTAAGATGAGGGAAGCCAGAAAGAATAGGTGACAATCAGATTTGTTTCCTTATGAGATAATTTCATTGGATGAACTGGGGGCAGGTTTATCCTCTTGACAACCTGGGCTAAGAGAGTGGCAGTGAAAAAGAAGAGGGGAGATACTGGGGCATCTGGGTGGCTCAGTTGGTTAAGCTTCTGACACTTTCGGTTTAGGTCATGATCTCAGGGTTTTGGGATCAAGCCTCACATCTGGCTCTGCGCGCGCTCTGCAAGGAATCTGCTTGAGATTCTCCCCCTCCTTCTGCCCCTCCCTGTGCTCACACACGCCCTCTCACTCTCTAAATAAATAAATAGAATCTTTATTTTTTATTTTTACTTTTTTAGATTATTTATTTGTTTATTTATTTGTCAGAGAGAGAGAGAGAGAGAGAGCGCGAGCACAAGCAGGGTGAACAGCAGGTAGGAGAAGCAGGCTCTCCGCTGATCAGGGAGCCTGATGCGGGACTCAATTCCAGGACGCTGGGATCATGACCTGAGCCGAAGGCAGTTGCTTAACCGACTGAGCCACCCAGGCGCCCGCCCCTAAAAAGAATCTTAAAAAAAAGGGGGGGGAGATTTTTTAGGCAGTAAAATCTTCAGTACTTGGGATTTATTAGATGTAGGGGGAAAAAGATAATTTCTTTATAAGATTTTATTTATTTGAGAGAGAGGGAGTGCATGCATGAGCAGGGGGAGGGGCGGAGGGAGAGGGAGAAGCAGACTCCCTGCTGAGCAGGGATCCCAATGTGGGGCTTGATCCCAGGATCCTGAAATCATGACCTGAGCTGAAGGCAGAGGCTTAGCCAACTGAGCCAGCCAGGTGCCCCGAGAAGGATAATTCTTAAGAGGATACCCCCTGATCTTCTGACCTGGGTGACTAGATGAATTGGGATACCATCTAAGATAAGAGATAGGAGACTGAGGTGCTGTTAGTGGTATAATTCTTGATCTGACTGATAATTAAAGGGCATTTTAAATTGTGCTTGTATGTTTTATGCATTTTTCTGCATTTAAGTTATATTTCATAATCTAAAATGTTGAACAACAACAACAACAACAAAACAGGAGAAGACACGTTTGGAGAAAAAGATGCTGACTTTAGGGTTGCAGTTTGCATTTGGGCTGTCCATGCGACCCTCCCAATGGAGGTGTTTAGAAGGCAGTTGAATATGAAGTCTGAAGTACAGAAGTATGGACTGCCGGTACAGATGAAAGGATTAGATCAGATTAGGTATGTAGTTCTCAAGCCTGGCTGTATATTAAAATCTTCTGGAGAGTTGAAAAAAGTACTGATAACCTAGATCCCACTCCAGGCCGATTAAATTGGTTTCTGGGGGTATGAGGGCACAACATCTAGCTTAAATAGCTTCTTGTGCTTCTGATGCACAGAGATGAGAACCACTGGGTTACAGGAAGATCACTTAAACTCCCTACATTCTGTGACACAGGGAGAGTTGTGCAAAGAGGGTTTTGTAATTGCTTTAGAGCTCATTACAGGTTTATTCTTTTTTTGGGACATAATTCATATGCCTTGTGCTTTCCCCCCACTAATACTGGAGATTTAAAAAGTATGCCCTTTGTTAAAACAGTGATGCACATGTGTTCTTAAAAATACGTGGAAGATACAGCTATTTTAGATAAAACAGTTTTAAAACAGAAGCTTTCCTTTATTGAAATGGCTGTGTCTTCTCTAATTTCAATTACTAATAGTGTATAGTTTTTGCAGCCAAACATAGAAAATTTCCTCATCAGCTGCAGTGTCTTTGAATAGTAAATATGAAGGACAATGATTGGTAAATGAATTGTGTGTATAATATAGTCTGAAAGGCAGACAGCTGTAAATGGTGAGATTGTCTCTGATATGTGATATGGAAAGGACAGTTGCTCACTCACCGTTCTTTCATTCCCTCCCTGCATGGCTTTATAACTCAGCAGGGTCCTGTATCCATCAATATGTATTAATAGTACCTGGAATATGCCCAGGAGTATATTAGGAAATTTATGTAAGATACTAAACAAATAGATAAAAATGCATGGGACTTGCACTAGGCATGCCAGTGTTTGAGTTGAGGAGGGCATGTAAATGACAGTTGAATGCAAAATTATTTGGTAACTATAAGAATCCAGAAACTAGAATGGTTTATTGGGCTTAAGCATTTAAGGATGACTTACACATAGATGATTCTTCTAACACACTGGCCTCTGGTTCCTTGATCTCTTCTTCTCTAGTGATCTTGTTTTCCATGGACGTCAGTCAGATCGTGGACCTCAGATCCATTGATCCTACCATTTTTTCATTGTCTTTTATCTTCTTGATGTTCAGTCTTCCTTCCTCAGCCAACTTAAATTCCATGGTCATACAAACTTCTTCTTATATGTCCTCAACTCCCATGCCCTTCTTGCTTTATCACTCACTTGGCAAAACCTACAACCCTGGCTAAACTGACTCTCCTACTCAGTATGTGCACCCGTGCATCTGAATGTAATGGAAAACAGGCACTGCACGCATGTGCACTCACACACTCCCACACCCATGCCAACTGATCTTATTTTTAAAATCATGACCTTGGACCTTGAGTGGGTCCTTAGGCAATCATATGTCCCTAGTCCATTCATTTTGTCACTCCTAGACAGCTTTTTTACACCATCCATTTTCCTCTTTAAACCCATAACACCTCTCCCATTCAAGCAAGGTGACCTTGCCTTCTGCTTCACTAAGAAAGCTGAAGGACTCTGTATTTATGTATTCTGCCCTCATTCCTATTACCACTGTCTGTGGATCTATCAGATAGTCTCTTTACTTGTCTACTAGATAGCATCCCCTTTCAACTACTCAAAGATATTGCTCCAAGAATCCCCCCTGCCTCCAGTTTTCCCACATCACTATTTTCATTTCTATTGGATCATTCATAGCATATAAACATGTTATTTTTCTGACTTTAGAAATACTTTTCTCTTACTCCCACTTCACTGCCAGGTACTGTCCCATTTATTTGCCCTCCTTTGTAGCAAAACTTCTAGAAAGGGTTCTCTCCTCAACTGTTTTGAATTTCTTTTCTTCCTATTCTCTCTCTCTCTATTATTTTTTATTGAGATATAATTCACATACCATAAAATTCATCATTTTGCGTGTATAATTCAGTCGTTTTTAGTACATTTACAAAGTTGTATGTCCATCACCACTAATTCCAGAACATTTTCATCATCCCACAAGAAACATCATTCTTAGTAGTCTCTCACTGTTTCTTTCTTGCCACCAGTCTTTGGCAACTACTAATCTACTTTTTGTCTCTGTGGACATGCCTATTCTGGATATTTCATATAAATGGAATCATACACTATTTCACAATTTGTGTCTGGCTTCTTTTTTTTTTTAAAGATTTTATTTATTTATTTGAGAGAGAGAGAGTGAGAAAGAGAGAGAGCCCAAGAGGGGGTAGGGTCAGAGGGAGAAGCAGACTCCCTGCTGAGCAGGGAGCCGGACGCGGGACTCGATCCCGGGACTCCGGGATCATGACCTGAGCCGAAGGCAGTCTCTTAACCAACTGAGCCACCCAGGCGCCCCTGTGTCTGGCTTCTTAGTAATGTTTTCAAGGTTCACCCATGTTGTGACATATACCCATGCTTCATTCCTTTTCTTGGCTGAGTAATACTCCATTGTACGGATGTGTACCTACCACATTTTGTTTATCCATCTGCTGATGGACGTTTGGGTTGTTTCCACTTATTGGCTGTTTTGAAATACACCACTATGAACTTTCATATTCAGGTTCTTGTGTGAATGTGTGTTTTCTAGTCCTTTTGGGTGCGTATCTTGGAGTTGATTGCTGGGCCATATTGGTAACCTTATGTTTAACACTTTGAGGAACTATTAAACTTTTATAAAAGAACTGCATTTTACATTACCATCAGCAGTGTACATGAATTCCAGTTTCTCCATCCATTCTTTCATACGCCAACTTTAATCAGGCTTTTTTCTTGCTTCTCAGTTGAAACTGCTCTTGACAGGTCATTAGTAACATCAGAGTACCTAAATTCACAGTCAATTCTCAGTTCTCATTGTGTTTGACCTATAAACAGCATTTGACATAGTAGATTACTCATTCCTCCTTTTTTCACTTTTGGCTTCCAGGACACCACACATTTTTGCCCCCCCACCCCCAATTTTATTGACTAGTTTTTGTCAGTTTCCTTTGTTGTTTTTTCCTTTCTCCGCTTTAAAATTGGAGTTCTCATAGGGGAGCTTATGTATCCTTACACATCTTTTAATACTATTTGTATGCTGGCTCCGAGATCTCTTTTTTTGTAGTTCAGAGCCATATATCCAGCTGCCTGCCTACTTACAGCCTCACCAGGATGTCTAATAGACATCTTGAATGGAAAATATCTAAAACCAAACCCCTTTTCTTCTTTTCATAATATGTTACAGGTCTCCCCATCCCTAATGAAGAGAATTCTGTCCTCTAGTTGTTCAGGCCAAAAACCTTGACGTTAACTTTCACTCCTCCTTTCTTACATCCCATATCCAATCTTCTAGGAAGTCCTGCTGGCTTTACCTTCAAAGTATACAGTCAAATCACTTCTCGCCACCTCTAAACTTTGCTGTCATCTTGGTCTGGTCATCATCTTTCACCTGAATCTTTGTAAAAAATTCCCAGTCAGATCCCTTGCTAAGGTACCTTGCCTCTAGCAGTCTAGCTCAATACAATAACTGGAATAATCCTTGAGGAGTATGTCGTATCCTATTCATTTTCTGCTCAAACCCTGCATTGGCTTTCCATTTCACTCAGTAATAGCCAAACAAGGCCCTGTTTCATCTGTATTTTCTGACCTCATCTACCGTTACTCTGGATGGTTTACTCCATTGACCTCCTTGCTATTTTTCTTTTCTTTTTTTTTTTTTAAAGATTTATTTATTTTAGAGAGTGTGGGCGCGTGTATGCATGCGTGAAATGGGGGAGGGGCAGAGGGCGAAATCTTTAAGTAGACTCCCCGCTGAGTGCAGAGCCCCACACAGGGCTCCATCCCACGATCCATGAGATGACCACCTGAGCCCAAACCAAGAGTTGGATGCCTAACTGACTGAACCACCCAGGCACCCCACCCCTTGCTATTTTTCAAACAGCTCAGGCATGCTTTAGACGCAGGGCCTTTGCATTTGCTGTATCTTTTGCTTGAAATTTTCTTCACTTCTTTAAAATCTACTCTAAACTTGTGAATGAAGCTTACTCTAATTTTTAATTCTACAGCTTGCTTTTTCCATACTTGGTTCCTCTTACTCTGCTCTCATTTTTACATAACACTTGAGTTATTGATTGGCTGCATTATTGACTTATTTATGATGTTTATGATGTATTGCTCTCCCTCCAAACCCCTCTGCTCGGCTGAAGCTCCATGAGGGCAGGGATATTTGTTTTGTTTACTGGCGTGTCCTAAATGTTTAGGGACAGTGATGGTACATATTATCCATTCAACAAATATTTGTGGAATGAGCAAATAAATGGATAGCTAAAAGGGGGAGGTGGGGTCTGAGGCAGATCTTGCAATATTTTGATAAGCAAAAGCTTTGGGGAAAAAAGAACAGCTTGGAATCTATTTTCTTTCCTACTCCTCTCTTCTCTGTGCCTTTCACAAAATCACCTATCCTTCAAGGGCATATGAATTAGGACGGAGTTTGAATCTGCTTCTTACTGTGTATATGATCCTGAGCAAGATTTGTGGCCACTCTTGAGTCTTTTTTTTTTTTTTAATTTTATTTATTTATTTGACAGAGAGAGACACAGCGAGAGAGGGAACACAAGCAGGGGGAATGGGAGAGGAAGAAGCAGGCTTCCCGTGGATCAGGGAGCCCGATGTAGGGCTCCATCCCAGGACCCTGGGATCCTGACCTGAGCGAAAGGCAGATGCTTAACAACTGAGCCAACCAGGCGCCCCTTGATTCTTTTTTAAAAAGTTTTTTTTTTAAAGACTCAGGAAGCTTGCTTTTTTTTGAGAGAGAGAGAGAGCACGTGAGAGTGAGCAGGGGGAGAGGGAGTGGGAGAGAGAGAGAGAATCTTTTTTTTTTTTTTTAAGATTTTGTTTATTTATTTGACAGAGAGAGACACAGCAAGAGAGGGAACACAAGCAGAGGGAGTGGGAGAGGGAGAAGCAGGCTTCCTGCTGAGCGGGGAGCCCAGTGCAGGGGCTTGATCCCATGACCCTGGGATCGTCCTGGGATCATGACCTGAGCCAAGGCAGACGCTTAATGACTGAGCCACCCAGGCGTCCTGAGAGAGAGAATCTTAGGCTCCCTGCCCAGCGCGGAGCCCGATGTAGGGCTCGGTCTCACAACCCTGAGATTGTGACCTGAGCCGAAATCAAGACTTGGATGCTTAACCGACTGAGCAACCCGGGCACTCCAAAAAAGTAATTTTTGTTAAGTGTATACTTCACATTTAGTAAAGTTCACTCTTCTCGGGTATACAGTTGTTTGAAGTTTGATAGATTTTCTCAATCATGTAACTGCCACAATCAAGATGTAAAATGTTTTCATTTCATTTCAAGAAGTTCCTTTGGGTCCCTTTGTAGTCAGTCACCTCCCTTTATCTTCCATCCCTGGCAACCACTGATCTAATTCCTTTCCCTATAGTTTTGCTTTTCCCAGAATGTCATACACATGTAGTCACTAGGTATGACTCCTTTTGAGTCAGGCCTCTTTCATTTAGCCTAATGCTTTTGAGATTTATACATGTTATTACATGTATCAGGAGTTGATATCTTTTTATTGCTGTGTATAGATATACTAACAATTTGTTGTTTTATTTACCATTTGATGTATTTTTGGGTTTCTAGTTTTTGACATATATGAGTAAAGGTGTTATACGTTTTTATGTGTCATATATACATTAAAATACTTTTTGGAGGGTGGACATATGTTTTCATTTCTTGCGGGTAAATACCTAGGAGCGAGATTGTATGGTAAGTGAATTTCACTTTATAACAAACTGCCAAACTGTTCTTCAGAGTGATGAGTCTTTTTTCACGTTTATCAAATGGGCTGTTAGTGAGGACTCTTAGTTGCAAGGAACAAAAATGTACTCTGGCAAGGGATCTTAGGAGTAAGATATTATTTGGTGGCTCACAGAATCCGTTGGAGGGCTGGAGAGAGAGGCTCAGTTCTGTATCGAGGAACATTATCCTGGGCACAGACACCAGAGTTTGAACTGCCAAAACCATGAAGGGACACGGACACTGTAACTAGAACTGCTATCTCTGGAAACCTGATGAGGCTTCAGTGCTGCTAGCACTTGCCAGAATGGATTCTCTGAAGACCTCGCTCTTTTGAGTCATTACTTTTGAATCGCTTTCTGGAGGTGAGCTCTGCTTCATAAGGTAGGGGGTTCCCCAAATGTAGAAAAGGAGGTTCAGATGGAGGGCTACTAAAAGGAAATGACCTATATGTACCGCAGCTATCTACCTCCAGGGGTGGTTGTGATTAGATAAAATAATTTCCATGTAATTCCTAGAACTTATTAGGTGCCTTCTACTTGGTAGGTTATAAATGCTTGTTTACTTACCTGTCTACTTCTTTCTCGTCTGTCTTTTTAAAGTAAATTTCACTGAAGTATAATGAAACAGTGCATAAATCCCAAGTATATACAGCTTGATGGATTTTCATGAAGTGAATTCATCCTTTTAACCAGTACCCAGAAGAAGAAATAGAATATTACTAACATCACAGAAGCCTTTCTCATGTCCCCTCCTAGAAACCCCGCACTTTCTCCTCCCCTAGGTAACAGCTATCTTGACAGGAATAGTTTTGCCTCTTCCCAACTTTATATAATCAAAGCTGTATGTTATGTTTGGTGTGTATGATTTTTTTCAACACTCAGGCTCATTTGTGAGCTTCATCCATGTTCTTGTGTGTGACAAGAGTTGATTTTATATTCTGTTGTATGAATATAACACCATCCGTTCTATTGATGGAAGTATGGGTTATTTCCAGTTTTGACTAATACAAGTAAGTGCTGTTATGCTTGCATGTCTTTTGGTTTACATATATATATATATATATATGTTTCTGTGGGTATGTAGCATGGAGTGGTATTATTGGGTCATGGATTCTGTGTATGTGTAGCTTTAGGAGAGAATGCCAAAAAGTTTTCTAAAGTAGTTTTTCCACTTTATACTCCTGTCAGTAGTACGTGTGAGTTCCAGTGTGTTACATCTTTTTTAACATCTTTGTTCTTTCAGTAAGACTTTGTACCCAGGATAATACTTGCTTGATTCTACCTAATCAGTTCCATGTGTCTATTATATTATTAAGTCTTTGATGTGAGATTTCATTTTTTTTTTAAATTTCCTTTTAGTATTAAGTACAGAATATAGGATGTATATAGTAAATAAATGCTCAGTGGAAGTTGCATGAAAAAAATAAAGACTGTGTAGGCTGGGATAATCTTGGCATTTTTGGGGGGAGAGAACTTTGTGATCTGACTGAATTAGAAGGAAATGGTATGTTGGAAATGGTGATAGGGTTGAATTAAGTCAGATGGAATCTGATTGGATTCTGTAGGTAATAGCCCTTTTTTGTTTTCGGAACTGGGAGAGAGTTAATGAATGAAAGCTATTTTGTTCTGTGAATGAAGAATTGCATTTTTATTTAAAAGTGTGCCCAGCTCTTAGGAAATAGTTACAAAAAAAGATTTGGGCCGGTGATTGGACACAGATTAGACAAGGCATGGGCAGGTGTCTATTTGGTCAGCTTTATCTCTTCTTAGTTTCTTCATAAATGGAGCTCACATCTCTCTTGTCAGTATGAGAACTAATATAAAAATGTGAGTCGGTGTTTCTTCTTTTTCTCGGCAGATTTTATTCTGTGGCAGTCCAAGATTCAGAACTTTAAAATGTATGTTGCAGAGTGTAATTTATTAAAGGAAGTTCAGCTTTTTCCAGTGCCATCCATGTGGAATTCTGACTGACTAGCTAACTGTAGTATTTCCAGAGTGGCTTGCCTACCTTCTCTTCTGCTTTGTTGTTTTTCTACTCTAGCTCCTTTGTTCTGTTTGTGTCAGTAATCAAAAAGTGGCATGAAGCTTCTTGCCTCTGAGGGCTTATATCACT
Source organism: Eumetopias jubatus (assembly GCF_037043125.1). Classification (NCBI taxonomy): domain Eukaryota; kingdom Metazoa; phylum Chordata; class Mammalia; order Carnivora; family Otariidae; genus Eumetopias; species Eumetopias jubatus. The sequence continues at coordinate 83,492,028 of NW_028274821.1, read as the reverse complement.
AATAGACGTCGAACTTCATTTCATGATTTTTGTTAATTAAAAAGCACATAAATATAGGGGCATGGGTGGCTCAGTTGGTTAAGTGTCTGTCTTTGGCCCAGATCATGATCTCAGGGTCCTGGGGTCTAGCCCCGCATCCGGCTCCCTGCTTAGCGGGGAGCCTGCTTCTCTCTCTCCCTCTGCCTGCCGCTCCCCACTGCTTGTGTGCTCTCTCTCTCTCTCTCTCTGTCAAATAAATAAAATCTTAAAAACCACCAACAACACATAAATACAATGTTTTTTAGAATCAGATTTTTAGTGGAAGAAAATAAAACCCAAGAAGAAAAAACCTCGTAATGTTAAATCTGAATTGGAAATATCAATATGAACTTATGATTTAAAAAACGAATATATTTACTTGCCCTATCTACTGAAAGGACCTAGCAGCAATGACATCCAGTGGAGAAGAGCCTACTTGGTGCCCAGATAATTTAAATTTCAGTACCATTTCCCACTGAAAGGAACCTTGGAGAAATGTTCCTTGGAGCTGGTTCCAGGTGTGGAGCAGGAAAAGTGCTAGCTGAGTCTGGGACATCTTGTGTCAAAAAGCAAGGGAGCTGGGGTGCCTGGGTAGCTTAGTTGGTTAACTATCCAACTCTTGGTTTTGATTCAGATCATGATCTCATGGGTCATGGGCTCGAGCCTAGCATCAGACTCCGTGGGGAGTCTGCTTGAAGAGTCTCTTCCTCTGCCCCTCCCCCCACTCACTCTCTCACACTCAAATAAATACATCTTAAAAAAAAAAGCAAGGGAGCTGTCAAAGAGTAGCAGTTCATGTCCAAAGGACACAGGAACTCACTTGTAAAGCCTCCACTCAAATTGGCCAAATTTGAGACAACTTGGGTATGCATGACAAAGAATGATCGATGGCAATGGACACTGGATTTTAAGAATATTCTTAGTTCATAATGAGTTGGGAGTGGGGGAGAGGGAAGGACTGGGGTGTGGAGAGAAAGGTAGAGCTCTTCTTTGCATAAGATCACCAGAAAATAAATGTAAAAGGAATGATATAATTAGAAAATCACCTTTTTGTAATAATTTAGTTCAGGCAAGGATCATTGGTGGATGCTGAAACTGCTAAGTTGTTAGGAAAAAGGATATTCACACAGTATTAAAGTATCACATCACAGATTACTTACTGCTTACAAAAGGGAAAATAATTTTGTAATGTGGAGATCTGGCATTTACCACCTTAACCAAGTGATTAAACTTAGGATCACCAAGCTGACATCAACTACTCCCTGACTTGATGTAGTAAGAACTACGTAACATTACCTCTGGTTGTTTTATTGCCAGAAATGAGGAAATAATCAGAGAAGTCATAATGTGGGGCATTCCATATGACAGTTGCCCTGGACTCCTAAAAAAGACACTGACATGAAAAATAAAAACAGGGTGCCTGGGTGGCTCATTCATTAAGTGTCTGCCTTTGGCTCAGGTCATGATCCCAGGGTCCTGGGATCAGGTCCCACATTGGGCTCCCTGCCCTGCGGGAAGCCTGCTTCTCCCTCTCCCACTCCCCCTGCTTGTGTTCCTGCTCTCTCTCTCTGTCTGTCACATAAATAAATCTTAAAAAAAAAAAGAAAGAAAAAGGTAAGGAGACTGAGGTATTTTTTTAATAAACTTTTTCAAATCCTTGATTACTTTGGAAGCTATATAGTCTTTTTCAGTTCTTTTGATGGTCTTTTTTTTTTTAAGAAAATTTGTCATGCATCTTTGACTTACTAGAGTCTATTTTTACTTGATACTATTACCCTTATCTTGACAACGTATGCATCATAGAGCACTAACTTCCTTTACTCTCATCTCATACATTGTTATAGTTGTATAGTTGTGTACTTTGTATATTTAAACCCCACAAGTCAATATTGTTATTTTTTGTAAAATTTGAACTGTTAATATTAATTTGGATTTATCTGTTTACAGTTGACTCTTGAGCAACACAGGTTTGAACTGCGTTGGTCCACTTGTACGTGGATTTTTTTTCCATATAGTATAGTACTGTAAATGTATTTTTCTTATTTTTTTTTTAAAGATTTTATTTATTTGAGAGAGAGAGCGAGCGAGCACACACAGAGGGAGAGGGAGAGAGAGAAGCGGACTCCTCACTAAGGCTGGAGCCGGATGTGGTGCTCTATCCCAGGACCCTGGGATCATGACCTGAGCTGAAGGCAGACCCTTATCCGACTGAGCCGCCAAGGCACCCCTTATGGTTTTCTTAATAACATTTTCTCTAGTATACATTATTTTTTTTTTAAGATTTTATTTATTTATTTGACAGAGTGAGAGACAGGGAGAGAGTGAACACAAGCAGGGGGAATGGGAGAGGGAGAAGCAGGCTTCCCGCCGAGCAGGGAGCCCGATGCGGGGCCCGATCCCAGGACCCTGAGATCATGACCTGAGCCGAAGGCAGACGCTTAATGACTGAGCCACCCAGGCGCCCCTCTAGTATACATTATTGTAAGAGTACAGTATATAATACCTATAACATACAAAATACGTGTTGAGTGTTTATGTTATCAGTGAGGTTTCAGGGCAACAGTAGGCTAATAGTAGTAGTTAAGTTTTGGTGGAGTCAAAAGTTTTATGCAGTTTTCCTGCATGGGGAGGGGTCAGCACCCCTAACCCTTTGTGTTGTTCAAGGGTCAACTGTATTTATCACTTTCTTTGTTCTTCTTCTGTCTGAACTCTGATCTTTTATTTGTGATAATTTTCTTTCTGTTGGAAGAACAGCCTTTAGAATTTCTTTTAGTATAGGTCTTCTGGTGGTGAACTCTCTCTCTCTTTTCTTCCCCCCTCCACCCAAAAGTGCATTCATTCCTGAAGGATATATTCCCTGGATATAGAATTCTGTATGGCAAGTTACTTTCTTTAAAAAGCACATTGAAGATAACCATTCCTCCATTTTCTGGCTTCCATTGTAAATACTGAGAGCTGTCAGTCTGCCTCTCCTTTAGGTAATTTGTCTTTTTGCTCTCACATTTTATAACAAGCCTGTGGAGTATAGGTTTTTATTTTTGTTTGTGCAGGTGTGAATAGAAACTCAGGACAACTTGCCAGTCAAACAGTTAGCAGATGATGTCTGTTGGATGTCAACACCTGTACTTTCCCCGCTTTGCCTTACTGCCTCTCACTAAAGAAAAGTATATATTCATTTCTTTAACAGTATTTATCCAGCTCCCATTATGTGTATAACACTGCTACAGAGTGAGGTGGATACCAGATTTTGAGACATAATTCTGACCCTCAATTTTATAGTTTAGAGAAAAGCATGCCAAAAACATTAACGTTGCACTGAGGTGGTATATGGCTAACAGCTAAAATGGGGATAGCTTGCCGTAATTACAGGAAGAGTTTATGCAAACGGAATTTCACATTTGGCTGCAAGTGTCAGAGATTGTCCTGGAATGTTGTCTGAACCCCAGGCAGATTTGTTGAGGGTGGAGATTGTAGAAACTGTTTTAGGCAGGGGCAGACCACGTGAAGAAAGGCATGGAGGGCTAAATGATGGATTTAGGGAATGGCAGCACCCTTGATTTGGCTCTAGCTGAAGGTGATAAATGTTGTTGGAGATAAGATTGTATGTGAGGTGGCACCTCATTACAGGGAGCCATAAATTCCTATTCTCTGTCTTTTAGATGGTAGGGAGTCCTTGAAGAGTTGTTTGGGGTGGGGTGATACAATGAAAGCAGAAAGTATTACTTGGAGGGTAAGAGCTTGACCTGATTCCATAGCCCAACCTTAATTTCAATTATGGCTGTATCATTTCCTCACTAATACTGTAAGTTAGTTAACTTTTCAAAGCCTCAGTTTCCTCATTTGTGAATTTGAAGTAATTATATAGTACTTACCTCATAGTTGTTATGAGGATTAAGTCAGTTAATATATGCAATATACTTAGAACAATGGCTGGAACAGAGTAGGCACAATTTAAGTATTTGGCATCATTTTATTATTACAAAATGGGATGTTGCTTATTAGTAGCCAGTGTCTGGTACATGGTTAATCACAATTCTGATTACCAATAGAATGTGTAGAGGATAAATATTATTAACCAAATTATCTTTTCATACCTCTGCACCTGGGTATAGAGAATGTAAAACCTTTAAAGTTGTATTAATGAATGGATAAGCTATATGATTGACTTAGGTCATTTCCCCATTGCATCATTTTTGTGATTACATATATCATATCATTCCTAATCTCCTCAGTTAATTCATTTTATCAATAACAATAATAGTGAAGAAAACATTCCATGTTAAGAATCTGTCGTCAGGGGGTGCCTGGATGGAGCAGTCAGTTAAGCGTCCTGACTTGGTTTCAGCTCGGGTCTGTTGGGCTCCACACTCAGTGCAGAATCTGCTGGTTTCTCTCTCCCTCTCCCTTTGCTCCCTGCCTCTCCCCCTACCCTCCCCAGCATGCTCGCTCACGTTCTCCCTCTCTCAAATAAATAAATTTAACTCTTTAATTAAAAAAAAAGAATCTGTAGTCAGAAGAGTGGGAAGGAGGTAGTAAATCTGTGATGAAACTGTGTGTCATAGGAGGAAGCTGTAAATATACCATAGGAAAGATGTAGGAATTGTGCTGGTTGCTGAATTTAGAAACATTATTTGTGGGTTCTGCTTAATATGGTCTTTTCAGGAAATGGCGTGTAACCTGAGGATGCTAACTAAGCTTCCTCCATAGGTATGAAGAATAAAAAACCACTTTCTCTGTTAACATTTTTTTCCAAGGGAAATTGTATAAAGCCATTGAAGCATCAGGACTGATGGACTCGGAATGCGTTTAAGTGAGGGCTCATTAATCTTTTAAGAAGTAGAAAAGCAAACATGTCAGAAGCAGTGTGGATTTACAGTATTAAAATGCCAGTATCTTCAAATATTGTCACAAAGGAGAATGGGAAATGATTCAAGAATGGACAACACTTGGGGCGCCTGGGTGGCTCAGTTGTTAAGCATCTGCCTTCGGCTCAGGTCATGATCCCAGGGTCCTGGGATCGAGCCCCGCATCGGGCTCCCTGCCTGGCGGGAAGTCTGCTTCTCTCTCTCCCACTTCCCCTGCTTGTGTTCCCTCTCTTACTGTGTCTTTCTCTGTCAAACAAATAAAATCTTGAAAAAAAAAAAAAGAATGGACACCACTTATGTATTTCTTTTAAGGTTGAATAGTTCAGCATAAAACCAGATGCCTTTAATAACAATACCCAAGAAGCAGCTAATTGTAATTTTAAGTGAGGTTTAACTTATTATTGGAATGATTTTTTCTAGAGAAATTGCCTTTCCGTGAATGTAAACTAAGACTAGAGGAACTAAACACATGGTGCTGTTTTTTAGATGGTATGTCAGATATTCTCTGGTCTCTAATTACTAATGATTTGAAAATTTTTGTTTTAATTGGCAACTTTTTAAAAAAACTTCCTATAAATACTTTCACATTTTTCCTATTTTCCATATTTGTGTTTTCTGTAAATTGGCAGGGGAAGAACTTTGCATATGGTCTCTTTTTCTTGGAATAAGAGATTTTTTTTCCCTGTCTTCTCTCTTTCTGGTCTGCTTTCCTAACCTTTAACCACGCTGTTAACAGATGATCAATTTATCCTTGTATTCATCATTTTAACTGTTTTGAAAAAGGTCAATTTCTAACAGTGACTTAAGTTTTCTCATGACAGCATCATTTAGGATTGTATAACTCATTTCAGTATGACAGTTTTGATTCTTGAAGCTCCTTTTATATTTTGAGTTGGGTTTGTATCTATATAATGCTGAATGGAAAGCCTAACCTTACATTTTAAGTTACTGAATGATTGTTTTTTTCTGCCCCTTAGCTGAATTTTCAGTTGATTGGCCATACCTTATGAAGCAGACAAGTAGGTATCTTTTACTTGAAGGCACTTTAGTGTAGAGACCCACAGGTTTTGGCACCTAACAGATTTGGGTTCAAATTGTACATTTGCCCTTGTGGTGAGTCTCAGTTCCTCAAATGAGGAGCCTTAAAGTGGAGACTGATCATGGGCTGATGTAAACATTAAGTTAGATGATTAATGTAAAGTGTCTTGTACACACTGTGGAACATGGGGGATCAAAAATGAAGTAACTGCCAAGGTGATCATTTTACGAGATCGGTCATGTAATTGTGTATGTTGTGGTAGTAGTGTTTGCTGTTTATATGAGCAGTTTCCTCAAATGAATTATCTGGGAATAAAGCATGTTTAGAATGAATTGCAGTCAGTATCTCAGTTGAAGCACACTCTTATAAACTTGAATTTGCTTCCCAGCAAGCAAAGGGTGCACAATAACTGTGCTCATAGCACCTACTTGCCTACAGCCTAGTTGAGATATAGCCCTAGGGCAAGATTGTCTAAGTTATGAGTCTAGCTGTGTTACAGCTATGGAGAATGATGAGGAGGTGCTCATATGCCCCCCACAAAAATACCAAGACAGTGGCACCTGGGTAGCTCAGTCAGTTAAGTGTCAGGTCATGTCAGGGTTGTGAGATCAAGCCCTGCATTGGGCTCAGCGCTGGGCATGGAGCCTTCTTAAGATTCTCTCTCTCCCTCTCCCCATCCCCCCTGCTCACATGCATGCTTGCTCGCTTACTCTCAAAGAAAAAGTACCAAGACAGAGTCATAATTGGGTCATCAGTCATTTATTCACTTGTTTATTCATTTGACAAATATTTGAGGGCTTACTATCCAGGTACTGTGATATATACAAGGAATACAGCAGAGAACAAAACGTAGTATCTGCCTTTAAGGAACATGTAGTTATAGAACTGATAAGTGGTGCAACATAAGGCAAAGCTAGTGCAGTGAGAGCATATGGGAGGGCTAATTTATTCAGTCCTGGCTGGGAAGGGGCTTAGAGTAGAGGTCAAGATCAGGGAAATCTGCATGGGGAAGGTGCTGTCTAAGCTGAGGGCATAATGAGGGTAAAAGGTTTAGAAGTTAAGGGTGGTATTTTGAAATTTTTATTCTAAGAGTAGAGCATCTTATTTCTGAGAATAGATTACTGAGTAAGCATGCTTGAGTCTAATTTCCAGCAGAAGTGGGAAATCAGGTTTTAGAAATCCTTTTTCTCATTGTTATTGGGGATAGGGAGGGAGTAGGCCTCATTTTGTGCTCTGGAAAAACTAGAGTCTAGAATCTCACTTGGAAGCTGGAGTTTTAAACATTACCAACAAGGTGTTTATTTAGTTTCTGTAATTTTGTTACAATAAATATTTGTTGACTCAGTAGCAAAAGGGATTGGCATGGTTCTGGTCCCTGCCCCACCTCCATCCTTAAGAATTAAGATCTGAGAGGCTAAATGATTGGGTGAGCAGTGTAGATCGTACTGAGAACACTGGGCTTTGGAATCAGGTGGCTGATTTAGTACATGAATCATAAATAAACATAAATAACGTGAATACATAAATAAACATGAATTCATATCCTGGCTCTGTCACTCACCTTACGGTACTGGGCAAATAACTTAATGTCTCTGTTAAGAGTGTTTAGAGACATTCTTGTTTAGTTTCAAAACGGGTTTTGTTGTAGATGGTTCTTCAGGGACGAGGAGCCCAAGACTCAGGTAAGTTACATGCTTGCTCTTCTATACACATATGTGTGTGTGTGTATGTATATATGTATATGTATGTCAAGATTCATAATTTAATAGATTTTTATGTTCTTTCGTAACTGTATAAGATAGGTAGATAGAGGTATTGCCACAGAGGAAATGAAATGGTGCTTTGAAGGGAGAATTGGTTTTAGACTTGGGATGAAGGAAGGCTTCCTGGAGAGATAGACTTTGAGAGATGAGTGGGCTTTTTTGGCGGATGCTTTATAGTAGAGTGAGTCATGAGGAGCTCCAGTTCTCTAGACAGGTTATCTGGTTTGAATCCTGGCTTTGCCATTGACTAGCTGCTTGATCTCAGATAAGTTACTCTTCTAGACTATTGTTTCCTCTGTAAAATTGATACAATCACATCTCCCACAGAGGGTTTTTGAGGATTAAATGAAGTAATGCATGTAAAATGCTTACACAAGTGCTTGGCATACAGCAAACATTGCTATTATTACTGTGGTATCATCATTATTACTGGTAGGGATTGGGGAAGCCTTTTTAGACAAGAGAGAATTTATTCTGTTCTGTCTTGATAAACTATCAAGTTTTTTTTTTTTTTTTAAGATTTTATTTGACAGAGAGAGAGAGAAAACACAAAAGCAGGGGGCCCCAGCGGGAGAGGGAGAAGCAGGCTCCCTGCTGAGCAGAGAGCCCGATGTGGGGCTTCCCAGGACTCTGGGATCGTGACCTGGGCCCAAGGCAGATGCCCAAATGAGTGAGCCACCCAGGGGCACCTAAACTATCAAGTTTTGATAAATAATCTAGTGGTAGTATTTTTCCGTTTATGAGACACACACTGAATAATTGAGATTTACTCTGGATTCTTCTTGAACTGCAGAATTTGTTGCAGACTGAAAAAAACACCAGTCACAAGCTCATGGTATTGTGTTGCTGTTCCCTTGAGTTCAGGACTCACTATCATTGGTTAGGTTGGAAGGGTCATCTTCCCTGTTTATGTAACACTGTACTTTCTCAAATACTTGCCCAACTGTTACTCCATGATCCTCACAGTAACCTTGTGAAGCACATAGGGTGGGAAGTCTTACTTTTCTGGAAGCAGAATCCGCAGGACCAGGGGAAAGGTCTCTGTGACTGTTAGTGGCCATTCCAACATTATATAGCCCTGGTCTCCTGACTTCCATTCCACTTTTTTCCTTTAGTTTTTTGTGAATAGAAGTATGTCAGTAGACCTGAGTTTGCATTTAATTGCTGCTATTTACTAGTTGAGTGATCTTGTAAGAGTTCTTTAATTTATGAGTCTGGGGGCGCCTGGGTGGCTCAGTCGGTTAAGCGACTGCCTTCAGCTCAGGTCATGATCCTGGAGTCCCCGGATCGAGTCTCACATCGGGCTCCCTGCTCAGCAGGGAGTCTGCTTCTCCCTCTGACCCTTACCCCTCTCATGTGCTCGCTCTCTCTCTCTCATTGTCACTCTCTCAAATAAATAAATAAAATTTTAATTTATGAGTCTGTTTTTCCATCTGTCAGATGATGAGACTTTGAATCATACAGGATTGTTTGTGATGCTGAATTTACTTTGTGTAATGCTTTGTAAGAATTGCTTTGTATAATGTTGTAGGGTGGTGTGTCTTAAGACACAAGTTTATTCACTAATTGGTGTCTTATCTGCCTAATGATAATTCAGGTAGAATTACCTATTTCGGGTAGAATTTCCTATTTCAATATTGCCTCTAATGTTTTTATCCTGCTTATTTGAGGGTAAGATCTTTGATAGTGATGTGAAGGCTCTGTCTTGGGAAAACCTAGGCGATCTGGGAGTGTTTGACAGGTGAATAATAACACTTCACAAAATAACAATCTATTTTTCACATCATTACTTGCATTTTTTGGCCTTACCCCTTTGTCTTTCTCTTGCTCTCTCTCTTTTTTGGTTTAGTATTACCCAGATGGTTAAACAATTTAAAGCTTTCCAGCTAATAAATACATTATTTTAGAAGTTTGCAGTTTCTTTCCCATGGGAAATTCAGACAAGGGGATTTCTTTTACATATGAAGATGATTTTTCATGTGTTATCAGTTATTTATATACTGTTATCCTCATGAACCTCTGTCAGAGGTAGGTGAATATATAGTTCTGTAAACACTATATTAATTGGAAATTACAAAATGTACAAATTGAGTAGAACAAATTATATTATATTAATATATATAAATTATATATAAATATATATAAATTATATATAATATATAAATATATACTATTTTATATATTTAATATATTTATATATTATTTATATATATTTATATTTATATATTTATAATATATATTATATAGATTATATATTATATAGATTATATATAATATAATAAAATATATTTATATATATTTATATATAATCTATATAAATATATATTATATATAAAAATATAAATTATATTAATTGAGGAGAACATATTATAATCTTATTTTTTCTTGAATGTTTAAAAATATATATGTGGGCACTTATTAAGTGGTTGAGTTAGTTGTTATGAAAACCCTAATTTTAAGTTTTCTAATAGCTGAGAAAATCTGCATTAAGGAAGAATTTTTGCATTTTACTTGTTCTTTTTCTGAACAGAGGTTGTGAAAAAGTACTGAGGTTGACTTGGAAGTGTCATTTGTGAGTTATGAGACTCGAGTTGGCATCTATATTTTAAGGGTTGGGCGAGAAACAAGTTGTCTTGTAAAATACAAGGATATTTTCTGTGGACATGGAAGTTTTTGTTGCCTTTCCAATATGTAGCAAACTATGAGTACTTATTAAATCGCTGTTTCATAAATACTGTTGTATTGAGTATGCCAGGAGTCCAATCATAATATGTGACTTAGACATGATAAATGGCCTTATAACTTAGGATACCATTTTGGCAATTCATATTTTTAAAGTTATCCACATTAGGAAAAATAGTATAATAGCTGTTTACAGTTGAGTAGATTTGACTTTAATTAAAAAAGTTATACTCCTGGGCGCCTGGGTGGCTCAGTTGGTTAAGCGACTACCTTCGGCTCAGGTCATGATCCTGGAGTCCCGGGATCGAGTCCCACATCGGGCTCCCTCCTCGGCAGGGAGTCTGTTTCTCCCTCTGACCCTCTTCCCTCTCGTGCTCTCTGTCTCTCATTCTCTCTCTCTCAAATAAATAAATAAAATCTTTAAAAAAAAAAAAGTTATACTCCAGTCAAGAAGACCAAAACTCAGTTTAGTCAACATAGGCTTTAGTTAACATGGGCTTGGAAGCTTTTTAAAAAATTGGATATAGGGATGCCTGGGTGGCTCAGTCCCTTTGTTACTGAAAGGGATCGAGTCCTGTGTTGGGCTCCCTGCTCAGTGGGGAGTCTTCTTCTCCCTCTCCCTCTGTCTGCTGTTCCCCCTGCTTGTGCTCTCTCTCTCTCTCTGACAAATAAGTCAATAAAATCTTTTTAAAAAATTGGATATAATGTGGATGGAATTAGATAATGGATTAGCTGTAATCCTTGTTTAGGGCATGCTCTCATTGGTTCACACATAGCCTTGTTTTTGTTTATTTTTAAAGATTATTTATTTTAGAGTGAGCATGCACGTGGCTGGGGTGTGTGCAGAGGGAAAGAATCTCAAACAGACTCCCCACTCAGCGCAGAGCCCAATGTGGGGCTCCATCCCTGGACTCTGAAATCATGACAAGCTAAAATCAAGAGTTGGGACACTCAACTGACTGAGCCATCCAGGCTTATTCTCTTTTTAAGAATTTAAGAAGCCACTGTGAACCCACCACTAGAACAAAAGGATAGGTCCTTAATAATCTACATCTGACTTTTTCTAGGTTCTTCCACCCTCATGCCTCTCCCCTCGCCCCAGAACTTACAACCTGAATTCTGTGTTCCTCATTCTCTAGTTTTCCGGTTTTATATAGCTTCATCACATCTTTATGGATTCTTAGAAGGTATCTTTTTGTTTTGGCTTTAGCTTTACAAAAAAGACATTCTATATGTAATCATTTGGGACTTAGTATTTTTATTTAATATTGTATTGCTAAGATTTATCCATATTATTTCATGTCATTGTAGTTCCTTCACTTTGCTGAGTAATAATCCATTATATCAAAGTAACATAGTTTATTCATTCATTCTCCTGTGAATGGGCATTTTCCATGTTGTCTAGGTTTTTGCTACCATGAACAATTTTGCTGTGATCATTTTAATATGTCTTTTGTACATGTAAGTTTCTCTTCATACATACCTAGGAGTAAAACCCCTGGGTAATAAAGAATGGGATTATTCAATTTGTGGAAATTATGCCAGACATTTTTTCCCCACTATCAATTTATTAAAGACCCTATGGACATACCCTTTCTAACACTTGGAATTGTCAGACTAAATTTTTGTTGCTTAAATGGGTATAAATGGTATTATCTTTTTATTGGTCTTGTGTTTTTTGTTTTTTTCCTGTGAAATGTTTGTTCGTGACCTCTGTTTTTGTTTTTGTTTTTCTTTACCTGGGTTGTTTGTGCTTTTCTTTTGGATTTTAAGTTGTCTTTGTATAGTTTTGATACTTTTGTTGGATGTATATATTCCAAAAGCCTTTTCAGTTTGTTACTTTTCATGTTCTTTAGGGTGTTTTTGATGACCGAAAGTTCTTGATTTTAATATACTTGAATATAATTTATAGTCAACACTTGGTGTCTTTAAGGAATTGTTATAGTGTTATAAAACACATTTTATATGCCAATATCTGTTAACATTACAGATGACATTTATTTTAAATAAAGCCCTTTACATCATTACAGATGACATTTATTTTAAATAAAGCCCTACACAAATACATGTCATTTTTGTGGTGGCAACAATGAATAAAGCACAAGAAGTTCTCTGTGTACACTTTCCCAACAGCAGAAAAGGATAGCTTTGAAAGAGCAGGGTATGTGTGTGTGCACATGCACGCACACACATGCTCTGGAGGAGAGATTTCAGAATTCAAATCTGCCAGAGAACAAAGTACATAATATATAGAAGGGACAGGAGATATGGGTACTTGCCATACAAATGCTTGTGACAAGCTACATGAATAGCAGAACTGCATTTAAGTGAAGTCTTTTTTAGAAATTTTAAAACCAAAGTATAGAAAAAATAATTAAGGCCCGAGATTGCAGTCGTAGGACAACAGAGAAGGCGGAATGTAGCTTAAAATGTGAATAACACTCATTGCCCATCCCCGACCCCCACTAGAAAATAAACCCTTGCTAAAAGCTGGATTCACATTTGTGCTTTAAACCTGAGTGGAGGTCACTAGCCTGCTACCCTGATTTTTCCCTAACCTCTTTACCAGCCTATATGTCTGGACCTTAGTCTGGATGTATGGTTCAAAAAAAATTTTTTTAATAATGACTCTTGGTAAGAAAATGATTATGACCTTCCTGATCCATTTAGACAAACATTAAAAGAATGTTACATGAATATATTATTTATATTAGAAGTTATTTTTATTGTTGAATTTTAAAATAGTTGGAATAAAGCTTAACTTGAAGAAATTTGTATTAAAGCATTCTGCAATAGAACATTTTCAGAAATTATTTTTTCTATACTTTGGTTTTAAAATTTCTAAAAAAGACTTCACTTAAATGCAGTTCTGCTATTCATGTAGCTTGTCACAAGCATTTGTATGGCAAGTACCCATATCTCCTGTCCCTTCTATATATTATGTACTTTGTTCTCTGGCAGATTTGAATTCTGAAATCTCTCCTCCAGAGCATGTGTGTGCGTGCATGTGCACACACACATACCCTGCTCTTTCAAAGCTATCCTTTTCTGCTGTTGGGAAAGTGTACACAGAGAACTTCTTGTGCTTTATTCATTGTTGCCACCACAAAAATAACATGTATTTGTGTAGGGCTTTATCAAATGCTTTTATATGCATTTCCTCACTTTTAATCCTTACCTAAAACCTGGGTGATTGGCAGGGCAGATTATAGTCCTACTTTAGTCCTGTACTAATACTGAGGTTTGAAGACATAAAGTCAGCATGTTCTTGGTACATTACGATACTTCGTATTTGTTGGATGGATGAATGAATGAATAAATGGTTAGTTAGTCTCACCCTGATGCCCTTTGCATTATACCATTGCTTCAGATTTAGCTATGCCCAGAAGAGATCTTGATATATAGTAGAAACTAGAATGTTTGTTGACTACAACTTCTGCTTCTGACTATGATGGAGTAACTGGTTCTGGACTAGCCTTTCTGCCATTAAAAAACATGAAACTGGACAAAATATATGAGGCAACTCTTTCAGGCTTTGGACAACAGGCCTGTGATCTTGAAATTCATGAAATGAATCCCATGATTGCCCCTGCTTTCTGCCTAAGAATAATTTCCTGAGCTGGAATCTAAGCAGAGCATGGTGGCCTAACTGTATTGAGTCAGAATTTAGAGCAGCTAAAATGGGTAGAATCTTTAGGGCAGGACACTGGAGAAGAGGAAGCGCTATAGGAGGGGTTCCCAAATGTTCCTGTGTGGATTCCTCATGAATTATTGGTGAAGAGTAGGGCTGTCCATAGGGGAGAAAGGCCGGAAGGTTTATCAGAGTGGCTGCCCCAGAGTTGGGAATGGAACAGAGATGCTCGAGGTTGTACAGCTGTGGGATATTGGAGCTCTGGCCCAGGCAGAATTGCGAGAGAGACCTGATTGACGCCCTGGGCATGTGGGTGAAACACTAGAAATAGAAAGACCATGAGGTAAAGGAGGGATTGGCAAACTCTGTCAATAAAGTTTTATTAAAACACAACCATACCCACTTATTTTCATTCTCCAGTGGCAAAGTTCAGTATTGCCACTGAGACTGTAGGCCTGGCAAGCCTACAGTGTTCACTACATTGTCCCTGTAAGAAAAGATTTTCTGACTTCTGCCCTAGAGTAGAGCCTACTCTGAACCTTCCTGTAACAAAGCCTATAATCAAATCCTGACAAAATCTTCAGAGGAGACCGAACTTGGTAGTTGACTTCTGCCAGGTTATAGAGACTTGGGAAACATCTTAGACTTTCCATAGTTGTGCCCTAACAAAAGTACTACTTGATCTTTATTTAGAATTAGAATGTTTCTGAGCATACCTCCTGTAATGTTTTGGGACCTTCACACAGTGACAGTGACTCTAGCCTATACTCTCTAATACTTTGAAAGTCTTTGGTTATTCACCTGGATAAATCTATGTAGGAATATGTCTCATTCCATTAAATACACACACACACACACACACACACAACTTTTTTGTCTTCTTTGATGGGGGAACTTTCTTGTATCTTCTATCCAACATCAGTATTTAGTTTAAATTGAAAAATTTGGTAATCCCCAAAGGCTAAGAGCTAAAATAATTTTCTGCTTAAGAGGACAAAGGTTCGGGGCACCTTGGGTGACTCAGTCATTGTCTGCCTTTGGCTCAGGTCATGATCCCCGCGTCCTGGGATTGAGCCCGGAGTTAGGCTCCCTGCACAGTGGGGAGCCTGCTTCTCCCTCTCCAGCCTCCTGCTGCTTGTGTTACCTCTGTTGCTGTCTCTCTCTGTCAAATAAATAAATAAAATCTTAAAAAAAAGAGGACCAAGTTTCCTTTTTCTTTCTGAATATTTTATCCATGTGGGCGTAATTTTAAAAACATTTTGAAATTATAAATTGTTTCAGGCATATAGACAAAATAGAATATAATAAATAATGTGCACTCAACCACACACACAACCTTTTCACAAGCTAGCATTTTGCCAAATTTGCTTTGTTTTCTTAAGTACTGCTCAGATACATACCATGTGTATATCCCTCCTTGATGCTGTTCTATTCCTTCTTTTCCCAGTGATAACCTCTCCTGAATTTTGTTTGTCATTTCCTCGAATGATTTTTACACTAAAAATAATTTATCCGTAAATTATATATAACATTATTTTATGCCTTTTCAAGCTCTTTATAAAAGGAATCACTTTGTACGTATTATTCTACAACTAGCTTTCCTACCCAGCATTGTTCTGGGTTTAGAAATGATGAAATGTATTACTGTAATTCATTAACTACACAGTTTATATCTTCATGCTCTTGTTGATGGACATTTAGGTTTCCAGTGTTTTGTGATTATAAAAAATGCTGCAGTGAACATTGATTTTTAACCTATCTAACTGTGTTTGTGTTGGAGTGTCTGTACACAATGTAACCAGAAATAGTATTGTTGCTGTAGGATATCCACATCTTTGACTATTAGTTATTACTAAATTGCTCCCTAAGATGGTTTTATAGTTTTGGTTTTGTGCAGTTAATATAATGGATTCTCTAAAGCAGACATGTTGTGCCTGAAGAAAATACAACATGAAAATCTCATTTGTACTACAGGTAAATTGAAAATTGGCTGTTTAAAAGATTCTTGATAAATTTGTTGCTGTTTAAAAACCTTCTTAAGGAAATTTAAACATTTAAACATATACAAGTAGAGAGAGTGCCTGTGACTCGTGGAGAATCCCTGTCAGTGTGCAATAATTGTCAAGATCAGTCCATTCTTATTTCACTATCCTGTAACCCCCAACTACATTATTTTAAAGAAAATCTCAGATTTTCAGATAATTTCATCTGTAAATAGTATGTATCTCTCAAATTAGATATTAGCACCCAAGAGAAACCCGCACAATACCGTTATCACCCTCTAGAGATAATTGCATAATGTTATCAAATTATTCCATATTCACATTTCCCCAACTATCTAGTTTTTAGTTTTATCTACGATATTTAAAGTACGATTACATTTAAAAACATACTTTTAAGGATTAAATTTAATATGTCTCATATAAAATGGACTTGTAGATTTCTGGTTTATCACAGAACCATGTTTAAACACAGTACCTAAAAAGTAATCTGGGTGTAGTCTTACCCTTTTACTTTATAAATGAAGGAATTGAGGCTCAGGTTGAGATTTGTTTAAAATTGGCTAGTTCATTAGTAGCAGAGCTGGAATTAGAAGGCAGATCTTCTGACCCTAAACAGTAATTACATTGTATTGGCTACCTTGTATTTTTCTTTAGTCCATTACCTCTATCAATTTTTTTAAAAATTTACTTATTTATTTTTTATTAATCTGTATCCCCAAGGTGGAGCTCAAACTCATGACCTGTATCAGTTTTGTAAATCTAGCATGTAAGTGTTTTTTTCCAGTGGCTTTTCTTAAATATTAGACTACTCTACTGTCTGTGAAGTACTAATCTTGTGATTTACATCATAGTGTATTTTAAAAGGAATTTGTGAAAGGATTGAATTAAAATATCAACACTTGTGCCAAAGATATTGAGCTGTTCTGAAAAGCTACTTGTCTGTTCTGACCTAGATACACAGTTTCCAACTGTGGCAAAGGATGCCAGAAACAGGAGAATGAGTGTTGGCAAGAGTCTGGAAATTAAATTATTATATTACGGAAGGATCTAATCTGTCTCTTAATATTTAGTACTGTTATATATAAAAATTTTTCTGTATTGACATAATAGTGAATTTATGCATATTTTGAGTCAAAACCAATTGTTTATTTTGCCAAGGTGAAGAGTGACTTCTATTTGTTTTAAAATTGGTGACTTTTAACATTATTACTTGTTTATAACTAGATTGCAGGTTCTGAGGTTGTTTTGCAAACAACTAATTAAGAAAAATTATCATGTCCATTTTCTCTAGATACAGTTTCTTTTCCATGCTCTGTTCTGTAGAATGGCAACAAAAAGTCTTTTGAGAACCAAAGACACCCTTTGAAGCTCGTTTACCAAGGTGCTGGTTTACCCTTCAGTGTTAAGTGTGCTGCAGTGGGCACAGGAAGACAGAGAATACTTGAATACTTAACTATTTCTTGGCACATTCATTACTGCTTTTTCCTTTTGACCATAATTGTCACAAGATGTGTAAATATCAAAGATAATCTGATGTCCTCTATCAGAACCTTTTAGTGAAAAGAAACAGCTACTGAGGCAGGTACAGTTCAGGTGCTACTTCATGTTTGTGATATAAAGGACTAGATTTCAGGTTGAGCTTTTAAAGATCACTGTGCAAAATTAAATACACACCTGCTCTTTGGTTTACTTATAGGCACATTGATATGAATTGGAAAAGATGCTAGAGACCTAACCCCAGTTCTAAGGATGGCTCTGCTGATGTGTGATCATTGACAAGTCATTTAACATTTTTGTATATTTATACTTTCAATATTTTAAAAGATTATAAAATGTGTACCATTTATTCCATTTTTCACTACTTTTCAGGGGATTGTGAACATTGAATGTGATGCTTTATGAGAAAATATTTTGAGAAATTCATTTGAATTTCTCTTTTGTGCCAAGCATTGTTCTAGGCGTGCAAAACAAAGAGTAGGCAAAGATATCATATGCCAGTGTGGTAAATCCTATGGAGAGATATGAACAAGTCAGAGATGTCCTGGAGGAGGGGTTGCTATTTTATATAGGATGATCAAAGATAGGCTCATGATAAGGACATTTGAGAAGACATCTGAAAAAGTAAGGTGGTATGTGCATACCTGTGGCAATATATAGCAAATGTAAATGCTCCACGGAGGGGAAGGTGTAAATTGTTTGAGAAATAGCAAGGATACCACTGTGGATGGAACACAGCCAGTGAAGAGGGGAGCAGTGAGGGTGAGGTCAAGAGGTTAAGGGGAATCAGATTGATTTATAGGTCATTATATGAGTGTTTACTCAGAGACCAGAAACCATTGGAAGGTTTTGAGCAAAGAATGACACGACCTCTCAACAATAGCCAAATTATGGAAAGAGCTCATCATCAAACGTCCATCCACTGATGAATGGATAAGAAGATGTGGTGTGTGTATATCTACAATGGAATATCACTCAGCCATCAAAAAGAATGAACTCTTGCTATTTGCAATGATGTGGATGGAACTAGAGTGTATTATGCTAAGCGAAATAAGTCAGTCAGAGGAAGACAAATACCATATGATTTCATTCCTGTGTGGAATTTAAGAAACAAAAGAGATGAACATAGGGGAAGGGGGAAAAAAAAAGAGGGAGGCAAACCACAAGAGACTTAAAACTATCGAGAACAAACTGAGGGTTGCTGGAGGGGAGGTGGTGGGGGATGGGCTAAATGGGTGATGGGCATTAAGGAGGGCATTTGTGATGAGCACTGGGTGTTATATGTAAGTGATGAATTACTAAATTCTCCTATATTACACTATATGTTAACTAGAATTTAAATAAAAACTTTTTAAAAAAAGAATGACATGACCTAATTTAAATTTCAAAGGGAGCACTCTGGATGCTATTGTTCTAGGTAAAGTGAACAGGGTAAAGGTGAAAGATTTGCTGATGGATTAGATGTGGGGTGTGATAGGAAGAGAGCTGTCAAGATTGACTTTTTATCATAAGCTATTGAGAAAAGGGGTAGTTGCCTTTTCTTGAGCGAGGGAACACTGGAAGGAGCAAAGTTTTTGTTTTTTTGGGGGCGAAGGTCAGGAATTGGTTCGGTGCACATTTTAAGATGTTTATTAGACATCCAGGTGGATATGTTGATTATGTATTTGAGTGTGAATCTGGAACTCGGGTTGATACAAATTTGATGGTCCTTCGTGTGTAGATGGTATTTAAAGCTTCAAGCCTGAGAGATTGTCAAGTGAGTACATGTACAGTGGTGAAGGGATTCAGTGTGAGGGCTGAGTCCTGAGGCATTCCAGCATTTAGAGGCTCTGAAGATAAGAAAGAAAGGGGCCAGCAGAGTAATTTATGAAGTGAGCAATCAGCTGTGTCACCTGTTGCTGAGAGAGGTCAACTAAGGTGAGGACTGAGACTCGTTCACAGTATTTAAACACCATGGGAGCCCTAAGGGACCTTGGCAAGAGCTGTTTCAATAGAGCATTGGGGTGAGAGGCTGATTGGGGTGAATTTAAGAGAATGGGAGGAGAGGAAATTGAAACCAAAAATGTAAATTCAAAGAATTATAGGTGTTTGAAAAAAGAATAGAAAATGTGAAATAATCATTAAAGTGAATGATTTTTTCTTTTTTTTTAAGACTTTATTTGAGAGAGGTAGAGAGTGCATGCGTGTGAGCACAGGAGGGGCAGAGGGAAAGGGACAAGCAGACTCCCCACTGAGCGGGGAGCCTCACACGGGGCTTGATCCAAGGACCCTGAGATCATGACCTGAGCTGAAGTAAGATGCTTAACCGACTGAGCCACCCACATGCCCCTGAAAAAAATTTTTTTTAAAGATTTTATTTATTTGACAGAGCTCAAGCAAAGGGAGAGAGAGGGAGAAGCAGGCTCCCTGCTGAGCAAGGAGCCTGATGTGGGACTCAATCCCAGGACCCTGGAATCATGACCCGAGCCGAAGGCAGCCGCTTAACCTTCACTGAGCCACCCAGGCGCCCCAACCCCTGAATTTTTTTTTTTTTTTCCAGTGGGGCTTAGCATCTTGGGATTCCAAATGCTAGGATTACTCACCTAGTCATCATGACAACCAAGAAACTCTACCTCACATTTTCAAATCCCCCAGGGTTGCAATACTGTTTGAGAACTATTGATTATTGGGCCTTTTGAGGATAGATCATGAATTTAGAAAAAAGACCAATAAGCACAATTGTGTGATTTTTTTTTTTTTTTTTCTCTCCCTAGTCCCATCCAGGGTTATTGGTGTGGCATAGCCGAGAAGGTTGGATTTAAGCAGGTTTGGAGTTTTGCCAGGAGGGGATAACAAAGGGAGTTGTTGGCATAAATGAGTGACAAATGATGGATTGTGTAATTTCAGTCAGATAAGGACAGAAGTGAGGGTGTGAAAAGGGTGAGGGATTGTGAAAGGTGGTCGGATCGGGATTAGGACAGGAGCCTTGGTGGGGAGTGGGTGTCTAAAATAGGAAAGAAGATGAAAACATTGGAGAAAAGGAATGCAGAGCCCAGAATTTTAGAAGGATCATCTCTGTTGTTACTGAAATTGCTGAGAATTATGCCAGGAGTAGAAACTGAATGTGTTTCAGTGAGCTAAGTAGTAAAGTTCTGAAGGAGTGGGAGAGGGTTTGAGGGGTTAATATCCAAGAGAGGTGAAATAAGTCAAATAAATAATGGAATTTGTGTTTATGGAGGAAGAGTCAGAAATTCCCTGTAAGTCACTGTGATGATGACTGCCATGGAGATTTATGGGAAGAAATGGTGACCTTTCAAGATGGAACCTTCTTGGATTCTGCAGTTAGGTGCTCTCTTAAGGGTTGAATTCAGATTTTTATTGAGCCTCCCTGAGTGCAGGTCATTGTATGAGGTACTGTGGAGATTAAGTTATTTCATTAAGGAGCTTATGATAAAAACAACTGGAGCCAGGTATTATTAGGAAGTTGAAAAAATGCTTGATGGCTCAAAGAAGGAAGAACTTATATTGATCTCAGGCACTAGGTAAAGCTTCATGGAGAGGTGGATTTGAGATGGACAGTTAATGAATAGAATAATGACAGATCATGGTGGAGTAGAGGTTGCAGTCCAAGTAAGGGAAAGGTTTAATTTAAAGCTTAGCAGTGGGGCACCTGGGTGGCTCAGTCAGTTAAGCGTCTGCCTTCAGCTCAGGTCATGATCCTGGGGTCCTGGGATCAAGCCCCACATCGGGCTCCCTGCTCAGTGGGAGCCTGCTTCTCCCTCTCCCTCTGCCCCTCCCCCTGCTTGTACACACTCTCTCTCTCTCTCTCTCTCTCTCTCTCTCATAAATACTAAAAAAATAAGAAAAAACTTAGTAGCATATTGCAAGGTGTTCTGGGGAAGAGTCATTATTCTCGATTTGGCTGGAACTACAGCGATGAGAGAAAGGACAGGGAAACAATTACATTAGCGTTGTATTGTGGAGGACCTTGGTGCCACACAGAGTGGATGAATGGAATGCTGGTTGCTTTATGTAATGATTAGCCATTGAAGGTTTTGAAGGGGAACTTGATATTCTCAAGGTTAAGTTTCCCCCCAGAGAAGGGCTGGAGTGGGGAGAGAATAGTGTAGGAGAGGGTAAGTTCCTCTAAATGGTAAAACATGGCAATACTAGACATTGTAGTATATAAGATTTTGAAATATAGGTATCTTTGATTTAGAAACATCCTTTGTAGTAAAGCAAGGAGCAAAACTCAGGATTTCCATTCTCATGCTATATCCCTTTTCTTGTTTTTAATTCAAGGAGCTTGCCTTATGAGTTTTCTGTACTTGACTTTCAGAACAGCACAGTCTTGTTTTATTTTCCCCCTACCTCTTAGGCCACCCCTTCTCTGACTGTAGTTGTGCCTCTTCTGTTTTCTCCCATTCATTGGTATACCTGCCTACTCCCTTAGTGATCTTGTGGCTTTATATAAAGTACCAAGTGTATATCCTAATCCAGACCTCTCTTCTAAATTATAGGTTCATATCCAGTTGCTTACTTAAGATATCTAGTCAATATCTGGAATTCAGCATGTACAGAGCTGAATTCCTAATCTTAATCCCCCAAACCTGCTCTCCATTCACCTTTCCTGACTCATCTGCTCAGGCCAAAAACCTTGAAGTTAATCCTGATGCTTCCAGTTCACTCATACGCACACGTCCATTTTGCTGGGAAGTCCTAAATCATCTTTCCTTTCAGAATATATACATAATCTGATCACTAAACCTCCCAGTGGCCTCCTTCCTTCCAGTCTTGCCTTCTCTATTATGTCTTTCAACGTGGCAATCATAGTGACCTTTTAAAAATATGAGTCCGATATTATCACTTCTCTGCTTAAAACCCTGTAAGCGCTCTCCATCTCACTCAGAGTGAAGGCCACAGTCTTTAAAATGACTAGAAGGACCTCCATTATTAGGAGATGACAAACTTTGTTCCCTGGACCAAATTTGGCCCACTGCCTGTTTTTGTATGACCTGCAGAATGATTTTTACATTTTAAAATGGTTAAAAAATAAAAAATTGGTATTTTGTGATGTGAACATTATATGAAATCAAGATTTCTGTGCCTGGGGCACCTGGGCGGCTCAGTTGGTTAAGTGACTGCCTTCAGCTCAGGTCATGATCCTGGAGTCCCGGGATCGAGTGTCACATCGGGCTCCCTGTTTGGCGGGGAATCTGCTTCTCCCTCTGACCCTTCCCCCTCTCATGCTCGCTCTCTCTCTCATTCTCTCTCTCTCAAATAAATAATATCTTTAAAAAAATAAAAAAAAATTTCTGTGCCTGTAAATAAAGTTTTATTGGGACACAGCCACTCTCATTTGTTCATCTTTTGTCTATGGCTACATTTGTACAATAAAGGCAGAGTTGAGTAGTAAAGACCTCATGGCTCGGAAAGCCTAAGCTATTTAATATCTAGTCCTTTAAAGAAAAAATTTGCTAACCTCTGCCCTTAGTGATCTGGTCCTTCACTATCACCCCTTCGTCCTTACTGCTCTTTTCTCCCTCTACTCACCCTTCTTTAGCCATCCAGCCACATTGGCCCCCTTGTTCCTCCACCTCACCAAGCACATTCTTCCTTCCCCTGCCAGGAATGCTCATTCCACAAATATCTGCGTGGCTAACTCCCTTACCTCATCAGTTCTTTGCTTGGGTGTCACCTTCTCAGTAAGGGCTGTCCATCTGTGTAAAATTGCATTCCCCTCTGGATACTGCCTTACTTGCACTTTGACCCTCTTCTCTTTCTTTTCCCTCCACTTCACACCTTCTAACATACTGTTTAATTTACTTATTTTTGCATTTATGGCTTTGTTGTTTTTCCCTCTCTGCTCTTAAACAACAAAGGCAGGGATTT
Source organism: Eumetopias jubatus (assembly GCF_037043125.1). NCBI lineage: Eukaryota > Metazoa > Chordata > Mammalia > Carnivora > Otariidae > Eumetopias > Eumetopias jubatus. The sequence continues at coordinate 83,468,659 of NW_028274821.1, read as the reverse complement.
TTGTCTGTCTTGTTCACTAATGGATCCTAAGTGCCTAGAATAGTGGCTGGCATATTATAGGTGCTCAACAAAGACTTGCTGAGATGAGTTGAATTATTGATTCTTTCACCAGATGGGCCATCTAATGGGGTGGTATAGTTCTGTCACATAACTATTCTGTCAAGGATTGGGAAGGACCGGTGTCCGTTTATTTCAATGAGGAAGTATATTTTCCTATTACCATTTCCTTCAATTGGTTACTTGCTAACATCTTTTCCATCTTGCTCAGGGACAATCAGTAAGTATTCAGAAAGTGTTCTGGTTCAACTTAGCTGGCTCCTACAGCCCGTTCTATGTTAGGATTGTAGCCATGGGTATACCACTCTTGCTTAACTGTTAATTGATGAAGGACCTTTTGACCTGATCCCAGTATCACAAGGCTTCAAATGATGCGGTGGGATTGAGCTTTTCCATCATTCTGGGTGTTTGGGGTAGAGATGAATAGCTAGATTTTTGAAGTTAGGTGTATGTGATTTATAGGTTTTTCAGTTTAGCCTTCCCCTATGTGCCTTTTTAATGTAGAAAATGAAAGGAAATTTCCAGAGGAATATACTGAAAATCAGTGTTCTTTTGTGAATATCATACACAAACTCAGTGACACCATGTACAGAAAGTTTATTTGAAGGGATTTGGGGGAGGAGTATTTGCTCTTTGTGTGTCTGAGTTGATTCATCCCCTGTTGTATTCCCTGTACTACCAAGCATAGCACCAGGTACACAATAGACAATTAATTAGTATGTATTTGCTCGTAAATCTCATATAATTTATCTTAAAGTGATATTCTTGGAGTATCAGTGAGGTCTTTTTCGAATTTTATCTTGCCCATCTTTTTTTTTTATGATGTTAATCACCATACATTACATCATTAGTTTTGATGTAGTGTCCCATGATTCATTGTTTGCGATCTTGCCCATCTTTAATATAGTGGACATGTGATTGTTTCATAATGGGGAAGTAGAACCCAGATATTTTATTTATACATAGCTTCTTTGGAGAGGTTTCATGTATTAGTATTAACAAAAAACAAGAAGTTTTCTATTCAGCTACTATTTTAGAGTAATAAGTAATTTCCTGGATTTCTATGTCATTACTTGGAATTTCTTAAGAAGGTAAGTATAGTGTAATAATTATTTACCTTAATATTTAGTATTTTCTCTTAATTGCTTTTCAGAAAATGCTTAAATATTTGACTAAGTTTTATGTTACAAAAACAGGGAGCATAGTCATTCTTCAGTTTTGAGGTTTGCTTGTAGGACAAGGGTCTAATATTCTTACATATAAAAACCTAGCTTTGTGGGCTGGGTAGCCTGACATATAAAGTCTTTCACCTTTAAAGGTTAGTTAAAAAAAAAAAGATAACATCACCAAGAGGATAACCCATGAAATAGAAAGTTGATGAGCTGGAATTCATACAATTAAAAACTTCTGCTCAATGAAAGACATGGAAGAGGATGGAAAGACAAGTCACAGGGAGAAAATCTTTGCAAAACACGTATCTGACAAAGGATTGCTATCCAGAATATATAAGAGCTGGCTCAGATGGTTGAGCGTCTGCCTTCGGCTCGGGTCATGATCCCAGGGTCCTGGGATCGAGTCCCGCATCAGGCTCCCTGCTCCTTGGGAACCTGCTTCTCCCTCTGCCTCTCTCTCTCTGTCTCTCTCTGTCTCTCATGAATAAATAAATAAAATCTTTAAAAAAAAAACAAAAACTAAACATCAAGAAAACAGACAACCCCATTAAAAAATGGGTAGAAGATCTGAACGGACACCTCACCAAAGATGATGTACAGATGGCAAATAAGCATATGAAAAGATACACAACATCATAGGTCATCAGGGAATTCCAAATTAAGCAAAAGTGAGATACTACTACACACCTATTAGAATGGCTCAAGTCCAAAATCTTGACAACACCAAATACTGATGAGGATGCGGAACAACAGGGACTCTCATTTATTGCTGGTGGGAATGTAAAATGGTACAGCCATGCTGATGAAGGAGTCTGGAAGTTAGTTAGTTTCCTTCCTTCCTTCCTTCTTCCTTCCTTCCTTCCTTCCTTCCTTCCTTCCTTCCTTCCTTCCCTCCCTCCCTCCCTCCCTCCCTCCCTCCTTCCCTCCCTCCTTCCCTCCTTCCCTCCTTCCCTCCCTGCCTCCCTTCCTTCCTTCACTTTTCTTTCTCTCTCTCTTCTTCCTTCTTTCCTTTCAGATTTTATTTATTAGAGAGAGAGAAAGGAGCGAGCATGAGTGGGGGGAAGGGGCAGAGAGGGAGAAGCAGACTCCCCACTGAGCAGGGATCCTGACTTGGGGCCCAATCCCAGGACCCTTAAGACCACGACCTGAGCCAAAGGCAGATGCCCAACTGACTGAGCCACCCAGGTGTCCCTGGAAGTTTCTTACAAAGCTAAATTAAACATTGTCTTACCATATGATCCCATTATCATGCCTCTTGGTATTTACCCAAATAGGTTGAAAACCTATATCCACACAAAAATCTGCACATGAATATTTATAGCAGCTTTATTCATAATTGCTAAAACTAGGAAGCAACCAAGATGTCTTAGATTAGATGAATGAATAAACTGTGGTGCGTCCAGACATTGGAATACTATTCAGCTATAAAAAGAATTGTCAGGGAGGAATCTTAAATGCATATTGCTAAATGAAAAAGTCCAATCTGAAAAGACCTTTTACTGTATGAATTTAACTATATGACATTTGGAAGAGGGAGGGTTGAATAGGTAGAGCGTGGCAGTGAAACTGTCCTGCATGATTCTGTAATGGTGGATGCATGTCATTATATATTTGTCAAAACTCATAGAATGTACAACACAGAGAGAACCCTAATGTAACTATGGACTTTAGTTAATAATATTGTATAAACATTGGTTCTTCATCAGTTGTAACAATGTACCACACTGATGTAAGATGTAAATAGTAGGGGAAACTGTGTGGTAGGGAGAAGGGGTATATGGGATTTTCTCTACTTTCCACTCAGTTTTTTTCTATAAACATAAAACTGTTTAAGAAAATCTATTAATTGAAAAAGCAGTGCTTGACTGAAAAAGTGATACACATTCACATATATACCTACATTCTACCTGTTGCATAAAGCTACTCTTATTTATTAATAAGTAGAATACACCTAATATTTTTTAGGCTCTGCTTTTTAATGGTATACATATCTGATGTATAAACACATTTTGTTTGATATTTGAGGGTTTTTTTCCCCTTCTGAAGCCATTTATTGAGTGTATACTTTCTGGCAGAACTTTTAGGTATTTTTCATTTAGTTTGAAGTAGATACTATTTACTCCATTGCACAGTTGAAAAAGCTCTGACCCAGAGAAGTGAAGTGGCAAGGCTGGTGCTTGAATCTAGGCCTGTTTGGCTCTAAAACCTGTATGCTATATAGCCTTTGTAATTCACAAAGACTTGTTTTTTGAAATTACTCAAATTTATCCCCTAATGTAAGTGCCTTTAGAGCAAAAATATCATTGAAAGAGATTGTCTAGGTTTGAATCTTGGCTTTACTGTCTGCTTTTGCCTTGTGTTTTTAACTAGGTTATATTACCTCTTTTTATGCTCTAGTTTCCTTATGTGTTGAATGGAGATAGTAATTGAAATTGTGAGGATTAAATGAGTAAATGTATGAAAAGCTTTTAGAACAGTGCCTGGTATAGAATATGAGTTACATAAATGTTAGCTATTAATTAGTAGTGGAATATTTCCTCATTTCATAGATAAAAGAACCTGAGAACCAAAGAAATTAAATGGTTTTCTGAGTCTTATAACTTTCTAAAGTCACATAGCTATTAAATGGCAAAGTTGAGGTTTTTTATTTCAAGGTCAGAATTTTATCCACTGTTAATGTTTTTTTTGTTTGTTTTTTAATATAATTTTTCTTAGCTTCTTCCCTGCTTTCTTGCTTCTTCTTTTCTTTTAAATATTTTATTTATTCTATTTGAGGGAGACAGAGATAGGGAGAGAGAGCACAAGGCGGGGCGGGGGCAGAGAGGAAGAAGCCGACTCCCCGCCAAAGCAGGGAGCCTGATGCGGGGCTGGATCCCAGGACCCTGGGATCATGACCTGAGCTGAAGGCAGACAGTTAACTGACTGAGCTAGCCGGGTGCCCCTCTTCCCCGCTTTCAAATTACTTTCTTAATATGGTTGAATTTTTGGCTTTACCTTTTTACAGAGTGAAGCACATGACCTTTGCTGTCAGTTCTCAAATGAACACATAGCAGTCTTTTTTTGGCTGCTGTATTCACAGCTAAACACTGAGTGGCTGAATCCCCTAGAATGGTGAAGTGGGTTTGGGAATGGGAATTGCTGAAAACTTCTTTGTGTAGTACGATCTTTATACAAGAGGATCTTTGACATGTGTCTTAAACCATGGGATCATGTTTTGGATTGTTTCTTAATTTTGTTGTATGAAAAGACCCTATGAATTGCAGCATGTGTGTGTTCCCACCCTACCATTGTGTGATATGTGTAACAAAGTAAGTCTGATTGATTGGTTCAATTACATGATTTTTTAAAAAAAAAAAATCAAGTTTCACTAGCTTATTTCAGGTGGATTTTGTAGAGTCAGGGAAGTTGGTGACAGGATATGAATAGTTTTGCATGTAGGTCGCAGCTGAGTATCATTTGTGGGTCTGTTTTTTCATGTGCAGTATTGGGGAGCATTAAATGTAACTTTTCTGGTTTCAGAAACTCAAAAAGGGTTTAAAAAAATTTTTTTAGATTTATTTATTAGAGAGAGCATGTGAGTGGGGAGGGGGGAGGGGCTCAGGGAGAGGGAGAGAGAGTCTTAAGCAGACTCTGCACTGAGCACAGAGCCTGATGTGGGGCTCTTGATCTCACAACCCTGAGATCATGACCTTGGTGGAAACCAAGAGTCAGATGCTCAACTGACTGTGCCACCCAGGCGCCCCAAGGATTTTTTTCTTTAAGAGAGCAACTGATAGTATTAGGAGACTTACAGACAAAAGTATAGGACGGTTCTTTATTTAAAGGAAATTTAAATGAAAGATACTGAGATGAAGAGGAAGCTATTTTTTTGTGAGTTTACATATTCTGTGGTATGTAAATAACTTCTGATATCCGCACAGCTAAGCATGTATTCTTATTTGATGGTTGCTCTCTAGTTTTTTTCTTTTTAAACATCTTGGCTTATAATTTTATAAGGATTTCATCAGTGCTCAGAAGAGTTTACTTTTACCCTACCTTGAATGAAATCTCATAAAGATGGAGCAAAGGGGTAATAGAATAGTGATTAGGCCTCTGGGCAGAAATACACAGTGGGATTTTGGTGAGAGTCATCCATGGGTAATGAAGTCAGGATCTAGTGAATATTCAGGAGTTTGTCATAACAGCACATATAGGTTGAAGTCAGGAGGCAGGGTCTCTTGGGAGTTAGGCGAACAGAACCAAATCAGCCTTCTGAATTTTAGGCCTAAAAATGATTAAAGAAGAAACATTGTGGCAACATATACTGGCAATATCAAATGGAAAAGCTTTATGGTCTCAATCAGCGGTGGTGTATTTTCAGGTGTATTATCTACTTTTTGGATAGGTCTGGCTAATGCCAATTTCTAATTGAAAATCTTAGGGTTAATTGCAGTGTTGTTGCCACAGATAGTAGTATTACTTTTTCAGGTAGTACTTCTTTACTGAATGTCTCTCTCTATTTATCTCATTGAGTGCAAGTCAACCAGCTGCCACATTGTGACTACCAGGAGTGTTCCTTTTTTGGCTATATTACTTAGGCTCTTGGCCCCAGGCCCTCAAAAGATACACTAACTTTTTGTTTGAAATGAGGTAATTTTCCTCTATAAAGATTACTTCTTTTTATATCTTTTTTAATTTTTTAAATTTATTTGACAGAGAGACAGAGAGGGAACACAAGCGGGGGTGGGGTGGAGTGGGAGAGGGAGAATCAGGCTTCCTACTGAGCAGGGAGCCCGATGCGGGGCTCGATCCCAGGACCCTGAGATCGTGACCTGAGCTCAAGGCTGACGCTTAACGACTGAGCCACCCAGGCGCCCCAAGATTATTTCTTTTTAGTCAATAACATGTTGATGGGCTCCACACTCAGATATGAAACTAATTGTAAATAATCATTTTTGAAAAGTTTTTCTTTTTCTCTTGCAGGTGTATTCTAGAGAATAAGTCTTCAAACATCTTTGCCATATTGACTCTGAGTTGTCAGGGGACTCAGGCTTATGAGGAGGTACTGTCACACAAAACAGTGTCTAGTGAAGACGACAAGAAAGTGGGGAAAGGATTGGAAAAAGAAGCTAAAACACTATAGAAAACCATGGTGGGTATTATTTGTGTTTTCTTAATTTAGTTATAAAAGACTGCAGTAGTTTAAAATTGGAAATGTTAATAGTGAAGGCAAGTGAAAGACAGTGGTGTTAATTTTTGGCCCTAGTGTATCAGATAAATATGGTACTCTCCTATTTAAGCAAAGCCAATGAGTTCAGATTTATTATGAGCCCTTTAAACCACAAGATGGAGCCCCATGAGCCCTCAGGCCATAAATTATTAAATACAAAGAAGAGAAGGCTCATAAATAATATTTTCTAATAAAACTGGCATTAGCAAACTGATATAAGGATGGCTTAGGTGACCTTGAACTTGAAATTATGTAATTTTTCTCTAGTCTTCTACCTGACGTTCAGTTTTTTTCCAGTGGAAATTAAAAATCTTGAACTAATCCTTTAATGAGTGATGCGAATGGTGTAGAAGTTTATGAAATGTTTGAGTATTGAACTCAAAAAGTTACCTTTTTCCATATGCTTTCAAAATAACACGGTCAAGTGTTGACTGTATTGGGGGCACTGAATCTAACCTCAAGTAAAAATCTTGCTTTTTTTGTGGAAAGTTCATACTCAAATTGGATGAGATGTTATATGAGATCATAATATCTGGTGCCTAGTGTTTCAGTTGGTAAAATGTGTTGATTTTTTTTCTTCTAGTATTTTGGTTCTGGAGGATGTTGTGTGAATTTTTTCCCTAAGTATAAGTGAGAAAAGGCTTAAAAAAGATGTTATAAGTGGGAGAAAAAGCACAAAAATATTAATCATCAGTATGTTTGAAATATGTTGTTTAGCAAGTCTGATGGTATTTCTTTAAGTGTTAGTTGATTTTTAAAAAAATTTGTTCTAGGGATTATAACTTACTTGACTTGCTTTTAGAGAAGAAATTCTCCAAATATTTTAGTTCTGGATGGTGGGGAAAAATGTTAGTTAACTTGGGATTTTCTCTGTCATTTAGTTTTAGGTGAAGTGTAAGGAAGGACACTCTGACTTGTGTTTCCTTGAATATGAATTATGTGCCTCTTCAATTTATTTATTATAGTCTTGATTTTCTTACAATTTAAATGCTTTTTAATATTATTTGTCATAGTTGATAAAAATTCCTTTCCTAGTTTATTCATTTTAAATTTAGATTTTCTGGTGTTTACATAATTTTGTGTCTACATAATTTAATTGGTTGGTAGGTGTTTTCCAATTTCTCTTATTGCCTTACTTCTTAGATCTTAGAGTTGAATGATTAACTTTCTGTTTCTGCATATTTATTTCTAATTTTAATTTTTTAAATCTTTAAATAAATCCTTTTGGATCTTGTTGGGGTAAATAAAATTGCCCTCCCCTATTTTTTTCCTTTTTTTTTTTTTTTTTTGTAATACTGCTTATTCTTCCTTTCATCATTGTTTCATGATGCTTGTCCTATCACAAACAGTAGAGTCTTGGATTTATTATTCTTGAATTTAACATTGGCAGTCTGTTATTTAACACCAAAGGTTTATGGTATGTAGCAATATGTCATTTTGTTAAGATAAGGCCAGTGTGCAGGACTGAGTAATTTAGCTAAGTAACTTAGTAACTCACCATAAAACTAAATGACAGAGAAGATCCCAAGTTAACATTTTTTCCTCCACCATCCAGAACTAAAAAATTAGTAAATTTCTTCTTCTCTAAAGAGCAAGTCAAATAATTTAATAATTTATCTCTAGAACAACCTGGCCATCTCCGATTTGTTACATGGCTTTTTTGTTTTCTTGTTACTTATTTTGGGATATGTGAGTAAATCTCAAGAAGTGATTAAAAATTGTTTTCTTTGTGGCAGAAGACTCCAGTTAGAAAACTGGTTGTGGACTGTGAGCAAGGAAGAAATCTAAACAGAAATGGCTTTTATCTAGAAAAAAGGAAAGCTTTGTGATTGATTTTAGTCCTTATAATTGAAGGTTCCAAAGGTTTACTTATGTTTTTAGTTATAGTTTGCTTCATTTTATAGGGGACAGTAATACTGTAGTATTAATTTACTAGTGTCCAAATTAGTATGATTTTTAAACATTAATATTCAAACAAAAAACAAAAAAAGAGATAGGACTGATAAGGAATTGAGAATATTTTAGTTTGTGGTAGACTTCAGAACAAAATATTTACCATCTACTAACATATAAGTTCATATAAGTAAAGACACTGTAGCCACCCTTTAAATGGAATACTTGAGCTTTATGGAAACTCACCAACTTATCCCCATTCATTTTGCAGTGTACTGGTACAAGTGTCTTCATGGTATTTGTAAATTTGGAAATATTCAAAAGTTTTTGGAAGTGTGACTCATGAGTGTGAAGGATCTACTCTATTAAATTTTCATGAAATTCACTATTTCTAGGCTCTAATCTGCTCCACTGATTTCTGGGCCAGCGTGTCATTTTAATTATTGCTTTTTAAATTTTTGATATTTTGTTTCAGTGTAACGGTACCACTCATCCATCTTTGTAGAATATTTCTTGATACTTTCATTGATTTTTTTTTTCTCCAAATGAGCTTTAAAATGATTTTTGTTGAGTATTAAGTAAAGCTGTCTTGAGGGGATTTTGATTGAGAATGTAATACATTTGTAATTTACTTTGGGAAGTTGATTCTTTTGTAGTATGTATTTTCCCCATTTTGGAGTTTGGAATGTTTCCTGCTAATCTAAAAAATTAAGGTCTTGCTCCAAGAGTTTGAATGCCAAATAGTAAATAGAGTTCTGATGTGATCCATAGTTTCTCTATAGTGTTGACACATACCTTTGTATTTTATATTATTACTGTATTATGAAATCTCAATATTTCAAGGTGCAAAAGTCTTCAATAGTTTGGACAGGAGTGACTGGGTATCATGAGTCACTGTCATGCATTCCTAGATACTTTGTCAAAGCTAGGAAGTATCTGTTTCTCGCAGATGGTGTGTGATACAGATGATCTTTTTTGAAGTGGTATTCAAAATACTAGATTCAGCTAAAAGGTAGCATGTACATGATATCTAGAGTGACCTGTATGAATCTTACCAAAACATGAATGAAAGATCTCTAATTTTCTATTGTGGAGTTCAGTAGAATGAGGTTTTACTTTCTATTGTGTGTATTTTTTTTTTTATTGTCTCAACATTAATTATTTCACAGTAGTTTGACAGTTAATGCTATGACTTGACAAATATATTTGTTTCTTTTTTTAATATATTTGTGTATCATACTTTTCAGGTAACATTACTTGTATTGAAGTAATTGTTTTCTGTCTTCTGACAGAGATCTATTAGATCTTTTGCCAATGATGATCGCCATGTTATGGTGAAACATTCAACAATCTATCCATCTCCAGAGGAACTTGAAGCTGTTCAGAATATGGTGTCTACTGTTGAATGTGCTCTTAAACATGTCTCAGATTGGCTCGATGAAACAAATAAAGGCACAAAAACAGAGGGCGAGACAGAAGTGAAGAAGGATGAGGCCATAGACACCTATTCCAAGTAAGTGTGGCCTGACCTTTGTGGTGCTTTATTGCAGTGCTCAGAAAATCTCAGAGTCCTATCCCATTGGGGTTCATTTGGTATAGGGTGTTCTTTAGGTTTTCTCATTTATTTGACTGTAAACGGGGAAGTAAATGTTTGTGGAATTTTTCCGAGTTACATTTGAAAGGAAGGCAAGAAAGGAATGCCAATGAGACCAGGAAAAGAAGATGGACTTGTTCAGGATGCCTTTTGAGAGTGCACCAAGCCCTTTAAAATTGTTATTTTTGGAGATTATGAAATGTCACCTTTTTCATGTGTTGGTTCAGCCTTCTAAATTCAGAAATAAATAGTGTTTTTGGTCTCTGGGGAAATCATAAAATGTCATTTTTTTTTTTTTAGGTATTTAAAAATCCTGGTGGAGAAGAAAGAGTGCAGGAAAATATGTTCTAAATGTATTTTTGACCATATCTACCTTGTTGATTCCCAGGATTCAACACAGTGGCTGGCATGTAGTAAATGCTCATTGGATATTTGTGGAATGAATGAAGGACTAATAGGAGCCAGACCCTTCAGCAGTTATAGCAGAGTATTCTCAGTGCTGTAACAATAATAAGAGATGAGTGAGATGAAGCTTCATGATAACTGGAGTTAGATCATGAAACTCTGTATGCCCTACTAAGCTTACTGTTTTGGCCAATGTCACTATAATTGGAATAAGTGTGATTTACTTTGAAAGAAGAAGCTCATTTGATTGTACTATATTTATAGGATTAAGAGCATTGCTTTGGCTACAACTTACAAATTAAAGATAGAGGTTATAGAATTTTTTTTCCAACTTTCAATTCTAAATGTGATAAATAGATAAAGAATAGTGGGGAACTTTTGATAAATTGAATTTCTTAACTGAAAGATAGTGTAACATTTTCATCTTTAGATGCAAGATAATCAGGATCAGTTTTCAGCTTAAGAGCATAATTCCCTGAATTTGTTAACTGTTTACAGGTGATATCTACATTGTATATAGTCCCAGCCTTGTCAGCTTGGAGACTCTTGGCAGTAATTCAATTTTTCTTGCATATGATGGCTTTAAAATAGATACTGTCAAATTTTGAGGTTTATGTTAATTAGTAGTATCCACTAATCTGGCTCTGTGTATCCCAGTCCCTGTGCAAGTTAAATAGTTGTGCAGTCCATATTTAAATTGTACTTTGGAATGTGTTTATGCCCCTTCAAAAACTTTTTAAAAAATTTTGATAAAATATGCATAACATAAAATTTACCATTTTTAAGTGGAGTTTCATTTATCTTTGGAATTCAGGCCTTCTTAATTTCTGTTGTTTGTTTTTAAGGCTGTGCAGACTTTTGAAAAGTGCTCCAGCAGACTTTTGCTTAACTGGATCAGGTCACTGTATTTTAAAGGTTTTTAAAAGATAATGTGTTCCACGCTTCCATTTGGACTTGTAAATATAGCTCTGTGTGTGGGTGCTCTAGACTGTCTTTGTCCCAGGTTGAGGACTTGTCTTAATTCCTCCCATGTGTCGGAGCTCAAGGAGGGCAGAATGTTTGGGTCCTTATTTTGTATAAAACAGAGGCAGGCACATCTTCTAAGAACAGAGCTGTCTTCCAGTAATGGACACGAGTTGATCTCCTGATGTATGCTAAGTACTACAGAAGGCACCAAGATGGGTGAGGGCTAGCTTCTATTTATTAAGCAACTTTTATTGCCAGGCACTGTTAGGCAGCTTTTATCCGTGTGCTCTTATTTTACCTTTTAACAAACTGACTCAAAAGTCAAAGAAAGTTCCCACTATTTGTATTATTAGGAATATTAGGGTTCTGTTCTCAGTTTTAAGTAATTCCCTATATTTGAGGTGTTTGCTTTACAGTATCCTATATTCAAATTCATTATTCAAATTCAGGACTGAAGTAGGAGTTCCTTTCTCTGCTCAGTCATGCTGTCATCTGCATAAGACCAAGTATATCCTAAAAAATAAAAAAAAAGACCAAGTATATCCTAATTATGACATAGAATTTAATAAGTAATAATGGCTAGTTAATAGCTGCCATTTATTGAATGCGAGTTACTGTAGCAGACTATTTTTCACATTACCTTACAGCAAACCTGCTAGTCTCGGTCATTATCATTCCTCTCCTCTGCTCCTTTTTCCCTATGAAATTTCTGCTTCACATCTGTATATGAAAAGAGTGACTCAGAATTATTAACAAACTTTAACTTGCTTGAGGTCAGTGAATGAGTATGTGTGGTGGGTCAGGATTCATATTCATCTGTTGGACTCCAGATCCAATTTTCTTAGCATCTTTGTCTCAAATTCCTGTGACTAAAATGTGAAAGTATGGAGCAGGGAGAGATTATATGCTGGTTCTGGGGATTAAAAGAACTTTATGAAGGAAGTAGCATTTGCGGTAGGCTCAGAGTATGGGAATGCTTTTGGCAGGCAGTTGAAAGTGGAAGAAAAAAATAAATCTCAGCAAAGTTCTAGGTGTGAGAAAGCTTAGGGACCATTTAGGGATTAATAGCTATTGTTCATTGAGCTATTAATGTATGCCAGTATCTGCACTAAGTTCATTACTTACATGATGTTCTTAGGACCACTTGTAAGAAAGGTATTTTTCTTTTTTTTTTTTTTTACAAATGAGAAAGTAAGCTCAAAAGAGTCAGGTAATTTGTCATTTACCCAGTGTCATAGTAGTGAGTGGCAGAGCCAGAATTTGAACGATGAAGTCATGTTGTCTTCTCACTTGCCTCCCAGTATGCTAAGTGCCTAAGTGTTCAGTGGGACACTAGGAAAGTAATAGGCAGAGTGCCATCCATGCAGTGCTCTTGGAAGATTATTCTGGTAGTGGTGGTATACAGGGGATTGGAATGGCAGAAGTTACTCATCAAAGCCAGTGAAGAGATGGTTATTGAAGTAGTCTAGGTGATACGTAGTAAGAGCCTGAACAGAAACTAGTTTGAAGGCATTTGTTCGAGGGTGATCGTGGAGGGAGAATTTATTAACTATTACTAGATTTGGGAGAATGAGAAGAAGAGAGGACAGGGACACAGAAGAAGAAAGAATCAAAGGCGATGGACTCTCTTCTTAATATCAAATAATTTCCTATTTGGGTCACTTGCTTTAAAACTCTTTTTCTTTCTTTCTGTCTATACTTCTACCTCCTTTTATAGTTTTTCATTGATTTAATGTTTATTGAATGTCTAAGGTATGCCAGCCACTTAACCAGTGTCTGGATTATTTATTAATTCTGTCTTGTTTCTCCTGCCACAGTGTTTCTCTCCCTTATCCTTTCTCTGGTTCATTCTCCACTCCACTGATTCTTTGCCCCAGCTAGAATGACCTTTTTTTTCTCTCTAACCATATTGAGACTGCTGAAGTCAGACTTTGAGGTTGCCTTGCTTGGCCTCTTTAATTTTGACCTCTCCTTCTGAACTTGGGAAGCAACCATAATAATTTAAAGAACCTGAGCATTGTGATCACACCAACTTGAGTTTGGAATCCAGGCTTTGCGTTTTACTCTCTCTGTGAACTTGAACAATTAATTAGCTTTTCTGAGATTGACATCCCTTGTCTTTTTTTAAAAAAAATTTTATTGTTATGTTAATCACCATACATTATATCATTAGTTTTTGATGTAGTGTTCCATGATTCATTGTTTGTGCATAACACCCAGTGCTCCATGCAGAACGTGCCCTCTTTAATACCCATCACCAGGCTAACCCATCCTCCCACCCCCCTCCCCTCCGGAACCCTCAGTTTGTTTTTCGGAGTCCATTGTCTCTCATGGTTCGTCTCCTGCTCCGATTTCCCCCCCTTCATTCTTCCCCTCCTGCATCTTCTTTTTTTTTTTTTTTTAACATAATTGCATTATTTGTTTCAGAGGTACAGATCTGTGATTCAGTAGTCTTGCACAATTCACAGCGCTCACCATAGCACATACCCTCCCCAATGTCTATCACCCAGCCACCCCATCTCTCCCACCACCCCCACTCCAGCAACCTTCAGTTTGTTTCCTGAGATTAAGAATTCCTCATATCAGTGAGGTCATATGATACATGTCTTTCTCTGATTGACTTATTTCGCTCAGCATAACACCCTCCAGTTCCATCCACGTCGTTGCAAATGGCAAGATCTCATTCCTTTTCATGGCTGCATAATATTCCATTGTATATATATACCACATCTTCTTTATCCATTCATCTGTTGATGGACATCTTGGCTCTTTCCACACTTTGGCTGTTGTGGACATTGCTGCTATAAACAACGGGGTGCACGTACCCCTTCGGATCCCTACATTTGTATCTTTGGGGTAAATACCAAGTAGTGCAATTGCTGGATTGTATGGTAGCTCTGTTTTCAACTTTTTGAGGATCCTCATACTGTTTTCCAGAGTGGTTGCACCAGCTTGCATTCCCACCAACAGTGTAGGAGGGTTCCCCTTTCTCCGCATCCCCGCCAACATCTGTCGTTTCCTGACTTGTTAATTTTATCCATTCTGACTGGTGTGAGGTGGTATCTCATTGAGGTTTTGATTTGGATTTCCCCAATGCCGAGTGATGTGGAGCACTTTTTCATGTGTCTGTTGGCCATTTGGGACATCCCTTGTCTTTTAAATGCAAGCTTCTTGTGAGGCTTATTTTTTTATTTTTTAAAGATTTTATTTATTTTTGAGAGAGAGTGTGTACACATGGTGGGGAGGGGCAGAGGGAGAAGCTGACTCCCCGCTGAGCAGCGATTCTGATGCTGGACTCCATCCCAGGACCCCAGGATCATGACCTGAGCCAAAGGCAGACGCTTAACGGACTGAGCCACCCAGGTGACCTTGTTGTGAGGTTTAAATGAGAGTTTGTGACATTCAGTTTGTTCTCAGATGTTACTTTCTCTTCCCCTTTTAAGCAGGTTACTTTTTGTACTTTACTACAGTGTGAGCCTCAGGAGCAGGAGAGATTGGATCTCCTTTAGTATACTTTCTGTACTCAGACACTTGCTTACTTGTTGAATGACTGCTAAGGTTAGTTACATTTTCACTTGTGATAAGGGAAATGAACCGGTAAGAAATTTTTAGTATTAAAATCAAGGGTAGATATTAACATTATTTTTATGCACCATTCATGATGTGATATTCTTTGAATGTTTGTTCTTTTAGCCACGACTGGATTTAGAATGCATATACTGGCAGATTATCTTTGGTCTGTTCCTTCTTTCCTCAGCTCTTTAGTTTTATCACATTGTTCTGCTTTCCCCATAAACACTTGTGGATTCCTGGAATGATACAGCTAGAAGGGATGAGCTAAGGCTCATGCAGCTGATAGCTGTTTTGCAGTTATGGGTACTGAGCCAGCAGGCACCAGTAAGAATAGAGTTCAGGTCTTTTAGATTTCCACCCTGGTGCTCTTTTTCAGTATACTTTGGTGTTCAGGTTTCTCACAAATTTCTTTAATTACTAATAAAAAGATAGGAGGAAGTTTAAAAATATTTTAAAAAATGTTTAAGAGGATGTAGTACATATAGACTTTCCTAACAAGCACTGTAACTGTAATAAAGAATTAAAAGATCTGTAGTATGAAATAGGCTCCCTATTGATTCCCTGGGGAAGATAGATACTTTATTAGTCTTAAATCTGAGACTTAATTTTTGATGTCTGGATTTATATACTCATCAGTTCATATGGATATCCAGGAAGCCAAATGATGATTAAGTTATAGTTTGGGAAATAGGTTGTAAAAGTAATCATTTAGACTTTTATTTTTAGGGATCAAGGTGGTCGGACATTGTGTGGTGTAATGAGGATTGGCCTGGTTGCAAAAGGCTTGCTGATTAAAGATGATATGGACTTGGAGCTGGTTTTAATGTGCAAAGACAAACCCACAGAGACCCTGTTAAATACAGTCAAAGATAATCTTCCTGTTCAGATTCAGGTGAGTACAGTTTAATTGCACCTCTAGGAGAATTTGTAAAAAGGTGAAAATAGGTAGCGACCTTGATGAAATTAATAATAAGAAATTGGTAATAGTAAAGGGTAGATGCAGACAAAGGAAATACTGCTACTCTGGGTCAGTGACTCATCCATCACATTTAAAACAAACTTCTGATGATTAGTACTCAGGATATATTTACTAGATTAAGAAGGCTTTTAAGGTACAGTCTTCAATTTTTAGGTATATCTTGCTGAGAGGCTTCATGTTTTTCAGACTAGGTCTCTCAGTTTTATAAACTTCCTAGAAGGGTTGGTATAATGCAGAAAAGATCAAAAAGAGCGTAGACAACTAGAAACTTTCATAGGTGATAATAAAATTGAAAACTCAGTTAATTTAACAGTCACCCTTTCATTCTGTTAATAGAAAGTCACTATTAATTCCTTGTTCCAGACCTTTTTTCCAATTGGATGCTTTTAGAAAATTTTGATGTTGGCATGCTTTTTGGAGAATGCTGTGAAGGCGGAAGGCTCCTCAGGGCTGAAGACAGTGGGTTGGTCTGGGGCAGTGGCCGCCCTAGGACTTGCTCTGCCCGTCTGCTCCGAGGGCCCGCTGCATCACTAACTGGAAGGCTGTGATCATCTTTCAGTTTCACTTGTGTTGTCTGTGGTATAATCAGATTGTAGCTTTTTGATGATTTCGTATCAGTTAGTCCTTACATCCGTGTCATATAGATACCAGCCCTCAGGGTCCCACAGTCCTTTGAGTTGAATGCTCTCTTGTGTTTAGTTCTTTTATTTGTATTTCTTCTAAAAAGGTTCTTTCTCCCCCCAAGTTACATGAATTCTAAATTTGTTTTTATTAGCTTTGTTACTGGATACTTTTCTTTCACACTTACAAGTTGATCTTTAAGACCATCTTCCTGACTTTTTTATCTACTATTCTTGACACTCAAATTTGTGTTTAAGTGTCACATTTCCCTATTTTAATTTTTGGAGCATTATATTTTCATTTTGCCTTAGATCTCAAGATATGGTTTTCTCAGTGACTGAACATATATTTGGCTTTTCCATTTTCAGTTCTCATGAAGAAATTTTTTGCTCTTTCATAAGGTTAAATTTATTCTAAAAATTATTTTAAGTCCTTTTGTCATCATTTGGGAAGGGAGAGTGGTGAGCAATATGGAGTACAATAATAGAGCCTTTTTTTTTTTTAGAGACTGGGGGGGTGGGGAGTGGGGGTTGGGGGGGCAAAGGGAGAGTGAGGGAGAGAATCTTAAGCACAGGGCTTGATGTGGGGCTCAATACCATGACCCTGAGATCATGATCTGAGCCGAAATCAAGAGTCGGATGCTTAACCGACTGAGCCACCCAGGCCCCCCAATAGAGCTTTTAAAAAACAGTGAGCTCAATAACAGGAGTTTCTGGCTAGCTATACTTTTTGTTATTAGAATGTTAATAAAATTTCTCATTTCTATTTTTTATATCGTTTTAAAATGTAATCTGTATTCCTGCTTTCATTGCAGTGAACACTGTTACTTTTATTTTTTATTTATTTATTTTTTAAAAGATTTTATTTATTTATTTGAGAGAGAGAGAATGAGAGAGAGAGAGAGCACGAGAGGGAAGAGGGTCAGAGGGAGAAGCAGACTCCCCACCGAGCCAGGAGCCCGATGCAGGACTCGATCCCGGGACTCCAGGATCATGACCTGAACCGAAGGCAGTCGCTTAACCAACTGAGCCACTCAGGCGCCCAGCACTGTTACTTTTAAATCTAGGATAAAGTAATAATTCATGGAAGCTTTTCAACCATCTCACCCCTGTTTCTGCTCCCTGTAGCGAGTCCTGTTTCTTAGGAGAGTGGTCCTATTCCTTAGTTCTGTCAGGTTGGAAAAGGAGTTGAGAACCAGGGCTATAAATAAGTGAAGTTCTTATTCTGAAAATCTGTCAAATTTCTCTAGTATTGATATGAGAGATTGGGCCAAATTTCAGTCTGTATTAATAGAGCTTTCTCTGTGCAGATCACAACTGTGTAAACTCTACATTTTTTGTCTCCTTGGTGTGAGTCTTTATTTCTGGGCACCACAGTTTTAAAATGTTCTTGTTGAGCTAGCAAGTAAGTGTTCAAGGGAAGAACCCAGAAGAAAGTGCAATCTGTATAAACCATTTTAAATTTGAAGAGACTGGGGCTTTTTAGGCAAGAGAAGACCAAAAAGAGACACATATCTTTTGGTCTTTGAAGGGCTTCTTAGAGAAGATAAAAGAGGCTGAATTCTTAAGACCAGTGGTAGACATTAAGAGAAAAGTATTTCACTTTATCATAGCCAATAGAGTTATCCAACCCTGAAACCAGCTGCTTTGTGTGATGGTTAGGTCCATTACTATAGGTTTTTTGGTAGAGGTATCCAGGTAAAATGGGGACATAATTGTATACCCATCTCAGATTAGCCATTGGGTAATTGGCTCAGAAAGCCAACATATATGCTCACATACATACACACGTTATTATTATTACTATTAGTATTTCAGAAAATCATTTTAAGCATGATTTCTACCTTTACTCCCTGCCTCCTTGTTTTTTTGATGTTTGTATGGAAAACCAATTTCTGGTATGATACATCCTTGTTTTCTTGTGAATTAAAAATCTTTTTCCTGAGCACTTACCATAGCAAAACTTTCAGTAGTTTAACTACCTTAATTAAATTTCGGTTGTACCGTAACTTTTCTCTACATACTCTTTTCTAGGTCAATTTTAGAACTTCCTTGAGCAAGGGATAAGGGTGACCAAAACCAGGAATCACTTTTGATTAGCCTGAAACTTACACCATGGTGATCTGCATGCATAGTTGAAGATTTATTTTGACTCATTCTCTGCTGGCATCTTTATTGTTATTATAGTGTTGATGTAAACAGGCTTCTCCTTTTTCTCTGTATTCTAGTTCTGGTTTTTCCAGTGACTGTGTGACCTTTCCCTTCCTTGGTTTCCTTTATTCAAAATTAGGATAATGAATTTTCTATTTTGCTATCTTTTTTGCTATAAATATTTAATGGTAAAATGCTATTTTTATGAAAAAGGCTTTGAGTTCTTTTAATGCACACTGATACGCAAAGATCTAGTAGTGTTTCCATTCAGCTGTTTATGTCAGGTAATAGATACAAATTTCACCACCAAGTAAGACCCTGTGTAACTTATTAAGCTGTATGTTTAATGTATAATAATAAATATAGCTTAATATGTGATTCTAATTGGTGATTATTTTGTGGAAGGCCCTTAAATTATACGTGTATAATTATATGCTAAAAGAAGCACTGTATGTTTCCCTGTGGATGTCAGGTGACTTGTCCTATAATGTTAGGTCTCACTGGAGTGATCTCTGAGACCTAGCTATCCTTTGGGAAAGGAAGTGACTTGTTTATACTAATCTTTTTGCTGGTAAGGGACAGTGCAGAGATCCTTTCTCGTTCTTTCTTACTTGATTCTCTTTAACAATCTATATAATCCTATATAAAAATCAATTTATCTTATATTTGTAAGTCCTTAACAAGTAGGAGTTCCTTTTGAGACAGTCCTGTCAAAAAGGGATTTGGCTTAGAGAACATTCTCAGCAATTTATTATTCTACAGTAGTTCTCTGTAAGAATTTTAAGAACAACACTTTACCCATTATCACATAATGATGCTGTTGGTATTTTACTTTCATATTAGAAAGAATTGTTTTAAAGATTGTTTAGTAATTGTATAGATAGTTGACAATGTGGTTGCATTTTTAGTGTGGAGAATGAAGATTTGTTGTGGTAAGTTGGGAGGAGAGAGAAATGTTATCCTTAAACTAAAGAACTAGTTAAAGACTTTCAGCCCACTATTACTAATAGTTAATAACATTTGAAAACTAAGGGGCAGTCATTCATTTATTGAGATTTTAATCTAATTAATTAGGTGTTTTTGAAATCTTGGTAACTTTCAGAAACTCACAGAAGAGAAATACCAAGTGGAACAATGCGTAGATGAGGCTTCTATTATAATACGGAATACAAAAGAGCCCACGCTGACTTTGAAGGTGATACTTACTTCCCCTCTGATTAGGGACGAATTGGAGAAGAAGGATGGAGGTACACGTGTATAGATTTTGTTTTGCATAAGGCCTCTCTTGAATGCTATGTTAAGTGTGCTTAATGGATTTAAGGAATAACTGTCTTCATTTGTTTTATGCCACTCGTAGTATTTTAAAAAGCTTTATTTCTACACGATTGCCGTATTTTGCAAATATGTATACATTTGAAATATGTGTTAATTCAGAAACCTGTTGATTATCATGTTGGTCTTAACTCTGCTTTAGTTTTTATACTGTTACGGTGTTCTGTTTTCCTTTGTCTATTATTACATTGTTATTGGTATCAGCCAACCTAGTCTATGTAGTTGGGCTTTTAGGTCTGATTTTAGGATTAAATGTGGTCCAGAACAATATTGTTTTCAAAGTTTACTCACTCATTGTTTCAAGTTACTTATTTGTACATTGCTCTTGACTTCTAATAACTGTTACAGCCTTGTAAGATTTATGCTTTACCTAATTGTCCATGTGTAAATATGTTTTATAATGTAAGAGATATAAACTGGGGGATTGTTTTCTTAAAAATTAATCTTTAGTAAATTTTTTTCTAGGAGGTTTGTGATCCTGTTAACATTTTGTATGTGATATATGTGGGAATTAATGCTTTAAACTAACTTTCTTCTGAAGTTAAAAAGAATTCTTGTATGGCAGTGTCATCATAAAAGTAGAGTAAGAAATCTGTATTCAGCTTTGAGAAGGAATAATGGAGCTGGACTTCTTTATCTGATGTTTTTATCCTGTCAAGTTAGCTTGTTTCTGCCTCTCATTCCTATCCCTAGAAACACTTGCCATGTGATATTTGTCCTCTTGTCAGACCTTTGACCAACTGGCCCTTCTCTGTCATGACAATTTAGAGGCAGTGTGGCTTATCTGGGCCAGTGGGGACTCCCTTAGGATTGCTGTTTTTTCATCACTAGACATTCAACAAGTCCCATTACTTACTCCCTTATCTGAAATACCAGTGCAGTAAGAAATACTGGTCAGTTTCTTAATTTATGTCAAATTGACAATAAAGGTGTATTAAAAGACACATTAGTGATGTTAGGATTGAGAAATTTCGAGTTTTGGCAGACATGTCTCATAGAATCTCTTAAAGTAAAAATGATATACTCCTTTAAAAAATTTTTTTTTTGGAATAACTAAAATCAGTTATCCCATACCCAACAGATATAAAGTAGACACATTATGACTCAAGTTTTAAAATTAAAGTGCATCCAATCTGTAATTGGGTTTATGCCAGTACTTTTTTTTTTTTTGCTGTATATAGTATCTCTAATACCTCTGAAGAACCAATCCTAAGCAGCTTTTTTAACAGCTTTACAGTTCACCATTAACTGTAGAAGTATAAAATGATTTCTGAAGTGTCAAGATAATTCTGTTAACTCTGGTAAGCTGTGTCCTGCTTGACCCTCTGGTGTAAAAGCAACCACTTGTAAGGGTAGTTACAGTTACAGGTATTATTAATTATTTGAGTATAGAGAGAGGAAAAAAAGACTGAACTCACCAAAGACCAGATTAATTCTGCATCTGCTTGTAGCTGTAGGCATCTCTTCTGTCATTTCTTTGAAAATATTAAGAGAACATCAGGCTTCTTTTTTCCCCGTGGTTTTGTATACTTACGTGGGATTAGGTAATAGTTTCCTGTGATACCCTTAAGCTTGGTCTCTTGCTTCTGTAGCTTTAATTTCTGTTCACAGAAGCTGGAAGCAGAGTTTTACGGTACTGCACCCTTATTAGAAGACTAGTTACTGTAGAATAGTCTCTGTTCAAGGCGTTTGGGTTACTAAAGGATCCCAAGACCTCTTTTTGAGCTGAGTCTCATCAGCTGATATTAACACTATTGTGTGGGATCAGAGAAGGTGAAAGAATCTGCCTGGAGCTAATGTGTAAAACATATTACTTCCTCTCCTTTTGAATGGTGGAAAGATTTGTTTTGCACGTATCGTCCTTAAACTCTCAGCCCTGTTGAGTCACTGTTACCTCTTAGAATTTGTGCATTTTGTCCAACCTGGGCTTTTTCAAAATGCTTCTTGATTTGCACTGCAGTTTTGTGTATTCCTGAGCGCAACTTTTAGGATCCGGCATGACTGAGCATTTGAGACCTGGGCTTATGATTCTATAGGACTTGTTTCCTCCTACCAGACAACTCCTCCCACTTTGATGCAGTTATTTTCAGCTGCATGGGGTGAAAGTACAGGATTCATTTGGGTTCCAGGAATTGCTAAGAGTGGGAGATATCCCCCTTTTCAAAATCTCCGCTCCTTTTCTTTCTCAATCTTTAAAAAAATATGCATTGTAACTCTCTTTGAGGAGACATTTTCCTATAGAATCTCAACAGCTTCCCTCCCCACAAAACAAACCAACTTTTCACAGTACGTATACACTCACATCTTTCTCTTCCCTCTCTTCACTTGCTGCATATTTGGGTAAAATCTAAAAAAGGGAAAAAAGTGTGATTGCAAGCAGGGAGAACCAGAGGACTGGGGCAGGTGAGAACATCACGCTTAACTCCTTAGGGTTGTCTCTGCAGAAGTAGGTCTAATTATTCATTCAGATTGCTACTTAAATTTTTCAGTGGCCGGAGTATATAGTGAATCTCTTTGGTATTGCTTACTCTTTCACAGGTAAGATTCCTCCCGTGCTGTCAGTCTTCTTGCCATATTCTAACCCTTTACTTGAAGGCCCTGTAGAATAACCACTCCCCATCACCATATACTTCCTGCTAAAGAAGGCGCAGGAGAAGCAGCACTTAGTGCCTGGCAGTTAGGTGTTTGATTCTTAACTCCATTAGGTACTCTTGCTGTGTGATCTTGGACAGGTTTCTTCATTTTAAGCTGTAGATAAGAAACACTTGAGAAAGTTGTTTGAGGTCAAATGACAGAGTTTATGTAGTGTGACCTCTACGATACCTACACAAAGTATTGGCTCAGTAGTGGTAGTTACACTTACTCAGCTTATACTAAAAGGACTCCCAGTGCAAACTCACATATGCAAACTGCCTTCAGTTCACAGTGAGAATAACATGTACTTGATAGATCTGAGGAACTGAACCTAAACACAGGTAAACTCTTAAAGATCCACTGAAGTGTAGTATTAGAACCAGTATACTGTTTTTGCTGCAGTGCTTATAATGAGCTGATTTGTTATATAGCTTTTGATTCATCAAGGGGTGGGTGTATTTTTCCCTACCCGTGTCCTTTATCCCTGGTGCCGAGAATGGTACCTAATACACTATAGGTGTGTTGTGCCCCCCACCCCCCGCCAAAAAAAATCTATTAAATGAATTTTGGAGCCAGCACATTACCTGATTAAATAGGACTGTGTGGTGTGTAAGAAGCATTAACAATGGGCATCTTGATATTCAAGCAATGCGTATTGATGATTCAGCTGTGTTAAAGTGTTTTATAACTTACTGTGTTAGAAGCATTTTCTCATATATGATTTAAGCTTCACAACAGCCCTATGAGGTAGATAACTGCCTTGTTTGATAAATGGGGGAAAACTCAGGTTTTACCCTGCTCCTCCCACTCTAAGTCCAGTGTGCTGTCGGCTCCCATTACTCTCTAGGATGAGTGTAGGAGCCTCTTGGCTGATGTAGTTATTCTCAGCCTTACAGGGTCTCAGCTTCTTTTGGTGCTTGTGATTTTAAGAAGTGTATTTGCTGTGAGGGTGGTGAGTTAGCTATTTATTATATTTACAGTGCAGTTCGAAACCAAGTGGATAGGGAACCCACAGCAACTCTTCTGGCTTAGGCTAAGATGAACCTCTGTCCTCAGTTTTGGGGTAGACTTTTAGGGGTTCACAACAGAGAAGCTGCCCAAAAGCCCCTTTTCACGTATTGGTGCCAGTATGAACTTCTGATGCGTCTTGGCAGTTTACCAGCGTGAGGCCTGCTAAACAGAAGGCATTGGTCCGGAGACCACAGCTGGGATTGTAACGATGCAGTGGGCTTTATCTTCCTGCCTTCCCCAGCTGCTGGACCCACACTATCCAGTGCAAATCTTCAGCCATTACCTTTCCAGTGGCCGGCCGCCTACTGAAGCATTGAAGAAAAGTCATATCCAGTGATGTGTCTACCATATATTAGGAAAACAGTGCTCTCTCTGTTCTACCTTAGTGCTACATTTACCTGTCCACATTTTTGTGGCCTGATGTTTTGCATGGGCAGTGGCTTGGTGCCTAGTATCTGCTCTTCCAAAGCCTCGAGGAATTGAGAGAAGGGGCTGCCAGGATATCTTCAGGCTAACTAGAAAATCCTGTCAGCATGAATTCAGTAGCTCAGCTACATCCAGATTGTCAAGGAGGCCTTTCTGATAACCCAGCTCAGTTACTTTACCTTTGAAGAGCCCAGGTTCCTCACAAATAACTTTGATTCAACAGTCATGTTCTGGCTTTTCCCTGCCCCATCTCCAGGCTAGTGTTTTGTTAACAGAGAGCTAGCTTACCTGTGAAGGGATTGAGAGAAACTGACCAACATTTCCTGCAGTACGGTGTGTTTCTGGTCACTGATCTGACCTCTAACCAAATAAGCAAAGTTAGGCATAGTAGACTTGTCTTCTAGTGCTTCCATTGTATGGAACGTTTTATGTGCCTTCATGCCCTGATGCCAGGTTACTGAGCAATAAATTTTTAAAAGCTGTTTTTCTTTGCTTTTAGCATTTTTGTCACTCCCCAAGCCCATCCCCTCTGCTGTTTCTCATCTGTTTTACTGGTCACTGTAGGAAAATGAAATGGCTCACAGTTCCATTGTTTCTAATTTAAAGACTCCAAATGTCTTTTTATCAGAAAAGTTTTGCTTCTCCAACAAAATTGAAACCCCTGTGTTAAAGTTCATACAGAAATGTTAAGCTTGAGGTTTTACTCTGAGAAGTAGCATTGTTTTTCCACCAGGTACCCATAAAACTAATATTTTTATATAAAGCAAATAGGCAAGCAGGGCTTATAAGTAGCACTGCAGTGCCGTATGAATTTATATTGTTTTAAAATAAGAAACTTTGAAGAAGATAAAATGAGATGAGTTATTACATTTCCTCTGCTGTTTCCCACCTCACAAATATTGAAACATTCTGAATCTTTGGACTTTTTTGACTATGAGAGCATGAAGAAAACATGGCCATTCTGGTGGTGATGTAAAGGGAGACCAGTGCAAGCCTTCTTTCTGTTCACTGCCTGTGCCTTTCATCTCTTTTTAGCAGAATCTACTGCCTCCAAATGTTGACTGTCTGTAACAAGATGATGTCTATTTTTTTTTTTTTAATAAGAGTTTGTGATTAAAATCTGACCTTCGGGATGAAAGAATTTATCTAAATATTTTTGCCATTGTCCCCCTTTAAAAACATCTGTGTTGCACTGAGCATAAGATGTTACTTACAAACTGCGACCACTGGGCAAAAGTACCAAAAAGCTCAAAAAGAGCTTTGGTTTGCCTTGTCTTTTCCTATGCAAACTTCTTCTGACTCAACGCCTGTCTTCCGTTGCCCCCTTTTCCAACACTCCAATTAAGATGATCGGATAAAACTTAGCTTGCCTTACTTTTAACTTGAAGATTAAAGTCTTAAAAAATAAGTACATTCCATGTTTTTTTCTTGAGCTTACATTACTTAGCAGTCAGTCAACCTTTGTCATGTCTAACTTTTAAGAGATTCTAATCATTCATTTATAGTAGTTTGTTTTATCTGGTACGTGAGCTTTACACAGATGCTTGTATTGACCACAGTAGAGCATTTTGATATAAAAACATTAAAATGAGTTCATTTATGTTTTATGTTATTAGAAAGAGACAGAATTAAGCAAATCTAGGAACTAGATCATCTGTGAAGTAAATACCCATAGGCTATGGCTACATATTCATAGTATATCTATGTTTATAAATTACGTTAATAGTTTTTTTTTTTTTTTTTGAGGCTTCCCATTTTATGAGTAAAAAGGGGCAATGAAATGAGACCCTGTGTTTTGAATTTGTGGGCAGAGGTTAATGTGAACCAATGCAAATATCTGCTGTAGAGCTCACCTGGTCAGAAAATAAGTGTGTAGCACTTCAGCCTTTAGAGCGTTAACAGCCAATAGAGAGAGCCACAGTTTGTTCTTTCATAGATTTGTTTTCTGTTGGGCATTATGCCCAATTAACTAAACCCATTGGTTTTAGTTAATGGCATTCTGTCAATTAGAATATTACAGTGTAGTTGCCTTAATAGAATCTTGTAACTGAAGAATCTCAAAGGTCAGTGATCTTGTCTCCCATTTAAAAATGTTTACAACGTATCACTTGGCCCACACAGACATACTGCTTTCTGTGACTGTTAGGGTTACACTAGGAAGAAGTGTTGGGTGGACTCTCCCACATACAAGAGAATGGTGAATCTGACTTAAATGGATTAGACAAAGAATTATTCCTCAGGAAATATTTGTATGTTATGCATTATAAATATTGCACCAAATATTGCTTAAAAACCTACTTCCTGGGAGTTTAGAGGAGATCTAAATTTGGCGATCCGAACGTGGATTTAGAATCCTGTGACATCTTCTCAGATATGGGTATTTATCATTAATCTCGTGTTTGAATTCTTTTGCTGCTCTGGGCCATCTAATCCAACTTTAAAATGTAAAGGCAAGTCAGAAAACTGTAATTAGATAGTATTCTTTGCTGCCCCCCCCCTTTTAAAGGTAGATAAAACTTGAAATGTTCCAATGTACTTCATTTTTGTAGTTCTAATAATTTTGTTTTAGAAAAGAAATAATGAGAGAATTTAAGGTGACGTTTGAAGAGTTCTCATCAGTGGAGCAGAGTTTCTGTTAAGGGTTATCTTGCTGGATGAGTTTATTTAGTTGTAAAAAAAATTATATTCAGTGTAATCTTAGTAAATCTCAAATTATTTACATAAAAGAGCCCCAGTTTCCCTCAAGAACTGATCAGCAATTCTTCTGTAAAGGAAAATCATTATTGCTCCTGGTCCCAGATTTGTGCTCTCTGTGCCCTGCCAAAGGCAAAAGTGCTATGTACCTATTTTGTGCCCCTGTAATGTTACACACATGCTTAATAAGATCCCAGATTGTATGTAGCATCGGTCATGTATTTGTTTACTGAATGAATGCTTTTGTACTCCTGTTGTACCTGTGCACACAACGGCTCTGATGACTGTTTACTTAAGTAATCATTGTGCACGTAATTTAAGGAGAAAGCAACAAAAACAAAGCCAAATCGTGAAATCTTCTGGGAGTCTTATTAGTTCACTCAGATGCTGCTCTTTTTATTTTTATTGTTTGGTAATTTGACAGGAAACCCTTGGTCAAATTGTATCTGTCTTTCTTTATCCCATTTTCCTATTAGAAAAGGTTGCGATGAAAGATCCTCCGGACTTATTGGACAGGCAGAAATGCCTGAACGCCTTGGCGTCTCTTCGACATGCCAAATGGTTTCAGGTTGGCTTTTTATTATTTTATTGTTACTGTAACCATGTGCAGGCTTCATTTGGAACACCTGCCACCTGCCACTTAATGGTTTTTGTGCACGTAATGTATAAAATGGGAGTGCTTTCTACCTTATAGGGTTATTGTAGGAGTAAATGAGTTAATTTAGGTAAGGTACAGAGTATAGCTTCTGCTGCAGTTAATGATGTTTAATTATCATATAATCTTTTTTGGCTTAGTACCCTGAATTTCAAATGATGGCTTATAAAATACAAACAGGGATGAGAAAAGCTGGAAGATAAGATAGATGGTTGCCCAGAATGGGACTGCCATGAGGCTGTGAAAGCTATTTTAGTAATAATATGCTTCCTTTACTTTAAAATCTGTCTTTCTAAACTACATTTTTACTGCTTTTAATAACTTAATTTTTTGGTTTGCTTGACAACTAATGAATGAGTGACTAATTAGCATTCACTTTAAAGAACCTATCCATGATCCGTGTGCTTAAAATGAAGACTGGATTTCAACAGGGATATTGGAATCATTTTGTTTGTTTTAGGCAAGGGCAAACGGATTAAAATCATGTGTAATTGTCCTCCGCATTCTGCGTGATTTGTGCAACAGAGTTCCCACATGGGCACCATTAAAAGGATGGGTAAGTACTTATGGTTAAAAGCAAATTCTGTAGCCATAGTCAGAGGAAATCCTGTAGAAATCACATGTTACTGTAAAATGGCTACATTCTGAGTTAGGTGTGCATTATCTGTTCTCTAGAAAAAAATTATATATCTTTTTATATACTTTTTTTACACATATAACCTGTCTCTTCTACCTCATCATATTCATATTACAGAGCCTGAGATATTTTTCTGACAAAAAGGTTCTATACCTGTCAGAAGTGACTGTCTTCTTGCACTTTACTCTGTACTGATGGTTGATGACTGTTCACCTACTGCCCGTGAAAGCCTCCTCAACTGGCACATTCCTCTTTCAGGGCTGCTTCCATTTAAAATAAAAATTACCTGATATGCCTGTATATGGCTCCCATATCCTCTTTTTCTTTATCTTTGAGTGTAGACACTTCAATATAAGTTTGTTTTAGTAAGTAAAGTCGGGCAAATAGTACACTTGACACAATTTTGGACGTAGTTTATAATGTATATTGCAAAACTTATTTCATTTGGAAATTATTATGCTTGGCCCAGTCAAGACCACAGTGAAGAACGTTATAAAACAAATAAAGCTGTAAGGGTCATTTTAGATTAATCTAACAATTATTACTTTGATATATAGTACATGAGGTTTTAGTTTATTTAGTTTATTAACTATGGAGATTTGGTCTTTCCTTTATTCTAATTGTAGTACTTGGGACAGGCTGTCTGAAGTGAAGTTGTAGGTGGTTTGAGTACTTCCTAGGTTAAGTAGGAGATAGGTGGGCTGGGTTTGAACATTGATTAGTTAATTAGCTATTACTAACGTAGACAAAAGCTTGTTAAATCTTTGTTAAATCAACTAGGTGACCACAGTTTCTTAAGTGATCCTTTCAGGGTAACCAAAAACAAAGTTTTTGTAACAAAATGTCTTCTGAATATGTTGCCTCAAAAATGATTGATTTAAAAACTCTGGCTGGGATGAAAGTTGATAATCAAGCAGGAAAAGTTTAATTGGGCCCTAAATATTAAATTGACTTTCACCTTTTTGGCCTCCATTGTAGTTAGAAATGTCAGCTCACATTTAACTGGAATCCTTTTAACACTTGGTGCATGTACTAATTTGTAATTTAATATCTTCTAGCCACTAGAGCTTATATGTGAAAAGTCTATAGGTACTTGTAATAGACCTTTGGGCGCTGGGGAGGCCTTGAGACGAGTAATGGAGTGTTTGGCATCTGGAATACTACTTCCTGGTAAGGGTTTCAAACTCTGGAGGCAGAAGAATCAGAAACATTTCATTTTAGTTTAGTTTTCTGAATATGTGCTAAATTTGTCCTCTGCACAGGAAAATGATGTGTAGGTGTTGTTTTGCTTGGAATGTTAGCAACTAGAATGTTTGAATGTTGGAAAAGTGCTATAAAACTCTCTCTTTCAATAACTGTAATTTATGTTTTATATGTACTAACATAAAAGGTACTAATAAGATATTGTGTCTGCTATGAATTTGCTTTACCTAGAGCTCTGAATTTGAAAATATAGATGTTTGGTTAAAATGTATGAAGTTCATTCTGTTTGCAGTCTGGTGTTTAATTTGGAAAAATTAAATTTGGTCTTATTTTACATACGTAATCCCTTTAAAGATCTGGGATGGTTCATCATGCTGTTTCTAAATTCTCAGAGCAAGACCCAATTTTGTCCTTAGATAACGCAAGTGACTTCCAGTAAAATAAGGACATTTAAGTGTTAACATATTGAAAATGAGAGAGTCCTTTTTATTCCATTTAATTGAGCAGACTTTTAACCTAGTTCCTCATTTTGTTTTTCTTTTTCTCTCCATTCTTTTCTCTCTTTTGTGTTAGTTCATGGAATTCTTTTTTTTTTTTTAGTTCATGGAATTCTAAACTCAGTTCTAAGTGGTGCTTGTGGTTTTCTTTTGCTTTTGCCAAAGGGGGTCCTGGTCTCCATGATCCTTGTGAGCGAGACCCAACAGATGCTCTCAGCTATATGACCATCCAGCAAAAGGAAGATATTACCCACAGTGCACAGGTAAAAGATGGGACATGTCACAATGATCTGTTTAGAGAAAGATCATAACTTCATTTTCTGAATCATTCCATTTAAACACTTCTTTTCTTGTTTGTTATTAGGGACTTTTGCCATCATAAGCATAACATTTAATGAATGTCTTTTTAGTTACATGTACTAAAGGCTTTATGAATGGCCACTGAAATTTGAATAAATAAATCTTTTGTTCTTTAGCATGCACTCAGACTATCAGCCTTTGGCCAGATTTATAAAGTGCTGGAGATGGACCCCCTTCCATCTAGTAAGCCTTTTCAGAAATATTCCTGGTCAGTTACTGATAAAGAAGGTGAGTGTTTTATTGGGGGTGGACGTGGGCAGTGGTGAAAATGGTCATGGACTGCATCTCTTGTTAGAGTGGAGGGAACTTTATTGTTAATCCAAGTTGTGTATTGCTTTTCTTCCTGACTTTCTTCTCTTCTCTCCCATCGGTAACATCAGCTTACTACCATTTATTCTTAGTAGTGACAAACTCACTTAGCTACATTAGCCAGATTCCAGTCTATCCAGTTTACTGCACAGATTTAGAGACCACACTTTGAGAACTGGTGGTCGAAGGGGAAAAGATGAGCCATAAGCTGAGAATAGATGTTATCATAGTCACTGACCAGTTAGATCTTCGTCATGCTTGGAAGTGTTATTATGTAACGAAGAAAGAGATCTAGAGGAGGAGAAAAGTACACTGGAAAATTCAGAACTATTGCATTTGATTAGTCTGTCTGAACTCACAGTTTCAACAGGCAGAGCACAGGCTTTGGGGTCAGTATGACCTTGGTTGGTTCCAGTCAAAGCTCCACTACTTACTAGCTTTAGGCCTTGAGCAATGGGTTCATCTCTCTCGGTGGGGATGTTACCCGATGTCAGATTAAAATGCCTAACTCAGTGCCTGGATTACAGCAGATACTCTGACGTGAATCACTTAATTACCTCATTGTGCACAGTACGTGTTTCCCCCCCTTCCCTTATCTCCTCTTAGGCTAGGAAGTGGAATGTTTAACATAAGTTATTCTTCACCTGGGACTCAGCCCATCTCCTGCAATGGATATTATTCTAATAATTTTTATATGACAAAAATAGTGCGATGGCTCAATCTGTTTATTTAGACAACAGAATTCCAGTGGGTTAACAGACTTTTCAGGGAGTCCACAAAACCAAAACTATTTCATAATAATACTAAGGCTTTTTTTTTTTGTCTTTTCCATTCTTTGTCTCATGAGTGTACAGTTTTCCAGAGGCTGCCTGTGACATGTGATAGCATCATCACTCTGGCTAATGGAATGTTTTTTTTGTGTAATCCTATATTAAAATTGTTTTAATTTCTAATATGCTAAATATTGATATTACCCAAAAAACAAAGCTCTTTGAGTGTTCAGTAATTTTTTGAGAGAATAAAGTGGTCCTGAGATTAAAAATTTGAGGGGCCCCTGGGTGGCTCAGTCGGTTGAGCATCTGCCTTCAGCTCAGGTCAGGATTCCAGGACCCTGGGATCGAGCCTCGTGTCAGGCTCCCTGCTCAGTGGGGAGCCTGCTTCTCCTTCTCCCTCTGCCATTCTCCCGCTCATATTCTCTCTTTCTCTCTCTCTCCCAAATAAATAACTAAAATCTTTAAAAAAAATAAAATAGGGGCACCTGGATGGCTCAGTTGTTGGGCGTCTGCCTTTGGCTCGGGTCGTGATCCCAGGGTCCTGGGATTGAGCCCCGTGTCAGGCTCCCTGCTCAGCGGGAAGCCTGCTTCTCCCTCTCCCACTCCTCCTGCTTGTGTTCCTTCTCTCACTGTCTCTCTCTCTCTGTCAAATAAATAAATAAAATCTTTAAAATAAAATAAAAATTTGAGAATCACTGCCTAATTTTTCAGGGGTAAGGAATTCTCCAGATCCTACTATATAGCTTAAAAACTGATGCTCAATAAGTATTTGTGGAATGAAAGCCACCTTATTCCAGAGGATGCTCACATAGCAGCAAAGATTTTGGGGGTGGGGGGCAAAGATTTTTTGAAAAGGATTCACATAGCCGTGTGACATTAAGCACTGTGTGTGGATTGAATAAAATTTTCAAATATTTATAGAGATTCTTGTGATTAGTATAGAAAAATTTGTTTGAATCATTGAATTCATAGCTTTTTTTTTTTATATTTTCTTTCACTAGAAGAAAAAGTATATCTCCTGTAGTGTGGCTTAGGTTTTTGTTGTTGTTGTTGTTTTTTAACTTTAAGTTAGGGAACTGTTGATCTGTCAATTTATAGCTTAAAAAAGAACCAGACTGTCAGTGTTTCCATTCAAGCACTATCAGTTACTGGCTGCGTGAGCTGGGCAAGTCACTTACCCATCTGTGCCTTAGCTATAGGAGGAGGGGACCATGGCCATTGCCTCCAGACCCTTTGGCATTCTTCCTCATATCTTCATGTTTTTAGCACCTAGCTTCCTGACATTGGCATTTAAACTTTATTCTTCTAATTCTTGGTGATTTCACTATGCACTCGGATGATTTTTTTTCCCCCAAATTTTGACTTCTTAATTCCTTGATTTCTTCTTCCACAAATACTGTTTTCTATCCAACCCCAGTTACCCATACTGTGAACGTACCCTAGACCTGCCTTGAGTAACTCTACCCTGTCCGTAATCTTATTTTTAAGAATCCCACTTCTAACTGCCTCTTGTCATCATTGTCTATTACCCTTAGTCCAGTTCTTGAGCCTCACCACTGATTCTGTTACCTTTTCATAGTCTCACCTTCTTCATGTTCTCTCTTCTGTCCCTTCTCTGATTGTATGCCATGGTCCATCATCATGATCACTCCCTAGCACATACATGCCTTCACTTTCTCGATCCTCTGTTCCTGGCACAATTCTAACTCTGGGAAAATCCAATTCTGCACCTAGACCAGGCTGTTGAACATAGTTGGAGGAAAAATACAATCATCTTGACTTTTCCCTTTAGGTCTCAGGTGTAAATAACCTTAAGTAGACCCTTTGTGTTGTCTAGCAATCCTTCTGTAAGTTCTAGAGTCCTCCAGTTTTCGTAGATAACTGTTTTACACCTTTTCCCATTTCATACTTCCTCTTCCAACACTTCACTCTCATCTGATGATCTTGTTTGCTCAAAGGACTCATGTATTTGGATAAACTCCCTTGACTGTGATAGACTATCCAGGCTCTTAAGACCAGTCTTTCTACTTGTCTACAAGTGGACATTATTCCAGCAGTTCTCTCTTTTCTCACCAGCATCAACTCCTCCCTTCCTACTGGATCATTCTCATCACCATAAAAACCTGCTGTAATGCCTCCCATTCCAACGATGAAACCAGGGGCGCCTGGGTGGCTCAGTTGGTTAAGCATCTGCTTTCAGCTCAGGTTTATGATCTCAGGGTCCTGGGATTGAGCCTTGCATTGGGCTCTCTGCTCAGCAGCAGTCTGCTTCTCCCTCTCCCTCCCCTGGCTTGTGCTCTCTCCCCCTGCCTCAAATAAATAAATAAAATCTTAAAAAAAAAAAATTGAAAGATGAAACCAAACTCCCCCCCCCAATTCTGCAGTTCCCTCCTCTGCTCCCCTTTATAAGCAGTACTTTTGGAAAGAGTGGCCTATTCTTTCTCCTTTTCTTCACTTTTAAAAGAACTTACTCTAATGAGGCTTTCTTCCTCACCACTCTACCAAAGTCTTTGCTGTGACTTCCATGTTACTGCTCTCAGCAGGTAGTTTTCAGTCCTCATCTTACTGGACTAGCCGCGTTTGATGCAGAGGAACACTTTTTTTGCTCCCAAATTTTGTTATAGTATGTATACAGAAAAGTATAAAATGTATCATTTAGAAAATAATGATTAAAAAATTACATGCAGTCACCATCCTTAAGAAACATTGTTAGCTTCTCAGAAAGTATCTGTTTATTTCTCCACATCACCTCCCTGCCCCATGAACTACTAACCATTCCTGACTTTCTGATAATCATTTCCTTGATTTTCTTTATAGCTTTTCCACCTGAGTATGCTTTCCTAAACAATGTGATATTGCCTAGAATTTTACAGAAAGGGAATCAAACTAAGTTTAATCTTTTGTGAGTGGCTTCTTTCTCTCCAGCATTGTTTGGAATACATTCATGTTGCTGCATATAGCTAAAGTTTGTTCATTTTAGTAGCTACATAGTACCCATTATGAATGTACTACAGCTTATCCATCTACTTTTGCAGGACACTTGGAGTCTTCATTTTTTGGCATCCACCTGCAGTATTGTTATGAGCATTTTTATATGTGGCTCCTGGGGTGTATATCCAGGATTTAGTGTAGGCTAGCATATGATCTAGTAAATAGTTATATATATCAGTTTATACTTTGACCAGCAGTGTGTAAAAGTTCTTGGTACCCTGTATCCTCAACAGCATTTGTCATTGTCACACACTTTTTCTGAAATACTACTCATTTGACTTCTAGGTCATTACTTTCTCTTGTTTCTTCTAGCCACACAGCCCTCTCCTCAGCTTCTCCATCTTCCTGATTCCTGAATATTTGAGTGTCCCAGGGTGCAGTCCTCAGACTATTTATCTTTATTTACACCCACTCTTTAGGTGACCTCATTTAGTCCCTTGTCATGAAATGTACATATCTCTACTACCAGTCCTAGCCACCAGCCTCTGGCTGCAGACCCAGATATCCAGAGGCCTCTTCAGTGCCTCCACATGGATGTCTAAGAGACATCTGAAACCTCAGATGTCTAAATCCAAATTCCTGTCCTTAACCCTGCCTCTGGTCTGCTCTTTTCCATAGTTATCCCTGTCCCAGTCATTGGAAACTCTGTCTATGTGCTCAGGTCAGACACCTTCACCCTTTGAATCCTCTCTTTCACTCTGATCCAGACCAATGGCACATCCTGTCTATTTTACTTTCCAAAATATGTCCACAATTCAGCTATTTCTTTAGCTCCTTCACTGCTGTCATCCTGGCCTACAGTGTCTTCGTCTCTCACCGGATTATTGCGGTTGTCTTTCCTATCTGGTCTTCCTACTTCTGCCCTTGCCCCTGTTGTCTGTTCTCAGCAAAGCTGAAGTCCTTTTTTTTCCTTTCTTCTTTTTATCTGGAAATAATTACAGATTCAAAGGAAGTTGCAGAGATAGTACAGAGAGGTCCCATGTTCCCTTCACCCAGTTTCTCCCAGGTTACATCTTATGTAACTATAGTACACTATCAAAACCAAGAAATTGACACTGATACATTTTATGCCATTTTTATCACATGTGTAGATTTGTATAACCAGCATCATAATCAAGTTGCAGAACTATTTCACTACCACCAAGATCTCTCTCATTTTGCCCCTTTGTAGCCACACCCACTCCTCTCCCTTCCGCTATCCCCAAGACCTGGAGACCATGCATTTTTCTCAGTCTCTTTGATTTTGTTCTTTCAAGGATTTTATATAAATGGAGTTATACCACATGTGATCTTTTGAGAGTGCCTCCCTCCCCCAGCATAATTCCCTTGTGGTCCGTCCAGGTTGTTGTGTGTGTCTGTAGTTCCTTCCTTTTTACTCTTGAGTAGTATTCTATGGCATGGATTAGCCAGAATTTGTTTAACCACACACCTGTTGTAGGACATTTTGTTTGCTTTCAGTTTCGGGCTATTACAAATAAAACTGCTACAAATGATCCTTGTGTAGGTTTTTGTGAACAGTTCACAAAAACACAAATTTTTGTTAGATTGGCCAGCAGTTTTCCTTTGTTGTAATGTTTTGTCAAGTTTTGGCTCTAAGGTTATGCTGGCCTTACAAAATGAGCTGGGAAGTGTCCCTTCTTTTTCTTTTCCTTGGAAGAATTTGTATAAAATTGATGTTATTTCTTCCTTAAATGTTTGGAAGAATTTATCAGCAAAGCCTTTTGGGCATGTGGTTTTCTTTGTGGGAAGGTTTTAAATTATGGATCTAATTTCCTTAATAGGGAAAGGACTGTTATCTTCTTACCAGAGTTTTGGTAAATTGTGTTTTTCTAGGAATTTGTTCATTTTAACCAAATTTAAAAATAGTTTATAAGATCTTATTTTTTTATTGTCTGCAGTATCTTTAGTGATGTGCTCTTGTGTACATTTTATACCTCCTTTTTTCCCTGATCACTCTCATTAGAGGTCTGTCAGTTTTATGAGTCTTTTAAAAAAAAATCAGCTTTGGGGGCACCTGGGTGGCTCAGTCGGTTGAGCATCTGACTCTTGGTTTGGGCTCAGGTCATGATCTCCAGGTTGTGAGGTCAAGCCCCAGTCGGGCTCTGTGCTCAGTAGGGTGTCTGCTTGAGATTCTCTCCCTCTCCCTCTGCCCCTCCCTCCGCTTGCACCTGTATACTCTCTCTAAAATAAGTAAATC
This sequence comes from Eumetopias jubatus, assembly GCF_037043125.1. Classification (NCBI taxonomy): domain Eukaryota; kingdom Metazoa; phylum Chordata; class Mammalia; order Carnivora; family Otariidae; genus Eumetopias; species Eumetopias jubatus. Next base: position 83,432,321 of record NW_028274821.1, on the reverse strand, counting down.
AGTCTTTAAAAACAATCAACTTTGGCTTTGTTGATCATCTTCTGGTATATGCTTATATTCTATTTCATTGATCTGTGCTCTTTGTTTTTCCTCACTACTATCTTTGGGTTTTATTTGCTGGGGTTTTTTTTGTTTTTTGTTTTTTATAACTTTTTGAGATAGCTGGGTACGTTATTAATTTCTTTTGATCTCTTATATATACACTACCAAGGCTATAAATTTTCCATTTTAAGCCCAGATTTATGTGCATTACACTTTTTTTTAGATTTATTTATTACAGAGCTTGGGGCGAGTGTAGGGGGAGGGGCAAAGGGAGAGGGAGAGAGAGAATCTCGAGCAGACTCCCCACTGAACCTAGAGTGGATGCAGGGCTTGATCTCAAGATCCTGAGATCTTGACCTGAGCTGAAATCAAGAGTTGAATGCATAACCGATTGAACTACCCAGGTGCCCTGTGTTATGCTCTCTCTCTCTCTCTTTTTTTTTTTTAAGATTATTTACTTCAGAGAGTGAGAGCGAGAGAGAGCACAGAGGGAGAGGGAGAAGCAGACTCCCCACTAAGCATGGAGCCCAATGTGGGGCTCAACGTGGGGCTCCATCCCAGGACCCTGAGATCATGACCTGAGCCGAAGGCAGACGCCCAACCGACTGAGCCATCCAGGCGCCCCTACACTCTTTTGACATGAGTATTTTCATTCTTGCTTAGTTAAAACTGTTTTTTGTTTTCCCTTGTTATCAGCTCTTTGAGCCATTTAGATGTCATTGCTTTATTTCCAGACAAATGAGGATTTTCTAGTTATCTCTTTATTTTATATGAGTTCTTGCTTATTCTGCGATCTGAGAACATACTTCTTATGATTTCTGTCCTTTGATATTTCTTGAGACTTATTTTATGGCCCCGTACGTGGTTTTTGTAAATGATTCATACTCTGAAAAAAAAGAGAAAGTTTATAAAGTTTCAGATTTTCTGCCAGAAATTCTTCTTCTTGTCTTTTTTTTTTTTTTTAACATTCTGATCATTCTTTTTAATAAAGTATTTTTTGAAAGCTCAATCATTTAGATCCTTTTGGGTCTGTTTCTGTTGTCTGCTCCGTCCCTTGATTTTTGATCACATTATCTTGTCTTCTCATGTCTTTAGTTATTATGAGTGCTGGGCACTTTAAATGAACAGTTGTAGAGAATTAAAAACCTAGGATAATGATATCTTGGAGGATTTACATTTGTTTCTGGGCGATGGTTAGTGGAATTGGTGACACTGGATCGTTTGAATGCAATCAAGGATTAAGATGGGCTCGAGTCCATGTGAGATCCAGACTATTTCTACTTTATTTACTTCTAGTGTATGACATTGCAGAGGCCCAGCCCCCAGTGTGGGGGATTCAACAGGCCTTCTTTGCTTGGTGAACTTCAGTTTTTTGGTTTTTTTTTTTGAACTTCAGTTTTTGACCCTTGAGTCCTGAGTGTCTGCTAAAAGTTACTCTGTCCAGTTCTTAGTGGCTTCTCTTGGATTTGGAAGATGCACCTAGGGGAAATATGGCCTCTAGTGTAGGGTTTCCATTATCTCCCATATCTTGACTCCACAGTTCTTTAGTGTCTGGGAATAGATTTTTTTTCTACCTTTTCTCCAGCTTTTCTAGTTGCTTTTCTGAAGAAGGCCTTTTGAATTTACTTACTTCTCATACTGGACAGTGGAACTTAAGTATTTTGTACAAGTTCCTCTGGTGAATTGGTGGCAGCTAGGGTTGACAGTTACTGTCCCTCCTCATCTTCTGTAATTATCCCCTTCTTGTTTAGGCTACTCCAACCACTCAGGCCTTTGTGGTGTTTCTTAGCATGTTCCTATCTTAACACCTTTGTATTTGCTGTTTTCTCTGCTTGGGGTTCTTCCCCAAATCGCTGAATGGCTCACTCTGTTATTTTCATCAGGTCTTCATCAGAGGGTCACCTTATCTGTGATACCTCTCTGACCCTACTGATGAGCACCACATACAAAATAGCAACACCTCCACCCCTCAAGCCTCTTATTTTTCTCCCATTTTGCTGACCATCTTATGATATATAATTAGCTTCCACCACTATGCGTAAACTCTTTGAGACATTGTTTTGTTCTGTTACATGTCCAGCCCCTAAAATTGTCCTGCTCAATTAGGGGCATCTGGGTGGCTCAGTCCGTTGAGTGTCTCTTTGATTTCGGCTCAGGTCATGATCTCAGAGTCATGAGATCAAGCCCCTCATCGGCTCCACACTGGGAGTGGAGTCTGCTTAAGATTCTCTCTCTCTCTCTCTCTCCCTCTCCTCCTCCCTCCCTGCTCTCTCTCTCTCTCTCTTTCTCTTTAAAGATTTTATTTATTTATTTGACAGAGAGAGAGATAGCGAGAGCAGGAACACAAGCAGGGGGAGTGGGAGAGGGAGAAGCAGGCTTCCCGCTGAACAGGGAACTCGATGCAGGGCTCAATCCCAGGACACTGGGATCATGACCTGAGCTGAAGGCCGATGCTTAACGACTGAGCCACCCAGGTGCCCCTCGCTCTCTCTCTTTAAAAAAAAAAGAAAGAAAGAAAAAAAATGCTCAATATTTATTGTTGAATGAATATAAGAATGAAATTATGATAAAAGTAATCAAAAACTAATGTAATGAATGGTGACTAACATAACAATAAAATTTAAAAAATTATGATAAAAGTATAGGCTTCATAGGTGCTTGTGAGGATTAAATAAGTTAATACATTTAAGTGAAGATTTTTACAGTGAAGGTATTAAGCACAGTGCCAAGCATATGGTAAACTCATATTATTCTTCAAAATTGTTGCCTCTCAAATGATCACTTCTCATTTCTAGATATTATAGAGATTGAAAACTACTTGCTTTTTGTAAAGCAAGCCTTTTTTTTTTGCTCACATTACTGTTATGATTAACACCAGATTTTACAACCCTGCAGCTGGGATGGTAGAATGAAGCTTAATCCATGGAACTCTCTATGTAGCTGCAGGATTAGAGAATAGATCTGTGTGTTTAAGCCAGCTTGTGATTTCCAGGCAATCAGGAAGCAGCTTTTAATGTAACTTAACGAGTGGGAGAGTGATTGAATAGACATCATTCCTTTTTAACTTTTATCTTGTAAGAACTCCATTCTGGGAGACTGGCACACTCACAGTTTTATGTAATGTAAGTGAAATATGATACTAGGCAGATAAAAGCAAATACTGTTTTTGTTGAAGAGAGCATCAAGATTGATTGACCTGAGTGGTAAGTATTGACTCAAGCAAATGCTGAAGGCATTGTTTACCACAAGGGACAGTAAATCTTGATGATCAGAGAATATATAGTTAATCTCAGTATTATTATGGAGTTTCACTAGAAGTATCTAGAAATCTTGTGGAATGAATCTCTTGCGTATAACTTTCCTTTTGGAAAAACCCAACAACGAACTTTTACGTTGAAGACACAGAGTTCTTTAGAGTCCTTGCACATAGTGATGAGCTTTTCCCTGGTTGTTTTTAACTTGGACAGCCACGTTCCTCCCTTATACCTGACAATGTTATTAGCTAGCTGCTTTATTCAAGAAATTGATTGATAATCAGTTCAGTTAGTTTTTGTTCCATAACCATTATATATCCTTTATAAGTCTTATGCTAGATAGTTTGTAAGATACAAGACAAGGAGAAAGTATCTTTGATGTTCATCAAGTTTAGTGGAAATACAAGATCTCTATATTTGAAGTAGGCAGCGGCACAATTTTACATGTGACACTTGGTTTCTGATAACATAGAAATTATTTTAGAAAGTTGAGATGAGAGGAAAGTTGAAGAAGATGAACTGTAAATAAGATCTTTTTTTTAAAGTTTTTATTTTAATTCCAGTTAGTTAACGTACAGTGTTATATTAGTTTTAGGTATAAAATATAATGATTCAACAGTTCCATACATTACCTGGTGCTCGTCATGACAAGTGCACTCCTTAGTCCCCATCATATATTTACTCAACCCCTCACCCCACCTCCCTTCTGGTAACCATCAGTTTGTTCTTTTTCTTTCTTTGTTTCTTTCTTTTCTTTCTTTTTTCTTTCTTTTCTTTATTTTATTTATCTGATACAGAGAGAGCACGAGTTGGGGGGGAGTGGCAGGGAGAGGGAGAAGCAGGCTCCCTGCCGAGCAGGGAGCCCAATGTGGGACTCGATCCCAGGACCCTGGGATCATGACCTGAGCCGAAGGCAGTCGCTTAACCATCTGAGCCACCCAGGCACCCAGTCTGTTCTCTTTTTAATCTCTCTTTTTTTCCCTTTGCTCATTTGTTTTGCTTCTTAAATTCCACATATGAGTGATGTTTAGCATCTTTTCATGTGTCTGTTGGCCATCTGTATGTCTTCTTTGGAGAAATGTCTTCTGTTCTTTTTTTTTTTTTAAGTAATCTCTTACACCCAACATGGGGCTTGGACTCACAACCCTGAGATCGAGTCTCATGCTCCACCAACTGAGCTAATCAGGCAGCCCTGCCCATTTTTAAATTGGATTATTTGGTTTTTGGGTGTTGAGTTGTGTTAGTTCTTTATATATTTTGGATACTAACCCATTATCAAATATGTCATTTGCAAATATCTTCTCCCATTCCATAGGTTGCCTTTTAGTTTTGTTATTTCTTTTGCTGTGCAGAAGCTTTTTATTTTAATATAGTCCCAATAGTTTGTTTTTATTTCCCTTGCCTCAGGAGACATATTTAGGAAAAAGTTGCTATGGCTGATGTCAAAGAGGTTATTGCCTGTGTTCTCTTCCAGGATTTTTATGGTTTAAGGTCTCACATTTAGTTCTTTAATCCATTTTGAATTTATTTTTATGTATGGTATAAGAAAGTGGTCTAGTTTCTTTCTTTTGCATGTGGCTGTTCAGTTTTCCCAACACCATTTGTTGAAGAGACTCTTCTTTTCCCATTGTATATTCTTTCCTGCTTTGTTGAAGATTAATTGACCATATAGGTGTGGGTTTATTTCTGGGTTTTCTGTTCTGTTCCATTGATCTGTGTGTGTATTTTTGTGCCAGTACCAGATTATTTTGATTATGTAAATAAAATCTTGAATAGGATTTGAGTAGGCAGACAAAAGAATGGTTTGTAGTGTGAGAAATAGAATTCCAAAAGCATAAGATTTTAATATGTGTGCTTAAAAAATTTATACAAATAATAAATGTTAAATTATAGACATATCTGAAAAGACATAAATAAAAATAAATCCTTCCCCCAGAGATAATACCTTTAACATTTTGATATATATCTTTCTAGACTTTTCCCTGTTCATGTATATACAGGTGTGAAAAATGCAAAGATGGGGCGCCTGGGTGGCTCAGTCATTAAGCGTCTGCCTTTGGCTCAGGTCATGATCCCAGGGTCCTGGGATTGAGTCCCATACTGGGCTCCCTGCTCAGTGGGAAGCCTGCTTCTCCCTCTCCCACTCCCGCAGCTTGTGTTCCCTCTCTCGCTGTGTCTCTCTCTCTGTCAAATAAATAAATAAAATCTTAAAAAAAAAAAATGCAAAGATATTTGTGCAAATGTTTATCAGTACATAGAAATAAATAGGAAAATAAATATTGATATAAAGGGGTAGTATTAAATTGTTTCATAAAGATTCATTTAAACATTTTTGCTATTATAAGATTATATATATGGCAATTTAATTGATCAGTGAAAGTACTATATGGTCTTTGTGATTCCTAAGATTTTCCTTCCTGAACATATTAGATACATATGGTGGAGTATATTATTAGCTACATTTGGTGGAGTAAGTAGACACATTGTTTTGACTGATAACGAATCTCTTACAATTTTTTTAGGTGCTGGGTCTTCAGCTCTGAAGAGGCCATTTGAAGATGGATTAGGGGATGATAAAGATCCCAATAAGAAGATGAAACGAAACTTAAGGAAAAGTATATAAAATCTTTCTTCTTAGAGATGTGAACTAGAAAAGATTTGTGGTCTCAGACAGGAAAATAAAAATTACAAAGTGAAGAATTTGATTGATTTGAATTGGAGTTTTAAGAATATAGCTTAACTGAGAAATTGATGATTGGATAGCTTTCTTTTGTTTTCAGTCTTCATTGCTTCAGGTATATTAGTATTGACAAACTAAAATTGATGTTATAGATATAATAATTCATATCACTTGTACAGTAGTGTTAGTATAATTAAAGTGATTTTACAGTTATGAAGTGAAATTAATTTGTATATGTGTTTTCAAATTCTTGTTTTTTAAAGCCTGGTGAATTTATAGTGGTCACTTAGAACCTACAGATGCATAGATTAAAAGCAAAATAGTTTAATTTCTGATCTCATTCTTTTTGTTTTATTTTTGTTTTTGTTTTAAACAGTTCTGGATAGTAAAGCAATAGACCTTATGAATGCACTAATGAGGCTAAATCAGATCAGACCTGGGCTTCAGTATAAGCTTTTGTCTCAGTCTGGCCCTGTCCACGCCCCAGTCTTCACAATGTCTGTAGATGTGGACGGTACAACATATGAAGCCTCAGGGCCATCCAAGAAAACAGCAAAACTTCATGTAGCAGTGAAGGTACAGTATTGCTTTTATTTAGCAGGGCTTTGTTATTTTATGTTGTAAATAAGGTGCTTATTTTTCTAAAATAAGTTAACAGACTTTTTAAAGATTTTAATGATAATGATGTAAAGATTTTTGTCACCTCTGGATTACAAAATTTTTCTTTTTTCATTATAAAATAGTATGTATATTCCAAATAAAATTTGGAAAATGCAGAGAAAAGTAAAGACATAAAAAATATGGGGCAGATCATTAATATTTATATAGAGTATGTTTGTTTAGGTTGAGCTCACACAGTGTATGTAATTTATCCTCTGATTTTTTTTCATTTACTGTGTCATCAATGTTTTCTCCGGTTTTTAAAATCTTCACAAATAATTTTTAAGGCCCAAGTGATTAACATGATATGGATATACTGTTATTTGTTTAGACATTGAATATTTTGCTGTTTGCAGACTTTGCTGGTCATAAATAAATTTAATTATTATCTTCCTGTATACGGTGCCTTTTCTGCGTTTCAGATTATTTCCGTAGGGAATAAAGTCCAGGATCGAACCAACCAAACATGCATGTAGGTTTGTAGAAAGTCCCTAAATCCTGGAATTTTTCCATGAGTACATTTGCCCTCTTGTAGACAAATGTGGAAATGTCAAAGATCATGTAGACTAAAGATCAATTTTAATTTAAGAAAAGTTCTATTATGTAACAGTATGGCATAAGACAGAATTGGTCTGTTTTCATGATCATTCCATTTTGCAAGTATTATTGATAAAGATGTGAACATTGTCCTAGATTCTAAGGATATAGCAGTGAACAAAACAAAGCCCTTGGCCTCCTGGAGCCTGCATTCTAGTGTGGAAAGGATTGGAGACTGACAACAAATACACAAATGAATAAATTCTAAGGCAGGTAGTAATAAGCACAATGTAGGAAAATAATAACTGTAAACATATAAAACAACATTTATGTTGTGTCTTGTTTACAAAAGGGGTACTTCCAAGTATGATGAAATAGTGTGGGTTTAAAATGAGGCAGAAAAAATGAAGAATGAGGGAAAAAATGAATCCAGGAATAAAGCTAAAATTACAGTTCAGTAACTTAGTCCCATAATGTACGCTGAGAATGAGTCACAAATTAAGATCTCAGTTCTCTAGAATCTGACTCAAAAAGCTTATGAAATATTCCTTCATAGTGACATAAGAACAGACAGTTGATTATAAGAGTCATAGTTGTTTTGGTATACAGATCGAATGGACATTCTCCTTGAGGGGGTCTTCATAAAAAAGGATTGCAGTGACATCCTTAAACATCATGTGTGATGCAGTGAAAATTTGTGTGTTGTTTGTTATGATTGCCTTTAATGTAAGCTAGTGGCCTCATACCAACTTGTAATTGAGTAAAATTTGGGGAGTAAGAACAGTGGGAGATTTTGTAATATGACAGGATTTAGATGCTATTTGTTCTCATAATTACGATTAACATTTTGGTATGTATTTTTCCAAGCCTTTTTTTTTTTAACCTGCAATTCCAAAATCCAGAAAACACTGAAAATGAAAAATAATTCCTGAAGTTTGATGAAAACTCACTTGATGGGAAAACCTGACCTGAATTGTTGTAGAACTACTTTTAGTCTTTATTATTCCATTTCATGTGAATATTTTATATGTTTCTTTGCACAAACATGGGGTAGCACCTGAAATCAACTGGGGATTTGAAAAATATACATTAATATTTTGTATTAGCTTTCTAAACTCTGAGAAACTATGAATTCTCAAAACAGTCTGGCCCCAAGAGTTTTAGATTAGGAGTGGTGGGACCTACATAGTGGGAATACAAAATATATAATTAAAACAAGTATTATTTTTGTTTAAGAATATGGGTTTTTTTTTATTAGTTTTCACAAAGATTGTTCTCCTATTTAGTGATGGCCTAATATTTTTTTATTATCGATCTACCGTAATGTAACTGATCTCTTAGATTTAGATGCTGCCAGTTGGTTGCTTTACATCTTTTTAAACTAGTCTAATTATCCCTTAAGATATATGTTAGGGGCACCTGGCTGGCTCTGGTCGGTAGAACATGCGACTCTTAATCCTCAGGGTCATGAGTTCAAGCCCCATGTTGGGTGTAGAGCTTACATTAAAAAAACAAAAGTAACAAGTAAAGACAAATTCTAGAAATGAAATTAGATCAAGAAGAGGGCACATTTGAATGATCCATTAATTCACTAAATAGGTATTGGGCTTCCTATTATATGTCAGGCATATATATATTGCCAAATTGCCATCTATATACAAGTTTCAGTTCTGTTTTACAAATGAATTTGAGAGTGTTTTATATCTAACATGAAAGTAGATCCCACTAGATAAAAATCCTTAGATTTCTTACTCAGTAGTTTGGTAGGAGTCTGTACCTGTTAAGACAAATCACACCAGAGAATCAAATCAAAACAAAATACGAAAAAGCGGTTCCTGCCACAGGAGCCTGGCCTCCAGCAGTAGGCAACCTGAAGTGATGGAGATCAGTTGCCAATCTTTTCTTTGCTCTTCCAGCCCTTTTTTCTGATAGTCCCTCACAAAGAATATAATCAGCGATATTCCATGAAAAGAAATCTTAGTCATTGTGGGGAAAAGGTCAGGACAAGGAGTGAAGGCTCTTTGGGAGAGGTTCTTGAAGCCATCAGCTCTCCACCATCCAGAAGCCATGGATAGGACTTTCTTTTGAGTGGAGGGCTAGAGTAGAGTATGTTTTCATGTGTTTTCTTTTCACCTTTGTCCTATAGTCTTTTTTTTTTTTTTTTAAAGATTTTATTTATTTATTTGACAGAGACACAGCGAGAGAGGGAACACAAGTAGGGGGAGTGCGAGAGGGAGAAGCAGGCTTCCCGCTGAGCAGGGAGCCTGATGCGGGGCCCGATCCCAGGACCCTGGGATCATGACCTGAGCTGAAGGCAGACGCTAAATGACTGAGCCACCCGGTGCCCCTGTCCTGTAGTCTTTGAGGTTATCAGCTTTCCCAGCCTCAACCCCCTTCTGGGTGGAGGGGGGTGGGCATGGTTATAGTGAATTTCCCAGTCACCTTGTTTCCAGGAATAATCTTGTGATTTTTCAGCCCAATTAATGTGTTTATTAGATTTGATTTGTTTGCCAGACACTTGAAACCACTTTTTTGGTGTATCAATTTTTTGGCTTCAGTATTGATTACAAGCAAACTTTGGTTCTAGAGGTCTGAGAACTCATTACTTTTTTTTTCTTTAACTTTTAGAGCATATACTAGTTAATAATCTCATGTGTTCATAGAGAAAATGACATAATTAGACATTTTTTTGTTAGCTGGTCTGTATTGCAAATATACTGTATCCCTTGAGATTATCCATCAGTTATATAAACTAAAGTGTATGAAATATGTTGCTACAATAACAAATAAATGAATATGATATGTGAGAAAAGCACAGAGAGAAATGGTGTTAAATAATTCACATTAGACTTACTTTAACTGTCCATGTGAAATTGGGAAAAGCTGCATTTCTTTAGTTTTTATTGGAATAAACAAATCAAATTTATTTGTGACTCTTGACTTTTGACTTGCAGCCCGTATTAGCCTAGTGTTCATTCCAGACTGATAACTGTTCTTTCAGAGATGAGATTTTTCAGGAAGAGCATATTTACAGGACTCATACAGTGGAGAAGGTGTTTTCTTTGTAAAATGTTGACGGGGATAAACTAAATGATGCTAACATACTTAGTCTTACAGTACTACCTGAGAACTTCTAAAACTTAAGATATTGAAAAGAGGTTCTTGGCTTTCTTCTAGTGATTGCAAAGAATTAATTTATGATTTGAAATGTTCAACAGAATGCCAGTGTTTCCATATGAATTGGGTGAATTAATTTCAAATTCTCTTGGTACAGAGTTCTACTTATGTCCATTTTTTACAGATTTTATTTATATTGGCAGAATCCATTATAGAAGATGCCATTGTTTATAAAATTTAGGCTGCCTGGTCTCTCACTCGTGGGACTATCACAACTGTTTTTTGAGACACCTATTACGTATAGTTGGGATCGTAAAGAAATATGACATTGCTTTTACACTCCAGCAACTTAAAACATTAGTCAAAAGCTGAAACAAATACAGAGATGTTTACGAACCTATCTCCATATATTTTGATATAAACCTTTAAATTAGTAACTGACAGTGCAACATTAGCCTGTTTGAAAGAGGTTTATAAAAATGCCGGCTCACATGGTTAGGCATCTGCCTTCGGCTCGGGTCATGATCCCAGAGTCCTGGGATTGGGTCCCGCATCGGGGGAGCCTGCTTCTCCCTCTGCCTCTCTCTCTCTCTCTCTCTTTCTCTGTCTGTCATGAATAAATGAATAAAATCTTAAAAAAAAAAATGCTAGTGAATGTATTTTCTTGTAAACATCTAAAAAGCAGTATAACCTGGCAGGGATATTAAAAGCCATGCTTGTATGTGTGTATGCTCATGGGCACATGCATGCCCCCCCCCCCCAACACACAGTTCAGAAGACTTTATTTTAAAAAAGATAAGAAATTGCAGGCATTGAATGGTAATATAAGAAGAATGGACATTGGAGGAAGCCAGAATGTAACTAGGCCTTGAGGGGATGGAAATACAAACCTAATATTGTTCCTGGTTCACTTAGTATAGCAAGTAAATCTTGAGACTGAATCCTTTCTTTCAAGTATTGATTTTGGTTTAAGTTGAAGGCAAAGAGGTCAGTAGTAGAAAGTTTCAGATATTATATAATTAACAGGCAAAATGGTTCCAACACGAAGACTTCTTGATTCCCTTTCTGTGCTAATTCCCCTAATGGATTGAGTCATAGAATTTAGAGGTCAACTAATCAGTCTTCCTGTTTTGCAGATTGGAAAATTGAGGACCAGAGGAGAAATACAGGATTAGACCGCCATGTCTTGTCTTTTGTAGTCCATTGTACTTTTTTCATTATGTTATTTTACTTTTCCCCTCACCTCCTTGGTTGAACTTGGCTATGCTGTTTCTCTACCTCTGGCCTTCAAATTAAATGAACCAGAAGCAACCTCAGGTTTACATTTCTGTCATCCTTTATTTAAGCCTAATTACTCTGAGGATGTTTTTCCCATTCTCCATGGTGAAACTCTAGTAGGTAAACTTAGTTTAACCAAGGATTTGTAGATTTAGCACCCTCTTGCTCTTCCTGCAAGGTGTTTCATGGATTCAGATGTTATGGATTTGAAACTTGTTTTCAGTATTTCATCTCTTCTCTGTGGTCTCTGATGTTTGAATAAAACTGAATCTTAATGTAATTTGTACAGGTATTACAAGCAATGGGATACCCAACAGGCTTTGATGCAGATATTGAATGTATGAGTTCCGATGAAAAATCAGATAATGAAGGCAAAAATGAAACAGTCTCTTCAAACTCAAGCAATAATACTGGAAATTCTACAACTGAAACCTCCAGTACCTTAGAGGTATATTTATATATTTTTTTCCTTAGAAAAAAAAGGAGTATATGTAGACTGTAGAAAATTTGAGAGATGTGGAAAAGTATAAATAAGAAAATCAAAAGCATATACAAATGTATATATTCCAGAGATAGCCATTATTAATATTTTGGTTTATTTCCATCCAGCCTTTTTTTCTGGCAGTCATATTTTCATGCAGTTTTACATCTTGTTTTTTTCACTTAACTTTAAAAAAAAACCTGTAAACATAGCTGTATAGTACACAACACATGAATGTATCCTAATTTAACTAGAATTTTCCTTTTGCTGGCCATGGAAGTTCCTTCCAGTATTTCACAGTTAAAATATATCAGCAATATCAGCAATAACTAAAGAGTGAAAAACCAGGCCTAGCAGAGGAAATTTAGGATTATTTGAAGTTTGTGCTGAGCTGTGGGAGGCAGTGGGTCATTATGGAGCTGATCTAGCCTTTAGGAAGGCATAGCCTGATCTAGTATATTCCTCAGACTCTGAGTAAGTCCTAACGTATGAGCTTATTGCCACAGATAATAGAATGGGACAGAAATCTAAGTACTGATTATACACAGCATTTTTGGGAATTCATGGGGTACTTATTCATTACATTCTGCATAAGAAAAATTGGCTCTGAAGTAACAGCAAGAGGTTACATTAAGTTTTTAAAAAAATTTTTTTTCATTTCTGGGAATGAGATCTATCAAAGACTCGGTGGACCATAATATTTTCAGTCTACAAACCTTTTGTAGTGCCTGTTTACTGCCAGATGCTGCAGAAATAGTGTGCAGAGCCTCAAAATGTTCTCAGGCTAGAAGCACAAAAGACATATCCATAACTAATTATAATGTAATGTGATAAGTACCATGATGGCAAAGTGAACATAATAATGTACAATCTCAAAAGAAGAAGTGATTAGGAAACTTAGACACCTGTAAAATCAAAGGGAGTAAAATGTGAGTGAGGTTTTAGGTGATGAGTAAGATTTTGCTATGTGGAGAAGAGGTGGAGAGAAGGCATTTTGGATCAAAGGAATAGGAGGTATAATGACCTGAAGTTGTGAAAGTACATGTTTGAGAGGTGCCAGGTAGGCCAGTATGGGGGGGAGATGGAGGCTGAGGCCTGTGGAAGCCTCGCCTGACTTTCCGTGTGATCTCGTGGAGGAGCCTTGGCACCTGGCTTTTCAGAGGACCAATCATTCACAGGTGATCATCACAGACACGACAAGGTGTTTTGCTGGCAGTGTTATAAATACTTAGAGAAGAAAGATCTCATTAGCTATGAGACTTAGACTGTTCAGGGGAATTAGGGGGAGAGAGAGAGAGCAGTGTGGGCTGCACTAATAGCAGCCACATGCATGTATGGTGCTTTCGGTAGGAGTACATCTGTGCTTTGTTTTATGCAATGTGGTAATGGCATGGGAATCGGGGGGAGAGAGCCCTTAGTCTTCATTTAAAATTAAAATATTAAAATGCAAATATTTATATGTCTTGACTCATTTTTATAAAAGTGATTTCAGATTTGAAAGTAGAGAGTGATTACCATAGACCTAGGTTCACAAATTATTCATTACCTTTTAAAGATGGAGACTGGAGGGGTGCCTGGGTGGCTCAGTCGTTAAGCGGCTGCCTTCAGCTCAGGTCATGATCCCAGGGTCCTGGGATCGAGCCCCGCATCAGGCTCCCTGCTCCACGGGAAGCCTGCTTCTCCCCCTCCCACTCCACCTGCTTGTGTTCCTGCTCGTGCGCTCTCTCTCTCTCTCTCTCTCTCTCAAATAAATAAAATCTTTAAAAAAAAAAAAGAGACTGGAAATTTGCTTTGCAATTAAAAAAATATAGATTACAAAAACTCTTCAAGAAGTGAGGGTTTTTTTTTTTGTTTGTTTTTTATTGCAGAAGACCCAGGCATGTTTATTAAACTTGTCTTGAAAAGTTGTCCAGTGTTTCATTTTTTTTTCCCTACAGCCTTGACCACTTAGTAAATGAGCATAGAATAGTAACTATTAAGAGACTCTTGTCCATTGGCTTTATATGTATACATAATAATTGTTTCTTTTTTTAAGATTTTATTTATTTAGGTGGGGGGGGAGAGAGAGCGTGCACACTCGAGAGCATGAGCGGGGGGAGGGGCAGAGGGAGAGGGAGAAGCAACTTCCAGATGAACAGGGAGTTTCATCTCAGGACCCTAGGATCACGACCAGAGCTGAAGGCAGTCGCTTAACCATCTGAGCCACCCAGGCGCCCCTGGGGCATTCATTTCTTTGTTCAGTATTTCTTGAGCAATTACTATGGTAGAATTACAGACATGATCTCTAACCTCAAAAAGTACTCAATCTTTGGGTCTCTCTCCTTTCTCAAAATTATAGGTGCAGTATTTTGTGGTTTATCTTTGGTGCTGCACTCTCTCTTCATTTGAGGCTTCACACTTACATGAATTACTTGTTTTCCTTACTCTAGTCTTAATCCTTCCTCGAGTCAGTTCTTTCTGCTACTCCTGGCATGATTTTTCTACAATACATATCTAATCCTGAATTTTCTAGATTAAAGTCTCTCCGTGGCTTATCATAGTTCATGATAAAGTCAAAGCTCATTTGCATGGTATGCAAAGTCCTTTATGAATTGGCACCATCAAGGGCGTTCTTAGTCAGGTCCTGTCTTCCTATGCTCACTCCCTTATACAGCCAAACTGCGCTTCTTGCCATTTCCCTAACAGATGTTCTTTTCTTCTCTTGGGCCTTTCCACGGCTGTTTCTTCTGTCTAGAATGCCCTTCTCCTTTGTTTCCACCTTATCATGGTCTGGTGCTTACCTCTTTAAGGTTTAAGGTCAGGCTCGCATGTCACTTCCAGGAAAACTATCCTGATTGCCCTAGAAAATGGCTGCTTCTGTATTTCCATAACATACATCTGTTGTATAATATACACTGTTTTACAGTGATTATGTCTGTCCCTCCCACTATACTCTAGCTCCTTTGAGCGGAGAGTGACTGCTTTTATTCTTATTTTTAAATTTCAGAATCCATAGTCTGTAGCCTACTGTTTTTACCTTAGGTGCCCTTAAGTCTCTTTTGAGAGAACTGAGAGCTGTGTAGGAACATTTTCTTCCCATCTCCCAAGTTGAGAGTTATTTCTTCCTAACCCTAAAGATGAAAAACAGTGAATATTCAGGTGTCATGTGAATCTCAACTGTTCTGTCCACATTGTTAGTCATTTAAAGTATTATTCTTAGATCATGAACACCACAGAGCAGACCCTAGAGTGCCATGTAATGGCAACGCCACATTGCTCTTGAACAGTGTTGAGACAGCCCTACTTTAGGGGCAGGCTGGCTAGATGACTGACTGCCATGTTTATTGCCTGTAGAGTTTCCATACCTTTAAAGGTATTTTGTCATTTGCATGTAGAGGTGATCACACCCTAGTCCCTAAATGCTTTAAAGTATAATTTTTGAGCCTCTTTTCAACAGAAACATAGTATAATTGTATTAATAAGAAATTTAATACTCTAAAATCTTACTTGGTTGAACCTCCTTTTAGGTAAGAACTCAGGGCCCTATCCTCACAGCAAGTGGCAAAAATCCCGTAATGGAGCTCAATGAAAAAAGAAGAGGTCTTAAGTATGAACTCATCTCGGAGACTGGTGGAAGCCATGACAAACGCTTTGTAATGGAGGTGTGTACCTAGATTCAAGCCAACCTTAGTTTTCGCCTCAAGGACATAGGCTATCCTGAGCTTATGTGTAAAAAAGTTTTAGACTGAGTTAATTCTTGTGGCACTATTTGACTTTTGGTGTTTTCTGTGTTGTGATACATTTAAATTAAAACTACATGGAGGAATTGCATGGGATAATTGCAGAGTGTTGTTCTTGATTTTAGGTAGAAGTAGATGGACAGAAATTCAGAGGTGCAGGTCCAAATAAGAAAGTGGCAAAGGCAAGTGCAGCTTTAGCTGCCCTGGAGAAGCTGTTTTCTGGACCCAATGCAGCAAATAATAAGAAAAAGAAGATTATCCCTCAGGTATGAGTTAAGCATTAAACCTTTGCAATACTTTTGAAAAATATTACCAAAATTAAATTTCCTTTACTGCCTTGGTGCCACTTTAGCTTTTTCTGAAGTTGTTTCTTTTTCTTGCATTTGGCATCCTTTTCTTTGGGTTGGATCATAAATACTGTAATATTCACTTTTCTGTGGTCTTCATAGGCAAATTATATATTTTAAAAAAGCTATTAGCATTATTTGGGGGCTTTCAGTCACTCTTGATGAAGTAGAGCATTGAGGGATCTGTACTTTTAGTGAGATGTTAGCATTTGTTTAGGGAAACTGCCAAGAGTATAGGGGCTTACTTTCATCAGAGTCTGCAGATGCACTTCCATTTCCTTTCCAGTTTTGTCCTTTTGCATTATTTATTTTGTGTTTTCCTTTGGGGTGCCACAGTAGAACTTGACCCTGTATTCTCTTCATTCGTGACAATGGGCATGTCGGTCCTGCTGAAGGCCGAGGACTGTAGAAAGGTCTTTAGAAAAGATGGCCTCCTAATTACATGTTTTTGGATAACAGATCCTTCTATCCATTCATTTATGAATTCGCAAATATTTTCTAGTCATATACTATGTGCATGATTGTGAGGGCAAAAGAGGTACATTATTAAATATAAGACAGTTCTCTCCCTGGTGGAGAATGCTGGTACAGTAATGTCTGAATAGATTATGTGATAGAAACAAGTCAATTAAAAATGTTTAGACTAATAGAAGGAAGATTACTTAAGGTTCTGAATGAAACAGTTTGTTTAGTTTCTTTTACATACCCTGAGTGCACTGGCTAAGGGTAGAGTTGGTCTTGTTTTATAGACGAGGAGATGAGGCCTGAAGAGATACAGACACTGCCCTTACTACCGCAGGTAACTGATGGTAGGGTCTCTTTCAGCTAGGTTCTTCTCCTTCCAAAGACCGTGGGCATTCTGTTGCATATTATAGCCATCTTAGAAATTTGTCTTGTCTTGTACTTACTGTAATAAACATTGCTTACATTCTAGGATTCAAAATACAACCAAGGGTAACTTTTACTGAGATGAAATACAAATAAAGCATTTAAGTTGCACTGGTACACATGCAAAGAGAGAAGGGGTTTTATTTCCCTAAAACCTTCCAGGAAATGTGCTAAATTAGTAGAAAGGTAATTGTTACCTTGTTTGTTTTGGTGTGTTCTTACCATGAGTTACATCTTGTATTGGGTCAGTTAATTTTAGTGTTTAAAAAGTGAGTGCAGATACGTATTAGGTAGTTAAGTTTGGTTCTAGTAGACAAGGGCTCGCTTTGTGTGGAGTCACTCTACTGCCACCAGATTGTTACTTCCTGACTACTTGGACTAAACTGTGTTTAAAAAAAAAAAAAAAAAAAAGATATCTACATGAGGTTCACACACTTTTAGAAATTTTCCATACTAGAAGCTCTAAAACTCATGTGTTCAATATGCTTGACGGCCAGGAGGCAGTCTATTTTGGATGTGTGGGTTGCCTTTTTTTTCAGCCAGATAGAAAAATGGCTGTTCCCTGTGCATGATACATTTGACCTTGAAACTGTCTTCTGCCCAGCTATGGTAGTGGTAGAGGTGTTCCGATGAGGAATAAAAGATGATGGCTTTTCAGTGTGAGATAAATGTGTGTATACTCTGAATGTTTAAGCTGTTTGAAATATTGTTGACTTTATTCCACCCTGAGCTCTGAGGCTCTGCACCTTGGTTATAGGAGGGAATTCTGGTAGTTTTTAGTTTGAGTTTTTGTTGTGTCTTTATATTTAAAAAATAAATATACTGTTTCATTTAAAACTATATATTCTTGATTTTCCTAAAATTTCAGTTTTAGAAAGGGATGTTTTAGCAGCCCTCTGTTCTGTTTGTCCTTATCTAGTCTACGTTTCAGAGTTTGCTGTTTTCTCAATTGCTCTTTCTCCTCTGAAGTAAAAGAAAGTGGGTATCATTATCCTCATTGTATAATTAGTGGGAGACTCCGATAGACATAGAGATTTGTGATTTTTACCAGAGTCCCATGGCATTTTAGAGCAAGAGGGGACTTTAGAGGTGGTATTTCTTTAATGATTGGTACATGTACATACACATGTACACATACACACATACATGTATAGCAGAAAATACAGACTCAGAGAAATCACATGACCTTCCTGGAGTTGTCATTTTTGGTCTTTCTTCATAGTTCTGTTTTTTTGTTGTTGTTGTACTGTTTTTTTCTTAACTCTGCTCAGGTTCACAGCTAATTCTTGGTGGTTTATTGGGTAGTTTTTGTTTGTGCGCGGAGAATTCAGTGGATTTCAAACCTAGGTATCAAGTGTCTATAATTACTTTAGTCAGGTCTAAAATGTAATGGATGTAATTTGACTATGAAATTTGTGTGTAGAAAATGAACTTTTTCTGAGTAACCCTCAAGTAAAAAGAAGTTATTTGCATACTTTTATGTGCCCAAATATTCTTCCGAACAGCTCTGTAAGGTAGGTGTCATTTTTATTTTACAGATGATAAAGGTTCAAGGTCATAGACACTCATTGACTCATCTGTGGGCTCAAGTATTCTCATAGAGGTTGTGCATTAGAAAGATGATGGGATGTTAGTTCTTATTTCTCTCAGTAATGAAAATGTGTTATTTTTAACAGGCAAAGGGTGTTGTGAATACAGCTGTGTCTGCAGCAGTCCAAGCTGTTCGGGGCAGAGGAAGAGGAGCTCTAACAAGGGGAGCTTTTGTTGGGGCTACAGCTGCTCCTGGCTACATAGCTCCAGGTAGGGTATAGCTTGTAAGAGGTTTGCCTCCTCTTCTGGGCTTTGAAGAACAGTATCTCCTTTATTTTCCAGGGTTATACACGGTCCCTGGAAACGTAATACAGGTGTAAGATGGGTGTGCACGGAAATTCAGAAGAAGAAAATCTACAGAATGTCATAGGTTTTCTTGTGGAATCTGCTGAGTGACTAGAGGCGTTCTGGAGGGAGGTGACAGATGAGGAATATTGCACTTGGTTGAGAGGACATATTTTGATTCATTATCAAAATGAATACTCCAGCTAACAAATACTCCACAGATTGAGGAGTGTGGACATGTGAGCAGGGTGCATTCAGCGGGGACATGTAGAGGATGGTTGGGTGTAACAGGAGAGGAAAACTGCTGATAAGAGACTCCCTCATTGGGGTGAAGCCTAGCACTAATAGCTTTCTTTAACTCAGTGTTTGGGATCCAGCAAAGGTCTACAGAAGTACAAAAGGAGAAAAATGAAAAAAAAAAAAAAAAAAGGAAACTTATTTATCCAGAGCTTACTATATACAACAGGTACTTTGGCATAAATGATTTCACTTAATTGTTTTTTTAATCCTCACAGTGTTTCCTCAGGTAGAAATTATTTCCATTTTCTAGGTGAGGGAACTAAGGTTTAATGGGAGAAGGCAGCTAGCTCAGTCTGAGACATGTAGCGAACAGCAGAGTCGAGATTTGAATGTAGGTGTTTGCAGTTCTAGAGTTTATATTCTTTCCGTTTCACCACATGGCTTGAGGGAGATGGGGGAAAAGATGCCCTCCTTCTGCCTTCTGTTCTAATACGTCATTTCAGCAGTAGATGTAGAGCTGTCTCATTAAAGTCAGGTCGTCTGCCATATTGAACCTATGGAACTTTTGACTTAACAAGTAGACTGCTTGTAATTGATCAGGGTGAAATTTTCATAAGGATTGGATCTTATACCATCATTATTTTTTTATGTAATATTGCTAAGAAGTCCACTTAGATTGTGTGTGTGTCCGCTTTCTTCTTTCTTTTCTTTTCCTTTCTTTTTTTCTTCCTTTCTTTCTCTCTCTCTCTCTTTCTTTCTTTCAGAGTTAGAATAGGCTATTTGGGAAGTTCTGTGGATTCAGTGGTTTTGGACTTATACTTGTAGGAATTGTCCCAGTAGGGGCAGAGCTCAAAGATGTGTCATGGAATGAATATATTCACTCATTGAAATACCATGTGCCTGCTTTGGGAGTTTACTGTGTGCAGCTTATGATCTAAAGGTGAGACAGGCCAATCAGATAAGTCACTCACTTATCAACTGAGAAGGTTGTGATGAAGGACAAGGGTATGTTCTGTGAGAGAATGTAACAGAGAAGCTGGGTCTAGGATTTGGGGCCTGAAGGCCTTCCCGCAAAGAAGTGACACTTGACCTGAGCTTTAGAGAGTGAGGAGGCGTTAACTTGGAGAAGACTAGGGTGGACGAGTGTTGTACACAGAGGGAACAGCATGTGCAGAGACCCTGTGCTGCTGGGCCAGGGAACTCGGCTGGTGAGGATTAGAGGACGGCCAAATGTCTGTAGTGTGGAGAGCACTCTGTGTTTTGGGTGGGGGCTGGTGAGGAGAGACCCAACAGGGACAGGGAATGATTTGAGCTAAAGCTAGACACTCAATCCCAGTCCTGGAGGCCAAGGTGTGGATTTTGGCCTTAGAATGCTAAGTGTAGTGGGAAGTCGTGAAGGGCTCTAAGGAGAGAAGTGACAACATCAGACTTTTCTGTAAAGATCATTGTCTATAGTGTGAAGAATAGACTGTAGGTACAGAAGTGGGTGTGAAAAGACAAGTTAGAAGGTTCTGGTAAACTCATAGCTCAGGCCAGAGACAGTGCAGGTATCTCCAGCGGGTGCAGGGAAGCAGATGGGTGGCAAGAAGCAACCGGATTGAAGACGTGCTGCAGAAGCACAGTTAATGGATTTAATGTGGAGAATGAAAAAGAGGGAGGTTTCAAGGATTTCTCCCAGCATTTTTAGCAAGAGGAACTGGGTCACTGAGTGTGCCGTTGAAGGAGACGAAGAATGCTGAAGGATGAGAAGGAGGAAGGGAGATGGGAGAGGAGAAGGCTCATCGGGGTTTGGTTCCATTGATGGGTCCCGGATTAAGACACTCTTCTTTGCATCCCACTGTTTGTACTGATATTTCATATTCTTTTGCCTCATCTGATCATTATTTAAAGAAAGCAGCTTTTATTAATAATAGGCAAATTATTGAGATGAACTTTCTAGTCTTTGATTGCATGTTCAGTGGGGGCTTTGTCCATTTGGGAGTGTCTGCGGTCATGTGGTCAGGGACGCTTACCTCCCACCCATCACCTAGTGGCAGTGGTCGTGAAAGGCTTTGTGTGTGTCTGCTTGTTGCCAGGCTCGTTGGCTCAATAGTAGCTTTTCTCTTATGTCATCACATTGACCTCTGTGAAGGGCCTGTCTCGTGAAGCTTTTAAAAATGAAGTTCTTTTATAGCCCAGAGAAGATTCAGATTAGGTCAATTAGATTATGAATAGGTTATATGCCATTTGCAGAGTGTATTCTTGCAGCAGGGACTATAGTAAGTGTTTTTACATACATTATTTAATTACATTCCCCTGCCAACTCAATTACTGTGGAAGACTGTAAGGCTCAGAGCGGTGAAATAACAGGCACAAAGTCACCTTGCTAGTGAAAGTGAAGTTGGGGTTCAAACCCCACAACCTGATCGGTGGCTAGCTTAGTAGTTTTAGTTTCATCTCTCTTTAAGTAGGTTTTGGTAAAACCCTTGAAACTGTAGCCTTAGTCATCCAGCTAGGTACCTTTTCCTGGAATAGATTTGATATGCAAACTTTTTAAAGTATTAATTTCTCTTTTGACCTCAGTTCCTACAGCATATCTCCTGCTGCCTCTTTTAGCTGCATTGTATCCTCTTGAAGTCTAGGATTTAGGGAAGCACTAAAGACTACAATTAAGACTAAAGACTAAGGCTACATTGTATCCCCAGTTTTATGTGACTTAAGTATAGACTGAAAAGTGAAAATTTCCATCTCTCAGGAAATGTTTCCATTAGTCCCTAAAAGCAGTTTTTACTTATTCAGCATATATTTGAGTGTTTTGTTTCAAGCAAGAGATTTGGAGCTGGGCATTAGAAGATGACTAGCATCTGCCCCAGTGAATGCTTGAAGGTCATCTGGGGTAGGAACAGATGCTTGCATCAACAATGTACAACATGATGCAAGGTGTAACATTGGTTGGGGGTGGGGTACAAAAAACAATAAACCCAGGAAACTTCACAGAGGAGGTGATATTTGATCCTGATCTACAGGATGCATTGCAGCTGGGCAGCTAGAGAAGGAGGGGGGGAAAAAATCCTTGCAAGCAGCAGAAATGATTATAGAAAAAGGGCTTGTAATGTTAAAAAGGCTTGATTTGTTTTTAGGTACAGTGTGAAGGGCCCATGTAGATTTTGTTCTATTTTAGAACCCAATTTTCCCTGAAGATTTACCCAAGCAATTTAGTATTTATATTTTTAAAGTTGTTTTATTGAAAGATTAAAGATCGTGGCTTCTATTAGCACAGTATTTCTAATCCCTGCAGCACTATAGAGTAGCTTGGAAGATTTCTCATTTTACAGGCATGAAAAGGCAACTCAGAAGTTAAATGTTTAAGGACATATAAGAAACCAATGCCAGAACAAATTGGCTCAAAAACTTCTCTGTTCTTCAGACTTGTTTTTATTGACAGTATGAGCCTTTTTCATAGGCACCAGAGGCTAATGTCAGTTTTGCCAACATTTACTGAGAGACCCTGTGCTGGGGCCAGGAATTCAGATACCAGGAGACGTGGACCTTGTCCCCGAGCCCACAACCCGATCTGCACTTGAGACTTCAGCCTGTCCTGTCACTGCTTTCTCAAGAGACCTGGAAAGTTGTGCTTTCCAGCTTTAAAGAAATTGGTAACTTGAGTGATTTTAAGTTTAGGGAGAGGAGACAAATTTGTTCAATAAATTATATTTAGTGTGTGGTTACTATGTGCCAGACCTTCTTCCAAGTTGCGGTGATACAGAAATGTCTAAGACTTGGTGTCTGTCACTCTAGTAGGGGACACAGACATGGAGTCGATAATTATAATACAGTGTCATAAGTGCAAGGAGAAAGAATACTCTGGTAGGTCAGGAGAACGCTATAGGTCATGCTAAGCGGGAATGGAGGGTTTGGCCATTCGGGGTATAGTTCTCATTCATCCAGCATCTGGAAGAAGTCCTCAGGGCCCAAGGTGCTGGGCCAGGCAGTACTTGTGAATTGGGCTGGTACCGGTTGGTTGCCCTTTGTTCTGGACTGATTGCTTTCTTCTTCTTTGCACTAGGCTATGGAGCGCCGTATGGTTACAGCACAGCCGCCCCTGCCTATGGTACGTACACCAGCTTTCTGATCTCTCCTCTTAGCAGTGCTGTCACAGCAGTCTAAAGCGCAGTGTGTATCCAGGGTTTCTTTAAGTGAATTGGAGGATCTCAGACCTGTTCATTCTAGTGACCCAACTTAAATTCCCTTTGAAAACGCCACAACCTTGTGGTTCTCGGTTTGGTTGGAGTTGCTCTTCTCTCTGCTTTGCCTGATTGAAGGACTGCTTGTTCTAATTGCCTGTTTCTGACCATATTGAAATTAAATATTTTAAGTAGTTCTTCTTACAGCCAACTTATACTCCATTCAAAGGCTACTGAAGGGCCATACCCGGTTTCCAGCTGAACTGCTCGCCGGTTACATGGCTGCATTGAAGTCTCTGGCTTGAAACCATCTGGGTGACTTGAGTTAGGGTTAGGAAATGTTAACTTCAAATTTGTAGCCATCATCCTTTCCCATGAATTTTGCTTTAGAGGTGGCGTCAGTGGGCCCCAGCGTGGTGACAGGGTGTCACTGGCAGTGTCTTTGAAGTGGTTCCCGCACAGAGTCTGTGCAGCATGTTACAAAATCATAGGAGTGTCTCCTCTCCTGCCAAAAATAAAAAATAAAAGCATATGCAGAAGTGAACCTCAGTGGCCCTTTGGATAACTTTTGAATGAGGTTTATGTGGCAATGGAGGCAGTAGGTTTGGAGTCAGTGATATGCCCTCGTAGACATTTTCCCTAACTCAGGCGCTACATGTTACAGGTCAGCCATCTGCAGGATGTTTGCCATTGAGAGAAGAGAGCGTGTGTGCGCATGAGTGTGAGTGTGTGCGTGTGCACGTGTGAGTGCGTATCGGTGCGACCCTGGGTGTGCACGTGTACAGTGGGGAAGGACCTTGAATGTCCTGCCACTTGTGGTGTTAGTCCTCCACACGAGCCTCGGGGCCCTTCATTATGCTTTCTCTCTTCATGCATCAGCTTTTCCATTTTTGTTCAGATGAAAATGATGGGTCCTTAAGACACCACTAAGTGGAGGCTCCATTTGATTTCATAACTCTAAAAAATAAGTAGAAAATGAACATGAACAGTTTGACCACTTTCCCCATTAAGATAGACTGGAAAGATGTGGAGAAGCTGCAAGGGTCAAACATTTGGGTGAGTCTTCTCTCTGGCAAAGTACCAAGTCTGGGGTCTCATCCTTGACCTGAGTGTTTCCTCTGGAATGCTCAGGTTTGGTCAGGACTTCCCCAGAGTCCCCAGATCCCCGGATGTGGGGTGATAAGGAATTGAGAACTCATTCGAGGAAACGTTTTCACCCAGAATTTGTTCTAAATTCACATTCTCCAGCTCCTTTGGTTTTGGCCACTTGTTTTACCATGCAGCCGCCTTCCTGGGTATCCTGACCACCTCATGCCTCCTGTGAATTAGGTCTGGGCAGTTGATCCAGATACATTTTGACTCACTAGTCCCATTGTGGTGTGTCTTGTGTGAGCGCCAGAGCATCTGCCTGCTGGGGCAGGCTGTTAATTCTTCGTCTCTCTTTCAGACATCGTAAGTCCCACGTTCTTTAGTACAGGTTTACTTAGAGCTGAATTTTTCTCTTTAAAACACGGGTGTGTCTAGGCTTTAAGCTGCATTCATGTTTTTCCTCAGTCTTTTTAATTTTTCTCTCTTGTGCCTCCCTTTCCTCTAACATTATACTTTCACCCTGCGGCCTCTGAGCCCCCACTTCAGAAGGCTCCTCTCTTCCATGTGCCATATAACTGACTTCCAAAGCTGGTGAAATTTGATGCCCCCATTTTTCACATAAAAGATTTGGTTTTTAAATGTTACTGTGATGCCAACCTACTAAAACAATGCTTTATTTTGGCTGTAAGGTAAATATGTCTTTTGGCCTTTGTAAAGCTGTTGCATGTGGGGGTAATTTCCCTCTGATCATCTGGTGCTCTTGAACACCTGCTGTTGCTGCTTTGTGATTTCTCCATAGGTTAAATACTAGAATAGAGATAGGAGCAGATTTCAAATCATGCTTGAGTATGCAGAAGTCTGTGAGGCCACAAGAACTTGTTTATTACAAAATTAAGAAAGTAGTTAATCTTTCCAGATTTGCCATGCCAATGCCAGCAGTAGCCGTTAAGAAGATAAACCCCTGGTCACGACTCCGGTTAGAGCTGTGTTTCTGGGGAGCTGAGGCCTGCACAGAAAGCTGTGCTTTGAGTCTTGACAGTCATCCCTGTTTCTCCTACAATATTGTGATGTGCCAAATTGAGAACGATTATGGATTTCTAGAGTCCCTTGAGAATATTCATCAGTGGCATTGCTTTTGATCTTTAGAATTCATGGCCACTCACACAAATGAAATTGCTTTCTGAATATCATTCTTCCTGTGATATAGCCATCTTAATTTTGAGTGGAAAATACCAATTATCAAAATATTAGCAATTTCAAAATAGGAGATCTGTGAGAGGTTTGTGGGTCTCCTCCAGAATGCTTCATGTTGACTGACTAATCTGGAAAAGGTTAATGATCATTACTGTAAGATATTTTTTTACCTGAAATTTTTATTGGATTATTAAACTTATTTGGAGTCCTCTCCGTTTCTTTTCTCTGTAGGTTTACCCAAGAGAATGGTTCTGTTGCCCGTTATGAAATTCCCAACATATCCTGTTCCCCACTACTCATTCTTTTAGCAAATGACAGAAGCTAATTCCTATTGAACAACAAATACAGTACAATACAGAATGTTAGAGCAAAAGCCTTTTTATCCTGCTTTCTTTGAACACATACTTGATCAAAATTATTTGTAAAGAACATCTTTCCTACTTTTTGATTTTAACAAATGCAAATTTAGTTCTCTACAACTTGAAAACAAACAACAAGGAACTAGTTCTGTGAAACGGTACCTCACTTCCGGAAAATACCTTATACCAGCCCTTCTGTCCTAGGGAAATAAGTCTAGCAGTGCAGAGGTTGAGTCTTAGGAGGAGTATCAGATTATGTAAAATTAAATTTGTGAAGGATGTATAGAGTCTCAAACACTGATCACAAATAAACTGCTTTGTTGTAACACAGAGTACTGCCTGGTTCCTGATGCAGTCACCGAGTCTTAGCTCTGATTGATATGTATTTGCCCAGGGCACTGGAATTCGGGCTGTAGTTATTTTTTTTAATACAATAGAGACTTTTCATTTAACTTTAACTTTGTAAATACTGAAGTGTGTAATTAAAGCCAATAAAATATGGGTTTGAATATTGTTTTAGCTTATTATTTTTGATATGTTTTGGTATCAAATTACAAGGAATTGAAAACTAATAAGTTAGCCCTAGAAACCCATTCATTTGTAAGGAAACTGCTAAAACAAAGCAAAGGCAATTGTTAGTTTGAGCCAGTCTACTTACTTTGTAAGCCCTTTGTACTGCTGGACAAGGGCATCCCCATGAGAAAGGTATATTCTGTGATCCGAGCATTGCTTCTTAAAATGATGGCACTACCCAGAGATGGGGAAGGAGGAATGTGATTTAGTTTCCTAATTTCCAAGTTTTAAAAGAGAATAAATTAATCGATCAATCACCCTCTCTTGTTCTTGTGGCCTTCTTCACTCTGTAAGATACTGTGTTCACTTCCCTGGCTTTTTTCATGCAGATAGAAGATTAGCGATTTTTCTGGGATTCATGGAAAGGTCTCTTTTCCTCTTCAATTACATCAGAATCTAAAGCAGCAACAGGGTCCCCATAAAAACTTGCTCTTCGATTGTCCCAGTTCTTGTTGAGTGATGCTGTGAAAAGTGACAGGTTTCAGCCATGGGTCAGCATTTATTTTTAAGTTTTTCTTAAAATTTATCTGATTAAGCTGGTGAAAAATGATCAGTTGGTAACATTGTGCTGTCCTATAAAGGGTGCAGACCTGAGCCTTCCCCTGCATTCTCGCCTTGTTTGGAGAGCCTATGATGTTACTAGAAGGTAATGGTTTCATTAAGGTACTCACCCCCATGAAGGCACCAGTGTGGTCCCGTGTCGAGATTTCTAAGTTGCTATGTCTTAAAAATGTCTGTTTTTAGTACGAATTAGCTTCCCTCTTCCCTCTTAAATTCTGTTTCTCAGAGCCCAGTAGTGCCCATCAGTGAGAATGGGCTTCGCAAAATATAGCAAATTTATGTACCAGATTTCTTTGGAACTGCTAAATGGGAATGAGATGGGCAATTTAAAACAAATGTTAGTGTCACTTCTCAGATGTGGATTTATTATCACAGTGGCTTGTTACTTCTGCTCCTTGACCTTTAGTCTTTATTAGTGGTGGGTGATACTTTAATAAAACCTCATCACTTGCTAGAAATAGCTGTGAACTTACCATTCTCATCCTGTGCATTAAGTGGCTAGACATAAACCTGAGGGCCCATTGCAGCTGGGAGTTTTCATGTTTCACTGATTCATTTTGCTGACCTATGGATGAAACAGAGCCATCACTGAGAAGAAAAAGCATGGCTGGTAGTGTCCAGTTTTTATTAATTCAATATTTACAATAGTCCTCTCTGTGTTTGGAATACTATTAATTGGCAGCTGCAGCCAGATTGTTATTTGAAATTGATTGTCAAATTTGCATTCCAAGTTGGAATCTCTCTGGAGATTTCTCTTTAGAAAATTATTTTGAAGTAGCTGACTCAGCTTCATGATTTAACCCCTCTATGATGGTGAAAAAGGGAGCTGTGCTGTTTTCCAACATGATGGCAGTCATTTCAAATGGTTTCTACCAAGTCTTTTTTTTTTTTTTTAATTTTGTTGTTTGTTGGAAGTTACTAAC
The DNA here is from genome assembly GCF_037043125.1 of Eumetopias jubatus. Lineage (NCBI taxonomy): Eukaryota > Metazoa > Chordata > Mammalia > Carnivora > Otariidae > Eumetopias > Eumetopias jubatus. Next base: position 83,404,341 of record NW_028274821.1, on the reverse strand, counting down.
CATGTTGTAAACCTGCCCAGTTGCTGCAAACTTTTACATTTCTCTGCTTTACTTAAAATAATTGAGCTGTCAGTCCTTTGTTAGAAGTGGTAACCATGCAAGTTCAACTGTTGAAATTTTGTAATGAATTAAGTGTCCCCTCCCCCCCTTCTGCCCTTCCCACCCCTCCATTTTGTAATGAAAATTCCACTTACAGCTGAAAGAGCAGAGAAATATAAATGAAGCTCTTGGCTTCACCAAATTCTGTGACATTAACACCAAGTGTTGCTTCTCTGCTCTTTTCTCCACTGTAGGCGGTTTTTTCATTGACAGCCCCTATTGCCAGCCTCTGAGCGTCGCGCCACTTATTATTCACTTGGGCCCTCAAGATTTCTTCTCTGACTTCTAGAACCATCAGGTTGTCTGGCTTGAAATGGCAATTTCTGTCTTGGTCTTAAGAGCATTGTGACCCTCTGAGGCTTTCCAGCTTTCAGATACACCACTCTGACACCTTCTTTTGGAAAGCAATGACTGAGCATTTTAAAGAAGAGCAATACTTTATTCAAAGCCACGGTGTCTGTTTTAAAACCTTTCCTTTGGAAACCTAGCAATATCTGTACTTAACCCCTCCTAGCATAGTCTCTTGTCAGGGAGTTTACAGACCAATGTAGAACTTAGACTCAGTGTGTGAGCTGTGCTATCTCCTGACAGTTTTTAAACTTTTGTAGCACATAAATTGGGTAGTTGCATTCCTGACTGCGTCAGTTAGCGCTATTATAATTTCTCAGAGATAGGGGTCCTCCTTGAAGCCATATTCTTTGCATGGGGGCTGGCACCCAGCCAGGGATGTGGCCTGCAGCCCTGGTCTCTTCTGGCTGCAGGAGCACCCCCTCTCTTGTGCAAGGTAATTGGTCCAATAGATTCCCAACATACCTCATGCTGACTAGATGCAGTGCATGGTGCGTGCAGCAAGGAGTCCCGAGTCATTTGTAGTCTTTCTGAAATCGTTAACCTGGGAACAAACCACTTATAGATTTTTCTGCTATTTAGCCTTTCCTTCTTTTTTTAAAATTCGGGTGAATGTTTGAAAATCATGAATCAGTCAGTCACCGTTATTAATTGAAGAGCTGGGAATACCTCGTTAATGTATTTTTAAAACTAGTGTTGGACCCTCTGTGTATTTCAGGTTAATACTTTTAAGCAGTTTTCAGCACGTTTATCTCACTTTATTCTCGTTCTCCTCGGACCTTCGTAGCCATATCACTTGTATAAAATAGGCTGAGATCTAGTGACTGTAAGCTGTGGTCTCAGTAAACAAAGGTAAGCTCTTTTATTTTCTGATTAAAGAGAAAAATAACTAAAAGTCAATGAACACAACGTGCATATATGACAATCATACAGGATGTGTTTGATCTCCTAGGTCTTATGTCATGATATTACCTTTAAAATTTTTATGATCTAAATGTAAAATAGTTATTTTCAGCATTTGTTTTAATACCCTTGTAATTACTTTTTATTCAAGAGAGACATTTCACTTTTACGAGTTAAATGTGTGTATGTGTGTAGAAACTTATGATATTACATATATGTGAATTACACACACAGCCATGTTTAAATAAAAGAATTTGGTGGTGGGAAGAGTTCACCTAAGAAGACTTTAATATCAGGGCACCCTTTTGGCCAAAGTGCTAGAATTTCATAAGCAGCAAGACTGGTAACAATGCTGGTAGGATCCATTTATATGTAGCTGTTACACAAGCAGAGGATCAAAGTGCCAATTTCTCAAGGAGAGAAACTTCTCTGAGAAATGAAATCTCTGATCTGTGTTGTATGCCCTAATACAACAGCAGCAAGAAGCCATAAAAAGAAAAAGCAATAGAAAATGAAAAAAAAAACCACAACCAAAATATTAAGGTAACTATGGAAAAATATGTAATTGACTGAGTTAAGCTAACTATTTGCAGAACCAACTTTGCAAGACTCAGAATGGTAAATACCCAGTCTGCAGAGACTAAACAGACAATTCATCTGTCTTTTCCAGTTTAGGAAGCTAGATGATTGATTTCCCACCTTACTCAACCATCATGGAGTTCATTTAAAAGATGTGAGGGTCAGGCCAAATATTTTAGTAAGGGTTTGCTTCATTTAGTGTGTCCCATAAATACATTTCATATGTGTTAGATGTTCTTTGCTGAGGCCGTATTTGATATATAGAGATTAAAATGAATTTTGTGTTTTATATGTCTCTAAGTAGCAATTTTCTTGTTATTACTAACTTTGAAGGTTGCTGGAACAACGTTTTTTCCCCATACAGTATCTGTATGTACGTCGAATGTGGCTTTGGCATCTATAGAAGGTTGTATGAGATCTAGCTGACTAGTACTACGTACATTCCCGTCCTCATCAAGCAGCTGAGTGCCCTTACGTGCCAGGTCCTTCTCCGGGTACTAGTGAAACAGAGGCTCTGCCCGGTGAAAACATGCAAGTCTGAGAGTCTCCTTGTTGGTGGAATTGGGCTGATTATAAATCTCCTAGGTTGGGAGACAAATGATGCAGTAGCAGTGTCAAAAGATAATTAACTTGGTTAGTAGTTTATTTATAGATTATTTAATATTATAGGCCCTCTGACATCACTGAACTGGCCATCATTTGGAAATTCACTCATTTTAAATATTTCCCTGGCAGTTTTGAGAGCCTGAAACCAGCTCTGTTTATGTTCATGGACCTCTCTCCAAGTAAGTGAACGGAATGAAATGAACAAATATCCCAGTCCTTTTTAAGCAGTTTTTATAGTATAGCAGAGACCAAAGTGGTTGCTTTAAACACCACATTTTTTTGATGACGAGGGGAATTTTGTGCTTATAATCAATCATTCATTATAACTTACCTGTTTATCTAGATTTCTTTAATAACTGCGGTGGATGCAAGTCTTCAGTAGTGAGTTAGGGGAACGAACTAAGATTTGCAGATGTGCCCCCGCCCTTGCCCTCAGCAGTTAGATTCCTAGGAATCCAGAGCCCTAGGAACTAGGGACATTAGGAGCAGTTAAAGCTGAAAACCTGCTCTGTGAATGGTCCTCCTGTACCTCCTACTCAGCACAGGCCAGTGCGTCCTGGGCCGGGGCGGGGTGCGGGGGTGCGGGGGGGGTCTCTCTGAAGTCCTCAGAGCAAAAAAGGTTCTGCTGTATTTGTACTTGCAAGCTGTAAGGATCTGATGCCACACAGTGGCCGTAGGTTTCTCAGTGTTACTAGGAGGCCTGGAAGGGAGATAAGTGGTAAATGAATAACCACCACAGCGTCAGGAAACTGTCTACTGCTGAGATGAGTTTCAGTATTGATGTTTCTCTAGCAGCCACTTACAGAGCACAAGCTAGGACTTCTTATGTAAGAATGAGTCTCTTTCCCCTCCTCATCCCATCTTCCAGAAAGACCGTTTTAAGTCAAGAATTCAAGTTGAGTTAGTTGTAAGAATAGATATCCTTTCCCACATTATCATTTTAGGTAGGAGCTGACAGCTTCCATTGATACTTGATGCAGTGATCTTTGGAGATTTTAAAAAATAGCTCCATGGTGCAAATTAGGTTATGTAAGCTTTACAGCACAGCTAGAAATAGGGAATAGAAATCATGTGGGAATCCGGGCCAAAGTATTTTTCTCCCTCCAGCAAATTCCTGTGGGGCTTGGGGATTATATGAGTTAATACACATAGAGTGCTCGGAATAGTACCTGGTGCACAGTAGGTAGTCAGTCAGTGTTGACGGTCCCTACCATGGTTGGCCGAAGGGACAGAAGGTATGTGAGGGAGGCAGCAAAACTGTGCTGGAGAAGCAAGCACATGGCCTGCTCGGGGCGGGGGGCGGGGGGGAGCTGCATTGTTGGTTCCTTGGTATTTGCAGGCTGGGGGTGCTCCCACACTTTGAGAGAGGACCCCTAAACAGGAAACATAAAGCAAACACTTAGAGAGGTAGTGTGGGGAGGTAGCTGCAGATCCCTGCTGACTGAAAATGCCCGTGTTTCTGCTGTGGTGGTGAGCTCACTGGCCGGTCTGCTGCCAGGGATCCGTATGTACTCGCTTGGGCATTTAAGTGTGCTTGGAACTTCAAAAGGGCTGAGCTTAGAGTATCAGCCTGCTGATTCCAATTTTCCTCCCAGTGCATTAATGAGAAGAAAAGAGGTGTGTGATTACAGCTAGCCCTGGAATCCAACATCCAGAGCTCACCAGTTTTTGGCAGGTAGAAATCAAGTTATTATAAACCACGGGAGGAGGAGCCTGGGTGGCGTGCTTAGAGGGCCGCTGACTCCCGTGCGTCTCTTTGTAGCATTCTTGCAGCTTCTCTGCCTGGTGTGCTTCAGCGCCTTGGGACACATCGGCACTCATCCCCACAGGAGGCCTCCCCTGCATGTTAATCTTAGAAAAAACACAGCTGCCTGTCCATCCATCTCTTTCTCTTTTCAGTAAAAGGAAGAATGGGTAGATGGTGAGCCGGCTGAACAGCTTTGCTGTCTCTTTCTGCACAGGCTTCAGCCGCACTGAGGGTGGGCAGGTGCAGGCATCCCTGTCTGTTGGCAGGTGGTATGCTAGGTGGGGGTTCCAGATTCAGTTCTCTCTCTCTCTCTTTTTTTTTAGGTTGAATTCTGCGACGCTCTAAGTTTATAAAAACTGTGTAGACAGGGACTGAGCATTACCTTTAAAGACAAATAAGATGGATTGGCATGATAGTCGAGAGGCTTTTTTTTCCTTCTTTTAATGGTACCAACGGTCTGTCTGTATTGTTTGCAATGGGAAGTGAATGAAGAGGGGACACAACAGCCCCAGTTCCAGGGGAAACTCCAAAGACCTTACTCTCTTGCTGTAGCCCCAAAGCAAGAGGCTTTTCTTAAATCCAAGAGATATTTGTATAACTAATGTCCTGGCAGAAGTCACCCCATTCTACAGCTGTGGCTGTTTGGTGGAATCATTGCCTCATTGAGCCAAGGTTGAGGGAGGGCCTTTCTTTTCTTTTTCCTTTCCTCCCTCCCCCGCCACCACCCGCCCAGCTTTGACCAGTCAGTTTTAACATCTTAATTCCTTGGTCCTTCTAAGGAGGGTCTTTGTCTTTCTTGGCAGAACTTTGCCATTCTGCAAACTGTGCTCCCTTTGCTGGGGGGCTTCGTGGAGATTGCCGCCATCTGCCTGGGCAGCTTAAGGGAGACTGGTTAGCGTGTCCCAGCCGGAGATGTATGGTCATACCTCTCCTGCTGCTTCTGGTCCACAGGACATAACGTTAGCCTGGCTGCCATGCAGACCTTCTTTTAGCACTGCCTCGGGACCCAGTCTCTCAGCCTTGGTCTGGCTTCACCTACCTGGATCCTCTGTAAGGTTGGGATGAGAGGTCTCTGCATTTACCTGTCAGCTAAATGGTTTCAGGTAATGAAGTCAATGGTAGCCTCCAATTTAAGTTATTTTGGGCTGTGGGCAGCAGTAGATTGAAGGAACAGAAGAAAGAAAAGGAAGAAATTCTCAAATTGCTGTCTTGTGTGGGCCAGGCACTTGGACATTCTTCTCCAACAACCTTCTCAGAGGTGGTATTCTTATTTTACAAGAGAAGAGACTGAGGCTCAGAGTTAAGCACTAGAGCTAGGGATGAAACCCCACTCTGTTCGATGCCAAAGCCTCTTTCCACCACACCATGCACGCTGTGCGTGCCGTGTGGCCAAAGGGGAGGGGAGCGCCGCGTGGCAGGAGGGACACGCAGGCAGTGGGCTGGGCCAGATGGGCTGATGGGCTCCTGTGCCGGATCCTGGCCTTTTACAAATAGGGCTGTTTTTTACTGGACCAACTGGGGAAGTTGTTGAACAAACCGGAAGGATAGGCTAGAAGAGTAAGGTGTGGCTGCATAAACGAAGGGAAGCGCTTATATTTCAAGCTTGTTTTTGTGTTTGAATATCAATGAGAACTTGAGGTCTGTGTCCGCGTTCAGCTAATGCTTTCTGAGGTGACGCTCTGCCTGGCCTGAGACTGGTGATGGGGATGCCTTAGAAGATTTGAGCCAGACTCAAGCCTGGCGAGCTTTTGACTCATGGGGTAAAAAGAAGAGAGGGGCCTGGAAGGCCGGCAGCCCAGGTTTGGGGGGTGCTGGGGGGCTGTCCCCCTGCTAAGCACAGCTGGCGGAGTGGCAGGTGGCGGGGGCCTGTTCTGATCAGCAGGACTTTCCCCAGACGAGGCTTCAGGACAGGCTGCCAGCCTGGAGGCAGCAGGCAGCTCCTTAGACTTGGTGGTGCTTGGTGAGCCCCTCTGGGGTGGCTTGGAGGTCTCCTGAGCCGCTCTGCTGCCCCTGTCCGCGGCTCCCGCTGCCGCACACCAGGCCCCAGGCTCCTTGGCCGATGATGGCCTCCTGGGTCTCTGCCTGAGGGATGGAGGCCGAATCCTCTCCAGGGCAGAACGGTCCTCCCTCACCGCAGGGCATGGTCCCTGGCAGTTGGCTGTTTCTCGGCACCACCTGCCACAATGCTGGTGGGGAGCAGGAAGAAGGAACTGTTTTACACCCAGGTTGCCCGAGTTCCAGAACAGTGACTTGTGTGTGAGGAGAGTGAGTACCTGGCACAGCACTGCCTTAGCAGCCGATCTTTCCCAGCGGCCACCCCACGTCCGGTGCTGCCCCTACGGTTTGGACAAGCCGCAGTATGTGCACTGCTGTTCCCACTGCGCAGGCAAGGACGTGGAAGCCCAGAGACCTCGCCAAACCACCCAGCTTGTTTGTGGCAAAACACTGTGGCTCCTAATAAGTGAGTTTTTAACCACACAGAAGAAATAACATGCCTGCCACTGTTTTTGGAGCTAACAGAAGCCCGTTCTTAGGGACGAGATTTGAATTACACCACAACTGTGGGACCTAGAAATGATCTCCTTTTACAGATGAGGAAATGGAGGCTTAGCCACAGTGACTCGCCACAAATTATACAGCCTGTCACCAGCTGGGCCCCCCAACCTGATAGCGCTCGCTGTGCGCAGTGCTGGTGGTTGGGGTCCGTGCGGAGCACTGCCACCGCCCCGTTTCCCAAACCGCCTGGCTCCCCGGTCCCCTGCTCGCTGTGATGCATTCCACGGACCTCTCGTCCACGCTTCTGGACTAGATCCTTTGTGGTTTGAAACAAAATAAGCAAAAACCTATGCTCCCCCTCCCTCTCTTCCCCCCCTGCCACATGGGGAAAAAAAGAATCCAGACTTCAGGCTTAACTCTTTCTCTGGTTCCTTTGAAGAACTATTTGTGAGCTTGCCCCCAGGCCAGGGGACTGACTGGTTAGCCTCAGCTCCCTCTGTTTCCACACCATCTTTTTGCACTGTAACTGAACTCCATAACGAAGTGCAAACCGGTGATTGCTATTGGAGAGACCCCCAAGTGTTGGTGGGGGGTGCGGTGTGCTGTTAGAAGTGTATTTTCTATATTCAGCTTCATCCATGTTTTGGCTGTCGTCTGTCGACTCTCCCTGCCTAGGCCTTCAGTGTGTGCTCCAACCAGAGGGGTCACCCTCACAGTGACACACTGCTCGAGGGCTCTGATGTTGGGATCTCGTTGGACCCTTCATAATGGAGATGGTCTCAGAAGTTGCTCAGCTTCTTAGCACCCCTCATGTCCTTAGAGGCTACATAAGGGAAATATGGACATCTAGGAGGTGAGAAACCTCTGGAAGGTGGCACCTGGGGAACTCTGGAAAGCTGAATGCCCCTCAAAATGAGATTCATTGAGGCTGGGGAAGGAGAGGACTTATCCATCAGTGATTTTAAAGGGTTATATTTACTTGTATCTGGCTCCAGAAGGGTAAGGACGGTTATAGGAAGCCAGTTGGGCAATTTGGGCTAATGTGTGCCTCCCAGGATGACAGAACTGCCCTGGGAGATAAGGTGTGGTGAGAAATGAGGCCCATGGTACCAGGAATGTTTAAGCAAGCTAACTGTTAGCGTAGTGTAGAGGAATTTCTTCCATGGGGTATCAAGTTTGGATGGAACACTGATGTGTTTGGGGACACTGCCAAGACCACTTCTCCCCTCTTGGGCATATGGATTCATTGAGAAACCTTCACTGTCACCTGCTGCTGTTTACCAGGCTCTGTGGTGACCCGGCAGAAGGAATAGCTGGAGAAAATGTCAGGATTTTCAGCTTAAACAATGGAGTAGAAGGTGAAACCGCTGACCAAGATGGAGCGCACAGGAAGAGGGAGGGGTTGCCCAGGGGCTTGAACAGATCAGAGCTGTCTTCTGTGGTTGGGAAAAACGCTGGCAGGCCTTCCCCTCAGTGCGGGAGCCAGGCCTGTGAGGAGGCTGAGGACCTGGGCGGCTCTGACCGGGTTGGCAGAGTCTTCCCCCTAAGACGGGCATCCGAGCTGGACGGCAGTCTGCCAGGAGGGTCGTGAGGAGAGCTCTCAAAGCAGGGGGCGGGAGGGAGGGCGGCAGCGCATGGTGTGCACAGAAAGGGCATGGCCTTCTGGAGCGGCATGGTTACTTGCTGACGGGAACTGGGATGGTCAGAAGGGTGAAGTGGCAGATGGGATGTGTAATTTGGAGTCACTTGGGGTAAGGCCCTGGGTCCTGTGCCCTTCGGTGCTTATCCTGTTCCAAAATGGTGAGCGAATTCTGGAGGGTTGATCTGGACAGTTGGATGGGGGAAAGACTGGAGGCGGGAGGCAGGGGCTGCCACAGATACAAGAATGGGGTCTCTTCATAAGCCAGGCTCCTCGCCTGGACCGAGCGGGAGGGTGGATGGGATGGCTCCCGGCAGGGGCCAGGGTACCACAGCATCCATTAAGGGTAGCGGGGGATCTGCCCAAGCACTTCTTCTGGGCCTCTGTTCAGCAGGTCACTGAGAGGACAGTGGTACTTGGGGCCAAGATGGGGGAAGGTGGGGCAGGGAGGAAGGTGCTGGCAGGGCAGGAGGGGGTGACGGGAGAGGGGTAGCAGTGTGGCAAGGACCATGTCCTTTGGGCTGGGAATTGGGAGTTTGGTGGGCCCAAGTCCTCACTGGTGTGAGGTGTGAGCCCTCTTGTGCTCTCTGGGAAGCATCTCTTTGGCAGTGGATAGAGAGGTTTGCAGGCTGGTCAGTCGGCAGCATCTTACCCTTTCCCTGAGTTTCTGCACGTCTGTTCTGCTGGGTTCACCAAAGGGAGTGACGAGTACTGGGTGTTCCTTCGTACAGTGGCCTTCTGTTTTAAAAAAAGTAACGCTTTGGTTTCTTTACCTGGGCAAGGTCCAGAGCTCACTGGATTCAACATCTGTAGAACATGGTTTTTGGCTAGTGGGAAGTTGCAGACTGACTTTACGGAGGACTTTAAAAGGGGGAAAACACCATGTAAGATTTTGGTGTCTAGCTCAGGACAGGTGGCTCGCAAAACTGAGAGGAGTCAGGGTGGGTTTCTGCACCTCTGTTGTTTCTATAGCTCTGCTGGGGATTAAGGCTAAAGAGGCAGCTACAGTTTTGAACCTTTGGGTCAGAGCTATGAAAGGTTCCAGGTGCCCTGAGACACTGATCCCTTCAGCCTTTGGGGTGGCCAGGACCCCAGGGCCAAGTGTGTGTAACTACAAACGGCTTTGTCTTTTTACCCTAGCGGCCACCTTAGTATCACCTGTGTGTGTCATGAGGAGGAAATATGCGGGAGCACTGCCTTAGCCCTGGTGTTGGCAAACTTTCTGGAAAGGGCCAACCTTTCAGGCTCCATGGACCATTCACTCTCATGGCTACTTTGCTCGGCTGTGGGAGCAACAAGAGTGGCCAGAGACAGTGGTTGTGGTCCATATAAACACAGCATGGCTGTGGTCCAGCAAACTTAAAAAACAAACAAAAAAAACAACACAAGAAACCCAACAGATAGTGGGCCATATTTTGCCAACCCGTCTTGGGCTGTAGAGACTGCTCACCCCTTGGCTTATTCATGATTGGAAACTTCCATTTGCTGCCTGGCCCATCCATCTTCCCACAGGGCTTCCTGAGAGCATCTGTCCTGTGTGAGCACTGAGGAGTAAGGGGTGGTCCTGGCCCGTAAGGACCACAGGTTTTGTGTGGGTGGGGGGGGGGTGGTTAATGCATTGACAGGTGAGAGCAAAATATAGAGCAGAATGAAGCTTGGGGAAGTCCAGGGTGACAGGGGCTCAGGGTGAATCAGGAGAGCCGCAGGAAGGAAGCTGCTCTAGAGGGAGGGAGAGTGTGTGTGGAACACTGGGGACCATGCAGTCCCACAGGCACATTGCGCCTGGCCTGGGAAGGGCCCTGAGTGCCAGGCCAAAGAGCGTGGTCCTCATTCTCTGGGTGCTGGGAGCCAGTGAGGGGTTGTGTTCAGAATGGTAAACTGATCACAGATGCACTTTAGAAACATCACTCTAGTTGTGGAAGACTTTGGAAAACCACATATCTGGTCTTTTTAGGCAAGACTTTGGTTAGAGTTGGTATTCAAGTGGGAAGGAGAAGTCCCAGAGAGTTGGTGTTTCTGGCCTTTGGCTTTAGGGGACAGGGAGCACACTCTTGGACTTGGCAGGGCTTGATAAGATCCTCCACGTCCAGGCCTTTTCTCTCTCGCTGTCCTAAAGACCATTTAAAAGGGCAAGACAAACATACCGTCTCAAGCCAGATTTAGATATTGGCCTGGGGCCTCGGTGTGTGAGGGTGAAAATGCGCTCCCCTCACTTCAGCATTGAGTTCATGGCAGGAGAGCTTCACGCAGTGGACTCCCTTCCTGTCCGCGTGCAGCCAGCCCATAGGAACAGGCCTTCGGAGAAGCACAGACGATGGTCGGGACTCTCAGGAAGCCTACAAACTACTGAGGCAAGATGTGTGTCACAGGCTAAAGCCAACCCTGCTCAGGGGCGTCACAAACTGCTTGGGGCCGGGCCTTCCACTGGGTACAGGGAAGACTGAGGTGAGTCACTCACGGTGCCTGCCCCAAGGTGCTCAATGTAGTTGGGGCGATGAAAACAACTGGAAATGTACATAGTGCTTTCTGCTTTCCAGATCGGAGGTCCGAGTCCCCACCCCCCCAGCCCCCGCAGTTTGTGGGCGGGTGAGGGGAGCCTCTGTACCCGGAGCACTGGTGAGGCGCTAGGGCTGGGGGCTGGGAGCTGCCCTCGTCGTCCTCCAGTGAGGAGGGGGCTGTGTGCCTCGTGTGCAGTGACAGGAGCTGCCATCTCCCCAAGCCCCCGGCAAGGCTGGGGCAGCAGGTGCGGCTCCCACGCAGCTGAGAGAGGGGAAGGCACCTGCCTGAGGCCCCGCAGCTGGGAGGCGTGGCGCCAGCGCTGGCAGCACTGGAGTTACTGGGAGGAGCTTTGCGTGTGTTCTGCCCGCACCCTGGTCCTCCGGAGACCCAGTCAGGTGGTGAGGGGTTGGGTGCTGCCCTGGGCAGGTGGGCCTGGCCCCCGGGGGAGGACTTGGGAGGGTGGTAGGAAATGGTGAAAAACCTAGGGAACACGTGCACGCTGCATGCGGAGCGAAGCTGTGTCCTGTCATTGCTGGGAACTGGGTGAGGGTTACGGAAGGAAGGCGTGGTCCAAGCTGTGAGCCTCCAAGGCCCGTCGGATGCCAGCCGGGGCTCGTCAGGCTCCCTTTCGTGGAGGGTGTGCCTCTCGGACTTGGGTCCCTGATCTTCTCTTTTGGGGCTTGGGGAGAGGGGGCTCTCATGTTCTGACAGTAGGTGGGTAACTTTTCTGAGGAGCACTTGTGTTTCCCAGAGGCATTTCTGGGCTCACGGAAGGGAAAGGACGAAGGTGGGCCTGGGTGTGATGTGAGCTGTGGCCTTTCCTCAGCTCAGGCCTCAGAGGGAAGCTCCTGTCAGTCGGGCACCACAGTCCCTCTGGAGCTGGAGCCTGGCCCAGGCCCTTGCCCTCTCCTAGCCCACGAGCATAGGCTTGATGCCATTTTCCTGCTTAGGGACACAGATGGTCAGAAGGCTTTTCTTTTTTTGGACTCTAACCTAAATACTTCTCCTGCTCTGTAAAGTCAGATTTTTTTTGTTGTTGTTGCTCATGGAAATTCAGAGTAGAGACAGGAGTTTTCGATCGCTCAGAAGACCCTTCAAGAGGTCCCTTCTCCACCTGTGATTTATTAAGTTGCATTCTAAGTGTCCAGCCTCTTTTCCCCTCTTCTCTGGGCTGAGGGCTTAGGCGTTTTGGTTTGGTGTGTTGGTGGCAAGACACGTTGCTCCAGGCGGCGCTCCTTCCTTGATACGTGTCACTGTGTTGGCCTCGGCCCTGAGCCCTGGGGTCGTGAGGACACCCACACGAGCTGTGGCTGGAATTCCACCGGGCCAGCAAGCCCTGATTCCCCAAACACCTCTTCTTTCCCGTCGAGTCAGAAGCGCCGCCGTTAGATGCAACCCCTTCCCTGACCAGGAGGGCGTCTCGCGCTCAGGCGGGGTTCGCACTGCACCCCTCCTTCGTCCAGGGAACACCTCGGGCTGCCTGCTCCCTCTCTCGCTTCCCGCAGTGGCTTCTCAGCGGTGGGGGCCTACCGGGTCTTGCTCCCTTGTGTCTAGAAACTCAGCCAGGGAGACAAATTACGGGCAACGTCAAGGCCCTGCACTCCGGGGCCTTATTTTCGGCACCTCCCAGGAATCCCAGGCGGCTCTGGCTGTCTTGTGTGCCGTCTCCCACCCTCAGGTGCATTTCCTTCCCAGGAGCTTAAGGAAGCAGAGTGAATACTTATTGTGGGAGTCCTCTTGTCTTCTGGTGAGCTTCTAAGTGAGGCATGAGCCGCCTTCCCTGGGCAGATTTCATCTACTTCAGCCCTGAGCAGTGCTTACCTTGCTTACCCCGAAGTGTCTCAGAGCTCAGGCCTTTTACCAGGGAGCAGTCTGCCGGCCTAAGTGGCCGGTGGGGGCCCAGCCACACCTTCCAGGAGGACAGGAGAGGACAGTCTCCTGAGGTAGCCCTAATTAGGGTAAGGGTACTTCTAGGAGCAGTGAGGCTGATGGGCCCGGCTCAGCCTGTTTGCTCCACAGCCCCCAGACCCTGGTCTGCTTGCCATGTCGCACTGGAAGCGAGGGGCCTGTTGGACTCGTTACCCGCTCGAAGCAGAGTGGGTAGGGTGGCATGGTGTGGGGAGGAGGCCGCTAGTTCCGAACTGAAGCCCGGGGCTGTTCAAGAAGGGTCTTCTCTCATAAAGGAGTAAGGTGGCCCTGCTCAGCCTCAGCCCCGGGGTGGGGAGTTCAGGAGGCATGGAGAAGGCCAAGTGTAGTTGTGGGTAGAAAACCTTTCTTTCCCCACTGCACGGTTACACACATGACATTGGACTCCTGGCTGTAGCTTACTCTCACTCTGGTCTGGTGATGGCCCAGGTAGTTTTTAGATATCAATTTAAAATACCTATCTACTGTTTTTTCTGAATACGCAAGTGTAAATAGTATAATTTGCAGTGCAAAGTCCTTGGCAATAACTTTATGTTGTGTATGATGTTGAAAAACGATGGCAAACTCGACCACCAAGGATTGTCCTTCCCCTCTGGGGCAATGACGACACATAGGACTCTGAACTTTAAACCTTCAACATGGTTGAAGCAGCAGCCTGCATGTGTGGACTGTCACCAGTGCCTCGCCCAGAGATGCCTGGCCTTCGTCCAAAGGGACTCTCTGCCACCCCAGCGCCCACACTGTGGCTCCTTCGCACCGACTGTCGGACTCTGCCGTACACTCACCCTCTCGTCTGGCTGCTGCCATTTGTCTGTAATGCCCTGACATGTTGCATTCTCCCCATTTGGATGAATACAAAATAAAAGCTTCTGTCTTAAACAGCAGTGGACCCACTCTGGTTAAATGAAGGCTGTCACTTGGATGAAATGGTCAAGTGCAGGACCATTTTCCTGCCCTTACAACTCTCTGCTAATGGTGCAAAGAGTTCACTGGACCTGAAACTTTAACCTGGCACCCCGACCTAGCGAGTGGGGAGTTGTGGGTGCCAAGCGAGGGCCGGATTCTAAACTGTAGAATTTACTGGGTGCTTTGCACGCATCTCACACCTGTTCCCCAGGGCTGGCAGTACCCACACATGGCAGATCAGGACACTAAGGCTCACAGATAAAAGTACAGAACTTCTGAATGGCAGCAACCACCTGTATCCAAAGCTGAAGCTCTTCCCCCTTGTGAGGGTCCTGCCGTGGAGCTGCCCCAGTAACGCAGAGCCCGGGGACAGAGAAGGCAGAGAGCCAGGCCAGGGCCTGCTCCTGCCCTCCAGGTAAGTGCAACCACTGACTGGACAAGGCACTGGGCGTCCCTGCTTCCCTTTGTCACTCAGGGCCCAACTTCTCCCTGCCTGCCACGGACCGGGATTCACCAGGCCTGCTGCCGCTCCCCATGCGATTCAGAGCGGACGGGATGGCAGGTCTCTTGGGAGCCTGAGGAAGATGCCTCCTCCCCGCTGGGACTTATTAGCAAGGCTCTGGCGACCAGAGGCTCTTGGGTTCAATGGGGGGGCCTGCTGGCAAGTCCACCCAGCCCGTCAGGTACTTCCACTGACCTTTTCTGTGGCCCCGACAGAACAGAGCCTGGGAGGAAATGTGGAGGTGGTCAGAACCAGGATCAGAGTTTTCCAGCACCAAAGCCTCATGCTCTTTGCTCTTTCTGCCGTGGTTCCTGCCAACTACCCACCTTTCTCTCCCTCCCTCCTCAGCCAGGCTTCCTAAACATCTACACTGGCCTGTCTCTGCTTCCTCCCCTCCCTCCCCACAGCTGGCTGCACCCCACCCACCTCGCAGTCTGCCCCCACCCTGGGCACCAGCAACCCCACCGTCACCAAACCCAACGAGCCTTTCCTGGTCCTGCCCTTACTGCTGCCTGATGAGCTCCTTTTCCTCTCGGTGACCACAGCCTTACTCTGCGGCTGCCCTTTCTCCTCGCCCAGCACTTCGCAGGCCTGCCCCCTCGCTCGCTCTGTGCGCTCTCCTGGCTTCGCCTCCCCTGCCAGGGCAGGCCTTCTCAACTAGGGCTGACCGCCCCACCCAGGGATGGGAGACCTTTCTGGTTGTGAAAACGGGTGGCGGTGGGGCGGGGAGGGAGGAGTGCTGCCAACCAGCTGGAAGGGCAGGGCAGCGCCCCGCACCAGAGCACGAGCCGTACTGCTGAGGTTCCGAAACACTGCGGCCGCCTCCCAGTGGTGTTTCCTGGGCTCCCCCTGGGTGTCTCCCCGCCTTTCTCTCACCCAAGTTTCGGTGACTCCCCAGGAACTGTCTCCGATCTGGCCTATCTTGTCACCTTTCTTTAGACTCTAAATCTCTCCTCCCTCCTCCAACTTTTCTTTCTAAAGGACTGACTGGACACTTACTTAAGTTTTTTAAGCAAGTTGGCTTAAAACTCTCCGGTCAAGGTTCCCTTGACCTTCAGACCGCTTGGCCTGGGTGGCCTCAACCTCATTATCCAGTCTCTCTCCCCCGGCCCATCAGACCACGGTGCTAACTACTGACTGTTCGTTCCAGCTAAGTGTTGCCCCACTCTCCAGCACATCCCCTAGTCAGCAGTGCAGAAGAACAGTCCCCGCCGGTTCATCTCTCTTGCCATTACACATCCCTCCCTGTCCCCACAGGGCGCCGTACACCTGCCCCAGCACTCGAGTGTTATTAGTCTGGGTCTCAACACCACTAGGGGACTTCCCCGCAGCAGGGCCCATCGGAGTCCCCTGAGGCCTGCTGTGCACAGGCTGACCGGCATATGGACTCCCTTTCTCCTTTCCCAGCTGCGGCGTGAGGATTTCTGCTGCATCCCTGCACTCCCTGAACACTAGGACCCTTGGGATTGGAAAACCTAGGGCAAGCTGGCCTTTCTGGATTCCCGCCCCAGCTAGCCAGGAACGTGGACCCCACAAATTGGTTCTTCAGCCTGTGAATGACAAAGGGATCCCAGATGCACTCTGGAGCCGCTGTCCGGGCTGCTGTCACGCACCTGCCATGGCCCAGGCCCCTCCAGACACTTGCCCGGCTTCGGTGCAGTGGACAGCAGACCGAGCAGGGGCTTCACTCACCGCCTTCCCTCCTTTGCAGCCTGCATCTCAGCCTGTTTCCATCCGAGGCCGGGTGTAGAAGGGGTCCCGGAGGGCAGGTCACATGGGGAGAACCGCAGGGTTGGGGAGACTGCTCTTCTTCCTGCCGCAGAGAAGGGGCGAGGTGGTAAAGAGGGCTGTACGGGGCAGGGTGCAGGAGGACCCCCCGGGGAGTAGGAAGGAGCTTCTGGGAGAGGTGTCGTCCCTGCCGCCTCTCTCCCTGAAAGTTTCAGCAGAGCAGACTCGGACCCTGGCTGCTTCTCCCGCACTTTCACGTTTTAGGCCTGGAATTCCACTTCCTGTCTCTGCCTGGTGAGGTGCTTTCATCTTGCAAGGTTCTACTACACCCTTACCTCCTGTAGAACTTCCCTAACCCCCCACTTCACAAACAGCGCCTCACCCTGTCACCGCGGCACTTGATTTCGCAGCGGGGCATCCGTGCTGGCCGTGGCGGGGCAGGGCATCAGCCTCACAGAGGTGCAGCTGCTCCCGCTGCACCCCGCAAAGCCGGCAGCCTGGAGCCGCTGGGCGCAGGCGGGCGGGGGGTGCCCGAGCGCACACGTGTCTGCCAGCACGCAGGCTGCCCTTCTCGGAGTGTGCGTGCGAGCGGGGAGACAGGGCAGGAGCGCGTAATGATGAAACCGGTTTCTACAAAGTGATGCTCTTTGTATCAAAATATTTAATGAATATGCTGTTAAAATAAAACCAACAAAAGGAATAGTAATACAATTTTACTGGTTTATATTTCAATTCATAAAGTTGACACACTGGAACTACCCTAGCACAATGTCCACGCACCTAGTTTTAGATGGGCTTACAGCTGTTTCGGTAACTGAACAAGAAAGACACAAAGCGGTGGAGGGTGTGGTGGGGGGGGGTTGCCGCTTGTCACCTCCCTTATCACAGATGACCTCAGCAAGCGCTAGGCCAGCCACCGGGAAAAGAGATACAAAACAAGGCAAGTATCTTTATACACAGACCAGTGCCTCTCAGAACAGCTACCTGCGCCCTGCGTGCAGACACGAGGCCCCCGGCGCCAGCCTGTCAGCATACCGCTATATAAATTAAAAGACTAGGTTATTTATTTATTTATTTTTTTAAAGGTGCTAAAACCTCCATTCCATAGTTTTGAAGGGAGAACCTGCAGTCCATCTGAACAGCAAGGTCTGCACCCAGCCACACTGGGGAGGGACACGGGCCAGCAGGACGGGGCCTCGGCACGCGCATCCCGCACATGCGTTTACACAAACACACACACACAGTGCAGTGTCTTTCTCGCTTGTATGACCTGTTGTGCAAAAACACTAGGAACCTTTTAGTCAAGGAACATTTCCCAGCTCTTGTGAGGGCAGGGAGGAAGGGAAACCTGACAAACCCGGAGTGAGATCAAGTGCCCAGATAGCCACATAATTACCTTGTGCAGATCAGTCTTGGTCTGGGATTTAAACACTGTCAGTTGGGCGCACTGGGAAAAGATATTTATATATACACACACACACACACACACACACACACACACACACACACACACACGACACATGAAGCAAAATAAGATTTGTCCATGTTATGATTAATCCTGCCTCACGTCGGTCAAGCCACCCAGCCCAGCCCCGTGAAGTTTTGGCAGCTAACACTAAAGAACAACAGGAACTACGAGAGTTGCATAGAATTGATCAGAAACGTGAATAACGCCAAGCCCCAAACCTGTGCATCGTGTAGTTTAACAAAACTAGGTGGCTGCAACTACAACCAGGAAACCCTCCTACTGAAAACAAAGTGCTTCTCCATGTCTACCTGGAGGACCCTATGCTGGCACTGAAGTAGAGAACTGAGTTACTGATCCCTGCACCCCCCCCCCGCCCCGCAATACATATAATACGTATATTTAAAAAAAAAAAAGATTAAAGGTTTAGAAAAAAACCAAAAGCCTGAAGGATCCCCAAACTCTGACAATGTCAACTCAGCCCTTGGGCTGGGTGAGGTCGTGACCCCCGCCAGGGAGAGAGGCCTGGGAGCTCACACCGAGGATGGCTTCCCAGAGCGCGTCCAGAGCGTCATTCAGCCAGCAGGCCTGTTAGCGTCAGTAGTCAGGGGAGCCTTACCCCAGAGGCTGCCTGCATCACGAGCTCTGGTCCAATGACCTACCAACATGCTTCTATGGATCTGACTTAGATACATCCTGGTCCTGGGACACGTCACAGAATCACACATCTGGCCAAAGAAGGCAACAAAAGGTGTTGTGTTTTCTGAAGGTGTCTGGAGGCAGCCGCTTCACTCAGCAAGTCTCTTTCCCTTGAACCCCCGTTGCCGTCTTTATGGAGCTCAGTGTTCGGTTAAACCATGTCTTCTTGGCAGCCTGTACCTCATTTAGGGCAAGGCCTAAATGGTGCTCCAGGTCCTGCAAGAGGAACAATGCACATGAGCGTGCTGGGCTCCAGTGTGAATGGCATTGCCTCCCCAGAGCTGAGTCAACACAAGACTTCAGCCTATTTACTCTTGAGAGGCCTCCGGAAATTCCCCAGTTTCCAACTGGCATGGAAGTATCTGGGATCCCTAGGGTTCTGGAATCTTTCCTAGTGAAGACCTCTCCATTTCTTGCCTAGTGTATTTATTAAAACAACCTCCTAACTGAGTGCCTCCCTCTCCTGTCCACCTATTACACACCAGACAGACAGGGCTAACACTCCGGTTAAGACCACGTCATTAATTTCCAGCAAAGACCTTTAAAGTCTAGACTCCCAGGCAAGGCATTTGAGGGGTTCCATGATCTGGACCCAGAGACTGTCTGCCAGCTCAGTACCCACCTC
Source organism: Eumetopias jubatus (assembly GCF_037043125.1). NCBI lineage: Eukaryota > Metazoa > Chordata > Mammalia > Carnivora > Otariidae > Eumetopias > Eumetopias jubatus. Next base: position 83,385,574 of record NW_028274821.1, on the reverse strand, counting down.
CACCCCTAGCTTCCTGACACTCCTTCTAGGGCAGGCCCACTCCTCCCTCTGCTGCTCAGCATGCCGCTCCCTCCACCAGCAATGCTCACTGTTCTTTCGCTTCTGCAGCTGCAACCCTTGTTCATTCTTTGACCACAGCTCACATACTGCTGCCTTGGTGGTGCTTTTCCTGATTGTCCTGGACAGTCACACAAGCCATGTCTTAGCTTTGCAACCCCAGCACCTAGAACAGGGCCTGGCAAAGAGCAGATGCCCAGTGAATGTGTGCGATGTGGGAGACCAGGCCCTAAACTTCAGTCCTTAACTCGGTCCCTTCCACAAACGGTGCTTAGGACCCCCTTGCGCTCCGTAAGGGTGCTTGTGGAACTCGCCACGCAGGATAAAGATGACCAAAGTCAGCCCCGATTTCTTCATCAGGAATGGAGGCTCAGATCCATCAGGTAACACGTCCAAAGTCACAAAGCTAGTTAAGTGATAGGAGCTGGGACTAAGAGGTGGCATTTAGGAAGTCCTCAGACACTGTGCTGCGAGCCCTTTCTGTGCTTTATCTTATTTAGTCTTCAAAGCAAACTATCAGATAGGGGCCCTTATCACCTCCATTTGCAGATGAGGAACCTGAAGTGTAAGGAGGTCATGTACAAACCCAAGGTCACAGGTTTTGGTGGTGCAGCGGTGATTTCCAAGCATGTCTCCGCTCCACCAAAAAGATTCCAAGCTTGATGGACAATTCTCATTATGAGAAAGTCTAATTCATGAAGGCCAAATACTAATTAAACATCCACTGGTAAATAACAAGCAATGGGCTTCTTCCTATAAGGATTATGGTCAAAGTTTAAAAGGGAAAAAACCCCCAAACCACAGAGACCATTTCTGGGGTCCGCAGCCCACACAGGGGGCCGGGCGTGGGGCCGGGCAGTTACCTGGATCTTACACTCGGCCTCCACCAACTGCAGCTTGGTCTGCGCCAGCTCCAGTTCCATCTCTCTCAGCTGGTTCTTGAGTGTCTCCTTCTCTTCATCTGTGTCCTCATCTAAAACTTCCTTAGCTGAGCTCATGCCCTTTATGCGACCTTCTTTGTTGAAAAATCCCCGGCAGCGCTCACAGTCATCCACTTTTTGCTGAAAGTGAATGTCAGATGTGAACAGGCGAAGAAGAGAAGTGGCCCCGTAGGAAGGTGTGGGCACCTCCTTTTTGGGGAGCCAAGAGGTGGCTTCTGGGTCGAGCACTATAGCTCCCAAAAAACTCTGTTCTCTTTGCAAACTGGCAGATACCCTAGTGGAAAAGCCACGTAGTATCCTACACTAAAATCAGTAAGAACATTCTTATATCTTTGGTCATCTCACTTCCAAGGAACCTTCGTTAAAAAAATGAAGATGGAGTGACTAAAGATTTATATACAAAGATTTTCACTGCAGAATCAGAGACAGAAAAATAATGGGGGGATAAATTATCCAACCACCGTGAGAAGTTAAATATATACTGGGCTGTATCTATACAAGGAAGTATGTAGGCAGCCTCTACAAAGTGAGGAATTTTTCATAACGTGGTAAAATGGTTAAATGCTGCGGGAACAAGGGCACAGGAATGTCTGTAAAGCATGGTGACAAATATATACCATGTTTCATTAAAATAAGATGTCCCTGACTGGGAGAAACCTCATTTCACATTCCTCTAAGAAAATATTCTGCCAATTAAACCACTTTATTTATTTTAATTTTGAGAGAGAGAGAGAGGAAGAGACAGAATCCCAAGGAGGCTTCACCCCCAGCGTGGAGCCCGACATGTCGCTCACCACGGGGCTCGATCTCACGACCCTGAGATCTAGACCTGAGCCAAAATCAAGAGTTGGATGCCTGACCGACTGAGCCATCCAGGTGCCCCCAGTTAAACCACTTTAGAAGGCCATCAGTTATAAAACATGTCCCAATTTCAGAGAGGTAAATGTGGAAAAAAACACGTATCTTAGAATGAAAAGCATTTTAGATGTTGAAATAAACACAGAATGAGCACTGAAAGAACATACACCAACGTGTTAATGATGGTGATACTATCTACGGGTAATATAAGGGTTTGTTTTCTTACTCTTATTTTCCAAGTTTTCTCCAATAAGCATTGCTAGTTTTATAATCAGGTAATAAATTACATTTAAAAAACCAACACTGCTAGTTAAACACCACTTAGGATGGAGGCCAGGTGCCATCTTCCTCCAGGTAAAACGGTGATGTGTGTGATTAGGGCCATGAGCACAGAATTCGCTCATCTTCCTGTCCACTGAGCTATTAAATATGTTAGCAAAGCATCTTTCAGTAAGTCACTCATCTTGGAAAAATTGGATGAGTGCTCTAATACAGGTAACAGCTTAAAGCAAGCAGGCACCAGGCGCCTGGGTGGCTTAGACAGTGAAGCGTCTGCCTTTGGCTCAGGATGTGACCTCAGGGTGCTGGGATCCAGCCCCACATCGGGGAGCCTGCTTCTCCCTCTGCCCCTCCCCCACTGCTCATGTGCATGCTCTCTCGCTCTCTCAAATAAAATCTTTTAAAAAAATTAAAAAAAGAAAGCACCAAGTTACAAAAACCCCTGAATTGGCAACAAAAACATTAAAAAATTAAAGCCCTCATTGGATTTGGATCCATTATACCAGAAGGAATTGAGCTCAGAGGGGGAGTTGAGTGTCCTCATTTTACAGAACGTGAGGAGTGACAAATGACACCACAGGGTCCTGACCTCTGCACCGGACCTGGAGCCAAACTCCTGCTGGCAGGCTTCCTTCACCTGTGGCACTGCAGTGACCACCTGCTCCACTGACATCTGCAAATCTCGGGTCACTTTTTGTTTCAGTCACATCATCCAGAGGATGTTATGTGAGGAAAAGGGCATTCGTATTTTGAGATCTAAAACCAGAGTTCTTGGGTTGCGTCTGCCCTCCCGTCCAGAGGAAACCGGCATGGAGCCAGGCCATGACGGGCCCCTCATCAGGTACTCACAAGCTTCTCTCACTTTTGAAATCGAAGTAAACCACGCCCTCCTGAAATCTGTGGTGCTGAGCAAAGCACAGCGAACTAGGTGGTACAGAACGGAATCTCTTTGGTAAAGGAAAACTTACCCGAATTTTCTCAATTTCCGCTTTATTAGCTGTCTGCTGCTTTTCCAATCTTTCACTCAACTGAGAACAAATCTAAAGAAACAGACATAAAGTGACAATCTCTTGAGCAATGTCATCACGTGCAGAATCTGGGCTTGGGAGGAATTCTACAGCGGAAGCCGGACAGGCCGAGGGGAAGGAAGAGCGGGCGCCAAGGGGCTCGGGGGGGGGGGGGGGGCGGGCAGGAGGTCGGGGCAGGAGATTGGGCAGGAGGACGGGCAGGAGGTCGGGCTGTGCCACCTCCACATCCACTGGCCTAGGATGTGAGGAACCTGTCAGCGCCACACTCAATGGCCGACGGTTTACAGACACTTGACAGACTCTCAAGTCAGCACGAGATCCGAGTTTAGGAAAGAACAGGACCAGCTTCGTTATGGTCTTAAAACTCAACCCGCCAGGGAGAGAAGTGGTTCCACAGCATTTGACCACACGTGAACATGAGGCCGCAAGGGCAGGGTGGCTTTCATTTCTTAAATGCCTGTTTATAAATGCTGGGCAATATGCCTGGCTCTCTACAGACCTGATCTTGTAGAATCCTCATGACAGTTCTCTGGGACAGTGGCCATTTCTCTTGTGTCAGCGCTGAGGAACAGTGAGGTCACTTGCCCAGTGAAGTCACCAGTCAGTGCAGGCAGCAGGCGGGTGTGGAGGGGACGCATTCAGCCAGACAAGCAGGGCTTCCAGAATACATGGCCCACTCACAGGGTGCTCAGACTCACCTGCTTGTAGTCACCAATGATAGAACTGTTTTTTCTAATCTCAGATTCTGCTTTGTCAAGTTCCCGACGACACATTTCTTTTAACTATATACATTAAAAAAAAAAAAAAAAAAGGAAAAGTGAATGTTTTAAGGAAAATATAAAGCTCTGGCACCAACTGCCTCGTTCTGGGCTTTCCAAAAAGTACCTGACTACTCTGGAAGGGCTGTACTTCACCTACCTGGTCTCGATGCCAGGAGAGGGAGAGAAAAGTCAAAATTCCCCAAAAGCTCAAACCCCATTTTGGAGTGGGGCTTTGGCTAAAGTTCCTCCCTGCCTGTGAACCTGAGCTGAGGAGGTAGCACAGACCCAAGGATTAAAGCTCATCAGAGGACTGCTGTGTCTTCTGTACAGACAGTGCCTTGTCGCCTCTCACCTCAGGCAGTCCTGCCAGAGACCAGAGAGTATCACCATTACGGAGAACCACGGGGGCAAGAGGAACTTCCTGCAGGCTGCGCAGCAAAGTGATTGTGGAGAGCTGGCTCAAGAGAGGCCTTCCAGAGTCTGCTCTTTGGAGGGGGGGGGTGCCAGTGGACAGGTAGGGGAAGAGCCAGACATTATAACATGGCTGCTTTTCTTCTGCAGAAATGCTAACTCTCTTTGTCACATTCAGTTGCTGACACAGGAATTTCTCTTGTCCCAAGGAAGGACAGGCTCTGCCCCAGTGTCTCCTCCCGTGCTCTAATTATTAGTAACTATTATGCTTTACACAGTAAGTAGAAAAAGCCTTCGGAGAGGAACTGAAGCCAGCTGTCTGTGGTCCCCCAACGCCAACAGGGAGCTGCCAGCTGGACTGTGATTTTGGGCACTGACCGGACACGGAGGCGCGTGGGCAGGGCGCCCCCCCCCCCGCCCCTTTACCTGCGCAGACTCGTCTTCCAGCCGTCTCTTCTCTTCTTCAGCATCGATCAACTTCTGTTTGGTCATCAGCAGCTCCTTATTGAGGGCATCTGCCTTCTCTTCAGCCTGAAACATGTAAGAGATGCCATCACAGAACAAGAATTGAGAACCGGATGGGATGTGAATTGCTCAGGACAATCCTCTTTTACCGTGACAGGGAAAGTGAGCCAGAGAGGGGAAGACATGCCAGAGGTCAGACACTGGACTGACGCAGAAGTGCCTGGCCCGGTCTTCTGCACAGACATTGTGCGGGGCAGGGGTTAGGAGCTCAGCCTTTGGCATCAGACAGCCTGGGCTCAACCCCCGTTGTTCTCTGACCATGTGCCACTGGGACAAGTCACTGAGAACCTTTCTGAGCTTCGGGCTTGTCATCTGAGGGATAAGGCACATGAAGGACTCAGCACAGCACCTAGCAGATAGTAAACACTCAATAAAAGGTAGCAGTCATGATCACTAATAGTAGTAATAAATCCTGGTTTTCTTCCCCGAGACTCTCAGTATTTCCTCTGCTTCCTCAAACAAGGTCTACATTTCATTCTCGTCACTTGATAAAGGACGCTGCCTTTCCTGGCACTTGCTGACCCGTGATCTGAAATGGCCCCCTCCACTCCAGTTCTTTTTGAAAACATTCAAAGGTCTGGTGGGAAGATCTGTGGGTCCAAGTGAAAATGATACACCTGTGCCTGACGCAGGAATCCCTGACACTGGACATTCCAAGGATAACCAAAGAGGAGCGTGTCAGAGGGCAGCCACAGAAATGGGGCAGAAGCTCCTAGTCCCACAGCATTAGATATAGAGGGTCTTTGCTGGCTCCTTACACACAGCCCCCTTTTTAACAATGAATGGAGGTGGATTCCCTGAAATTAAACGGCGTTTCTGATGTCACGTAGCTGAAGAGGTGTCACAGAGCCCCCGCACTTTCTACCACACCACACTTTCTCTCAAGTATCTTCTTTGGGAGGAACAGGAGCCGCAGGGCTGGGGACTTACATGGAGAACTGAGAATGGCTTGATAACACAACCTCAAAAGGCCATTAATTATGGCAAGCTGCACATGTGTGCAGTTAAGTGGGGTCTTAGAGTTAAGGCCTGTCCTGTCTGGGCCGTGGCCTGTCAGCTCCTTCTCTAGCTCAAACCCAAGAATCAGTGAAAGGAAATGAGAACCAAACAACAGAGAAAATAACTAGTGAGGAGAACTAAGTCCTGTTACAGATTGGTTTTACTTCAATCTGTGGAGCAACCTGTTACCTTTCTCCTTTCTCCCCTGGACTCCGTTACCATTTTCTGAGCAGTGCTCTAGAGCCTGGAGCACACACGAATGTTCTCTCACTCAGCACTACTACCATGGTAGTGATTCTGAGAAGTGTGAAACAGCAAGGTTATGAACTGGGTCTTTGAAGTCAAGTCTTCCCTGCCCACCCTGGTTCCCCTCAAGTTCTCACAACGCACATAGCAGAGCTATAATCTGCAACCAGGTGGCATGACATGAAGCCCAGTGTTTGTGCCACCTCTCAAAGAGTTGATGACTCTCAGTGCTGTGTGAAAGGGAGGTGCACAGAAGCTACTGGACTGGCCTAACCAGCGCCCCCTCAGGGTACCACACTCCCTGCACTCTGTCTGCATGAGCATATGAAGAGGGAGCATCTGGAGATAATAAAGACAAATCCAGACTTCCACTTCTTGTCAGGAAGGACTAACAGGGACCAGATTTACCCCCCCACTGTAAACAAAAAACTGGACAAAGTTGATGAAACTACTGTTTTCAGACAATACATGCAGAACTGTGGTTCCTGGGAGAAAGAAGACAAATAAGATGAGTCCCACTATCACCCTGGGTTTCTACCTAGAGGCACATTCTGGACCAAGAAGGAGGGTGAAGGATTCCAAACAGAGCATGTCTCAAAAGGTCAAGGAGGCAGAGTTAAGGGACCAGGGATGCTGAGGTGGTTGGGAGCTGGGGGACAGAGGCCTGGAGATAAGAGAGCTCTGGAAGAGCTAATATGGCAATAGGGGAGATAAACCGAAAACATGAAAATACCCCGTTAAACCAAAGAAGACAGAGGGGTGCCTGCCTGGCTCAGTCAGAAGAGTGTGCAACTCTTGATCTCAGGGCTGTGATTTCAAGCCCCATGTTGGGTGTAGAGATTACTTAAAAAAAAAAAAAAAAAAATCTTTAGGGACGCATGGGTGGCTCAGTCGGTTGAGCGGCTGCCTTCGGCTCAGGTCATGAACCCAGGGTCCTGGGATCGAGTTCCGCATCGGGCTCCCTGCTCAGCGGGGAGCCTGCTTCTCCCTCTGCCTGCTGTACCCCCTGCTTATGCTGACAAAATCTTAAAAAAAAAAAAAATCTTTAAACCAAAGGAGGCAGAAAAGAAGAAAGAAAAAGCAAATGCAACAGAGAACAATAAACAAGGTGGCAGACTTAAATCTACTATATAAGTAATTACATTAAGTGTAACTGGTCTAAACATTTCAATTAAAAGGAGATTATCAGACTGAGTAAAATAAGCAAGACCCAACTATATGCTGGCTACAAAAACCAGTTTTAAATATAAAGACACAGATATATTAAAGGTCAAAGGATGGAAAAGGATGTATACCAGGCAATACCATGAAAGTTGGAGTGACTATTAATATCAAAACAGATTTCAGAGCAGAGTATTACTAGGGACAAAGAGGGACATTTCATAACAATAAAAGACTTGCTCCATTGAGGAGTAATAATCTGAAATGTGTAAGTTCAAATTATAGGAAACAAAAACTAACATAATTGAAAGGTGAAATAAATACACAGTTAGAGACTTCCTCACTGTCCTCTCAGTTAGTGAAAGAACAAGTAGAGAGGGAAAACCAGTATGTTCATGGAAGATTTCAATAATCAATAATACTCGGTTGCCTGGGTGGCTCAGTCAGTTAAGCATCTGCCTTCGGCTCAGGTCATGATCCCAGGGTCCTGGGACATAGTCCCACATCGGGCTCCCTGCTCAGCGGGGAGTCTGCTTCTCCCTCTGACCCTCCCCCATCTTGTGCTCTCTCTCTGAAATAAATGAAATCTTTAAAAAAAAAAAACTCAACCAACTTGACCAAACTGACATTTATAGAATGTTGCACCCACAACAATAGAACACACACATTTTCCACTTGTAAATGGACATGTGGGGCATGCACCCAAATAGATAAGGTAGGCCCTAAAACAAGCATAAATTGTTTTAAAAGGATTAAAATCAGAAAGGATATGTACTCTGATCACAACTGAATTAAATTAGAAATTAAAAATGGAAAAATTTCTGGATGGCTCAGTCAGGCTTCGGCTCAGGTTGTGATCAGAGGTCCTGGGACTGGGCCTCGCGGCCTGCTCCCCGACCCTCCCCTCTGCTTGTCCCTGCTTTCTCAAATAGATAATGAAATCTAAAAAAAAGAAAGAAAAAGGAAGGGAGGGAGGGAGGAAGATCGATTTCTGGGAAAAATCCCTAATAGTTGAAAATTAAACAATACACTAGTGACTAATCAATTCACAGGTCAAAGAAAAAACAGTAAGAACTGAATGAAAATAAAAACATATCAGAATGTGTGGAATGCAGCTGAAAGAGTGCTTCAGGGAGATTTATAACTTTAAATGCTTATTTTAGAAAAACAGGGTCTAGAACTAAAAAGACTAGCTAGAAAAAGAGCAGGGGTGTCTGGGTGGCTCAGTCGATTAAGTGTCGAACTCTTAATTTCAGTTCAGGTCATGATCTTGGGGTCATGGGATCGAGCCCTGAGTCTAGTCCAGGCTCTGCGCTCAGTGGAGAGTCGGCCTGAGATTCTCTCTCTCTCCTTCTGCCCCTCCCCCTGCGTGTGCACCCACTCTTTCTCTTCTCTCTAAAATACATAATCTTAAAAAAAAGATCAGCTAGGAAAAGGAGCAAATTAAACCAAAAATGAAGTTAGGAAAAAAATAACAAAAAGCAGAAATCAATGAAACAAAGAAAAAAATCAAACCAAAAACTGGGTTTTGAAGAAACCAACACACCTGATAAATTCCTAGTCAGATTAAGGAAAAAGGAGAAAAGACACAAATTACTCTTAATCAGGAATGAAAGAACATCTCAACAGATCCTATAAACATTAAAAGAGTAAGGAAATAACAATGATTTTATATCAACACCTTTGACAATAAAATGATTAAGTTATCAGAAAGACAATTATAAAAATAGACACAAGAATTAGAAAATTTTCATTATCTGGAAATAAACTGAATTCATAATTAAATAATTTCCTAAGAAAATTCCAGGCCCACGTGGCATCACTAGGGAATCAAAGATTTAATTAAGGAATAATCCTACACAAATTCCTTAAGAAAACAGGAGGGGACACTTCCCAGTTCATTTTAGAAGGCCATCATTACCCTGATACCAAAACAAGACAAAACATTATGGAAACTCCAGACAAATACTCCTCATGAACACAAAAAGTTTAATTAAAAATCTTAAGAAAAAAGGAAACCCCAAGTTTCCTAGGGATGCAAAGGTTGGTTTACACTGAAAATTCAAATTACATCACCATAGTCACAGAATTAGGAGAAATAGCAAATAATCATCTCAACAGATGCAGGAAGAGCATCTGACAAAATTCAACACCCATTCATGACAAAAACTCAACAAACAGGAAGAAAGGAGAACTTCTTCAACCTGATCTATGAAAACCCTCCAGGTGATGCCTGGAACAAAGCAGTGATGCCCACTCTTTCCATTCAACATTGTCCTGAAGATCCTGGTGGGTGCAAGGAGGCTGAGAAAAGAAAAAGGCATAAAGACTTGAAAGGAAGTAAACTGTCTTTATTCAGAGATGAAATGACTGTGTACGTGGAAAATCCTAAATAGTAAACAAAAAAGCTACTAGAATTGTAAGTGAATTCAGTGGGGTCATAGGACAGAAGGTCATGTAATCAATTTTATTTCTAGAGACCAGCAATAAACAACTGGAAAACACCCTTAGGAAAACAATATCCTTTACAATAAATTAAAAAATGTGCAAGCTTTGTTAACTGAAAACTAAAAAACAATGCTGAAATTGAAAAAGACACAAATAAATGAAAATTATAACCTATTCATGGGTTGGAAAGTCCAATTATTATTCAGATGATAACTCTCCCCAAGCTGATTTACAGGTTCAATGCCACCCCACTCAAAATCCCAGTCTTTTATTTCTAGAAGCTGACAAACTGATCCTAGTGCTTATGTGGAAATGTAAATGACAGAATAGCCAAACTGTTTTTTAAAAAGAACAATAAAGTTAGAGGACTCCATGACCTGATTTTCAGATTGTAAAGCTATAGTAATTAAGACTATGGTGTTAGCATGAGGATACACATATAGATCAATGGAGCAGGTATGGAATTGAGGAGACCATCCATACAATTGATTTTTGATAAAGAAGCCAAAGTAATTCATTCAGTAAAGGTTTGCAAGCTGCTCAAGGTGACAGATCTAGTGTGCGGTGTAGCCAGACCGTAAATCTCGGCAGGTGGGCTCCTGAGTGTTTCCCTCACTTTGATTACACTCAGTGTAGACGATGTGCCAGAGGGGCTCAGGTATGGTCCGGCTGGCCCTGTGCCAGGGACCCTGTGCAATGTTAGGTCTGGGCAGGACTCCCGTTTCACAGAGGAGACAGCATGGCTGGGCTCACCCGGGGACTCCATGGCTAACTAGCAATCTCGCCTGTAACAAAAGTGACATAAAACAACAACCGAAAATTCAGAGAGTGTTCTGGAAACCTGGTAAGGCACACACCAGAGTTTTACTCTGGGATGCAAAAAGGGAAAAGCTGAAAATAATGAATTTCTTTCAAAAATCTGACTGAGGGGGCAGCGTGGTGGCTCAGGTCATCATCTCCAGGTCCTGGGATCAAGCCCTGCAGCAGGGACTCTCCTTGTCCCTCTCCCTCTACTCGTGCGCTCTCTCAAAACCCCCCCCCCAAAACCTAAGTCCCTGAAGGCTGAAAACAAACCAAAAAAAGGGGTGAGAGGACCCCATGCCCCTCACTTCAGAACCTAGCTGATTTTCAGTGATGATTCTAAAGGAACAAGAGAAGACAGACTTGGCAAGGGACTCCATGTCTAGCGTGGAGAAGGTCTGTCTTCTCAGCACTGTAGTAGCCGGCTGGAGGAGGGGACCCCAGTTTGAAGTTCCTGAGCCCTAAGGGCAGTAGGGGGCCCTGCTCCTTTGAGCCAAGTTAGGAGTGTAAGCTCTGGTGTCAGGCCATTTGGGTTTCAATCTGAAATGTCACGCTATGCCTCAGTTTCCTCATGAGTAAAACGGGGATCATACTGTATCCCTGACACAACATGGGCTGTTTTGAGGACCAAAGCACTTAGAGCAATGCCTAGAACTTGGTAAGTGCTTAGGAAACATTTGCTTGTTATGTGTCACTATATATGTTTTTGATGTAGTTATGACACCAAATCGTAGCTTCTTGTTCCATATTTATTTTGGAGACAGCATGGCATCGTAGTCAAGTCTGGGGCATTCCAATCAGATGGGCCTGGGTTAGATTCCTGGCTCTGTTTCCTCCACGGTGCCTCCATCTCTCTCTGAATCTCAAGTTTCGTGATTGTTACAAGAATCCTTGTCTGTTGGGGGGGCTCATGTAACTCTCCTCACAAGGCTGAGGCAAGGGTAAGAGACGCCAGATGTCAGCAAAGTGCTCGTCACAGTGCTGGCCACACAGGCCACCAGCAAATGGGAGTTCACATCATTCTGACTATTCCTCACTCCTGGTATGGGGAATGGTAAAGAACCTAGCTCTTTACTGTCTCAGGATATGACAACTTGAGAAAAGGTTTACACCACTTAGGAGCAGACTCCAACAGGGGAACATCAGTGTGATGGCTGGGCCTGGCAGGTGACTATGCAGCAGCTCAAACTAAACAATCCACCCGGGATCTTAGCTCAAGTGGCCTCTTCATACAATTTTTTTGAACACAAAGCTCCTATCCGGGACCCATTTTCTTTTCTTTGTCTTTTTCACCTCCTTGCTGCATGATGCCCAGCTGCCATGGGGCCGGCCACCTGAGGTGCGCGCTGTGGCCTGGCTTCAGTAGTGGCTGCTCAGCGCCAGCTGCCTCCCTCCACGCGCTGGGCAGAAAGGCCCCAACAAGGAGGGGGCCATTCCTCCAGCGCTCCTACAAAGAACAGAAGGCAGGCTGGGAATCTGCACTAGAAGGTGGGGACTCAAACCTGAGGGCCAGACTGTGGTAAATCATGAAGCAGTCAGGGCTCCAGGTTCCGGTTACTGAGGGCTAATGACCTCGAAACTGCCCCCCAAAACTGGAAAAAGCAACCTTCCCAGTCACCTGCAGCCATGTGTAGCTGACAAGCAAGGGGAAGGAACACTGCCTGAGCTGGCTGTGTTTGGCGGTGCTTTTCACATTCACCAAGTCATGGCAGTCTCCCCGTACCCTGGGACAGAGCTGATACTCCACCTTCCCACTTTTTGCTCTACTTGAAAGGAGAGTGGTATTAGAATACAGGTCTATTCGGAGTGCCTGGGTGGTGCAGTCAGTTAAGCGTCCAACTCTTGGTTTTGGCTCAGGTGGTGATCTCAGGGTCGCTCTCCTTCCCTCTCCCTCTACCCTTCCTCCCACCCCCACCAACCCCCGCACTATCTCAAATAAGATCTTTTTTTTAATAAATAAATCTTAAAAAAAAAAACAAAACAGGTCTGCTCAAAACTGTTTACTCTACAACTCTATTTCTAAAGAAAATAAAAACTGGTAGATACTGCCATCTTGCTCTCTTCATCTGACGTGTGAACCACTTTGAGAATCTAACTGAAGTACACTTTCAAAGATATACAGAACACAGTATTTTCATACACATTTGGTGGATGTCAAGGACCTTATGAAGTTCATAGATCTTATGGGGTTCAACATATCATGTAAGTCCCCTGTAAACCCTCAACAGCCTGAGTCTCTCTCTAGAACCTTAGGAAACCAATGAACAGAACAGTAATCTTAGGAGCCTGACAGGGAAGTATGAGTCAGATGTTGGCAAACTACAGTCCAACGTGCCAAATCCAGCCTCTACCTATTCTTGTAAATAAAGTTTTATTGGAACACAGCCACGCTCATTCCTTTACTTATTGTCTACGGCTACTTCTGTGCCAATGGCAGAGTTTGATGTTGCAACAGAGACCATATGGCCCACAAAGCCTAAAATATTTACTATCCATCCCTTCAGAGAAAAAGTTTGCCAACTTCTGACCCAAACAATGAATGAAAGACCACACTATTTCAAAGGGAGGCTTGTAGTATAGAAAATGGACAAATACCCTGCCAGGAAAGCCATCATCTTGAACTTTTTAAGATTAGGGGAAGCAAAGAAAGAACATCTGCCAACTGAAATTACTGGTGAAATCACAAGCTGCTGAGGCACTGACAATTAGCAATGCTTATTCAACAAGCACCTAATATGCAGGATAACAAAATCTCTTCTTAGGGAAGATAAGTAAAGGATAATGATTAAATGCTACTGTCAATTGTCGGAACATAAGAATTAGTCAAAAAAGCCTGTCATCAAACACTGGTGGAAAAGGAGTTCAGGGACGGCCTGCGTAACAAGAGAAGAGTGTGGGAGGCAGGGCTTACCGGAAAACCCCTGAAGGAAAGGAGGGAAGCTAGAGTGACACGAGCAAGTGGTTCTGCAAGAGGGACACTTCACAGGTGACACACTGGGACAAGAGACACTACAATTCAAGGACTGGATTTGATAAAGGGAGAAGCTGAGAGTTTCAAAATAATCCATCCCTTTGGCCACGTCAGACTCACGTTATCCAGGTCCTTCCGCAGCGCAATCTTGCTGGTCACCAGCTCATGGGCTAAGTCATCATTTTCCTGTTCCAACCTCATGTTGGCTTCTTGTAGACGCCGGTTCTCCCGCTGAAGGGTAGAAAGAAACCAGTTACAGACATGAAAAAATCAGATGGCGATGACAATTTCTCAGGGTTAACCCTCAAAACTCATTTCTGAGTCCTATGGAAATCATGGGAGGAGTGGCTGGTCCTAAAATGCGAGCAAGCAACAATTTCTTCTTTTCTATCTCTGATGAGAAATACTTAACTGGTCCCAGTGACCTTGTCAAGCAGCTACTTCTGATTAACCGTGACAAAAGGCCACTGAAGTGTGACAATCTAGGCAGCTGGTTTAAAGCACAACAGATCTTATGTTCTCTTTGCAAATTCAAACTGAAACTTGAACCTAGAAACAGTGGATCTGAATTTAAATTTAAAAGAACTCAGCAAAGCCAGTTACAGGCATGATTATAGGAAATGAAAGCGCTTCCCATCGACCCAGGCCATAAGCAAACGAACCTCAAATCGCTCGATAGGGTCTTCTTGTTGGGCCTGCTGTTCCCTCATGGTGTGATACTCTTTCTCATATTTTTTCAACTTCTTCTGACTAATCTGTAGGACAAATCACAGCACAAATTAAAAAGCATCAGCAAGTGGTAGCCGTCTTGGGGCCTGTGCTGGCCTGGGCATCTTCAGCCACCATGGACGTGATGGAGCCCCTCCAGCCTGAGCTCTGAGTCCTGCTGTCTCTAATCATTCCCCCGCTTCCTCCACCATTTTATTTTGCACACACCAGCGCTGCTGCAAGATGCTTTCAGTCTGTGACCTCAGGATACCTCGACAAGATATGGTATTATCATCCTCATTTTATAGGCAACTTACTGGAGGCTTAAGGAGGTTATGTAATTTGACCAAGCTCACTCAGTTACGGACCGGCAGACCTGGGAGTGGAGCCCAGGCAGCTAAACTCCATGCAAAGTCCAAGCTGTACTCACCACACTACCCTACACTGACCACTTTCCCTCTCTACTAGCTCCTTCTGTGCTATCAAATAGACACAATTCTCTCTGCCCTTAAAAACACCATTCTACTGACCGTTCTACTTAGCTGCTCTTCTGCCCCATCCAACTACTGTCCTCTTGCTCTCAAGCTGCTTCTTGTCAGCCATGGCAAACCACAGGTGTATCCATTTCACTTCCGGTGCTTCATGGCCTCTTTAACCTCTCTAAATCAAGCTTCTGCTCCGACTACTCTACAGAAAGTACTCTCTTGAAAGTCACTACAAGTTTCTTTTTCACTCCATCCAGTGGGTCCGAACTCTCCCCAGCTAGACTTCAAAATTCCTGCCTTTCATTAACATGACCAAAGGACTCTTCTCCCCTCCAGGAAATCATCTCCCTTTATTCTCTCGTCTCTCCTTCTACCGAAATGCCGAAATGCCGCGCCTGCAGGCTAGCCTCTTTTTTCCTTCCATCTAAACATAACCAAAGGCATCCCTTCAAGATGCAACTCTTACTCTTTTGATTCCTTCCTCTAAACCACTAACCCATTCCCTTTGGTATTTTTTAAATTACACTTTTAAATACTTTGAAATATAAGAAATAGAGAAGTGCTAAAATCAGTATGTGCAACATAACGACCGATTATAAAGCCAACACTCATTCCCTCCCAAGACTTTAACATAATCAGCAGGGCACAGCTGGCTCACAAATCTGACTTCCAGCCCCCCAGCTCTGGGTAATTAGGAATCTCAGAGCTGTGCCAGTCTGACTTCCTTATTTTATAGGCCAAGAAATGGAGACCTCGAAAGGGGATGGGACAGCCAGCCCCAAGTGTGCAGCATCTCCAGTCTCTTGTTCCAGGATTCCCTTTCCATCTCACTGGAGCTGCCTGTTTCTTCCCACTGACTCTCTGGACACTGCCCTTGTCAGATGTTTACAGGTCTGCCTCAATCAGAGCTTATTCCTGGAGTCTGACTACTGCCTGTGGGCAGGCAGCCAGGAACATAACCCTATGCCCTGGCTGCCGTCTTTAGAGAGATGCCCATAAACACTTGGGGTGAGGCCACAAGCTGGACAGTGACATCCCTAAAGCCAGATCTTCTGCAGTTGAAGGACAATGCTGGGGTAAATGTTTGTGTACATAAGTGATTCACAAAGAAAGCACCTAAGTAAAACAGTGGTGTGATCAGTAAATTTATAAACAATCCTAACAGATCAATAGTAGAGGAACAGACAATAAATGAGGCCTGTGGGCAGCAAACACTCCCCCCCAGCGTTCTCTGCGCCCAGTCTGGATAACTGACAAGGGAGCACAGTGGTTAGGAGGCCCCCCTAGTGCCTGATTTAAAAAAAAAAAAAAAGAGTTGACACCAAATCCTACAAAACATTCTCATAAGTCTGCAAGATTCTTTAACTTCTCATTCTCATGCTGGAGTAAGGAAGAGCTAACATTTTTTTCCCCATAAACATACACTACAAAAAGCTCATTACAAAATAATTTCTTCTACATTTCCTTATCCCTTAAGATAAATGCCTTATTCTCCGAGCCAAAGGGTTGACTCTGCCTCAGCATTTTAACAGCATTATTATACACATTATTATACCTGAGAGATGCCAGACCCTTTACGCATGCTATCTCATTTTGGTTCTGACATTTTCATGATGAGATACAGGCACTTCTTCATGTACTTCCCACATTTTCCAAATTTTCTCCCTTGAGTACGATTTATTTTTATAATTAATTGAACAAAATAGGGGCGCCTGGGTGGCTCAGTTGGTTAAAGCGGCTGCCTTCAGTTGCTCAGTAGGGAGTCTGCTTCTCCCTCTCCCTCTGCCCCTCCCCCTGCTCATGTTCTCTCTTTTGCTTGTTTTCTCTCTCTCAATTAAAAAAATCTTTTAAAGAAGAAACAAAATAAATGCTTGTTTAAAAATAATTCTCATAATTATTCTAGACTTCTCTAAGACAGAGCTCTTCTTGCTCACTTCTCTCAATAGCACAGGTCCCCACCTGTGCTTCTGAGTCAGTCCTCAGGGGTCACCCCTTAGGACTAATACAAACAGACCTCCACCACCTTCCTCACTGGTCCAGAGTTCTGACTTCACCAGCTCTGGCTTGCTTTCCCATTTCTCCTCCTCATTTGTTCCTGGTCTCCCCCTCTCTTTACCCCCTTACCCCTTACCCCTCACCCCACCCCCACCACAGACAACAGATAAATAAAACCAACACAGCTTATAATGGGTTCACACCTGATCCTCACTTTTGGAGCATGGGCGGCTGTATACCAGAGCCAACTAGTCCAGGCTTCCTCTGAGGAATGGACCCCATGAAAAGGCAGATGCCTGATACCCAAATAGGGAACCAACAGGTACCAGCTGCAGAAGCCACAATTCCAGCCTCCTTATTAGGCTGCACCCCGGAGAAACCAGCACCTCTCAGCCTGTCTGTCCCATTATCAGTGCCTTCCCCAGGTCAGAACTCTCATTCATCATCGGCCCCTGCCCATGCACAAAGAGAGTGCCCACAAATGCTTGTTAAATTAATGAGAAAGGACCCCCTCTTCTCTGCATCAACCTATCTTCTGAACAGAAATGGCAACCACAGTGAACATACAGTGCAAGCCTGGTCCCCTGCCTGGACAACCCCACACTTGCTTCACTCCTATTCACCTTACAGATCTGAGCTCTAACGTCAGTTTAGTGTACCCTTCCCTGGCAACTTCTTCCCTCTATCAGGCCAGGTCTTCATTATATATTCTCATAACATCAAGTCAATTCCTTCAGGGCACCTGTCCAAGTTCACAATTATTTCTTTATGTGCTTACTTGATTGTCTGTCTTCCCACTGGGAAACAGGCCACATCTTGTTTTGCTTACCACATATCTCCAGTACCTAGCTCAATGCCTGGAACATAACTGGGACTCAATAATCAGATGCTGAACAAATCAAAGCCAGTGGCCTTCCTTTTAACCTAATAAGGATGCAGCAGGACATTTATCCAACAGTTGAGCAGTGTTCCTTGTGAGGCATTAGTGATACAAAGATGTATATAGAACACAATATGCAAGCTCCATAAAGGTAGGGACTTTTATTTACTATAAAATTCCTAATGCCTCGTAGACCGCAAGCATGAAAACGCTCAATGAATAGACAAAGTCCCCACTCTTAAAAGTCTAAGGTTCATTTGATCTCTTACTTATCCCAATAACATTTTAATTGAATTCAGGAAGCAGGGCGGCTATGGACTCAGCCCCAGAGTTCTGAAGCATACCCACTATTAGTGGACTCCTATAAGAAAGCTGGTAAAGCCACAGCTTCACACACACAGGTATTACTGCCCTCAAAGCAGCTTAGTTTTGAAATTTGTTCTGCTTAAATGTACTTTCAGGGGAAAAAAACTCTAATATAATTTCCTGGGATGAGACTATGTTTGTAATTTAGGTAAAACCAATTTTATGTCCCACTGCAATTAGTACATTGTTTCTTAACACTGTTAGAGTACTATTTTGAAAGTCTCCTAAAAGCCGTGGTTCCCATAAAAGCACTGTCCCTGTAAAAGAGCACAGAAGCCAGGGCGCCTGGGTGGCTCAGTCAGTTGAGCGTCTGTCTTCGGCTCAGGTCCTGATCCCAGGGTCCTGGGATCGAGCCCCGTGTCGGGCTTCCTGCTTCAGTGGGGAGTCTGCTTCTCCCTCTGCCTCTGCTCCTCCCCCTGCCTTGTGCACCTGCACACTCTTGCACTGTCTCAAATAAATAAAATCTTAAAAGAAAAACAAAAAGAGCACAGAAGCCAACTCTGCCTCAACCCTACACCAGAGTAAAGCATTCTGCACACCATTTCAGAGGACTCATGAGCTCCCAGAGGCCACCCATAGTCCCAAGTTAAGAAACCCTGAATCAGAGAGAAGGTGGAGACTTGGACCATGCCAGTTTGATATTTTGGTAGAAGTATGTATTTAATCCCACCTCTTTCTCCGTCACTTGTCATTTATCTGTCACAGGAATTGGATAATGCTCTCTCTTAAAACATGTGCTACCTGCCCCAGGAGAGCTGGTACCTGATCTGATAAAGTGAGAGTGCCCACTGACATGGGTTGGGGGGAAGTGGGACAGTCTGTCATGGAGAGCTTGGGCTTTGTAGGTGGACAAACCCAGGCCTGAGCTCTGGTTCTGCCACTGACTCATTCCGTCACTGAGGGTGAGCTGCCTTACCTCAGCCTCAGGTTCTTCGTCTAAGAAAATTCCAACAGTCCTATGAGGACTACTGTTAGGAGGATCACATGATATAAAACATATCAAGAGCTCAGAAGAGAGCCTAGTACATGAGGTCTTTTTAATTAAAAGGGTAGTTATTATGTGTTATTATTAACATCTACATTCTTGTCCTGACTCAGAGACAGAGTTGCCTTCTGAACATGTGCTGCAAGTAATGAGCCATTTAAATAAGTCTATTTAACACAGGAGAGCAGGAAATAGGCTGTGGATAGGAAATGGGAGCTGATTTCCAAGCCTGGCTTAAGAACCTGTTGCAAGTGGGAATCCCCACTGGGCTAGAGTCACAGGTAGTCCAGGAAAGGCGGGAGGTTGAATGTTATTAGTAGCTCTACATGGCAGGGGTGAAGTATACTGTGCAGGTGAGTGGGTGGGTATGAAGATGTCTGGTACACTGAGGAAATCTTGAACCCAAAGTCCTCACTGCTAAATAAAGAAATCTGACACAAATCCATCTTCCTTTTCTAGAATGCTTATGGCAGGGACTTCACTTTTTAGTTACTGATCTAAAAACCTGAGAGTTACATTGGACTTTCAAGATAACAAGATACCTCTACACCTACTATTTTATTTAATCCCCCAAACAACTGAGATCACCTCATTTTATTGATGGGGAATTGAGACCTAGATAGGTAAAGTGACATGTCGAAAGCCAAGGACCCAGTCCATTAGGTGGCAAGAGCAGCACAAGAACACAAATCTGGGATAATTGTTTCTCATCCATCCCTGTAGTATTTTCAACACTGAGCACAGTTCTTGGCACGTAAGAAAATCTACAAATGTTTGTTGCTGTGAATGGACTTAAGGAAAGTAGATGTCTGGGCAGAGGAGGTCAAACACGGTAGGCCAAATGAGCATGGATGATGATGATAATAATGGTCATCAATAGAACATCGGCTATTTTAAAGGCATCATCTGACTTCTCTCTCTACAACCCTGCCTTGTTAACCTACCTTGGGTCATGAGCAGAGGCAGAGCCAGGATGAGAGCCAAGGTCTGTGGGACTCCAAGGCCTGCACTCATAACCACTTGAAACAAATCAACATCCTATTTAATTTCTGAGCCCTTTTATTTAATTTGTACAAAGAGTTCAGGCTCAAACTCCCTCAAAGATCACTAAATAGAATTAGGCATTCTGGTTCTACCATCTGAGTATTTTTCGAAAATGCAAGTAGCAAATTAGTAGCAGAGAACCCAAACACAGATAAGAACCAAGAGAGACCAGCTTATTAAAATAAAATAAGAAGGTAGTGGGCACTGCTACCCTTGTGACAAGCAGCAAAATTTACAGTTCACTGCAGAGAAAATGAGCTCTCACTCCGAAGTTTCCTCATGAAATTCAATCTAAAAGGTAGAAAATAAGCACAGAGGTAAAACTAGAGCCTGGTCTAGTCATAAGGAAAACTGAACTTAGCTAAACTTAGCTACAACTGAGCTAAACTGACAGAGACTGAGCTTACCTGCCATTACAAGACAAACATCACCAAAAATACAAGGAGCCCCTGTCCCATTGATTCAATCCCTCCTTTCTAGGATGGCACACTGATGGTAAGCACTGACTTTAGGAGTCTGAAATTCCTGGGATCTAACCCTAGCTCCATCACTTCCTAACTTTACACCTTTTGAGAGTTTTCTTCAATTCTCTAAGCTTCAGTATACGCATCTGTAAAATGACCTCATATGATCACTGTAAGGATTGAGTCACTATGTGCAGACACTAAGCAAGATTCTGTGAACACATTAAGAAGCAACACTGCAATCACAGAACTTAAAATCCTAACATACACTAATATACAAATGATCTGAGCAGAGAATGAAGTTCAAACTAATACTACTTTTAGCTCCTGAATAAAAATATCCCCCATAGGCAAATATTCCCAAATGCCAGGGTTTTCTGTTTCTCCAAATAGCAAATGGTTAGGATTACATTAGTTTGGAGAAACTGCTATTTGGTTTCTGTAATATCTTTTTCTATAGGTAGTTTGAAGTCTTGCACATTCACTTTAAGTCTGAAAATAACACATCCCAAAGAAGCAATCAATGGTTCAGAAGATCCATTTCACCTCAGATAGGATTCCAGAGTGAAACGGTCAAGTTTTCACTCAGGTTTGTTCTAAGAAACCCACCGGCCATCTCTGTTATGGCTCCTACTTCTTCTGAACTAGCCTTACATATCTGATTTGCTCTCAAACATCTCAAAAAACCAGCTGCTCTCATATTTCTTGAATCAAAAAAATTTAAGACCTATGAATTAATTTTTTCCCCATTTTCTCCCTTTAAACACAATGCATAGCCCAGTTATGAGTATGAAAGAGTTATGGAGCTCCTAGGACCATTGATGATCTCCTGGAACAATCTATTTAAAGTGAAATTCCTGGGGCGCCTGGCTGGTTCAGTTGGCAGAGCATGGGACTTTTGATCGTGGGGTTGTGGATTTGAGCCCCACATTGGCTGTAGAGATTACTTAAAAAGAAAATCTTTTAAAAAAAAAGTGAAATTCCTTTTAGATCTTCTATCAGAAGTGGAAATGATCTTTCTATCTCAAGACAATGACCCATAAAGGAAGAGCAACTCAATGGACGGCTCAATGAATTCTGATGTATGCTGTTAAATTTGAGATTAAGAGCAGAGGATCTAAGACTCTTTAAAAAGTAAACAAAATATTTCAGTTCCATAATAAAAGTAAGGAGCAAGAGCGAGAAGGGGAGAAGTAAAAGGACTGAAGAGAGAGAAATTAAGAAAGAGGCAAATAAAGATTGACAGAGAAAGATTTATAGAGAAAAGGAAGACACAGGCAGAGATGGGAATACAGACCTTTTTGAGCAACATCCCCATCTGGTGGCCATTTCAGATATTGCCACACCTGACTTAATTCCTACTGCAATTGGGCAGTTAAGAGGCCACACAATGGCGTGGAAGGCTTTGGGAATGTGGAGTCAGAAGGCCTGAGTTCCACAAGGGCCCCCATCGCTGCCCAGCGAGGTCCAGTGGGTAAGTCACTTGACTTCTATAAGCCTCAGCTGCCACACTTGACTTGCCCTGCATACCTCACAGGGTACTGAAGGGAAGAAAGGAGATATCCATAAAAACTACACAAATACCGGAAATTACAACATCAAAACTGTTAAAACACAACAGCAACAAAAGTAGGTAACTGTTTCCTCAACTGGCATGTGAGGCAAAGTATTCCTAATTCCCACCCTAGTCAGGAAGTACAACTGAGAAAACCAAGCCACAATATTTAAGAAATTAAAAAATAATGGAACGGGATTTCATTGAGTTACAAAGCCAATGTTTCCTTTCTAAGTTCTACACCAGAAAGTTCAAAAGCTAGTTTCCAAGCCATTCATAAAGCAAGAATCCCCTTTTCCATGTCTAGAGGGGGCTCCAAACCCACAGATGATCATTTGTCCTTTCCTGCCAACGGAGGCCCTCCCACATGATGCAGTCCACATAATGCAGGGCTCATGACTGAGCCTGCTGATGAGTTTCCTTATTTTTGGGCTAGCAAATTATCACTGTGCCTGAGGTTCTTTGCCAATAATTGGCTCAACTACTGCCTATGTTTCTCTTAATAATTTTTGGCATTAATATACCTACCAGAGTACAAGTAACCATCCCTAACTACACTACATCCCACCTTTTAGCAGAACAATTTCATTCTCATGTCCTGTTCAATATGCAGGCTTTTCACACCGTGAATCAATTTTAAGAAAAATTACTAACTTTCTCACCCGAAACCATATGCAAGTAGGGGGAATCATCCAAAGTGTACCCCAGTCATGCAGAGTTCTCCAGGGTCAGAAGGAATTATGTATCTAAGCACAAAATATGTGTGCTGTGCAGCCTTGTCTACCTTAACTCCTTGAAAGCACAGGCATAAAAAAAAAAAGATATTAGACACCTCCAACCTGGACTATGGAAATAAAGGATCCATATATTATTAAAGTGTTTCAAGCTCCTGAAAACCCAAAAGGTAAAACCTTCAGCTGGAAGCTATTTTAAGCCTTCCCCAAAGCCACATTAACTCTCCAACTCTTCATAAGACAACACTTGGTAGAAACTCAGCAGCATATTCATTTAATTCACTCATTCAACTAATTTTTATATGTCGTCCTGTTCTTATGCTGGGGATCTGGCAATAAATGAGATCAAGTTTTCTCTGCTGCACGCTTAGTTTGGGGAGGGGGCAGGCAGACAGTAATCAAATAAACATATAAGATAATGTTAAGTAACAATAAGTGATAGGAGGAAAGTAAGACAGGATAAAGAGATCAGGGTGTAAAGTGTTGAGGGAGCTACTATGGTAATTAGAGAAGTCCTCTCTGATGGCATGATATCTGAGCTTAAGACTCAATGAGGTGACTGTGACACCACGTGGACACCGAGAAGAACATGATGGGTGGAGAGACCAGCCAGTGAAGAGGCCTGAGGAGTGAACATGCTCAGCATGTTTGAGAACAGCAAGAAGGCCCGGTTGTCTGAAGTGGAAGGTGTAAGGGGGAAAAGGAGGAGGAGGTGAAATCAGAGAGATGGTCAGAGGTCAGACGGCATGGCACCTTGTAGGCCTAGGCAAAAACTCTTGAGTTTCATTCTGAGATAAGAAGCCATTAGAGTTTTAAGTAAGGGACAGATGGGATTAAAAAAGAAAACCATTGGGGCACCTGGGTGACAGTCCGTTGAGCATCTGACTCTTGGTTTCAGCTTAGGTCATGATCTCAGGGTCCTGGGATCAAGCCCAGCACGGTCACTGGGCTCCATGCTCAGTGGGGAGTCTGCTTCTCTCCCTCTGCCTCTCCCCACCGCTCTCTCTCAAGTGAATAAATCTTAAAAAAAAAAAAAAAAAGAAAAAAGAGAAAGAAAACCACTGTGGAAATGGGAAGACATGGAGTCCACTGGAACACTCCAGAAGACAAGTGACAGTGATGGTTACACTAGGGTGTTAGTGAGAAGGGGCAAAAGCAATCAGATTCAGGGTGTACTGTGAAAACAGGGCTGGGATGGAGGACCAAGATGTGGTGTGAGAGAGAAAGAGGTATGGAGAATAAGTAAAGGGTTTTGGCCTGAGCGGCCAAGTTCCAGGAACTTAAAATGGGACACTGAAAAAGGAGATTTTGGAAGGGAAGAAATCAGCAACTAAGAGGCCTCCTCTTGTGTGAACCAGGCTGAAGTGGAAAGAATGACTCAGAGAACCGCAGAGTTCACCTGGTTCTGTGCTCTGTGCACAAACCCACCATCTGAAAATGTTTCTAAAAAGTGTGGATTTGATATCTGCTTGAAAAACCAGGGGGCACCTGCATGGCTCAGTTGGTTAAGCATTGGCTTTTGGCTCAGGTCATGATCCCAGGGTCCTGGGATCAAGTTCCACGCTGGGCTCCCCGCTTGGTGGGGAGCCTGCCTCTCCCTCTCCCACTCCCCCTGCTTGTGCTCTTTCTCAAATAAATAAAATCTTTAAAAAAAAAAAGAAAGAAAAAAGAAAAACCAGAGAGGGAATAACCACAGTAAGAGCCATCATTTCTTGAATGCTTACTAATTACCAGGCATTATAGTAAGCACTGTACACAGTGTAGTTAATTCTCACACATGACAGCACTTAACCACAGTACCTGGCACATGGGAAAATATCATTAAATCTTATCCAGAGTACTTGTGAAGTATGTAACATTTTAAGCTGAACAATAACTTTAATAATTATTTCACTAACTAGAGGCTCTATTTCTTTTTCAAATCCTTGGTTCAATTTACATTAGGATTTCTATTGTTTCTCAAGCTTAATAGGTAGGTAGTTTTAGTACTTCCTTCCCCCTTTCACAAAGAGGGCAGGCATTCCAAGGTCCTAACTTTATGCAGAGATACCAGGTTCAGCTACCTCCTGAGGGCCCATTTTCATATTATATGGCTTCGTGAGCATTAAAACTCTCATACCTACACCTATAGTTCCTACCATATTCCCCTGGGATGTTGTTTTACCACTTCATACACACTAGCTTTGAGCTACTGTGATTTAGGTACCTGGGATTTCTCTTTTTTCTTTCAAGTTCATCCAGATATTTGCTACCTCCAAGTGTTTAAAGAAGGGCAGCCTGAGTTAGCTTAGTCTGACATATAACCAGAACCGGAGGTCCACTATTATTTTACATATGAGGAAACTGTGCCTTAAATGGGTAAAGTAATTCTGAATTCAGATCTCTCTGATTCCAAGTCCATGCTCTGGTTAGCAGATACCGAAGTTTCTCCCACTCACATTACAAAGTGAATACAAGGAGATGCTACCTTTTTTTTACCTTAAAAAATTATACAAGTCATAAATACCATTGAAAGTGATAAAAATGAGTTTCCTTCATTAATTATTAGTTTCATTTGACGGAATTTCTGACCAAAACCACAAGTATGGAAAATTAAACAACATAGTGGAAATCGTGAAACCTGAGTCCTGCCACTGCTTAGCTGTATGACGCTAGGAGCTACAGCCTCTTTTTTTTTCCTGGGTCTTCAAAATGAGAAGAATACCTTCCCTAGAGTCCAAAGGCTGGGATTTGAACAATGAGATTTAATGCATAGGGCATATAATATGTAAGAAAATATCTGGAAAAATATTATACAATACAAACATCATTATTATTAATGTATTGCAAATGTTCATAGTTTGATCAGGAATGATGAGACATGAACTAAACAAAAGAATCTAAATTAATGCAAATATTATTTTACCTTCATGCTGCAAGCTAATTCCATTAGTTTTTTTGCATTTTCTTCTGAGCGGTATCTCTTAGGAAGCTGAACCCTGAAGAACTTCAAGGCACCTTCAAAGTCTGTCAACAGCAAGTCATCCTTAGAAGTCTTGAAGAAAGAAAGAAAACACAACCATGTATAGGAAAAGTTCTTTGCTATGAAGATGCTTCCAAGAAGCATTTTAAAACACCAGCACCTTTACAATCCCCAGAAGATGCTTCTTAGCCAGTGCCTGAGTCACTGTCAAGGCCACGACTACCGCACGGTGGCTGCTTAGAAGGAGATCAAGACCAACATACTTCGAGTGCTGGACTGGGGATGTCACTCAATTTACAAATAAATGTGTACCTTTAATAATCCAAGGGCGACATTAAAAATCACACTTATTCCCTAAAAGAGAAAACACAAAAAGAAGATTTTCAGTGATTGTATCTGGACTAGTCAGCTGTCTGTCCCCAGAATGCCCCACAATTTTAAAGAAAGTATAAAAACTAAGAAATGGAATATCTTGAAAATATCTTGGAAAATAATAATTACAGATCTGCTACTGAAAAACAGCTTAAAATAGACCCAGTCTCCCATTCTTCCGGACTTTTTTAGCCCTAGTCTCACAATCAACAAGAAAGAACACTTTTCCAAAGTATTCTATGCTTCCCAACCAAAGCATCTGACCCATAAAATTGTGATCTTTCAGGAAATAACCGCAGGTGGCCTTTTCCTTTATCTTGTGCTACCCCACTCCAAATATAGCAGCAGTCACTCTGTCTGTGAACCCTCTATCCCAGAACAGAACCTGCTCAGGGCTCCCTCAAATCTGCCTTTCTTCAGCTAACCATTCTGAGAGTGCTAGGGGCAAAGGAAAGATAAGGGGAGGCATGAAGACCTGCTAAATTCTTTAAGTTCCTGGACACTGGTTTCTATAACTAATACTCTCCCCCAAGGGTTTTCTGAGCTAATTAGTTGAAAAGTTCATTTAAGTTACTTAGCATGACCAGGCCGGTGGTAACTACTTAAAACAAATGGTTGTTTATAATGCTGAGAAACTATAAAACTTAAAGGTCTGAGACTAGGAATTGGTTACATAAACTATGATATCCCCAAAGAATGAGATACTTGGCAGCAGGTAAGAATAATAGTGTATTTGGTATCAGTGTTTCTGACAGTGTTTTAAGCTGGGTAGAAGGTACAAATGCTTTAACGGATTTTTGTACGCCTTGAAAATGGCATAATTAAACATGAAGAAGGATGGTATAGATGTGTGTCTATAAGTGTTCAAATATATGAAATGAAAAGAGGTTATCGAACAGCATAGGCAGAATCATTTTAAAATGCATACTTACAGAGCCATAATTACATCATTACATAATATTCCATATGAAAAGAGTTATTCTGTATAGAAGTTAACACATGTACGTAAATAAACACAATAAAAGGCTGAAAGAATATACACCAAAATGTTAAGAGTTACTCTCTAGAGAGTGAGATTAAAGTATTTTGAAATCCTTTTGCTTGTGTTTTCCGGTTTCTATAATAAATACGTATTATTTTTGAAATTATTTTTTTCTTAAACACATACACCCCAAAACTATGCCGCGGCAAAGACTGTTATGTATTCTGATATCTTATTTTTGTTTTAGTAACAGACCCTCCAATTGTTAGCAAATTCCCACCCAGCTTTTAAAAAACTCTCCTTTGTGGCTAGATGTGGTCAGGCCAATAAGAGATAAGTGAAAATTTGGGTAGAACCTCCAGGAAGTCTCTTTTAAAGAGGGGACACATCCTCCCCTGTCCCCTGGCCCTCTAGGGAAGGCAGGTAACTGCCAACGTTCTGGCTTCTTTCACATGAGAGAGAAATGAACCTCTACTTTATTTAGTCATTATTTTGGGTTTCTTCAATAAATGCAGCCAGACCTAACAGTAATACAAATGTGTAAATAGTAGTTTGTTTGATTGTTTTTTTAGCAGAGAACACCTTTAACAAAACTTGATTGTTAGTTTTAGCCCAAGGAAGAGTTACTTAAATCTGGATTTTTGAGCACAAAAATAAAATTAACTAAGAAGAAATTCTATTTTAATGGAGCTGACACAGGAAGATAATGAAAACAAAAGCCAAAAGCCAAAGTGCTGTGGCCTCTGATACATACCTCACATAAAAGCAGGTCAATGATATGGAAGACCATGTAGAGAGGGAATTTTGCAGTGAAAAGTGTAAGAAACCACTGGGAGGCATACATGTGCGCTTCAAGGCTTATATCCAGGAAGTGGTTGTACAGGTCAGGGATGTATTCCTGAAATAGCAAACTAATTAGTTTTGGGCACATACGCAGATGTTCAACCCCCACTTGGAAGGCTCATAAATCTGCCAGGAATAGGCCAAAAAAGTCACATATTTGTGCTTTCCTACAAATCTCCAATGTGCTCAGAACAACACTTATTATCTGACACTTGGCTCCCCTTTCCAGCCCACAAACTAGCTCAGAAGAGGAATCCCCAAGATGGTGACAAATATTTGGAATGATAGTTTTTCTTTCCAAGTTATGAAATGTTTGGAAAAGTTTGTTTCACTTTTATTATGATATTCCTAACCAGTTAGCTTCAGAGCCTTGGCAGATATTTCTTGACTTAGTTTGCTGTGTTAAAGGCCCCTACAAAGTCATCTGATCTTTTGGGTGAAAACCTAGCTCACACCCATCAGGTTCACACCTTATTAATCTTGGCATCGTCATCACATAGTGAGAAATGAAAAACATCAAACCAGTCCTTAACCCTGGATGGCTAAAGCAATCACCACTGCTCCTTAGCACCAGTTCATCAACCTGGTTCTCCCAAGTCCTGCACTCTTAGTGGCAAATGCAAGCTGGTTTCTCTTTTTACCTGCATGAGGCGCTCCAACTGGTAAAATTTGCAATGTAAATCTTCAAAGTTTTGCTTGAAAAGTTCCCTGAGACCATAGTCAAACATGATCTTGACTAGAACACTGAATGCCTGTTCTTCAGGCATCTGTAAAGATAGAGAAAGGGGTGGGGATCACAAAACATACAAGTTTTCTATGTTAAATTCATCCTTCCACTCCTATCTAAAAACTAGGAAATTTCAGTGATATGTAGTAACTCAGGTAGTTGTGTTTTACGACATTTGTTCACTCAACCAAGGGATATTAATGATGCCTATTCTTTGTCAATACTGTTGCTATCCTCGAGAAGCTTCCCATACAATCAATCAGTACACAGTAAGTATGAATTAGGTAGAATTCATATTCACAACTACCTATGAATTAGGTAGAAAGATCAGTGGGGATACAAGAACAAGAAAGCCTCAGTCTGCCTGAGGGAGCCAAGAATAGGCTTTGTAGGACCATATCTGAACTGAGAAGCAATAGGCTGATACATAAGTATAGGTTTCATCTTTCTCAAATCATGACACCTTTATTTTTTTTTTTAAGATTTTATTTATTTATTTGAGAGAGAGAGAATGAGAGATAGAAAGCACGAGAGGGAAGAGGGTCAGAGGGAGAAGCAGACTCCCCGCTGAGCAGGAAGCCCGATGTGGGGACTCGATCCCGGGATTCCAGGATCATGACCTGAGCCGAAGGCAGTCGCTTAACCAACTGAGCCACCCAGGCGCCCCATGACACCTTTATTAAATCATTTTACCTCCTTAGCTATTTTCTTCTTCCTCGTTGTTACAAACACGGCCAGTTACAGCAGAACCTTAAATATTCTAAGGTTTAACAGTAATGTTCAAAGTACTTTGTAATGTTTATGGTAATACTTAAAATACTACAAAACCCTCACTTCATTTCTATTTACAGATGTTACCCATTTATAATAATACCTACATCTTTCACAGCTTTGTGGAAAAAATATTTCCCTGAGAACCTGGCAAAATGTCTAGTTTTCAAAATAGAAAAAAGTACTGGAAATGTTATTTAAGGCTTGGTATGACTGTAGCAAACCTTCAAAATGTCAAGAAGGTGGGCGGGCTTCTGTGGAACAGGGGATGAGGTGGGCTGAACATAGATATCACTGAGAATAAAGCAGAGCTAAAGAACAAATCAGATTAAGTAATAAAGGAGAAAAGCACAGCAAATTATTATTGGACAAGTAAGGGCATTTGGAGTAAAGGACCAGATCTCAGAGGTCTCTATCATGGAAGGCAATTTCATAATTTCTTCCACATGCTGTGGGACACTTGGTCTGCCCCTGAGAAGCATTTCTGATGTCAGGTAGCACAACTGCTTTTCCTCTGAAACAAGCATTTATCTTAACACAACGGCAAGCAGCGCAGAGTTCAAACCAAGACACTGGATTTATCTGGGAAACCTATTTTATTTATTTTTTTTCCAAAGATTTTATTTATTTATTTGACAGAGAGAGAGAGCAAGAGAGAGTGCACAAGCAGGGGGAGCGGCAGGCAGGGGCAGAAGGAGAAGCAGGCTCCTGCCAAGCAGGGAGCCAGATGTGGGATTCGATCCCAGGACCCTGGGATCATGACCTGAGCTGAAGGCAACCGCTTAACCGACTGAGCCACCCAGGCGTCCTGGGAAACCCATTTTAAAGGGGATGTGATACTTAAATGGGGACAAATGTTCTTGGACTGAAGTTGAGAACAAAGACAAACCACACAAGCTTGAGAGACTCTGAGATATAAAGTCTTATTAAAACAAAATTTTAAAACTTGACCTTTTGATGGATGTTAATTAGCTTGACTGTGGATCATTTCACAATGTATAGCATATCAACTCATCAAATTATACACCATACACACAAACACACACACACATTTTTATTTGTCAATTATATCTCAATAAAGCTGGGGAAAAAACTTGACCCTTTTATTAATGTCATAGCTTTATCATATTTTTACATGGTTACTAATATCAATAAGCTAGGTTCTCACAGAAAGAAGATACAAAGTGGTTTTGGTTTTACTTGTATTACAACCTACACAAAACGGCTTAAAACTCTTCAAAAGCTTCCCCTTGTTTAGGGAAACAAAATCCGAACTCCTTGAGCTGGCCTCTCCAGCTCCCTTCCCATCCCCCATCACAGGTAATGCTCCAGTCACATTGCCCAGCTTCCAGTTCCTTTCATAGGCCAAGTCTTGCCCATTTCAGTGCTTCTATAAGGTTGTACTATTCTCTCTGGTGGGAGTGCTCTACTCTCCACTCTTTCTTTTAAAATAGTTTTCTTATTTTCATAATAATGTTAGCTTAAAAAAGTTAAATGATACAGATAAGTACAAAAGAAAATGGATACCTCTTATTTTTCAGCATTCACCTTAAAGGTTACCTCCCCAGAGAAGCCTGTGATATAAATAAGGCTCCTTTGTTATAATCTTGCATCAAACTTTTTACTATACCTTCATGTCGCCACTGAGGTAATAAAGACATACTTCTGTGACTTTCTGCTTATAGCTAGTCAGCTTCACTAGCTCTGTATCCACGAAGATTGGGACCATGTCTACTTTATTCACTCCTGATCTCTCGCATCTACTGTGCCAAAGATGGAGGTGCCCACAAACTCTCTGCTAAATCACCTTTGTGGTGTTTTCACCCAGCATTTTAATTTTAATCATGAGGAAATGATAAGACAAATCAAGAATGTGGAATACTTTACAAGACAATTTGCTTGAATTTTCCAAGACTGTCAATGGCATAAAGCACAAGAAAAGCAGGGGAGGGGAGTAGTTTAGATTAAAAAAGTAAAGAAAAATGACACTAAATGCATTGTTTGAATCTTCACTCATCTTGGTTAGGGGGGAAAAAAAAGCTATAAAGGACTTTATTGTGTAAACAATTGGGGAAAATCAAATGCGGACTCTGTGTAAGACATTACTGAATCAGTGTGGAATTTCTTGGATGTGACCGCAGTATTATGGTTATGTCCTTAGGAGATACATGCTCAAGTATATAGGAGTAAAGTACCCTGATATTTGCTACTGATTTTCCAAAAATAATTTCAAAAAATGTTTTTTAGTAAAAAATAAAATTTGTGTAAAAAAAGAGGAAAAGAGATGCAGACAGAGAAAGTGTGGTAAAATATTAATTGGTAAAATAGAAGAAGAGTTTATGGGTATTCCACCTTAATGATTTTTCAGTTCAGCTGTGGATTTAAAAGAATATCAGTAAGTCAGAGGGTAAAGGTCTTTGCTGAATAAATAAATGAATAAAATGGCACTAAAAGAAAGCCAGCTTCTCTGCTTCCTTCCCACCACTAATACACAGATCCCCAAACAAATACTAATGACAGTGGCTACTTTATAGAATATAAAATGTCCCTAAGGGTTCAATCAGCCAAGACTATCCAATCATTCTAGCAATAAAAATGAACTCCACTCCTGTACTAGTGTTCAACACTGTCATTTATTCTTACCGTGTTTCTCTTCCATGAGAATGTCAAATTACGGAAAAGGTTTCCAGATACAGGAGTAAAACTCATGCACTAGAGTCTGGCCAAAGGCCATATAAAACCATGCTCAAGTCTAAGGCTAGTATAAGCTGAGGCAGGTCATGTGTAAGTCAAAACAGAGACCTAATACTCACATGGAGAAGCAGAACAGCAGCGAGAAATGACTGGCCCTGGCAATAGCCAATCTCTTCATCATACACAGAATATGCCTGAAAAAAGAAAAACACAGGAGGTATAAATAAATAAATATAGTCACTCATGGGCCATACCTGCCTATAGGACCTTGAACATAGGAACCTGGAAGACACCCATACTCCACTATGGCATTTTGATGGTCAGTGAATGATGCAAATATTTCTGATTTTTTTTTTTTAATTTTTAAAAAAGATTTTTTTTTTTTTAATTTGAGAGAGAGAGAGCACAAGTAGGGGAGGGAGAGGGAGAAGCAGGCTCCCCACTAAGCAGGGAGCCTAATGCAGGGCTCCATCCCAGGACCCTGGGATCATGACCTGAGCTGAAGGCAGATGCTTAACTGACTGAGCCACCCAGGCGCCCCTCTTCAATTTTTTCTCTACAATAAACACAGCTGTCGCCACACCACTTCGCAGGAGTAGAAAAAGTTAAGCAAAAACCACTTCAGCACTAAAAAAAGGTTGCCATGACTCTGTCTTGGCCCTTGCTTTCTCCTGTTCCGTCTGAAAAATGTGCTCTTCCTTCAGGTTCCAAACACTCCATTCCCCCAGGGTGCCCTCTCTTCTCTGTACTCTGACGCACTTGCTACACAAGTATAGTTATTACAGCACTCACCACACTGCATTTTAAATGTCCATCCTCTCTACTGGACTGTGAGCTTCTTAGGGGCTTGGGTGATGCCCTATCCAACCTAGCCAGCAACTCACACCTTCAATCTAGCCAGTCACACAGCAGGCTCTCACTAAACACTGTTAACGTTACTCATTTTTCTTTCTGGGAAAATATCTTTTGGCAAAGACACCAAAATACAATTTTTTCCACAATGCCAGTAATAACTTTTCTGATAAGAGGGATTACTCTGAAACCATTTGTGGGTTCCTTTGGAATTCTTATTTTGTATTTTTCTTGGCAGCAGATGATTATTGCCCATCTCTTCTGAACATTATCTTTAACAGAATACTGACATCTAACATTCCTTGTGGTTTACTCTTTTTGGTTCTTTAGTTGTTTTCCAGTCTTGTTTTTATGATTAGTATTTCCAGTTCTCATGTAAGTTGTGGTGGAAAGGGAAATTCCTACAGGTTCAAGATGTTATTCCCTGTTTAACAAGTTTATTTCTGATGAAATTCCCTTTATTCTCCACTTATTTTTTGTGCCATGCTTCCTCTGCATCCCAAGAAAGCAATTTAGAATGAGTATGTTCAGAATAAAGATCATTTAGCAAAATGTGATGCCAATGCTTTTTAGATGACAATTAAGTTAACATATACATGGATTTTATCATCAACATTTGGCGAAACACTATAGCTTTTAATACACACACACACACACACACACACATAAAATAATCATGCTTTCAAAAATGAGGGTAGAATTTAACATAATCTCATTAAATCCCCCATTTCATCGAAGCTTATCTAATGAGAGGGCACAAAGAAAACACATATACTTTTCCAAAGACAAGATGTGCAGAGGGTTTTTGAAACAATCTGTTTATATAATACAATAAGGCATCACTCTGCACCTGTCAAATTAGTAAACACTAAGAAGTGTTAATAATGTTCTTAAGACTGTTATAAACAGGGGCGCCTAGGTGGCTCAGTCAGTTAAGCGTCTGCCTTCGGCTCCAGTCCTGGTCCTGGGGTCCTGGGATCGAGCCCCACATGGGCTCCTGGGATCGAGCCCCACATGGGCTCCCTGCTCAGCGGGGAGCCTGCTTCTCCCTCTCCCTCTGATGCTCCCCCTGCTTTTGCTCTCTCCCTTTCAAATAAATAAAATCTTAAGAAAAAACTGTGTTAAAAACAGTAGTAATATATGCCAGTAGAGCTCTGTGGAAAGCAGTTTGACAATGTCTGTGAAGTTATCAATTAATAGTTGATTGGTCAAGAAGGAACAGAGCTTTCAGAGTTAGTCAGAGCTGGGCTGATATCCCACAACTGCTAATGTCTCTCTCTGGATCTTAGGCCCATTACTTATATTTCTTATCTGTAAGATGCAAATAATCAGAGTATTTATATGACAGACGACGTATCATTCTCAGCTCTCTCACTGTAAATTGCTCAGCACAGGACTTAATTATGTACCACGATGAAATGTACTGAATTTCTACAGGTAGAAAACTGAGGGGAGCTTATTTTTCAGGCTCATGGAAAAGCTTGAAGGAATACATACAGATGTGAAAGAATATGACACATTTGAGACATGTTTAGGATATAAAATTCATGGGAGCTGTAATGAAATATGGGGAATAAAAGGCATTTCATTAATTCATTAACATTTAATGAGCACCAACTATAGGCCAAGCACTGTGCCGAGTGGTACAGATACTAAAACACAGAAGTGATTTCTGCCCTTGAGAACTTCACAGTTTAGTTGGGAAGTCTGATGTGTAAATCAACCAGAGTACAGTGAGAAGTTCAATGTAGTTGAAGCATAAGATATTTAGGAATTAAACCAGGATACATTGCAAAATGCCTTTAATGCTAAGCTAAGGAATCTGGGACCAGGAAATGAACTAAGAAATTTTGATTTCATTCTGTGGGTTAGGAGGAAGCACCAAAGACTTTTGTGGAGGCCCTGCAAAAGATCCAATTCTGGGGTCATCGTGGGGAAAATAATAAATTGCTAGAACCCAAAGGGAGGGAGACTAATGCAAGGCAGCTTTTGTAAATGTGCTAGCACTTATGACAGAGGTCTGTAGCAGGCAGTGATTAGAAAGGGAAGTATGGCTATAAGAGACATCAATCCTATCAAATTCAATGTGGCTAAAGGAAGGAACTGAAAACTAACAGAGAAATGACTCTATCTTCAGCAAGACAATGGCATGGAGGGAAAAAGGAAGACTGTTTCTAATTAAAAGAGCCATAACAACTAAACATATTATGGATACTGCTGGATCCTAATTCCAACCAAATGTATAAAGACATATAGGGAAATCTGAATATGGAGTTTACTGGATGGCACTGATGGATAATGATGGATACTACCGATGAATAATGATCTAATTTTTTAGAGATGAATAGTGAAGAATTTAGATTCATGATATCTGAGATTTGCTTTGAAGTACTTTTTTTGTTTTTGAGAGAGAACAAGCGAGTGAGCCTGGGAGTGTGAGTGGCGGAGGGACAGAGAGAGAGAATCCTCAAGCAGTCTCCCTGCTGAACGTGGAGCCCGCCACGGGTCTGGATCTCATGACCCATGAGATCATGACCTGAGCCACAACCAAAAGTAAGACACTAAACCGACTGAGCCACCAGGTGCCCCACGTCAGGAAAATTTTTAAAAGGAATAGAGAAAACAACTGTGGCAATATGTTCATAAATATTAAATCTGGTGGGGGATATATACGAATTCATTATTCTATTAAACTTTTGTTATCTTTGAAAATTCTCATAATAAAACATGTTTTTAAATGAACTCTATCTTTAGACCTTTTTGTTTGATGTACTTAACAGACTTCTACATGAAGACCAACTGACAGGTAGAAATTTAGGCCTCGAACTAAACACAGATTTGGGAACATCTGTGCAGAGGTTGTAGCTGAAGCTGTGGGGGTGGAAGGAGTCAACCAGGGAGACAGTGTAGAGAGAAAGGAACTACTGACTGAGCACCCAGGGGAATGCCTCGGTTTTAGGAGCAGGCAGAGAGAGAGATAAAGAGGGAGTCAGCAATGTTGAGAGAGAAGGTGAGAGCAAAACCGGGAGGGTGAGAGAGGTCAAGAGCAGAGAGCGCTGCAAGGAAGACCACTGTGAGACAGACACTAAAGTGCAGTG
The DNA here is from genome assembly GCF_037043125.1 of Eumetopias jubatus. NCBI lineage: Eukaryota > Metazoa > Chordata > Mammalia > Carnivora > Otariidae > Eumetopias > Eumetopias jubatus. The sequence goes on along the minus strand of NW_028274821.1, from coordinate 83,349,571 downwards.
GGATCAGGAGTAAGGGCTCAGAGGCAGTGAGCACAGGGGTTCCTTTATGGGAAATTTTGCAGTGAGGCATAGCTGGATGGCTGCATGAGTGGGAAGCACAACTGAGAAGAGCCTAAAGAAGGATGATCAGAGAAGAGGATCACAACAGAAATGACAACTTTGTGGAAATTAAAGAAACATTTTTCTAAATCTAACTGCCCTTATAGTTGAAGCATCTAGTTAATCCCTGGAGAACCTGTCCTTTATTAGCCTGCCCTAAAACTTGTTAATTCTACCTTTTCAATCAATAATAATGTAAATTTCTTAAGGGCATGTCTCATGCCTAGTCTGTACTTCCTAATAGGTACTTGATTAATTTTGGGGGGAAAAGACTAAAGACTAGTTCTGAGGACAGAGGAAGTTGGAGAACTTTGGTCCCAAGTCCTATTTTAGCCTTACAGCTCTGAAGTACCAGAATCTACTGGAAAATGGACTGCTGAAATTGAACATTTCCTTTACAGGTTTCAGGTACAGATCTTTTGACAGATATCACTATGTCCCACCATTTATTATGCTGCAGTGCTAGAAGTCCACCTAGATAGGCATCAGCACTTCCCAATGTTGGACGTGTCCTAGCTGCCAAGTTCATAACTTATAATGGGAATATCAAAAGGGAGTTTGCAGTGTTATAGGACTCAGAGGCTCTTAACGTAAAACCAATTTCTGAAAATTTAAATGTAGAGTTGGGTTGGGGAGGGGTCACCTGGGTGGCTCAGTCGATTAAACATCTGACTCTCGACTTCAGCTCAGGTCATGATCTCAGGGTTGTGAGACTGAACTCTGAACCCTGTGTCAAGGCTCTGTGCTGGGTGTGGAGACTGCTGAAGATTCTTTCTCTACCTCTGCCCCTCCCCCCCCATAAAAAAATAATAAATGTGGAGCCAAGGGACTATCATCTGCAAGTCCCGATTAAAAGGGTAAACAGAAACCTTACCATTTTATGTCTCGTTGATTTCCTGTTCATTATCAGCACAAAATTAAAGGTAACATCACAATTTCAGAAAGTCTGCGCTCTCTTTGTCTTTTTTTTTTTCAAAGATTTTTTATTTTTTCATTTGAGAGAGTGAGCGAGAGAGAGCACGAACACGGGGGAGTGTCAGATGGAAAGGGAGAAGCAGACTCTGAGCTGAGCAGGGATCCTGACTCGGGGGCTTGATCCCAGGATCCTGGGATCATGACCTGAGTCGAAGGCAGACATTCAACCGCCTGAGCCACCCAGGTGCCCCCTTTTTTGCCTTCTTATACATCAGATACAAATTACACTTTGTAGTTACCTTTCGTGTAATTTCAAAGAACCAAAATCACCTTTCAAAACTAAGATTTTTTTTGATGCGAAATACCTTGCATATTTTATATAAGGAATCTTGTCCATCTCCTCCTGTGTCCTTAAAATAGTCATGAGCTGGGAATGTCCGGTTAATATCCCGAGTGATAGCACTGTCCTGGGGAGACTCCTGTAGAAACATTAGGAAAGAGGCTTAGTAGTTAATCACAAATGTATTTGTGTAACTTTATACAACAAGGTCTTCTCATTTACATGCTTTAAAATGCTGCAGGGACATACATCTACATGTGCATGCCCAGAGTTACTGCATCTTCAGGGACCAACTGTTCAAGCAAAAGCAAAATCAAATATTAAGGGAAAAAATATGGAAGAAAAGGAACCTGCTTACTGTATATACCTCATGTGTATTCATCTCTGTCAAGAAGTGCAGCTGGTGACCTTTCTATTGCAAGAGGGAAAATGTAATCAAAATGGATTTCCCACAGGAAAATATTCAAATTAATCTCAAAAGGAGGTAAAATGCTCCCATTAGAAAAACTGTGTATAAAAATCGCTGCTTTAAATGATCCTTTGGCATGATGCCCATATGCCAGGTTCTCAAAAGGAAAAGAGAAGTCCCTTAATTGGGGTTTATCCTAAGGGCAAATGGCATAAAAATGCACACAGCAGTCTACTCAATATGAAACTGACCACCAAATGTCAAGGGACTCAAATAGGCTATGGGAAAAATATCCCTTCCTTTTGCCAATGGCGAAAACTAAACAAATGTCAATAATATCACAGCAATCCTTTATACAACAAAGCAAGCATCCAGGTATTTCTAATAAATTCCTTGTTAAATTTTATTTGCTCACATGCTAAAGAACTGGAGCACAGAAACATGACCTTCTACTTTAACAGTGCATTGGTTTTTTTTTTTTTTAAAGATTTTATTTATTTATTTGACAGAGAGAGACACAGCGAGAGCAGGAACACGAGCAGGGGGAGTGGGAGAGGGAGAAGCAGGCTCCCAGCAGAGCAGGGAGCCTGATGCGGGGCTCGATCCCAGGACGCTGGGATCATGACCTGAGTTGAAGGCAGACGCTTAACCACTGAGCCACCCAGGTGCCCCTCAAAAGCATTTTCTAAGTGACTGGAGAAGCCAGACACAAAAGATTATTTTCCATTAATATCATGGGTATGAAATTCTTATAAAGACAAAATTTTAAGTTTTAGAAAGTAGATCAGTGTTTGGAAGAGGCTGGAGTTAAATGGAGAAAACTGATTCTTAAGAGACATGAAGAGAACTTTTTGACGTCTGAATATGGAAACATTATCCAACACAACTATGGTGGTAGTTAAAATGTACTGAATCATTCACTTAAAATTCGTGTATTTTACTGTATATAAATTACAACTGAATAAAGATGATTTTAAAATGGAAAAATAAAAGAGGATGCTCATACAAATGAAAGAGAGACCCAAGATGATTCCAGCCCTTTAAAGTAATAAGAGTTCCCGGTCCTACTTTAGGTATATATAGCTAAGTGATGAAAATGAAGTATCCATATTTACCTCAAGGCCTTAAAACCTGGGGCACAGCTTAGAGGCACACATATGTGGGTCTGAAAGTTGGCTCAGTTTCTTAAGCTGAACAACTTTAGGTAAGTTTCATACCTTCTGTGACTAATATCACCTACCTTATAAAGTTGTAGTAAAAGTTACATTAAATGTATATATAAAATATAAATCTATAAAGAGCTTCTACCAGTGTCTGACATGCATATAGAAAAGACTTGATAAAAGAGAAAGGAAGTAATCTCCTCTGAACACACATATGTACACACTCACTAGTGATATGCAGAATACACACATCAGGTTCCCACAATATTTTTATTTTTATTTTAACTTTCCTATAAAACTATTCACATAGGGATAGAAATTGTGATTGTTTTGTAATTTCCACAGAGCCTAGCATAATGTAGGGCATAAAGTCAGTCAATGCTTGATAAATATACCTAATGAAGTCCAAACACTTCTTCAGGACTAAGCAATGGCAACACTATGTGGTCAACAGCCCTATCCAAACCAGAATCATTCTAATGTTAATGTTTAATTCAAGACCCATGTGAATGAGGCACCAAACTAAATCAGGAAAGAACCTTATTAACTGGAAAAATGAACAGACATTTTTCCAAAGATGACATACAGACGGCCAACAGACACATGACAAGATGCTCAACATCATTCATTACCAGGGAAATGCAAATCAAAACTACAATGAGAGTGGCACCTGGCTGGCTCAGTCGGAGGAGTGTGCACCTTTTGATCTTGGTGTTGTGAGTTCAAGCTCCATGTTGAATGTAAAGATTACTTAAACAAATAAATAAACTTAAAAAAAAAAAAGGCCCAAACAAAACTACAATGAGCTATCACCTCACACCTGTCAGAATGACTAAAATCAAAAACACAAGAAACAAGTGTTGGTGAGAATGTGGAGAAAAAGGAAAACCCCTGTGCACTATTGGTGGGAATGCAAACTGGTGCAGCCACTGTAGAAAACAGTGTGGAGTTGCCTCAGAAAGTTAAAAAAATAGAACTGCCCTACCATCCAGGAATCGAACTACTGGGTATTTACCCCTCAAATACAAAAACATTAATTCAAATGGATACATGCACCTCTATGTCTGTTGTAGCATTATTTACAATAGTCAAATTATGGAAGCAGCCTAAGTGTCCACTGATAGATGAATGGATCAAGAAGATGTGCCACATATATATCTGTATATATGTGTACGTATGTATGTGTATAATATATATATGGTATACACACACAAATGGAATATTAGCCATAATAAAGAACAAAACCTTGCTATTTGCAACAACATAGATGGAGCTAGAGTAAAATGCTAAGTGAAATAAGTCAGAGAAAGACACATACCATATGATTTCACTCATGTGTGGAATTTAAGAAACAAAACAAACAAGCCAAGGAAAAACACAAAGAGAGACAAACCAAGACACAGACTCTTAACTACAGAGAACAAACTGATGGTTACCAGAGGGGTGGTGGGAGAGGGGATGCGTATTAAAGAATACACTCTCCATGATGGGCACTGCGCAATGGACAGAATCACTGTATAGTATACTTGAAACTAATATAACACTGTATGTTAATAGTGAAATTAAAATAAACAAAAAAATAAAACACAACATGCCATTTAAAAAACAAATAGGCAAGTAGTACAGATATGTGGGAAAAAAACTGTATCTAGAATATATCTAGAACTTAAAGAAAAAGACAATCTAATAAAATGGATAAAAATTTGAGCAGACACTTCATAAAAGAAAATACATAAATGGCAAATAAGCAAATGAAAAGGTTAATTAAAACCACAATGAAACAGCCAGCCAAAATGTCTGCCAAAAGAGGATGGTCTCTTGTGCACTGGTAAGAAGGGCCATTACCTGGAATACTCTGAAGGGAGTTATTTAATCAAATGACGGTTTGGAAAATCAGAATTATAATTTCAAAGCAGCATTAATGCAGTTTCTGAAAGATTTTGGAGCTTGAAAGAAAAAGAGAAGGGAGACTGAAAACATTAAAACGACTAAGATGAATTTCACATTGACAAAGCTTTCCTGAAACGATGAACAGACATGTCATTGACCTACATTTGGAACAGCTACAAAAAATTATTCTGAAAAAATTGTTAATTCTATTATTGAATTGTATCTCCATCTCTAAAGAGAATTCTTTTTAAGAAAATGCCAGATGAATTTACTCCAGAAATTCTATGAAACAATGGAAGTTCTGAAACATTCTAAGAGACTGTGGCTTAATACAAGTGTGAAGGTTAAATAAATTATATTAAGAATTGAGAGGGATATGGAAAACTTCAAAATATACTATGCCAGTTACATCAGTCATATCAGATTGGTGATGAAGATAACTTGAGGACACAGTTATTAGAGATATATGGTTCGGAAATTCAAATGCACGTAGGGTAGGAAAATAACACAACTAAAAATATTCTGTAACTGGTCAGTCCTCATCACTCTGCCAACCCTCATCCATTGATCATGGGAGTCATCAGAGAATTAAGGGGTAAAATGCCCTTGAGAAAAGGTGAATTTGAAAATTCACATGCTGAAATTCAAAGCCTCAACAGTGATAATATACTGGGGAGTTCTATGTCAACCACTTAAAATATCTAGTCTTAGGAAATATGCTGAAAAACTTGGGATTAAATCCACTTGACTTGCCAGAAGTTAGGCTGTACAAAAATGATCAGGGAATTCTAACAACAATGAATTTAGTAAGTTTGTAACAGAATAGTGACATCACTAACTTTGAAAAGATTCTGAAAACAAATCACAGCAACATTATGGAAAATTTCTTCCTAAGAGAACACAGCAAAGAGCTGTGAAATATCCAAACCCAAGTGCTTATAACATTAAGGTTTATATAATACACAGTGCTTTTATTTCCAAGGAGTTAAGCATAGGTGTAGCGGGTACAAGAAACTTGCTGGTGCAATGCATTTTGCAGAACACTATTCATGGCCAAACTGATGAAGTCAACCAAATACATCCTCTCAACCAGACTATAGTTAGTAAAATGATTTCACAGAGAATAAGCTGTTACAAAGGTACTTAAGACAATCGTGGAGAGATGTAAACCCTAACAGGGAATGACAAAACTGTCAGTTGATATGTGTCCTGAAAATTATCAAAGTTATGGCAGAAGTGGATTTTTTTCCATCAACTGGTTTGATGTTTCTGCCACTTCATCCCATGAAAAAGAGCTTTAATCTCCAGAAGAAACTAAAATGCCATGATTATGCAGTATTAACATCTTGCAAACTTTTTCTGTTAAGAGGCAGACAGCAAATAGTTTTGGCTTTGCGAGTCATTTAGCATTAAAATTACTCAATTCTCCCTTTGCAGAGTAAAAGTAGCCATAGACAATATGTAAATAAACAAGCAGTTCTGTATTCTAATAAAACTTTATTTACAAAAACAAGAAGCATGCTGGATTTGGCCCTTAGGCCACAGTTTGCCAAGTCCTGCTCTAAATATATACCACAGTAATTTTTCATGGGCAATATGAACAGAGATTTGTAATGATTTTAAATATACTGACATGCTACTGTTGATTAATTTCATATATGTTTTACAAGCATAAATTCTGTCACAAATAAGCTGCAATAACTTGAAATGTATATCCCTTTGAACATATGCACTTTTTCATGTAATAATGAATGTTAATGAGGGGGGAAAATCGGAGGGGGAGATGAACCATGAGAGACTATGGACTCTGAGAAACAAACTGAGGGTTCTAGAGGGGAGGGGAGTGTGAGGATGGGTTAGCCTGGTGATGGGTATTAAAGAGGGCACGTACTGAATGGAGCACTGGGTGTTACAATACACAAACAATGAATCATGGAACACTACTACATCAAAAACTAATGATGTAATGTATGGTGATTAACATAATAAAATAAAATAAAAAGAATAAATGTCAAGCTACAAAAAAAATGTTAAAAATGCTACATTTTACAGAAGTCAGTTCTCCAAAAGTTTGTAAATTTCTGTATCCCCCAATGCAGAAGTTTAAATTAAATCCTATAAGGATATTGTCCCTTACATTTCAATTAGCAATGCTCAGAAATCGTATGTACTGTATGTACAGCTCAGAAATCATAAATATATGCACTGAAACATACTAGACTGTCTAAAATAAAAAGACAATACCAAATATTGGTAAGGATATGAAACAACTGGAACTCTCAATTGTTGTTAATGGAGGTATAAAATGATACAACCACTTTGGTGAATTACATAGCAGTTTCTTGTAAAGGTAAACACATATATACCCAGACCCAGCAATTCTCCTCCTTAATATTACATAGGAGAACCAAAAACATACAATCAAGAGGGAAAAAAAATTAAGAATATTCATAATAACCTTATTTGTAATAACCCCAAATGTCCATCAACAGAAAAAGAGATAAATTATGGTATAATCATATAATGGAATACACATATACATTGTTGGAAATAACTTCATTAAAAATTGTACTCTAAAATCTCAGCACTTCTAAAATTTATTCACTAAACAAATACTGAGAATTAACACCTCATACTAACACCTAAATCTCTTTTATTGCCCCTTCCATACTCCTGCCAAATGGGACTACTCACTGTTGTCCAAACATAACTCAAAATTAACGATACACTTTACTGCGTTTCATTATTTATCACGCGAGTGTGAATGGGGGTGGGGGAGGGTGGTGGTGGTGGGTGGGAAGGAAATAAGGAGGGGCGAAGGGAAAGGGAGTATCTTAAACAGGCTCCATACCCAGCATGGAGCCAATGTGGAGCTTCATCTCATGACCCTGAGATCTCAACCTGAGCTGAAATTAAGAGTTGGATGCTCAACCAACTGAGCCATCGAGCTGACCCACCTTACTGCATTAAAAAAAAAAAAAATCTAACTTTTTGTTTTCTTCATATAGTAACAAAACCTTTTTGTTTTAATAAAAATTTTTTTGCTTCCTTCTTACGATAATACTGGGAGGAAATAAGAAAAAAGAAAGATAATTTCACAACTCAGAAATAACTATAGCTGATGTCTGGTGGGTATATGCCTAACTTTTTATGTAATTATTTTTATAAAAGTTCATACTGTTTTGAAAATTAATTTTACTAACTGCAAAATGTTGTGAGCATCTTTTCATATCACTTGACAATTATCTACCCTACCATTTTTAATGCAGTTACCTGTAACATGGCTATATCATAATTTACTATGCTAAATTTCTGACTCTGGAATATTCAGGCTGTTCTACTTCTTCTGTATAAACAAGGCTGTAAAGTAGAGCCATGATTCCTAAGGGAAAGACAGTTTCCACAATTACATCATTCCTCCAAGATCCAACTTAACCCTTGTGTTTTGGACTGTGAATTATACCGTCAATTTGTCTTCCAGAAAAGTGTACCAATCAGTGTACACACCGTATTAGTAGCACCCTTATAGCAATTACCCTGCTGTTTTGGAATAGTCTTTTATGTACTTGTCTTACCCTCCTTCTAGTCTATGTATGACTGATAATTGTATCTAAAGTTGCAAAGAACTATACAGAAGGTTTACCATCCCATACTAATTCCAATGCACTGTTTGCTGGACCCACATGTTGACTGATCAAAAGGCATTATTGCACAGGTATTTCCTTGCTCTGTCAGTCGATGAGAGGGCCTAGAAGCAATAAAATCCAGTAGCAGTGAGCACACCTAGTGCCAGGATCTTGGTTTCTAATACCAGTTACCAACAAAAGGAACCAGGACTCCTTACAGAAATAGTTGTTTCTAAGACTGGGGCAGGAAATATACAAGATGAACCTGGACTATCTACAAGTGCCAGAGAGTAAGGAAGTGCTTCCCCTGTATCCTGACTATGAAGAAAACAAACCCGTAACAACAGGAGTATGCCAAAGGGAAAGTGGAGCCAAATGAAAGAATTCCCAATGGCCAAAGCTGGAACAATTTAAACAAAATAAATGAAGTAGTACTGGGATTATAACCTAAGTATAAAATAAAAATCCATGAGTCTATACTTATATAATTAAATGACTAAATAAATTCGGCGGGGGGGAATGAGACAAATACCCTATGCAGAAGAATTCCCAGTAACTTTCATGCTGCCCTCTTGGAGGAAGCCCATTCCTGGTATGGGCAGTGCAGAGTGACTTCCTTTGGAAGAACAAAGTATGGAAAGGGGTAAAAACAGTGACTTAACAGTGAAGAAATAGGACAAATATGCCCTCAGCCAGATGATCAAGGTCAAAATCAACAGTGGTGAGTCACACTGATAGTCCCTACCCTTGATAAGAGATGATGAAAATGGTGTTTTACCTATGTGTTCATCCCCAAAACTCATAATCTCATGAGAAAAACAGATAAATTCCAGCTGAGGGGCATTCTATAAAATACCTGACCAATATTCCCTAATATCATCAAAGTCATCAAAAACAAGTTAAAGTATAAAGCATTGTTACAGTCAAGAGGAGCCTAAGGAGACATGAGGCCAAAATGTAATATAGTATCCTGGATGGGATCCACTACAGAGAAAGGACATTAGGTAAAAATTAAGCAAAACTAAATAAAGTATAGGGGCACCTGGGTGGCTCAGTTGGTTAAGCGTCTGCCTTTGGCTCAGGTCATGATCCCAGGGTCCTGGGATGGAGCCCCATGTCAGCCTCCCTGCTCAGTGGGGAGCCTGCCTCTCCCTCTCCCACTCCCCCTGCTCGTGCTCTTTCTCTTAAATAAATAAAATCTTAAAAAAAAAAACTAAAGTATAGATTTTGGTTAATATTAATACATCAATATTGGTTACTAATGTAAGATGTTAATAATAGGGGAAAGAATGCAGGGTATATGGGAACACCCTATACTATTTTCACAATTTCTGTAAATCTAAAACCACTCTTGAATATAGCTTATTAAAAGAAAAAAATTGCATTATCTCCTTATACAATATGGAAGTTTGGGCTTAGCAAGGTTAAGCCACCCAAGTTCACATACCAGTAATGATCTGCACTTACTAGGCACTCAATAAAATGCTGAACAGAATATGTGGAATAAAACTGGTGAAATGAATGCTGTGGGTATAAGCTCAATAGTAATCAAAAGTAGGCTCTGTTCATGTGAAAGATTTATAGATGATTTCTCTCTTGGCCTCAACTCTTACACCCTTTTAGTGTATATGATATAAAGCAACGGTGAGGCTTTGTTACTTAATTTTTAAGGTTCTTCTAAAAAAAATTTCTGTAGAGAAAAATCTACAGAAATGATAATACTTACATGCTTTTTTCTTCTCTCCATCTAAGTTTTGAAAGTCATCCATTAGTTCAAATCACAGTGGTACCACATTCTGTAATTTTTCTGGATGACTATTTTTATACCTTACTGTGAGAATTGGCCCACTGGGTAACTTCTCAGGATTAACAAGGTACTGGGAACTGGCGGAAACCCTTTGAATACACACCCTTTGTAAACTCAAGTTGAAAAATAGAAAGCTAAGAATGGCAGGAAGAAAAAGAAAGTACCCAAACAAAGAAAATGCAGTGGAAGGCTGCCATGAGAAATAACCAACACGGGGAAGATTATTATTTCCAAAGTAGCTTGCTGCCTAAAGAAAAAGATCTTGGGACTAGTCTGTAATGTTAATAAATGACTTGTTAGGGGCGCCCGGGTGGCTCAGTCGTTAAGCGTCTGCCTTTGGCTCAGGTCATGATCCCAGGGTCTTGGGATCGAGCCCTGCATCGGGCTCCCTGCTCAGTGGGAAGCCTGCTTCTCCCTTTCCCACTCTCCCTGCTGTGTTCCCTCTCTCACTGTGTCTCTTTCTGTCAAATAAATAAATAAAATCTTTTAAAAAAAAATGATTTGTTAAAAGCCATCATGTAACACTTAAGAAAACAGAATAAAACAGATAACAGCAAAACCCCACTCAAATCGATTACACCATATTCTCTTTTCAATATTTCACAGAAATTTAAAAAAAAAAGGTTATATTTTGCTCTTAAAAAGTCAGCTATAGCTTGTAAGAAATGATTTTAAAGACTTAATTTTTACAATCCCCTAGGATAAAAACCCAAAAGAAGAAAACAGAAATTGAAGGGGTGCTAAATGTTTATAAGTGAATAAATGAGGACTGAACACATCCTTGAGGTATAATCATTCTCTCTTAATTACATATAACTCTCACCATTTGTAATTTAATTTTGTATGTTTTGGAAACAGCAGAATTGCTTAAATGAAAAAATAAAGAATAAGACTTTTATGCTAATGAAAACAGATGTTCCTGTGTTTGGACAAGACCAAGATGGCCCTACAAAAATCTGCAAAATCTGGAAATTTTATTTCAGTTGATCATGTTAAATCTAAGCATTTCTAATTTGACAGAGCCAAAAAAGATGATTAAGGAAAACAGTAACAATTATTTTGTCTCTTGAACAATAGCTCTGTCTTTAAAAATCAAATACTGTACCCCTCTTAAGGAATGCCTCACATAGGAATTCTGACAAAATAAAAGGAAGGTATGCAGGATATTCTTAGAGATTTCTGAAATTTTGGAGATTTCTGAGATGTGTTCGAAGATTTAATAAACAGACTTACAGGTTACCATAAATTCTCTGACACTGCGTGCAATGCTTTGCGTGTATTTTTCTAAGAAGAACGTTCAGGAATTTTAAGACTCACTAGAATGTGACGTGCTTCCCGAGTGCAGAGATTTGTTTTGTTCACATGCCATCTACAGCTCCTAGAAGAGTGTCTGACAAATGGTAGACATTCAGTAAGTATTTGCTGAATAAATGAATTCTCAAGGGGATATATGAGATACTTAAGGTTCAGGGCTACTTATTTCCTACCGACAAATTTGCTTTTACAGACTTAAAAATAATTAACCAACAATAACAAGAACTAAGACGGATCTGCTGCCATTGTTTTAACTGCCTTATATACAGACAGATCTATCTTAACCCTCTGACAAAGGGGGAAAGAAGTTAAATCATCTGGCTAGAAAGGGGAGAAGCTGGGCCTGGAACCCAACTGTTTTGGCTTTTTAACTCACATTCTTAACCCAGATAAACATACAGTAAAAGTGAGCAAATTCCCTTATCAGCAGTGAGTGGCATTTTTAGTTCTTAACATATGAAAAAAAAGCTTTTGTCTTCTAGCTCTTATAACTAAAACCAACATGACAGAGACTTTGGGAAAATACACTTTTTCTTTTGACTCATATGGAAGTGCTTCCTTGGATAAAGGCTGTTCACTGGGTTTAAAACAGAAGCAATTAAGGCCCTAACAACATGTAGACACAGAAATATATAATGCTCTTAAACATAAAAACAAGTGAAGAAAACCTCAACATGTGGCCCTTCTACAAGTTATTCAAAGAAAAGGCATTTTCCCTTATTGCTAGGTGGATTCCAACATGTATCTTAATCATAAGACCTTGTACATCAGTGGTGGTTCTTTCCCATCAGACTTGAGATTTATGACGTTGACATATTTCCAACTTTGGGAGAGAGGCCAAGGGACAAAATGTGTATTTGGCAGGTTTTCATGTTTGGAACCTAGTGCCCTGTGGGGGATCTGCAATTTTAGTACATAATTCAGAGATCCACTGTATATTACCAACATCATAAATTTATCTCAACCAAATGAAATTTTAAAGAAGATAAATCAGGTAGCAGGAAAAACTGACACATAATATAAATGATGCAATAAGTGTTTTTCTTTTTTTACCTATGAACAATGCTAACCAGAACACTGTAGAGCTCAGTATGAAATACCTTTGCTAATCATCTTTAAAAAAAAAAAAAATCATTTCTCAGAGGCAAAACCCATTTGGGTTTCTCTATTTTTGTCTCATTTAGGAAAGTGCTCTTCCATTTCCAGACAATCAGATAACTATACCAACGCCCAATGCTACTAATTTTCCTTTACTCTTTTTCCCATCCAATAAAGAAAACAACTTACTCTGAACATGCACAACAAAAAGACAACTATGTACTATGGCAATGAACTGCCAGAGAATATTATACAGAGCAGACTCAGAAAACAGGCTCCAGTAATGTCTGCCAGACAAGCAAGTGCCTCTAACTTTAATACATACTTTAGCACTTGTCAGCTAAATAGTTACATACTTCTTACGTTAACTCTATGGCATACAATGTGACAGAAAATTAGATGACTTCTTCAGAAAAGATACCTTTTTAATAAAATAATGTACTGCTATCACATTGTTTCAATCCAAATATGGCATTATAGTGCCATTCTAAAAATAAACCTAAGTCCCATGTGATATGCAGTCTTTTAGCTATGTTCATTTCCTTTTAGGGCTCAAGTTTCCCACAGGAAAATTATTCAATGTTTGGCAAAACGGTCCCAAATCATGTATAGATAAGGCATAAATGCTAACTGCACTGTCAACCTTTTCCTGCTTTGTTATTGTTTCTTCTTCTTCATAGTAATCCATCATGGAGAGGCCCAAGAAGCAGGAAATACTCATGAACTGTTACCTGACAAAAGTGAACACAAAAAGTGTCATTTTGATTAAAAAGCTGGTAGGGGAGGTAATCTATGAGTCAGCTAAATTTGAAGTCACAAAACTATTATATACAAAGTCATATTTCAAACACATGTTTCTGATAACTCTGATAATTTCCAAATACTTATTTCAATTATATTACTGAGTAAGACCATGTATCAAATGCCTTCTTAGTATAGCTTAATACTCTATTGTTTGACTTACATTATTTCCTTATTTTATAAAGCATTATATGCCCAGAACCAAATCTCAAAATCACCCATTCATAATACACCACACAAACGTGATCAAGACACATTCCTCATGCTTTATTTTTATATAATCAAATAATCAAATTACGATTTCTAAGAAAATATTCATATTTCATAATGCTTATTAACAAATACTGTTTTAAAGTTAGTTTCTTCTGAAAATAACTCTTAAGCTAGAGAACTAAGTTTAGCAAAAATATACAGCAACTACAAAATGGCTAGATATATTAAAATGACTTTACAACTCTAGAGAGTTCCTAGCTCTTTTAACAGTTAACACAATTAAATGAGAATCTGTGTTTGAATGACATTAATCACAAACATCTCCATGTGTGAACTGCTGAACTGCATTTAGAATTCTATAAGAGGTTTGCATTCATATACATATTCACAGACTCTATGTTCTGGGTTTCGACATTTTTTTTTTTAAAGATTTTATTTATTTGACAGAGAGAGCACAAGCAGAGGGAGAGAGAGGGAGAAGCAGGCTCCCTGATGAGCGAGGAGCCCAATGCAGGACTTGATCCCAGGGCCCTGGGACCATGACCCGGGCCGAAGACAGCCGCTTAACCGACTGAGCCACCCAGGCATCCCTCAACATCTATTTTAGTTATATATTTTTATATAGCTTTCAGGTAAAAATAATGTTTCAATAAGAACAAGTTTGAGACTTTAGTATTTCCCTAAAGAACTAATCTTAAGAAACAATGATCAAGAAACAAATATTTAAAAGCTATCTTATTTCATCATTAATGTATAAAGCTCTAGCTATTTAGATATTTTTCTTTTAACCTAAAAACTTAAAACTTACCAGCACAAAGTATAATACCAACCAAACTCTATTAGTACCTTTGTAGTAATGCCTTTCTACATAGGTATTAAGAGCCCTCCTGGAATTAAATTTTTTAAATGTTTTTCTATTAAAAGTTCTTGGGAAACAGCACTTTTAAAAGATACTGGACAAGCAGTGATCTTCAATTTTATTTAAGCAAAACTTCACCCTCTAATCTCACCAGCAATACAAATACTATAAATAGCCATAAAAGCTTTCTAGAACCAACCATGCCATGTATTTTCACTTGCCCTAACAACATTTCTGAGGTGGCTGCCAGTGATCAACGGAACTAAATAAGATTTTTCAAATCTTAATTGGTTTGGTTCAAAGTACCAATGGAAAGACTATTTTTATTTAATAACACACCAAAATCTGAATAGTTTCCTTTTTTCCCCCAACCCTGCTAGCAACACCCATTTTCTAAGCACTTGACAAATGCTGAACAATCCTTTGGACTTATTTTGGTGGTATGATTGAGTCTAAGGGAGGTATAAGACCTGGCTGGATTTGAGTCCCAATTCTGCAACTAATTAAGTCACCCTCTCCCCATCTGTGAAAGGAAGGCTCTAGATTGCGACCTCTAAGGGGTCTTCTAGCCCTGTCACTTTAGGATTCTATATTATGTTATTTACCTACTCAAAAATCTTAAGTGCATCTCCAATTCCTAATTAAAATCAAATCCCTCAGCCATTTATTCCAAACTAGGTAGTCCCAATTTATCCTTCTGACCTTACTCTGCATTACACCTCAACTTGAAACCTCTGGTTCATCCATGCTGCTCTGTTCACACAAGGAAGACAGCAGCACCTGTTAACATATACCGAATGCTTACTGTGGGTCAAGAGCTTCACATGCATTAGCTTCTTTAATCCTAATACTTGCATAAAATAGTGCTATTAGGCAACAAAGACTAAGAGGGATTACGTACCTTGTCGTAGTAGGTCACAGCTATTAAGTGGCAGGGCTAGAATTCAAACCCAAGTCTGTTTGCCTCTCAAGCACATACTTTTAATCACTACATATTACACGGTCCATTTCTTAGTGTATAAATGAGCCCTCTTTATTCAGAGCTTTGAAGCTTAAAACTCCCCTTGCCATGACTTTATTTTTTCCTAATATAACTCATTTTTGAATTTCAACGAAAGGGATACCTCTTCACCATTGCAGTCCCAAATTTCCTTTCTACCTCTAACCTATTAAAGCTCTTACTCTAAGCCTCAATGACTTGTTCCCTGATGAGGTACATCTAAATATATGTACCTTAATGTCTAAGAATTGTATAGGAGTAATCCTCCTGCAGAACATACTATAAAAGCAGGACAAAATACATAAAACATCAGTGTATTGATGGAGCAAATCATTATGGCAATACTTGAGGGGTTTATGATCCCTGCAAAAAAGGGTGGGCCACTCCACATTCACCCAGGAGTTTCCTCTGAGTATATGCCAATTGGTGGCAGGCCCTGGAGGTTATTGGGAGATTCTGACCTCTGTATGACAAAGAAATAATAGCAGCAATCTTTTACTGAGTTTCTTTGATGCCATCATGTAATTTAAAATGTACAGTATCTGAATTTCAAAATAATTCTAATGAAGAAGCATAAGCGCATTTTACAGAGTAGAGAACCAAGGGCCAGAGATTCCAAAATCCATGCTCTTTTCACTACTTTCCTCTTTATCTTAGGAGAAAAGTGATCCAAGAGTACAAAGTAATCACAGTCATAACGTAAAGAGCTTTACATTAATGTAATATGTAGCTGAACTTAAACCAACTCCTTTAATGTTGGCATCATCATTACTCAAACTTGAGTATCCTTCTGAAGTTCAGACAGATTCAGATTACCTAATAAATTGCCAGAACTAGTATCTAAATTGTTTTAACTTCATTTCCAGTGCTCTGTAGGCTACAACACACATCTTCAGTACAATGATGTTAACAATTCATGATGCTAACATAATCTAAGTAGGAAGGGTTTCAATTACTACAAATATCATGTCATGAAGAAAAAGAACTTTTAAAAATGAAAAAGCCTTTTGACTCAGATTCTGCTCCCCAGGGGCCAATGAAGACAGAGACCCACAAATGGCCTCAATTTTTTTCTTTTGATCTAGCTATAAATAAATGGTTTTGGCAGCGGGGATTTCCCCAGTCTTTCTGGAAGAAAATTCAGAAATAAATCACGCTGTTTAATGCTGTAACTTCTGCTTTCTCCCCAAAATATTATCTTACTAATTCAACAAGTATTTATTAAAAGCTGATAGACACAGAATTTAAAGTTTTACTTTGAAAAGACTCTTACTTTTGTATTTTGTTCAAAGCCAATACAATCATTTTGTAACAAACCAATAAATCTTTCATTAAGTGATTTCAATCATGGTAATTTAACATAAAGATGTGCTTCTACTCTGCAAAGGGCACTCTTGTGTCATATGTTGCTTTGATAATTATAGGTCACTTTATTAGTCTTTTGTCTATAGATCTTTTGGGTTCCTCAAACTCTGCCCAGCCAGATACTTATGGCAATCTTATTCAAGGGGTGGGCAGAGATAACACTTTAGAAATCTTACTTTTCCCAGAACCTAGCCCAGAACTTTTCCCATATACTGCCTTCTAAGGAAATTCACCTAACACACATCTCCTTACCTATGAATACCGCATGGTACTTTGCATTCCACTCATCATCTCAAATTGCCAGGTCTTGTACTATAGACACCTGTATACCAGTATACATATACTCCTCTCTCTCTCTCTCTCTCTCTCTCTCACACACACACACACACACACACGCTTGTTTGTTTTCATGATATCCTTCCCAGGATGTCAAAGAAGATGCTTTCCAGTCTGCTGTCTTCCCTTGGTAAAAACCAAAATTAAAAAACCTAAAAAGACCCAAACAGATACCTATGCGGCATCATGATGTAGCAGACTGGAATCAAAAAGGTCTTATAGTCCCCAAACCAGGCTTCCACAATTGTAAAAGAGGGAAAATATCCCTTTTGGCTGTCTTCCTAGGAGGATGAGAGGAGATGATGAATAGGAAGTTGCTCTATATAGGACCAGAGATAACAGAGTGCTATTAGGTTCTCATTTTCTACTTTAGTAGTTTGTTCTAAACCTATGCTTTCTGGTTTCCCTCTGCTTCTGCTGAAATTTATTTGCCTTTTCCTAAACGTGGTTTATGCTTTTTGTAAAAATAATACACCTGCCTAGTTGGAAAGGTCACAGTACAAAGCTTACAAAGAAAAACAGCAGACCCTAGACCCCTCACTCCTCCTACTTTGCTCCCTGCTCCCCAGAGGCAACCATTTCTTTCTTTCCTTCTTCTTTTTTTGGCTGTTTTTTCCTATTTCTAAATATAATACTTAAATTGCTATTTTCTGTTTTGTTTTTTTTTTTTTTCAGACTATCTAGTATGGGAGATGATACTGTACTTCTGTTATAGTCCCTAACCTCACCCACCTGCCACACACACTTACTTTCCTTCCCTGGACTCTCAATGTAATTTTGCTACAATTGTTAGTTAAATCAATACTGTTCATAAATGAATCACAGAGTATATCATAACTAGACTTCTTTTCATTAACTTTCCATTTTTGTCTGCAGTTACTAATTGCTCCATTTTTCTCCTCAGTATTCTATGTATATCTATCACCAATTCTTCCCCAACAAATCTGACAGAATTGTAAATTCCTGGCGTGTCTGGGCAGTTCAGTCAGCTAAGCATCTGACTCTTGATTTCAGCTCAGGTCATGATCTCAGGGTTGAGATCAAGCCCCTCATTGGGCTCTGCATTGGGCATGGAACCAGTTTAGGATTCTCTGTCTCCCCCTCTCCAAACACACCTCTCTCTCTCAATAAATAAAAAAATAAATAAATAAATAAAATAAAAATTGTAAATTCCTCTCAGTTATTTTTTCCTAAAGACATACTTCCTAGTGCCCTCCTTCCTTCTGCTCCAATTTGGATGAGCTGATTCCAGGTCTGCTGCACAGCTGATACCCCATGGCTTTCCTTCTCCATCACCAAGGGAATTCCCTCCCCCTCTGTCCCGTGCTGGGAGTCCCCACTTCCTCAGTTCTCTATCTTCCACTTTTTTTATTTCAACCATCATTCTGGGGAAGCATATCCTTCAGTAACTCACTGAGAAAGGATGTAAGGCAGGTAAATATTTTTGAGACCCTGCATATCTCAAAATGGGTTTATTTTACTCTCACATTTGAATGAAAGTTTGGGCATAAAATTCTAGGTTAAAAATCACTTCTTAAAAATTTGAAGTTATTTCCTGTTATCTCCTTGCTTCAATGTGGCAGAAAGTCCAGTGCTATTCAGATCTCTGTACTTAGTATGTTCCCACTCTCCCATCCCTACTCCAGACCAAGAAGCTTTTAAGATTTTCCTTTATCCCCAGTGTTCTGAAATTTTATGATTTGCCATCATAAAATCTTTTTAATACACCAATCTGGTCCTTTTCATTATGGAAATTCATATCCTTCAGTTCTGGACATTTTTCTTCTGATATTTCTCTGAGAATTTCCTCATTTTCCCCCTCTATTCTGTTTCTGAAAATCATGTTAGCCAGATATTGGGTCTCCTTTATTGAGTCTCTGTCTTGTTGTTACCTACGTTATCGTCTTTTGTTTCACTATCTGGCCTACTTCAGAAGTAATTTTATCTTCCAACTTTTCTGATTTAAAAAATATCTGATTATACTTTCAAGAACTCTTTCTTATTCTCTTTCTGTTCATTTTTTTATGGCATCCTATTCTCTTTTAATGGATGCAAAAGCTTCTCTGAAAATGTATTTTGGAAAATATATTGGATTTACTTTTAAAAGTTTTGTGACTTGCACTGTTTCTATTTCCTCTGATTTTTGTTTGTTTTGGGCCTGTGTATTATGTGAGATGCCTTTCTCGAAAGACCAGTGATCTTTGGCTAACTGTAAAAGAGGAGTAAACACACTAACTGAAAGCTCTGTATGCATAGGTGGGATTTGTTGACTGACAGGCATCAACTTAAAATGACTTGGGCAGGTAATATGACAGTTTGGGAGCCCTCAAATAATCAGTCCCCAGACTGGACTCCTCTTATCTCCTGCTTAGAAGATTTAAGGCTGACTGAGAGCATTTTGGGAGCACAGAGGGACAAGAAAACTGATTATTTAAAATACGCAGGCATTTCTACAAGAAAGGAATCATGTCATCCTTCTTTATAACCCTGCCAGTTAGCTGCTATGACTGGGATATAGCAGAGACTGCTGCATAAGGGCTTCTTGACTGTGTCTTAAACTTTCCCTAAAGCCACTGTTATTGTGTAATAGAATTATCCACACCTTCCAAGCAGTATCATCTGAAGCACATCCCTCTGAATACATGACTGATAGCATGTTAAGGAAAGAAGACAAACCTAGAAAACTGGTTAAGACTGAAAGACAAAGCAAAACCACAGAATTAGTCACCAAGCTAGGGATACCTCCTCTTTCCTTGTGACTGATTTTTACGGGTTACCTTATCTGGATTCAGAGCCAAGAAGGTGATGTGATCCAAATACATATTCCTTATCCAGGCTGGGAGAAACTGACAGTTTGACAGCACTGCCTGAAGTTCCCTTGGCCCAGGCTACTGGGTTTCCAGGAGTCAAGTTACCTGGCATACAAAGAACGCACATTCCCACACTAGTCTCCTGGTACTACAAAGATACCTTTTATCATTTAGAGTCAAGAATAGCCTTGAGCAAAGAGAAGACTGCTTACAGGCTCTGGCCCACCTTTTGAACATCACTGTTCTATAATCACCAGAAGTAATAATAATAGTGACTAGATGTAAATAAGAAATAAGAAAGAATAAATAATAATAAATTAAATAAAAAATAAGAAAGAATCATTCATTAATTCCGTAAAGTTGACCAGAACTCCTGCTCTGAGCCAGGTTCCATGTTAGATTTTAGGGACAAAGATATGAAGAGACACTACACTGTTCCTGCCTTTAGAGACTTTACAGACAAGTAAAGGAGGTAAACGAAAACAGTTTTATGTTGAATTTAATGCTACTGTCATTTTAGAAAGGTGAGGGTTTATCATGCCTCTCTTCCCAAATTTGGGATTGCTAAAAAGCATGGAATTGCTAACCCCACACTGAGCTTCTAAGACCTTATTGTTGGGGGGGACACCAAATCATTATGTAGGGCTTCCTTAGATGTGAAACCATGGTAGATACAAATAATAGTACTTGTTTTTATTGCAAAGCACTTCATGTATTACAAAGTATTTTTACACCCATATCTAATTCAGTTGTCAAAGTAACCCTATGAGGGATGAGATTATCTCCTTTTATAGAAGAAATTAAGTGCTTAGAGAAGTGATTTGCCCTTACAAGACTAGTTAATTTGAAACAGAAACCTAGATTTTTTTATTCTCAGTTCAAAGTTCATTTTAATCATATCATGGTGCCCTCGTCACCCAAATTTTGAAGAAAAGCCTAACGACTCATTTGCAGCTATAAGAAATGTCTAGAATAATGCCAAGATGTGCAAAATATGTTAATAATACGTACATTTAATATAAAATAATTAGGTTTCCTTCCACCTGAAATGGAAAAATTATACAAAAACACAGAGAATGATTTGTGAAGACTTTAAAAAATCATAAATGCCACAATTCTCCCATCCTTAATCTTCCCACAATCTGCTCATATAACAATAAATTCTGGTTTGCCAATAATTTATTTCACAAGTCTTCTATGATACAAAAACACAAAGCAAAATTAAAACATTTCCTACAAAGCCACTGTGCAGATTTTTGAATCAAACCTGAAAGGCTGAGGAAACACTCCCAGAAACCACTCTACCATCTGGGAACTTGTAACCCTGTTGCTTCAATTTCAAGTTCAAAGAGTGGACAATGCATTTATAGTATAAAAATTCAAGTTTTCCCAATCCTTAAAATACTGAGACCATTATTCAAGTAAAAAGGAAAAGCCCTTAAAAAGGCTCAAAAAGAAATTCATCAAGCAATATCGCTTAAAGAAAACCCTTTCCAAAATGGAATTTGGGAGTCGGCAGATCCATGAACAATTTAAATATCCTTTCTGGTGTAAGACAGTTCTTTCATTAAAGTAGACCACTTGTCCTTTTGTAACTGCTTTTCTGTTCTAAGAGGAAAAAAAACACATTTTCTCTGAAATCACTGTATAAAAACGTACAATTTACAAATATAATAATTAGTATTGTCTTATTTGAACATTTACTATGAAATAATTTCAACACAATCACCAAAAGCTTATGCTTCCTCTGATATCAGTCATATACCATATATAGTTAAATGCACTGTCTTGCCAAAGCCCAAGGTAACTGAATCTAAAAATATATTTATTTTTTCATTCTGAACTAGCCAGATTGGTATTTAAACCAAACGTCATCAAATTGTTGCACTAAACATGCCAGGATGAAAAGGTTATTTAAATACAAACTGTCCATATGTATCACAGAGAAAATGCTCCTAGCCACTGAAGACTGAATGATTATACCCAGGCTCATCCCCTCTCCCCCAACATGCACAAATGTAAGAAAATAAAAATTAAAAAACGGTAAAGACAATGAATGTGAGAAAAGAACTGATAAGTGGATGAAACACAGACTTTCTATAGTCCAATGAAGACAAAATAAACTGGAAAGACATCTGATATTAAACAAGTATCAGCTGGGGGAGTGGGGGAATTTTTCTTTAAAATTACTATACATAGCTTCTACTTTAGTTTCAGGCTGAGACATTGACAGAGATTTTAATGTGAAAAAAATATTTCTAATAACATCTAAATTTGGTACTAGGACAAAAAAATGTAAAAATCTGTTAACAAAAGCTCTTATTAAAAGAGTTATCTTTTGAGTCATTAAAAGATCAGCTTGATTAGCCCACTTCCAGAAAATCAAACAGATATTTTCTCTTTTCCATAAAATTTCCATAAGATCTTTCCCAAAGAGTTTTCTCTTTTCTCACAAGATGGAACTCCACTGCAGGAAAAAATTAAAAGGGCTCAGCACCCCCAAAAGTAAAAATCCACTGATTTAACATCAGTTTTCTATAAAAAATCATCTTTAAGATTCTCATCTTTGCTAAACTAAAAACTCACAAGCAAACTGCAAATCTGAACAGGTTACATTCTCCAACATGTATGAAAAGGGAATTTTGGTTCTTTTAGATCTGTGCCATGTAAATAAAGAAGAAATGTACAGAACCATTTTTCAGAATCCAAGGGAAAAGGTTTTCCAATTCAAATGGCAATTTAACAGAGCCATTCATTGTTAAAATAACTTGCAATTTCAATGAGTTCTAAATATTGAAACAGCTTGGAATCAAGTTTTCTAATAGTAAATATAAAGAGCAAGCAAGTTTTTGGGAAGAATTCAGAATCTGAAATTTCAATGTTTACATAATACTGTAGAACACACATTTGAGGTTAAAAATCAAACTGATACCTAAAACCTAAAATCATAAGAATGCTGCCCTTTATTTTAAAAGGAGGCAGGTTTTCTAATATATGACAAAAAAACCAAAGCCTATCTCCCTGTTTTATAAATATCCATGTCCTTTCTTGGATTCAAAACTTCACTTTAACCCATTTCCCTTGGGTTTCTTCCATCTCACTGAATACCATTGTTGTATTACGATTATAACATCCAGCCAAAGGCAGAGATCACATAAGTCCCCTGAAGACTTCCAAAACATTAAAACCAGTAGAAAAGCAGAGGAAATACTCTCATGCTTGGAGCTGCTGGGAAATCCTTCTCTCCTTTTAGAAAAATATACTTCTTGTTCTAAAGATAATCACTTGAAGAAAACATCACTAGTACATAGAAATACACAGCACTATCGATAATTCTACAGAGTAACAGTAATAACATCCTACAAATTTTGCTAGTACTTTGGCTTAAAAAAAAAGAAAGTAAAGAATTGTTATATCCAAGGATTTTTTTTTTTCCAGAAAGAGAAGCGCAATAAAGGAGAAGTCCTTTATTCTCCTTCTCTCATTCAAATGTGCATTCCTTTAACACTAAAAAAGATTGCTTTTAAAAAGAATTAGATGCTACTTTGTTGATTCCATTTAACCACAAAGAGAACATCTCAATCCCCTTCTATTTTATAAATGTATTAGTTAAATATACAGTATATTTTCTCACTCAGTTGCTTAGGACACCTTTCTCCCAGATAGTCTTATATTTTGAAAGTCTCTGGATTAAAAAAAAGAGAAGACTAAAGATTTACTTTTATATGTTTTCACCGTTATAAAAAAAATGGCAGCAATTAACCTATCATTTGTTTTTCAGCTTATTAAAACACACTTTGCTGTAAAGAGCAATCTAAATTCAAATATTGTCAATACACACATACCAAAGGCATGGGCAAAAATACCACCGCACAATCACTTTCTATGCACACAGTTCTTTAGATCTCCATGAAGCATGGCACAGAGGGCAGCTCAAATTTTCATAAAAATTATATGATTTGACTGCACTTTTGCTTCATTTATGGTGCACTGCAAAATTTTAAAATTAGTGTTTGGGTGTTCACATTATTCACTGTACTGAGAATTCTCTCATGAGAATAAGACATAAAATATAAAACATTTGGCTTTCTAAATGACAGTGCTGAAACTTCCAGCACAGTTCTACTTTGGCATACATATATAAAGAAAAATTTTATATCCTGTTAATTCATCACTGGTTTTTAATATTCCCCATTAAAATAATTCAATTGCATATGCAGCCTAAACAGCTGGAAAGAACCCAGAAAAGCGACAAAAAATGACTTTTTTAAAAATGCTGATGCTTTTCACACCCAGGTTCAGTCATGCCCGCTGAAGAGAGGTGTTAGATATGGGCTTTATTTTAAATCCTAAAAATGTAGTCATTTCCATGACATTACAAAAACTGGAACCAAGAGCAATTTATCTTCACAGTCCTGATTCTCCTGATGCCAAAACACTTTTTAGAAAATAATTTCTGCAAACTTAGAAGGTATTTTCGATGGATCATTTGTTTGCTATTGCTTAGAGTCTAATTATTTTGTCCCAGATTTTCTAGTGAACTAGGAATACAGAGATAAAAAGGAAACACACACACACACACACACCCCCCACAGTGACTCAGTGTCTGAACCACTTCAGATATGGCATCCATTAAGGGGGTCTTTGCTCCTAACCGTGTAAGGGTCCTTAGCTATGGTCTGACTTGCACAAGAAGTACACATGGCTCCTGAGAGGTGCTTTAGTCCCCTTTGGAAGACACTGTTGGAGAGACTATAAATGACACAGTTGCAGAAACTGTTACTAATAGCAAGCCAGGTGGTCAAGAAGGAGGCGAAGCGGTTGCTGTGGCCAGTGGAGCTCTCCAACAAGAAGTAGATGATGTATGGCAACCAGAGGATGTAAAATACACTAGTAATTCGGAACAGGACCATGGCATAGCGCTTATCAGGACAGGTCTGTACCTCCCCAGTCTCCCCACTCTGGCTGCTGAAGCGGGCTTGCCTTTCGCTGATCTCCTTTGTGTGCTGTTGGCAGATGCGGAAGATGTTGAAATAGGTGAAGCACACAATGAGGGCTGCCGGGGCATACAACATCACCACAATGAAGAGGGTGAAGTAGGGGTCAGTGTGCCAGGACTCTGCACACCACTGAAACACATCTCCATGATATCCAGGTTTGCCCCAGTGGAAAAAGGAAGGCAGGAAGACCAGGGTGGAATATAGCCAAATCAGGAAAATACACACACGTAGTCTCCAAGGTGTAACCAGGGTATTATAGGTTAAAGGTTTAGTGATGGCAATATATCTATCGATGCTGATACAGGCCAGAGAGGCCATGGAGACACTCTTCAGAACGGATACTACAAAACCGAATACCTGGCAAGTCAAAGACTCCTCCACTGGAAGGGGGTAGTGGAGGAGTGATAAAGAAGGGACCAGGCAGCTGACCCCAACCAACAGGTCAGCATATGCCATAGTCTGAATAAAATAACTTGTAGTATGATGGTTCAACAAAGGTGCACAGTGAAATACAAAAATCACAATGATGTTGCCAGAAATAATCAATACAGTGAGAAAGACAATAATCAATACTTCCAAAAGGCAAAAATCGACAGTTTCCAAATTGCCAAATGTCAAGAGGCAAAAAGGGTGGCTGCTCTGATTACCATCCAAGGTAGAGTTCATCTTGAGCTCGGGAGTGATCTCTCACTTCATGCTGCCGCTTGGCTGCTGCCAACAGTTCAGAGGAGCAGCTGCAGTCATTGCGGTCAGCTCTGTGGGTCTGTAATAATGCCAGACGAACCTTAGTCCCCAAGCTCCTGATGCTGCTCTGGTGCACTGCCTGCAGTACAATTCCCCTTTAAATCCTTCTTGGAATAGGGAGAACCAGCAGCAGTTGTCTGGCCAGTCCCAGATGCGGCCATAGTACCAGGTTTACCATACACATAGCACCAGGGGAGTAAGGCAAACTCTGGGTACAATGTCTTCAGGCCAATGAGGGTAGGGGGTAGGGGCAGAAGAGAAGGGAGGAAGATTAGGAGCTTCAGCAGGAGTTGTAATGAGGCTCCTCTGAATAGCTGACAGAAGAAAAGGAGAGAGCATTTTACATTTTGCATCCAATGCCCTGATCAAAGAACCTGGCTAGCTCAGGCTGGTATCAACCCTCCCACTCCATCCCACTCCACCCGGTACAACCATTCATGGCTACTCTCAGCGGCACCCCACATAACTGGTCCTGACTCTACAGAGGAGGAGCAACAACAGCAAGCTTTCATGATCAACATAAAACAAAATCAATCGCAAGCCAGATCAATCTAACCCCATTTCCTTTCATTTGAGCCTTTTGGGGGAAGAAAAGGAATCTGCTTACAGCATTTCCGAAAATATTTTACCATAACTACCACTAATAAAATTACTTAAGATAATTTATTTTCTTCACTGATTCCAATGTAGTATTTCGCCTCTTTGAAAACATTTCAACAGAATTTATCTGTCTAGCTCGATTTCAGAGTGTTACCTGTAATTCTGCATGCTGCAATCCAAACAAAAGCCACAAAACATCCTTAACAGAAAGCCTTGCAGTGCAGGAATGTGCCTCAGCCCCGTTGACTGCAGAACTGAGACAGAGGGAGGGGATAGAGGAGGAGGAGGGGAAAGAGAAGAGGGGGCTTGGGAAAGGAAGAAAGGGGGGAGGGGAAAGAAAACGCCTATGCGCACACACCCTTCGGCATCTTTAGCAGCTCATTAGAATTCATGGCCAGAGAAGCGGTCCCTGATTTCCCGACTGCACAGTGGGGGAATAACTTAATATGCCTGCAGTGCAGTGTTTGAAAGCTGTTTCCTCGTCTGTCTGGAATCCCCCTTTTAGTCGATGAGCACAATTCAGACTGCTAGTAAGGAGAAGGGGTTGTAACTGGGACAAAATGCCAGCCAGGAATTAGACTGAAACAAAAGCCAAGGGGGTAATGGTGAGAGGAAATTCCAATTTTCTTATAGCATTTTCCTCAGGGACAAAGAGCAATGCTAAAGTGTGTTAACAGTGCATGACAACTGAGGAATCCTAATTCAGTGGCACAAGAAGTTCTAGCTAGAAGGCTAAATGTTCAGCATTAATTTTCTCTCACGATTCCCTGGATATTGGCTAATTTTAAGAAAGATGACAAAAATAACAAGCAAACTTAAAAATCAGTTTTTCAAGAGAAAAAATAAAGAAAACCTCACCCATTCTGAACACTGAGGAAACAGCATACAAGCACACTGTTCCTGTATTCAGTGCTACCCTAGAGTTTTGAGATGCCATTTCTTGCTTTTAGTTTACTGAGAAGCAGTGCACAAAAATATACACAAAAGGTGGACAAGTAAATAAACCCATTTCACTCAGGATTCAAAACTATAAGAAGTTTCCTGTTACAAATCAGCTTACGTATCTTAGAATACACAATCTCATTTGTGCCTATTTAAAACAATGCAAGTTGGAATTATATTGTGGGATATATTATACTGTGTTGGGATTATATTCTGGCATTCTAGAAAGATGGCACACCTGGGCAGGGATACGTGTTATGTGATCCAATTTTCATTTTTTTGTTTCACACACATGCCTCCTCACTGCAAGCAAATGGTCCCCCATAATCAGAATTCAATTAATTATATCTTAAGAGCTAAAACACTCCACTTATTATAGGAAGGCAACACTAAAAAACCTATTGAGCATAAGCTTGATAGCTATATTTGACAGATCTTACTGGAAAACATGGCTAAGTGTGACATATAGAAAACCCATGGCACTGACCACCCAACTCATTCAAATCCTTGGTCTTACATTACTAAGCCTCTTACCCTGTTTCATCATCTGTAAGATGAGGATCATACTATTTCACAGAGTTATTGCAAAATAAAGGAGACAGTGTACACATACAAAAGGCTTACCAATATTTAGCACATAGTGGGTATATAACTTTATTCCCTTTGTTCTCCTAGAACTAAAATACCCTTCCCAGGTAGTCTGTGTTTTTCTGCCAACCACGTTTGCACTGCTTGAGGATGGGGTCCTCTGATTCCTAAAGTGCCTCTCTTATTGTGACTGCCCAGTTCTGAGGCACAACAGAATATCCAACAGTTATTTGGATATTTTGCTGTCACACATTCCTCAAATACACTGAGGCTATACATACGTAAGGCAGTAAAAGTATCTATAAAGAATGAATGATGATATGGCATCAATTATTCCCTCTACACTAATAATTTCTCTGCCTATGTCTCCAGCCCTGACTTCACTCCTGAGCATTCTTTCCCATTTACAATTTGCCTGCTAGCCAATACATCTTCCACCTGGATGTCCTGCAGACTTCACCCACAGCATGTCCAAAATAAAATACATTTTTCTCAACAAATTGGCCTCTTTTATCTTTTTCCAACACTTTTATTTTTTCCAGGCACTCAGGTAAGAAACTCTGGAATCATCTTGACCACTCTCTCCCCACTCAATGTACTACTCTTACTCACCAGGTTCCTGGCAATCTATATCTACAGTGGCTTTCAATTCATTTTAATACTTTAAGGCCATCATTAAATATTGTCTGGGCTTTTAATCTTCTTCATTTTTCGATCTATTCATTTCTGCCTAAACATCTAATAGTATATGCTTTATTATGGTATCCACAGCTCAATAAAAGTCAATGGCTCCCTAGTGCCTCTCCAATCTAATCTCCCTATTCCACACCACCCCCCACACATCCTGCCCTCCAGACAAACCAGGTTACTCACTATTCTATACATCTGCCACACACTGTTTTTGAACTCTCACTGTTTGAGTGCTTAATACTGAATGAAAAAAGAAATGATTTCTGAGAGTTCTATTTCAATAAACAGAAAAAACATTTACCAAAGTCAATAGTACAAGCTCTTCTAACTACTTGTGAAGTTTGTCATGTAACTTATTCTCCATTTCGGGTGTCTCATGTATAAAACTAGACAGTTATGCTGATTAAAAAAAAGACATTACATTGGTTAATAACTTGAAAGAATTAAAAATGTAATAAAAACACAAGCTGTTACATTACTACCACTAGTATAGTAATAGTTCTTCCAACTTCATTTCCATTTTAGTAAAATCACTTGGAGCTATAATCAAAATATTCATATAGGAAACCTAAAACAACAAAAAGCTTGTGAGCGACACTTTACCAAATCAGTCAAGAGTTAAGTGTTTTGTTTCAGATTAAAGAAAAACGTTTTCTTCAAAAGAAAAACATTATTAAGGACATAAAGTGGCAATAAATCTACATCCTCAACAAAAATCTATACAGGGGCGCCTGGGTGGCACAGTTAAGCCTCTGACTCTTGATTTCTCGCTCAGGTGGTGATCTGGGATATTGAGATTGAGCCTGGGGGGTTAGGCTCCCCTCTCAGCATGGAGTCCGCTTTGGACTCTCTACCTCCCCCTCTGCTCTTCCCCCCCTGCATTCTCTCTCTAAAATAAACACATAAATTTTTTTTAAAGATTTTTAAAATTTATTTATTCAACAGAAAGATAAGAGAGCACAAGTAGGCAGAGCGGCAGGTAGAGGGAAAGGGAGAAGCAGGCTCCCCGCTGAGCAGGGAGCCCGACATGGGGCTCAATCCCAGGACCCTGGGATCATGACCTGAGCCGAAGGCGGCCACTTAACAACTGAGCCACCCAGGAGCCCCAAATACATAAATCTTAAAAAAAAATCTATAGGGGTCCCTGGGTGGCTCAGGTCATGATCCCGGGGTCCCGGGATCGAGCCCCGCATCGGGCTCCCTGCTCAGCGGGAAGCCTGCTTCTCCCTCTCCCACTCCCCCTGCTTGTATTCCCACTCTCGCTCTCTGTCAAATAAATAAATAAAATCTTAAAGAAAAATCTATATATACTTCCCTTTTCATTTTTTTAAGTTTTTATTTAAATTCTAGTTAGTTTACAGTATAATATTAGTTTTAGGTGTACAATATAATGATTCAACATTTCCATATAAGATTTGGTGCTCATCACCTATTTAACCTATCCCCCTTCTTCCCCACCTCTAGTAACCATCAGTTTGTTCTCTATAGTTAAGAGTCTGTTTCCTGGGGCGCCTGGGTGGCTCAGTCATTAAGTGTCTGCCTTCAGGTCAGGTCATGATCCCCAGGTCCTGGGACTGAGCCCTGCATCAGACTTCCTGCTCAACAGAGAGCCTGCTTCTCCCTCTCCTGCTCCTCCTCTTTGTATGCTCTGTCATATAAATAAATAAAATCTTTAAAAAAAATAATGCAATCTCATGATATATTTGTGGCTTTTGGGTAAAAAAAATAGTATTTCTGTATGTGTATATATCTATATATATATATGATTGGAAGGAAACACACTGGAAATCAACTCTACTTTTTAGTGGATCGTGGGTGGGATTACAAGAGATTTTTTATGTTTTTCTATATTTTATGAATTTCCCAATTTCTTTGTACAGTTGACCCTTGAACAACATGGGTTTAAACTGCACAGGTCCACTTATAAGTGAAACTTTTCGACAAATACTGCAGTACTGTAAGTGTATTTTCTCTTCTCCTTATGATTTAAATAACATTCTTTTCTCTAGCTTACCTTACTGTAAGAATACAGTATTTAATACGTATAACATACAACATATGTGCTAACCAACTGTTTATGTTATTGGTAAGGCCTCTAGTCAACAGTAGGCTATTAGTAGTAGAGTTCTGGGGGAGTCAAAAGTTATATGTGGATTTTCAAATGTGGGGCGGGGTCATTGCCCCTAAGTTGCATGCTGGTCAAGGGTCAAATGTACATTTTTATAATCAGGTTTAAAAAAACATCGAGGGGCGCCTGTGTGGCTCAGTCGTTAAGCGTCTGCCTTCGGCTCAGGTCATGATCCCAGGGTCCTGGGATCGAGCCCCGCATCGGGCTCCCTGCTCAGCAGGAAGTCTGCTTCTCCCTCTCCCACTCCCCCTGCTTGTGTTCCCTCGCTTGCTCTATCTCTGTCAAATAAATAAAATATTAAAAAAAAAACATTGAAAATAATATATAACATGTCTCTTTCGGTAAAGCTAACAAAAACTCTGGCCACGAGATGTCCTCCCAGAGCCGCACTGAATGGATGATACCAGGTTTAAGTCACCTACTTCATGGGACTTCGTTTCACTGGTCCTTATGTCATCACAGCAACATTCTTTCAGACAGGCTTCGATGCTCAATTTAACTCAAAATGGACCCTCAGAGCCGTGGTTAAAAATTCTTACAGAATGAGAATATAACTGGATGAACCATGTAAAATGGCCAATATGTAACCATTTCTGGTTAAATAGTTTCTGATCTACAAAACTGGAAACTTTTTTTTTTAAGATTTTATTTATTTGAGAGAGAGAATGAGAGAGAGAGAGAGAGAGCATGAGAGGGGGGAGGGTCAGAGGGAGAAGCAGACTCCCTGCTGAGCAGGGAGCCCGATGTGATGCGGGACTCAATCCTGGGACTCCAGGATCATGACCTGAGCCGAAGGCAGTCGCTTAACCAACTGAGCCACCCAGGCGCCCAAAACTGGAAACTTCTATATGGTTCAATCTAATACTAAAAAATGAAAGTGACAGAACTAAAAAGGAAATAAGGCAAAAAGAGGAAACATGAAACAGAAAAGGGAAATGACTGCTCAAGTTGTATTTATTTTTTTCTCAACCTATTCAAGTGGCTTAAATATTACAGAGGAGAAAGGATCAATCTCAGTTCTTCAAATTCCTAAGATTCACTTCTGGGCATTATCTACTACTTATTATTCTGTAAAAATAAGTTTTAAGTGTTGATTTATTTAATTAACATATTACTTAAATGCAGCTGATAGGGGTGTATTTGTACCAATGTCATTCCAAAACCAATCTGAGGTCCTTGACTTATTATCTTTTAACTCTTCCCTCTCCCACATTCACTCAATCACCCAAATGTCAAGTATTTCCGAAACTTCTCTCAAATAGTATCTTTCTCTATCTGTTATGCCACTACTCCAAGTCACAATCATCTTTTGCCTCAATTACTAACAGGTTTTGCTTCAATTAATCTTACTCCATTCAAACTCAAGTAACTGGAATGACCATTCTAAAACTAATAATGATAATACAAATAACAACAATAACTAAGGAATAATTTATACTTACTATGGGCTAAAATTGTACCTAGTGTTTTCACACATTATCTAAGTTCATTTAACAGCTCTACAAATAAGGTACTATTGTCATATCACTTTACAGATAAAGAAACAAAAGTCTAATGTAATTTATTGCCCAATGTTAATGGCTTAAATACAACAGGAAGAAGGATTTGAATCAAGACAATCTGCCTTTAGACAATACTCTAACCCACTTTGCATACTGCCTTCTAATGTTTCAATGACTTTCTATTGCTAAAAATCTCAAATATGCCTTATTTAAGCTTTCAAAGATCCAGCCCCTATCTATCTTTTCTGGCCTCATTTCATTCTACATTCTATGAAATTGCCAAGCTCTCTCTCACCCTTGAGCATGCATTTTTCCCACTGACTTCTAACATCACACATGCCATGCAGCACCTTATCGCACCACAACAATCCCCTTCCCTCAATAATTTCTGAAAAAGAGACTTTTTTGAATCCTTAGACTGAAAAGTTCTTGTCACGTGCCACATGGCAATATCTATTTTCTCTTCTATAACTCTTATATAATTTTATTAAATGGTTAGTTAATTATTTCCCTCATTAGACTATAGTCGCTCTCAAACCAGGGAGCAGATACATTTTATTCATGGGCATATCCATGAAACCTAGCACAGGGCTGACATAAAGTAGGCTTTCAAAGGTATTTATGGCTGACTAAACAACAAATGCCTAATAAAACAACAGGCAATTCTGCTTTTAGATGGGAAGATGTTTCAAATAAAACCCTACTATAATAACTGTTTAATTCACCTATTAGGTTGATGTATATGAAATTACCTAACTGTAGATTAAAAATTATCAAATATCAGATATTTTAATATGATCAAGCCTATTATGTTTCCAGTCTTATAATTCAGGAAACCTTTAGAACTCCCTGGACAGATACAACTTACAGCAACTCACTAGAGGGGACATGACATTACAGAGATGGGATATGGAGACTTGAAATGATTTTCACAAATAACAATTTGAGAAAAACTTGTCTTAGTCCATTCAGGTTGTTGTAACAAAAATACCACACTGACTTATAAAAAACAGAAATTTAGCACAGTTCTAGAGGTTAGGAAGTCCAAAATCTAGGTGTTGGCAGATTTGGTGTACCATGAGGACCCATGGCCATGTACTGCTATGTCCTCATAAGGCAGAAGGGGTAAGGTAGCGATCTGGAGTCTTTTTTATAAAGATACTAATTGCATTCTTGAGGATTGCTCTCTTTCAACCTACTAACCTCCTAAAGACCCACTTCCAAATACTATCAGGTTCTAGGGGTTAGGATTTCAACATATAAATTTTAGGGGGACATAAACATTCAGTCTATAGCAGACCAACTACAGCAACTGCTATATGGGAGCACACAATATAGTTCTTAAAAGTGTACTCAAAACCCATTTTCCTATAGAAACAGATAGCAAGAGTACTCAGCTGTGAAATCATGGGCTATTTTGGGGGGCAGGACTCAAACATGTCACATATTTTCAAGCTTAAAGGACGATCATCCAATTACTTTAGCAACCTAATGTCAGAGAAGAGGAGGTGAATGGCCACAAGTGCAGAACTCATTTGAGTTCATAAGCTAATGGCAGAGCTGAAACCAGTACTCAGGCTTCCTAACTCTATGGTCAGAGCTCTTTTTGCTAAATTGACCCCCTTTTTGCTTGGTACCTACAGGCAGGTTCTATGATTATATATTATTGAATCTTTTACTATTAACAAATCTATTAAAGAGATAATTTTAATTAAAACCAAAAAACTGAATAATGACAATATAACTAGATATTTAAATTATTTTTCCAGACTGGTAAAATGTGGCTGGGCCTCTAGGACTTCCCTCGGACAGACAATTAAAAAATGTAAATATTGGTTACATGGACTTGTCACTAGTTTAGATTTTGCATAAAAACTTGAAATTCATAACAAAAGATTCTTATCACTGAACTTTATCAATGAAATCACTACAAAAACAAAAGCAAACAGGTTTCAGAAAACACAAGGCTGACTGGATGAAAGGAATGAGAACCATCAGAATATGTTGTTATTTCATTATTCTTTCATTAAAAGGATCCATTAAGGAAGCAATTTTGACATAAATCTTTGCTACTAAGCAAAAAAACAAACAAAAAAACTAGAATCACTGACACACAAGGTGAGAAATAACCAAAAGGAAGGGCCAAAGGCTGATTCTGGAAGTTGGAAACCAGAAAGTGTCTCTATTTTCCTTCATTTATTTGCTTCACCAGACCCAAACAGCTATAGGTCTTACAACTGGGGGTCAGAGGGGCCATGGGAGTCCCTGCAGCTTGCTTATTAGGGTTCCTTCCCAATGAATCTGACAAGTTCTCTCTAGACACCAGGGCTGAGGAACCTTTGGTTAAAGGCCAGAAAGAACAGAAAACAAAGAATTTAGGAATATTTGGTCTGCAGAAATTTATTCCATGAAGCCAAGGGTAGTTCAATATCAAGTCTATCATAATGTTGATAATTTGTAAAAATCATATTAAGGGCTAAAAAAACCTCTTGATAAAATTTAGTACACATTCTTAATAAAATCTTCAAAGCCAAAGATGGAAGAAAATCACTTAAAATAAAAACTATTTACAAAAAAACAAAAATGAACAGCATGCCTTCCAAAAGACTGAAAAACTAAAACCACCTTAATTTAAGAACTCAATAAGGATGCTAGTTATCACCATCATCACTTAGCATTGTCTTAATGTTTCTTTTTTCTTTTTAAGATTTTATTTGACAGAGAGTGAGTGAGCATGCGTGCATGCATGCGCGCGCGCACACACACACACACACACTCATGCACACATGAGGGGCACGGGCAGAGGGAGAAGCAGGCTCCCCACTGAGCAGAGAGCCCAATGCAGGGCTCCATCCCAGGACCCTGGGATCATGACCTGAGCTGAATGAAGGCAGATGCTTAACCGACTGAACCACCCAGGTGCCCCTGTCTTAATATTTCCAACATATAAAGAAAACAAAGAAAATGTAATAGCCTGCAGAAACAGTGAAAAAAGAAGTGCAACTGTTTTTGCTGCTGACATAATTACATACCTGAAAATCTCAAAAGATGCTAGCATAAAATTAGGAGAACTAATCAAAATATCAAAAGGCAGAAGGATAGGGAATAAAAAAAAGAACCAATGTCTATTCTCTTTTGTAGCAATTAGCACCCTGAAATAGAAAGGAAAAAAATACTCCATTTGCAATAGCAAGAACACTCTAGGATAATTATTAGGAATAAATTTAACAAAAAAGGCACAAGATGTAAAGGAAAGCAACTCTAAAGTCTTTAACAGACATAAAAGTGGCAAGACATACCATACTCTTAAAGACACTATAACAATGTAATTTATAGCCTAAATTAATATGTAAGTTAAATAAAATTCAAATTAGAATCCTCACACAACCTTATAGGGAGGTAGTGGTGGTGAGATTGAAGAAAATGATTTTAAGGTTTGTATGAAAGATTAAATATGTAAGAATATATAAGAAAAATATGAGATAAGAAAAAGTGAAAAAAGATTTGCTTTACCAGATATCAGAACATAACTTGAAGCCTGTTTAACCAAGACAGTATTGGCAGAGGAGTACACAAACAGATCAATAAACAGAAAAATCCAGAACTCAATTTCAGTATATGTAAGAATTTCAGATCTAACAAAGATGGTATTCTATTCAGTAGGAACACAGGAGTAGCACAACTAGTTCTCCACCAGGGAAAAATTAAAATTGGGCCGCTATCATATGCCATGTACAAAAATAAATTCCAGATGGATTAAAGATATAAATATGTAACACATACAATAAAAATCTTACAAGAAAATCTTAGAAACTGCACTTAACAAAACTTAAAGGTAGGAGACCTTAACCGAGACACAATTTTCTACATAAAAATTGAAAACGTTTTGTGTGGCATGAAACCATCAATAAAGTCAATAAAGAATGAAGATAAAGGATTAATATACATAATAGAGAATACTTAGAGAGTTATTTTTTTTGGTAAATAATTTTTATTTTATTTAAGTGATTTTCTTCCACCTCTGGCTTTGAGATTTTATGTTTAATAAAGATAAAGAGGTAACTCACAGAAGAGCAAATCGCTCAAATTTACTGGTAGGCAGAGAACTGCAAACTGAAGATATGCTGGTATCACTTACATCCATTGACAGCAAAAAATTAAATACAATTACTGGTAACTAATACTGTTTGGGATGTGGGGCTACAGATACTTTGCTACACTGCTGGTGAACTATGAACAGTAATAGCCTTTCAGAGAACCAAACTGGATATAATTAAATATAAAAATTAAATAATCAGTTTAAAAAACATGTAACCCTTTGATCCAGCAATCATACTCCTGAGATTCTATTCCATAAAAGATTTAGAACACATATAAGGATGTTTGGAGAGGCTAGAATCTGGAAACAAAGTAAATGCCTACCAAGAGAAGAGTAACTGAATAAAAATCTACACATAAAAACAAGCATGTTTATGTGTCCACATGAAATTCTGTATGAGTACACATATGGCTATATAAAAAAATTTTTATTTAAGTTCAAGGATAGACAAGTAGGGAGAATAATGGAAAAGAACCAGCTTTGGAGTTGTTCCTGAGTTCAAATTCTGCCTCTATCATTTATTTACCTGCTGAATGACTGTAAGCAAATTCCTAAGCTTCACTGAACCTC
The DNA here is from genome assembly GCF_037043125.1 of Eumetopias jubatus. Lineage (NCBI taxonomy): Eukaryota > Metazoa > Chordata > Mammalia > Carnivora > Otariidae > Eumetopias > Eumetopias jubatus. Next base: position 83,312,663 of record NW_028274821.1, on the reverse strand, counting down.
TGCTTCCTCATTTCTAAAATGGAAATAGTAATTACCACTTCATGGGGATTTTCTTAGAATGACATAATGACTATAAAGTGCTCAATTCGGCAGGTGACACATGTGCTCAAAAGGGGCAGCTATTATTATACTTTTTCCTTCTTGAGATGAAAAAGCAAAAAACAAAAACCCCAAACAAACATAAAAAAAAAGAGTGCCTCCAAACTCCATTGCTTTCAGAAATAAGAAGCACCTTGGGGTGCCTGGGTGGCACAGCTGGTTAAGCATCCAACTTTTGATTTCAACTCAGGTCATGATCTCAGGGTCACTGGATGGAGCACCACGTCAGGCTCCTTGTTCAGCAGGAAGTCTGCTGGAGATTCTCTCTCCCTCTGCCCCTCCCCCTCCACATGCTCTTGCTCTAACACAAAAATAAATCTAAAAAAAAAACCCTTAAAAATATATATACCTATGTATTTTCTATTACTGAAAGGCCTTTGTCCTTGGATTACAAAATTCACATGGGAAAAATCCTATATATATCCCATTATAAGTCAAGCTTGACAAAGCAAGATGATGATGAAGACATTCAGTTTTGTTTTCATGTTTATTTTTTTGGGGGGGGCTTCACTCTATAAATCAAGTCACTTTTTGTCCTGTCTTAAATTTAGTCTTTGAAGAAGCTAAGCAAAATAAACCTCTAGGGGGGCCTGGGTGGCTCAGTCAGTTAAGCATCTGCCTTCAGCTCAGGTCCTCATCTCAAGGGCCTAGGACCAAGCCCCATATGGGGCTCTCTGCTCAGCAGGGAGCCTGCTTCTCCCTCTCCCTCTGTGCTCTTTCAAATAAATAAATAAATAAATAACCCTCTAAAGTAATATTACAGGTGAAATTTCAGAATATAAAGCATGTATCTGGCAAAGAACCCATGTCCAAAATAAAAATGTAATATATATATAAGTAAATATTATTGTCAATACATGTATACTAATATGTACAAATCCTGCTATTTTAGTCCATCTGGATTGCTATAACAAATACCACAGACTGGATGGCTTGAAAACAGCGGAAATTTATTGCACATAGTTCTGGAGGCAGGAAATCCACGATCAGGGTGTGAATATGGTTGGGATCTGATGATAGACCCTCTCCTTCATTGCAGGCTACTGACTTCTTGCTGTGCCCTCAAACGATGGAAGGTGGCGAGGGAGCTTCTGGACCCTCTTTTATAAGGGTGCTAATCACTATTATGAGACCTCTGTAATCATGACCTAATCACCTCCCAAAGTCCCCATCTCCTAATACTAACATCATCACTTTGGAGATTAAATTTCACCACATGAATTTTGAGGGAGACAAACATTCAGACCATAACATTTGCTAAATGCAAGAATGCTCATAGCAGCGGGCGCCTGGGTGGCTCAGTCGGTTAAGCGACTGCCTTTGGCTCAGGTCATGATCCTGGAGTCCCGGGATCGAGTCCCACATCGGGCTCCCTGCTCAGCAGGGAGTCTGCTTCTCCCTCTGACCCTCCTCCCTCTCGTGCTCTCTAGCTCTCATTCTCTCTCTCTCAAATAAATAAATAAAATCTTTAAAAAAAAAAAAAGAATGCTCATAGCAGCTTTGTTCATAATGGCTAAAACTGGAAAAGAACAAAGCAAAACCAAACATCTGTAACAGCAGAATAGATTTTTTTCAAGTGTGGCTTATTCATACAGTGAAATACTCTCAGCAATTAAAAAAATGAAAACAAAAAAAAAAATGAAGACGCCTTCTGATACACTCCCAAAATAGAATGATCAAAAGAAGTCACATACAAACAAGGACATGCTGCACAACTGTATGATTGCATTTAAATGAAGTTCAGGAACAACTGAAACTAATGGTAGGGAAAGAAGAGTCAGAATAATGGTTATTCAAGGGCAGAGAAGGGGTGGTTATGACTGGAATGCGACAGAAATAACTTTTTGGGGTGCTGGGTATATTCCTCTTAGTAGTAGTCACAGCGGTGTATTTATATGTAAAATATCACTGAGTTGTATACCTCAAAGTTGTATATTTTAGCCTATATAAATTACACCTTGCTGTGAAAATAAACTTTAAAAATTTTAAAGTAATTTTTCCCCTAAAAAAATTTCAGAACAAAATTTAAAATGTCAAGTACCATTCCTATACAACAGTCACTGTTATTTTCAGTAAGGCTGAAAAGAAAAGCAATATAAACTTACATTAATAATACTGCAGTGTAAAACAAAAAGAAGCATTCACCAATATTATATGGTTTAATAATTTGTATTTTCTGATCATCTACCAGCAATTAATTAATTAATTAAATCTTTTTTTTTATTTGACAGAGAGACACAGCTAGAGAGGGAACACAAGCAGGGGGAGTGGGAGAGGGAGAGGCAGGCTTCCCTCAAAGCAGGGAGCCCGATGCGGGGCTCGATCCCAGGACCCCAGGATCATGACCTGAGTCGAAGGCAGATGCTTAACGACTGAGCCACCCAGGTGCCCCTAAATAATTAAACATCCATGAGAAATCTTTTTAGGTTCTAGCCACCCACAGAGAAGTTTAATGTGAAATAAAAAGCACATGACACCAGCATATATAAGACATTCATCAAATACATCAGATTTTGTTAATAAAGTGATCTTTTACACATCATATAACTACCAGGTTCCTATTCAAGAACCACCATTTTCATGGAACCAGAAAAACTGGATAGTTCATATCTTTAAAAATTATCTGTCTGAAAAGCCACACCAAAAACATTTAAGAAACGATTTTTGACAAAGTGTTTCAAAGGACTTCAAAAGAAGATCTGGAAAGACAGAGATATAACTGAGAATTATTTATCCAAAATATAATTTGCCAGCAATAGGAAAAAAAAACAAAAAAACAACCAAGTAGGTGTACCTTCACTAGCTATACCTGTTACGTATCTTCATTCTTCGATGCCTCCATTCATACTACAAGTACAATGCTCTTCCATCCGTCCACGGCTGGGGAGCTCTTTTCTGGAACTGGTCTTAAATGTTACATTACTTATTACATTACTCTCCTGTTCTCCCAAGCTGAATTAATCACTCCTTCAATGGCTCCCACTGCTATTTCAGGCCATCCTATGACTTGTGTCTATTGTAATGACAAATGATTGCTTTGTGTTTCACCTCCTAGCTCCTGCACTGAGGTTGTAATGAGCACTCAATAAATGCTGTTTGAACAATGACAGCAACATAATGTAGGGAATCAGAATATTAGTTCTTCAAAGAAAAAAAAAATCTGTCTAGAAATAAAATGATGACAACAGCAATATTTTGATCAAGTAAAAGTCATTTTCTGGTGAGAAAAGGTCCAATTTTGTGTTCAAATGCTGTTCTTCCCCTACAAGTGTTTTTTAAAGTAATAGTTTTATGGAGATATTATTCATTTAAGGTTCTAATATATCTTTAAAAGAAGGCCACCTTTTGTCACACTGAAAAATACTGATGTTTTATTGAGGGTTCTGAGCAATTCATTCAAAACCCAGGTCTGGGACTGGAGAAACTGCTTTCCAAAGATAAATACTTCAAGAATGTGAGAAAACAACAAAAATTAAAACCACTGAGATGGGTGCAAAGGCACAAAGCATCATTGAATCTTGAAGAAAATTAATTTCAATTCTTGTATGCTGTACAGAGAACAGTTTTTATTGCTTTGCTTATAAAACCTTGAGGAATGTATGCACTTGAGAAAGGGACACTATAAAAAATGAGAATTCTTCATTTTAGAGGAATGAGCTAAAAGGGAATACAATCGAAGAGAATAAAATCATGTTCTTCCAATTGTAGAAACTAGAACTAAGCCTTACCTACAAAGAACACATTTCTGTGAAGTGTGAAAACAATTAAAATAAACAAAAGGAAGTTTTTCATACTGCAAAGCACGAATGATCTAAAAATACAGTTATGTTCAAGAAGGATTTAGCTATCCAATGAGTAGAGGACATCTTTTGCCTCTGAGGTGAAGCCAATCAAGAAAGAAAACCTTTTTCCTTCTTTTCTGTGCCAACACTAGAAACAACTTTGGGCTAGAAGTGTATTTAAAAGTTCTATTCTTATATTAGATAAAGGAATTATAAAAAGTTCCCTGAAATCAAACAGCCACAACAATCTTTTCCTAACAAATTTTTAAAAGGATTAATGCTGAATTATCAGCCCCTTACCTTTGTAATGAGAATTCGGTATTTTTCTACCAGGTGGTCGTTGTTGTGACAACCTGCTAGCAGCTGCCAGACTTCTCCTCGCAGAGCTTCAGGAACACCGCTCCTTACTAAGGATGACAACTGCTTTGGTCTCACACTCAAATTGAGATGCCTAAAAATAAAGCCATAATCTGTAAGTGTATTATTTTTTAAAAATCTTATTTTGGGGGCTCCTGGGTGGCTCAGTCGGTTAAGCATCTACCTTCAGCTCAGGTCAGGATCTCAGGATTCTGGGACTGAGCCTACACAGGGCTCTCCGCTCAGCAGCAAGTCTGCTTCTCCCTTGCCCTCTGTGCTCTCTCGCTCTCTCTCAAATAAATAAAATCTTTAAAAAAAAAAATCTTATTTTTAAGTAATCTCTACACCCAATGTGGGGCTCAAACTCACAACCCCAAGATCAAGAGTCACACCCTCCACCGACTGAGCTGGCCAGGCACCGCTAAACAGTGTTATTTTTATGAAAACTAAATGATTTTTACAGACTTAATAAAGGTAACATATTAATAAAGAAAAAAAAATAAAGCTGTTGAAATAGATGTGGCCAAGATAACTAAAAGATTGGGTGGTGGAAAGAATTGTGCAGACCATTTCCTACCTATCTTTAAATTATTGCTCTATTTTTATTTTTTTAAATAAAAATCAAAACTAGAAATTATAGCTTCATGGTTGTGGCTTATTTAAGAAAAACACAGCAAAACTCCAATCAGCGGACAGAAAGCCAAAGATAAGAGCTTGGCCCTACATCAAAATTCACAAATGAATTGTGTATTTATATGTCCTAAGTTAAAATTAAGTTAAAATATTTAAAATAAATATAAAAATAAAGCTTTCAGCATTTTTTATGATACCTTGCTTCAAGTAACATTTTTGAATGACTATGATAAGAAAGTTTCTACTGTACTATTATAACATCAAAATAAGTTATTAAAGTCTTTGAGCTTCATTTATCTAATCTATAAAATAGGGAAAATAAAACTTATCTTGAATTGGTACCAATTTTTTTTAATTTTTCTTTTGGATTTTATTTATTTGAGAGAGAGACAAAGATAGTGAGAGAGAGCACAAGTGGGGAGGGGAGGGAGAAGCAGGCTCCCCGCAGAGCAAGGAGCCTGATGCGGAACTTGATCCCAGGACCCCAGGATCATGATCTGAGCCAAAGGCAGACACTTAACCAACTGAGCCACCCAGGTGCCCGAATTGGTACCAATTTGTAAAGTGATTTACATATAATCTTATTTGATCTTCACAATAACCATCTGAGGTAGGTGGTTAGTATTTCCAGTTTTACCGATGGAGAAAGAAGTTCAGGGAAGTCGATTAAATGACTCAGGCAGTCCTCAAACTCAGATCAATAAATATTCTGTTGGATTTCATGGCTGCTTTGTGTTTTGAAAGCCACCATTACTGAGTCAGTAATGCAGAATCCTGACCTGGAAAGGCTTCTGTGACTACCAGATTTAAACAGAAGTTACTGATACAAAATGACCACTCTAAAAATACAAAAAGGACTCAGACTTTTCTCAAAACATTCCCAGAATTCTAAAGAATAATGCACAGTACATTTAAAAATGGTTAATTCTGTGATGCTAGTACCCTAATGCAGTAGCTATAGACAATTCAATATGGTTTTGTCTTTGCTTGGAAAAATATATACATATAAAAGTTGAAGGGTTGGGAGCAGAAAGAACAAAAGCAATCGTTACTTAATTCAAGGATTGGTGCACTATGGCCTGTGGGCCAAATCTGCCCACCGCCTGTTTCTGTAAAGCAACTTTTACTGAAACACAGCCTTTTTAAATTGTTTACATATTGTCTATGACTGCCTTTGCACCACAACAGCAGAGTTGAGTAGTAGTGACAGAGACTACTGGGCCACAGAACCTAATATTTATGACCTATATATATTTATGGCCTAAGTATTTATGACCTGGCTCTTTACAGAAATAATAAACCTAACCTAGGTTTATAATGCTAATCCTAGCTTAATTTATATTGGTAAAATTATTTTCAGAATAATTTTATGTCACTGATCGTATTAACTTCATTTATCCTCAACATACTATTTTATACCAACATTAGTTCTCTTATCCACTAAGAGTCACATTAAAATGTACTTGGAGTGGGGCGCCTGGGTGGCTCAGTTGGTTAAGCGACTGCCTTCGGCTCAGGTCATGATCCTGGAGTCCCTGGATCGAGTCCCGCATCGGGCTCCCTGCTCAGCGGGGAGCCTGCTTCTCCCTCTGACCCTCCCCCCTCTCATGTGCTCTCTCTCTCTCACTCTCTCTCTCTAACAAATAAATAAAATCTTTAAAAAAAAATGTACTTGGAGAATTAGAGCTCAAAGGTACTATTACTAATACTGCCACTAAAATCTAATGTGGAGTTAAATAAACCAACTTTAGGCTTAGACTTGCCTGTGTTAAAAATTTTAGGTCTGCCATTTACTAACCAGAATTGCTGACTAAATCTCTGAGCCAGTTTCCTCATCTATATAAATAGATACTAGTTCATAAGGCTGTTATAATAGCTGAAATCAAGCACATAACTTAGCACAATGCCTGGCATATGGTAAATTCATTAATTCTCACTACTATTACTACTAGTACAACATCCATTATTTTTAACTCACAATAATTTGAATGGTAATTTTAAAGACTTGTATATTTTGTAAATGAAGAAACAGAAGAGTTAAGTGACTTGCCCAAGACCATACAGCTTGGACGTAGGAGAGGTAGGATTTGAAGCCAGGTTTACTAGGCTCTAAAATTCCATGATATCGCAATGTTTCCTACCTACAGAACATATATAATAATGATGGGAAAAAAGATGAAATGAATTAAAGAAGAGAAACAAACTATATTATTATTTCTGAAGACAGGACCCAAATCAGTGAAAACAGTTTTAAACACTGTAAAGAAACATGTAGACTCAGTTAATGTATTTGAGGAAGTGGAAGAAAGACATAATATAAATGAATGAATGAATCAATAAAATTTGGTAACAAATTCCAAGCAATTGTATAAAATGGTGGTGAGTTCATCTAATAAAATCTAGAGTCTAAATGCTGTATCTCAATGATTTTAAATATACTATTATGTAACCATGTCAAGATTCAATTACATTTCTATTTTAGAGCAGAAACCTTTTTACACAGATGAAATGCCTGCCAGCAGCAGTCCAAACACTCCAAATTCACTGAACTGAAAATATAATTGTGATGAGAGCATCAGCAGGTTTGTCTCACGACTGCTATAGGAGTACCAAAAGTAAATGAGGACTATATCCTGGGGGGGTGAAGGGGCTTTTGCAGAGTTCATTTACTAAAACCACTTGTATAAAGACAAACCATGCTTTGGTTTGCATTCTCCTCCTGTACACATTTGACATTTCCCGATGTGGAGCACGTTTCACCAAAAGTGTAAAGCACTGTGGGAGTGCTAGAAGCAGATGTATGCCCATTTGTAGTCCCATCCCTTAAGGACATGGAAGATTTTTAAATGCTGAAGCACAGTTTTCTAAGAATAGAGTGAAAGGCTTCAACTGTTAAATTTTCTGAGAAAAATTAGACCCCAAAGTAATAGGCCCATGGGGAGCTTACATGACAACCCTAACAACCAGCATGTCAGAAATAGAGAAGTGCTCAGATCACTTTCAAGCTTTTTTTCTCTGCAGCATATAATGGCATCCTACAGAGAGGAAAAAGGAAACTACATAAATGTCTCACCAACCCGACTTAGCAGAGTGTCTCTGGTTTCATTAAGAAATACACCAGAGTGTATCCTTTCTAGACAGTCTATAGGATAGTGCTTCTTAATATTGTTGTCAAGCTATCTCTAGAGCTGAGAATTTCTCTTGACAAGAAATTCCTGAATTTTACAAGTGTCAGTAGGAAAAGTAATTGTTAGAGCAGTCAATATACAGCATGTTCATAACACTCTGCTCTGTCACTCTAGGTACATAATACAGATAAGGAAAAAAATCCCACCTGAGGTCTCTACTGTGGCTCTACGCATTGTGTGAGCATCTTCCAAACTTCCCTGATTATTGTGTACTGTCTTAATTGCTGTGTATTACCTTAACCAGTCAGTGGTTCCTAACCACGTGAATAAAAAGGAGCTCTTTCCTGATTTATTCTCTCCATACATTCCATGTTTGAATTAATATTTTCTGCAGCAATGAGAATTTATTAGGTTTCTGATATTCTGAAAGGTGATTTCAGATCTTCACTACTTACCCTTATAAATCTCTAAAAATAGAGATTCTAGAACACAAACCCCATACTTTGCGGTTCCAAAATAGAACAATTCCAAAATTGAATATTGTAGTTAGGGGTAGATACCCTACCCATAAAATGAGAATTACAGAGGAAAAGGAGAACTATTCTAACTTACCATTTTGACAGCAGTTCTCCCCATGTTTCAAGAATTTTTCCTGCACATTCTTTGGATACATCACCAAATCCACTCAAGAGAGGTTCATCATTATCTTTAATAAATAAAACACATAAAAAAGGATAACAGAAGTGGCTATGCCAGCCAGAAGAATGAATGGAAACATAACAGTCAAATTTGAAAGATTTTACTGGGAGCATAAGGTCATAAGTTCTATTTCTCTCTTTTAGCATTCAGATATAAATACAAAGAAAATAAAAATGATCCTAGGTACAAGGATCTGGCTATGATCTCTTTATTTCTCTTTTGCTTTCCATAGAGTCCACATTATGTTAACTGTGGAAAAGAGCCATTTCTAAGACTCAAAATATGGTATGTTCTTTTTCCTTTTCCAAAGCAAACAACTTTATCCAGGAAAATATATAGCAGTCTTGTTTACCACAGTTAAAAAAAATTACAAACCACCTAAGTGTCCAACAATAGGAGAGCAGCAATAGGAGGCTGATTAAATTATGATATATGTTTATAATGTAATTATGTATTGATATGTGTTTACATTAATAATCTGGCAAAATGTCACATAAAATAAAAATCAGGAGCTAATAAATCTTCATTATGATCAAAACAGTCTGGAGCAAATTATGCTAAGACATTAACAATTACAATCTCTGAGTGATGGAGTTATGATTTCTTTCCCCCCTCCTTTATGTTTTTAGGACTCTAAATTTTCTACAATGACATATATTTATTACAGAATACACAAAAATATTAAAAAAGACCAAAACAAGTCATTTCAAACTTCACTCTCGTAATTAAGTAAATTCAAATAAGAATTTAAAGATTTTAAGATAGTGAAAAAAGTGACAATGATAAAGTCCTGTGAGAGGAATTTAAAAGTAACGAAAGGAGGAAACATGGACTAAGATATTTACGTAATCAATCCTCTTTTACTGGACACTTGGGGAGTTTTCAATTTTCTGCTACAAATAGTATCAGGATGAACATAACTCTTGTTTTCACTGGACATATGCCCAGAAGTGGACTTCCTGGGATATTTTGAAGCTTACTGACAAACTGCCTTCCAGAATGGCTCTACAATTTATTTCCACTAATAGGGGACAACGGTACTTCTTTCCAAGTATCCTCACCAATGCTATTTCTAAGTCTTCTGGCTTAACCTGCCTAAACAAAGTTTGGATCTTTATACCTTTAATGATTACATCATGAACATCTCTACTAGCCACAGCTCAGAAATCCATGACACTTATTGCTTCTTTACATTATAATGGCTTGGACATTAGCATCGGTTTTGATGGTGAGATAGGGAAGACACAGACTGAATGTAAGTGAGACTTCTTTTGGGACAAATGGGAGACAGAATAAATAAGGAAAAGAGAAAGGCTCGAGGGCATGAAGATAAACTTTCCCAACTCTGCTCTTTTGCCAGAATTGGCCCTACTTTCTAAGCTTCAAGCAATTCTCTACTCATTCAATTATCAATACAACACAACAACTCTTTGGGGAATAGCAGCTATAAAAAATGTACTAAAATATACCAGAGATGACAATTCCTTTAAAGAGAGATGACAATTCCTTTAAAGAGATTAGGAAGACCTGTCTTATCAAATTCTCTTTTACTCTTTTGGATGCTTTCAACATATCTTGGCAGTAGCAGTTTGAAATATGTGTTTAGAATTCCACCTACCTAAAGCAGGGGTATGGGTGGGGAGGGAGCAGGCAACCTGTTTCAGTCTGAACACCTCCCCTTTATACCTGCTGGCTTCCTGCCCTGGGAGCACAAATGTCCTATGGATAAGGAGCCTCTCCACTAGAGGACTATAGCCATTTCTTTCTAGGGAGCAAACACATAACAGAATGGGTCTCCCTGGTCCATATAGTAGGTTAGAGAATGAAAAGATGGGAAGACTACACAGCTTTCTTCAGCCCCATGGTCCTCTCATTAGCCTTTCACTATGGGAATGGATCGGGGGGGGGGGGGGGGGGGCGGGGGCGGGTAACCTATCGCACCAGTATCTCCTAAGCATCTACTACACACCAGGAATTGTGTTATACACTAGCGAAACAATGTGGGCAAAAAAAGACACTTTTGTCCTTTACAGAACTTGTGTTCTCGTGTTCCCTAACTCTCCCATGGTCTGCTATTGGTCCTTATCTCTCCTAGTTAACACCTGTTACTAGAGGCCCTCTGAACTCAATTCCACTGAAAACCGTATGCCTGCCATAGATTAGATTTAGACATTAGTCCGAATGTTACCCTTCAGTTGGGCCCAAATTTCTTTGTAACAGGTAGATATTCTTTAAAATCTGCAGCATTCAGATTCAGCATTTGACCATTCTCTGGTTTCATAAAAATAGTGTCTTTCTCAGTTTATGGGGGTTTTGTTTTTACTGCTGAGTTTAAGAGGAGAAGAGTTCTTTATTACTTGCTCTTCCATCTTAAGATGTTGACTTAGAAGGTAAACTACAAGTCTCAAAACTACTATAGAGCAGTCTCAAACAGTGAGAACAATTCCACTTTCCCAGCTTTAACACATGACTTAATTGGTTCTGCAGGAAGACTTTAAATTGTATCTCTAACTTCTCCCAAAACAATATATGTGCTTTCTTTGCACTTCAAAATGCTTTATATGAACTAAATGCACCAAGATGATTACAAAAGAGAGCTCAGACTAACTCTCAGAACTGGATAAAGATCCTCCTTGCTTATTTCTAGTTGTGTGGCCTTGGGCAAATTCATTTTTCTGAGATACCATTTCCTTATGTGCAAAATAAGGATAATAGAAATCTTGTTCTTCAAAATTTTTGTGAGGATTATATAAACAAAATATTATTTTACTTTAGAAACAAACTTTAAAAGTCCCAGCTCAAAAACTACTTGTCATGATGTCCTACCACATCTCCCCACAATGAAAAATGGATTCTCCTCTATGAATTTTCAGAACACTTTCTGTGAACCTCACATAGACACATGCTTCATATGACCTTCTATCATAATCAGCTTTTTTCCTCTTTATAAAAATAAAAAGTCCTGGTACAAAATTATAGGTTAGAAAATGCTTCCCAAACTTTTGCTTTTCCTGTGCTGCTCCTCTCCACTTCTCACTTCTATATAGTAGCTTTTAACAGAGACTGACAGATTAGTTAATGGATATAACCATTAAATAAAAAAAAAAAAGAGGAGAAAAAAGAGAACTGGATGATTCCTAATGTTTATCAGTGTGAAAATCCACTAATATATAAACATAAATTTGTATATTTAAATACTTATATTTTGTGAAAGAGTCATGTGTGGAAGCCACATTTTGGCAAGTGAAATTGTCCCTGTAAAATGAACCAGTTGAAATGGGAACATTTATTTAGGTGGAAGCTATGTCAAGTTTGCTCTAAAAATGTGCTAATACACTAAGCTAGCACATGCGGATTGTTAAAAAAAACACTAATTATAAATCTCATTTTTTTCCAACTTGATTACAATTATCTTAAAGAAGGTCCTGTGCTCATCATTTTTGAATCTCCCATGGTCCTTTGCATATAGTACATTCTCGTAAGTATTTACTGAAAGAATTCCAAATGCTATGTCACAGTATCAATTCCCTCATAAAATTATAATGGTGTGCATGGTGTACCACCCCATGATAGAAATTAAGCTCTCCCTACAATTTACCTTCCTCTTCATCATCTTCTGGAGGAGAAGGTATCATTGAACTCTGAGATCCAGACTGTGGCAGGCGAATTGAGGGACTGGCTGTAGTTTTCCTCCTCTCTCTCTCTGATTCACTTTCCAAGCACACAACTTCATATAAAGTGTCAGTATTGTTCTTTCTCTCCTTCTGCTTTATCTTGAAGATGAAAAAATATTATTTACTAAGTGGTACAATTATTTTTCTAATTGAGCACTACACTTCTGATTTCATACAGGATGTGAGAATAAAAAGGTATTACTTTGAAATGTCTACACTAAATGTAACCTTTTCTTTTTTTTCTTTTTTAAAGATATCATTTATTTATTTGACAGAGACAATGAGAGAGGGAACACAAGCAGGGGCAGGGGAGAGGGAGAAGCGGGCTCCCCGCCGAGCAGGGAGCCCAACGCGGGGCTTGATCCCAGGACCCTGGAATTATGACCTGAGTCGAAGGTAGACGCTCAACAACTGAGGCACCCAGGCGCCCCTAAATGTAACCTTTTCTAAATAGAAAAATATACGTTTAGACTTAAAAAGCCACAGGAAAATAGGCTAGCAGGACTCTAATTCTGCAGTTTTATTTAAGTTTAGTTTAAGAAACTATCGATGAGGGGAGCCCCTAGGTGGCTCAGGTGGTTAAGTGTCTGCCTTCAGCTCAGGTCATGAGCCCATGGTCCTGGGATCAAGCCCTGTCTTGGGCTCTCTGCTAGATGGGAGTCTGCTTCTCTCTGCCCCTCCCCCAGCTCATGCTCTCTCTCACGTGAGCTATCAAATAAATAAAATCTTAAAAAAAAACTATCCCTGTAAAAATGTTTTTGTTTTTTTTTTAATTTTTTTAGAGAGGGAGAGAAGGTGGGGAAGGGCAGAGGGAGAGAGAGAGAGAGACTCTTAAGCAGGCTCCTCACCCAGTGCTGAGCCCGACGTAGGGCTCGTCATGACTCTGAGATCATGTCCTGAGCTGAAATCAAGAGTCAGATGCTTAACTCAATGAGCCACCCAAGCACCCTGAAAAAAATGTTTTAAAATATTCTAACACAGTTTAGGACTAAGAGAGTCCTTTTATTTCCATGCCTCTTCCCACTCCTTTAGCTTAATTAAAGCAGTATAGGGAACTTTTCTTTAACTGAAAGCTATGACTGGGGTTGGGGGGTAGAGGTGAGTGGCAAAAGAGATTAATGAAATTCATAAAAATTTTGTATCTCAAATTGGTTTGTATTTTGAGGCAAACACATAGCAGTTTGAATTCACCTAAATTAAAAATTAAGGACCAAGAATATAAAACTTTTCCAGTACCAAATTTAAATATATTAATATTCCACATCACAGCCAGTTTAAGAAGGGGGAAAAAGAGTGAAATACAGAGCAGGAAGAAAAAGCAGAATTATAGGAAAAGACAGAAAGACAACTAGAAATGTGGCTACACCAATGAGAAAGATGTACAAGCATAAAGTAAAAATACAGAAAGAGAAGGGGGGATTAAAATGCTCATTAGATACAAAAATATCAGGCAGAGTGGATTTTATCATCTGAATGTTCATGTAGGTTCTTAAAAAAATTATCCCAATCCTGGAAGACCAAAGTTAGTGGCAACGTGTGCTTCCTTTCAATATCATCCTGAAACACTGCTTAATATAGGAGTCGGTAAACCTTTCTGTAAAGGGCCAAAGAGTAAATATTTTACACTCTGTGGGCCACTAGTCTGTCACAACTACTCAACTCTGCCACGATGGTGCAAAAGCCCCCATAAACACTAAGTGAGTGAGTGTGGCTATATTCCAAAAAAACTTTATAAAAACAAAGGCCAGGCCAGATTTGACCCACATACTCTAGTTTGCCAACTTTGTTTTAACATGTCCACCTAAGGATTAATTTTATAGATGAATAAACAATTTTGACTTAGCTACTTACTATTAAAGACTCAGACTCTCTGAAGTTATATATTAACCTATAGATCTGTATCCAATAGATAGGCAAATGATTTGTCCAGTAGAAAAGATAACCCAAACTTACCTTTAAGACATTAGCCAGTTTTATTTCTGATCTAGCAATCTTGTTCTAAAATTATTTTTTTTTTAAAAAAGGACTATATTGACTCAATTTCCTCAAATATGTAGAGCCAGTTTTACCATCTTACTGGCTCCCTCAATATTTAATGAATTGAATTAAAAATCTATGACATATGTTCATTCTAAATTTTAATTATGTTTAACTTTTAAGTATTACACTTTGATAGGGAATAGGATTTCCTTTTTTCATGTTACAAATTACTGTCTGAAACAGTTAATTACTATCTAAAAGAGTTCAAAGATCAATAGCTCTTTATTTAAAAAAAAAAAAAATTCTCAGAGACTATGTAAATGTGATAACCATTGCAGCTCACCTAGAAACTCTTCCCCGAGTTATACTGCCCATACGAAAACTGCCTTTTGAAGTCAGATAAACATAGTCATGAACTGAACCCTGCTTATAAGAATGCCAGCTATTAAAAATGATATACATTGTTGAAGCTGGGAAACAGTACATGGGGGTTGATTATACTATCATTTTTATTTCTGTGTGTTTGAATGTTCTGTAATAAAAAACTTTTGAAAAATCACTCTTGAAAAACATAGACTTGAATAAACGGAAAGATACCATGTTCTTAGATGACTAAACATAATAAAGATGTCAGTTCTCCTTAGTAAAAATACCAATTTTTTCCTAGAGCTACAGAAGTTGAATCTAAAGTTTACATGAAAAATAAGAATATCTGGCAAAATCCACAAAAGAACTGGGGAGGTAAGGTAGCCCTATCAGGTATTAAAACATATTATAAAGTCTACATAATTAAAAGTGTGATATTGGTGTATGAGTAATCTAAAAACCCATGAAAGAGAACATAAAAGCCCGAATAAAGTCCAAACATGCAAGAAAATGTGATATATGATAAAAAGTGGCATCTCAAATCACTGGGGGAAAAGTCAGACTATTCAATGAATGGCTTTGGGACAAGTAGATGGCCATTTGGAAAAAGATTAAAGCAGACCCATACTTTACACCATACACCAGAATAAAACACTAATGAGTTAAGATCTAGAAGTAGAAAAACAAAACCATATAAGTAATAGAAGAAAATGTGTAAATTTCTTTATTGTTGGGTATAGGGAAAGTATTCCTAATTATGACTCAAAATCCAGAAGCTTTAAAGGGAAAACCTTGATAAATTCAAGTACCTAAAAATATAACCATTATGGCAAAAAAAGCTGAAAAGATTCATCATAATTTAAGTCATAAGACAAGTGACAAACCAGGAGAAATATTTGCAATTTATATCTCAAAGGGTTAATCTCTCAAATACAGAAAAAGCTTCTAAAAACTAAAAGGAAAAAGGCCAAAACCAAAAAGCCAAAGATATGAGGGATAGTTCAGAGAAAAGGAAAGTCAAGTCACCCTTAAACATATGAAAAAAGGCTTGTTTTCATTCCCCAAAGGATAAATTAAGACTACCATCAGATCCTTAAGTTTCATAACATACTCTTGACAAGCCTGTGGAGAAACAGGTACTCTCATATCCTGTTCATCTCTATGATTACAACAGTGAGAAAGGGAAATCTGGCAAATATAACAAAATTACATATGCAAAATTATCTACTCTAAGATACACTTTCATTAAATCAAAACATATGCACAAAGTTATATACATTATTTGGAATAGCAAATCATTAAAAAAAATCCAAAAATCCATCAATAGAGGACACTTAAAAAATCACAAATCATGATTCATCCAAACAACAAAGTACTATGTAGCCATTAAGAATGAGGAAGATCTCTATGAAATGATGTGGAATGATCTGCAAGATGTAGTAAGTTAAAAAAGCAAGGTGCAGGACAGTACATAGGCTAGTTTGTATTTAAAAAAAGGGAGTTAAAGGGGTGCCTGGGTGGCTCAGTCGTTAAGCGTCTGCCTTCGGCTCAGGTCAAGATCTCAGGGTCCTGGGATCAAGCCCCACATCGGGCTCCATGCTCAGTGGGAAGCCTGCTTCTCCCTCTCCCACTCCCCCTGCTTGTGTTCCCTCTCTCACTGTGTCTCTCTCTGTCAAATAAATAAATCTTTTAAAAAAGGGGGGGGAGTTAAAAATACATAGGAGTATTTTATTATTTTCCCAAAAAGAAACATTGGGACGATAACCCAGAAACCACTAATAATGGTTACCTATGGGTTTGGATGGAGAAACATGAATGAAAATTAAGACTTCTGAGTACATTTTTACATAATCTTGACTTTTGTACCACTGTATATATTTTAAATATTCAAAAAATTAAACCAAATAAAAGACCCAAAGTCCTCAAATTGAAAATATGGAAACAAATGAACCTCACTATATGTCAAATGGTAACGTAACTATAATGAAAAAAAATTTTTTTCCAATTAACTTTTGAACACAGTACTCATTTTATAATCATACTGGAACACGTTCAAAGGGGAAAAAAGTTCCATAAAATCTTAAACTTCACTCAACAGTTTATTAATTGCAATACTGACTTTTTTGGAATGAATATCAACAAATGGGAATTTGAAACTGTACTGACTCAATTTCATATTATATACATCCATTTTTATGTTATACCTACATATTAGTTATATTGTTTTTCCCAAAATTTAAGCATCTGTAGAAAAGTTCAGAATATGCTAAACATTCTGAAAACCTTTTCATTTAGATGTTTACATACTGATTTTTATATACTGATATTAAAATATGGGTCTTATTTCCAATTAAAAGAAGTTTGTACAATGTAAGTTGTACACAAATTGCAGTGTGGCATCATCTGTATTTTAGAAATGGTACAAGTTTATTAATGAATGCTTAATTACCCCATGATTAATTGTATTAATATGTTTCTCCTCACTGAAATTTTAAGTAATTAAAATCTGTATTTCAAAAACAAATATAATAGTAACTTTTCTTAACATTTTACAAGTTTATAAAGATTTTGTTATAAATTTGCTAGGAGCAATAAAAGAAAGATCTGTATTAAGGGTGTTTCCTGCAATACTGTTATTTTTTAATTCTTTGATAAAGTAGGATAAAGCAAATAAATATATTGCAGTTATTATATTTAAGATATTCAATATTAGAAACATATATAAATGTAAAAGAAAACCCTGTAATGTGAAATTACTACTGAAAATATGTGAATGAACTCAACTGACTGAAGGATCATCAATACTAAAGGATGCTAAAACCATTAGTTAGAAAATTGTTGAGGAACAGGGTATTTGGAAGTTGCCAAAGAGCCACCCCAAATATTACTTGCTAAATGCAAAAACTACTTTTACAGAGGAGAAATCCAGTGGTCACCACCTTAACCCAGTGATCACACTTCCCAGGAATAGCGGAATACCACATGATACCATGTGCCCTCTGATTTAGCAGCTGAAGATCTCCATTAGAGAAAGCATTTCCATATTTTTCACCTTGAGAGGTTCAGTGGTTTACTGCATATGTGTGCGTATGCCTGTGTATGCAGGCATGCACACACACACACCCCCCAAAGAGAAATAGGAGGCTCAGGTTTCTAATATGGTCATACTAGTAACTTGTCTATGTGATGTTGTCCGCATACTTCGTCTTGTAGACATCAGCTTCATTTATAAAATAATTTCCTAAAAGATTCTAAGACACCTAGAGTCTCTTTGGCAATAAAATTCTGTAATTCTATAGTTTTAAGAATGCTTAGCTGGTCTTAAATTCACTTTATGTTACTGTTGGAAAACCTAGTCTTCAAACCAGTTTCTTCCTCTTTTAGTAAACAATATTCTAAATATTTAAATCCACGAAAACAATCGTTATTTCTCCATTATTTTTTTAAGTAGGCTCCACACCCAGTGCAGAGCCCAATGTGGGGCTTAAACTCACAACCCTGAGATCAAGACCTGAGCTGAGACCAAGAGTCAGACGTTTTAACCGACTAAGCCACCCAGGTGCCTCTTTCCCCACTAATTTTAAAAGTTTCTTCTCTAATATGATGTCATCTTAATATAATAATACTCACAGTTGGGAAGGCTTCCATGCTTAAGAGGAGTTACTGAGTCATCAGGTAATTTTAGTGATAGGAAGAAATCAATTTTCAAACACGTATTAAAAATTTTTCTATAATTATTTTCCCATACTGACAACAACAGAAACTATATGCTATATATTTTAAAAATTTGGTCTGCACCACTGTTCCCTTTTCAGTCTGATGAGAACTGCAAAAGGGTTAAAATTTTAAATTCTCCTTAATTTAAGTAAATCCTAAAAATACTCTTACAGAAAGACAGACAAAGGGAGGATGTTTCTATGGAAAGAATCCTGACTGAGAATGCTTAGAAAGCTCAGGTATGCATCTTGTTCACACAACATTCCATAAAATCGATTTTACATCTCTGGATCTATAAAAATGAAAATACTATCCTCATTGGATCACTATAAAAATTATATAAGACAGAAAAAGTCAAGGTAGCTCTTACAGTAATGGCCACAGTAGGCTCTCAACCACTGTAGCTACTACTTTTTAATGCCATGAATGTAAAGGAGGGAATAAACTTAGTTTATGTTACAAGAAATGAGATTAATAGTGCTCTAAGTGCACTAAGACAGCGACAAGTTGCTCAAATTCTTCACACTCTCTCTCTTCTTTCCCATTCCCTACCCCTCACAAAACTCCTCCCCCCCAAAATAAGACTTACCCAAATAAGAAAAAAAATGAAAGATTATTCTCAGGAATTCCCTGCTCTCCTCCCTAGCTTCCACATATAAACTTCTGCTTTTTGCAAAGAAAATATTGACAACTTGGCCTATGTTTAGCTTGTAACCTTCACAGAGATTCTAGAGTAGTCTATTGGGCTAAGTCTCAGGTATATGTGTTTCTGGCTACTTTACTCCGCCTAAGTCATTTATTAGCCTACTTAGATACACTATATTAGACCAAACCACATAAGTAACATTCCTGTAAACTCATGCAGTCTTTGAATATAAGGTTGTATAAGACCTAAAAGGAAAAGCAAGATCAGAGGAATCTTATTTATGTTCACTAAGATTAAAGAGACAGAACTCTAAAGAGAATGTTTTCTTACATATAAATTTGTTCTAAAATTATTACAGAATTTCCATTTATCATCTCTTACTCTAGACACTCAAGAATCATCCCTACTCCTTAAATTTTTAAAATAATACCTGTAAATTGGTTTTCTTTCTGAAGTGTTCTTCTTCTGGGACTGATCCACTAATAATAATCGATGTTGTTTTGATTTCATAACTTAGTATTTTTTTTTTTTACTTTAGGCTCCACGCCCAGCATGGAGACCCCAACTCACGACCCTAAGATCAAGACCCAAGCTGAGATCAAGAGTCGGATGCCCAAATGACTGAGCCACCCAGGCATCTCAATGACTTACTATTTTTTATTCTTTCTCTGCCCCACTAAGGTTCCACAGTCCGTCTCAATAATAGGTAAAATATATGAAGAACATACTATATGCCAAATGTGTTATATAGTTTCTCAGTAACAAATAATACTATGAGGAAGATTCAATCACTGCCATTTTACAGCTGAGTAAACAGGCTCACAGAGTTGGAAGGTACTTGCTAGTCAGTGGTAATATCCATATACTCTGATTCCAAAGCCAACTTCTAGTTGATAACCCTATGCTAATGCTTTTCTGCTGCCACAGTGAAGAGCTGGGAGAACAGTGCTGGGGCCCAGGTTTACTTTCTGTCTCCTAAGACAACACTGAAGAGAAATCTCTATTCCTGTTCTGTTTGCCACCTTTTTCTAACCATAACCAAAAGGCCTAACTTGGATACACTGGAACTAAAATATTTATTGCTATCAGAAAGTATACTCAAGTAAATCCACAAGCAACATCATAATTTTGTAAAACTCAAGACTGAAGTTACATGTCAATAAAATCAATTCAACAACTATTTATAAAGAACTACTATGTTTTAGATGCTTGGGATAAATCAGTGAACAAGGCAGATCAGGAACCTCTACTGCCCTAGTAGAGGTTTCTAACGGGGAAAATAGATAATAAGCAAAATAAAATTAAGTATATTATGCATATAGTATATAATATATATAAGTATATATGGTATCCTGGAAGTTAAGAGCAGACAAACTGCAGTGTTACGTGTGGCAGTCAGGCATTATGAAGATGTCAATCTGAGCACAGATTTGAAGAAGATGAGGACCTGAAAGAGATGAATAATAGCAAGTGGGAAATGGGAAGAGCATTTAAGGCAGAAGAAACGGTTAATAGCGAAGGCCCCGAGAGCACGGCTAGAGCAGAAGCAGCAAGGAAGAAGAGCGGTCAGAGAGAAATTCATTCATGGTATAACAGGCAGTAGACCACCTTTCAGTGGTCTTAGGAGCCACTGAAAGGACTCTGGCTTTTACAGAGTAGAACAGGTTTAAAGAGTTATGAGCAGAAAAGTGATCTGATTTGATCTTAGGCTGCTGTGTTGAGAATATATGAAGGAGGGCAAAAAAAGAAAGAGGGAGATGTGAAGAGGCTACTACAGTAGCTCAGGTAAAGGTGACAATTCATATAAGGTTAGTGTAATCTAAGTTGTAAGAAGCAGCCAGAGTCTAGACAGATTTTGAAAGTAAATAGAATTTCCTGACTGACTGGATATGGGGTGTGAAAAATGAAAGTAAAATTCTTGGCCTCAGCAACAATTAGGAGAAGATGTCCATGAACTGAGACAGTAAAGACAGGCAAGGAGAGCATTCTAGGGATTGGTGGGGGTGAGGTAAATGTGAGATGTCCTGAAGGCTAAGTGAAAGAGGGATAAGGAAGAGGGGAGTGATCATCCGTATTATATACTGCTCAAAGGCCAAGGACTATGAAGACTCAGACTGACCACTAGATTTAGCAATTTAGGTCACTATGGACTTTTTTTTTCCAAGAAGTTTTAATACAAAGGAAAGCAAAAAAAAAGGAAAAGTAGTGGGGCATCTGAGGCCAAAAAAGCAAAAAGGAAACAGATTTCCTCTGCTGCCCACCACAGGTAAAATAGAGTATGGAATTTGACTTTGACCAAATTAACTGACAGTTTTTTTTTTTAAACTGATACTCAGAAGAGACCATAACATAATAGGCTATAATAATCTATTATTAAAAATGTCTAACATACAATACAAAATTGCTAGACAAAGAAACAGGAAAATGTGACTCACCAGACATTAGAATTAGCAGTTAAGGATTTTTAAAGTAGCAATATTATAATTATGCTCAAGGACGTAAGAGAAAATCTTCTTGAAAGAACAAAGGAAATCTCATAATAAACTATAAAAAAATAATCAAATGGACATTCTAGAAATAAAAAGTACAAGATCTGAAATTAAAAAAAAATTCATTGAATGGACTTAACAGAAAATTGGGGATGATAAAACAGAGGGGCAAGCCAGCTTTAAGACATGTCAAAAGACAGTTAAATGATATCCCACCTGAAGAAAAAAACGGAAAAAAAATTATTTAATTAGAAACAGAGCCTTAGAGATCTGCAGGATAATATCAAAAGGACTAAAATATATATAACTGGAATCCTATGAGAGAAAAGAGAGATGGGGCAGGAAAAAAGGTTGAAAGGAATAATAAACCAGATTTTCCTCAAAATTGGTCAAAACAAAATAAATATTTTAACAAAACTTAAAAATTCCAGAAGCTCAGGGGCGCCTGGGTGGCTCAGTAGGTTAAGCATCTGCCTTCAGCTCAGGTCATGATCCCAGGGTCCTGGGATCCAGCCCCACATCAGGCTCCCTGCTCAGGGAGGGGAGCCTGCTTCTCCCTCTCCGGTTTCTCCTGCTTGTATGCCCCCTCCCTCCCTCTCTCTCTGTGTCAAATAAATAAAAAAAAAAAATTCAAGAGGATCAGCAAATCACAAGGAAGACAAAAAATCACATGCCTAAGACACATCATATTTAAATGTCTGAAAACCAAAGATAAAAAATAATTTTAAAAGCAGCCAGGAAACAATGACTCATTCCATACAGAGAAACAGTATCAATAAATGCATGCTGACTTCACATGGGAAACAATGAGAGCCAGGCAACTGTGAGAAAACATCTCTAAGTGCTAGAAGAAAAAAAATGTCAACCCAGAATCCTACAGCCAGTGAAAATATCCCACTGGAATGACGGTGAAATAAAAACATTTTCAGATAAAGAAGTCTAAGAGTTAATGACTTTAGTAGATCGACACTAAAAGAAATGTTAAAGTAAGTTCTTCAGATTGAAGGCAAGTAAGATCAGACAGGTACCTGGTTCTTGAGGAAGAAATGAAGAGCAAGAAAAATGATAAATACGTGGGTAAAAATAAAAGACAATTTTTCCTCTTAATATGTTTAAAATACACATGACTGTTTAAAGATGTTAAGTGATAGCTTGATGATATATCAGCCTCAAAAATAGTTTCTCCTTTCTTATCTATACCTCCCTCCCATATTTATAGAAAAGCATAGTACCTGTTTTAGTTTCAAAAAGAAATTTTCAGTAGTACTACGTTTGCTGAAGGGCCAGAATAATCTTTCATTAGGTGAGCAAACACGGACTTTTGTCTCTATGAGAAATCGAACAGGCTCCTGTACTTCTGTTATTACCAAATCAACAGCTGTGGTCATAAACAGCACTTTATCTAGAAAGAGAGGGGGGGAGAAGCAAATAAAAAAATGGAAATATCTTTGCTCATATAATTAATGTAAAATTACTTTTCTCACAAACTTTCAAGATAGCTTAAGGTAATCCATTAATTAAATCAAAATCTAGAATAATCAGATAAATTGCTGTTTTGAAAACCCTTTTTCTGTATTGAGAATTCTTTGCTTGGGTAGACTCCTTGGAATTAGTGACAGCATTACATAAAAGTTTATGAAATGTCTGTCAGACTGATCTGCAAAAGTGGCATACGGCCTCTTCATGCCACTCTCACCAACACTGGGAATTCTCAACTTTTAAAATCTTGGTTAACTTACCCATTTATCTATAGTGCTATGAGTAAAAATGAAGGGGAAAAAAATAAATGCTCAACAGGAGGCACTAGTTAAGCAAATAATGTTACATTTTCAGGATAGAATATTATACAGCCACTAAATGGCATTCAGGAAGAGTAGGAAATAACTTGAAAAAGGTGGTTTCTGCACAAAATATCTGAAAAGCTACATAAGAAACTGATCACAATGGTCCTCTTGGGGTGGGGCCCTGAGGACTATGGTCAATTTTTACTTTCCCCTCTATATCCTTTTAACTTTTAACCATATGTACATATATTATCTCTCCATAAAAATAAAATTTAGAATTCTGTATATAAATAAGTACATGAATAGAAAAAGGAAGCAGGGAAGTGAAAAATTGAGAGGGAGGGAAAAATAAGTGGGGAAAAATGATACTTTGTTTATAGGTCAAATTTAATAATAAATTCAAAGACCTATACAAGTTCTTTGGTTTCACCAGAATTAAAAAACACTGATATTTGTCAAATAAGTGGTCCTAAGGTTTGGATATCTTTTTGGGACTAAAATTTCTGTTCATGATATCAATAATCTGCATCACCTTTAGGAGTTTCTTCATTTACAACTTGAAAAGGTAGAGATTTTGGATTCCAGCTCCCAGTGATAACATAGGACTTTCCATCTGAACTTTTGCCCATAGATTCCTAAAGAAAATAGTAAAAACAAACATTAATGCCAAATAAAGGAACAACAGCTAGTTCCCATTTTGCTGCCTTTAAAAAACAGGAGTCATAAAAATGTAAAAATATGAAAGAGGGTCAGATATTTTTTAAAAAGCAGAAATATATGTGAATGAGACGACTGCAGTTAAAATTAAAGATGTGCCAATTATTTATGCAATTGCTCCTGAAAAATTATAAAGTAAATGCTTATAAATCATATCAAATTCTGCAAATTTAGAGAAATGTACCACCTGAATCTATGCTGAGTTCTTCTGTCAAGTGCATAATTATCACATAAATTTTAGTTTTGAAAATAAAGATTTTCAAATAGCAATACTAATACCACCTACTTTTAAAAAACTCATGATAGTTTGTAAACACTTCCCTCACGAACTTTCTCTTTGATTCCAACTTCAACTTTAAATTATAAATAAGGATTATCCACCATTATACAGTGAAGAAACCGAGGCTGAGACTAAACAGATCTAAGGTCAGACTAGTAAATATTAAGTCAGAAATAAGGAAATTCTTTATCTTTGTTTATTGCTATTACAGCTCACAAGAACACCTTCACAAAAGTGCTTTACCATCAGATTCAAGTGAGATAAAGTGAAACCTTTATCAAGGAAATAGTGTATAACCTTAAAAAGAAAAGCAATCCTTACCAAATCTAACAAGTGCATGTCACTATTTCGTACATCTTTTCCTGGGCTAAGGAGAAGACCAAAACACCTGCAAAGAAAGAACAGGCATAAATTTGGAAGAAAGATAACACAAAAAAGATATTTAAACTAGGTCATTTAAAATTCTTATTGATGGATAAAGGACACATTAAAATTATCAATAAATTAGCATTGCCCAAATAACCTTACTTCTTTTACTTACAGAAACCAATTCTCTTGTCTTTTATTATCACATAGCTGAAGTCAGCATATTAGCTGACGATTTATGGGAGCTAATTCAAAGTGAACGAAGTACTCACTTCAATAACAAAAAGAATTCCCCAGAGAACAAAATTTTTGCAAATATATTTTTGAATATAGTATATGGTTACTCCACTGGATAAAAACCAGAATTTATATTTAAGCTGAATTTACTAAAAATGTTTACCTTTCAATGGCCAGTTCTTTATTAGTTGTTTGTTGCACATAGATGACAATCTTCTTATCCGTTCCTTGGCGAAGTTTAAAGCACTGTCTGTCCTTCTCTTTAGGAACTGCACTGTAGAACAACATGTTTCATTAATTTTGCAGAGTATTTTCTTGTGACATATACTAGAACAACCTCTCTTGAATCTAGGATTCTTTTGTATGCCTGGTTTTCAAGTCATCACAGAAATTTAAAAATCATCTACCTCTTGATGTGAAAATATTATCATTACTGTATGTAATCCACTAAACAATTGTAAGAGCTAGAAAAAACTCATGCTCCCTAAAATGTGGCTTTAATTTTCTGTTGTGAAATTAAGTTAGATATCTGACTTAGCATGGCATCTAGCACGTAGGCACTGAAAAAAAACATTAGTTTTCTTTCCTTTCAATTTAGTCATTTTTTTTTACAAATATTTATTGCCTTATTTGTTTAAATATGTAATAAAGAAAAAATACTTAAACATCCTTTGAATTCCAAAACAAGGTACCTTCAAAAAATAATAGAGATAAGGAAAATTAAGGCCAACAGTAAGCTGTTGCTTAATGTTTCCCTTAAGCAGTGATAACCTTATTATTCACCTGTGCAATAACTATAAAAATAATACTAATGATATAGTTAAACATCACCTTAAGAAAAAAGTTGAAAATATTCTTAAAATTAGAGTTTACCAAAATAATCCCCTACTCTCCCACACACCACTTTCTCTGGCTCCTTTGTTCTCAAAAGCAAACATCTGCCAATGGCAATCAGCCAATATGCAGCAAATACAAATTATGTCTTCGTAGTGTACAACTATAAAATAATGGTAGCAGAACCATTAAAAGATACTATAAAAGGCTACGTGAGAGTTCTAGGTACCTACTCAAACGAAAAAGTGGCTCTGAAAAATTAAATTAGTTGTCTGTTTTTTGTTGTGTTTTTTTTAAATAAAATTAGTTTGAAGACCATCTGTATTTATAGAGTAACCAATTCAAAAACACTCTATTATCAAACTAAGATAAGAAAATCAAAGAATCGGGGTGCCTTGCTGGCTCAGTCAGTGGAGCATGTGACTCTTGACCTCACGGTTATAAGTTCAAGCCCCATGTTGGGTATAGAGATTACTTTAAAATAAAATCTTAAAAAAAAAAAGAAAACCAAAGAATCTTAGCAAAGGAGTCTGGAAATGACAAACATGTACAAAGAAAAACTTCTGCATACCAAACTTCAATATTTATGACTGACAGAATTTTCACCTATAGGGATATAGACAGATCTCAATTTTCAACTGATAACAGATACACTAGTCTTTATGTTCAGCAGATGCTGACACAGAAATAAATATAATCCCATCTCTTAGCAGTATTTAAAACAACAACAGATATAAAGTTGTCTCTGGTGTCCTAATGCTGAAGTACAAGGAAAAGCCACATTAACAGGAAGCAGAGTGGAGACTGTAAAGAGTGAAGTTCACTTCACTGCTGTCAGGGAGTTTAGATTTTAGATTTTATTTCTAGTCTTGTCATCGTATCATTGAATAGATCCACCCCAATAATTCTACATTGACTTCCTACTATATAAATTACAATACTGAGATCCAGGCTTAACATCCCTGGGCTTCTTTACCTATAAAACAAGGAAAGTATGAAATACCCAGCATACCTAATAGGGTTATATGGTAGAATAAATAAAACAAAAAAGTGCTTTGAATGGTATAAATGAAAACGCTCCATCTTCCTAAGGGCTAAATTGAAAGTAGGTTTCTAACATTAATAATATAAGAATTATACTTTTCCAAGGATGAAAAGAAGAGCATTAATTCTTGTCACAATACTTTGTATTTATGTTAGAGTAAATCTATCTTGTGCTATGGTTACTTACATATACCTGTATTTTTTGGATAGGTGTTAAGTCATATGGTATATCACTGTATTATGTTCTTAGTGAAATATAACGAACATACATTATATTAATTTGAGGTGAATAACAATGCTTTGACATTTGTATATATTGTGAAATGCATCATATTTTAATTATTCTGGTGAACATTTAATTTCCACTTTTTAATTTTGTTATTATAAACAGTATTAAGGGGGAACATCCATCTTGATAATTCTTTAAGTACCTCGATGATGTTTCTGCAAATAAATCCCTGGACATATTACAGAATCACTGGAAAAAACAACTGCATTTGGCCAGTTCAAATCTGATAAAAAGAGGCTTACTTTTCAATAAGTTCATCACTATAATAAGGCCACAAAACACTATTTTCTACTATAAACTACAAATTCAATAAAACCATGTAACAAAAAAAGAACAAAGCCCTGACAAATGTGAAGAGCAAATGACAATCTAGGGATTTTCTGTATAGCACTTCCTTGGTATGAGGGTGAACAGAACAGGGATGATTGTGATTACGACCATTCTACCTTGAACATGCCTGAGTCCAAAAGCAAGAGAACTAGTTCTAGTGCTTCTGAGAGATCTTAGACATCGTTCCTATTTGTAATTGAAATTTATAAATGGGATCTACATAAATTTCTTTACTAAAGGGGAAAAATGCAGTTTAAAGAAACTTTTGTTCCTTAAAAAGGAAAAAAATTGTTACAAACTTTATAGATTATAATTTCCACTTCCTGGGGCAGGCATACATACTGTGGGAAGCAGCACATCCCAACAGTTGCTGTGAGAACAGAAATACAGCTGATGAGAGGGCACAGATACAGTGTCTAATACTTCAGTGCACAAATCAAAGTTGAAGCTGCATTGTAAATGAAATCGGCCACCAGATGGCATGAGAATTCCAAAAATTTTTGCAGGGAGACCAAGAGTTCTCAGTTGTTCAAATAAATAAACCAGTCATCATTGTGCTTTCTAATTTGAAAGCAAAATAGAAATCACTCACATTTTAATGCTATTTTATTTTACCCATTTTATGAGGTAGTCATGAAGGAAAGAGACTTTGAATATGCAACTGTCAATTATGATCCAAGAAGCACCTAATGTGTGATATGGGTTAAAAACAAAACAAAACAAAACAATCATCTCGTGACCGTAGTATTTTAAAGTTAGAAAGCACTTTAGAGTCTAGCCAGCTTATTTTCTAAGTAAGGGAACTACTGCCAGGAGATAAAGAAACTTGGAAAAGTTCACAGTGTTAATAGCAGCAATAATTAACTAAATCTAAGTCTTTATTTCTATTCTAGGGTTCTTTCCACTACTCAAAAAAAGTACCATTTTACTTAAAAGCCCAAACCAATTATTTCTGACCATACATGCAAGGTTAAGACTTCAGACACAGACCTCATTTCTCCTCATCCCCAATGTGTTCAGATAAACTATAATGGAAAACCTGATGTCAACAGCCTTAAGATCTTTAGATTATTAAAACAAATTAACCAGCTACAAATCCAGCAGGCTTAGCTTCTGTCATATTTCATAACAGCAGTCGGCCAGTTACTTTGAGTCTAGAAGAACAAAGTAACGTGACATATTTCCCCACCGAAAGAATTTAATAGCTTTAAAATTCTTCAAATCTTGCCTCTTGAAGAGAGAAATTAAGAAAACAGTGCCATTTACAACTGCACCAAAAACAGTAAAATACCAAAACAGTGAAAGACCTATGCTCTGAAGATAACACAAACAGAAAGATATTTCATGCTCATGGATTGGGAGAACATGTCCATATTACCCAAAGCAATCTACAGATTTAATGCAATCTCTATCAAAATACCAACAGCATTTTTCACAGAACTACAACAAATAATCCTAAAATTTGTACGGCATCATAAAAAACTCTGAATTAGCCAAAGAAATCTTGAAAAAGGAGAACAAAAATGAAGGTATCAAATCACAGATTTCAAAATGTATGACAAAGCTGTTGTAAGCAAAACAGTATGGTACTGGCACAAAAACAGACACATAGATCAATGGAAAAGAATAGAGAGCCCAGAAATAAACCCACAATTATATGGTCAATTAATCTTAGACAAGGAGTAATGAATATACAATGGGAAAAAGACCATCTCTTCAACAAATGGTGTTGGGAAAACCGGACAGGAATATTCAAAACAATGAAACTGGACCACCTTCTTACACCATACACAAAAATAAACTCAAAATGGATTAAAGACCTAAATGTGAGATCTGAAACCATAAAAATCCTAGAGGAGAGCACAGGTAGTAACTTCTCTGACACTGGTCACAGCAACATTTTTCTAGATATGTCCCCTAAGGCAAGGGAAGCAAAAGCAAAAATAAACTATTGTGACTACATCAAAATAAAAAGCTTCTGCACAGTAAAGGAAACAATCAACAAAACTAAAAGCCAACCTTCTGAACTGGAGAAGATATCTGCAAATGATACATCCAATAAAGGGTTTGTATCCAAAGTATATAAAGAAATTATACAGGACACCTGGGTGGCTCAGTCAGTTAAGCACCTGCCTTCGGCTCAGGTCATGATCCCAGGGTCCTGGGATCGAGTCCCGCATCGGGCTCCCTCCTCAGTGGGGGGCCTGCTTCTCCCTCTGCCTGTTGCTGCCCCTGCTTGTGTGCTTGCTCTGACAAATAAATAAATAAAATCTTAAAAAAAAAAAGAACTTATACAATTCGACACCCAAAAAACAAATAATCCAATTTAAAAGAGGACAGAAAACATGAAAAGACACTTCTTCAAAGATGACATACAGATGGCCAACAGACACATGAAAAGATAGATGCTCAACATCACTCATCATTGGGGAAATGCAAATCAAAACCACAATAAGATACCACCTCACACCTGTCAGAATGGCTAGTATCAAAAAAGACAAGAAATAACAAGTGTTGGTGAGGATATGGAGAAAACGGAACCCCGGTGCACTACTGGGGGTAAAGCAAACTGGTGCAGCCACTGTGGAAAACAGAACTATCTTATGATCCAGTAATTTCCCTACTGGGTATTTACCCAAAGAATATACAAACACTAATTCCAAAAGATATATGCACCCCTATGTCTACTGAAGCATTACTTAAATAGCCCAATCAGGAAAGCAGCCCAAAGTGCCCATCAGTAGATGAATGGATAAAGAAGATGTGGGGGGTGTGTGTATACACAAAAATGCATACCATGGAATATTACTCAGCCATAAAAAAGACAAAAAATGAAAAGAAATCAGCTTTTTTCTGATTTCACTTAGCATTATAACCTCATCCATGCTTTTGCAAATGGCAAGATTTCATTCTTTTTTTATGGCTGAACAATATTCCATTATATGTATCACATCTTCTTTATCCATTCATCTATTGATGGACACTTGGGCTGCTTCCATAATTAGAGAAACACAAATACCATATGATTTCAATTACACATGGAATTTAAGAAACAAAAGGAACAAAGGTAAAAAGAGACAACTCAAATATCAGACTCTTAACTATACAGAACAAACTGATAGTTACCAGAGGGAGGGACGTGAGTGGGATGGGTAAACTGGTGATGGGTTTTAAGAAACCACTTATTGTGATGAGTGCTGAGTATAGTTTTTAAATCTCTGTATTATGTACCTATTTTTAGTATATGTGCTGCCGAAGCGAGCACTGTATTACGTACCTGAAACTAATATAACACTGCCTGTTAATTATACTGAAATTAAAATTTTTAAAAATTTAAATAAAAAAATCTTTCCTCTGCAAATTTGCCTATTTCCTTTTATCATTTACAATATAAAAAAACTCTACCTATAAAAGCAATCATTTTATACATGAAAGTTATATAATCTGACCCAGAGTTTCCCTTGAACCACAGATACAGCATGTTAATACAAACTTGAAAAAAAAAAGGCAGAATAAAATACCCTACCTAAAATAACCTTTACCATCATCTTCTTTTATTTCTAAAGACACAGAGAAGGTAAAGATGTCACTGTCAGGAGTTTGGGGTGCAGCAGTTGCTGAAAGTGGGGTCTGCTTGGCGGAACGGCGGAAGGCAGTGGCAAAACTGTAAAGTATCCGGCTTACCTACAACAGACAAGTTAGAAAATGGGCTGTTACCAGAAAAAACAAAATAACCTTTATTAAGGCTGAAGGTTACCTATTTTGTGTGTGTGTGTTGGGGGTGGGGGATAATTCATCTTTCCCCCATGGATTTCTTTTGGTAAATAATTTGTTAGGCCTAGAAAGCAAGCAACACTAAAAATGGCCAGAGAAGGGGTTTTAAAAAAGAAATGGTTATAAACACAAGAAATCCAACTGAAAAATAATTTCCAAAATTGTTAAAAACATTCTGAATATATTATAAATAAAAAAAAATCCTACAAGATTAGCTTTAAAAGAACAGTTTGGAAATGTGTCACTCCTGAAACCAAGATGCCTACATCAAGAAGCAGTCCTAGTCTCTGACACTCTTAGCAACAAGGTTCTGGTTACCCAAACTTCTAGTTTCTTTATATTTCAGCCCATCAGGCTGGGATGAATAAAACAGCAACGAATTTCATTTGGCTTATTAAGTGACCATAATAAATACCGCAATTAACTTCAACACAGTGAGGGTACAGGTGAAGTTTCATTTGCAGACACTTTTCTGGTAAGGACTTACAGCTTCTTGTATTTCGCACCGGAAGACATGTATTCTGAAGAGCTCTGCATTGTAATGACTTTCAGTGAAAGCAAAACAGTCACTCTCAGGAGTTCCATCATGCCCTCTGACACAGAACAGGATTTTGTAGATAGGGTAGTTTGCTATTTCAGTGTTTGTCTGAGGATCTAAGAGTCTGTTCAGGAAAAAAAGTTACAGAGAGCTTAGAGAGATTATGGACTATTTTCACTATATCCATATTATGATTCGAGACTCATCATTCTAGCAAGATCATATAAACCATTTTTGGTATGCTAATCATATTCTTGTTTTTGTTTTTGTTTTTTTTTATTTATTTGACAGAGAGTGACAGCGAGAGTGGGAACACAAGCAGGGGGAGTGGGAGAGGGAGAAGCAGGCTTCCCGCCGAGCTGGGAACCTGATGAGGGGCTCGATCCCAGGACACTGGGAACATGACCTGAGCCGAAGGCAGACGCTTAATGACTGAGCCACCCAGGTGCCCCAATCTTAAGTCTTAATAAGTAAGTCATATGTGGGGGCGCCTGGGTGGCTCAGTCGTTAAGCGTCTGCCTTCGGCTCAGGTCGTGATCTCAGGGTCCTGGGATCGAGCCCCGCATCGGGCTCTCTGCTGGGCGAGAGGCCTGCTTCTCCCTCTCCCACTCCCCCTGCTTGTGTTCCCTCTCTGTGTCTCTACCTGTCAAATAAAATAAAATCTTTAAAAAAAAAAAAAAGTCATATGTAGATTCCTGAAGTTATTAATTACATAATTCCATGGTATTAAAACCTACATAATCTTATGCTTTAGGGAGGCAAGCAGAAAGACAAAGAATAAGTACACAGGTTTCTCCTATATAGTCTGTACCTAAATAAAGACTAGATCAATGGGTAAATTAGACTACCAAAATGAATCATTAAAGCTGTGTTTCTCATTACCTCCTAAAAAATGACCTAATCTGCTGTATTATTTAAAAAATAAAAAACTGATGTACTTTCTCAGAGTGAAACATATTCTTCTGATTCATGGCAAATAAGAGTGTACAAAATGTTAACACCTAAAAAAAGATAATTACTAAAATCAAAAGGATGCCATTTACTGAAAATCAAAGGTGTGTCATTCATTCAAATATGTATTGGTTCACAAATACTTCCATGATACCTACAATATTCCAGGTTCTGTTCTGGACGCTTAAGACACAAATATGAAAGTAATGAAAAGAAACTGCAATTTCAACACTAAATGGGCAGGGCCATTAATGAGGAAAGCCCAAGGGTCCCTGTGCATAATGGAAATACACAGGAAGGGGACCTAATTCACATTCAAAGGCACTTTCATGAAAACTCTGGAAACATGGGCAAGAGAAACTGGTTTTTGTATGTCTACAGAATTAAAATGTATCAGAACAAAGTATAACTTCAGCTGGGTAATAACTACTAAGAAGGACATAGAAATGAGCACTAAACAAATTTTATGAGAAGTTTCACATTAACAGGGGCACCTGGGTTGCTCAGTCTATTAAGCATCCGACTCTTAATTTTGGCTCAGGTCATGATCTCAGGGTCCTGGGATCGAGCCCTGCATCAGGCTCCATGCTCAGTGGGGAGTCTACTTGAGGAATCTCTCTCCCTCTTCCTCTGCCCCTTCCCCCACTCGTGTGTGCATGCTCTAAAATAAATAAATCTTTTAAAAAATGCTGATTCTGATATGTCAATATTATTATTGATTCTAATATGTTCTGTTAGATTCAATATGAAACTTCATATTGAACTACTGTGTCAAGCTAGTATCTGTACTGGTGGAACAGAGGAAATATATATACTTTCAGATCAACATATTTCAATATGTTATCTCCAAAACATTTAAATTTTTAATGTACCCCACACAACTAGGGTGGGGAAGAATATAAAAAACTGTTCAAATGAGTGACTAATTTTCATCTGGGTCACAATCCTTGGAAGACATAAGTGCCAGGTGAATTAAACATTACATGAATAAAATAATTATGTATTTTGTTCACTACCGCTTCTTTCTAAATCTGTAGGGCAGAAATCTGATCTGAACATTTCAAGAAACTGGTCTTACCTCACAGTTCCTTCAGATACATTCGGCACTGACAGGGTTACATCTAGGGAAATCTGACACTGGCTTCTTAAGATGGACATCATCCTTAAGGCTTCCACTTCACTCCTGGGAGCATTTACTGAGGCACAGCCTAAATAAGTTAGTTTGCTGAAAACTACACTGTCCTCATCAGCAGCTGGTGTGAAAGGACTTGACCCTTCAGAATCTGAAAGAAATGGTAATGGAAAGTTACTTTCATTTTAGTATTTTGTTGACATGAATACCAAGTAAAAACCTAAAAGTTACACTTAGGTCTACAATTAAGAACTAATGAGATAATATGTCATTGCCCCAGAAGAACTGCCCATTAAAGCCAGAAATTTCACATTAAAACTGTCACTAACACCAAAATTTTTAGGGATTGCTTTACTGTCATTCCCAAATCTAAAATGTGATCTGCAGTTAGATCTGATTTACATTTTTGCTTCTTCTAATTTGTTTTGACTTTATAATTTACATTTAGGTCAAAAATATATTTAGCATTTTGCCACTGTGAAAAATCCTATCTCTGTCTTCTTCCTGATCTGTATTGCTTTATTTCTCTCATTCATCATCTTAGCCACTTAATGTTCTCCCAATACCCGTGGTTTCCCTTTCCCAATAAAGCTGCATAGTTTTAACACTCTATTTTTCCCAATGAGCCTTTATAATTCCCCTATTCCTCCTCTTCTGTGGTGCCTTTTGGCTCCCTTTTAAAAAAACCTGGCAACTACTCCCAAAGAGCTATCTATACAGACCTGCAGCAAATATCTCTTCCCCTAGCATTACTCCTCCACATCTCCAACACTGTACTCAAATTCCTTCTTCCTTGGAAAAATCTTGAAACGTTCTGAAATAAGACTTCCTCAATGTCATTTAACTGCTGTTATCTCTTCCTTTGATATCAATGACATACATTTAAAGGAAAATGAGAATGGTACATATACCTACCCTTCTCACATCCTCCTAAATCTAGAATCTGAACATTCTAGAAAACACAGATAATGGTTTTTGCTTGCTCTGAATCAAACCTAGTATAGGGTAGGCACTCACATATTAAAAACAATAACCTTCAGTTAAGCAAGCAATGCAGCAGTCCTAACCTCCTTGTCCAGGTTTCACTGGCAAGCTCATCTCTGGTTTTTGGAGCCCTACTAATGGCACAGGGTTAATGGTGGATGAAGCTGAGAGTTGGTTAGAAAGAGGTCCATCTCCTTCACCATCCAGTTGCGACCTTTCCACAAGTTCCTTGTCCCCTGGCTGGTCGTCCATTGGAGGATCCATCAGCACATCTGCTAGCTCTTTTTGCAGCTGCTGCTCACTTCCATTCCCTATAATCTAAGGGTCACAAATACACACAATCAGCAAAGTGAGAAAGAAAGGCCAGTACTAATTCAAATGGGTCCGTATTCTAGAGAAAATCATCAGCATTTCTTTTGATACAAAGATATCTTCTGAATGTTTTTCAAAAACAGAATAAATCAGGATCTGCAATAAATAAGAGCTGCAGCTGCTCTCTTAATTCTTTTTTCATGGAAAAAGTGTATAGTGAATTTGAGATTATTGCCCAGAAATGTATGTGACAGTGTTCCTGAAACTTTTCTACAGTGGCGTCAACTAACAATTAAAATATCTGTAATCTTACTTGTCTGGTGAGAAATCATCTGTTAAGAGGCGTATCTTTAGGGGCTTCTTTAATCTTTAAGAAACAGGGAAAATGTGTTTGCTTGCAAAAGTTATCATAGAAACAGACTGATTAGGTAATAAATTTTCACATGTATTTTACCACTCCTACTATATAAAAGTCAGTCTCTTGTAATTCTAAGGGAGACTCCTTTGATATGAACAGTTTCTTAAAGTTCTGAGGCACCTGAATAAAGCTGGTATGTATAAAATGGCCTGAGGAGAAGCATTCCATTTCAGTGTCAAGTGTTTTTCTAGAGTCATGATGGTTTATTATTAGTTGCTCAATAAGGAAGTAAACAAGTGCAAAATCAAGAGAAGACTGACCGATGTTAAGGAAAACCACAAGTGACAAAACCCAGTATTGTCACTAAATGCTTATTCAAGAAACACTAAAAAAAATTTAACAAAACAAGTTAGAAAAAGTCATGATGAAGAAAGGGGGCTGATTTAGGAGGCTTTCTGAAGACTAAAACCTGAAAAAAAGGTAAAATGGGTGGGGCTAGGAGACTGTTTTAAAAAGAATGAGGTCCTTCCAGTCAAATCAACACAAAAGTTAGAAGCAAAATTCCAATAATAACAGACATACCTCTGGACTACCAAAGAACTCAGTTCAAACATTTTTTTATAACTCTATAAGCTTCAAGTTCCTTTGGCTGTAAATTATAACTGAGAAACAGTCTTAAGTCTTTTTTGCTGACATTTTCCCAACGAAATCTAACATGTCAGCTACTCTTGCCTTGGAAATAAGGGCCACACAGGTGTTCAGCCTTGTGGCTTCAGTGACAATGTCTATTTCCCTGAACTTCATTTTATGTTTACAGTTACTGCTAATGGAACTACAAGTGGGTCAAGTAATTTTAATTGTTTGTTACGCCTGATCCTACACATCCATGAATGCAAATTTCTTCTTTCAGGAGTTCTACTTTCAGAAGTTTTTTAAGTCATCAAAAAAACAAACCACAGCTTAGTTCCAATTACCCTCTCATTCTTTCAGAACTGGAGAGCAATTACTCTATCACCTGCAGTAAACAAAAGATAGTCTAATTGAACCTAAACTGTTTTCTAAGGGGAAAAAGAACATAAGTAGGATAGTTACAGCTTCCTGAAGACAGATGGAAAAAAGATATTAGACTCCATGTTTGTGTAATTAGTAATAACTGGGGAGACTATCACCAAAAGAGTAAACTAAATCAAAGAGAAGACATTATATTTTACATGTTACAAAGTACTGTTTTGTTCTTTGGTTTATAGGGTAATTAAGCTCACGTTTCCTGTTGGATAGGGTGCCTACATTTTCATATATTCATCAATAAAAATACACCTAAGCCTGAAAGAAAACATGCTTATATGCTTATATTTTGTGTTTATACATGTTTATCTTGCATTCTTCTTTCGTTTATAAAGTCTATAAACATAAGAACTGCCTTCTACTTCCTCAACTCTTCCTTAAAGACTAGGAAAAAGAAATGTATACACACAAACATGCTGATTTTTAAAAGCTGTTTAAAGACAGCAATGCAACATATGCTTTGGATGATTAGGGTCAATACAGTACTCAACAATTATGTTAGATTTGTGAACCTTCAATTTAATTTCAAAATTACTGTCTGTGACATAATAATATACATACTTACACCAGTTTTCTTCGTTGTTTTTGTTTTATTTAAAAATTTTTTTTTATTAAGTAATCTCTATGCCCAACATGGGGCTTGAACTCATGACCCTGATATCAAGAACTGCATGCTCGATTGACTTAGCTAGCGAGGAACCCTGTTTGTTTTTTAAAGATCTTATTTATTTATTTGAGAGAGAGAGAGAGAGAGTGAATGAGAGAGAGATCATGAGCAGGGGGGAAATGGAGAGGGAGAAGCAGACTCCCCACTGAGCAGGGAGCCTGATGTGGGACTCGATCCCAGGACCCTGGGATCATGACCTGAGCTGAAGGTAGACGTTTAACCAACTGAGCCACCCAGGCGCTCATCCGTTGTTCGCTTTTTTTAAAGACAGTTTTCCCTAGGCTTATCTAGGAAACATTCAGCAATGCCTTTCAGGGTTCTCAAACTTTGGCATGCATCAGAAGCACCTGGAGAACTTTTAAGACACAAACTGTTGGGCCCCAAATGAATTCCAATTCAGTGAGTCTGGGTGGACCTGATAATCTGCATTTTTAA
Source organism: Eumetopias jubatus (assembly GCF_037043125.1). Classification (NCBI taxonomy): domain Eukaryota; kingdom Metazoa; phylum Chordata; class Mammalia; order Carnivora; family Otariidae; genus Eumetopias; species Eumetopias jubatus. Next base: position 83,274,996 of record NW_028274821.1, on the reverse strand, counting down.
AAAGTTTCCAGGAGATGGTGATACTGCTAGTCTGGGGACCATGCTCTAAGAACTAACTTTAGGTTAATGGGTTTTTTTTTTTTTTTGAATGTTCGTGGCAGCTTTATTCCAGATATTGATCTTGGGGAATGGCTACACAGACTGTGGTACATTTAACAAATGGAGTGTTGCTCAACAACAAAAAGGAACAAATTCGTGACACAAGCAACACCATGGGTAAATCTCTAAAACATGCTGCATGAGAGAAGCCTTGCGTAACGCAGTATGCACTGTATGGTTCCAACTCTATGAAGTTCTAGAACAGGCAAAACTAATCCATGGTGGAAAAAATCAGAGTAGTAGCTGTCTCTGCATGTTGGGTAAGAGGGCAGATTGAGGAACATGAGACATTTTGGGATAATAGTAATGTAATTTTGATCGGAGTCTCCATTAAACAACTGTGCACATTTGTCAAAACTCGGAGAATGTTTGCCTAAAATGTGCATATATCATTGTGCATACCTAAAAAAAAATAGCTGTAAATAAAATGAAACTATTTAATGAAGTGCATGTTGAAGTATTTAGGGGGAAGTGTTCTTAACCATGACTACACAGCATAATAACAAATATTACCAGGAAGCATGTTAAAATTCAAATATGTGCTCCTCCCTCCGTCCTCTCAGGTCCCAACCTAACAAGTAAATCAGTCTCAGAGGTAGAGCCTGGGCATATGCATTTTGAAGAACCGCCACAGGTGATTTACAAAACAGTTGGCAGGTCAGATTAGGCCAGCAGACTGTAGTTTATTGACTCCTGGTATTGATGAATAGCTTAAACAAACCAACAACTACTTATCGCTATACTTCGTGTTGTAACAGAAAATAAACCCACTATTAATACGGTTTTCTGTTCCCTGATGCCAACAGCATTCTTTTTTTTTTTTTTTTTTTAAGATTTTTATGTATTTACTTGACAGAGACAGAGAGAGACACAGTGAGAGAAGGAACACAAGCAGGGGGAGTGGGAGAGGGAGAAGCAGGCTTCCTGCCGAGCAGGGAGCCGGATACGGGGCTCGATCCCAGGACCCTGGGATCATGATCTGAGCCGAAGGCAGATGCCTAACGACTGAGCCACCCAGGTGCCCTGCCAACAGCATTCTTAACAGATAACACAATCATCTCTAAAATAACACACTGCAATATTAGTCAAAGGGTAGACAAACAGATCAATGGAACAAAACAGAATCCAGAAATAGACTGACACATATATGGCCAATTGGTTTCAATAAAGTTGAGAAGATAATTTAATGGAGAAAGAGAATAAAAGAAATGGGACTGGAACAATTAACTTGACATCCATACCTATGCAAAAACATGAAGCTCAGCCAATACTTCACATCACATACAAAAATTAATGCAAAATGGATCACAGGTCTAAATGTAAATCCTAAAGCCATAAAACTTACAGAAAAAAAGGAAAAAACCTATGAAAATCCTGGAACACAGAGATTTTTAGTGACACAAAAAGTAGCATAAAAGAAAAAAAAATGATAGGGGTGCCTGGGTGGCACAGTCGGTTAAGCATCCGACTCCTGGTTCTGACTCAGGTCACATCTCAGGGTTGTGAGATTGAGCCCCTGCTTCAGGCTCTGCACTCAGCATGGAGTCTGCTTGAGACTCTCTCTCTCCCTCTCCCCCGGCCCCTTTCCCCTATGCTCTTGCTCTCTAAAATAAAAATAAATCTTTAAAAAAATGATAAAATATGCTTTATCAAAACTAGAAACTTCTGCTCAAAAGACACTTCAGAGAATGAAAACATAAGCCACAAGACTTGGAGAATATGTATCTGATGAAGGATTTATATCCAGAATGTCTTATAACTCAATAAGGAAACAAGCAACCCAATTTAAAAAAATGGGCATTTCACCAAAGGTATACAGATGGTTAACTAATAAGCACGTGAGAGAAACTCAATTCATTAGCCATTAGAGAAACTGAAACCGCCCTAGGATGCCTTCATATACCTATAAGATTGGCTAAAATTACATTCAAAACAATGCTAACAATACCAAGGATTGGCAAAGACACGTCATAACTGAAAAACTCTCATACACTGCTGGTGGGAATGCAAAATGGTAGACTCACTTCAGCTGTTTTTTGTAAATTTTATAGTTAAATATACACTTACCATATGACTCAGTCCTAGGTATTTACCCAAGAAAATTAAAACATGTCCTGACTGTGAATGTTTATAGCAGTATTATTCATAATCACCAAAAACTGAATATAAGTGTTTATCAACTGCTTAGTGGATAAACAAAACTTCCATATATCTATACAATGGAATACTACTCAGCAATAAAAAGGGATGAATTAATACATGCAATAGCATGGATTATTCCAAGTAAAATAAGCCAGACATAAAAGGCTACACCATACTATAAGATTACATTTATACAGCATCCTGGAAAAGCACAACTTCAGGGACAGAAATCAGATCACTGGTTGCCAGGAGCTGGGAAAGAGATAAGAGGATGGACGAAAAAGAAGCACAAAGGAAACTTCTGGAGTGATAAAAATATTCTGCATCTTAATTGTGGTGCTGGTGGTTATTATATAAGAGTTTGCACTCACTAAAGCTTATAGGACTGTACACCTAAAAGGGCTGCATGTTACTGTGTGTAAATTTTACCTCAATCAACTTAAAATAGAAAGGAGATATTCATGGTGGCGAAGGCTATGCATATGTGAAAGGAGAAGGGTTAAATGAGAAATCGGTATACCTTCTTCTCAATTTTGCTATGAACCTAAAACTGCTCTAAAAAACAGTCTATTTTTTAAAAAATAGAAAAAAACATGGTTTCTTCGAAAGATGCAATTTGAGAACACACTGTTCGTTTTTTCATCCATGGTTTTGTTTTTGATAATAACCTCATTTTACAGACTCTCCTGTGCCCACCTCATCTGCTGCCAAGATACACAAACAATCCCTAATATGTATAACTACAACCCCTTCCTCAACTGTCTACAGTTGAGAAGAAGAGAGAAATCTTCAGCCAGATACCCCAAACTTGGTATGTCCAACTTAAATCACTGTCTGAGCCTCCTCCTGTATCCTTTTTATTTTTTTTAATGAAGCTCCATGCCCAGTGTGGGGCTCGAACACACAACCCCAAGATCATGCTGTACCGACTGAGCCAGCCTGGTGCCATCTCTGCTTTTTTTTTTTTAATTAGTGAATTGCACTACTATCCACTTAGTGGGCCAATGAAAGAGCAAAATCACCCTTCACTCCTCTCATTCCCACATTACTCATAAATCCTACTGATCCTTGCTCAATTGTGCATTTTTTTCCTTCTTCTCTCTGCATAGGTAATACCACAGGACAGCTTATGTTCATTTTACATAAGCCTTCTATAAAGACAGGATTATATGTACGGATAATACAAGGGCCATATTTAGATTTGTGTCCATCTCCATGTAAACAAGAGTAAGAGAAGGAGGGGAGAGTACTTAAGAAACAGTCCCAAATTGAGAGAAAAAAACAGTAAATATAAAGTAGCCAATTTAGTAGCTATTGTAAACACAAACATAAATATTTGCAAGGACAGAGACTGCATGATGAATGATTTATTCATAATTCTGCTTACAAAGCAGGGTGGTAGTAAAAACTGGGGATAAGAGTTGGCTTGTGACACATCTCCAGGGGGCACCATTCACATACAGACCATGTGAACAGCAACCCCTTAAGGGTTGGCTGTACGGAGTATAGTCTGTGGAGCTGTACTTAGTAGTCCTACTTGAGCTCCACAGTAAGACAGAGCTGAGTTTGGGACATGGCTCTGACACTAACTCTGTTGGCTCTGGGCTAATTAACCTCTGGGAGCCACAATTGCCTCATCTCTAAAATGAAGGTGTTAATGTCTATCTCACGGGACTATCATGTCATGAGGGTTCAATGACACAATAATAATATGATTACAGGACATTTACTGTTTATAATTCAGGCACTGTATGTAATTTTTACAGGAATTATCTCATTTCTCACATCACAGTACCTGCCAATTAGTAAGCATACAATCAGTATCTCCTTACCCCACTTTCAGCTATTAAAAAAAAAATTTTTATTTTTAAGTTAATTTCTACACCCAGCCCCTACACGTGGGGCTTGAACTTACAACCTTGAGATTGAGTCGCATGCTCTACCAACTGAGCCAGCAAGTTGCCCCCCACTTTCAGCTATTTCTAAATAAACTCTGACCCACCTACTGGAGTTGAGGTTTGAAAAAAACAAATAATAAGTTAAAAAAAAAGTATTTGTTCTACTTTCCATTATCCAGAGAAAACTAAGAACACACCTATTTATGTGAAAGACCCATTACTGGAATAACATCTGTCCTTTCTAAATATATCAAATAAAAGTAATAATTTATATGGTAGAAGTGGCTACAGGTCTATTTCCTTAAGAGCAAAACTGCATTTATAGAAGCAAGGGACAAAATGTTTCAAAGGCAACAGCCAGAGTCATTTCCTGGTGTTAATTTTCTACTCCTAACTTTATAGCCCCTGTTTCCTGTCACCGCAACAATACCAGCCAGGTCCCATTTGATTTGACAGTTATCCAAAGCTACCTTAGGCAGTTTGGGATCTTTTTACAGTAGAGATTTTTGTCTTCAAGAAAGCATGCTTAGGAAATAACAGTGTGCACTTGAGAAAATCATAGACGATCAGAAAATTAAAGACAAATTTTGATGACCTACAGTTCCACTACTTGTGTCAGACTGTAATGAAAATATAAATGACAATGGTTCAGACAGTAATTTTACTCAGCTTCGGTGTAAAAACTAAGGCATTTTGAAACAAGTATATAAAGCTCAGTTTTATCAGAAAGCAAGGCACAAAATAACCAGAAGTCCCATTTGGATCCTGGAAAAGTATCCTTACTAATCTCAAATCCACTCACATACTTGTTCTGTGATCTTTGATAAATCACTAAATTACTTTGTGCCTCATTTATAAACTGCAGCTGTTTTGACTATCCATCTCTTTATCTTACTGTGTAAAGGAATGACCAGAAAAACAACCTAAATTACCATTAGGAATTATTAACATTAATTTAAAAAGGGAAAGGAGAAGGAAGAGTACCTTGTGAACTCATCCTAAAAAGTCAACTGAAGACAGACCCAAAGTATTTGTGACTGTGTTGCAAAGTAATGGGATTATGACTGGGTTTTACTTAACTTTTCTTATTGTCTGAATTTTCTGTATCAAGCACACATTATTTTTATAACTTCAGAAAACAAAACAAAAAAGGCTATTTGGGAGAAAAAGAAAAGTACATTTAATTCTACTATATGCAATGCTCCTGACCCTAGGCCCTTTATAATTCTCTTGCTCTTTCTACACATTACAGACTCACTTGAGTAATTCTTAATCATTCTTTAAGGTTTTGCTAAATTGTTACCTATGCTTTGCTCTTCTAGGCAAAAGTCAGATTGTCATATAATTCTGTTCATACCTACATTCTAGCACTTGATGAATTTTATCACGATGACATGGTTACTTATGTGTCTCCCTGCCATCGCCCTCATCCCCTTAATTAAACTGTGTGTTCATGGTTCAGTTACTTTGCTGAATAAAAGATCTGCATTAGAGGACAAGATCACCTGATACTAAAAACAAGTAATATCAGAAACTGAGAAGATTAGTTTAGGCAATTCTAAGTGAGGAGTGACTTTTGTATCAGCTATTTTAGTACGGTTTGGCAACTTGTTTCCAACTAAAATAATGTCCATTGGATTTTTGAAGAAGAAAAAGATTAAAATAAAATTTTAAATCCTCTAACTGAACTTTCCACCAAAGAAGTATTAGCTCATCAATGTACCTCCAACCAATATTTATAGAGTATCTTTGGTTAAGAACTAAGGGTATAAGATTCCTACACCAGAGAAGTCAGGTAAAGAAAATACAACATGTTCTGAATTTATGAAAAGTTCTCCGATTTTGATGTGAGTTGTCAAACCATTTTATGAAGAAAAATACCTGTTTTTTTCCTTTATAACTACACCATCACATAAAGCCTTTCTATAAAGGGCTTAACTAAAGCATTGTCTTCTCCAAGAAGGCTTCTCAGACTCCTCCCCCAAGCTGAGATAGGTTTCCATCCTCTCTGTTCTATAGCACCCTTTGTTAATCTCTACCGTAGCATATATCTATTAAAGTTGAAAATTAAATACAGTCACAATATCTCTACAGCTCCTCCATCAAGAGGTATAGTCTATTTCCCTAAACCCAAGAATCTGGACTGGCCCTGTGACTTGCTTTAACCAATAAAATGTGGCAGAAGTGACACCCTGTAATCTCTAAGCCTTAGCCTTAAAAGATGCATTACGGCTTCCACGTCTGCCCTAGGACCACCATGCTGCTGTGAAGAAGTCCAAGATTAAAGACCACACTAAAAGATTCAACCATCCCAATCCAGCCCAGTCACCAGTCAATGTACCAGATCAGTGAAGTTACATGAACCAAAACAAGACCAGCAAAACTACCCATGCAATGGACAAAATCATGAGAATAAATTGTTTCAAGCCACTCAATTCTGAGGTAATTTGTTACAAAGAAAAGATTAGTGCACACTACTGCAACAAGGATCCTAACAACTATCACCTACCCTAAGCTATAAGCATCTTGAAGATAGGAACCATGTCCAATTCACCTCTGTTTTCATTCAGCCTTTTAAGAGCTTCTCTTTGTGATGTTTGCCAGTTTCACTGTTATCCTGATTGGGACTCACACTGTTCCCTGAAGTGGAGGATTTCTGTCTTATCACTTCTGGAAAATATTCAGCTATTATCTCAAGTAACTCCTCCTCTCCCATTCTAGTCTATTTTCCAAGTAACTTCTGCAGATTCATTTGGCAGGTATTTGATTTTCTCTTCAGCCATGTCTAATCTATTTAACCCATCAGTTGCACCTTTAACTTCACTAGCTCTAATTTTCACTAAGTTTGCGTGGTCTTTTAAAATTTTTTGATAATTTTGTTCATTTCTAATATTTTCAAATTTTTCTTCAAATCTTCAGTTATTTAAATATTTATCTTAAAGTTATAGCTAATAATTCAAATGCCCGAGTTTTGGGGAGATTTGATCCTGCTGTGGTTTGCCTGTTCTTTGCTCTTTGTAAATTCTGGATTATCTGATATTCTTTATTAGGGTAATCTGTGGTAATACCACGCAGCCTAGGTGGCAGGCATGTCCCTCCAGAGTAGTTCTGCAACTGACTCTGTCAGGTACCCTAAAAGTATTACCAACCCAGGAATATTCAGGTAGTGTAAATTCAAACCCCAAATACCCGAAGGCAAGCCTACGGGTACAAATTCTCAACAAGACTTCCCTCTAAACCTATGTCCATGCTAAGAAGACTTAAGCTAAACCAACTGAGGGTTCTAGCGGGGAGGGGGGTGGGGGGATGGGTTAGCCTGGTGATGGGTATTAGAGAGGGCATGTACTGAATGGAGCACTGGGTGTTATATGCAAACAATGAATCATGGAACACTATATCAAAAACTAATGATGTAGGGGCACCTGGGTGGCTCAGTCGTTAAGTGTCTGCCTTCAGCTCAGGTCATGATCCCAGGGTCCTGGGATCGGGCCCCGCACCGGGCTCCCTGCTCTGCGGGAAGCCTGCTTCTCCCTCTCCCACTCCCCCTGCTTGTGTTCCCTCTCTCACTGTGTCTCTGTCAAATAAATAAATAAAATCTTAAAAAAAACAAACTAATGATGTAATGTATGGTGATAACATAATAAAATTAAAAAAAAAAAGAAGACTTAAGCTAAGTTTCCTTATTTTCTTCCTGTGATTGTAAGTTATCTTTTCCAAGTCTATCCTTTCAATTAGGATGCATCATCCCCTGAAGGTGCTATATAAGGAAATCTCAGTTTCCAACACCCCTCTCTGTAAAACCCAAAGCCTTATCTCTTACCCAATTTATCTATCAAAACCCATACCTATGGGTCATAAAGAATAGCAAATTCCCCCCAGTACAGCCCCAGTGTCGGCTTTTATGTTTAGTTTTGGCTTTCAGTGTCCCTCTTTGCTTTTGTTCCTTTGGGATTTCTTTATTTTCTTAAGAATAGAGTTATGAAAGGGTGTTTGTTATATTTCATCCAGCTCTCCTAAATATTTTGTATTGGGACATTTTTGGGTTTTCTAGGTCATCATATTTCCAAAAATGGGAGTTGTCAGCCTCAGTACCAAAAAACAGCATTTGTTAGATTACTAGCTGTCAACTGAATAGTCAACAAAACACTCAGGACTTCTGGCATGGAAGAATGACAGGCTTTTAAATGTATTTCCTAAATCCACTTCAATTTTAAAATCTAGTAGTAGCTGAAAAAACAAAGTTTCAAAAAGATGAGTGAGCACCACGGAGCAACATGCTGCAGTAATCCCATCATACTTTACTTTGATCTCATAGACTGAACAGTAATTGTATTACTTTCTTCGCTTACCAGTTCTACATACAATAAGCCAATATACTGTAGAGATGTACTGAAAATACATAGAGGAAACATTTTAAATTTGTAGAGCATATTGCTCAATTTCTTTTCAGTAAACAAGACAGATGACAGAGCAAGAATAAAAGTTCTCTGGAGGAGCCCTGAGGGTCCTTCCCATTTACCATAAATGATTCATCAAATTAGAAACAGGAAGAGCAAGTCAAACAATACTTCAAAAATTAACAAGAAAATTTTCAAGTGAAAGAAACCCAAAAAGAGAAAACTGACCTATTTGCATGTGTACTTGTTCATGCTGTCTTCCTTCCTATTACAGAAACTGTTCCTAGGCTAACCCTTCCACTCACACAACAGAAAACCTTTCTCCCTAATCAAAGACTGGCTCTTCCCTGGTACTAGTAATGTCCCCCTCTTTACTGAATAACTCCCATCGGTGCATCTGTTATCATAAAATCTCTCACTGCAATCCCTATTCCTCTTCACCTACCATGCCATATTTTTTTTTTTAGCAAAAATCCTTAAAACAGTTGTTATACTATCACTTCTTCCTCATCTACCATTTACTACAAAACCCACACGAATGTTAATGATCTCATCTCTCTCCTGAAAAAAAAGCAAGCAAAAACAAAAACAAAAATACCCTTCTTAAGGATCACCCAGGTCTCTCCTGTCTTTTTTTAGTCACCATCGAAAGCAACCTCTCAGCAGAATCTAACATACCTGGTTATTCCCGCTCTCTTGAAATACTTTCTTCATCTCTCTTCCAAGGCATTCCAATCTCCTAGTTTTCTTTATATCTCACTACTTATATCTTCTCAGTCTTCTCTGCTGGTTTCTCTTCATCTCCATCTCTCAATGTTGAAGTACTCCAAGAATCAGTTCTTCACTCAACTCTTCAGTTTCTACGCTCACTCTGTAGGTGATCTCATCTAATCCCATAGCTTTAAATACCATCTATATACTGTTGATGCCAGCCACAGTCGCTCCGGAGGATCAATCTCACACAATCAACTACTTGACATCAAGAAATGGACATATAACAGTCATCTCAAATTTAATATGTTCAGCTTCTGATCCCTCTAACCCAATCCTGGTCCTAGCTCTTTCCATTTTAATAAATGGCACTACCATATACCTAACGGCTCAGGCCAAAAACTAGGAATCATCATTTATTTCTTTGTCTCAAATCCCACATATAAATTGCCCACCCTATCAGTTCTACCTTGAAAATATATCCTGAATCAGACCACGTTCATCTTCTAATCTTAAGCCAATGTTATTTCTCCCTTTAATGACTAAAACAGCCTTCCATCTGCTCTTCCTGCTATCAGGCTTGTCTCTTTATTGCCCATTCTCCATGGAGTAGGCCAGATATAACTCATGGTTTTAAGCATATTCACAGATATGTGCAATCAACATCAAAGTCAATTTAAAATATTTTCATCATCTCAAAAAAACAAAACAAAACACCAACCACCACCATATCCTGTTAGGTATCAACTCTCCTTTCTCCTAATAATTCCAGACCTAAAAAGCAACAACTAATCAATCCTCTGCCTCTAAAGATTTGACTATTCTAAACATTTCATATTAATAGAGCCATGTAATTTGCGGACTTTTGTGACTTGCCTGTTATTTAACATGTCTTTGAGGATCATCTATGTTGTAGCATGTATCAGTACTTCACTCCTTTTTATGACCAAATAATATTCCATTGTATACCACATTTATCCATTTAGTAGTTGATAAACATTTAGCTTGTTTAGCCTTTATTCTGTGGGTTGTCTTTCTTCCTTTGTCGCTTATGCTTTTGGTGTGGTTATCAAAGAATCCACTGCGAAATCTGAAGTCATGAAAATTTACCCGTTTCTTCTAAGAGCTTTACATTTCTAGCTCTTACACTGAAGGCTGTAATCCATTTTAAGCTAATTTTTGTATATGGTGTGAGGTAAGGGTACAACTTCATTCTTTTGAGTGTGGCTATCCAGTTGTCCCAGCACAATTTGTTGAAAAACAAAAAACCCATTCCCAATTGAATGCCATTAGTAAACCTTGTCTAAATCAGCTGACCACAGAAATATGGTTTTATTTCTCAATTCTCAAATGTATTCCAGTGATCTATATACCTATCTTTATGTCAGTACTACACTGTCTTGATTACCACTGCTTTATACTAAGTTTTGAAATTACAAAGTTTGAGTCCTCCAACTTTGTTCATTTTCAAGATTATTTTGGCCTACCCAAGGTCCCTTGCAATCCAAAATGAATTTTACAATTGGCATGTAAACGTCTACAAAGATGTTACCTAGGATTCTGATAGATTGCACTGAATGTGTAGATCAGTTTGAGTAATGCCACCTTAACAGTAAGTCTTCTGAGCCATGAACACTGGATGAATTTCCATTTATTGAGATCTTCTTTAATGTCTTTCAACAATGTTTTACAGATTTCAAAGCATAAGATTTGCACTTTTGTTTAACTTAGCACTATTTCTTCTTTCTTTTTTTTTTAAGTAGGCTCCACGCCCAGTGTGGAGCCCAATGTGGGGCTTCAATGCGTGACCCTGAGATCAAAATCTGAGCCAAGATCAAGAGTTGGACACCTACCCAACTGAGCCACCCAGGTGCCCCTATTTCATTCTTTTTCATGCTATCATAAATTGTTTTTTCATTGTTACTTTAAGATCGTTCATCGTGAGCATACAGAAAATTGATTTTTTTTGTATACTGACCTTGTATCCTGCAATCCTGCTGAACTTATTTAATAATTTTTTACATTTCATAGGGTTTTCCAGATATAAATTCATGTCAACTGCAAACAGAGAGTTTTTACTTCCTTCTTTCCAACCTGGATATTCTATTTTTGCATGCCTAACTGCCCTTGTTGTACAATGCTGAACAGAGGTTGCAAGTGCAGACACCAGGTCTTGAATCTGAACTTAGGGGGAAAGAATCTACTCTTTCACCAGCAAAAATGATTTTCACTGTGAGTTTTTCATAGATGCTGTTAATCAGGTTGAGAAGTTCCATTCATAGTTGATTTGTTTTCTACTTCTTCATTTTCATAAAAAGGTGTTTTTCCTGTGCCTACTGAAAATGATCATGTGGTTTTGTTTTTGGTTCCACTGATATGTTATATTACATTCACACATTTTCAGTTGTTAAACCAAACTTACATTCTTGGGATAAATCCCACTTGATCATGGTATGTAATCTTTTTCATATACTGAATTAAGTATGCTGGTGTTTTGTTGAGGACTTCCGTGTCCATATTTAAGAGATACTGACATGTAGTTTTCTTGTGATGTCTCTAATTTTGGCATTGGCACAGCATCATCCTTATAGATTTAGTGATAAAATAGTCTCTCCTTTTCTATTTTTTGGGAGAGTTTGTGAGGAACTGGTATTCTGATTTAAGCACCTGGTAGAATTCAGGAATAAAGCCATCTAGGCCTGAGCTTTCTTTGTGGGTACATTTTTTATTACTAACTCAACTTGTCATAGGTCTAGTCACACTAAGTCTCATTAGTATTTTTCTAGAAATGTATCCATTTCAATAAATTCTCTAATTTTTTGGCATATTACTATTCCTAATAGGTCTTTATAATCCTATTTAATGTAAATTTGGCAGTAATGTCCCCTCTTTCAGTTCTAATTCTAGCAATCTGTTTTTTTTCTTGGTCAATCTAAAGTGATGCCAATTTTGTTGATCTTTTCAAAGAGCCAGGTTCTTGTTTTATTAATTTTTGTCTATTACTTTTCTGTTTCACTGATTTCTGCTCTTTTATTTCCTACTTTGGCCTGTTTTACATTTAGTTTGCTCTTCTTTTTCCAATGTCTTAAGATGAAACATGAGGTTACTGATTTGAGATTTTCCTTCTTTCATAATATAGGAATTTATAAGTAGAAATTTTCCTATACGCATTTAAGCTCTATCCCATACCGTCTGCATGATAGATCTTTTCCCAACTTTTTATTTTAAATGTTTGTATCTGAATTTAATGTGTGTCTCCTGCCAAGGGCATACAGTTAGATTTTTTTTTTATCAACTGCTGACAGTTTTCTTTTTTATTATATTGCTTAATCCATTTTGTTATTGATATAGTTCAATTTAGGTGTGCCATTTTGCTTTTTATTTTTTATGCAACGATCTTACGTATTTTCCATTCCTTTATTCCTTTACTGCTTTTTTAGTATTTCGTGATTATTTTCTAATATAGCATTAACATTTCTTTAATGATATAGATACACACAAACACACACACACCACCTTAGTGGTTGCTGCAGAACTTGCCATACATATCTTAATTTATTAGAATCACTTTCTAATTTATACTACCTTAATTCTAGTAAGATACAAAAAATTATTCAAATACAGCAGTATTCCCCCCATGGTATTATTATACATATTGTATCTATATTACAAAGCAACACATTTTTATAATTGTTACTTAATTCTGTGTTTTTAAAAAAGATGAGAAAACAAACATTTAGTTATATTAATTTTATCAATCCTGGTTCTCTTCATTGGCTCTTGTAGTTTTGAATTACCATATTAAGTCATTTACTAAGCTGTAATACAGCTCTGCTCTGACCTACCTTGTTTTTCTATGATTGGCAAACAGATCATATTTCTGTATGTTATAGGTACAATATATACATATTGTATATATAATGCAAAAGAGAAAAAATGTATTCATACTGTCTTTATTATTACACAGTTACCCTTACTGGTGCTATGGATTAAAATTACTGTTTGGGGTCACTTGCTTTTGGCCAGAACAACTTCTTTTAGTATTTCTTGTAAGGTGGTTCTGATAGTAGTAAATTCTGTTTTTGTTTATTTCAGAAAGTTTTTATTTCATCTTCAGTTTTGACTAACAGTTTTGCTAGGATTCTTGGTTGACAGTTTTTTCTTCGAGCACTTAGAATGTCATCCTATTGGCTTCAAGCTTCCACTATTTCTGCTGAGAAGTCAGCTGTAAATCTTACTGAGTTCCCCTTGTAGGAAATGAATCATTTTTCTTTTGTTTCAAGATTTCCCTCATCTTTGGTTTTCAACATTTTACTAAGATATGCCTTTTTTTTGGATCTTTCTGAGTTTATCTTAGAGTATGGTGAGCTTCTTAGATGTGTATTGTTTTTCAATAAATAAATGTGGGACTTTTCAGACATTATTTCTTCAAATATTTTTTCTGCTCATTTTTCTCCTCTCCTCTGAAATATATATATATATATGAGTATGTTATTACAGCTAATAACATCTCATCTTTCTCTGAGGTTTTGTTCATTGTTTTTTCTTTCTGTTCTTTGGATATTTTACTGATCTTTATTAATTCCTTCTTTTAGGAGTGTCTGGCTGGCTCAGCCCATAGAGCATGTGACTCTTGATCATAGGGTGGTGATTTCAAGTCCCATGTTAGGTGTGGAGCCTACTTAATAAAGAAGTAAAAATAATAAACATTGTTTAATTCTTTCTTTAAAAAAACATTTGTTATGGTATACTTGATGTACACTATATGTCATCTTTGCACAGGGGCCATGCTAATCTTCTTTGTATTGTTCCAATTTTACTATATGTACTGCCAAAGCAAGCACATGTACATTCAAATGCACATAATGTAAGTGTGCACTTTAGTGAATTTTGGCATATGTATACACCACAACCACATACGTATACACCACATATCCATAATGCCCCAAACTCCTTGTGCCCCTCTGTACTCCCATTCTTCTTCCCCATCCCATCAACACACCCAAGCAACCACTGAACTGCTTTCTGTGATGACAGGTTTTGCATCTTCTAGAATTATATATAAATAGAATGTGCAATATGAGAATTTTGGGGGGGCTGGTCTGTCTTCTTCCACTAAGCTTATTTTGATATTTCCTCATGATTGTGGTAATAGTTCATTTTTAAAGATTTTAAACACTTCTCGCATTTTATTTATGAAAAAATCTGTGGGTCTTTTATTTTTTACATATTTTTCCAACTTTATTGAGACTTAATTGAAATAAAACATTAAGGTATACGTGATTTGGTATGTGTATATATTGTGAAATGATTGCCACAATAAGGTTATTACATCCACCAACTCACATGATTACCATTTCTGTGTATGTGGTGAGAACAGTATTCTCTTAGGTACTTTCAATTATATAATATAGTATTGTTAACCATAATCCCAATGCTGTACATTAGATCCCCAAAACCTAATAATTGCACAACTGGAAATTTGTACTTTGACCAACATCTCCTCGTTTCACCTACCATCACCTCCTGCCCCTGGCAACCACCATTTTACTTGAGTTTAGCTCAGATTCCACATATGCATTGTGGAATGTGAAATATGTTGTGTTTTTGGTTGTTTCAAGATATTTTTTGATTTCCCTTTTGTTTTCTTCTTTGATTCACTGGTTGTTCATGAGTATGTTATTTAATTTCCAAATATTTGTGATTTTCACATTTTCCTCCTGTTATCAATTTCTAACTTCATACCTCTATGGTTAGAAAAGATATTTGGCATAATTTCAGTCTTCAATTTGATAAGATTTGTTTTGTGACCTAACATATGATCCATCCTGGAGAATGTTCTGTGTATGCTTGAGAAGAGTAAGTATTCTGTTGCTGTTGGATAGAATGTTCTATTTATGCCTGTTAGGTCCATTTGGTCTAAGGTATAGTTCAAGTCCAATGTTTCCTTATTAATGTTGTGCCTAAATGATCGATCCATTGTTTAAAATAGAGTACTAAAGTTCCCTATCATTGTATTGTCTATTTCTCCCTTCAGATCTGTTTCTTTTGCTTAATATATTTAGGTACTCTGATGCTCAATACACAGATATTTACAATTGTTACATCTTCTTGATGAATTGACCCATTTTTCATTATATCCTTTTCTTCTTATAGTTTTTTTTATTAACATTCTTAGTTTATTGATCCTCTCATGAAAAATCTGCACAACCACCACAGATAAAGCCACTGCAGCATCTTTACTCCTTCTGTTGTCCAATCTCCAGCTCACTTTTCGCCAGCACCAACATTGGCTTTTGCAGTCCCCCTGACTTTCTTCATTCTGTTCTTGCATTCCTTTCGCTGTTTCCTTGATGTCTTTTTCTTCTCATACAGGCCATGTCTTGCAAGTCCGCGTTTGGGTTCATTTTTCTTTGCATAATCCAAGGAATCATAAATCATGCCAAAGCCAGTTGTCTTGCCACCACCAAAATGGGTTCTGAATCCAAATACAAATACGACATCTGGTGTGGTCTTGTACATTTTGGCTAGTTTTTCCCGAATTTCTGTCTTAGGTACTGTTGCCTTTCCAGGGTGAAGAACATCAATGACCATCTGTTTCTGCTGAAGTAGTCGGTTAGTCATGAACTTCCTGGTCTGGATAGTTACTGTGTCGTTCATGATGGCGGCGAGGCTTCAAGCAGCCAGGGAGGAAAAGATCTTCTTACAGTTTTTAACTTAAAGTCTATTTTGTCTGGTATCAGTGTAGCTACCTTTGCTCTCTTTTGGTTTCCATTTGCATGGAATTGCTTTTCCATCTCTTCACATTGAGTCTGTGTGTGTCCTTAAGGCTGAAATGAGTCTCTAACAGGCATAGTGGGGGTCATATTTTTTATCCACTTAGCACTATGTTATTTGGAGAATAGAATTCATTTGCATTTAAAGTAATTATTGATAGGTAAGAACTTATGATGCTATTTTATTGTTTTCTCATTGTTTTAAAGTTCCCTTGTTGCTTTCTTCCTGTCTTCCTTTGTGAAATGAAATTTTCCAGTGGTATACCTTGATTCCCTTCTTTTTATCTTTCATGTTATCTACTGTAGGTTTTGCTTTGTGGTTACCATGAGGCTTACATAAAATCTTACTGATATAACAGTACATTTTACGTTTGTAACAACTTTAATCATATACAAATACTCCACCCTCCCCCCCCAACATTTTAGGGTTTTGATATAAAAATTTAACTTTTTATATTGTATATTCATTATCACTATAGTTATTTTTAATACTTTTATCTTTTAACCTTTATACTAGAATTAATCAACACACCATATTACAGTATCAGAGTATCATGATTTTGACTACATACTTACCTTCTTCAGTGTTTTATATCTTCATGTTTTTCATTTTACTAGCTAGTATTCTATCATCTCAGGTTGAAGAACACCTTTCAGCATTTTTAGTAAGGTTTGATGATGATTAATTCCCTTAGTTCAATTTGGGAGTATCTTTCTCTCTCCTTCATTTCTGAAGGACAACTTTACTGAATAAAATATTCTTGGTTGGTTTCTTCAGCACTTTGAGTGTATCATCCCACTCTCTTCTGGCCTGAAAGGTTTCCGCTGAGAAATCTGCTAACAGACTTACCAGGATTCCCTTGTCATGTGATTTTTTTTTTCTCTTGCTGCTTTAAAAACGGTCTTTTATTTTAGACAGTTTTATTATAATGTGTCTTGGAAAGAATTGCTTTGGGTTGAAATCTTGGGGAAAACTATAAATTTTATGAACTTAGGTGTCCAAATCTCTCTCCAAATTTGGGAAATTCTCATTCATTAGGTCTCTAATCTTTCAACCCATTTCCCCCTCTCTTCGTCTTCTGGTATACTATAAATGCATAGATTATTTTTATGGTATACCATGGTTCATGTAGGCTTTCTTCACTCTTTTTCATTTTTTTGTTTTCAGACTAGATAACGTTAAATAATCTGTCTTCTACTTCATAATAATTTTTTCTGCTTGATCCAGTCTGCTGTTGATTTCAATTGCATTTGCTTTCCCTAAGGTGGTGATGACTGCTCAAGCATGTGGTTTCTCCCAATCCCACGGAATCCAGTTTCTACGCATACTCACTGGCCATCTGCAAAGGCTCATTCTGACCATTCTTGCCCTCAGAGGCATGCACAAGAAGGCAGTCACTGGGTATGGGTGTGTCTGAGTGAGCTGCACAGAGCTTGGTGGTACCCATAGGCCAGCTGAAGTGATCAGTACGGGAGACAACCTCAGTGGCTCCGGAGTAATTTCCTGACAGAGTTCCCAAAGCAGTTAATAAAATGTGTGTTCCTTTGATATGTTCCATTCCCAGCCTTAGCTGTTGTTCTCCCAGCATGACTGTCCACCCCCAAGTTGTGTAGTTCACAACCCGATATTCTGGATAGAGTGAGAAAGAAATGGGTTTTGGGAGTATCCCACATAGCTGGGGAATCCAGCACCTGCTCTCAATTTCCCACATGGAGAAAATCATGGGCAGAGAAAGTCTCTATTGGCATTGAGTTGTGCTGTCTTGGGGGAAAGGTGACACAGGTAAAGTAAAACAGCTCCATTTATTGTCTTCAATGGATCCAATCTTGGATGGTTTTTCCTCCAAGTATGCTGAAACCTCTCTGATGGACCCCTGGACTCCCACAAAGGCACTCTCGTCCATGAGTGATTGTCTAAATCACTGTTCTTTGAGGGTTGGATAGTAAACTTCATCCTGAAACTTCTGAAAACACCTCTCATTAATTCTTTCCTTTGCCAGCTAAAATTTACTGTTGAGCCCCTCTAGTGAATTTTCTGTTTCAGCTACTGTGTTTTTCTACTTTGGAATTTTCATTTGGTTCCTTT
Source organism: Eumetopias jubatus (assembly GCF_037043125.1). NCBI lineage: Eukaryota > Metazoa > Chordata > Mammalia > Carnivora > Otariidae > Eumetopias > Eumetopias jubatus. Next base: position 83,256,887 of record NW_028274821.1, on the reverse strand, counting down.
TTTTATAATTTCTATCTTCTTAATGATACTCTCTATTTGATATGACTTTGTCATCATACTTTATTTTTTTAAGCATGATTTCTTTTAGTTCATTGAACTTAATGGCTACTTTGAAGAATCTATGTATTAAATCCAACATGTCACTCTCATAACCAGTATCTGCTGCCTGCTTTTTTTTTTTTAATGACATATGGGTTATTTTTTCGTGTTTCTTTGCATGTTTCACAATTTTGTGTTGGAAACTTGATATTTTAGATAATATGTTGTCCTAATTCACAGTACTGGTCTCCCCACTCTGGGACTTGTTATTTTTTATGCTTGTTTGTTCATTTAGTAGCTAGATAGCTTATTTTCTTAAATTCTATGCCCCTAATTTCCATAGCATTAAGCCTCCGACTTGCTCCCCTGAGGAGATTTGGCTTTGCCTACAGTCATCCTGAGATGACAGCAATTTTGGAAGAGTGCTTGGTCTCTTTCTCTGACCACACCTAGATGTTAAACTCCACTAAATATGGCCAATTGCCTTATAGTTTTCACCAATGAACGTGGGTATAAACTACTCTACAGAATAAACTAACCAAATTGACATTACTTTGAAGGGAGAGTTTCAGAGGTCCATGTCTGAGATTTGTTCTGACACTAAGAGTCAGTCTCCTAGTAAGCCTATACTTAAATCTGTATGTTCAATCAATCTACCAATCTCCTCTCGAATTACCTTTCACCACAAGCTCTACTGTTTCTGAGAGTACCCTTAGGCTTGAACTTCTCTACATTCTGCTGTAAATAGCGTCAGCTTCTCTGGGAAGGGATTAGGAGCTGTTTTATGACCCCCTTCTCACTACAGGGAAAATCTGTGAGCCATAGCTGTGACGTTGGGAGATGGACAATAGCATGCTTTACTTTGAATGACATCCCATCTTTAGAAGCTGAGTACTTAGTGGTGATGTAGTAGTCTCAGGTCTTCCTGGTTTGTCTGTAGTGGTGTGGAACCACTACTTTAAGAGGCTAGGGCAATTGGACTCTCAGTATTCTAAGCAGCACTGTGCCCAAAGTAGAGCCTCCATCCCAAGAATGAGGACAGGGCAAAAAAAGGGAGCCCCCATCTCTGAGTCACACTTGGCTAGCAAAACGTAGCTGGAGACAGGATGAGAAATGCAATTGCCCTATTTCCTGGAAGATGGCCCTCCAAGTGGGGGTGGGGGGGGTAAGAAATTCTGTCTTCTTGATTGCACTGATATGGAGTTACCATCTTGCTCAGCTGGGATAGGTCCGGGAAGCAATGGGTCTTGGTGCAAATACCACATATTCTTTACCAAATTTTAGTAAATTTCCTTGAATAAATGTTTCTTTACTTGCTATATATCCTTCAGAACATTTCCAAAGACTGTAAATCGTTGTTTTTGTTTTTTAATAATTGTCACCAATTTTGCTAAGGAGTAGGTCCACAGAGCTCTTATGCTGCCATGCTGGAAGTCTCTTTCAGCCATTGAGCTTTTTAAAATGTAAATCAGATCATGTCCCCATTGAAAACTCTCCAAAAATTTCCTTCACATTTATAACACAGTCCAAGTTTCTCCTAAGCTCTACAAAGTTCTACACGATGCAGCCTCTGCCAACCACTGGCTATCATTCTTTACCACTTTTTATGTACTTTATTTACTCTGCTCTAATTTCTGTCCTAACAAGGGTGGTCCTCTTCAGGGTCTATCTTCGATTCCCTTTAAAAAGCTGTCTTCCTAGATTTCTCCATGGCCTCCTTCCCCATTTCATTCAGGTCTCTGCACAAATGTCATTTCAAGATATTTTCAAAAATAGTACCTGCCCTCCATTCTTTACCCATGTATCCCACTGTGATTTTCTTTACAGCACCTAAATTTACTTAACCTATTCATTTTCTTACGTGCTTAAAGTCTGTTTCCCCCATTGGAATAACAACTCTAAGAGAGTAGGGGGCTCTGCAATCTTATTCACCACTGTATCCCCAGTATTTAGTACTTGGCACACAGTCAATACTCAATAAATACTTGTTGAATAAACATAAACAAGAACTGAAATATTTTTAAAGCTATTTACATCTTAAATGACATTAACAGAGAATATTTTTATTTATACCCATAAAGAGAATGATTAAGAGTATGGGAAAAATAGTTGTTCATTTGGCTTAGAGAATATAAACAAAGTGGCCAATATCCAAGTATTTAATATTCAGTTTCAGTAATCCTAAAACTTATTTTTATAAATAGCACTGCTGACCTGCCCTTGCCTTTTACACTACATACACCAGACCCAAAAGAAATAATCAGCTCTAATTTAAAGGGAAAATAAAAACAATACTAAAATGATAAATATACTACGACCACTAGTTTTGACAATTGGGGTATTAGAAGATTTAGAAGCTAATCAAATTGGAAATCCTTAATCAAATACAAATTTGTCACTGTCACTAATTAGAAATAAAAGTCTTTAGCATTAAAAAAGTTAGGATATTACTTCCATTTTTTCAGTTTCACTCCATATACCTTCCTATTACAGGCCAAGTTTTGCAATGCGCTTAGCAAGGCTAAGCAAAAGAATCTTAGGTTATGGAGTTTTACCTTGAGTCCTGTTTTCTCGTCATCACTTCCATTATTTGTAGATGGTGTCTCATCTCCTTGCCTGGAAACCAAGACAAAATCTTCACTATTAAGAGTAGATACTGAGTCTGAGGAGACACTGATTTTTCCAACAGAAGCCTTGTCATCCATGACTCAAGAATGAAGCTCAACTCATGAATGATTAAATATTTTAAAAATGCCTGAAAAACAAAAACCATAAAGATACTCATATAGAATGTCTGCCAGATATTCAGTTATGCTCTAATTCTTACAAAATACATATGGAAAAACTTAAAAAAATACTTTCAAAATCTTTTCCCAAGACTTTCACTACATACAACTTAGGCTTTTTACTCCAGATAATGAAGGAATCTGATGCTATTCAGGGCCAGGATATTTCAGATTAAAAAAACAAAACGAAACAATAAAACAGATTCCCTTGAGAATAACTGCCTACCTACAGTGATTTCTTTGGCATATGTTACAACTCTATTCTTGGACTTCAAAAACTATTAACTACTAAACTTCTGTTTTCTACCCTTTAATTTGTAAAGCTGTACACATAAATGAAATTGAAAGCACACAAGACAATAAGGTTTTTCTAATGTTACTGATATTTAAATTTAAAATATTAACAAGATGCTTTTAAGAAATAAAATTTTATAGTCACACTCAAGAGAAATAAATTCAAGGCAGAGCAAGCAGAAATTCTAGAGCTGGGAAATACCTTACATAGCAAGAAATCAGAAATCCGTTAAAAACTCAATCTTCCCATCCCACAGTTTCTCAAGAGTTCAACTCAACATGAACATTACCAGTAAGTTTCATGCCAAAAATTCCCAGCAAGAAGTATAAAAATACGTCACTTATGAAAAGCCACTCAAATATTTATTGACTCCCGGAATAAAACTTAAACTCATCTACCATTTAAAAACCTGGTTCTGAATACTTTATGGCAATGTTCCCATTTGGTTGCCAAAACAGCAAGAGAATACAATATACTCAGAAAGCTTTAACCAATAAACAGTAGTAGTTCTAGCTCTATGCTCATCTTGTACCTCAAAGAGGTAAAGGTGCTGAAGAGTCTATTTAATCTCTCCAATTAACAAGTCCTGATTTATGCTTTGTGTTTTCAATTGAACATATATTTATCGAGCATCCACCATGTGCCAAGCACTATTTTCCCTTCAAAGGCTCACAACTAGATAAACACCTGACAGCAGGAATTACACAATCCTTCAGCATTACAGTTCAAAAGAAACTCTTAAACAGATAAGAAAATGGCAACCCCAAAAGAAGGTAATTTACCTAGGCATAACTAAGGATGGAACCCTTACTAATGCTACTTACTTCTTTCTATTTAAACTAATTTCCTTGCTTACATGGCTATCACAGCTTTACATTTCATAGGACTAAATTTAAATGTATAGTGTAGCATTCAAAGACACTTCAAAATGTACTTTTTGAAAACTTTTTTTAATGTAGTTTTGCTTCATCCATTCAATGAATACTCACCAAGTGTCTAGTGTATAAAGGATAATACATGGTAAGCAAGAGAAATTAAGATTCTTGCCCCAAAGGAATGTATACTGTAGCAGAGAACAGAGGCGCATTGAACAGATTAACAGGTACAGATTTAGGGTAAAGAAAACTATGGGAACATGTTGGGAGAGGGATTTAGACATGGAGAGTTAAGGAATATATTCACCTGAAACTAGTAGGATATTGTATGACAATTATACATCAATAAAAAAAGAGAAATATATTAGAAGAGGTAATGTCCTTACTAAAGATATACACTTTAATACATCCATGTATTTGCCCTCATTGGATCCTCCTTCTAAAGTGGTTTTCTTGGTTTTGTACTCCATTAACTCCAACTCATCATTCATGATCTGACTCCCCTTTTCCTAGTAGCTTGCCAATCTTCATCCCAGAACCAAATAAACTGCTTGCCTTATTTCTGCTCCTATAGCATCTTACATTTTTATAGTACTATTGTGATGTATTACAATTTGATGGCGACTGCCTCTTAATTTACTCTTCATATTATTTATTACACAGATAAGGAAATTGAGACCTAGACAGATGGTGTAACTGGTTCGAGGCAAAAGCAAAAACCGGGCCCGTTATCTCGTATTCCAGAAGCTATACTCTTTCCGTCAGATTATGATACCTTTCCAACGCCACAAATTTGGGCCTTGTCCCAAAACCCTCAGTATTGGGTAAAGGAATCTTTATCTGTTGTAGAATGTGCTAGTACTTTAGGCAAGGTTTTGGAGAACTAGTATTTTAGGCAAGGTTTTTCATGCTTAATTAGATTTCCATTCTTTTAAATTGTGATTAATAAGAGCAAAGTGCCTCGGAAAGTTCTCTAAAGCTATGATCTGAGACACTGCTTTCTATGATACTCTGGACTCAAAAAATAATATACTTTGGTATTTAAACACTATGAAACTGAGAAGACTTGTCCGACTCAAAGTTCAACCTATTTCCTTTGAGGAGAAGACAGGAAAATACACTTTATAAAATACTTTACTATTTGTTTTGGCACCTGTAAAAAACTGAATCACTCAGTGGGAATGAGGTTTATCAAAACATGAAGCAGTACAGGAAAAGTTATACAAGATTCCCCTTCTCTGGCCTCCACAATAAAGAGGTGTCCCAGAACCTAGTGTACTCCTGGCAAAATTGTATTCATAATCTCTCTCTTGAGACCACAAGGGGTAATTGTTTTGTTTTTAATCCCTACTTATATCATTTACCACAAGAAGCCTCCTACTGTAATCCTTCATCCTTCAGACTGCAATTCTAGATCTAAACCTCACGGATAATAGAGAACAAGCTTCTTCCCCCAAATATCCTGCACTACCATCTCTCTTCCTACTTTTCCCCATAATATCCATCACCATTTGACACACTACGTTTTAATCATTTGTTTTTAAATATCACGTAAGCTAGAATCTAAGTTCCACCAGGGCAGAAATTTGTGTGTTTCATTAACTGCTGTACCTTATCACCTGGAACAATGCCTGGCACATAGCAGGTGCTCAAATACTTGCTAAAAAAATTAGGATAAATGGCAAATAAAGATGGAAAAGAGCAAGAGCCACCCAATGAAAAGATCTCTTACAGTAAGAACAGAAGTCATATTTGTAATGGTAAAGCACACAATTAAGAGGAAAAACCCAAGTTAGAATACTGGTTGCACTACCTAACGTGAGCTTTGTCATAATAAGCCTTAGTTTCCATAAGTGAAAATGATGTACTATCTACCTCACAAAACTATTATTAAAATTACTAAGGAACACATGTACATCTCATTTAATAACAATCACAAAACATTGTAAGCACCCAATAGTTACATCTTTTTAAGCTAACTTCCAATTTTAAAAGAATTAACAACTATCAGGGCACCTGGGTGGCTCAGTCAGTTAAGCATATGCCTTCAGCTCAGGTCATGATTTCAGGGTCCTGGGACTGAGCCCTGTTGTCAGGCTCCCTGCTCAGCAAGGAGTCTGCTTCTCCTTCTCTCTTTGCCCCTCTCCCCTCTCGTGCTGTCTCAAAAAGTTCAATAAAATCTTTAAAAAATAAAAATAATAAAAATTAACAAGTATCAACTGATTTAGGTAATTCAGTTTAGGAAACACAATACTAGGACAAAAATATATAGCTTTCCTATTTTCCATATTCTAATTTCTTTATATCTAAATAAATGTGAAGGAATACTCAAAAAATGTTTTATCTTTGTGTAATACTTTACAGATTACTAAAACATACACATTCTTTATCTCATTTTATCATCCTAACAATTCTATAAGGTAGACAGAGTAAGGATGTTTATCCCATTTTAATAAGGTAATATACATATATGCACTCTGGTATTGGTAGGCACCAATTACTTCCTTCTTTTATACAAGTGACAACCTAGACCCTAGCATGTCTAGTTACCAACAGGGCCAGGTTGGTGAGTCAAGTTCAAGGATGTTTCCTTCTCTATCTCCTTTAATAAGTCAATAAGTCACTTTTGTTTAATTATGCAGCCTCCTGCATCAAACCCAAAAGTTCAATTGTTATATTTTTCATAACTTCATTACTTTTATCCTTATTGAGATATAAAAGATCCCTAGAGGTTTTCTGATTGAAGATTGTCTCATGGGGGAGCCTAGCTGGCTCAGTCAGTAGACATGGTCGGTAGACATGTAACTCAATCTCAGGGTTGTGAGTTTGAGCCCCATGTTAGGCACAGAGATTTAATAAAAAAAATTTTTTAAAGGGGTGCCTGGGGACACCTGGGTGGTTCAGTCGGTTAAGTGTCTGCCTTCAGCTCAGAACATGATCTCAGGGTCCTGGTACTGAGTCCCACATCGGGCTCCCTGCTCAGCAGGGAGCCTGCTTCTCCCTCCGCCTGCTGCGCTCCCTGCTTGAGTGCTGACAAATCTTTAAAAAAATAATAAATAAAAAATAAAAACAGGTGCCTGAGTGGCTCAGTCAGCTGAAAATCCAACTCTTGATTTTGGCTCAGGTCATGATCTCAGGGTTGTGGGATCAAGCCCCGTGTTGGGCTCCATGCTCAGTGTTGTTGAGTCAGCTTGGGATTTACTCTCTCCCTCTCCCTCTGCCTGCTGTTCCCCCAGCTCGTGCTCTCTCTCAATATTTTAAAAATTAAAAAAAATAATAAAATTAGTCTCATGATGTTTAAACTGTTTACAAAGTTTTTGCCTAAATTTACTGTTTTGTTCCCTAAGTGACAAATTTATGCTTAACTATGTACTTCTGCAAAGATCATGGCAAATAATGCACCTCAGTCTTGCCAAAAGAAGATTAATTTCCATTCTCAATCTCCTCTTTCTTAAACACTTCAGAGACCCAGCTAATGGAGAGTAAATGTGAACTGGGGCGCCTGGGTGGCTCAGTAGGTTAAGCATCTGCCTTCGGCTCACATCATGATCTCAGGGTCCTGGGATTAAGCCTCATATCTGGCTTCCTGCTCAGCAGGGAGTCTGCTTTTTTTTTTTCCTTTCTCCCCACCCCCGGCCCCTCCCCACTGCTTGTTCTTTCTCAAATAAATAAAATCTTTAAAAAAAAAAAAAAGAACTGCCCATGATAAAGGCTCTTTTGATAGTCCTTCAACAGCAGTGGGCTCTTGGATAATCAGTGTTTACTTTTAAAAAACTTGAACTCGTTTTTTGTACAGAGTACTATCAGATATTTGTATGTTTCTAGTTACTAACATTCAGAGTAACATAAACAGTTAACTTGCAGTGGCATGAATTTGCTGATGTACAATCAGTAGAGGCAAAAATCACCTCCCAATAAGTGACCTACCTAACTTGATAAAAGAGGTATGAGTGATACTTGTAATTGAACTTGACATGCTTGAGACAAAATGTGCTAGTTCCCAGCCACTATTCTAGGGCTCTAATTCATCTTTATTTCCCTAAACTCTTTCTTCCTAAAGTAGTATTAACTGCCTCCACCTCTACCACTTTCAATAGGACACTCCAAAGAGCAGTCCCTCTCAAAAATCTGGCTCCTCTCTCTCTCACCAACCCTTACTGAACCTCCTCTTTTAAAAACTTAATTAAAACCTCATCTGTGGGGGTGCCTGGACGGCTTAGTCGGTTGAGCGTTTGCCTTTGGCTCAGGTCATGATCTCGGAGTCCTAGGATCAAGCCCCATGTTGGGCTCCCTGCTCAGTGGGGAGTCGGCTTCTCCCTCTCCCTCTGCCCCTCCACCTGCTCCTTCTCTCTCTTGCACACTCTCTAATAAATAAAATCTTAAAAAAAAAAAAAAAAAAAACACCTCATCTGTGGCCCTGGGTATTTTGTTTACCTTCTGAGCATCATTTTTAAAAGGAAATAAATCAGTCAAGGTCAGTACAAACTTTCAAAACCCAAAGAATTTTTCTTCAGTTTTCATCATCTTCTACCACCGAAATAAATGAAAATGCTGACCATTTCTTTATTCTAAAACTTTTTTCTTGCTTCCACTTTCTACCTCTGACTACCTTTTCTCAGCTGTCACTTAAGTTTCCCTTTCTTCTGCCCATTTTTTTTTTAAAGATTTTATTTATTCATGAGAGACAGAAAGGCAGAAAGAGAAGCAGGCTCCCTGCGGAGTAGGGAGCCTGATACAGGACTCAATCCCAGGGCCCTGGGATCATGACCTGAGCTGAAGGCAGATGCCTAACCACTGAGCCACCCAGGCACCCCTCTTCTGCCCATTCTTTAAGTTCTACCCTGTTCCTCTTCTTTTTCCACTTTTCCCTGGCTCTTATTAGCTCACACACTTATGACTTTTTTTTTCTTTTGGTATGCTGATGATACTCATAGCTCTATCTCTCCTCTCTAAATCCATATGGGTATTTTTGTTACGTTTTTCTTTTTTTTTTAAGACAGGGAGGAGGGTGAGGGGAGGGGCAGGTAGAGGGAGAAGAGAATCTCAAGCAGGCTCCATGCCCAGCATGAAGCCCAACGCGGGGCTTGATCTCACAATCCTGAGATCATGACCTGAGCTGAAATCAAGAGCGGAACACTCAATCGACTGAACCACCCAGGCACCCCTGTGTTTTCCTTTCTATTTAGTATTAAGTGTCTGACATGTGCCAGGCACTCTGTATAATGTTACGGTGAGGAGCAATAGGTAGTCTTTTACCTAGGATAGGCTTACAGTGGTACAGAAAATGGGACAGATGAACAGGTAATTATAATATAGTGCTTGGTATAACAGAGGTATGCAAAGGATGTATACACAGGATAGCTCTGCTACATGTGTTCATGACCATCTCAAAATCAATTCCATGTAAACCTCTTGTCAGTCACACAAGCATATTCCTTCTTCCTCATAGGTTCCCTATCCTGGTTAACAACCACTGATCCAAGACAGAGACGTCAAAAAAGTCCTTGACTCATTTTCTCTTTCTCCCTGGAACACTAATGGATTTTAGTTCCAAAACATACCCCAATCTTATTCCTTCTTTGCCATCCTTCATGTCACAGACTTGTGAGTACTTCATTCTCTTTCAACTTAGCTAAAACATAAGTCTCCTTTTCTAGACCCTCTCTAGTCATTATCAAAGTCCTGCGGCTAATATCTAAAATTTAGATGTGATCATATATCCCACCCCTTCCTCAAAACCTTTGACTGCTCCTGACTGAAAATAGAATAAAATTCAAACTCTCTGTATCATTACTCTTCAAAATATGGAGACAATCTATCATTCTAGTCTCATCTCCTTCTATCAAACCATACCAGAAATGCACCAAAATTGTCATGCATTTTTATGCTTTCAAGCCTTTGCTCACATTGTTTGCTAATCTAGGAATATGTCTTCATTTCCCCACATAGTCCTTCTCCCTCACCAGCAATCTTATGGTACAATCAAATCTCCAAACTCCCCCTTTCCCTTCTGCAATATTCATTATTTCTCTCTAGGGCTCCTAAGGCTTTTGTTTGCTTTTTAATTCTATCACAAAACTATAGCATTTATCACACAGTAAAATATCATACCTCTTCCCTGCTCCACTGTATTGGTTGATCATTCATTCCAGAAACAATTACTAAGTACAAATCACTATAGTAAATGCTGGGAAAACAACGAGCACAGATAGTTCCTGCGAACTATTTGTGGACTGGGATCTTGGATTTTATTCATATTATCTTTATATCCTTGTTTACTAGCAGCACTAAATAATTTTGGTTGAATAATACTCTTTAAACAGTGTTTAACTGGTAGGAGGACAAATGACAAATCGGCTATACTACATGCATGTGACTTGGGGATATGAATATGGACGGCAACTAGAATAAAGAGACTCAAAAAGAACTACCTTTGAGTGTGCCTCCCTGACTCTTCGTTAAGTTCACAACTATCAAGCTCAAAACTAGTTAGCATCGAGTCAGAAAATATACCTTGGATTCCCTTTGGACCAAAACACTCTCTTACCACTTCCTTCCTAATACCCATCATTTTTGTTGCTCAACCAGTGAGCAAATGAGTACAGCTTTAGGGAATCTTAAGGGAGATACTTAAGTCATCTTGCTAAATATAAAGAGATAATAATTATTAGTTCCTACTGCCAATTATATGGGCCAACATGGTACTAAAAAGCTTTATATGCATTATTTCTAATATTCACACAAACTTTGACAGATAGATATTGACTTCATATGACAAACAAACTGAGGCTTAGACCGGTTCAATAGCTTAAGTTCACAGATAAAACTGTAGGTGCCTCTGTCCTTTTCTGGAATGCTTCTCCTTGGTGTCCTTATCTCCATTCTCCCCCCATTCTAATCCACTTTTTGTTAGATACCAGTTGTATCCATCTAAAACACAGACAAGATTACACTCTATTCAGAAAAAGACAAAACAGGAAGGAAGAGAATCAAGTCTCAAAGATGCTGTAACAGGCCAATTCCTCTCGGTTTGTAACCCTTTAAAATTAAACAGTGTACAAAGAAGTTTTTTTTTTTTTAATAACACTATATTAATCTCAGCTTTTTCTTTTTTCCTTGGCTCAGATGTTTGTTTCCCTGCACTGGTTTTCACATGAATTTCTCACAGCCTAGCCCTGGGAAGGGTGGAACAAATCTAACAAAATTCAATGGAAAATCATCCCTTCTTTATAAAAATAAATTCCTTTCCACCACTACTAATTGCTAAACAATAGATGTGTCTTTGTTGAAGTCTAACACTGAATTTGGAGGCTGTTTCTTTGAATTATTCTAGTGAGCTAAGAGAACCATATTAATTTAAGCCTTCTGAATAATTTCAGCTTCGCTTAAAAAACCAGAAACAAAAGAAAACAAAACAATCGTCTTGGGCCTACAGCACTTAAAAGCAAGAAAAACCAGCTTCTCTAAAAGTCATCATCAGGCAAATTTTAACCTGCAATGCCTGTGACAATTTACTTCAACTATAAAGTGATTCTTTTAGTTCAATTCCAGATAAACTAAAAAGGATAACTTATAGGAATATAAAAATTTGTAAGATAGAAGGATTTACTTTAATTTTTAAAAAAGATTTTAAAGTTTTAATCTTGTTAAATTGTGGTTAAATATACATTACTATTTTAGCCAATTTTAAGTGTACAGTTTTGTGGCATTGAGTACATTCACACTACTGTGCAACTATCACCACTATCGACCTCTAGAACTCATCTTCCCCAACTGAAATTTCGTATCCATTAAACACTAACTCCAATTCCTCCAGGCAACCAACACACTATTAATACTTTCTCTATGAATTTGACTATTCCAGGTACTTCATAAAAGTAGGGGAATCACACAATATTTGTCCTTTTGTGGCTGGCTTATTTCATTTGGTATAATGTCTTCAAAGTTCACCTGTGTTATAGCATGTGTCTGAATTTCCTCTTTAAGGCCGAGTAATATTCTATGGAATATATGTACTAAATTTTGTTTATCCATTCATTGGACAATACAAATTGTTTTTTCTTAAAGATTTATTGGGGGGGGGCATGTAGGGCTCCATCCCAAAACCCTGAGATCATGACTGAGTCGAAATCAAGAGTAAGATGCCCAACCGACTGAGCCACCCAGGTGACCTGGTTAATACAAGTTTTTAAAGCCCGACTGTAACATTATATGATCTTTAGGGTAAAACTCACAAAATTAGTAAAGGGCCCAAAGAAGACAACTAGTATTTCCAGAGTTACTTCTCACTTTGTCATAATAAAGCTTTATTAAAGTTAACAGTCTGGTACAATATTAAAAAAATGAGCTCCTTGGTCCTTCTGGATGTGACTTAACCAATGTCGTAGCTTCAGTTTTCTCATATGTGAAATGAATGAACATTTTCTATTCTTTTGTGATTGGGAGGAATCAGAAGGGGGGGGATGCGAGGTGCTGTCCAATTCTAATCCATGATGTAAGCATTAGTTCCATTTCCGCAAATGAAGAAACAGAGTCTCAAGAGAGAGTAGTAGCTTACCTTCAGTCATATAGTAAGTACAGGACTTAGGATATCTATGTATTTCTGATTCCAAGGTTCACACTCACTCCCCTATATCTTGAAGAGTACAAGAGGTAAGAAGAGGGGAAGAAATGCACATAAAACAGTTCATTTAACTCTGAGCTGATTATTTGAATGCAGTACTGTTGACAGCTAAAAATAAATAAATAAGTAAACCATGTAGGTGATTTCTCCATGTTCTTGTGGATATTTCAGGAAACACTAATTTTTTTCCAGAACTCAAGGTATAATGACTTTATGCCACCTCAACACAGTATCTCCAAAACTAAGTATTTAAATTATTTGGATGCCATTTCTACACTAGAAACCTACCTCTAGGAACAATGAAAGTTAGCTCATTCACAAAGTCAGATTATATGTCTGACCTCCCTAGTACAGATTTGAAAAAAATGTTTTTTCTTTTTCTGGAACAGATTCCTAAAGCATAATGATTTAGTGTTTTGTAAATCTAAAAATATGAATATTTTTTAAAATTTATTTGAGAGAGAGTGACAGAGATAGCGAGAGAGTGCATAAGCAGGGAGGAGAGGGAGAAGCAGGCTCCCACTGAGCAGGAAGCCCAAGCAGGGAGCCTGACATGGGGCTCGATCCCAGGACCCTGGGATCATACCCCAAGCCAAAGGCAGATGCCCAATCGTCTGAGCCACCAAGGCACCCCTAAAAATATGAATATTTTTAAGCAACACAGGATTGTCCAAAGACTCTCCCTCATTTTAGGAAATTAGTCAATATAGTTCCTTCTCATCCATAGTGAAGAAAATGAATCTATTCCACTTAGAATATCAACCTGTCTATACTTCAGTATGAAATGTTTACATTATTCATTTCTCCTTAAAATATGTGAATTTAATGCCAAACAAGCAAATTATCTGATAGATGACCAAAGCCTAAGATGAATACAGAAAATATGGCTTCTCTTTTGTATAACCCTTCCCCCCCTTTTTTTAAAGATTTTATTTGAAAGAGAGAACACAAGTGGTGGGGAAGGGCAGGGCAGAGGGAGAAGCAGGCTCCCCGCTGAGCAGGAAGCCTGACTTGGGACTGGATCCCAGGACCCTGAGATCAGGACCAGAGTTGAAGGCAAATGCCCAACGAACTGAGTCACCCAGGCACCCCCTTTTCTATAACCTCTTTTTTATTTTCAGGGAAAAGTGTGTAGGCAAACCACAAATGTTTGGCAGATCCACACCTGTTTTCTGCACCTTCTGATATAAGGTGGTCAGAATTACACAAGGGTGGTGGGACATGGGACAAGTGTGTTGAATAGGGGACGGGCAAACAATAAACATTTCTTACACATCTTGGAATAGGCACTGTGTGAGAATATTAAAAAAAGCACAAATCCTAAGTTCCACAGATGTTTTTAAACCTCTGAAAAGACTGTTTCTCACAACCAAAAGCAAAAAATTAAGGAGATTTGTTCCTGCTTAGGGAATAATTTTGTAAAGAAATATTAGCTTTTTAGGGGCGCCTGGGTGGTTCAGTCATTTAAGCGTCTGCCTTTGGCTCAGGTCATGATCCCAGGGTCCTGGGATTCAGCCCCACATCGGGCTCCCTGCTCCACGGGAAGCCTGATTCTCCCTCCCCCACTCCCCCTACTTGCTGTTTTTGCGTTCGACATCTCTCTCTGTCAAATAAAATCTTCAAAAAAAAAAAAAAAAGAAAAAAAGAAATATTAGCTTTTGAGGTTAGAGAGATTTCAGATTTTTCTTCAACTCACAGAGAATTCAACAGGTAACTATGATAAGGATATAACCATTTCTCTTCTATAGATGTATCAGAGGTCTATTCATAGAAAATCGTGTGTTACAGAAGAGATTTACATGACATGTTCCTACTCTTACATTGTCAGAATCCGTTTATCAGCATACTTCAAGGGTGTAAAAGAGTTTATTACCTCTACAATAAAAATATTAAAATGATTAACTCATGGCTCTCCCCAGTATTATACAAATGCCCATTTAATCCAGTTTAGCCTTGCATGCTGTCTCTTAATACCCATGATGATATTTAAGATATGCTCCCAAAGAAAGATTCTGCATATCAATTCCTTTTTCTGATACAAGGGGCATCTTCAAAAAAAGGAAAACAAGATTATAATCACAGGTTGTTGGTTTTAATTACCAAAATATATAAATAAGGGAACATATAATAAATTTTATATATCATATATAAAATAATTTAATGTATATTTATAATTTTGTATAATATAAATATTACATATGAAATATAAAATTTTATATATTTATACTTTTATGTAATATATTTTGTATACATATAATATATATAAAAATTTTTATATATGAATTTTACATATATAAAATAAATTTTTTAAATAGTCAAATTGTTAAGCTTTACAGTTAATAACATTTTGTTAAAGTTATCACAGGCACTAGTTTGCTAATGTACCTAAAGAAATAACAGATTTTAGCACGGAGAAAACTGTATTCCCACAAAGATTAATGGATTCCGAGGAGTGGTGATTTATAACATAAAAAGCTGATGCAACCTTAATTGGAGATATGTAACAACCATGCATGAACTCTATGAGAGATGTGGACCTCCCAATCTGGCAGCACAGCCATACAATTAAGAAGATACACCTCCTGCTTTAGAGGCATGGTCATATATACTATTTAATATCAGGTATAAACTTAAAAATAAGAGCTTTAGTTTTACTATTTAGCGATCCACAAAAAAAGGAATTTGGGGGGAAAGTCAGGCCTGATAAAACTCTACTATGCTGGAAAGAACAATCTTCAAAAGAGTCTCTCTGATCTACCTCAGAGATACTGGTTGCTTTGAAAAGAGGGAAACTTCCAGGCTAAATTAGTGTTCGTCGTTACTTGCAGACTGCCATATTTGTTCACTTTTTGTATAGGAAGAGAAACAAGGCTGTTAGCGTCAACAAGAGTGGTTATAAGTTTAAATGTATATCCAGTGTTGTTTTCTAAAGAATCAAGATCTCTCAGAAACACAGAACAGGAGGTGGGGGGCGTGGGGGATGGACCAGGTAACCAATTTATGTAAAAAAGAAACAGCTTTTAAGTTGATACCCACTGACTTTGAGTCCTTGGCCTTGGATTTTCTTTGGGATCTAACTATGGAAAACCAATAGAACCAGGCAGTTGCATACAAAGCACCCAAATGTCAGCCAAACCCTTCTTTATGTATGTTGGTTAAATCAGCACTTCTTCGATATTTGAGTTCTAACTCCATGAAAGATTATTTATGAGTTCACTTATTCCACATGCTTGAGAAATCTAATCATACCTGAGTATACTGAAAACTACAAAGATATTATGGGTAGCCTATGTCAGAACCTCAGCACACCACTGTCTGTAGACACTCAACAGTAGCACTGATTTAAACTAATTATTTTCTGAAGCCTGTACTCAATGATCACTTGTTAAAACAATTACTGTGAAATGATGAGACCTTCAAAGTAGGTTACACATTAGCTGGAAACGTGCTCAATAACAATGACTTCTTAAAAAGAATGTGGGCTGTAAAGTTTAGCTGGAAATGTATGCAAAAAAGGAAAATGACTTCTAAAGAATCTGGGCTGTAAAGTTGAGATATATTTGGAGAAACTCATGTCTCTTCATGTAGATAATGTGCACAATACACTTCAATATGTAATGTAAAAGGTAGGAAACAGGTGTCTTCACTTTTATAGTGTCCCACTAAATTACCATTTAACCCAAATTAAGCATGTGTAAACTGCTAATAAAATACTATGCTAATAAGACCAAAATGCATAGTTGGTAGATTAACTATCCAAACATATACCTTAACACCAATGACATAAGTTAATCACTGTAAACTGAGTTATAAGATTGAAACAATGAAAAGAAGTGCACTACAACATAGCAGTAGTTCAATTTTAATTAGTAATTTGAGTTAATTTGTATTCAAGCTACATGTGAATTTTAAATGTTACTAGTAAATACAAATCAATCATGGATGCAAATATAATGCAATGTGAGGTCTATAAAGAACATAACGCTCTCCCATATTCATTTTCAGTTTCTGTAAGTAAACTCTACTTAAAAACCTTCAATATATATAAAATAGCACCCTATACATGTTGAATTGAGGCCAACAGGTCCTTCGTTTAAAAAAAGTTAAATGTGTACTTCCTTGGCATTTAAGCTTTTTTTCAACTTTTCTAACATCAGTTTAATGTGATAAACACAGTGCAATTCACCCTCCATTGTTTTCTTTTTAAATAAACAAAGCAGCTGGAAACACACTTACTACACTATTCCAGTCACATGTACGTGAACACAGGTGTTTATATGGCTGAAAAAATATCAAATGGTGAAAACCTGCCCCTGACAGTTTTCCCCCCAACTAATAAAAACCACAAAAGCCAAAAGATTTCAAATTCAAGTTGGAACACGATTTTAAACTAACGAAGCACTAGTAGCATGATCACTTAACACGGTCTTCTAGGACATTTGCTTCCAGGATAAAGTAATCCCCGAGAAAGCTTAAATACGGAGATGCCTGTAAAAACAGGTGCAGATGCTAACAGTCATTAGAAACATTAGGGACCAAAGTAGTACTAGGCAATGGACAGCGAACTATTGCAAGTCTGGGATTATCCTCTGGCTCAACACCAACCCTGAAGGTTGCTGAGACTCAAGACACAGCAATGAGGTATTTGGGAGCAGAGACTTAAAAGACATGGGGAGAGCGAGACACTAACTGCAGGTGGGGAAAATGAGACAGAAAGATCACTACAAGCTGGCAGGCCAGCACTAAAAGAAAGCAAGTCTTTCAAATTTGGCGCAGCCCAGGAAGCTAGTTTGAGGCCCAAGCCAGCTGAAGTCACAAATACAGGCCCAGGTGGCAATGGGGAGAAACTGAGGCCAGATTCCCAAATAGGACCTGGCCCCAAACATGAAAGTCAAGAGACAATCCGGCTTTGCCTGGGGGTCAGAGGGACTGCCGCAAGCGCAGGACTCGGTAGACAGACACCCACCCAGACAGGGGGAACCGGTTTGGGCAGGGGCTGAGAGCGCGTTCCCGCCTGCGCATGCGCCCTCTCCCCTCCGCCACAGCTCCCCCTCCCCCCAATCACGGCTCCCCTCAGAACCCGGCTCGTCGAGGGAGGTGAGCGCAGTCTGGCCGGCCCAGCCCCGCGGGATAAAAACACAGCCTGGCCCCGAGCAAGGGCTGTCACAGGATCCCCCGGGCCTTGATGGATAGGAGGGTGGGAGGAGGAGGAGGGGAAACGCGGCCCTACCCGACCCGCCGTCTCCTCCTCCGCCGCCCGCCGTTCGCCGTCCGGGAGGCTCCGCCGCCTGGGCCTCCCCAGCCGCCCTGCCCCCGCCCTCCCCGCCCCCTACTCACGTGAGAGTAGCTTCTTCCGCCCTCCGCCCCGCCTCCCACCCTATTTTTATAGGCCTGCTGCTAAGCCGAGCAGCCCCATTGGCCCAACAACAGGCGGCGAGGGCGTACTTCCTTTCCTCGAAGCTCCACCTGGGCTTTTACCCCGCCACGGGAGTCGGCGCCTGCGCCGAGTCTGCACTCTGGAAGGTGCAGTAGCGCCGTGCTCTGTGTTTAGACTTGGACCGGCACTGGCTCTGGACTGCCTCAGAGACTGGAAGCAGGATGGCAGCGGAATCAGGCTAACCAGCACCTGTTACGCCTAAAAGGAGGTACACATGCAAAGACCACTGGTGCTACAGCAAGAAATCTCACCTTTCACGTTCAAGTACTATTTCAAAAGCAGCCCTTACCAGCGTTACTCAACTCACCTGGCCTTTATCGAAGGCGTGCATTATGATAGGTCTTTTTATGGGTATCTCCTTGGCTTTACCACAAACCTGTTAGAATGTTCGATTTTTCTCATTTTATAAAGGAGTCCAACCTAAGTAACAGTTCAATCCAAAAGTCGAACACTTTTGACTCAAGTCCAAGGACCATTGGCTGCGACACAGCTGCCTTGAGGTACTTGAGACACACAGAACAGATCAGAAATAGCTTGTTTCAGAGTGTTAGACCCAAAGATGGGGCTGGGATTTTATTTTAAAATCATTCAAAAGTGGGGCACCTGGCTGGCTCAGTCCTGGAGTATGCGACTCGATCTCGGGGTTGTGAGCTCAAGCCCCACGTTGCGGTATAGAGGTTACTTAAAAATAAAATCTTAAATCATTCAAAAGTGATATATAGAGCAAAAGCAATGAGATTTAAAGTCCTGAATGAATTTACAACGTGGTTGGTAACAGAAACAATGGCTACTAAAGGTGCTAATAAGTCATGATAATTTATAATTCTACAGCCTATCCCTTACTCTTCACCTTTCTTTATTCAAATAGCCGATGCTCTTTTCCTAGTGAATGAGCCATGTAATGTTTTCCTGTGCATAATGTATCCAAATCAACCAGAGAAAACACAAAAATGTGCTCTGTTGCAGTCCTTTATGTGACTTTTCTACTATTACAATAGACTTGGCTGCACTCCCACAGGAAAATAGCTTTGTTCCTTTTCTCCTTATACAGTTATATAATAATACACACCCATTTTAAAGTAGTAGTATCAAATAATAGATGCAATATTATGAAATCCCCTGATATCCTGATGCACTTTTAATATTTTGGTGACTATACATTCATGTATTCTTTGATTCATATGTATACACCAAATATGTATGTAAATCTTAACATAAATTTTTTAAATAAAATTTTATTACAGATTCAATACAGTATGCCTTGGAGAACAGAAGACAGAGACAAGCTACAATAAAAAATAAAACATCACATTCCCACCACCAATGTTAATACCATGATGTATATCCTTCTTTGTGTGCCAACATATTGTTTTTTAAAATGAGATCACATGGTTTAGCAATCTGCTTTATTCAATTAACAATATCTACTTTACCATTTCAGTATATTTTCCTCACATCTAATTCCTAGATCACATCCAATTTTCCATCAACCTAAAAGTATTTTTACAGTTGGCTTTCCCAAATCAGTAATATTTCAATTAAGTTTTCCTCTCATCTATTATCTACTATAATCAAATATTCTGTTGATTGAAATATATTTTTTTAAAGCTAGTTTTCCTAAATCAGTATCCAATCCAGGACCACACACTACATCTGGTTGTTCTATCCCTTAAGTATTTTTTACTCTAGCACTTAAGAAAAATACTAAGATACTGGCTTACTGAAGAAATCAGGCCACTTGAAGTGCAAACTTTCCCACTCTCTGGATCTGAATGATTGCTTCCCCAAGCGGTTACTGAATTTGTTCCTTTAGACCTGGTATTTCCTGGAAACTGGAAGTTCTATTTCAAGGCTCAATAGATTAATGTGGTAAGTTGGAGCCAGAATGGGAAAATCCATGAATGCTAAAATTAAAAAAAGGAAATTCAATCTATACACCCATGGGTGCCCTCAGAGGTTTTTAAGTACAGTGCCAATATTTTATTTGGATTTTCTAAAAGATCATTCTGGTAGCAGTAGAAAAGGCAAAATGGGGTAAATGGAACAGTTTAGAGGCTGACCAAGATCAGAAAGATTTGAACTAAGGCAGAAGAAAGGGGATGGGGTGGGAGGGAACAGGGTTCAAGAGACATATGAAAAAGAAATATCTTCAAGTTTGCTGATTTTCTTCTGCCTGCTCAAACCTAATTTTGAATCCCTCTAGTGAATTTTTCATTTCTGCTATTGTACTTTTTAACTTCAGAATTTCATTTTGGTTCCTTTCATAATTTCTGTATCTTTAATACTACTTCTATTTTTTTTTCATAGTTTTTCTGACTTCATCCATGTTTTCTTTTAGCTCAGTGAGCAACTTCAAGATGGTTGGTTTAAAGTCTAGTAAGTCAGATGTCTCATCTTTCTCAGGGAAGGTTTCTGTTGATTTATTTCATTCTTTTGAACAGGCCATACTTTCCTATTTGTATGCCTTTTGATTCTTTGCTAAAAAATGGACATTTGAATCTTATAATGTGATAACTGTGGAAATCAAATTCTCCCCCTATCCCAGGTATTGCTGGTTTTTGTGTGTGTTTGTTTTGTTTTGTTTTTTAATTGTTGAAGGATATCTCTATGCCAGGGATCAGGATCAGCCTAAGGTGAAAGCTTAAGGTCTTCTCAGTTCTTTTCCAAGCCTGCATCTTTTCCTGGTTATACACAGTGGCTTTCTAATTTTCCCTATGTAAGTGGTTGCTTCTGAATGTCCTAATCCTTAAATTTCTGGCTCCCAAATAGGGTAAAAGGGAAAACAAACAAACAAAACAGAAGCTGTTCCTTCAAATCCCATAGAAGCCAGCTCAGCCTATGGGGGCTGAAACAATGGCAGTGACTCTGTGCCTGAATCTCAGAACCCAAAAGGCATAATCAGCAATCAAAACACAGAACTCTGGTATTTGGTGAACAAAATTCTTATTTCCCACCACAGCTCCAGCAAGCCACACCAGGAATGTGAACATGGCTGCCTGCCACAGGGCTGAAGGGTAGGAAGCAGGGAGATGCTATCATGCTAAAGGCTGACATTGACTGAAACTAACCTCAATTTACCAACCAAATTTTCTCCTGGAAGATGCAAGAATTCAAATAGACTCCAGAGTTACTTCAGACGGTTTCTGCCAGTACAACTGTTGTCTAGGTAGAGAGATGGATTCCTTGTGCTTCCTACTCCATCTGAGGAACAGAAAGAAAAGAAAAAAAGAAATGTGAACAGTGAATGGAGTCTAAGGGATCTGTGGGACACTATCAAGAGAAACAACATACTACTGTGGGAGTTCCAGAAGAAGAGAGAAAGGGGAGAAAGAATAATCAGAGGTGCCTGGGTGGCTCAGTCGGTTAAGTACCTGACTCTCAATTTCTGCTCAGGTCATGATTTCAGGATCCTGGGATTGAGCCTTGCATAGGGCTCCATGCTCAGCACATAATCTGCTTGAGATTCTCTCTCTCCCTCTTTCCATCCCTTCCTGCACCTCTTTCTCTAAGATAAGTGAATAAATCTCAAAAAAAAAAAAAAAGAAGATTCAAACTGTAGAAAGCCAAAGAAAAGAGAGACTTGAAAGCAGCAAAAGAGAAGTGATTCTTCACATACAAGGGATCCTCAATAAGATTATCAGCCAATTTCTCATCTCAAACCTTGGAGGCCAGAAAGCAGTAGGTTAATATTATCAGTGTGCTGGAAGAAAAAAAAAACTGTTGACAAAGAATTCTGTATCTGGCAAAACTGTCCTTCAAAAGTGAGGGAAAATTAAAATAATCTCTGATTTTAAAAAAGCTAAGGAGTTTACCACTAAACCTGGCAATCAGAAGTGCTATAGGCAATCCTTCAGGTTGAAATGAAAGGATGCTCAACAGTAATTTGAAGCCATATGAAGAAATAAAGATCTCTAGTAAAGATAAATATGTGGGGAATTTAAAAGTAAGTATTATTATAATTCCAGTTTGTAACTCCACTTTTTATTTCCTATATGATTTAAGAGAAAAGTGCATTAGAATATTAATCTATGTTATTGGGCACAGAGTGTATAAAAGATATAATCTGTAACATCAATAACAGAAAGAAAGGGAAGAGCTATACAGGAGAGGTTTTGTATGCTATTAAAGTTGGTATCAATTCAGTTAGATTGCTATAACTCTTTGGTATTAAATTCCCATGACAACCACAAAGAAAATACCTATAGAATATTCACAAAAGGAAATAAGAGGTGAATTAAAACTTTTCACTAAAAAAAAAAAAACACAGAAAAGGACAGTAATAAAAGAAATGAAAGGCACAAAGGCCTACAGAAAAGAAATAGCAAAATGGCAGAAATAATTCCATCCTTAGCAGTAATTACTTTAAATGTAAATGGTGTAAACTCTTCAGTCAAAGACAGAGATGAGCAGAATGGATTTCAAAAAAAAAAAGATCCAACCATCTATAGTCTAGGAAAGACTCACTTTAGATCCAAAGATATAAATAGGTTAAAAGTGAAAGAATTTTTAAAAAGATATTCCAGGGACTCCCTGGCTGGCTTTAGTCGGTAGAGCATGCAACTCTTTATCTCAGGGTCATAAGTTTGAGTCCCATGTTGGGCCTAGAGCTTACTTTAAAAAAAAAAAAAAATTCCGTGCAAATAGTAACCAAAGAGAGCTGGGGTGGTTATAAAAACGCCATACAAAATAGACTTTAAATCCAAAAAAAAGGTTACAAGAGACAAAGAAGGACACTTTATTAATAAAAGTTTCAATAAAGCAAGATTATATAAAAATTATAAACATTAACATACCTAGTAAGAGACCCTCAAAATATATGAAGCAAAAATGACCAGAATTAAAGGGAAGAATAAACAGTTCTACAATAATTGGAAACTTCAATACTCCACTTTCAATAATGAATAGAACAACCAGATAGGAGATAAGTTAGGAAACGGAGGACTTGAACATTCTGAGAAAACAACTAAACCTAACAGATATGTACAGAACAGTCCACCCAACAACAGCAGAATACACATTATTCTTATATTCACATGGGACATTCTCCACGACAGGCCATATAATTAGGCCACAAAACAAGCCTCAATAGATTTTAAAAGACAGGTATCATACAAAGTATCTACTCCAACCACAATGGAATGAAGTTAGAAATCAGTAACACAAATACATGTAAATTACATAACATGCTCTTTAACAACCAATGGGTCAAAGAAGAAATCAAAAGGGAAATTAGAATATATGTTAGAAATGAATGAAAATGATGACACAACATACCAAAACTGATAGAATGCAATGAAGGCACTGATCAGAGGAAAATTTATAGTTGAAAATGGCTACGTTAAAAAAGAAGAAAGCTCTCAAAATAATACCCTAACTTTACACCTTACAAAACAAGAAAAACTAGAAAATAAACCCAAAACTAGCAGAGGGAAAGAAAGAAAACAGATGAGAGTGGAGATAAATTAGAGAACAGAAAAAGAGAGAAATCAATGAAACCAAAAATTGTTTCTTTGAAAAGAACAACAAAATCAACAGATCTTTATGCAAATAACTAAAATCAGAAATGAAAGTGGGTATTACTTCTGACATTCCAGAAATAAAAGGATTATAAAAGAATGCTATGAACAACTGTATGCCAACAAATTAAGTAACTTAGAAAAGAAACAAATTCCTTGAAACATATAAATTAAACTGATTCAGAAGAAAATCTCAACACAAATATAACAAGTAAAGAGATTGAATAATCAAAAAACTCCCAACAAAGAATAGTCCTGTTCCAGATGACCACTAGAGAAATGTACAAAACATTTAATGAATAACACCAATCCTCCTCAAATTCTTCCAAAAAAATTAAAGAGGAAATATTTCCTAACTCATTCTATGAGACCTTCATCATCCTGATACCAAAGCCAGATAAAGTCATCATAAGTAAGTTACAGGCTGATATCTCCTATGAATATAGATGCTAAAATCCTCAACAACATTTAAGACAATCAAATCCAACAACATATTAAAAGGATGATTTGCCATGTCCAAGTGGGATTTATTGCAGGAATGCAGTGTGGTTCAACATAAAATCAATCAATGTAATATATCACATTAATAAAACAAGGAGAAAAAAAACACGATCGTCTCAATGGATGCAGAAAAGACATGTGACAGACCATAATGCTTTTCATAATAAAATCTCTCAGAAAACTAGTTAAAGAGGGAAAATTTCTCAACACGATAAAGGTATTTGTTAAAAACCCACACTGAACACCATACTCAATAATTCAGCTACCCCTCTAAGATCAGGAACAAGTCAAAGATGTCTCCTTTCACTGCTGCTATTAAACACTGTACCCGAAATTCTAGCCAGAACTATTAGATAAGAAAGAGAAATAAAGGCAAATTGTGGAGAGGAAGAGGTAAAACTATCTCTATTCACAGACAGCATGAATTATATGGAGAGAAAACCTCAAAGAACCCACAAGAAAGCTACTAAAGCAAAAATAAAACAAAAATTCAGCGATGTTACTGGGTATAACACCAACACACAAAAATCAGCTGTTTCTACACACCAGCAATGAATATGAAAAGGAAGAAAGCAATTCCATTTACAATATTATCAAAAAGAATACCCCGAAAGCTTGAAAACATTGCTGAAATTAATGAACACCTAAGTACATGGAAAGACATTCTGTATTCACAAGTAGGAAGACTTAAACTTGTTAAAATAGCAATG
Source organism: Eumetopias jubatus (assembly GCF_037043125.1). Taxonomy (NCBI): domain Eukaryota; kingdom Metazoa; phylum Chordata; class Mammalia; order Carnivora; family Otariidae; genus Eumetopias; species Eumetopias jubatus. The sequence continues at coordinate 83,232,105 of NW_028274821.1, read as the reverse complement.
CCACCCAAAGTGGTCTACAGATTCAACACAATATCAAAATTACAACATCCTTTTTTCTCAGAAATGTAAAAGGTCCTCAAATTTATATGGAGTTTCAAAGGGCCAAAACAACCTTGAAAAAGCATAAAGTTGGGGCACCTGGGTGGCTCAGTTGGTTAAGCGACTGCCTTCGGCTCGGGTCATGATCCTGGAGTCCCGGGATCGAGTCCCGCATCGGGCTCCCTGCTCAGCAGAGAGTCTGCTTCTCCCTCTGACCCTCCTCCCTCTCATGCTCTCTCTCTACCATTCTCTCTCTCCAATAAATAAATAAAATCTTAAAAAAAAAAGCATAAAGTTGGAGTACTCACACTTCCTCAAATGTGATAAGACAGAGAGCCCAGAAATAAACCGTCACATATATGGTCGAAAGTGTCAACACCATTCAAAGGGTAAAGGACAGTTTTTTCTAGAACCGGTGCTGGAAAAACGATATCCAAATAAAAAGAATATGAAGTGGGGTACAGCTGTGGTGACTATCACACAACACTGTGAACGTACTTAATGCCACCGAACTTTACACTTACAAATGATTAAAATTATACTGTGTTTGACCACAATAATACCCCTTTCCCCCAAGAAAAAAAGGAGAGCCCAGCGAGCAACTGAATTGGCAAGGAGAAGGAAAAGGATTCTAGAACGATGATAAGTTTTATGGTCGGCAGGACTGCGTGGATGATGCCGTTTACCAACACAAGGACTACAGACCTTAAGAAACAGGTCTGCATATGAACTTGAGATAATTAAAAGGTACATTAAGATTGGGACAACCAATTGGAGATGTCTTCTGTGCAGCTGGCCCTGGAGCTCAAGAGACCTGTCTCGGCTGGCAAGACTGATTTCTGAATGGTCAGCACGCTGTAGGTAACGGAAGCCACGGGAATGAAAGAGATCTCTGGGAAACACCAACAGCCAAAAGCGAGGGGAGTAAACCACCTTCTGCTTTCAGGGCCCCAGCTCCGCGAGTCCACATCCCTGGGCGGGAGGGTCTTACCAAGGCTCAAGTGCGGAGGCACCCTTCAAGCCCACGCGGCAGCAGGCGGCGGAGGCCCAGCTCCAGAGGAGCCGCTGCAAACGGGCGAAGCGCGCAGAGCCTGAGCCCGGGACGCGAAGGAACCACCACACCTTCGAGTCGCCGGCGACGAGTTCGCCGCAGGCCTCTCGGATACTCTGCACCCTTTCCTCCGCGCGCAATGTCCCTCTCCGGGCCCCGTCACCCTCCGACTCCTCCGATTGGTGGAGAGGACCAAGGAACCTGGAAGTTGTTTTGTCCGGCGAGGGCTGCCCTTCCGGTTCCGTTGGGTCCCCCTTTGGCTCGGGTTCCCTGCCCCTCCCCCTTCCCGGAGCCCCGAGGGGCCGGAGCTCCTGGCGGTGCCGGATCCTGACGGTGGCCTTCCCCCGGGTCTGTAAGTGCGGAGGCGGCCGGAGCGCCGGGCAGGGGTACGGGGTCTCTCAAGAGGGAGCCCCCTTGGGGCCCTGGATTGGCCGGGACCTGCTCTGGGATGGGGGCGAGGAGCTGGCCTAGGCCCGGTGGGACTTAAGGAACCCTTGGTCCGGCCCACGCTGTGCCCCGCCCCTTTCCCTTCCCTGCGTCTGGAGTGGGGAGCCTAACTATGCCCCAGGGACCTCCTCCCGGGACCCCAGCCGAGGGCCTGGCAGTTGGCTTGGACGCCTGACTCTGGCATCTTGTAGGAAGTGCCAGAGCTGAGGCCCTGGCAAGGCCTCAGTGCCGGCCCGCTAGGCTCACTATGCGTGCTGACCGAGGTTACCCTTTTGCCAGGGTTTCCCCTAAATCGGCCAGTGGCTGCAGCACCTTTTCTATTACTGGCGCTATGCCAGGTACTGGGGCTTCTTAAGATACCCTTCCAGTTTTCCAGGGTCAAGTTTGGGAGCCAGATATAAACAAATAATTGCTCCTGCGATTTGTATATCAGTCATATATGTGTGAACTGCCCAACGGGCAGTTGCTAGGAAGGCTGAAGAAAGAAAGTGAGGTCTGAATTATACTTCTTGGAGAGGATGAAGTGGAGAGGAGCTTTTCAGGCAGAAGGAAGAGTTTGCAAGGCTCTGAAGGAATGACTGAGCGTAACTTGTGTGTGAAGAGGAGGAAATAGGGGGCTCTTGTGCGTAGGATGAGATACAAGGCTGGGAAAGTAGGCTGAGGTCCAGATAGTGGAAGGTTTAATCCTAAAGGAGATGGGTAGTTTTAAAAGAGTTTTAAGCGGGAGACTTATACAGTCAGATTTGCACAGCCATGTTGTTCTAGAAGTCAGCCTATAGAAAAGAAATGTCTATAAGCTGATTATGGACTCTTCAACTAATGTCTGCGTACTCTTACTGGAAATTCTTTTGAAGGAGTAATGGAATCAGCCTAGTGAAAGTTAATGAAGGCCTAAAATGGAATTATGACAGTGTTACTGGAAAGAAGGGAAGTATGCTGGAGTGAATGGTGTGAAAACTCTAATAAATTGGATGTTGAGAGAGAAAGATAGCAAAGCTGATTCCGAGGTTTTAGGCCTTTGGCATTTGGAGAATGTTGATGCTATTATCAGCTATAAAACCGTAACCTTGTAGATTACAAATTTATTTTTTTGGACATGTGTAATTAAAGGTATAATGGAACAGCCACATAAGACTGTCCAGTATAGAGTTGGAAATGCAAATCTGCAGCTTAACCTCAGTGCTGTGGCTAGAGGTAAAAGTTCGAGTCACTGGCATAGAAGTAGAAGCTGTAGTAATATTTGGCATCAGGAAGGAAGTATTGAGAAAGATGGGAATATTTTGGGGGAATGGTTGCATTTATGAAGCAGAAAGGGGAATGAATTCGTGGGATAGCAAAAACAGAGGTAGGGGATATGTATAAAAGTACAGGGTTCCAGCAACCAAGAAGACCCAGAATCAAGAGAAGGGAATTTTGAGGAGGGTCCACTGGGACAATTCATGCAGAGCATTTGGGGAATGAGAGGGGGGGAAAAAAGATTGCATTTCCTGTAGTAAGAGATAATTAGTGGGGCACCTGGCTGGCTCAGTCAGGAGAGCATGCAGCTCTTGATCTGGGGGTCATGAGTTCAAGCCCCATGTTGGGCATAGCGATGACTTTTAAAAAAAGAGAGAGATCATTAGAGACCTTTTCAAAAGCAATTTTGGTAGAGTGATGAGGTCACAATTTATGAAATAATGGAGACCTCAACTGGTTTGATGTTAAATGAGAATGAGAAAAGGCCACATGTGAAGTGTTTCATGAAGAAAATTGACAGGCTTTATTTGTTTTTTCACCTAACATGCTTATCAAGCACATTCCAGACACTGCTCTAAGCTCTTTTAAACATTAATTTAATTTTTAATTTCCCATAACAACGCTATGAAGTAATATTACTATTTGACAGAAGGGGTTAAGTAACTTGCCCAGGGTCACACAGCTAGTAAGTGGTTGAGCAGAGTTTTCATCCTAGGAAATATGGCTCCAGAATCCATAGTTTTATCCACTGCACTAAGCAGTGACTGAATATGGGAGTGAAAGGTGTGGGAAAATTTTAAGCAAAGATAGGTTCATTGATAGAAAATGGAGAGGCTTGGAAGGAGAACCTAATTGAGAAGGTAAGTAATGGATGTATGTTTATATTACATATTTGTTTTTTATTTCTCTCTGTCTTATATCCTCTTCCAATCAATGCCACTTTAGGTCAATTTCTTTCACAATTAGGTCAATTTATGCCATGCTTTCATCTATCACTTATTATCTATAATCAGGTCTCCTCTTCAGCTTCAGACTCATATCCAACTAGCTAATAAATCTTCCGCTTCACGTCATGTAAGAGTCTCTGACTAAACATTTTAAAACCAGACCCATGATCATCCCCTCCAATATTCCCTAGCTTACTGAGTGACACTGTGTCAAATTAATCCAGTCATTCAAATCAAAGGTCTTGGAGTCATCTCAAACTATCCTTTCTTGAACCCCACCTTGGTCACCAAGTCCATCAGTTCTTTGAAATATCTCTCAAATCTGTTTTCCTCTCTCTATCCATATGATTGTTGTCAGTATTCAGGCCCTCATTATTTCCATCTTGATCTGCTAGAGTAATAGCATACTACAGGTATCCTTGCCTTCATGTCCACTGTTCTTAGAGCCATTCACCATTAATTTTTATTTTTGACTTACTGAGTTTTAGACGGTGCAGGAGTTTAGACATCACACATTTCAAGCAATAGAATAGTAGCCTAGGGCAGGTATTGTTGAGTAACTTGAGGTAAAGTTAAGTTTGGCTAAGGTTGGCCATAAGGATGGAGATTTAGGGATTTTTAAAAAAAAAAAATAGAGCATGTAAATAAAACATGGAGAAACGAGATGGGCTTTCTGAGAGGAAGTAAGCCTTGAAAAAACAGCAAAAAATCAAGGACTAAGCTTTGAAGGATATATTTACCTTTACACAATTTATTGGACCTTGAAGAGCAAACAAGCAAAAGAATGGTGGAAAGCTGAGGCCAGTAGTTAAGCAACTTGGCCATTTCTGTACAACAGTTTAAAAAGAATGGACTAGATCTCTATTCAACATATATAGCTGTCAAAAACAATACGTGAAAAAAGAAAGTTGCCAAACAATATGTACAGTTTATGTGTAAGAAACATAGTCTTATATCTTCTGGGGCTAGGCATATAGAAGTATTGTTTTTCAAATGGAGGGAAGGAGAGTCAAAAAGGACCAAAGTTAAACTCAGTAGTAAGTGGAAGATGGTTGGGAAAGGAGACTTTTACAGTATCTATAATGTTGAAAAACTTTCCAGGAAGGATATATTTCTGTGTATATTACTTATAGTTAAAAGTAAAAACAAAACAAAAGATTGATAACTTGGAGAATGTTGTGTCATGAAAGTTACCCAAATGAAGAAAAAGATTGAGGTTTATAGAGAGAAAGGTTGTGGTGTAATGCAACCTTTTTGAAAAATGGAGTATGATGTTAATGAGAAACAAAGAAAGATTTCCAGGTAGTTATGAGTGCTAAGTTGAAAGATAAGGGTACTTTTATGAGGTAGATGACAAAATAGACTGACGTATAGCTTGGGAGTTTATTATGTGGAATAGAAAGATTTTCCTTATAAGTAATTAGAGATATTTGAAATAAGAAACTTGGGTATTTTCTCACTGCCTGTAGCATAGCAGTGAACATTGTCCGACTTAGAATATCCACTGATCCTTTTTGGTTACTCCTGTTTGAACAAGGGGAAATTTTCAGATCAGTTGGCACATTTGTTACAGAGATAATTATGAAAGAACTGTATAAATATAACAAAGAGAAAGTGATCTTCAGTGAGAATATTCCTATTACATTGATGTTTGAGAAATAGGTCATTCAAAGCTTGCTAATAGGGGTGCCTGGGTGGCTGAGGTCATGATCCCAGGTTCTTGGGATAGAGTCCTGCATCTGGCTCCCTGCTCAGCAGGGAGCCTGCTTCTCCCTCTCCCTCCCCCTGTATGCTCGCTCTTGCTGTCTCGAGCTCACTCTCTCTCAAATAAATAAATAAAATCTTTTTAAAAAAAACTTGCTAATAGAAACTTGGCAGTATGCAGATTTAATTGCAGTCGCCTAGGTAATAGATAAGGGCCTGAACCATGGCAATGATAGAATAAAGAGAGAGAATTTGGAAGTCATTCTGAGGAAAGAATCAACAGAATGTGGTGACCAAGTCTCTATTCTACCTGATAAGTTCTTTACTTTCTTTCAGTTACTCAAAGCTCTTCTATAATCTAGAATTATGTGTTATTTTTATGAAACTTACAAATAACTGCTGCTATATTTTTAAGTTAATTACAGTTACTTGCAATGGCATTCAGATTTAGTATACAAATATAAATACACAAAAGATGGAAAAAACATAAAGTTAAAATAGGTGTGGGAGACGAACCATGAGAGACAATGGACTCTGAAAAACAAACTGAGGGTTCTAGAGGGGAGGGGGATGGGGGGATGGGTTAGCCTGGTGATGGGTATTAAAGAGGGCACATTCTGCGTGGAGCACTGGGTGTTATGCACAAACAATGAATCATGGAACACTACATCAAAAACTAATGATGTAATGTGTGGTGATTAACGTAACAATAAAAAATTTAAAAAAATAGGTGAGAAAGGTAAAACAAGGATAAGGGAATAAAATGCAATCAAGAATATGACTAGTACAGGGGCGCCTGGGTGGCTCAGTCGTTAGGCGTCTGCCTTAGGCTCAGGTCATGATCCCAGGGTCCTGGGATCGAGCCCCGCATCGGGCTCCCTGCTCAGCGGGAAGCCTGCTTCTCCCTCTCCCACTCCCCCTGCTTGTGTTCCCTCTCTCGCTGTGTCTCTCTCTGTCAAATAAATAAAATCTTAAAAAAAAAAAAGAATAAGACTAGTACATAAAAGGCTTACTGTTAAAGTCCTCTAGACTGGACACAAATTTGGCTTTACATCGTACTCTTTGTTTTTAAAAAACCTTTTATTGAAGCATAACTGAATACACAAAAGTATTAAAATATTAAATGTACAGCTGAATGGATATGAGGAAGGGAGTCTGAACAGTTACACAGTTAACATTATTATCAGGTAAAACTTCACTTAGTCTTACTGTTTCATACATGGACTTTGGCATCACGTAGCTTGGGCTCAAGTTGCACCTCTAACACTTAATACTTTCTACCTCTCATAAGTTGAGCAAGTTACTTATATCCGCCAAGATTGAGTTTCCTCATATGCAAAATGGAGATGCTAATAATACCTACCGCCTAAGGATTTTGAGGATTAAGTGGGTCAATTTAGGTAAAGCACTTAGCACTATACCTGGGACATAGCAAGGATTCAATAAAGATTAGCTATCCTTTCTCTTATCATTAAGCCAATTTAGAAGAAACACAATTATTCTTTTTCATTTTGACATTTTTAAAAGTAAAAAAAAAATTGTTTAAAATTTGGTTTTACATTGTCAAAACTGTTTTGGTAACAAACGCTAGAAAGGGATTTTCCCCAGGACACTCAAACGAGGGCCTCTCTATCATAGAACAATAATAATTTCATAGGGGACATTGAAGAGTTAATTATTCTGCTAGTTTTTGTTGAATGAGCTGTGTATAAAGTAACACTTGGTCTTTGTCCTAGGATAACTAATATTGTATTGAAAAGAGAAACTGGTTGCAGGAATCAATTAAAGGGATAAACTGTGTGGTCCAGAAATAAGAGTTTATCAAAGACAGCCAATAGAGTACACTGACATATATTAGGTAAAACTTCTTAAAGTAAACAGAACAAATTTTCCTCACATTCTTGGACTATAGCAGAGAAATCAAAGCAGGCACTTTCCTGGGGTACCTACCTGTTGGGCTGCTCTCACTGTTAAGTTTCTTGAGACTGCTTGGTAGGAAGTACTCCAGCTCCTCATCTTTAGAGCTTCAGGGAACAATTATTCCTAAGGATAGTTTGTCTAAAGCACTCTGAGTATTATCGTCCTATAGATGAAAGGAATTAATGATCATTTTTGGGTGTGTATAGGAAAATACTAACCTGAGGGTAGACTGAGGACAAGCTGAACTCTAAAAAAGAATGCCCCTTTTGTTTGGCCACTTGAAACAACAGTCATTTTTATAACTTCTGGTTATAAATTGGGGTATTCACTTTCCAGAATGAATGTATGAGGCCACTGAAATTGCTGAAACTAACCAGTGATAATACAATTTTGCTGCTTTCTTTATTGATATGTTTCTTGTATCTCCTAGATTTTTCCTTTTTATTTGATATTCACCATCTTTTCTCTGATGCTGCATTTGCTTCTCTATATCCTTCCTTTCTCATTTTATTGTGATTATTTATTACCTATACATTCAGGATGCATACAAAGGAAAAGGAAAGGAAAAAGCTTATACAAAGGAAAGGGAAAGGAAAGGCTTATACAAAGGAAAAGGAAAAGGAAAAGCTTATAATTTCTGTATGTCTATTTTTGTTAATAAACCATGCCATTTCTCCCTCCTATGTTTCACCTTTCTTCCAATGACATTTCACTCTTAAGTTTGGGACCTTTACACATTCCTTTTTTTTTTTTTTTTTTGGTCATTCTCTGTATCTAGTCAATCACCAAGTTCTTAAAATATCTTTTGTTATTTTTTCTTGCTCCTTATTCCCATTTTCATTCCTTTCTAGACTCTCATGGCCTTACACCCATAATGCTTTTACAGACTCTGAGCTGATCTTCCTAACAGCAGGTCTTCCTTCCTTCCACTGTCAAACAAATTCTATAGGTTCAACAAACAAACTGAGCACCTGCTGTGTGTTTAGCACAATATTAGGTGATGGGAAGACAGACCAGTTTGAACAGAAGAGGGTCTGGCCAGTAATGTGGCTGTAGGAAGTAGAATTTGAAGCAAAAGGAAAAAGTGTTTTGCCCTAGAAGTTGCAGGTTCCCAGCATTAGCCTCATTGAGTGAGATGGAGATGTTTACCTCAAATGCCATGAAGCTTGCAGTTTGGAGGGGAAGGAACAAGTACTTAAAATATTTTGAATGTTATGTTGGAAGTGCTATGCTATGGGTCCAGTAGAGACAACTGTTCTAGTCTAAGAGGTTGATAGGGGCATCTCAATAAATAAAGGAGTGATGAATTTTGATAGCTCAGTTGATAAAGCATCCCACTCTTAGTCTTGGGGTCATGAGTTTGAGCCCCACATCCAGTGTAGAGATTACTTAGAAGGAAGGAAGGAAGAAAGAAAGAAAGAAAAAAGAAAGAGAATTAATTAACTGTACTAAGGCCTGGAGTCAATAGAGTGCTGTCATGCACCAGGCACTGAGCAGTATGAGTAAGACCTGGACTCTGCTTAAGGAACTGGTGTTCTATGAGCCTTGGTCAGTCACTGTTATAAAAGATAAATTATAAAGATTGGGCTTCAGAAAAAAAAATAAATAAATAAAGATTGGGCTTCAGGATCTACATGTCGCCAATTACAGCTGATTGTCTCTTGTGATTCTCAACTATGGAGTTGATAAATGCACAAAGTTCAAGTTGAATTTAATGATGCACTGAGATTGTAGAGCTGTTTTTCAAGGGTAGAGTTGATATACCTACTGATCTTCCAGAAGACTGGTATATAAACAGAGTGCCAGTTTATTATTTTTATAATGACTGGTGGACTGGAATTATCATGTTCACATAGGTAATTCATCCTTCCCTTTAGAGAGAAACATGGGAAGACAAATTATCAGAAAATCATTTACAGAGTATAGAATCAGAACATAGGAACTTTCTCCAAAGGAATTGCTATATAAAGGGACAGATAGGGAAAGAGTTTGGCATACACCTTCTCCATGGTTGAATGGGTTATGCCAATGTTTACCTTAATTATTATTTGGTTTATTTCATTAGTTTATCCTCAAAGGTTAGTCTTCATCCAGGAGACAGTGGGAAGTCACAGAAGGATTTTAGGCGGGGGTTGGATATAATCACATCAAGTTTTTTTGAAAGTTGACATTTGGTGTAGAAGTTGGACTAGAAGCTGGAACCCAAGAAACATTCATGATCCTGTTCTAGTAGTCCAGTTGATGAGTAATGATGGGTAAACAGGAATAAAAAGAAAGAACAGAATCTATAAGCTATTAATTTGATTGACTTTATTCCTACTCAGATTCCCACCAAGTGCCTCATCTGTTTTTTCTATATAAAATATTTACTTTCTATATCAAGAAATGTTGCTTGAGAGTTTAGATCTGTCCAAACTGCACAGGATAAAGACCTGTGCCTTTGACACTGTCTGAACATTGTGCCTTTAAGTCTATTACTTTCAGTTTATTGCAGAAATGCTTGTATGAATAAATGCACATCAGTTTAAATAGAAGAGGATTTACCCAGGAATGGGGCAAGCAAGGTCACTGCAGTTCTTTAAAATAGAAAGCAAAGGAAAACATTTTGTCTTTGAAGAAGCAGGTTCACAGTATCATGTTAAAGAAAATAGTTACTTTATTATTTGTTGGGATGTTTTTAGTTTGTTTTTGAAACCTGATAGAATTCTCATTTGAGAAGCGAAAAAATGTTTTTAAAGTAGCTCAAGCACTATTCTTGTATTAAGTATCTTAAAAAGTTGAATGGATGCCAAACTATTTACACTGATACAAGTCTACTCCTTAGGTGCAATTGACATTTGATGTGGAATAATTTTTCACAGCCTTTGAAAGCTGTTACACTAGCTTCCTCTTTCAAGGAAAATTTCATTTGGATACATACGAAGAGATATGACAACACAAATTGTTTTTGGAAGGAAAAATCCAGGTATCTTAATTGTTTGAATTTTCTTAAATTCATCCTTTTTACATTTCTGTTCTTTAGGTCTGCCAAAATGTCTGAAAGATCAGATCTCCTTCACTTCAAGTTTGAAAATTATGGAGATTCAATGTTACAAAAAATGAACAAATTAAGAGAAGAGAATAAATTTTGTGATGTTACAGTTCTCATAGATGATATTGAGGTACAGGGGCATAAAATTGTGTTTGCTGCAGGTTCCCCCTTCCTAAGAGACCAGTTTTTACTGAATGATTCCAGAGAGGTGAAAATCTCCATATTGCAGAGTTCCGAAGTGGGGAGACAATTGCTCTTATCCTGTTATAGTGGTGTGCTGGAATTCCCTGAGATGGAACTGGTCAATTATTTGACTGCTGCAAGTTTTCTTCAGATGAGCCACATTGTAGAACGGTGCACACAGGCCTTGTGGAAGTTTATAAAGCCAAAACAACCAATGGATAGTAAAGAGGGATGTGAACCGCAGAGTGCTTCTCCCCAGTCAAAAGAACAGCAGGGAGATGCCAGAGGCTCCCCAAAGCAGGATTCACCTTGTATTCATCCATCTGAAGACAGTATGGATATGGAGGACAGTGATATTCAGATTGTTAAGGTAGAATCTATTGGGGATGTATCCGAGGTTAGAAGTAAAAAAGATCAGAACCAGTTTATTTCTTCTGAACCCACTGCTTTACATTCATCAGAGCCCCAGCATTCCCTGATAAATTCAACTGTGGAAAACAGAGTAAGTGAAATAGAACAAAACCATCTCCACAATTATGCCCTCTCTTACGCAGGCAGTGATAATATCATCATGGCCTCAAAAGATGTCTTTGGGCCTAATATTCGAGGTGTAGACAAAGGCTTACAGTGGCATCACCAGTGCCCAAAGTGTACCAGGGTGTTTCGTCACCTGGAGAACTACGCCAACCATTTAAAAATGCACAAACTCTTTATGTGTCTACTCTGCGGCAAGACTTTTACTCAGAAAGGCAACCTTCATCGACACATGCGTGTGCATGCCGGCATTAAACCTTTCCAGTGTAAGATCTGTGGGAAAACCTTTTCTCAGAAGTGTTCCTTACAGGATCATCTTAACCTTCACAGTGGAGATAAGCCCCATAAGTGTAACTATTGTGACATGGTTTTTGCACATAAGCCAGTTTTGAGGAAACATCTTAAACAGCTGCATGGCAAAAACAGCTTTGATAATGCCAATGAAAGAAATGTGCAAGACCTCACAGTGGATTTTGATTCTTTTGCATGTACAACAGTCACAGACTCTAAAGGGTGTCAGCCACAGCCTGATGCAACACAGGTCCTGGATGCAGGTAAACTGGCCCAAGCTGTCTTGAACTTAAGAAATGATAGTACTTGTGTGAATTGAGTAGGGGCTTTATGCTCTCAACTTAGAATGGACTAAAAACGTGGCAATAGTCTCGAGTCTTTTTAGGAGTGATTTTGCTAGTTTGACTTCTCCAAAGCCTCTGTGCAGGTTGTAGGGGTGAGTCAAAGCACTAACAGACCAGGCAACTTACCACTTGGAGTGGTCTTGCCTTCCTTTTGCCCTCTTCCATTTTGTGTTTTGAATTATTTATCTCGTGATGTCTGTTTTCCTTTTCCAAGGAGTATTCCATTTGTCTACCTAACAATTGACTTTTTCTTAGACTGAAACTATTTTAGGCTTTTCACTGGGCACATTCTGAAGGTACCAATAAGTTAATAACATCACCTACAGTCCACTAATAGATGCTATGCTAAGGGAAGTGAATAGTATTTTTCTTTGGCAAAAAATAGGCTGAGATATAAGGTGATACTGCTCTTGGCCTGAATATGTGCTAGAACTTCTGGTTGCCTATTGTTAATTGCCTACTGATAATGAATCTGCCTCCTACCATTTGTACTTGTCTTGGAGCTGGTATGAAGTATTTTGGGTTCTGTACTCTTCAACAGTATTATGGCCCAACTTCATGTCACTGAGTAGTTCACATGGACCAGAGTACAATCTTTTCGGCAACATGGATCAGCATGAGGAACATAATTAACAAAGGATAGAAGTACAATTGTACAATAGCACTTACACAGGAGTTCTTCCCAAAAAGAAGCCAAATGCTTATAATTAATGTGTAACTTCTTGTGGATGTTTTTAAGTCAGGATTGCTCCAGGCACACTTAAAATGTGCTAAAGTATAATGGTCTCTCTAAAAAGGGGCTATCTGGGAGTCCGTCTCTGGACTTTGTTTTAGAGGCTAGCCATCAGAAAGGTGAGTTTGGCCTTCAGAGTTTTGTCTGGTGTAATGTAATCTCTGAATTCTCATTTCTTCCTGTACTCTAGTTTCTAAAATGGATGAAAAAAGGTGGATCACAGAGGAGCAATCAGGCTTTTGCATTCAGATATTCCTATAAAGGTACACAGTCCCATCTTGCCATGTTTGATAGATCACTAATACAAAATTGATCTTCCAATATGGAAAAAACACAATCGTTTTTTCTAAAGCACATGTTAGAGTTAAGTGATAAAATTTTGAGTCTTAGTAGCTTTTGACTCATGAGTTAAATTTAGGTAATAGGAGTCTTAGAGTCCTTAGAGAATCTTAAGAGATCATCTACTCCACCTCTTTTTTTTTTAAGTTGGGGTATCCAAAGCTCAAAGAGGTGGCCTTGGCCAAAGTAGAGAAGTGACTAAGAATGAGCTAATGTCTTCTTATTTCTCACTATCTCTTGGCTTAAAAAGATTTAGTACATGATCAAAAGTATATTAACAAAAAGCTCCCAGTTTGTGCTTCACTTTTGGGAATCCCTGTTGGCTTTTTGAGACAGCCGGATTTTGCAAACAAAACATCACAGGAAGGATGTGTTTTTGTCAATTAATTATTTTTTGGTTAGAATGAATATTACATTCTTCTCAAGCAAGTGACTGACTTGCTAGGTGGTGGTCAGGGAGGGAAAGGACAAGTAAGAATAGTGTGAGAAGGATCCAAATGTGAAACTGATTTTTGTCTGAAAGCAGTGTTTCCATCAGGATTTTGTTTTATTTTTGAGCTATGAGAATGCATGTACAGATAAACCAAAACTGAAGTTTAACTTGAGTAGTCACAGGGAATTCTTAGAGTTGTTATAATTTGATGCATTGACATGTGAATCTGATTGGAGTTATAATTTCTACCTTATGTTAAAACACTTACAATGAGAATAAAATTGAGTGATAAGACTAATAGGTATCTTATGCCTAAAGTCACTCATTTTTATGGTCTAATAATGCTACCTAGCATTCTGATTTTTATATTATCCAGCCAAAGAGTACCAGTTCTATGCAACAGTGAGACATTAATATGTTAACCAATGCTTCTCTGAACATCATTTCATCATAGGGAAATTTCAAGTTGGAGTGCTTCCTTTGCTTACATTCATGTCCTGTTTTTGTTACTGGTTTGAAGACTAAAAGGCGTGGGTTCAAATAAGATTGGCCTCTTTGGTTGGAGACTTTCTGGGTTCATTCAGTAGTTGAGAAGCTACTCAATTATTGGGCACCTTTGTTGCCAGGCACTATGCTAGATACTGAGGATACCAAGGTAAGATTGCTGAAGTCCCTGCCCTCACAGAGCTTATATGGTCTATTGTAGTCTTAGATAAGGTGATTTTAACTAGGAATAATAAAGAAAATGCCTTGCTTCCTTTAATCACTTAATCACTTAAAATCAGTATCTTGATGGTTTTTTATCAGTAAAACTTCCATTTCCCACCTTTTCCAACTGCAAACCACTGAAGTGATTTACAGTCTCCTCCATTTCTTGGCTGGAGAGGTGTTCTGTTTCTGTGAGACATTTTCTTAATTTGGTGGGACTTGACTTTTCTCCTTTGTACATGTTTCTTAGGTTGTATTGCAAAGTGGTCAAGTTAACTCATATCAACTACATTTTATAAGGGAAGATGACTTTCAAAACTAGTCATATTCTTAAAGAGGAGTAAATTTTTTTAAAACCTTAGTCATTCTGCATTTGTATTTTATGGATCCCCAGGATAACTAAAAAGGACTCTCTTTACCATAGTTTGGTTTTTAAAAAATTACCATGTCACCATTATTTATTTATTATTTAATTTTAAAGACAAACTCCAAACTGAAGTGGCTCTGAGGTAAATCAGATGTGTTTTTGTTTTCGTTTATTAGAAGATCTATAAATGGAGGGTGACCAGTGTCACCACTTCTAAAATATTGTCCTAAACAAACAAACCAGAATGTTTTATTTCAGCTGGTGAATAGCTGTTCTAAATCTGTTGTATGTTAGACATACTATGAACTACCTCTTCACTTATTATGGGGAAGTTTCCTTAATAAAAGTGTGACAATTAAATCTCTGGTGTCAGTGGTTTCTTTTCTCTCTCCCTCCTGCTTTCCTTTTCAATTGCCTAAATTTGAATAAGGAAAGCTTTCTTCACTGCTATTGTTTAAACACTTATTAATCAGGCATTCTGAGCATGGCTTCTGAAGCAAATAAGGTTAACTAGAAATTGTTAGTAGGGTCAGTTACTGAGGGGGTAGAGCTACTGCTTTTAAGACCTGGTTCAGACATTCCTTCATTTAGCAAAACTTGATGTCTACTCAGTGCTAGACTTCGGTAATGCAAAGATCATAAATCACTGTCCTAAATACCTCCGCCCAGATGGGTCACAGATTTCAATACAGGTATGATAATTGCAATAATAAAGGCAGCCAAAGGGCTTACAGGCTCCCAAGTGGGAGCCAACTAATTCAAGGGCAATTCAGGATGGCTTCAGGGATGACATGATTTATGAACGAGATTTTGAAGGATAAGTGGGAGGAGAGCTAGGGCACGTGGGAAGAGGCAGCCCCAAGAGTTTAGATAGGCCTGGGTTTGCCTAGAACTGGCGGGTGGGGGGAGGGGGGAGGTGGACGGTCACACGCGACAGATGGGTGAAATGAGATCCAGAGGTAGGGACCAGATCCTGATGGTCATTAGCTAGGCAATCTCGAATGCCGATCCTTATGGCAGTCTCCTTTCCTCTGCCACCTTTTAAATTGTAGATGGCCCAGTGAGGAGAGAACCCGGCCCGTAACAACCCATGAGGGCCTCCCAGTGGTCCCGTTGCAGGGTATTCCGATGGACGCGCTGTACCTCAGCCTCACAACCCGACTGCGATACGGACGCTGGGGAGAACTCACGAAGGGGAACGGCTTGCGCGCCGAAACTGGGGCAGGAGAGATGGGATTTGCCGGAATACGGGTGCCTCTCTGCCATCCCAGGAGCGGGGGTTGTGAGGAAGGGAGAATGTCTCAGGATGTCCTTCCGGGACGCCAAGCGCACCCCAGTGAGGAGTAAAGCTAGTTGACACCGGATGTGTTTCCTCCCAGGCTAAGTCCACCTTCCGGCCTGGGCCGCCGCTGCTGCGGAAAGCTGGGTTCTGGCTCTCTGAGTCGGTGAGTGAGCGCGTTGGAGACGGGCAGGTGGGGAAGCCGGAAGAGGAGGAGGAGGAGGTAGAGGGCCCCTAGGCGCGGACTGGGAGGCTACACTGGTGCTGCAACCACCTGGCCGACAGGGCCTATGGGAGGCTTACTCGGGAGGACCCATGTGTGGTTGAGTTGCAGGATCTTCCAGGCCACTTTGGGTCCCGCTCAGTTCAACAGATGTTCCCTCCGCTGTGCCTGCTCTTGTGCCTGCCCCTGTGCTCGCTGCAGAAACTCAGATGAACCAGGCACCTTTTCGTGGTGCTCTGGGAGCAACCCAGCTCTTTGTTGGGGAGACAGGAGGAGGAGTCACAGCAGTCTTAAATTGATTTGGGTCTGAAAGGGGCCAAATCACTAGCTGGAAAGAGGAACTGCAGTTTTAATGCAACGTGCAAAAGTGTATTCCGGTCTTCTTGTCTGGGCAATGGTGAAAATCTCAATGTCGAAGGAGCTTTGATGAAAAAGAGAATAGAGGATACAAAGATAAAGCCTTAAAGATGGTTAGGACCAAATAATGAGGAATCTTGTATTTGCTAAGAAGGGTAGGCTGTCCTGGAGGTAGAGGAGAACAATGGAGGATTTAAAGTAGAAGAGGGGGGCACCTGGGTGGCTCAGTTGCTTAAGCGTCTGCCTTCAGCTCAGGTCAAGATCCCAGGGTCCTGGGATCAAGTCCTACATTGGGCTCCCTGCTCAGCAGGAGGTCAGCTTCTCCCTCTTCCTGCGCCCCCTCTTCCCACTCGTGTTCACTCTTGCTAGCGCTCTTGCTCGCTCTCTCCCTCTCAAATAAATAAAAAGATTTTAAAAACTAAAGTAGACGAGAGAACTTTTTTTAAAAAGTTTTAAAAGATGTTAGTTCCGGTGGCACTTAGGAGGGTAGGTTGGAATATGGGAAACCTGTTGGAAGACCTTGCAATAGTCCAAGGGAACAGAATGAGGACCTGCAATAGTGATGGAGAATAGGAAACTTGGAGATTACATTAAGGTTTCTAATGTGAGAAACTATATTAAGTACCCTTAGTAGTGGGTACTAACAGTGTCTTGAACCACAGAACAGATAAAATTTAGCCAAGGAGAAAAACAGAAACCATTAAGTACAACTCAGTGTAATAAGTACTAAGTAATACTAAATAAGTACTAAGTAATAAGTGAAGAACGGGACATGAAGTAAAAAAGAAATGCATTTTCATTTTCTCGGTTTTGAGATGGTGGCATAGGAGTTCAGTCTTTGCACCTAGATTAGAATTTGAATTTTCTTTTACCCAGTTATGGTTTGGGATTTTTTGTTTGTTTTTACCATGACAATGTAGGAAAGCATTCCCTGTTACATCAACGTTTGTGTTTTATTTTGCGTAGATTGTGACCATGGCTGCTGAATCCGATGTCCTGCACTTCCAGTTTGAACAGCAAGGAGATGTAGTCTTGCAGAAAATGAATCTCTTGAGACAGCAGAATTTATTTTGTGATGTGTCAATTTATATTAATGACACCGAGTTCCAGGGGCACAAGGTGATTTTAGCTGCTTGCTCTACTTTCATGAGAGATCAGTTTTTACTCACACAGTCAAAACATGTCAGAATCACCATCTTGCAGAGTGCAGAAGTTGGCAGAAAACTGTTGCTCTCTTGCTATACTGGAGCACTTGAAGTTAAAAGGAAAGAGCTTTTGAAATACTTGACAGCTGCTAGTTACCTGCAGATGGTTCACATTGTGGAAAAGTGCACAGAAGCTTTGTCAAAGTATCTGGAAATTGATCTTTCTATGAAAAATAACAATCAACATACTGACCTGTGTCAATCCTCTGATCCAGATGTTAAGAATGAAGAAGAAAATTCAGATAAAGACTGTGAGATAATTGAAATTTCAGAAGATAGTCCTATAAATATAGATTTTCATGTAAAAGAAGAGGAAAGCAATGTTTTACAGTCTACAGTAGAGTTGACATCAGAGAGAAAGGAAATGAAGTCACCAGAGCTGTCTTCAGTAGATATTGGTTTTAAAGATAATGAAATTTGTATCCTCCATGTGGAATCTATTAGTACTGCTGGTGTAGAAAATGGGCAGTTTTCACAGCCTTGTACCTCTTCAAAAGCAAGCATGTATTTCTCTGAAACACAGCATTCACTGATCAATTCTACGGTTGAGAGCAGAGTGGCAGAAGTTCCTGGGAACCAAGATCAGAGCTTATTTTGTGAGAATACTGAAGGAAATCATGGTACAGTGAATGAGATTCAGAATCTGGAGGATGCTTATTCACTGAGGCACCAGTGCCCCAGGTGTCCTCGAGGATTTCTTCATGTTGAAAACTACCTGCGCCACCTTAAGATGCATAAGCTGTTCTTGTGCTTACAGTGCGGGAAAACATTTACGCAAAAGAAAAATCTCAACCGGCATATTCGAGGGCACATGGGCATACGGCCCTTTCAGTGTACTGTGTGCTTGAAGACATTTACTGCTAAAAGCACACTTCAGGACCACTTGAACATACACAGTGGAGATCGCCCATACAAATGCCATTGTTGTGACATGGATTTCAAGCACAAATCTGCCCTCAAAAAGCATTTAACCTCTGTCCATGGCAGAAGCAGTAGTGAAAAACTACCCAGGCATGATCTCAAAAGGCAAAATCTACTATAATTAGAACCACACCTTGCTACGTAAGCCTTATATAATTCTGTTAGGCAAGTTTTTCTACAGAAATGCAGCATCTGTTATATTGCATCCCCCCCCCCATCTTTGGGTCTTAATTTTGGTCTGCCTACACATGTTATTCTTTCTGAACTTCTACTAACAGTTCCAAAGTGTGGGAGACATGATAAAGCTAATGGGATGCTGCCTTATCTCATATAGTATATGTAAGTCCCAGTGGTATATCTAGAGAAATAATGTTCCTCTCTTAAATATTCTTGATTCTAGTGACAGAGGATCCAGCAGTATTTCTAGATTCTGATTTTGACTCTCTAGATAAATAATGTAAATGTAAAATCCCAACCACATAATAATTTTAATGAATTAGGATAACAGGAAGAGAAAATAGACTTAAAAACATGCTGTAATCCATTATGCTTTGTAGGACTAGTGATTTTTTTTTTTAAACAAACTGCGGTTGACTTCTAAAGCTAAGCACCAAGGTACTTGTTTTAAACTATAAGGGAACACATTTCAAATTCACTTGGGAGTAGTAGAATTTCCTTGTACATGGGCTAATATTCCTTAAAATAATGGTTCCATGATTTTTTTAGTATACATATTTTAGAAATGATTAATGAAGCCCAAGTTTCTTGATTTTATTTCATGCAGTTGTATTTAATAATTTTTTGACCAGTGAAATTATACCACTGGCATGAAGCTCTGAAAATTTCTTTTAGAAATACCAACTTTACCAAAGATACTCTACTGTTTCCTTTTTAAAATTTACTTCATTTTTATTTTTTAATTAACATATACTAAAACTGACCTTTATTTTTGGTCTACATTTTCATGAATTTTAACACATGTAGATTTGTTCAACCACCACTGCAATCAGGATACAGAACATTCCATCATCCCTAAAAACACCCTTATGATGCCCCTTTATAATCAGCTCCTCCACCTATCTTTAAATCCTGGCAACAGTTGCTATTGCTATAATTTTGCCTTTTTTGGAATGACGTGAGTGGAATCTTGTAGTATGTTCCCTTGTGAGATGATTTTTTTCACCACACAGAATGCCATTGGATTCATCCACGTTGTTGTGTGTATCAATAGTTCATTCCCTTTTTTACTTTGAATTGGCAATAAATACTATCTTGCTGCCACTAGATGAACAGTTTAAATATGGTTGGCTATTAGTGTTTTCTTAATTATTAACTTTTTTCATTTACATTAAGCAATTTTCATTTACCACATGTTGACAAAAACCCTAACCATCCCTAGAGTTTTATTCTGTATTTCCAGAAATGTGCCAAAAGCAAAACCATGACTGTATGGTTATTTTAGTGAGAGTAATTCTGTTTGTGTTATGAGCCCTTGCTCTCTGCTATCCCTGTGTACAAATAACACAAAACTTTTTGTTGTCAAAGCAAAGATTAAAATCTATTGCAGGGCAAATCATACTCTAAAATGCAGGAACTACTTTTAGTTAAAGAAGGCTGACTGGATGCATCTCACTTTCAAGTTCTATTCCTCCTCTACTCACCTCAGCTTTATGTAGAATTTCTGTTATACTTAGGTTCTGAAGCCCTTCGACATTTTAAAATGTAATATACTTTGTACCATTTGTAAGAATTTTGTGATTGATCACATGTTGATAGTTATAAATGTTAAATATCCTTTTTGTGATACTTTTGTGAAAAACATATTCTCCATAGAATTTTAACTCTGGGAGACACTTTAAGGAATCCACCTCTCATCTTTGATAAGAAAACCAACTTCATAACCCCCTCCCTCCCCATGTCACTTGTTAGTGACATTGGACAGGTCACCTCTCTATCAATTTTTCTTAAATTCATGTGTAAAACAGTAACTTTGAACTTGGTAATTTGTAAGATCATTTCCAGGTCCAAAATTCAATGATTTTATACTTAAATCTCCCTGAGTTTCCAAGAACAGAGAGGAAAGCAAGAGAGGAGAGTTTTGTGTCTCTATGAATGTTGCTATTTGAGTGCTACTTTGGAGACAGAATTTTTCTAAAGTAGTGTTTTTCTTCCACTGGAGAACATGATAGTGCAGCATTTAATTTTCTTTCCCATTTGACCTATGATTGGCCACTTCCAGGTATGAAAACATTTCCCTTTCAGAAATAGTTTGTGCTTGAAGTACTTTCCTTATTTTTGTTTCCTAGGATGAAATTTTGTGGGGAAGGGATGGTGAAGGGAGGGAAGGGTAAAAGAATAGTAATAAACTGTTTTTTTAGGAATTGGTATCTACTATCCTTGATGTTTGAAAAAAATTATGGTTGAACTTTGTTTAAGTTTTATGTGTGCCTTGTAAGATTCTTGTGACATTTTTTGTAAGCACTTTGAGATATTTGCTTGGGGGGAAGGGTTGTTCTGTGCAAGTGATGGTTGTTATTTATTTTTATTTATTCCTGTCCAGTAGCACAGAGTGATCTCAGAACATTCCTGGGACAGTTTCTGTTTGCATGATGTATATAAACAGTTCTGGGAAAATGGAATCTTTTTAAAAATGCAGGTATGGCAAAGTAAAGTGTTGAATTTATTCATTTAAAACATTCACTTTTAGTTGTTTGTGTTTCTGATATGATGGGGAAAAATGCAACATGTTTGAGTTCAGCCTCTTCATTTACTGCATTTATGTATAAAGGATCTTGGAAAGGTAGTTGTTACTTTGGTATAAGAGAAAACCCGTGCTGTTTTTCCTTGGATGTAACTATTCTATATCTTTACGTAAAAAAAAATAATAAACTGGAGATGGGAATGGAGAACTTTGTGTTTTGTCTACATCTCTGAATTTTAAAGAAGAAAACTATTTCTTCTGACCATTCATTCAAGAAGTATTTACTGAGTCTTTACGTAGTATTAGAAGTTAGATATGCAGACCAAAATCCCTGCTCTCATGAAACTTGTGTTCTAGTGGAAGGAGAAAAACAGCAAACAAGTAAAATCAGTGTATATGAGATTTTGAAAACAAAGTTGGAGAAAATAAAATGCAGATAGGGAGTGCCAGGGAATGGAAATTGGGATTGTAATTTTAACTGTGATGGTCAGGCCACCTTTGAAAAATCTTAGCAGACTGTCATATACACTGTCCAGTAGATACATATATATTTGTGTGTGTATATATATATATATATATACGTCTTTACAGTTTATAAACTACTTGTTCATATGGTTTTTAATTCATAGTGGATTTGCTTTCATACATGCCTTTGTTGGACATCTGGTTTCACATTGGAAAGTGCCTTGAGTTTAATTACAACTCATGGCCATTTTCTTAATCTGTGTTTTTCAGTTTCTCAGTAACAGAGTACGTAGTATCTGCCTTTTAGGATTATTTTGATGAATGAAATAAAACTGAAATCTATAGTAGAAATGAAATTTTTATTACCTAACACAGGACCTGGCACATGGTAAGCACTTCGTAAATGCTTATTCCCTTATTTCTTACCAGGCTGTTTCTTCATATATAAAAACATAGCAATTTCTGCTTTACAGTTTGCTGTGAAAAATCATTCAACAAAATTTTTTTAAAGACTTTATTTGACAGAGAGAGACACAGTGAGAGAGGGAACACAAGCAGGGGGTGTGGGGGAGAGAGAAGGCTTCCCGCTAAGCAGGGAGCCCGATGCCGGGCTCGATCCCAGGGCCCTGGGATCATGACCTGAGCCGAAGGCAGATGCTTAACGACTGAGCCACCCAGGTGCCCCTCATTCAACAAATATTTGAGATATTAATTGAATTTTGATCCTTGCCACCGTCTAAGGAGTTCAGTTTTCTTTTTAATAAAGAGATTTGTGTTAGTGCCTGCCAAGCAAATGCTTTTCTTTTTATTTTTTTAAATAGGGAGGTTGCTTGGCAAATATGTGGAGGGATTGAGGGAATGGGTCAGTGTTTATTACGGGACGGTGCATAGAATATAATACAGATGTATCAGATTATGCTCAATGGAGACCACTTTTTTCACAAGGAGAGTCAGACACTGCCTCACATCACTGTCTAGGAGGCTGGCTTAAGACGCCGATGAAGGTGCGGGGAGTTTCCCATCAACCCTTTCGGCTTGCCTAAGCCTCCTAACAGCAACCTCCCACAGTGCTCCGGGGCTCCCCAGTCACGTGACAGTGGTGGTTAGACTCGACCAGAGGGAAGCTGATGCGCAGTCCAGGTGGCGGGGGCTACTACTCTCCTTCCACCTCCTTTACTCCCAGTCCTGCGTGATCTCGCGTGAAAGGGGGAGTATCTTCTCGCGAGAGCTAGGTCGGGATCCCTCCAGGACCGCCTCCGTGGAGAGGAGGAGGAGGAGGCGGAGGCGGAGGGAGGAGGAGGAGGCCCCGTCGCGGCCTCCGCCGCCGCCAACGGGGCTGTCCCTGTAGCTCCCGATGGAGTTTGAGGTCGTGAAACCGCCGCCGAGCTCTGCCCCGGCGAGACGAGGCGCCTCCGTCGCCGAGCCGCGCCGTCGCGGGGCTCCCGGGAGCGGCCCTTAGCGACCCCGCCCGGGCCCCCACAGGTAGGGCGGGGGCGGGCACGATGCGGCTCGGGCCCTAGCTCGGGTCCCTAAGTCCTCGGCGGTCGGGCGGGAGACCGGCCTCAGCCCGGGGCCTGTGTGCTGTCGTCGCCGGTGCCCTGAGGGTTGGGAACTGAGGGCCGCACCTGACGCTCGGACCGGGCCCGGAGACCGGGGCCTGCGAAGGCCCCTCTCTCTGGTAGGGCTTTTTCAATACCGAGCGCCCGGCGCAAATGGCCACCTCCCTTCGACACCGGCGGAGGGGAAGCCTCTGACCCTTAAGGAACCCACCCAAGGCGAGGCCAGGGTTTTCTTTCTCTTTTCTACACCAGTTGGCAAGAGGGGTTTTGGAGGAGGTCCTCGAAACCAAGCCGTCTCCTAGCTTTTCGGCTTTCTGTCCTGGAGCTTCCCGAGATCTCAGAGCAGGGATGGTGGAGGCGATCTGAGTGGTAAATAGGGACCGCGGCCAAACAATGCCCTGGGAGGGCTTAACCTCCTGGGAACGAGATGGCCGGACCAGAGTGGTTGCACAGTGGATGTGACGGAGCAATGGCATGAAACACGGCCAGGGAATTCTGCTGTGGCTTTCTTTCCCTCTTTCATTTTTCTTTCTTGGGGAAACCTCTTAAGGAGACTCTTCCACCATCTTAGAAGAATGGTAGAAAGCATCTTTGTTTCTCAGAAGCAGCTCTACTTTTCTCTGCGCTTAGCTTTCAGGAAGGGAGAACATGAGAGTAGCTGTCATTTCCATCCTTCTAATCACAGAGGAGTTTAAGATACCGGCAAGGTAGAACCTTGACACCAAAATAGTCTCAAGTAATCACTGACATGAAGTAGATCTAATCTCGTGATTCCCAGCCTGTTTTATTTTTAAATAACCACCTAGGTTCCCTTCTTTTAATTCCTACTCTCTCCTTACCTGGGCCCCTTTTTAATTCCAACTCTCCCCCCAAACCGCTGTGAGTAGAACTTTTTATTACAAAGTGCTTAAGTAACCTTTTTTCCATTTTTGTATTATTCTAACTATTAAGTTCCAATAGGAACTTTTGATTAACCCGAGAATGCAAACGTTGCTACACTACACTGATATAATTTCACCCAAAAGCAAAGAAACATGTTTTAGTTACCCTCTGTGGCCTTTTTCTAGTTAAATACACAAATTTAGTTAAGGCTTTTCAAACATTAAGAAAAGTTCATGAATTTTGCCATTATTACCTTCTTTTACTATCTAAAAAGCAACACCACTGTTATAACATCCTTTTCCTGTGTTCATTCCACATTAGTTTTTGAAGGAATAGAGGCCATTAAATCCTGTCAGATTTTTTAGTACTGCTATTTTTGTTAATTTGGAGATTCATGTTTTCCAAATTTTAGAGTTTGGAAAATTGCTAGAAGGACAAAATGTTAAGCGTATATTCCAAACATGGTTAGAAAAAGCAGATGTTAAAATTCAAATTGCCTCCTATTCTTTGAAGATTTAGTTGCAGTTCTGTTCATTAGTGGATCCCTTGAGTTACTCCTGATCTGTTATTACTGTTGTGTTGACCTGACATATAAGACTTATGTCCTTTGTTCATATGTTTTCATTAATTGTTCGTATGTTTTCATTAATTCACTTTCTGCTTTTGTAATTTGCTATATCTTCCAGTCTGAAAAAGCTAACAAAAATTCTTTTGGGGGGGAAGCATTCTTTTAACACAAAATTTTGTGTTCAGAAATGAAACTTCGAAGCTATATGCAGTATCTAAGAATGCTAAATAAACTTATAACAAGGCCTTATTATAATAAGCACTTGTTGTTTTGGTTGGACTGCATTGAAGTTTCACTTTCTAGTTATGGAAAAAGGAAACGTGGTAAAATAAAGCGAGCTGAAAATCAGAAGTAATGTTTTGCATCCAGTCTCGTAACTGTTGTAAGTTACATCTTTATATTTCTCAGGTTTTCTAGTTTTATGAAAACTTAAGTGTGGTTGTGACTTTCACCTCAAATTCTTAATAAAAGTTAGTTTTGATTATTACTTCATAATTTTAAGTACTCTGGAGTTGCACTGTCCAATACAAGCCAATAGCCACATGTGGCAATTGAGCACTTGAAATGTGGCTAGTGTGAATTGAGATGTAGTATCAATGTAAAATAAAATACACATCAGATTTCAGAGACTTAGTCCAAAAAAAAATTTAAGCTACCTTAATTTTTTATATTGATTACATATTGAAGTGATATTTTGGATAAATTGGGTTAAATTCTATTATTAAAATTAATATCTGTTTTCCCTTTTTTAATATGAATACTAGAAAACTTTAAATTACTTGTGGCTCACATCATGTTTTTATTAGACAGCACTGTTTAAAACAGCACTGCTCTTCTGAGAAATAAATTACCTGAATAAAAGTAGGCACATGAAAACCAAAAATTTCCTGACAGTATCATCTTGCAATCAGAATAATCAAAAAGCTAAGGACTTTGGTAATATGAAGAATAAAGTTATCCAGTGGCCATTATTTGATAGGCAGAAGTGAGTAAGTTCTGTCTCAAAAATAAATATTGTTCATGTCTTGTCATCACCAAAGCAAAACTTTATTGGATATGCTAATTAAAATAGAAAATTATCCCATTAGTGTTACACTAGAAGGCATGGGAAATTAAATCTTATACTGATTAAAAAACTGAGTTCAGGCTCAGGGTGGATTTAAGAAAAAACTTGAGTCCTGTATCTTTCCTAACTTATACTAAAGTCACTTATAATAGCAGTCTTTTAAAACTGTACTTCAATTCTCTTTCCTCCAGTCCCTTCAGTATGTTTTAGTGCCGAGTTTTAGAGTTTGCAGATTATTTCCATTGGTTTTGTTTGCTGTTTTATAGGCTAAGGTCTCAGTTGTACCTGATGCTTTAAATATAACTTTTGAAGTCTAAAACTAATTATTTGTAAGGTTTCTGAACTGAGAAGTGCTTTTCAGTACTTTTCATTTCGGGAGCTTAAATTCCTCACATGGGTGAGCTAAAATGAAAACAATGGATGTCTTGGGCGCCTGGGTGGCTCAGTCGTTAAGCGTCTGCCTTCGGCTCAGGTCATGATCCCAGGGTTCTGGGATCGAGTCCCACATCGGGCTCCCTGCTCAGCAGGAAGCCTGCTTCTCCCTCTCCCACTCCCCCTGCTTGTGTTCCTGCTGTCGCTGTCTCTCTCTGTCAAATAAATAAAATCTTAGAAAATAATAATAATTAAACAAACAATGAATGTCTTAATTAACAGACTTGAGCCCTAATGTCTAGATTTTTATGAAGAGAATTGTAAAATACTAGATATTTTTTATTATACAATAGTGAAAGAAGTATAAACTTTATTCTGGCACTTTAAAATCAGGTGGCATAGTACAGAACTGGCTGCATAATCTCATGGTGGACTAATAACAAAAACTGAGAGTACTTAGCTGGTATGCAGTTTGCTCCTAATAAAGCAATGCATAATTTGCATCATATCAGAGATGTCTATTAATTACTTTTTCTATTTTACAAGTTAGTATTCATAACAAGGGACTTATAGCCTGGAAAATTACTTGAGGAAAATCTTTAAGGTCGCACCTATAATGTAGTGTTTCTTCTCTGCTTTATCTTGTTATTCTTCAATTTTACTGACTAGTAATTGAAAGTTACTTAGTTAATACAAGTAATTTAATTAGAATGTTTTTCTTAAATAGTCTCTATGTATTTAGAGTTGTGGGCTTTTTGTTTGTTTTGAGTTTTGGCTTTTTAATCCATTTTATCTCAGTTTGAGATGTTTTGGGAGTATTTTCAGGTTTGATACTTGACTATTAATTCTAAGTGTTATTAGCAATTTAGAATTCCATAGAGTCAAGTAAGTTACTATGGAACTAATAAAGACAAGAGGCTATGTATCATTTTTGGTTATAAAAATACTTCCTAGGTAAATATTTACGAAGTGCCTTTTTTAAAGAAATGAAAGTCAAAAAAAGGAAGAAATTAAAGTCACTTTTGCCATCCCGAATTAAAAATTTCGGTGGACTATATAAGCTGCTTCTGTGTTTTAGATAAAATTTTATTTTGTCTTTATCTTAATTGAGGAATCTAAAATTTATTGATAATGGTACTGAAGAAAAACATTTAAAAAAAACTTTTCCTATGACTTATTATATAAGGAGAATTTAGTACATACTTTTCCTGTCAGAAAGTTAGACTGACACATAGCAGGAGAATTTGGCAGAATTACTGACCAATTTTGGCAGAATTTTTCTTTTTTTTTTTTAAGGTATTCAGTTTCTATTAGAAATCAAAGTTCTCAGTATTAATTATATTACAGCATCTGGTGTTTGTAGACCTAGAAACACATGTGAGATATTATAACATAAAACTATTAAGTATATTCTGGTAGTAGTTTGAAATACTTGAAAACTAACATGGGAAAGAAAATACGAAAGATAGCATTTTTATGTTTAGTTCAAACTTAAACAGCTTCTCCCACCCCCGACTCATTTACTAATGTAAAGCATTTCAGGGTGATCTTGGAAAACAAAATAAGGAAAAAGTGTTTCCTACTAGTTTCCTGTTACACAGTGTGATACCCTAACCCACAAAATTAGCATTTCCAAACAGGTGGCCATTATGAAAAAATAGATGCAGTGTCTTGTTTTGATAAATATTTTATTGGTTCAGGTTATTAAATAAATTAGGGCTCTGAGTAGATTTAATATAAAATGCCTTCTCCCTCAGAAGCCTTTTCCTTGTATAATTCTACAGCCTAGAAAACTGAACATTTCAAATGTAAAATAGCTTCAAGAAGTGATGTGTTCACCTGTTCAGTGCTCATCTCTAAAGTTGGAAGCAGACTAACTGGGTTTAAGATTGATGGCATTAATAGATGTGGCAATATAAGGGTAAAAGGTATAAAATAAGTATAACTTGCAAGGTTTGGCTAGTTTAAAAATAAAGATATTAGATACTTTACATTAGAACTGTTTAAGGAGAAATTTGTACAGGGAGCTTTTTATATAACAAGCCCTGTGATTCATTTACCAAGATATTTTTTGAAACCTTAGCTTTTGTGAACATAAAAGCAAAATAAAGGCTAACAGAATTCTTCATTTGGATGTGGGGATATTGGAGAATCAGTTATATACTTTTCTGTCTTGAATCTGACTATAGTTTTAAACATCTGATTTCTGTGGAACTAAGATATTTGGGTTGGTAAACATTCTTATGAAATAAAGTAGTGGCTATTTAATTGCCCTAAATACCTAGATATCTGTTCACCAGAGAACCTTTGTCAGACTTATGTAAGTTTTGAATTGGAAAATAGGAAACATTTTTGAAATATAGAGTGTTCAAGTTAGGTATCTAAAGATTTTAGAATGCAGTATAGTTTTGATACCAAATATTTTATTACAAATCATGGAATAAACATTTTAATCTTAGGAAAAAGAATTCTGTCTTTTTTTTCCATGTGCCTTTTAATCATATGTAAAGATAAAAATTTATATTTTGGTTTTTTTTCTGTTTAGAATTATTAGGTGAGAATATTGCTTCTTCCATATCTTGCTCATTGGACCTGACAGTTTGGGGTTATGTATCTGTATACCTCTCTCACTAAAAGATATGTTTTGTCAAAAGTATTGTAGGGAACCACATTCTAGATTTGTAAGATAATTTTTTTTTAACTTTGGCACTGTATTTCTGTATTTTAAGGTTAGCATTTTTTTTTTAATTTTTGGACAAACTGCTCTGTCATCATCATCTCACATACTTTGATTTTCAGTACCTTTGTTAGGCTCTTAGTCAAATCTTGACCAGACATTTCCTCTTTTGTGAAGCTGCCAAGTTGAACATATCCTTATCTGACTTGGTCATTTCAGGTGGCTGTTTCTTCACACTTGACTCACTATGATATTCTTTGGATCAATAGTTTTCAAAGTCCAATAACTCTTAGACCATTTCTTAATATATTTGGGGGTAGTAGCTATCCAAAAAACCTAAGCAATCCAAAGTAATTTGTGTTCCTAAAAATGAAACATGGAAAGTTAATCTACTTATTTGATGTGGTCATCAAGAAAAATACATAAAAGCTTTGATAGTCAACTATTCTTTGAGCAACCAATATAAATATGTTTCGTTGAAAAGGACACTATACAGATATTGTTTCTGGACAAAATTTCAGAAATTTAACAAATTCAGCAAATTAAAGAAAAAGACATCCAAAGCATATAAAATTATTCAGAGTATTTTAGGTTTTGAATCTGTGATGGTTGACTTAAACAGTTAGCTCTTAAAAGGTGAATGATGAATATTATGTGGTTAATTCTTACTTTTGTCCATTTCCAGCTTACAAAACACTACACAGCAAAATAATGATCTGCTAGACTGCTAACCCGAGCATCCAGCTTCCACAATGCCTGTGCAGGCAGCTCAATGGACAGAATTTCTGTCCTGTCCAATCTGCTATAATGAATTTGATGAGAATGTGCACAAACCCATCAGTTTAGGTTGTTCACACACTGTTTGCAAGACCTGCTTGAATAAACTTCACCGAAAAGCTTGTCCTTTTGACCAGACTGCCATCAACACAGACATTGATGTGCTTCCTGTCAACTTTGCACTTCTCCAGTTAGTTGGAGCCCAGGTAAGCTTTCAAGATTTTACTAATTTGGTATATGTAATAATTATAGACCTTTGTTCATTAAGGGGTACAAAGTGTGTCTAGTGATACTTGAGACCTCAAAAATATTCAGTATATCTGATGTCATGATTGTATTCTGCAAAAATTTTCTTTAGATAATATCATAAATTCTTATGCAAAACCACAAATTCCATTATAGTTATGTGTTTGTGTTCAGTGCTGTGGTCAAAATTTATGTTTATAATTTATTTTGGTGGATAAGGGACATTTTTAAATAAGCGTGTTCATTAGGTGATATGAAAAGAAATATAATTAAAGCTTTGGCTAGATACCAATCAACTGGGACCCTCAAATGGAGGTTTTGGAGTTTTTTTTTTAACTTCACTTGACTTTTAGGATGATATTACAAATGAGAAAATAAGGTCTATTTAGGAATGAACCAATTTCCAGAGTATCAGTACCAAATTCTTCACAGTTTTTTATGCTCATGTGTTATAAAATTAATATTTCTTGTTTATAATCATTTTACTGAAATCAGACCAAGACCCTAGACTTATAATAATTTCCATTTAATAAAGGCTTACTTTGTTAGGTATGATAGTAAGTATTCAACAACTATTATTACTAATTCTTTCCATAGCTCTTCAGATAGTTATTATCCCCATTTTACAGGTAAGGAAGAAGATGAAATTCTGTACATCATGCACTATATATTAAAGCAAGAAAGGACTTTTCTGTTTAATCACTTCTTAGAAAATTCAGTGAATTAAAAATATTCCATTCTTTTAGTACCTTGATATTTGAAGTTTTTCTTTTAAAACATATTTTCAATGTTCATAATCCAGTTAGACACTGTGAAATCGAGATGTATCTATAATCAATAGTATGTCATAATTGGCAGCAGTTTTTCTTAATGGCACATAAAATAATAGTGCCTTTTGCAAACAGTGGCATCTTAGATCCATAAATACTATAGACTGTAATAATACTAGCTACCTGCCATTTATTTAGCGTCTGCTATATAGGTCAGGTATTATGTTTTGTCACTTATAAATGTCCTCTCAGTCAGGCTTAATAGCCTACAGGCTTATACAGTGTGATTTCTGTTACCTTTAAAGCCCCACCTGCTACTACTGACGTCATTCTTTCTGCTTAAGCTATATTGCTTCCTAGCCAATTGTTAAATATGCCAAACATGTTCCCACCTGAGGGATTTGGTAGCGACTGTTATCTTTGCCTAGAATGTTTATTACCTCTCCTCTTTCAAGTCTTTATTCAAATGTCATGATTCCCAAGGAAACCTATCCTGACCACACCTGTTAAAATTGCAGCCCCTCTCCAGCACTCCCAATCCCCCTTATCCTTGCTGTGTAGTTTTTACTGATCACTTTCTATCATACTACCTATTTATTTATTATGTTTTTTGATTTATTGGCTCCATCCTCTCTCTTCACGAGCATGTAAGCTCTCCAGGGGCAAAAAATTTTGTCTGTTTTGCTCACTGATAATTGCCTAATGCCCAAAACGGTGTTTGGAACATGTTAAGTACTCCATAAATACAAATATATTTTTTAAAGATTTTATTTATTTATTTGAGGGAGAGCAGAGCGAGAGAGTGAGCACACGAGTAGGGGGGGAAGGGCAGAGAGAGGGAGAAGCAGGCTCCCCACTTGAGCAGGGAGCCAGACGCAGGGCTCAATCCCAGGACCCTGGAATCATGAGCTGAGCCAAAGACAGACAACTGACTGAACACCCTAATATACTTAATAAATACAAATATTTGTTGGATTAAATTGAATTTTCATGGTGGCAGTATGAAATAAGGATTTTCATCTCCATTTTTCAAATAGGAAAACCATGAGTTGGAGCAGTTAAGTGATTTACTCAAGATCACTCATGGAGGTGGCAGAGCTGCAGTTTATGCCCAAGTTTTGACCTTTCATTAAGGTCTTGGGGCTTCTGGGTGGCTCACTCAGTTGAGTGTCTGACTTTTGACCTCAGCTCATGTCTTGATCTCAGGGTCATGAGTTCAGGCTTCACATTGAGCTCCATGCTGGGCATGGAGCCTACTTAAAAAAAAAAAAAAATACTGTGTCTTGTGGTGTTTCTATTCTACAAAAAGGGGACAGACCATTATCAATAAATATAATAAGTAAATTATATAGTGAGAAGGTGTTAAGTACTTTTTTTCTAGTTATCTTGAAATACCTTTTTTAAAGTTGCAAAAAAATAATGTACAGAGAACCTGTATAACTTCCTGCAACTTCCCCTAATGTTAATATCTGTCAAAATTATAGCATAGTTATCAAGCTTAAGAAATTAACATTGACAGTATTATTAACTACCTGCTGCTTTCTCCATTTATTAATACACCGAGCCCCTGCTATTAAGTATAGTAACCTTGGTTCTTGGAAAGCAGTTTGACTAGGTGTTCGGCTTTAATTTTACTTAAACTACTTTGATGTATTGTCTCTGTATTATAATTTTTATACTCACTAAGATTATTATCAAATATATAAATAACAGTTCCATGAGCTGGATGAATGTCTTTCCTCGATTTTTCTTTGTTTTTAGGTACCAGATCATCAGTCAATAAAGTTAAGTAATTTAGGTGAGAACAAACACTATGAGGTTGCAAAGAAATGTGTTGAGGATTTGGCACTCTACTTGAAACCACTAAGTGGAGGTAAAGGTAAGTTCATAAAAAGTCTTTTTACTGGTGAGCAGGATTTGGTAATATACCCTGTTAAATTTTGAGATTTATTTTTTTAATTTTTTAAAGATATTTATTTATTTGACAGAGAGAGAGCACAAATAAGTAGAGCAGCAGGGAGAGGGAGAAGCAGGCTCCCTGCTGAACAGAGAGCTTGATGTGGGGCTCAATCCCAGGACTGTGGGATCATGACCTGAGCCGAAGGCAGATGCTTAACCGACTGAGCCACCCAGGCGCCCCTAATTTAAGTTTTAAAAGTTTGGACAATTCTTGGAAACTGAAAATAACCAATATTGTTACTATTTTAAGAATTCATCAGACACTACATATTGAGATTTCTACAGTTCGTATTCATTAAAATAATAGTGCTGTAGCAGAATATTAATTTTAATAAGTCCTACAAAGACAATTTCATGTATTCATCCAATCATTCAATTTTATTGAGCATTTAATAGTGGTTAGGGTCCCTGCCTTCACAGATCTCAGTCTATTGGGGGAGATAGGCATATAAGTGCAATAAATTATTTTAAGTGTTGTGACAGAAACGGAATTCTATTTTGTTATCACCGCATACCCAGTGACCCATGCATCATAGATGAATCAATCAAGTATTTATTTTATATCTGCTCTGTGCTTTGCACTGTTGAATATTGAGGACATAGTGATTTCCTTGAGAAACTTAGTTTATATACCTCATTCATTCAGTTGTTCATTTACTGAACAGATATCTAAGAAGCATGTAGTCAGTGCTGGGCACTATTTTGGTATTTGGCATACATGAGTAAAATGCTTGCCCTTATAGCACTTAAGTTTTAGAAAAGGGAGAAAGTATAGTAAACAAGTGTAATAAAAAATTATATAGTATGTTACAATTGATTGTTATGAAAGTATAATAATACATTTAGAGGGATCAGAGATGTCAGGGTGAGGGGACAAGGCCAGGTTGCAATTTTACAGAAGTTGGTTAGTGTAGGACTCATTAAGAAGGTAGCTTCTGAACTTGAGATGAAAGAGGTGAGATAGTTAGCCATGTAGGTTCCTGGGAAAAGAGTGTGCCAGAGAGGCAATAAGGACCGAGCCACCTGGGTAGCACAGTCAGTTAAGTGTCTGACTCTTGGTTTCGGTTCAGTTCATGATCTCAGGGTCCTGAGATCGAGCCCCATGTCAGGCTCTGTGCTCAGCAAAGAGTCCGCTTGGGATTATCTCTCCCTCATAGTCTTTCTCTCTCAAATAAATAAATAACTCTTAAAAAAAAAAAAAAGTTCCAGAGAGGTAATAGCAAAATCCCCAAGGCATGCCTAGTATCTTCAAAGAAAATAATAGGAGTGTGTCTGAAGCAGTGTGAGTTAGGGGGGGAGCAGAAGGACATAGATGAAGGAAGTGGTAAGACTAGATAATGTGCAGACTTGCAAGCCATTTTAAAGATTTGAGCTTTTACTCCAAGTGAAATTGGGGAGTCACTCTAGGGTTTTAAGCAGAGGAGTGACACAATATGACTATTGTTTAAAGGATCTCTCTAGTTGCTCTGTTGAGAATGCAGTGTGGAAGGGCAAGGGTAGGAGCAGGGTATTGGCTTATAGGCTAATGGGCCAAGAGTAGCAGTAGAGGTAGTAAGAAGTGAATGGTGTGGGTATATTTTGAAGGTAGAGTCAAGAGGATTTCCTAAATTATTGCACATAGGGTATGAGAGAAAGAGCAGAATCAAAGATGACTCCTGGGTTTTGGGGTCTGAGCATCTGGAAAAAGAGATTGCCATCAACCTAGACAAGAAATACTGAAGGTAGATCAAGTTTAGATGGGAAGATCAGGAGTTCAGTTTTAGTCATATTATGTTTGAGGAGTCAAATCTTCATTTGGATGCTATTGTGTAACCAATGGATATATGTTAAGGAATGAGGTATAGAAATTGTACCTTTGGGAGTCATTAACATATGGGTAGTATTTACAGCAATTAATAAGGTTGGCTAAGATCAGGTACGTGATAAATGTAGATAGAGAAGGAAAACTGGGTCCTGAGGCCCTTTAACATTAAGAAGTCAGGAAGAAGAAATGAAATCAGAAAAGAAGACCTGGAATAAAAGGAAAGAAGAAAAGCAGGAGGGTGGAGTGTAAAGAAAGTGTTTAAAGGAATTAGGAGTGGTCATCTGTGTTCAGGGCTGTTGAAAGGTGAAGTAAGTTAAGGACCGAGAATTGACCATTGACTTAGCAGAGTAGAGGTAATTGTCGTGATGGGCAGTTTTGATGAAGTGATAGTAGCAACAACTTGATTGGAGTAGGTTTTAAAGATTATGAAGCAAGAAATTTGGAGATAGCCGATATAGACAATATTAGAGAATTTGCCACACAAGAGAAGAAAGAAATGGGGCAGAGCCGGTAGGCAAAGAGGGATGAATAAAAAGATATATTTATTTTTAAGATGGATGAAATAACAGCATGCTTGTTTTTATTGTACGCTGATGGAAGCAGTCAAATAGAAGGGGAAGAAGTAATGATGTGGGAGAGAGGAAAGAATTGCTGGAGCATATCCGTGAGTCAGGGAAAGGGATTATGATCTAAGAGCTTGCCATTAAGTTGTATTTCTAAATATCATGTATACAATAAAATTAGAGCTGTTATTAATCATTTTGATTAAACATTTCATTAATTAACTGGATGAAAAATACTAAATAAACCCGAAGTACTCTCTTGAGAGACACATGCAACCCAGAGAACAGGATACCTAAATAAAATTTGAAATAACTGCAAATTAGACTCCTGTTACCATAGAATAGTAATAAACAGATTCAGAATACTCTTGTTGTTAAAACAGTGGAAGGACTCATTACAAATTATGGCTTCATAGTTAAGTATGGGTAATGAAAAGTAGCTTGTCTTATTTAATAGAAAATACTTTGTTTCCTTTCTCTTAAAGGTGTAGCTAGTTTGAACCAGAGTGCACTGAGCCGTCCAATGCAAAGGAAACTGGTGACACTTGTAAACTGTCAACTGGTGGAGGAAGAAGGTCGTGTGAGAGCCATGCGAGCAGCCCGTTCACTTGGAGAAAGAACTGTAACAGAACTAATACTACAGCACCAGAATCCCCAGCAATTGTCTGCCAACCTGTGGGCTGCTGTCAGGGCTCGAGGATGCCAGTTTCTAGGGCCAGGTAGGATAGATCACTATCTTGTCTCTCTTACTGGCTATCAGGGCAAGAGGATGCCAATTTCTAGAGTTAGCTGAGAATCCCCAGACTCAACCCATCTTTAGTTATACACACAAATCTTGACATAATTAAAGATAAACCAGTTTTTGTAATCATAATCTATGTGATAGTACTGTAACATTTTAGAATAAATTTCTCATTTAATCTTTAGCAGCCTTCAAAAGAAGTGACACAGATCCGCTTTCACAATTTAAAGAACCAAATTAGAGGCCTGAGATTATACAGGTAGTAAGTAAAGGAAAAGTATTTTTTTAATAAAAAAAATTTAAAAATTGTCTTTAAGACTTGGAAAACAGAAATTGCACACAAAAAAATAATCACTGGGGTTGAGGCCTTCATAGTTATTACCATCCAAATTCTATTTAAAAAATCTTTACCTATAACAAGGTTATGAATGAAGTACACTTCTCTGTTACCTTTTAGAGCTTTATTATTTTACCTTTCTGATTTAGAACTATAGTCAGGTAGAATTTTGTGTGTGAATGTGTGTGAAGGAAACTTTTTAAATAAGTGACATTGGGACAACTGAAGAGACGTGGAAAAAGATAAAATTGGATATATTTCTTATACACCATAGCTACTTAAATTCCAAGTAGGTCATAAATATTTGTTATTAAAAAATAGATCATACAACTCATAAAGAATACAAGAGTGAATTCCTCTATAACTTAGTATAGGAAACACTTTTTTTTACTCCAAATGCAGAAGCAGTAATAGAAAAGACTGATATATGACTAAATATTTTTTTAATTGCATCACAGAAAATATCAGCACAGTAAAAAAATTACAAACTTAGAAAAACGTATTCTATCACAAAGGACTAATATAACTAATATGTAAGGTACTTCTAAAAACTCAGAGAAAGATACCAACCACCCAATTGAAAAATTGGCAAAAGATATAAACAGAAAATGCACGAGAAAAAGTAATGTAAATGGCCCTCAAACATATAAAACATACTTAGTGTTTCTCATATCAAGAGAAATATTCACGAAAATTATATTGACCATTTCTCATGTATCAGATTGGCAAAAATCAAAAGTTTGACAGTATATTTTGTTGTCAGGGCTGTGGGAAAACAGGTACTTTCATCCAATAACAATGGGAGTACTAAGTGGTACACATTTTAAAGAGGGATATTCCGCAATATCTACCAAAATCACCTATGCACTTGTTCTTTGGCCTAACAGTTCCATTTCTACAAATCTATCCCAAAGATACAGCAAAAAATACAGAATGCATAGTTTTGTTTTGTTTTTTTTTAAGTTTTTATTTAAGTAATTTCTGCACCCAGCATGGGGCTCAGATTCACAGCCCTGAGATCAAGAGTTGCATGCTTTTCTGACTAAGCCAGCCAGGTGCCCCCAGAATGCATAGTTACAAAGCACTATTTGTAACAGCAAACATCTGGAAGCAACCTGAATGTCTATGAAGAAGAGACTTGTTTAATAAACAGGTATCTGTCGAAAGGAATGAGGAAGATGTATATGTTCTGCTAGGGTGTGATCTCTATACATTTAAAAAAAACAAAAAAAACAAAAGGGGCACCTGACTGGCTCCGTTAGTAGAGCATGGGACTCCTGGTCTCAGGGTCATGAGTTCAAGCCCCATGTTGTGTGTAGAGCTTACTTAAAAAAAAAAGGAAGGAAAAGAAACAAAGAAAGAAAAGAAAAGAAAACACAGGTGCACCTGGGTGGCTCAGTCGGTTAAGCATCTGCCTTTGGCTAAGGTCATGATCCCACAGTCCTGGGATCGAGCCCCGCATCAGACTCCCTGCTCAGCGGGGAGCCTGTTTCTCTCTCTCCCTTTGCTGCTCCCCCTGCTTGTGCTCTCTCACTCTCTCTGTCAAATACGTAAAATCTTTAAAAACAAGAACAACAAAGTGCAGAATAGTGTGCTTATTATAATATTTTTTATCTAAGAAAGGGAGAGAGATAAAACCATTGTCTACTTTTGTTTATATTTTCCAAAAGAAACAACAGTAGGAGATATTTAAAAGTAATAAACTTATATAGAGGAAGGAAGCACCAAGAGAAAGCAGACAGGACAGAACTAGACCTTGTTGAATGTACCTTGTTTTATACTTGGGACCCATGTAAAAGTTCTATGTAATTATAAAACAATTTTTAGTAAAAATAAATTTTAAAAGTTTAATTAAAAAGAATAAGACACAAGGGCGCCTGGGTGGCTCAGTTGGTTAAGCGACTGCCTTCAGCTCAGGTCATGATCCTGGAGTCCCAGGATCGAGTCCCACATCGGGCTCCCTGCTCAGCAGGGAGTCTGCTTCTCCCTCCGACCCTCTTCCCTCTCGTGCTGTCTATCTCTCATTCTCTCTCTCACAAATAAATAAATAAATAAAATCTTTAAAAAAAAAAAAAAGAATAAGACACAACAATACCTGAAAATAAAAAAGCTAAAACTACATTAAGTTGGTAGCATATTCATCAGGAATGAATTATTACAGGTGACTTTGGAACACAGTGTTTTGATTTTTATATCCCCAGTGGGATATATAATCCTAGGGTATATTCAGGCACACGGTAGGATAAAGCAAGTAAGTAATTAAAGTAAGTAATTATGTTAATGCCATCAGGAACCAAGATTTTCAGCATTTAAAGGAAAAGATACAAGTATGAAATCAGGGTGCCTGGGTGGCTCAGTCAGTTGGGCGTCTGCCTTCGGCTCAGGTCATGATCCCAGTGTCCTGGGATCGAGCCCCGTGTCAGGCTCCCTGCTCCTTAGGGAGCCTGCTTCTCCTCCCTCTGGTCCTCCACCCCCTCTCCTGTGCTCTCTCTCTCACTCTTGCTCTGTTCTCTCTCAAATAAATAAAATCTTTTTTAAAAAATATGAAATCAAAGAATTTATGTAAAAACCCTTTAGTTTTAAATTTGAATTGTCAATGTAAGTACAGGCTCGTTTACTTTTCTGTCTCTAAAAATGTGTATTCCCTCGATCTGTCCATTCGAAAGGGCTTAGAAACAATGACTAGCCATAGCAACCAGATTATGACTCTTAATAAATATCATTGCCCATTAAAAAGAAGCAGGGCTCTTTAGTCTTTAGATAATGCCATATTCCAGTTCTAGGATAGCAAGTACAAGTTAAACCTGGGAATTCTTGGGTTAGAAAGCAAAAAAGCTATCAGAGATCATTGGCATCTTGTCATAATTAGAAGTAAATTTGAAAGGGCTTCCACTGGAAATGAGTGGCACAGTTCAAACACCAAAATGAATAATGACGGTAATGGATTGAAACATAAAATATATGAAAATCCATGATTTTGTAATGGTGGTATAGGAAAAATTAATTGGTTATCTTTGGCAGTTCCTATTAATGCCAACACATTATTCT
Organism: Eumetopias jubatus; assembly: GCF_037043125.1. Lineage (NCBI taxonomy): Eukaryota > Metazoa > Chordata > Mammalia > Carnivora > Otariidae > Eumetopias > Eumetopias jubatus. The sequence goes on along the minus strand of NW_028274821.1, from coordinate 83,193,277 downwards.
AGAAATTGCAAAAGAGTAGAATAAAAATCAAGCATGTTTTTTCTGCCTTTCCTTTACAAACTTTTCAAGGACAGTTTCTCAGGGTGTTGAGAGTAACTTCCTCTTTTAGCAAAATTCCAGCTAATAAATTTAGAAAAAAAGTGTCAAAAGTAGAAAAATCACACATTTGCAACCACAAATGAATTAGTGGGTCTACACAAGAATTATTAGTAGCTGTTAAAACCATTAGATGTAAGGTTGCTGAGAAAATTAACTATAGATGCCTGAGGCCTGAACCCATTGATCATTACCAAACCCACTAACATTACTAAAAGTGAGACATCTAGACCTTAAGTATCACCTTACGTAATATACGGAATAACAAGTTTGCTTGGCAGAAAAAAACAAAACCTCAAAAAATAAAAACTCATTCTGATTATAATCAAGCCTATAGTTTACATGAAATAAGGAGGATAAATGAACATATTTAGAAATACTCTTAAGTACAAAATTAGCCAAATCAAGAATGTTTAGAATTGTTTAGAAATTGGGAATTGTTTAGAAAAATGATTGTTTCTTCAAAGAAATCAGAGAAAACCTGAATTTTCTCCTAAATGGGTGAGTGAAGGGTAGTGGGTAGCTAGTATAGATTTTTTTTTTTTTTTAAGTTGAAAGGCATATTAACCAAAAGCAATATGGACTTTATTTGGGTACTTACTAAAGCCAACTCTAAGAAGAAATTTTTGAGACCATGGGAAAAAATTCAACGCGAACTGGATATTAGATGATAGTAAGGGTATATATTACTTTTTTTAAAATGTGATAATGGTATACAGTTTTTTTGGAAGTCCTTACATGTTAGAAATACATAATGAATTATTTAAGGGTGAAATGCTATGTTGTGTGGGATTTACATCAAAACACTCCAGCCAAAGCAAACTAGAAAAGTAGGTAAGAACTGGCAACAGCTATCTTATGGGTTCATATGATCTCTACTTTTATGTATGTTGAAAATTTACCATATACAAAGTTAAGTTGAAAAATAATTTTAAAAATCCACATCTATATGTATTTTAAAAAAATGCTGTTTTTGGATATTTCCTCATATTTATTTACTTGACCCAAGAAGCACTAGACTAAGTATCAAATATCCTTTGTTCTACCACTCAACAACAAAAAGACAACACAATGTAAAAAAATGAACCAAGGGCATGAATATACATTTCTCCAAAGAAGGTACACAGATGGCCAAAAAGCTTGGAAAGATTCTCAGCGTCATTAGTCACTAAGGAACTGCAAATCAAAATCACAATGAGATACCCCTTCACACCAGCTAGGTTTGCCGTAATCTAAAAAATGGAAAGTTGTTAAGGATGTGGGTGAAACTTGGGAAGCAGAATGGTGCAGCCTCTGTAAAACGATTTGTCAGTTCCTCATAAAGTCAAAGTTACCGTATGACCCAGCAGTCCCACTCCTTGTGTATATATCCCAAAGAACTGAACAGGGATTTCAAGCTAATGCTTGTACGCCAGTGTTCACAGCAGCATTCATCACAATGGTCCAAAGGTGGAAGCAATCCACACGTGCATCAGCTGATGAATGGATAACCAGATGTGCTTTGTCCATAAATAGAATATTATTCAGCCACATAAAGGTTGAAATATATAAAATATTTTCATTTCTATATAAAGTCAGCATAGAAATTAAAAAAGGATTGAAATTGATATATGCTACAGTGTAGGTGAACTTTAATAATATTATGTTAAGTGAAAGAAGCCAGAAAAAAGGTCACATATTCTATGATTCCATGTATTTGAAGTATCCACAAAGGTGAATCCATAGAATCAGACTGCAAGCTAGTGGTTGCCAGAGGCTGGGGGTAGAGGCTATGGGAGCTGACTGCGTAATGGCTGTAGGTTTCCTAGATAGACCTGGTGGTGGCTCATGTGAATTGTAGTCTCTAAAAGGGTAAATTTTATATAAAGTCTACCTCAATTTTTTAAAAAAGTCCTTGGTGCAAGTACAGTTTTGTTGCTATCTAGTTGTGAACCTTGACCTCAGTGCCTCACTTGTAAAAGGGTTTTATTTTTATTTTTATTTTTTATTTTTTTTTTAGGGTTTGATTTTTAATCCACATTCTAGATGTGCTCTCAGTTTTGAAGTCCCACTGTTTTAATTGAGAACCAATGCACTTTTACCTTTTAATTTTAAAATAATTTCTGATTTACCCAAAAGTTGCAAGAACGATGTAGAGAATTCCTGTATACCCTTTATCCGCAATTACTAGTTTTTAATATTTTGTTACATTTGTTATGTTATTTGCCCTTTTCCTCTTTTCTGAACCATTTGAGAACAGGTTGCATATTTCAGTGCCCCGTTATCCCTTTATACTTCAATGTATTTCCAAAAAACAAGGATACCATCTTATGTAACAACAGTACATTCATCAAACTCAAGAAAATTTAACCTACATACCATACTAAAATCTAGTTCATATTCCGATTTTGTCAATTATTCCAAAAATGTCTTTAATGGAATTTATTTTCTTTCAGAATACAGTCCAGTCCAAGATCACTTATTCTATTTATTTGTCATTTCTTTTTAGTCTTCTTTTATCTGGAACCGTTCTTCAGCCCTTCTTTGATGTTATTCTTCAAGAATACAGGCAGTTATTTTTTTTTAAAGATTTTATTTATTAGAGCACGCATGCATAAGCATGGGGGAGAGGGAGAAGCAGGCTCCCCACTGAGCCAGGAGCCCAATGTGGGGCTCGATCCGAGGACCTGGGATCATGACCTGAGCCAAAGGCAGATGCTTAACCAGCTGAGCCACCCAGGTGCCCCTACAGGCAGTTATTTTATAAAAAGTTCCTTAATTTGAGTTTGTCTGATACTCGCTCATAATTAGATTCAGATTATACTATATACATCCCTGGCTGGAAAAACAACATAAATTAATACCTTCTTTAGGTATTGTATCCACAGGCTAATATCACTTTAAAATCATGTACAAAATTGTTGTTAGGCAAAGTAGCAGTCTCAAGCATTAAAGAAAAATTACCATTTACCATAAGGCTACTATATTCTTTATATGTATTTAATATATCAGAGTATCTCCATGTATTTTGTAAATGAGGATTTTTTTCTTTGCAATGTAACATTGTTATCTATTTGATTATTAAATACCTGCAGGAGATATGTTTTAAGTTCTCTTGACTTATGTTCTAAATAGTTGTTTAGTAGAAATTACATTTTGTTTGATTGCTTTTTAAGTAAACTGTATATTTGTATGTGTGGTGTCCTCTTTTTGTGCTGATGAAATACAGACTGTGGATAATGGACCACCATGAACCTAATACCCAAAGAAGTCTGACAGACATGATCTGCAGGGTTTCTCATTTATTGTGAATTCATGTTTCTCACTTCTAGCTATGCAAGAAGAGGCCTTGAAGCTGGTGTTGCTAGCATTAGAAGATGGCTCTGCTCTCTCAAGGAAAGTACTGGTACTTTTTGTTGTGCAAAGACTAGAACCAAGATTTCCTCAGGCATCAAAAACAAGTATTGGTCATGTTGTGCAACTACTGTATCGAGCTTCATGTTTTAAGGTAAGTAGCAAGCAGCCATCTAGACATTACATGCCTTTGTATGAGACAGAGGCTTTCTAGAATGGATGTTACCTTGTCTAGAGGCTCCAGGAATGCAGAATGCTTCTAAGAGTTGAAAGGAAACTTTGTTTTCCTTCTGCATTGTTTGCATCTGTGATACTACCTGTTAAGAATAAACATATGTGAAGGTGTCAGTAACACAAAATAGAGCATAAGGAAATAGTTTGATAAACTTGACTCTTAGGATAATGAATGTAGACTAAAGAAGTCTAATTCAAATGAATTTCCCATCTTAAAAGGGAAAATTATATAAAAGTACATAAAAAGTTGGTTTTTCAATTTCCCATTGTTATTTTTATTTTATTCCCTGTTGTGATTAGATTATGACCTTTAATCTGAAGATGGCCTATAATGTTGCCTTCAGGACAAGAGAGTGAAGAGTTGAGGTACTTGCCCCACTCTGCATTTAGGAGGTGTGATTTTTTTGTGTGTTTTGTTTTGGTGGAGAAGACAGAAAAACCCCAAGATACTTAGAAATGTGGTTACGGGCGCCTAGGTGGCTCAGATGGTTAAGCGTCTGCCTTCGGCTCAGGTCATGATCCCAGGGTCCTGGGATTGAGTCCTGCATCGGGCTCCCTGCTCCTTGGGAGCCTGCTTCTCCCTCTGCCCAGCCCCCCCTCCGTCTCTCATGAATAAATAAAATCTTTAAAAAAAAAATAGAAATGTGGTTGCATTGTCTTATAGACTTGTGCGTGGTTACAGGTACTGAGAGAGGTGGAAAGTAGGCTGAATCCTTAAAAGTTTCTGCATGTTACAGGAGTAGGGACTGCTGGCTCGATCTTGAGAAAAGCCCAAATACTTGGAACTAGAAAAGTGCATTGGCTTCTATAAAAGTAAAACATCAAAATTTGAAAGCCAAAGCTATTTTGCTGGTTTTATAGCCCAAGAGTGAAAACAGTACAGACAGAAAAAAATTTTTTTGGCAGACTGCTTAGTTTGAAATAACAGGTAATTGCTGATGGAAATATGTTCAAATGAACCCCCCCTTCTCCACCAATGAGGCTTGGACACTATCTCCTTGATAGTTATAGTGCTTGATTTTGTGCCCTTAAGGGCAACAATAGAAATGAAACCCTGGTTCCTCAAACATTATGTTTTTGGCTAAGCAACCAAATTACAGAGATCATTTATCATCCTCAAGTGACTGACTAGGTTCTCACACTGTGTATTCCTGATTTAATGTGTTTTTTCTCTCAGGAATCATACTGATTTGTGGTTTATGACAGTCATACATCTACAATTGCTACTAACATCTGACATTTGAATAACACTGGTATAGAAAGTGATTTCAATTTTATGCTCTCATTTCATCCTTACTGCCCTCTAGTTTAAATGTTAAAGCAGTGTTTAGATTAATAAAAGGACAACATACTGACTTAACTGCCAAAAGGCCTCTCTTGGGTGTCATTTACTCTAGTAAAATCACAATTGTCAAAGGTCTTTCCTTGATTTTATAGGCTTAGAGATGTGAATTTTTGTGGGTGCATACAGTAGATTCTTTCCTCAGGAACAGAACGCCCTTACCAAGGTCACCCACAATGGATGATCTATTTTATTAATTTGTAATGAGAGGTGCGATTCTTTTATGACTTAAATCATCATATTGTAGATATTCTCCTGCCGAAGAGTATCAGACCTTTGCTTGAGTAGCCTGGCATCAGCGCAAGGGAGTTAATAATTCCAGCGTTTGATGCAGTGATTCCCAAGTGATGATCTGCATCAGAATTATTTATGGGGTTTTTAAAAGTATACAATCCTGGGTCCCTTCCCCGGATATATTCTAATTTGGTGTATCTGGTGTGGGACTTGAGCATTCATACATACTTTTTAAATCGTGTGGTCTTCAAAGCCAGGAATTATGATTACCTGAAATTGTAGTTTTTAATGCTTCACGGGTGATTTTGATGCATGGTAGTGAGAACTTTAATATGACCATGCTCTTAGCCACCTGTGTATGTCTTTACTACTCAGGTGAATAGATGCTTATGCTGCCTATGAGGCACCCTTGTGTAGCCTACGTGGTAGTTGGGTGAGTGCTACCGTCACCTGGTTCTTGGGTTTCTTTCTTCTATTTTTTAAATTGATAATTCTTTCTTTTGTTTCCTCAGTGTTTCTTTAAATAGGTTAAGGTAGAATATAGATTTTTGGGACTTCTAAGTTATATACTCTGCTTCCAAATTATACCTAAGATTATGTTTAGAATTTTGGATGTCCCACACTTTTCTCTAATGTAATTACATATTTCCAAAGAGATTTTGAACTGATACTATTAATTCTCAGATGGTAACTTGATTTTCCCATCTTCATATTCTTGGGGTCATATTATTGTTGTCTCATGTGCCAACAATAGAAAGAACCAGTGAGGTGGTTTGGAGATATTTTCATTTTGCCAATGAGGAAATCATGATTTTGAACAGTTTGAATGATTTGTTCATTCTGAATTACAGAATCTGTACTAGTCCTAGGTCTTCTGACTCCTAGCCAAGTTTCAAATTTCACTGTGCAAGTTTTAGATAAATGGTATCATCTGTTGTGGAAATTATCTAGTCATACACTTGCATGTTCAGAGAATTAGTTTCAAACTAATTTGTATGTTTACAAATTACGTATTGTATGTGAAACTGTAAGCTTTTGAATTTATGTTTTTTAAATGACTTAAGTCAGGTATAAATTAAAGCTGTATAATAAATACCCTAATGATCATTTTTGTGGTGATAGAAAATTTCTTAATTATCACGTGGCAGTGCTAATATATGTCTACCCATTGGACTGATTTGTCATTCCTCGCTTAAAAGTCCCCAGTGGCTTCCCATTCCCTTCAGCATAATATAAAAATTTCTCACCGGAGTTTATAAGGCCCTCTATGATTCTTCTCTAGCCTCTTAGTCTTTAATTCTATGCGCTCTGCTCTTTTATTTTTCTGTTTCACCACTTGCTACTCTTGTTAGGATTCTGTTTCTTACCTGGAAACTCCTATTCATTCTTCAAGACTCAGTTCATGCAGCCTTCAAGTTGGGGAAGCCTTCTCTGTTACCCCTTCCTTCTCCCCCAAGTCAGATTTAATTGCCTTTCCTTTATGTTGCCACGGAGCAATAAGAGCACGTACACTATAATTTTCTGTTTACAAGTGTCTTCTCTATCAGCTGCTGAGTTCATTGAAAGAAGGCAAAACTATGTACTGGGTTATGTAAGTTCTGCTTGGTTCCAAAAAGAGTTTGTGATAAGGACATTCTCTTCTCTGCACCTCCTTTTGTCTGGTGTCTGGTATCTGTACTCTGCCCCCAAAAGAACTGACTGGAGAAGGAGGGAGAGCAGACCAATTCTTACGGGTTTTTTTTTTCTCCTTTCTATTTCGTAGGTTACCAAAAGGGATGAAGACTCTTCTCTGATGCAGCTAAAGGAGGAATTTCGGAGTTATGAAGCATTACGCAGAGAACATGATGCCCAAATTGTTCATATTGCTATGGAAGCAGGACTCCGCATTTCACCTGAGCAGTGGTCCTCACTTCTGTATGGTGACTTGGCACATAAATCACACATGCAGTCTATCATTGATAAGGTTTGTGAAATTAGTGATGTTTGTTTTATATCATTGCTGTTACTTAGAAGAGCATTGCAATCTTCTAAAGGAACTAAAGAGACAACTAGTTGGAGATTCCTGTGTTTTTAAGTATCAGACTCTATATTATTTTATCTTTATTTCTTTTTATTATTTTTCTAACTTTCAAAATAAACAACGGGAGGCAACAGGGAAGCACATATAGGATAGTAGCATAAAAGCAGCCTGGCTTTCAGAGTCTGTTGTTTATCTGTGTTTTGACCCCAGAGAGCTAATACAGCTTATAATAGGTAAGTTTTCTAAGTGTCTAATGATGAATTTCATAGGGCAGATTCTGAGGTGAAAATTTCATTCATCATTGATACTCCTACTATGGAATCTGAAGGCACTTGAAAACCTGTTTAGTATGTTGACTAAATGAAGCATTTGAATATAGATCTGTCATAAGCAGAGTAAAAGCCATTCTGTTGTCTCTTCGTTAGCTGCAGTCTCCAGAATCATTTGCAAAGAGTGTCCAGGAATTGACAATTGTTTTGCAACGAACGGGTGACCCAGCTAACTTAAATAGACTGAGGCCTCATTTAGAGCTTCTTGCAAACATAGACCCTAATCCAGGTATGTGGAAAAATATTCAGTTGCTTATACTTTTTCTGCCCTTGAGGTAAATAACACAAGAGAATTACTGCTAACAAATTCTTCCCCCCCATCTCCTTGACGGCTTATTGTAGATGCTGTTTCGCCAACTTGGGAGCAGCTAGAAAATGCAATGGTAGCTGTTAAAACAGTGGTTCATGGCCTTGTGGACTTCATACAAAATTATAGTAGGAAAGGCCATGAGACACCTCAGGTAAGCACATTCATTGCACTTCTGACTGCTGTTACCTCTAACAGAGCTTCATCCTGAACATCTTGAACAAGCTTTTCGGTTAATGGACTTCTTACATGACTCTGCTCTTTTCGGTTTCTATTATCTCTGTTCTTTTGAGAGAAGCTCAAGTTTTAGTACACCTGATAAATAATTCATAGCACAGCAACCACTGGGAGAGTATTTTTTTTTTTTTTAAGATTTTATTTATTTATTTGACAGAGAGAGACACAGCGAGAGAGGGAACACAAGCCAGGGGGAGTGGGAGAGGGAGAAGCAGGCTTCTGCTGAGCAGGGAGCCTGATGCAGGGCTCGATCCCAGGACCCTGCGATCATGACCTGAGCTGAAAGCAGACGCTTAACAACTGAGCCACCCAGGCGCCCCCATTGGGAGAGTATTTTGAATATGGGTTCATTGTCAATGTTTTGACCAAGTATAGCTCAATGATTCCTTCCAGACATTTTGTCTAATTCTTTTCTAATGTAGGGAAATTGTCACTTTTTTCTCCATTGCTCTTGTACAAATGAATATCTGTTTGTAAATGTGTGGAGTTAGAATTTTTAAAATATTTGCAATGTACTTTAGAAGGAGTTGCTTAAGGTATAATCTTTTATTCTAATAATGATGCCCATTTATTACTTCACTGTGAGCCAAATTCCTATGTTCAGTATTTTATTTATATGATTTCTAATCCTCACAGCCACCTGCAAGATAATTGCTGTTCCCAAGCTGAAGTTTAAAGAGGTTAAATAACAAATCTAAGGTCCTGGTGACAGTAAGTGCCAGAGCTGGGATCAAATCTACTCCAAAGTGATCTTTCCACTCTTTTACCCTTATTCTATTAGAAAACATTATAATATTCAAACATTAACTGACAGATAAATAGGTAAATGTTTCATCTTTATTAAGGTCACAGAAATAACAATGCCATCTTAAATTTTGATGCAGTTATAGCTGTTATGATGAGGCTTTTATATTTTGCCTCATTGTTTTTATGAACTTAAACAGCTCCAAGCCTAAGAAGAGAGTTGTACCCTCAAGCTGACAAATAAGTTAGTTTCATAAATTTTCACTTTCAGGGGAAATTATATTCTACCTCTCCTGGGAAAGTTTAAGTGGACAAGGCTTATGGCTTTTTAAGTGCTTTTTAAATCATTTGTTTTGGTATCATTTTAAGACAGCAATGAATTGAGGAGAAAATCTTGTATTTTTGTGGACATTATGTTGCCTGACAAATAAATAGATGTAACATTTGAACCAGTTTCAGATAATCCTCAGAAGGAATATTTAAAATGGCAGTTCAGAGTTACCCTGTGTGTAATGCCTAATGGGAAATGGTGGAATGGCAGTTGCTTCAGCATAAGCATTACTTCTCTAACATGAAAAAGAATTAAAGCGGTAAATCATAAAATTCTGAAATCCCAAGAGTTCTCACTTTTCCACACACTGATTTTCTTTTTTGTAGCCTCAGCCAAACAGCAAATACAAGACTAGCATGTGCCGAGATCTGCGTCAGCAAGGAGGGTGTCCCCGAGGAACAAACTGTACTTTTGCCCATTCTCAGGAAGAGCTTGAAAAGTAAGTTATGAAAATTCTTTTTCATATGGGTTTAATTTGGGGTCATTATGAAAGTGTCCTGTGTAGTCGCAAAGTTTGTGGTGGGTTTCGCAGATGTGATTAAGTTCACATTGTAGAGTTCCTTAGATTGCAAGATAATTTTTTCTTTTGAAACTATACCTTCTCGCTTCTGGGAGCAAGATTAACATGATAAGTGCTTTAGAACCTTATTCAAGTGTCATACTTTAAAGCATTGTATAGCTGGAATCCATGTTTTTGCTAAGCACCTGTGCAGAATAAAACACCCCTCCATGCAATCTTATTTGCTCAGGTTCAGTTGAAGATAACGGCAAAGTCCCAGGTAAAACAGTACAGCAGATATTTTTTCTTCTTATGGCTTTTGGTCTTTTTGCCATATGTATTGTCCAAGTTTCTGTTTTTTGTTTTTTGGGGTTTATTTCTTTATTTGAGCGTGAGCGAGAGAGAGAGCATGAGCGGGGGAGAGGGGCAAAGGAGAAGGAAAGGAAGAAGCAGTGGTTGTCCCGTTCCCCTCCCTCCGAGCAGGGAGCCCAACTCGGGCCAGGTCCCAGAACCCTAAGATCATGGTCTGAGCCGAAGGCAGACACTTAACCAGCTGAGCCACTCAGGTACCCCTGTTGCCAAAAAATTGATTCCAGCCTTTCTGTTGAAGCAGCCTGTGTATCAGCTCTTAGTAGACATCTCCCTTTTGTTTTTAAACACTTGAAGCTCAAGTTGAGCTAATTTTCTCCTCCCATACATCCTCTCCCACCTTTCATTCTGCTCTCCCCCAGTGTACCCTGTCTAGCCAGTTATACATACCATGTTAAAGGTACCATTTTTGTCACCTTTCTCTCACCTGCTTGTCTTATTCAACAAGTCAGTTCAGCTTCCTGCCTGTATGTTTCTCAATTCTTCTTTCCATCCTTATAGTCTAAATTATCATCCCCTTTTCTCGATCTGCCATTGCCTTCTAACTAGTCGTCTTACAGCTATTGTTGCCTACCCCCAACCCCATCATTCCCCACAAAACAGGGAGAACTTTATACATTAAGCTCATTGCAGATAATGAGAAGCAGGTGGTTTCTCCTTACCCTGTGGATAAAGTTAAAAAATCTAGATTGTGGACCCTGCATCATCTATATGCCTACCTTTCTGATCTCATCAGTGCTCCTGAATTACATTCTGTAGTCAGGCCACGCTTACCTTCTGACAGTGCCTGGAATGCATCATGTTCCTTCCCACCTCAGGTCTTCTACATCATGCTGTTCCTTGGGGCCTTGCCTTTGGAGCTTTTCTTTTGCCTAGCTTATCCTTCACTTTTTTGGGGGGGTCTTCCCAATATTACATACTAAACCAGGTTCCTCTTTATCATGCTTATCAAAATTATGGTTAACTTAATGGTAAATTTTAGTGGTTGGCAAACTTTTATGTCAAGGTCCAGATAGTAAATATTTTCATTTTGGCAGATCATGCAGTGAACTGTCACAACCACTCAATTCTGCCATTGTAGCAAAAAAGCCACCATAGTGCATAAAACGGGCATAGCTATATACTTCATTTACAACAGACAGGCAATTTTGGCCCACAAGAGGTAGCTTGCTGACCCCTGATCTGTTGACTGTTTGCCTTGTTGCTGTGTAAGTTCAATGGACTGTATCCATCTTGTTGATTACGGTCTCCTCTCCTCAGTTGCTAGCACTGGGTCCTGTATATAATGAGCTCCACAGCAGCAGCAATATGATAGATGATATGTGTGTGTGCATTAAAAAGAAGAGTAGAAACATGCTTCTCTTCTCTGTTTTTCCCCCTACTGGAAGAGCTTAGAGAGGTTGTAGGAGTCCTAAGACAAAAAGATGCTGTTTGCACCCAGTCTGAGCATCTCTGTAATATAGAGTTTTACATTGGGCTGGTTTTTGAGACTCTAGGAGATCTATTGAGCTTGCCCATACCTGAAATAGAGCTTCTTAGTGAAAGTAGAACTTTTTAGGGGACCTTGCTTGGGTGTACTTAGACTTAACAAAGAGGAGAAACTGATTTCATTGCCATTCCACCCATAACTGGTACCCCAGCTGAAAATCCATTTTATCTCTTATATCTTCAAGCTTGCTTTCTACTCTCCATCTCCATTACCTACTTCAGAATTTTATTATCTCTTGTCTGAAATTATAACAGTAGTAGTATAAAAATAATAATCATAGCCAAATTAATTGGTCCCTCTTGGTGTCAGGTACCATTTTTAGTGTTTCACATGTGTTTACCCAATTTATCCATTTAGTACTATAATGGCCTTTAACCTGGCATCTCCTTATATTCAACCTGGCTATTTCATTGCTACCAAGATTTTCTTTGGCAAGTAAGCATCTAATCATGTCCATCTTCTGTTTTACATTCTAAATTGGTTCCTCAGGAGATCACAGGATCTGGTCCTAATCTAGCTTTCCAGCCTTACTCTACCTTTTGCAGTCTTTATTTTTTTAAGGTACATCTTGTTAATCACTGTTTACTACTACACAAATTCTTTCATTCTTTCCCTTGCACATGTTGTTCCTCTATATCATATGCTTTTCTCTTCTCTATTTGGAGAGCTCCTGTTCCTAGTCATACTCAGATGTCAACTTCCTTCTGAGGATCCTGACTTCCCAGGCAGTGTTAGTTGCTTCCTTCACTGTGCCGGTGTAGTGCTTTATACTTTATAACATCCAGTTCTCTTGTCATACTGCAATTATTTATTTGCATGTGTGTATTTTCACTGGACTTCATTTATCCTATGGGTAATTAATCTTGATATTTTTTTCACTTAGCAAGTATCGGATACGTAAATTCAGTACATTTATGTTGAAAGAGCAAATAATCTACGATTCCTATTTCCAACCAGCTTCACAGTCCTTGTTGCTGTGTGAAAAAAGAAGAAAAAACGGGATGATACAAAGGATTAAGGAAGTGGAAGATGTCACTACCCTATTGGCTAAAAAAATACATGTTGCTACCTATCTCTGAGTTTTTGAGGGTAGAACCTTTGTCTTATTTCACATAATACACCAGGAGCAAATATTTGTTTTACTTAAATAAATTTTACTCCAGCCTGCTTTCACTACTATGCATCTCTCTAACCAAACTAAATGTAAATTCCCAACAGTCTCCTGAGTATTAGAATCGTGTTTCCAAGAGTTGCTGCATTCTGGAGAGTGTCAAAAGCCTGGGATCAACCAGTTCAACAAATATTTATAAAAATGATTGTTAAGTGCCAGGTACTATTTGAGATGCTTATAGTGGAGGAAGAAGAACAGTAAACATGTAAACAATTTCAGTTACTGATAAAATACTTTAAGAATGTCTGAGGTGGAAACAAACTTGGCATGCGTGAGAACTAGAAACAAGACCAGTGTGTCTGGAAGATGGAGAATGAGAAGAACAACAAAAGATAAGATTGGAGAGGTAGGCAAGGGCCAGATCATACTGGCTTTATGGACCACGGTGAGGAATTTGGAAGCCATTGTAGGGTTTTATTCAAATGCAACGATGAGGGTTTTTTTTTTTTTAATCTTATTTATTTATTTTTAAAGATTTTATTTATTTGACAGACACAGCTAGAGAGGGAACACAAGCAGGGGGAGTGGGAGAGGGAGAAGCAGACTTCCCGTGGATCAGGGAGCCCGATGTAGGGCTCCATCCCAGGACCCTGGGATCCTGACCTGAGCTGAAGGCAGACGCTTAACAACTGAGCCACCCAGGCGCCCCAAATCTTATTTATTTTTTAAGTAAGCTCTATGCCCAACATGGGGCTTGAACTCAGGAGCCTGGTAAGATCAAGAGTCGCATGCTCTACCAACTGAGCCAGCCAGCCAACCCACAACAATGAGATTTTAATTTTGTCATAGAAATGTCACTAAGTGTCTGCATGGCTGGAGACCAATTAAATTACTACAGTGGTTCAGGCACAAGATTGGTATCTTGGTCCTAGGACCATAGTAATGAAAATGATGAAAAGTGATCAGATTGGGGATGTATTTCAGAAGTAAGGTTGATAGAACTGATAGATTGAATGTGGACTTAAAAGAGAAAAATCAAGAATGACTCCAAGGTTTGGGACCTGCATAACCAAGTAGTGTATTTTACTGAGATGGGAAATGCTTTTGGGGTAGAGAATCAGTAGTTCGTTCTCTTGGCCATATGAAGTTAGAGGCTTACTCCACATTCATGCAGCAAATATTTATTGAACACGTAGTATGCACAGGCACTGTATGATGTGCTGAAGGTAGAGTGGTGGGTAAGAAAGGCAAAAATCCTTGCTCTCATGGGGCTTACATTGTAGTAGAGAATATTGACACAAAGCAAATAATTAGAAAGCATAATATCTGGTACTGATCTGTGCCATGAAGAAAAATAACACAAGGTATGGAGAAAGAACGATTGGGAAAGGGGAGATATTTTAGATAAGATGGTCTCGGAAGGTATCACAGAGGATATGACATGTAAGGAGACACCTGAATGAGGTGATGGTGCCCTAGAACAACAGATCATTACAGGAGTGGAGTCTTTGCAAAGGCAGATGGGCTTGGGACCTGGGGCTCAAGTGGAGATGGGCCCTTGGTAGAACCCAAGTGGCAAGATTGGCCTGAGTTAGGAGCAGGAGCTCTTCATCCCTTTTTCAGAGGAGCATGTAGTTACAGATGCAGGAGGGTTACTGGACTTGGTGGTGAAAGAAGTCATTCTCTTCTGGTTTCAACTATTTTCTCTGAAGTGGGAGGCAGTATCATCAGTGGTGGAGGAGCTGTGGAGAGTGGAGGTGGAAAAGATGTGAGAGATGGGAAAGTGAATTTAGTAGAGAAGTGTATTAATGTATTGCTTGGCCATTTTAAAAAATTGATCATAATTTTGAAGGGAGTCTAGAGAGCATGATGGCATAGTTTTTCTCCACCAACATTCAGCTGCCAGGGAGCAGGCCCAGAATAAGAGAATAAGTGAAGAATCAGATTATAGGGTTTTACCAGGTGAGTTCCAACAGGGGGAGTTGAAGGTACTTACGAGGGAGGAATTAATGGTAGATAGTGGATTCAAAGCTGGGTAAGTCAGGGAGTAAGTACTTCAGGGAGCTCAAAGATGATTTTAAAAGAATAGGAAATAAGTGGCTGTTTTCAAGTGTGAGGTCCAGATCCTAAGCCCAAGTCTTTAGCTGCCTAGTTGCTAGAAGTCCAGTATGTATCCTGAACTTGTCACTTACTTTACCTCCCTTAGTTAAGGTTTTACTTCTTACAACTCTTCTCTTTTAAGGTACTCACAATTAAACCTTTGTTTTTTGCCTGCCAGAGTAATCTTAAGGATAGCTGAGATTTGTCCTTTGAGGATGGAAAGCAAGGAGCAGCTGGGTATTTTGTGCAAGAACCTTTGAGATGAAGAATGAAGAGCAGGTTTCAGAGAGCATGTTGAGGAAAGTGCAGGCCCCTCCACATCACCAAACTGCCTTTCTAAAATATAGGTCTGCTTGTACCCTACTCATAATCGGTGGTTCCCCAGAATCTCTGAGATGACATATATAGATTGGCTATAACTATTGTCTTCTTTTTTTTTTAACTTTGTGTTCTGTCACTGCATCCTCAGCCAGTCTCGTCCGGGGACACTTGTCTTTTATTGAGCTCCACATGCCTCTGTTCAGTGTGTGTGGGGGGGGGAGTGGGAGGGAGGGAAAAGAGCAGGATTGAATAATGAGGCTGTTTGTAGATACTGATGGGCTGAGAGGGAGGGGATTGTGAAGGCATTGCTCATCACTAACGCTATTTATATTTAATTACCATGTTTGCTTATGTATAACATTAATATCAGATTAATTTAGGCATATGTAATTATGACTTCAAATGTGTGTAGTCGTTTTTCTATTCGTGTAATAGTTCATCACTTTAAAGTATTAGACGAAACATTGACTAGGACTACATTATAATGAAGTTTTTGAATTGTACAAGTGGAAACAAATTTTCTTAAATGGACTCCAAGATCAAATTGCTTTATATATTAAGAGTGTTATATAAATAACACCTGTTATATAAATAAAACCCTGAAATTAATATCGGAAAAGTCTTTAATCAAAATCCTTTTTACTTAAGGCATAAACTTAATCTGAAAAATATACTAAATTTTCATATTTTGGTATAGTGTTTAAGAATGAGTTTTGGTTTCATAATTTTTTTTAATTTATATAATGCTCTCATCATTTGGTAATAACAGAATTTTGCCAACTTTTTCATACCTTTTCTCTTCATTTTGCATTGCTAAATAAATTTGGTATGGTTCCTTTCATTTTTATATAATGTACTTTATATTCCAATTATATAAAATTTTCAAAAGAATCTCTTCTTATTCCCTCAAAAGGCTTCTTTGAATACATGTGTATTTTGCTTGCTGTATTAATTACGTGCCTACATATATGTTTGTGGGGGGGCATATGTATTTTAATGTGGCATCTATCACAGCAGAGTTTGATGTAGACTGTATTTGATATTTAGCTGAAGAAACTTTTCTTTAAAGGTGTTCCTCCTATTTAAATCTTTTCCCATTGTCTTCTTTTTTTCTCCTTTCAGGGTAAGATTTAGTGAAATATTCACTGATATGTTGATTGTTTTTGAAACAGGTATCGATTAAGGAACAAAAAGATCAATGCAACTGTAAGAACATTTCCTCTTCTAAATAAAGTTGGTGTAAACAACACTGTCACAACCACAGCCGGAAATGTCATTTCTGTCATAGGAAGTACTGAAACAACGGGGAAAATTGTTCCAAGTACAAACGGAATTTCAAATGCAGAAAACAGTGTTTCCCAGCTAATCCCACGTAGTACTGACAGTACGTTAAGAGCTCTGGAGACTGTGAAGAAGGTGGGGAAGGTTGGCACTAATGGTCAGAATGCTACTGGGCCTTCTGCAGAATCTGTCACTGAAAAGTAAGTATTAGGTAAAAATGGTTACTGTGAGTTTTTTAGAAATGCTTGAGTATTTTTATTTATCCTATGGAAAAGAAGTTAATCAGAATTTTTATGCAGAATGTTTCACATAGTAGAAAAAGCACTAAATGCCAAAAAATTTGAGTGCTAGTCCTGGTTCTGCAGTTGAATAGCTCTGTGACCTTAGAAAGTCACTTCAGCTCTGGGTTTTGTTTTCCTCGACTATAAACTAAAGAGGCTGGGCCAGAATTGTTTTTTTTTTTTTTTCCCACACTTCTTTGAACTTTAGAATTGAGTCCATAGAAGTGCCAGAAAGGAACTAAATAGAAACCTAAGCAAGGTGAGCCTCCAGCCTTTGCTGCAGTCAGAACAATTCCTCTTTGTACTCTATAATGATGTGTGGTAGTTAAGAGGGGCCTCTTGGGAGCCGAACTCTCTGGGTTCAAATTCTGGCTCACTGTTTTCTAGCTGTTTGATCTTAGGCCAATTAATCTGTCTTCCTCAGTTTACTCATCCATAAAATTTGTACAATAATAGCAACTACTACATATGTTGGTTGTGCAGATTTGTGAATTAAGTGCGATGCTTTGAACGATGCCTGCCAAATAGCACTCAATAAATATCTGTTATTATTATTACCAATATTGTTGGGTTTCAGCATAAGAAAAGGTTTTGGTGCTTTAAGAAAAAAGTTTTACAACTTTCTAACAATCTGAAAAGTTACTTCCACCTCTAAAATCTCATGCTTTGCTATTGTTTTAGGGTCTTAAAATCTGAGTTTTAACATGTTCAGATTTTGTTGCTCCTATCAGTGTTTATTATATGCCTTCTAGGAAATTATATGTAATATGATAATGTAATACTAGGTAATTATATGGAATATTGAAGAGACCAGCCCTTTAGAACTGAAAGTTTTGTTAGGGACTGGTTAAAATAAGTTTAGATAGATAGGTTGGCGCCAGATTATGGAGACCTTGTGTTAGATATGTGTTTAGAAAACGAGCTTTTGAAGGGTTTTGGCAAGGTAATGTAGAACTGTTTTATAACCATACAGTGGAATGTATTCAGCCATAAAAAAGGAGTGAAGTACTACATACTACAATATGGATGAACCTTGAAAACTATGTTAAGTGAAAGAAGTTAGATATAAAAGGCCATATATTACAGAATTCCATTTATGTCATTATCCAGAAGAGGCAAATCCATAGAGACAGAAAGTAAATGAGTTGTTGTCAGGGGCTGGGGAGTGAATGCTAACAAGGAGAGATTTCTCTCAGGGCTGATGGAAGTGTCTCAGGATTAGTGGTGATGGTCCTTGTACAACCTTGTGAATATACAGAACATCACTGAATTGTATACTTTCAAAAGGTAAATTATATCTCAATTTTTTTAAATGATAATAAGAGTAGGGAAAACTTTTAAAAAATCTGAATCATTCATTCAAAAATTATGGATCTTCCATGTGCCCAAAACCAGCCACTTGGTGGAAATGTAATGAAAATGAACTAGATAATACTACTCCCTGCTTCTAAGATGGGTCTTACAGTGTGGTTTGGGATGCAGATGTAAACAGACCATATAATATATTCTGAGAGGTACTATAATGCAGTTGTGTTCCAAGTATTACTAGATGGTGGCTTCTGCAGGAAGTTATTGTGGAAGGCTCCTTAGAGAATACCTGAGCTAGTTCCAGAAACATGGATAGTTGGGAAGGAAGGACTCCTCAGTACAGCAAGCATCACAGGCAAAATCGTGTATGCAGGAGAGGCATGCTGCAGAAGAGCATAGAATCCTGAAAGTCCTATAGGCTACAGCTGTAGGAATCTAGCTGCCTGACTGGAATGTGACCGAAGGCTAGCGTTTTCCTTAAGTCTGATTTTTACAGATAGTTTACACAATCTCATGAGGCTGTGAATCTGTGAATCTTGTCATGGATTTTGATACCTTTTTGCTGACAAGTCTAAAACTTTGCCATTTCAAAGTACTTACCAAATTTTATAGTATATAACATTTTCATATAGAAGGACCAGAAAACCTGTGTAAGGCACGTTGCATAGTGCCTGGAATGTGCTCAATAATTGCTCAATAAAAGTTAGTATATTACTGTTAAAAGGAAATCCTAAGTATTTTCCTTGTTGCCTTTAACTGCAAAGAATAAACATAGCCCTAAAATATCTTCAAACTGTAAGTCAGTAAATTTGTATCTACTATTATTACCCACAGTTCCTTAGTTATTTTCATTTTACACATAGAAGTAAACATCTGCTAGACTAATCTGCTGTGTTAGACTTAAAAGCAGCCCATACTCCTTGTTTATATTCTAGCTTTAAAAGGGCTTCTCTAGTTTGAGAAAAACCCTCTACTCTACTTGGGATGCAGCATACTGAATTCCTGCATCATTAACAAGTGCATTTTCTGGAGCCACCACATATCTAAGCTCTTAAAGTTGGACTTTTTTTTTAGATTTTATTTGAGAGAGGGAGAGCATAAGCAGGGGGGAGGGGCAGAGGGAGAGGGTAGAAGCAGACTCCCCACTGAGCAGGGAGCCCAATGTTGGCTCGATCCCAGGACCCTGGGATCAAGACCTGAGCCAAAGGCAGATGCCTAACTGACTGAGCCACCCAGGTGCCCTAAAGTTGGACTTCTTAATAGGACATAAGAAAGCCATGATGAGATCCCCTGGAGCTGATTGCTTGGTGACTCAACAAAGAAAATCCTTTGTTCAAAAAAATAATAAAAAGTTTGTGTATTCAGTTTAATGAGTAACATATATTGGCATTTTGATCATCCACTAGTTATTTACTGACTACCTACTATGTGGCAGGAACTGTTTCATTTATTCAACAGATATTTACTGAGTAACTACTGTGTGCCAGGAATTCTTGTAGATATAACACTTAACAAAAATCTGGAGAGACCGCAATTAACAAACTGGACAAAAATGAGGCCCCTGGGTGGCTCAGTGGGTTAGGCGTCCAACTCTTGATTTTGACTCAGGTCTCGATCTCAGGGTTGTGAGATTTAGCCTCACATCAGGCTCTCTGCTGGGTTTGGAGCCTGCTTAAGATTCTCTCGTTTGAAGCCTGCTTAAGATTCTCTCTCTCTCCCTCTGCCCCTTCCTCCCCAAAAGGACAAAAATGGCCTTTTCTCAAGGAGTTTACATTTCAGAATGTCTGTCTAGCTCTTAATAGAACAACCTTTCTTTTACATGTCTGTCTTCTTTGTCCCAAAGAATTTTGGTGGACTGCAGTGGGCCCTTGAACAACACAACCCCTGTGCAGTCCGAAGTTCGAGTGCAAGTTTTGACTTCCCAAAAACGTAACTACTAATAGCCTACTCTTGACCAGAGGCCTTACCGATAACATATTGTTGATTAACACAGATTTTTTAGTTATATATACTATGTACTGTATTCTTGCCGTAAAGTTAGCTAGAGAAAAGAAAATGTCATTAAGAAAACATAAGGAGGGGTGCCTGGCTCAGTAAAACATGTAACTCTTGATCTCGGGGTCATGAATTTGAGCCTCACATTGAGGGTAGAGTTTACTTAAAAAAAAAAAAAGTATTTAAAAAAAAGAAAACGTGAAGAAAATACATTTATAGTACTGTATTCATTGAAAAAAATCTGCATGTAAGTGGACCTGTGCATTTCAAACCTGTGTTGTTCAAGGGTTAACTGTATATTGTTTCTGTTGAGAACTTCTTGAACAGTAATTTTTTTTATTTTCTCTAGGAAAAATGTGTTGTTTAAGAATGAGTAAAAAGGGATTGATGGGTCACATTAGTGCCTGGGATTTGTTTGCATTTCTTTTTGCCTTTGCCAGAATATGAGATCTGTTACTATGATTCTATGAATGAGCAGTGGAAGGTGGCAATGGAATTCATTGCCTAATTTTTCGCTATGGAAGTACCTAAAGTTTTTCCTGTTAATGGTTTCACTATATAATTTTGTGAAAAATTCCTTCTGAGGAAGACAACAGTTACAGACAGTGATTTATTCTTTGTTCTTGATAAATTATCTCTCCAGTAAAATTGGCTCTCCACCCAAGACTCCTGTAAGTAATGTAGCGGCTACCTCAGCTGGGCCTTCTAATGTTGGAACAGAGCTGAATTCTGTGCCTCCAAAATCCAGCCCATTTATAACTAGAGTACCAGTATATCCTCAGCATTCTGAAAACATTCAGTATTTTCAAGATCCAAGGACTCAGATACCCTTTGAAGTCCCACAGTACCCACAGACAGGTAAGTAATTTTAGATAGTTCTAAGAAAAAAAACAAACTGTGATATAACATTTTTTGTCCTTAGGTAAGTAAGTGAATCACTTACCTAGAATATCTACATTAAGAAATTAACAGGGGTGCCTGGGTGGCTCGGTTAAGCATACAGCTTTCAATCTCAGGTCAGGTCTTGATCTCAGGGTCATGAGTTCAAGCCCTGTGTTGGGCTCCTTGCTGGGTATGGAGCCTACTAAAAAAAAAATTAATGCTTTGGACTAAGTTTTCTTTCTGCCCTAAGAATCGATGATTCTACATGCCCGTAGTTTTAAGATTCTCCTTCCCATGCATCAAATTTAGGGTCCATGGATGAACTTCAGGGAGTTTTGTGAATCTCTTGAAACAGTTTGCAGAATGTTTGGCTTATATATACTTATGTATACTTTTGGAAAGATGATGCACAACTTACAGATTTTGAAAGCTCTTTAATCTCTGCTCCCCAAAAGTTAGGAGTCAATAATGTAACTAATTACTTAATCCAAAACCTGTGGCAATAGATGCCCTAGAAGGAAACTTACCAGCCATCTGTTAATAGCTCTGTCTTGCGTTTTTGAGGAGCAGTTTAACAAAATAGTGAACTTTAATGATTTTCATATAGTAGTTACATCTTGAAAGTATGTAGTTTCTTTCTAAAGCAGGGGTAATTAAGTAAGGTTCAAAGCTTACTTTATTTTCCCACATTAAAGGCTGCCTTAGACTTAAACCTTTGTAAAATGTTGGATTTTACTAAGATTACATTAAGTATTCCTCTTTCTGATTTTCAAGGCTACTACGCACCCCCTCCAACGGTGCCGGCCGGTGTGGCTCCCTGTGTTCCTCGCTTTGTGAGGTCCAGTCATGTTCCAGAGTCCTCCCTCCCGCCTGCTTCTATGCCATATGCTGATCAATACAGCACATTTTCCCCTCGAGATCGAATGAGTTCTTCTCCTTACCAGCCCCCTCCTCCGCAGCCATATGGACCAGTTCCTCCAGTACCTTCTGGAATGTACGCGCCCGTGTACGACAGCAGGCGCATCTGGCGCCCACCGGTTTACCCGCGAGACGACATTATTCGGAGCAGTTCCTTACCTCCAATGGATGTGATGCCCTCGTCTGTTTACCAGGCATCCTTGCGAGACAGATACAACTCACTAGATGCGTATTACTCCGTGGCTTGTCAGCCACCAAGCGAGCCAAGGACAAGTGTGCCTTTACCAAGGGTAAGTGATGACGGAAACAGGAGCGCGCTACTGTCGTGTGGTGGGTAAGAGCCTGCTGTCACACTCAGTGTCCTACCACCCTGGTACAGTTTCTGGCTCCTCCACTTATGAATTGTGTGATGGACAGAAGTTACATGACTTCTCTGTCAGGTTCTTCATGTCTGATGGCAGTGATAGTAGTACCTACCTCATAAGGCTGTTGTGAGGATTAAATCAGAAAAGCAAAGCCCTTAGAATGGGACCTGGTACATATTAATGCTCAATAAATGTTATGCTTGGATAGGAAACTGAGGGGAAAGTAAAAAGAAATCTCCAAAATAGGACAGGGCCTATTTTCAGTATCCCCATGTAGGGAGAAATGACTTCCCTAAACCAGAAAAACTGAGTGCTCGGATACTACTTTTAACATCACTGGACTCAATATTAACCCTTTCATTTAAATGCATGGAGAACAGGCTAAGGTGACTTCCCTACTGTATTCTTTTTTTTTTTTTTTTTGGTCCCAACGATATAATAAACTGTTAACATTATTTCCACAGAGCATAGTTAAATTTATTTACTGCTCCCTAGATGATTAAGATTGTTTCTTTTATCCCCCCTTAGGAACCTTGTGGTCATTTGAAGACCAGTTGCGAGGAGCAGATAAGAAGAAAGCCAGAGCAGTGGGCACAGTACCACACTCAGAAAGCACCTCTTGTCTCTTCAACTCTTCCTGTGGCAACACAGTCACCAACACCACCTTCTCCTCTATTCAGTGTAGACTTTCGCACTGATGTAAGAAAGGTCTTAATCACTTGATGTTGCAAGGACAGGTCAGACACCTGACCTCAGAGCACTCCTTCAAACCAGGCTTAGCTGTGTTGGCCATTTTGCGGTGGTTTGTTGTGCAGTCGAGTCTGCTTAGTTCCGTGAACACTGAGCATGTAATGAGCACTACAGTTAGGCGTTGTCAGACTCAGAAGACCATGAAGTCAACAGTCCTCTTCCCACCAAGAATTGAGTCTTTCCAGCAGTGTAGTTCTCATTGTTTTTCTGGTTTTAATAGGATTTGTATCTACCATTTATTGAGCACCTACTTGAGCTAGGCACTGTACTAATGCTATTTTATTTAATTCTCACAAAAATCTTAGGGGGCAGGTATTAAATCTCTATTTTTTTTAGGAATCTTACTCAGAGAAATTAAGTAATTTGCCCAGGTAGTAAATCTGGCAGAGGCATTTCTTCCCTACTTCACAAAAGGTGCAGAAATGCCTACTGTTTTATTTGTGCAGTTTTCCGTCACTGTTAACTGTTGTTCTTGTTACAAAACAAGTTTTTGTACTAGGATCATTTCAGTGTGCCCTGTTGTTTTCAGTACTTTTTTATGTAGAACAAACCTTTTTTTTTTTTAATTCCTCTAGTTTGGTTTATTTCCCATTCCTACAGCCTCTAAAATAAAAAACTTCTTAAAATCTTATATGAAAAATTTCCAACACATAAAAAGTAGAGAGAATAGTATATAATAAACCTCATCTACCCATCACCCCTAATTATCTACTTAGCCAGTCTTGTTTCATTTGTACCCCTTCTTCCCTCTGTATTATTTTGAAGTAATCTTAGACATATTTTTTCATCTATAAATACTTCAATAAACCATTGAATTTTTAAACTAGATCCAAATTTCTCATCAAACAGACTCCTTTAGGGCACCTGGGTAGCTTGGTTGGTTAAGCATCTGCCTTCAGCTCAGGTCATGATCTCAAGGTTCTGGGGTCGAGCCCCTTGTTGGGCTCCCTGCTCAGTGGGGAATATGTTTCTCCCTCTGTCCTTTCCCCAACTCGTTCTCTCTCTCAAGTAAATAAATTTTTAAAAAATCTTTAAAAAAAAAAAAGACTTCTTCAAAGCAGCTAAACATCTTGACAGCAGTGTAATATGAGTTGCCACTTGCTTGATACAAAAATGTATTTACATTTTTTTTATACTATACTTCAAGAAATAAGTATTTCCCTGGGGAGCCTGGCTGGCTCAGCTGGTAGAGCATATGACTCTTGATCTTAGGGTCGTGAGTTCAAGCCCCGCGTTGGGTGTAGAGATTACTTTAAAAAAAAAAAAAATTATCTCCCTGACACTCAGCTCAGCTGTTTGCTAGCAGTATGACTTCGTATAAGTAATTTAACCTTTTTGGCCTTGGCTTTCTGTATCTGTACAATCAGTAAACTTAGATTTAATGATTATTACAACTTTAATATTCTGATCCTATAATAATTCTGACAGTCCCTTTAAAATTTGTACACTTTTTCTTCTAGTTCCAGAAAGCTGCCTTTGAGTGTTTTTTTTTTTTTTAATCCTGCATGGTTTATCCGTTATATTCCCATAGTTTTGTGTTTTTTTTTTAAATTTAATCCTGCATGGTTTATCCACTATATTCCCGTAGTTTTTTTTTTTAAAGATTTTTTAATTTATTTATTTGACAGAGAGACAGCGAGAGAGGGAACACAAGCAGGGGGAGTGGGAGAGGGAGAAGCCGACTTCCCACCAAGCAGGGAGCCCGATGCGGGGCTTGATCCCAAGACCCTGGGATCACGACCTGAGCCGAAGGCAGATGCTTAACAACTGAGCCACCCAGGCACCCCTGTTCCCATAGTCTCATATTGGTCTTTTCTCAAGAGAATGATAAACTACCACTATGGACTGTGGTGTGTGTATGTGTTTTCTTTTGCTTTTTTCATTCTTTGGAGTACCTTGTCCATATTCGAGGCATGCTGTAAATATTTGTTGATTGGTTTTGATAGTATCGGTCAGGGGTTTCTTATGTGTACTGAAAGAACAAAGTAAAAACAGAAGTCATTCTATTTTCTATTCATGAATAATGTAAACACAAAGAATATAGATACTACTTGTTACTGTTGACAGTTTTTTATATTAATTATTGAAGGTTTAATTGATATGAAGTCCTGTATATTCTATAATTGTTACTTTGTATTAGTTACAAGTTTGTAAGTTTGATTTGTACTAATTGACTATGCTTTTTTTTTTTTTCAATCAGTTCTCTGAGACCGTGAGTGGTACAAAATTTGAAGAAGATCATCTTTCTCATTATTCTCCCTGGTCTTGTGGCACCATAGGCTCCTGTATAAATGCCATCGATTCAGAACCCAGAGATGTAATTGCTAATTCAAATGCTGTATTAATGGTATGATTTGGGGGGGGCGGGGGGATATCATGCATGTTGACTGAAGTTTTAGAGTGATTGAATGCTTTCATCTTCATATTGTTGCTATATACTTCCTCTGTAAGCAACAGAGTTATATTTAGGTAAGTCTGAAATAAATTGCATTTGATGTTTAAATTATTTGAGCATAGTTCGGTGGTTTAAAATAGATGTTGGATTACCATAGAGATCTATAGCTAGTGTTAAATTTACCAGAAAACTTAATTACATGTCTTTTGAAAGCATGTATCTGTATTACTAGCTGAAGTAATTGCCAGCAATCCCTTTATTAATTTTCTTTGGTTTATGCAGGACCTGGACAGTGGAGATGTTAAGAGAAGAGTGCATTTATTTGAAACCCAGAGAAGGACAAAAGAAGAAGACCCAATAATTCCATTTAGTGATGGACCTATCATCTCAAAATGGGGTGCAATTTCCAGATCTTCACGTACAGGTTACCATACCACGGATCCTGTCCAGGCCACTGCTTCCCAAGGAAGTGCCACTAAGCCTATCAGTGTATCAGGTAATCCACCTTACTAATACTGATATGTTCTAACACTGTGCTTTTTAATCCTCATTTTGTGAGGTACAGAACATTTCCATCCATTAATAATCCCAGGCAGCTCAGAATTAAATGGTTTAGCCAGAAGAACATGGCTGGTTGGATAAAATAGAGATCTTTTCTTAAAAATATATGTTCACAGGGCGCCTGGGTGGCTCAGTTGGTTAAGCAACTGCCTTCAGCTCAGATCATGATCCTGGACTCCCAGGATCAAGTCCCGCATCAGGCTCCCTGCTCAGCGGGGAGCCTGCTTCTCCCTCTCTCTCTGCCCCTTGCCCTGCTCATGCTCTCTCTCCCATTCTGTCTCTCAAATAAATAAATAAAATCTTTAAAAATATATGTATATGTTCACATTTATATACTGATTTTTCACTTTTGTGATCATTGTTTTTTCCTGCATTTCTGTAGATTATGTTCCTTATGTCAATGCTGTTGATTCAAGGTGGAGTTCATATGGTAACGAGGCCACATCATCAGCACACTATATTGAACGGTAATGTTACTCTTAATTCTCTTGGATTCTCTATTCTCAGACTGTACGTTATCCTCAGAGTATAGATCCTACCCCCAATTATTCATGAAGTATGCTTTTAGCTATATAACAAATTTCTGAAAAAATTTACATTTGGAATGACAACTGAAACTTTCATTGTTGATGCGTTACTGAAAACATGTATGGCATATGGCCATTACTGCTTTAGGTGCTTCCTGATTCCATTTTTATAACTGTAAACATGTTTCTCTTTAAAGGGACCGATTCATTGTTACCGATTTATCTGGTCATCGAAAGCATTCCAGTACTGGAGACCTTTTGAGCATTGAACTTCAGCAGGTAGGCTCTGTGTTGCTCAGCTTTGAATTCTTAAAAAATGGCAGTTAGAAGCTAACTTTACTTTTTTTTTCCTTTCCTGTAGGCCAAGAGTAACTCATTGCTTCTTCAGAGGGAGGCCAATGCTCTGGCCATGCAACAGAAGTGGAATTCCCTGGATGAAGGCCGTCACCTTAGCTTAAATCTTCTAAGCAAGGAAATTGAACTGAGAAATGGAGAGGTAAAGCTTCTCCCAGCTTCGTGCTTAATGTATTTGCTGTTTGCTGTTTTGTTGGTTTCTGCCATTACTTAGTGCATGTTAGTGTGCCTTTTTCTGGTGGATGATTGCTCTTAAAACTCAGAATAGAAATAAAATTGTAGTACCAGATTTCTTACATAATTCTTTATTTCAATCATTGGGATTCCCATTTTAATCTAAGGGAAACCCCAGCTTCCACAGGTATAAAATGAGCATTTTTCTTAATTACAGAGTGATTATACAGAAGATGCAAGCGATACTAAGCCTGATAGGGATATTGAGTTAGAGCTTTCGGCACTTGATACTGATGAACCTGATGGACAAGGTGAACAAATTGAAGTAAGTACTACAATTAGATATTTAGGAGGCTTTATTCCATTGGAAATGAAAGTATAAAGTGCTTTCATAGTGAAGGATTAACATTTTATTTTCTTAGGAGATCCTGGACATACAGCTTGGTATCAGTCCTCAAAATGATCAGTTGCTGAATGGAACAGCAGTGGAAAATGGGCATCCGGTCCAGCAGCACCAAAAGGAGCCGCTGGAGCAGAAGAGACAGAGTTTAGGTGAAGACCATGTGATTCTGTGAGTGTTAGACAGATAATTCCTAACCAGTGGATATAGGCTGTGAATATTTAAAGAGAAATAGATGCAGTGTTAAATGCATTTTTGGCTTTATCCTGTAAGGGGAAGACCCTATGTAATAGGAAAATGATTGGGTCAGTCTGGATTTTTAGGAAAGAAGAGGTAAATTTGAACAAAGTAGCCCACTTAAGTCACCTGAAACTTGCTTTTTGTTGGGATAAAAGTTTTTCCTCATGCTCCAGCATCAGGTTATACTTTCTCAGTCTGGTAGGCAGACTTCTAAATGACAAAATGGAGAATTAAAACCTAGATGTAGGGTTTCCCTTTTTAATAAATTCATGTTAAGATATTCTTAGATTTAATATTGCCATTTTATGTAATTACTGCCAAAAATATGGGTTAGTCTTGAACTTAATAGTTTGTTGGCCTTAAATTAACCAGTACTTTAATTTTTTTAATACAATTTTTGGAAAATGGGACTTTTTTTAGTGAGCGCTGATACTTTTTAGTGATAAAGACATGCCTTTGCTAGGGGCTCTTAAGGTTGTTACAACTTGTATTAAGCATGTATACTTATTCTTTAAAGTTTTCACTTAAAGCTAATTTGTTTTCAATGTCATTTATTTTCTCCCAGGGAGGAGCAAAAAACAATTCTGCCGGTAACTTCTTGCTTTAGCCAGCCACTCCCAGTGTCCATTAGCAATGCAAGTTGCCTTCCCATCACCACGTCTGTCAGTGTTGGCAACCTCATTCTGAAAACTCATGTTATGTCTGAAGATAAAAACGACTTTTTAAAACCTGTTGCAAATGGGAAGATGGTTAACAGCTGAAAGGAGGTTCATCTTTCAAATTTGTGACCATACCATGGAAGCATTTACACTAGCTTTTTATATATATAATATATATTATATAATGTATATTTTTTTTAAAAAAAGATATTACTGGGGGCATCCATTTCCTGTGGACTCTTTGATACTTCAAGCCCTCTTGCATTAGCATTATGAAAAAAAAAAAAGAAAATTTACTTTACTAGGGTAACACGTTCACTTTCCAGAGGTGATTGGAATTTGGACATTTAACTTAAGCTTCAAGCAGCTTTTTATGAGTTTGTAGCAATCCGGTGCAGTAACTGAGCCATTTCCTATTTTAAATGGCTTCTATAGAAAATTAACAACTCAGTTATTAAACTAGCAGGATCCTACAATGATACATCTAGTGAAAGTAGACTTAATTAACTTATTTATTTCTATTTTATGTTTTGCTGAGAGAAATTTCCATCTCATTCCAGCTGCTTTATTTATCTTTTTCATGGGACTTTGCATGGATTTTTTTTCTTTTTCTTTCTTTTCCTTCTTTATTTCTTCCTTCCTTTCTTTCTTTTACTTTGAAGAGTGGAGTTAGATGTTCTTACCATAGAATTTTACAGGGTTATATACTAGCTTTCTTTACTGCATTATATGTAGGAGTGTGGTGCAGTGCTTTTATCTGTAGCATTGAAATTTTTTTTAATTTTCCATTTTTCAAGAATAGTTTCTGCTTTGTTAATATTTATACACAGGCTACTTGTTGAAGTAAGTAATTAAATATATAACCAAGTGCCTAAGTCTTTCAGCTGATGTACTAGATATTAAATTCTCCTAAGTTATGCAGAATCGTTTTTACAATTTTGATAAATTATGCACTAATGTAATGGCAGTTTTTTAAAATGCAGATTTAAGCCTGTACATTATTGAATCTGATGACTTGGCAAAAGAATCAGGTGCTTTCAGCTTTCTTAAGAAAACCCTGTATGTAGCGTTTGCACTGACTAACAAGATGGTATTGCTGGTTTTTTTTTTTTTTTTAATTTAAACTAATTAATTTGGATGTTCATTGCAATATCTCGGTTAAATATTGTTTATTGTTACTTCACGTTGGGGTTTAATTTTCCTTGTTTTCTGACTGTTAGGTTGATAAGACTATGAACCATGTAATAATAGAACATTGGCTAACCTTTATTCATACTTAAAAACACGAATAATTTCTGCCCTGCTAAATGTGACTGAAAAGTGTTTGGACCTGGCATCTGGAAGTATGCAGTATGTTCAACCAGCCATGCCCCAGATTTGTGGGAGGTATTTTACTGAAACCTAAATTTCAGTCAACATTTGGAAACAAAAGCTGGGCATTCCTTTCTGGTGATCTTACCTATAGTTTGTCTCTTTGTTTTCCCCCCGGTTTCTTTGAGATTAGTTTGACTTTTATTATTATTTTTTTAATTAACTTCTGTGAAGTTGTTTACTCTGAAAACTGTACTGGAATATTTTAAGCCAAGCTGATCTTTCACCAGGTGTACTGTATGTAAGGGCTTTTCCTGCTAGCAAGATGCTTAAACAGGATCATGTTATTGGTCGTCTGAGCTATTTAGTTGTTTTACAAAACCACAGCATTGTATCAGATAAGATTTTGATAAAAAGTTTTGTGCACATTTCCAGGGGCGGGAGGGTTGACATTTCCCTGAAATTTCTTGATCAGAATGAGTAAATACTGGTGTTTGATACCTGTCTTAATGAACATGCTCATAAGGTGACTGATAAGTTGTAAATATACCTGAGAAACAAAGGGGTAGTTTTGATATTCTGGTGTCAGTATGGAAGATCTTACACATTTATTTAATATTCAAATGTATGAAGATGTTTGTTTGTAGCCTAACAGCACAGTAGCCTTGACTTCGTTTCCTTCGGTTAGTACTGTACCTTTTTGCCATGGCCAGTGGTCCCTCTCCCTACAAAACATTTTATTTATTTCACTCTGTAACCTGAAATGAATAGGAACAAGAGTTTTAAACCATGTTACATTAACTTATTTCTGACATTATAAATTAGCCTAGGATATTACAGGAACATGATTATTATATAATTTATATCAGAACCCTTCTATAAATATGCGCTTATTACATTTAAAATGCTTCCAATGTACTTTATTTGCTGTTTGTATTTCCAAAAAGGATATGCAAACCAGTATGTCTATTTCATGGATATTTAAATAGTGAGATCTTCCATGTTGAAGGTAATGTATTTTTTTTTAAGATTTTAAAATTGCTATTTTGTTACAAAATAGAGACCTATTAACAGTTTGAGAGCTCCTTATGTGCCCTCAGGGAAAGAACCCTCTGTGCAACAGAACTACGCAAAACATCTTCAGCACGTTCTGAGGGTGAATATATACTACATAAATTGATCTTGTGTATTTAACCTTATCTTTTTAATTTTAAAATTGAAATTTTGAAACTTGGTTGTGCTCTGCTGGAGGGGTTTGGGATAAACTGCTTAGGTGTTTGCCTACTTGTCCAGTGAAATTACCTTTGCATCAGTGTATGTATATACCTGCCAATCTTATTGGTATGTCTCAGAACATTTATATTAAAATAATGCTTGTCTTGCAGCAGGTGATCCCATAAAACAGTAACTCCCTGTTCTTAAAAGCTTACTCTCGTTCTCACTAACAACATAGGAATTGTTTCTGTGTTGGGATTATTCTGTATTGCATCGTTTATCTGTGTAGTGACCATCTTCTGTTTCTCATGGTGGGTTTCACGTAAGGAAAGACATTGGTTCTCTGCCCCTTTAGAAGAAAGAGCAATTTTTCTGATCCTTCTTCAAAAAGTTACTCCCTGATGTCATGGAGGAAAAAATACATATATAAATCAGACCGAGAATGTGACTTTTTAAAATTGGGTGCATTCCCTGTCATTTGGCCCTTTTACCAACATGTTGTGATGTACATATGTTTGAAATCAGTATATAAGGCAATAGGAGAGGAAAGGTTGTAATGCTGGTAATTAAACTGCATATGGTGCCTGTGGTCTAATTAGAAAAAGTAGTCTGAGGTCTGGAAAGTGGGAAAATGGTGGGGCGTTTGTTTTACTTTTTGTGTTTGTTTTTCCATTTCTAAGTCCCACTCTGAAGGCTGTGTGCCTCATTCAGGTTCTGTGAATGTAGCCTCAGTAGGTCTCTTTTGTAGTGTCCAGGTCATTTTCTAAAACCTGAGAAAGTGATGTATGTATTTTGTTTAGTTGGTACCTGAGCAGAGCAGATTCCCTTGCCTTTCCTGCCATGACTTCCTTTCGGTACCATCTGATAAGCCAGCGTCATGCATGGAGTTTGTGTGTGAGAATTTTCAAGAGAAGGTAGTACTTCACAGGGTCAGTGGCACTGATTTTTTTCCTAACAGTTATTTACTCTCACAAGAGAATAAAAGAAACCTCACCTCCTATACGAGAACTGAAATACCCTATTCGTATGGATCTAGTCACTTTCACTCAAATTTCGAGTTGATTCAAAGTATATAAAGCACATCCCAGTTTTACATGCTGCCTTGAGAAAATCACAGGATGCACAGCAATTTCTAGGAATTTAAAATGGGATCATTTAAACATTTGAAAACATTATTCTAAAAACCATCTAGCTTGCTCTTGCATTTTAGATGTTAAAGCCCATGTTGTTTGGTTGACAGGGGTGGAATTGTAATGATCAGGTTCAGCATGTGATTTTAACTTTGAATCTGAATATTTCTTCCCTAGCTTCTCTGTGTCGTTTTCTGAGCAGACTGTCACCAGTATTGGTAACTGAGCAGTTAAAGGGAAAAGTTGCATTGCAACTATGTATTAGTTTCCTGGGAGAACTTTCCTTGTGTTTTAGTGATTGAAGAGTATTGATGGGATCACTTACTGTAACTCCTTCATAAGAACCCCTTCTGCAAGCAGAACACAAATGAACATGCTCAAGGAGTATCCCATTTTCTGGATAAATTGAATACATTTGCTAGTTATTCCTTCATACTAGCAGTTTCTTTGTATCCCTTTGCTGGCAAGGGAATACAAGGAGTCAAGGCCACTGATGAGAACACCCCACATTTGAGTGGAGTCTTATTTCTACTCCAAGAGCAGTTATCTCCCCAAATCCGAAATTGGCAACTTTTTTCTTTTTTTAAATAAAATTTTAAAAATATCCTCAAACCAGTGGAACATAGACACTGGCTGCACTTAGTACTGCCAAAAGCCAAGGTCATTTGCATATATTCCATCAATCTGTCGAGAATTAGGCCTCACTTTATAACCCAAGGCATGGAAGTGCATGCATTCTCTTAGCTGGGCAAACAATTATACTGTAGTTGTGATACAACACATGTGGCTTCTCTTTGTACCGCACATCCCCACTGTACAGCCACTGGGAGTATCGTGGTTCGCTTGCAGCAACTGCTGTCTGCATTTATACTGTTTATTGCATATTCTTTTCCCTGGAAGTGAAAGAGAAATGTTTTTCTTGTTGCATTGATTACATTTTATAAATTTGCTTAGCTGGAAAGTTTGGGAAAAGAGGCCTGTTTGTCAATTGTACAACCGATTGTGAAGCTCTAGTGTGAATATTTTTACGTCTGTATTAGACATTTTCTTTGCAAATCTATTGTTCGATTGAAATGTAAATGAAATTAAAGATGGTGTACACCCATCATGTAAAAAGCAGGCACCATCTCTAAGATGGATTTAATGCTCATTTTTAAGGCATATACTCAGCTTCTATTTAAAACTATAATTTAAAATAATTCTGTACAATGAAATGGGGAATATATATGGGAATAAATTCTATTCCATTTATTTCAATTTGAATTTCCAAATTGTAATGTTTCCCTTTGTGCTATAGGAATAGGATTAAATGGGGGAAGGCTAGGGTTTATAAGGCCTGTATATGGGGGGAGGGCAGAGATGGAACAATGAGGGTTGTGATGATAGTGAATAGCGAAGAGTGAATTCTGTGTGTTTTTGCTGTAGCACTGAAGTGAAGAGATATTAGCTTTGGCTGTTCACAGAATAGAGCATCATGATTTTCAGTGTTTGAGAGAAAATTGATGGAAAAAGTTTGCAGTACTTGACATGTATTTGCATGCACAAAATAAAATTATTTGTCCACCTTAAAAGTTGTTTTAGTGTCAATATTAAGTTCATGGTGCATTTTAGTTATATTGATACCCTTGGTATACTTTTTGGCTTAAATAAGCTACCAGGATACTCCTTGAGATTTAAATAATCACCTGCCTTGGGGCGCCTGGCTGGCTTAGTAGAGCATGGGACTCTTGATCTTGGGGTTGTGAGTTCGAGTCCCACATTGGGGGGGGTTGTACTTAAAAACCTTTTTTTTAAAGATTTATTTATTATTTGAGAGGGAGGGGCAGAGGGAGAGAATCTCAGACTCCCCACTGAGAGTGGAGCCCCATGCAGGGCTCAGTCTCACAACCCATGAGATCATGACCTGAGTCGAAACCAAGAGTCAGGTACTTAACCGACTAAGCCACCCAGGCACCCCTAAAATTAAAAATCTTTAAAATAAACAAATAAATAATCACCTACGTCATGCATACATGCCTGGGAAGGATCTGAAAGAATGAATAGACCAGGGAGGTTGAAATATTTTGTAATCCAATCAGTCAACTCAATTATTCAAATACAGATAAAGTACTTTCTATATGGCAGATGAGGACATAGATAATACTAGCAGTTCACAATCTAGGGGAGGAATGAAATAGGACAAGCTCATAACTAATGTGTCATAGAAGTACAAAGACACTTCTGTGGAACCTCAGAATACGAACAGATAATGAATGGTCTGAGTGGATCGAAACACCATTTTCACTGGGCCCTGACTAGTTGTACTCATTCACTCAGCTAATACATTTTAAGCCCCAGTGTGTGCTGGTCATTAAGGTTAAACGTCAATAAAACACGAACTCTTCCTCTGGAAGTTCATAGTGTGGAAACCGGGAAAGACAAATCTGAATCAGCAGCTCAGGGAGCTATGTTTTAATGTAGGCTGTATGGAGACTTGAGAAAGGAAACTATGGGGTAGTGGTGGTGAGCCAGGGGAGATGCTTTGAGAAATGATCCCAGGCTAGACTTTGTAGGCTGCATAATATGTCACCAGGTAGAGAGAGGGGAACACCTACTCTACCTTCACAACAACCCACTCTGTATCTTAGTCCTTCACTGTAGATCTTATGATCCCTATTTTGTATCTGAGATGTTAAGTAACTTACCCAAGACCACCTAGCTAGAAAGTAGCGGAGTTCGAATTCAGGACTCAAGTCTGTTCTACCTCCCGAAGGTAGTGATTGATGGTGGGGGTTGGAACTGTTTTAGCCGTATTACAGTGGAAGGAGTGTTTAAGGAATAGCTTAACTAACTCTTAGAGCACTTACCATATTCCAGACACAGTTCCAAGTGCTATAGATAGGTATATTAAAATCTAGGACCATTACTGTCACCATTTTACAGATGAGAAAACCAAGGCAGACACCTTAGCAAATTTGCCTGAATTCACATGGCTGGATGAGGTAGATAGGGATCTCTATGAAGGACATTGAATATCATAATAAAAAAACTTAGGGAGTCTTGGAAGTTAGAGGATCTGAACAATCTGGGGTTTAAGACATCATTTTGGTAGTAGAGTGAGGTGAAGCTGGAGATAGACCAGCAGGGAAGCCAGGTCAGCAATCTAGGTAAGAAGTGTTCAGAGCGTGGCCCAGCAGGGATGGAGAGAGGGAGAGACAGGTGGATTTGAGAAGCAGGAGAGAGCAATTGACCGGATTTGTTGTAGAGAGACGATACTAGGCATCTACACATGACAGTGGATCAGATTTGGCTTAGAGTCCCAGACCTCACTGCTGAGAAGAGAGCCATATTTGTGAGACGTGTAATATTGTGTAAGCCCTGGAGTGACGACATAGATCAGGAAGAAGAGGAAAAACCAGGGATAGTGGATCCAAGCAAGAGAGGAAACTTAAGGAAATGAAAGTCCAGGAAGATTTTATCTCCTTTAATGTACCTATTGGAGTAATGAGCATGCACCGTGACAAAGAGGACGGTAAAAACCTTAATTGAAAGTTCCACAGTGCAGTGGTTCCAAACTTACTTGCATGGTGCAATCACCTAGGCATCTTTTATAAAAATTCCAAAGCCCAGAACATCCCCCAGACGGATTAAATCACAATCTCTGGGGGTGGGACCAAGGCATCTGTACTTGTAAAGCTCCCGAGTGCTTCCAATGTGCAAAAAATTGGGGAACCACTGCTGTAATGAATGAAAATGGATTTGGGACCTGTCTTAGCCGAGGTATTGAATAACATCCGTTAGCAAATGTTCAGGCCCGTATGGTTCTCGGAGACATTCAGCAGATATCTTTATGAGAATCTACTACGTACCAGGCCTAAAGGATACAGGAGTGAGCTAGTCCCTAACTTCATGAAACTTACATTACAGTTGGAGGCACAGACAAAAAACAAATGAAAGGTGAATTTAGATCATGAGGAGTAATACAACCAGAATGAATATAATACAACCAGCTGATGAGATATTGTAAGGTGGGAGTGGTAATTCTCAGGACTGTGGACAGTTTTAGGCAGGGCAGGCTGCCCAACATCCCTGTCTGGATCCCTGATAAACATCTCAAACTTAACATGTCAAAGACGGACTGTCTGGGATTCCTCCACTCCCCAAACTACACCCCCAGTCTCTCCCCCCTCCCCCGTTTCAGTTACTTCTCCCTAGATCACTGTCCCTCCCACTTAGTCCAGCAACAAATCCTGCCAGTTCTACCTTCAAAATATATTCAGAATTTGACCCCTTCTCACCACCTAGGTCTGAGCCACAATTATCTGTCACCTGAATTAGCCTGAATGGCCTCCTGTTCTCTTTGCTTCTGCCCTTGCCTCCCTTCAAGCAGCTAGAGTGATCCCTTTAAAGTGTGAAGTCTGATCATTTCACTCCTGTGCTCAAAACCCTTCAAATGCATCACCATCAGAGTGAAAGCCAAAGCCTCTTCTCTGGTTTTTTGCTATGGCCGCACTGCCCACTTAGGTGCTTACCACGCCAGGCATGCTTCCATCATAGGGCTTTTCTGCTTGTTAAGGATAAAGGCTTCCCCCACCCTCACTGGATATCTTCATGATGAGATATTCCTTTTCTTAAGGTTTTTACTCAGAAGTCAACCTCAGTGAAAACTGGATGGAGAGCCATGGCAGGGGATGGGGTACCATCCCCCTTAACCCAAGGAACTGGATGAGTTCAACTGGGGTTTTTTTTCTTTTAAACTTTATATTCTGAAGTAATTATAGATTCACAGGAAGTTACAAAAATACTAGAGGACCCATGCACCCTTCACACAGTTTCCCCAATGATAGCATCTTTCATAACTATAGTACAATAGCAAAACCAGGGAATTGACATTTGTAACAATCCACATACCTTATTCAGATGTCATCAGCTTCACATGTACTCATTTGTGTGTGTGTGTGTGTGTGTGTGTGTGTGTGTGTGTGTAGCTCTTAGCACACAGATTTGCAGAACCACCACTACTCCCAAGATAACAGAACTGAAAAAAAAAAAGGTAACAATGTTCACTCAATGATCCCTTATGCTACTCCTTTACATTCATATCCATTCCCCTCCCTTATCTTCATTCATCCCTAAGCCCTGGCAACCACTGATCTATCTCTATCTCTATAACTGTCCTTTTGAGCATGTTGTATAAATGAAATTATACAGGATGTAACCTTTTGAGATTGGCTTTTTTCACTCAGCCTAATTCCCTTGAGATCCAACCAAACTGTCACTGTCACATGTATTAATAGTTTGTTCCTCATTGCTGAGTAGCAAATGTACCATTTTGTTTAAACATTCACCCGTTGAAGAACATTTGGGTTGTTTCAAATTTTTGGCTATTATAAATAAAGTTGCTATGAACATTTGTATACATATTTTTGTGTGGACTAACGTTTTTTTGTTTCTCGTATTTTTTTGAGCAAATAAATTGGTGTATTTGGGCTACCTCTGAAAGAAATGGATAAATTGGACTTATGTAGTCTTAAAAATGGACAAATTCCTTCAAAGTACAATTTACCAAAACAGATACAAAATCAAAAGGAAAATTGGAATAACTCTTGTATTAGTTATCTATTGTCACCTGACAAATTACCCCAAAACCTAGCGGCTTAACGTAACGGCGTCTGTTATCTCACAGTTTCTGTGGGTCAGGAATCTGCGTGTGACTTCACTGGGTCCTGTGCTTCGGGTCTCAGAGGTGTTGGCTGGGGCCTCAGTCATCTCCCTACTCACCTGGGGAAGTGTCTGCTCCCAAGCCTACTTCCTGGATTGTTGGCAGGATTCAGTTCCTCTCCAGCAGTTGGAATGAAGGCCTTCAGTTCCTCGTTGAAGGCTGCCCTCAGTTCCTTGCCACTTGAGCCCCTCACAATCAATATGGTAGTTTGGCTCATCCAAGCAGCAAACAGGAGGAGCCTGAGACGGGGTAGGGGAGGGGGAGAGGGGATGGGTAGAGAGGTGGGGGGCAGGGCGCTATAAAGAACTCACAATCTTTTGTAACCTGATCTTGGAAGTATGATCCCATCTCTTTTGTCATTATTACTTAGAAGCATCATTTGATCCCGACCACAGTCAGGAACTAATATAGCTCCCCAAGATCCCCACCTCCTGTTATTCATGCTCTGTGTAGTCCCCTTCCCCTATGCGTGGACTAGACCTAGTGACCTCCTTATCTGTAGACAGGAGACAGAAACCATACAGGGGAAGTTTAAAACAAAGAATTATTAAGACTTAATAAATGAATGAATATAAGATAAAAGGAAATTCCATATGGGACCCTATGGCTTAGAGGAATCCATATGGGACCCTATCTAAGGAAGGACATACTTGGAAAGAAGCCCTCTTACCAAGACTGTGGTATAGACCTCAGTGCAGAAGGTGAAGTTCATTCAGCCCACCACACAACAGGGAAGTTTGCTGATGTGCCCAGGCTGGAGCTGGTTGCTGGCCAGCAGGAAGCAAGTCTCTGGACCGCAGGTGAGCTACACAGGAACCCATGGAGGTAATGGGCACCAGTGCAGACAGGAAGCCTTCGGGTGACAGTGGTGACAGGAGGTCTTGAGGGCACCAATTTTCATGTTGAGAAGCCCACGGGAAAATTATTGCTAGACCAACCAAAGTTACATACGTATAAAAAGTACAATACATCACATCCAAATTGGGTTTATCTCAGGAATGTAAAGTTAGTTTAGCAGCTGAAAATCAATCCGTGTCATCCACCATATTAACAGAATAAAGGTTACATCTGTTATAAGGTCTCAAAAATTTGCAGAGCTCCATTCTGATTGGCTTACAGAGATGAAAAATATATATGAAATAAGAAAAACTCAAATAGTTCTAAAAAAGAGGAAATTTGGCTCCGTACACTTAAGTGTAAGAAAAGAAAAATGTTACTAAAGCTACGAACACGAAGTTTTCTGATTTTTCTCAAATGCCTTAATCAAAACTCTAAAAAGAAATGTAATTGCTCCTTAAAGACAACCCAACGTCTAAAGAAAATTTCAGTTAACAAAATTAAAGCCCTCAGTAAAGATAACACTTTTAAAACTTAAAGAGAAATGCATCTAAAGTATTACTGATTTTATATTTATTAATACAAGAAGAAAAGGCTGTTTAATTTCTAAATAAGAAAGACATTGAATTGCCACAGACTGGCTCCATACCCCCAAGAAAGAGGGAAGGAAGGGAAGGGGGGGAGGAGAGTGGAGAGAGAAAGGAAAGAAAAAGACTAGTTGTTCCAAACAGTGCTCATACTGCTTAATGTCACCCCAAACTGTCTCTAGACCTTTAATACTTCTATAAGAAAAATTCCAGTCATTTAAGCATCTGACTTTGGCTCAGGTCATGATCTCAGGGTCCTGGGATGGAGCCCCAGCTCTAGCGCCCCGCTGTGGGGCTCTGCACTCACCAGGGAGTCTGCTTGCCCCTCCTCCCTCTTCCTCTACACCCCCCCATGCGTGCTCGCGCTCTCATGAATGAATGAATGAATGAATGAATGAATAAATAAATAAATAAATAAATAAATAAAATCCAAGTGAAATGCCTCGGTGGCAGAGCTGATTAAACCTCCAACTCTTGATTTCCTCTCAGGTCTTGATCTCAAGTTCTTGATCTGAAGGTCACGAGATTGAGCCCCGCCCCTGAGTTGGATTCTGCAATGAGTGCTGAATCTGTTTAAGTTTCTCTCTCCCTCTCCCTCTGCCCCTCCCCACCCCTGTGCTTGCTCGCTCCCGCACTCTCTTTTTCCCTCCCTCCCTCTAAAGTAAATAAATAAATCTTAAAAAAAAAAATCAAAAAACCCAAGCGACAGGGACAAATTTGTTTTAAATTTACAAAAATATTGGTGGGAAACACAGTGGAAGACCAAATCCTGTTTTATGTCTAATTATCATCATCTGGAAAAAGTCTAAGGGTAGAGGAAGTCTTGAAACCCATGCCTCAGGGCATTTAAGAATTTTTATATGAATTTCATTCAGGTAGTTCAAAACTTCAAATATGTTTAATAACAGTTTGCAAATCTTTTGGTTGGATCAAGATTTTCCCTTGATAAAAGGCGAATGCTTTATGTCCACAATAGCCAAACTGTGGAAAGAGCCAAGATGTCCATCGACAGATGAATGGATAAAGAAGAGGTGGTATATATACACAATGGAATATTATGCAGCCATCAAAAGGAATGAGATCTTGCCATTTGCAACGACGTGGATGGAACTGGAGGGTGTTATGCTGAGTGAAATAAGTTAATCAGAGAAAGACATGTATCATATGACTTCAGTGATATGAGGAATTCTTAATCTCAGAAAACAAACTGAGGGTTGCTGGAGTGGTGGGGGGTGGCAGGGATGGGGTGGCTGGGTGATAGACATTGGGTAGGGTATGTGCTACGGTGAGCGCTGTGAATTGTACAAGACTGATGAATCACAGATCTGTACTTCTGAAACAAATAATGCAATATATGTTAAGAAAAAAAAAAGAAGAAGATAGCAGGAGGGGAAGAATGAAGGGGAGTAAGTCGGAGGGGGAGACGAACCATGAGAGACGATGGACTCTGAAAAACAAACTGAGGGTTCTAGAGGGGAGGGGGGTGGGGGGATGGGTTAGCCTGGTGATGGGTATTAAAGAGGGCACGTTCTGCCTGGAGCACCGGGTGTTTTGCCCAAACAATGAATCATGGAACACTACATCCAAAACTAATGATGGAATGTATGGTGATTAACATCACAATAAAAAATTATTAAAAAAAGGCGAATGCTTTAATAGTCACAAAACAGCTATGGATTTTGGTCCTCCCGCTAAGAAATACTTTCAGTATGCTCTATGGATAAGCAAACAAAAAGCTTACAAGTAAAACACTTTAAGAACTATAAGCTACACATGGTACTCCCATTAAACAGAAATGTCATTATCCACACCAGCCCCAAATTCTGCTACGCTGAGCAGTCCTGGAGAATATTGTTAGGTAACTAACTCATATATGCAGTCACTCCTAACGGATGCAAACTATATTCCCAACAAGGATACCACTAGATATAACCCTCCATCATATACAACCAGGAGAGTGAATATATTAAAAGAATGAAATGAAAATCAGCCTTAAAACTGTACCAGAAGGGACAATTTCAGGTAGTATTAACTACAAAAAAAATTATTATTATTATTATTATTATTATTATTTTTTGAGAGAGAGAGAAAGCACAAGCAGGGTAGGGAGGGGCAGAGGGAGAGGGAGGGAGACTCCCAAGCAGGCTCTATGCCTAGCCCAGAGCCGGACATGGGGTTGATCCCACGACACTGAGATTATGACCCAAGCCATAATCAAGAGTCAGATGCTTAACTGACTGAGCCACCCAGGTGCCCCCCCCAAAATTACTCTTAAACTCTAGAATATACACAAAGTTATATACAAAAAGTCTCTCTTCCAGGCCTGACTTGCCTCTATCCCTTGAAGATAACTATTCTATTTCTTACAAATTTTTTAATGCTTTTCTTTATGCAAATATAAGCAAGTAACATTTTTTGGGTTTTTTAAAAAATATTTTATTTATTTAATTGACAGGGAGAGAGCGAGAGACAGCGAGAGAGGGAACACAAGCAGGGGGAGTGGGAGAGGGAGAAGCAGGCTTCCCGCCGAGCAGGGAGTCCGATGTGGGACTCGATCCCAGGACCCTGGGACCATGACCTGAGCCGAAGGCAGTCGCCCAACCAAGTGAGCCACCCAGGCGCCCCTAGGGGTTTTTTTTTTAATGCAAAAGGCAGGAAATTAATACATAATGTTCTCCACCACCTTGCTTTTTTTTTTTTTTTAAACTAAATACTATGTTCATGCAAGTGTATTGATAAGATGAACTTCCAGGAGTGGAATTTCTGGGCTAAAAAAAAATATTAAATTTTTAAAAGTATTTTTTTATAATTTATTGATACTCTTCTACCGTTCAAACAGCAAATATCTAATTAACAAGGTATTTATATATTTTTTATACTACTGAATATATTGAGTCAGATTCTTCTGAGAACTTTAGCCAGTCATTCGCTGTTCCGTAAGTTCTTTTTTTTAAATTAACGTATAGTGTATTATTAGTTTCAGATGTAGAGAGTTCAGTGATTCATCAGTCTTATGTAATACCCAGTGCTCATTATATCACGTGCCTTCCTTAATGTCCATCACCCAGTGACCCCATCTCCACACCCACCTCCCCTCCAGCCACCCTCAGTTTTTTCCTATGATTAAGAGTAAAGGTATATATTTTTGCTTTATTGACCAGTATTTCTCATCTATGAAAGTTGTATCAATTTACACCTCACCAGCAATGCATTCCCCACAGTCTTGCTGTGATCAAACTTTCTGATTTTTAACAATCTGAATGGTGGAAAATGGTATCTGAGAGGATTTTTTCTTTTGGAGATGAGAACCAGGAAAGCATAAAAGCAAGCTGTAGAAAGCAAGCTTGAATATACAGGGGAGACAGGAGGTAATTGCAGGAAGAGTCCTTTACCAGGCTGGAGGAGTGGGATCCACTGCATCAGTGATTCATTTAATAGGTACAGATGCAGGAGGTTGTTGGTGCGTTTTGAAGGTGGACATGAGTGTAAGTCTCTTTTGATTGCTTCTGCTTGTTCTGTTTTGTTTGTTTTAAGGAGTCCTCAGCTCCTGACTGCTTCTGTTTTTCAGGTGAAATAAGAACCAAGGTCATAAACTGAGCCAGGAGAGCGGAGAGAGCGTTGAGTATTTGAGAAAAGAGATGTGAATTGCTCCTCTTAGTGAATGGGAGGGTAACCTGCCCAGGGAAACAAGGATCTTTGGGTAGCACTGAGGATTACAGCCTTAGAGTGAATTTTTTTTTATTAAAGATTTTATTTATTTGAGAGAGCGAGAGAGCGCAAGCAGGGGGAGCTGCAGAGGGAGAGGGAGAAGCAAACAGAGGGAGAAGGAGAAGCAGGCTCCCTGCTACGCAGGGGCTGGATCCCAGGACGCTGGGATCATGACCTGAGCCAAAGGTAATTGTTTAATCAAAGGAGCCACCCAGGCGCCCCCAAAGTGAATTTTGAAGGACAAAGCACCACCAGGGATGAAGAAGATCCTTGCTTCAGGGAGGTGTCAGAAAAACAGAATTAAAAGCAAATGCATTCACCTAGCATTCATTTAACAGATATTTATGGGGAATCTGCCTTGCAGAGGCTTTGTTGCTGGGTGCTGGCTTGTCACTTAAGGCAGATCACAAGCATCCTCCAGTTGGCTGGCTGTTCAACACACAAATCTGATTAAGGTAAGATTATTCACTCTGCGAACAAAAATACAAAAGTCACCACCGGATCTCCATAGGATGAGTTGTTCTTAAATTTGGGGAGGGGAGTTCTCATTTTTTAAAAAATATTTAAATATTTTATTTTATTTATTTATTTGACAGAGAGAGGGAACACAGGCAGGGGGAGTGGGAGAGGGAGAAGCAGGCTTTCCGCTGAGCAGGGAGCCCGATGCGGGGTCCTGACCCCAGTACCTGACCTGAGCAAAGGCCGACGCTTAACGACTGAGCCACCCAGGCGCCCCAGGGGAGTTCTCACTCTTGAGAGCCTGAACCAACAGCTTCTTAGGAAAATGCGCACGTATACCAATTTGCAGACAATTTCAGGTGGTCGTAGTGGTCGTAGGACCACAAGTTGAGGATCTCTTCCTCAAATTAGGAGCCCTATTTTAGAGTGTATTGTTTTAGGGTATTTTGGATGATTCAATTTGCACAAAGCTTTCTATGAATTACTTCATGGTTGTGTATTGGACACCTTAATAAGGACTCAATTTGAAATTTAGGTTTAAAAAAATGTTGCAAAAGTAACATGGAATTCTCCTATATTCTTCACCCAGAGTAGTCAAAGGTTAACATCTTATATAACCATAGTACAATTATCAAAACTGCTGATACACTATTATTGTTAGTAGACCTTATTTCATCAGTTGTGCTGTTCATGTCCTTT
Organism: Eumetopias jubatus; assembly: GCF_037043125.1. Lineage (NCBI taxonomy): Eukaryota > Metazoa > Chordata > Mammalia > Carnivora > Otariidae > Eumetopias > Eumetopias jubatus. The sequence continues at coordinate 83,149,444 of NW_028274821.1, read as the reverse complement.
TTCTGTTCCAGGACCCAATTCAGAAATTCACACAGCGTTATCGGGGACCTGGCTTCTTCTTCTTTTTTTTAATGCAAGTCTGTGTGTTTTTGGGCAAAACAGTTAATGTCTCTGAGTCTGTCTTATGGGCCGCGATGTGATTAAGAACCAATAAGAAACACAGGTGGAACGGTTTCAGAAACTTCAAAGATAACCAAACTTTTATTATTAAAAACTAGGTACGTACAGGATAACTTTTCGTTTAAATTAAAACAAAGCCAACTGAAGAGTACTACTGCCGTCGAGGTGTTTTGTCCCAAAGAAGGACCCGTAGCATTCCCCTCAGCCGCCGGGGGAGGCTGCCCCTAATTGGGCAGCGTGCGTCTGCCCGACCGCAGGAAGGCCGCCTCATTGGTCCGCGCAGTCGGGACTCCGGCGGCTTTTCTCTTAGTGCTCAAGGCGCCGACCCACTTCTCTTCCTCCTCCCGAGCGCACCCTTCCTTCCGAAGTGTCCGGAGCTGCCAGCCGGAAAGGATCCGGACTGAGCTAGACGGGGTAACTGCACTGAGGTCAGTCGGGAAGAAGGGGCGGGCATGGAATACAGGTGGGAGGTGATGTCTGCGCGCCCCCTCGACCCCTACGGCCGCCGCGATTTCCCTGCCCCGCCTCCTCCTCTGGTCCCACCTCCCTCGGGTTCCCCCCAACGGTTCCGCGCGCCCCTCCGCCACCCTTCCGCTGGCCCCGCCCTCACCGCCCCTCCGCGACCCCGCCTCCTCCACCAGCCCTTCCGCTTTTCCCAGCCCCCCTCCTCCCCTTCAGAGGCCCCGCCCTCTCCGCCGGCCCCGCCTCCTTCAGGCCGCTCCACTGGCCCCGCCCTAGCCGCGTCCTCCTCAGAGGCCCCGCCCTCACCGAGTACACCCCTGCCCAGTCTCTGCCCTCCCTGCACCGCCCGGGCCGCTCCATGCCTCTTTAAGTTTGGTTCTGGCCCCCCGCGGCCCTCACCCCCCGGTATCTGCATGTTTCTTTCGATCAGCCCTGCCTTCTGTGCAGCTTCTCTGACTACTAGAGTCTCGCATTTCCCGCACCGACCTTGCCTGTCTCCGTATGTGCTTAGTGAATGGTGCGAAGGCCTTGTGCTGGACCTTGGAGGTCCCTGCTTTCAGGAACCCCTTGCCCCTTGGGAGAGCCACTTTGTAACGGAGTTTCACAGGCCCGGTGATAAGTGTTTAATGAAGGAAGCATAGTATTACGATGCTTAGGGGAGGGACTAGAGTTGGCACCCTTCCTCCTGGAAGGGCAAGCTAGCCTCTGAGGAGCTAAGCTGTACCTTTCTCCCCAAGTGCCCTTGGTTTCTTCTGATGCAGTCTTGGCTCTAACCATTGCCCTTTAAACTCTTGGGAATCAGTAAGATCTTGTCAGGGGCCCTTCTTCTAACCAAAGTTGGTAGGGCTTTCAGAGCCCATCCATCCTCACCGCACAGTGTGCGTTAGGGGCAGTTGGAGGCAAGGGACACATGAGTGATTGATTTAAACAAAGAGTGACTCAGCATAATACTCTTGATGCTGCTTTTTGGAGTTTTTTCTGAGGATTATTACCCAATTTTCAATTACCCAGCAGTCGTAGTTGATAGGAAAACCTAAAAGTATGTGTAGGTAAAACCTCCAGTCAGTAAGTAGATTGCTCCAAGCCAACAGGCTAGTGCGGGGTATGGTATACGAAAGACAGTGACTCACGCCTTCGGTGTCTTGGAGTCAGGCACCCTGGGGCCTGGTCCCAGCTCCGCCATTCGCTGTAAAGCTTGGCAAAGAAACTTCCCTTATCTGAGCTTCAATTTTACCTTTGACAAAAAGAGCGTGATTGACCCTGTCACCCAGGATGATGGTATGGATTTGTTGAGATCCTGCTTATGCAAAAAATCACTTTTCGGGTCTTGTAAATAGTAGGATCTCAGCATAAGTGAGCCCCTAGTCCATGTCTGTCTGGTTCACACCAACAAAGAGCCTGATCCGTTGCCTCTCTTAGGCACCATGACGACCCTGGATGATAAGTTGCTGGGGGAGAAGCTGCAGTACTACTACAGCAGCAGTGAGGGCGAGGACAGCGACCGTGAGGGCAAGGACGGCGGCGGGGCTGCACTGGCCCGTAGTTCGACGCCTGCAGATGCTGAGTTGGCAGGCGAAGGCATCTCAATTAACACAGGTACTGGGAATCCCTGAGCTCTGGGATCAGGTTTAACAAATGTCCGTTAAATATGTATCAGTCAGAAGTCTCCTGATCACTTCTAATTCCAGTCTCACTTCCAGAGATAGCCTCGTGTCATCATGTCCCTCTGCGTGCTTCTAGCCATTTCAGTGCACAAAGCCAGCAGGCATGCACAGCATACGTAGACTGTGAACACACACGCAGTTAACACAGACGGACTTGCTTTTGAATCCGGCTTCTCAAATTAATAGTGGTTTGATATCACAGAAGTCATAGGTATGCATGTAGTACATGGTAGTATACTCTGTGGTAGTATAAACTCCTAGAAATGGCATGTTTGTACTTTTACATTTTCATATTTCCAAATTGTGGCAATTGAGGTGGTGCTGTTTTATATGTAACCCGTGGTATTTTCCCCATACACTTGCCCTCCTGCTGTGTTATCAGAGATCCCTGGGATCTCTGCTTCCTGGTGGATGACAAGTGGTAACTCATTGTAGTTTTATTTTCTATCTTTTTCAAGAGGGATGTTGAGCCTCTTTAACTTTAAGAGATATTTTCATATCCTTTACTCATTTTTAAAATTTGGTGGTTGGTCTTTTTCTCTTTAGGCAGCTATATAGTAAGGAAACTCATCTGTGTTATGAGCTGTAACTATTTCTACCAATTTGTTGTTTGTCTTTTGACTTTATGTTCTTTTCCTGGCGTAAAACTTTTATTTTTCTGTGTCTGAAAGCATTATTTAATACTTTCTTACTTTTTTTTCTTATTGAAAGGGTCTTCACTCAGGATTATAAAAAGGTTCTCCCATACTTTTTCTTGGTATGTTCATGATTTTTTTCTGTCTTTTTTTTTTTTTACACTTAAATATTGATTCATCTGGAATTCATTTTGGTGCAAGGTATGTGGTAGGGCTCCCTTTTTGTCTTCATATTGCTACCCAGTGGTTTCAACACCATTTAGTGAATAAACTTTCTTTTTTCTATTGCTTTGAAATGTCAGTTTTATCATGTACTGAATTCCTGCCTATATTTGTGTCTTTTATTGTGCTATATCACACTGTTTTTAATTACTGTATTACAGGTTTCAGTATCTGGTGGGGCTGGTTTCCCCTCAATACTCTTCTGTGTCACCATTTTCCCAACTTTTTTTTTAAAGTAGGCTCTGTGCCCAGTGTGGGGCTTGAACTCACAACCCCAAGGTCAAGAGTCACATGCTCTACTGACTGAGCCAGCCAGGTGCCCCTTAACTTTTGCTTTCTTCTTTTTCCAAAACAAATTTAGGAGCATGCATACAGGGGAATGCATTAAATACAGAGATTAATTTAGGGTTAATTGGCGCCCTTGTGATATTGGGCCTTCCTGGTCAGGAATATGGTATTGCTTTTCCATTTAATCAGATCCTTCTTTGTGTTTCTTGGTAGAATTTTAAAGGTTTTTTTTTTTTTAAGATTTTTATTTATTTGACAGAGAGACACAGCAAGAGAGGGAACACCAGCAGGGGGAGTGGGAGAGGGAGAAGCAGGCTTCCCGCGGAGCAGGGAGCCCGCTGCGGGGCTCGATCCCAGGACCCTGGGTTCATGACCTGACCCAAAGGCAGATGCCTAATGACTGAGCCACCCAGGTGCCCCATCTTCATGTAGATTTTTATATTTTTTTCCTGTGGTAACAGATGACCTCCAAACGTCAGTGGCTTGTGATAGTAAAGGTGTATTCCTCAAAGCTGCTTGTGTGGGTCAGCAGCAGCCCTGCCTCTTCTTCATATATCCTGTCATTCTAGCGACAGGGTTGAAGGAGCAACCCCTGATTGGGACATGCCTTTTCATGACCAAGTCTAGCGAGCAAGAGAGGACTGTTGGAAACAATGGCTCGTAAATCTTTTGCTCAGAATTCATTGGCCAAAGCAAGTCACGTGGCCAAGCCCAACATCAGTGAGCCAGGGATGCATATACCCATCCCATAAAAGGTCCTACAAAACACATGGCAGGGATATATAGCATGGAGCAGCGAGGCTTGGGGGTAACTTGAATAACAGAACAACCTGCCACAATCTTATAAAAATCCATATAATACAGGGGCACCTGGGTGGCTCAGTTGTTAAGCCTCTGCCTTTGGCTCAGGTCATGATCCCAGGGTCCTGGGATCGAGCCCCGTATCGGGCTCCCTGCTCCACAGGAAGCCTGCTTCTCCCTCTCCCACTCCCCCTGCTGGTGTTCCCTCTCTCGCTGTGTCTCTCTCTGTCAAATAAATAAATAAAATCTAAAAAAAAAAATCCAGATAATACGGAATGTATGAATGTAGAATGGAAAAAGTAGCGGTTCTGTCTCATTAGTTCCCTTGGATCCCCCTACCTAGAGACAGCCTCTGTTAACTGTTGGCATTTCCTTCTAGTCCTTTTTCTGTGAACATACAAAGGTACATGTGCATAAGCAGATATCCATACATATATATACATACACATAACAATTTCTTTTCTAAAGAATGGATGATCGTCCCACGATACTGTTTTTCATTTTGCTCTTTTTTTTTTTTTTGACCTAATATATTTGAACATCTTTCATGGCAAGAAACATATAGCTACTTCATTCTTTGTATGAGTTGCTTTATTTTCTTTTGAGTAGATGAATCACGATTTATTTAGTGCCCCTCCTGATGTTGGGCCTTAGCTTGTCCATTTAATTATGGAGAGCCACGCCGCAGCGGACGTCACTGTGTGGGGGCCACGTGAGCCTGTGTGCTCTGTGTCCCTGTGCAGCCGATGGAGCAGGCTCTAGCCGGATGTGAGCTGGCCCGTAATCCTCTCCCCACTCTCCTCGGTCACCTCCACGTTCACCCCCCGCTCAGGTCCAAAAGGGGTGATAAATGACTGGCGCCGCTTCAAACAGCTGGAGACAGAGCAGAGGGAAGAGCAGTGCCGGGAGATGGAAAGGCTAGTCAAGAAGCTGTCAATGACCTGCAGGTCCCATCTGGATGAAGAGGAGGAGCAACACAAGCAGAAGGACCTCCAGGAGAAGATCAGTGGGAAGGTAATTGGCAGCCCCCGGGCTTTTCTCAGTGTGGCCACCGGCTTCCCGTGGGGCTGTGTCTTCTGTTCCGAGTCCGGTTTGTCACGAGTTAGGTGAGGTCAGCATCTCTACCTCACAGTGCTCTCTGGGTGCAAAGCCCAGTGCAGTGCCTGGCCCATTGACAGTGCTCAGTAAATGGGAGTTTTCTGTCCTTTATTGAGGCCTTACCTTGGGCCAGGAATAACCCTCTGAGGTTGGTGGCGTTATCCCTGTTTTACCGACAATGAAACAGATGCTTCGAGAGGAGAGGGGCCTTGGTTCAGGGCATGCCACCAGTAAATGCTAATAGGAAGTAGGCGTCTCAGCCAGATTTTTTTGCTCTTTCTGTGATTCTGCTCTGTTTCACCTGAGGCCTGTTCACGAGAATTTAGCAGAACAAGGCAACACAGTAGAAGCAAATGGGCACTCTGGAAGATATTTGGGACCAGGTCCCTGACTCTCTTATTTCCCCCATATCAAAGGACCATCTAATCCTCCCACGTGCCCTCTGAACATGGATGAATGTCTAGGAGTGCCTGAGATCATTTGGCCATGGCCCAAAGCAGCTCTTGGCTGGTATTTCCAGCCAGGATCAGGGAGCACATAAGAGGATTGAGTGAGGAGTCATTTGTCTGGAGCCTGAGGAGGATTTAGAGGCATGAGACTTTCTGACCATAACGGCTCAGAAAGAGCCACTCTGGCAGACCAAGATAGATGGGAGAGTTGGGAGCTGCGGGGAAGGATGGTGCTGGCCGTGATGCAGAAATGTCCATTCTGATCTACTGTTGTTCCCTGGCCCACGCTCTAATCAGTGCCATAGGAGGCAGTGCTAGGCTCTGTTCCAGGCCAGGAGAAGGAAGATACTTTTGTAACATAAGCTGGCTGCAGGGCAATGTGCCCACTGCTCACAGGGCTTCCTTCTACGGAGATTAGAGCAGCATAATAACAACATATCACATGACCACATGGGGCAGTTGAGAGAAGCTGTCCGTGTCCTGCTGGGTTGTGTGCTTGTGAAACAGGGCTGGAAACTGGCTCAATGCCAGAAACTGGGAAGTTAAGCAAAATATGGCACATTATGTGTAATTCTAAAAAAAAATATTTAGAAACGCGAGGAAATATTTATGATGTAATGATGCCAAGTGGCAAAAGCAGGTTATGGCTTAATTGGTACACCCGACAGCTGCTGTTAAAAAAGCAGAAATGATTTCAGCTTGCGACTGGTAATAAAAAGCAACATCCAGTTTTAGAGAGTGTATGTGACTGTGTGTGTGGGGAGCGTGCAAAGCAAGAATTGCAAGTGTTCTTTTTAAAATTCCTTAATATCCTGTTGTCTTTTTACCAGAATTGACATAGTGGATAAAATAATTAATCCACTGTCAAGACTGACCAAAAGAAACACGCTCATGAAGTGATACTAACCGCCTTTTTGGATGGAGAGGCATCATAATGCGGTAGTTAAAAGATTGGGTTTTAAAAAAATCTAGTTTGAGTCCTGGGCTCGTACCTACGTGAACTGGCGCCAATAATCTCAAGTCCTCGGATCTCATTTGTAAGATGAGGGCAATGAAAGTTCCCTCCCGGTGGGGTTATCCTAAGATTTCTGTGGGCTTTAATGCATACAGAGCACTTGGCAGGGTTCCTCACATCTCATAAGCGTGGGGTGCATACTAACTATAACCGCAGAGTTGTGTTCGTGTTGCGTCTGCTCACTTTGTGGTCGTCCTGCAGATGACTCTGAAGGAGTTTGCCATGATGAATGAGGACCAAGATGACGAAGAGTTCCTCCAGCGCTACCGGAAGCAGAGAATGGAAGAGATGCGGCAGCAGCTTCACAAAGGGCCCCAGTTCAAGCAGGTTTTTGAGATCCCCAGCGGAGAAGGGTTTTTAGACATGATTGATAAAGAGCAGAAAAGCACCCTCATCATGGTCCATATTTATGAGGATGGCATTCCGGGGACCGAAGCCATGAATGGCTGCATGATTTGCCTTGCTGCCGAGTACCCAGCCGTCAAATTCTGCCGGGTGAAGAGCTCGGTTATCGGGGCCAGCAGTCGCTTCACCAGGAACGCCCTCCCTGCACTGCTGATCTACAAGGGGGGTGAATTGATTGGCAATTTTGTTCGTGTCACTGACCAGCTGGGGGAAGATTTCTTTGCTGTGGACCTTGAAGCTTTTCTACAGGAATTTGGATTGCTCCCTGAAAAGGAAGTCTTGGTGCTGACGTCTGTGTGTAACTCTGCCACCTGTCACAGTGAGGATAGTGATTTGGAAATAGATTGAACTGCTAGGCTAATTGCATAGATTTCTCATTGTTTGGGCTGGAAGACACATGTCTGTGTATTTATTTTTGTTCCTTCCTGTGTTGTGTGGGTTTTCAGCTGTTCTTTGTAGTCCCTTTTAGTATATGTAAAGTCAAGAAATTCTTAGATTCAGTTGGAATGCTGAATCACCTTGTGGCTAGCAGTAAAGTGACTTAAAATTGTATAAACAGGAAGCCAGGCTTTTGAAATGTTTACTTAAGATTCTCCAGCATGACATCTCTGTTATTGTTTCTAGTCAGTATTTACATAACATCCTAAAGACAGTGTCCTGGAAATTGTCTCCAGATGATCTCAGAGGTCTCTGCCAGGCCTGGGAGTATAACTCTATAGATAGTGTGTTCTTTGCAACATAAATTGTGTGTCTCCTTCATCAATGATCATAAATTATACTTACTTGTAATCAGATCCATAGTCCTGGAAGGCAGTTACGTTTTTACCCTAGACCCTGTTCTCTACCAGGGTCTTGTTTAAAAGTTCCAGACAATGTGTGTTTGCCCCATCAAGGGGGGTGACCTCTGCTGTTGGAGCCAGTGTCCTGCTCAAGCATTATTAAGTCTTGAATAGGAGGAAAGATTGATGCTGACTACCCTCTTGATGCTGGAAGGCCAGCTTGATTTAGAAATCGGAGCTGATTTGGAGCTGGGAGGCCTTTTTAAAGGAGGATCTTTCAATAAGATACTCCTGCTCATTTCTTTGTCTGTCTTTCTCTTATTTAACAATGTAACTTTTTGTTTTAATGTAGCTTTTTAAAAAGCTTTTTTATTTTTTTTTTTGCATACTGGAAAAGTAATATTTAACAGAGGAACATTTGCCAAAATACAGAAGTGAAAATAAGAAAGTTGGGATAACATCTAATCCTATTGTCTATGATAAAACACTATTAATATTTTGGCATATATCCTTCCATTGTATTTTCTTTGTATATGTAGACATTTGCTTGTGTTTAAACAAAACAATGGGATCATTCTGAACATACTGTTTTATAGTATGGTCAGCTAATATAGATCAAACTTTTTTCATGTTATTATATAATCTACAACATTTTAAAAAATGGTCATTAGTATTTCACTGTGTAGATGGTGCTGTAATTTGCTTGGTGGTTGTCTCTTAAAAGGAAAAACAGCAAAGACTTTTTACTACAGAAGTAATAGGTGTCCATTGTAGAAAATGCAATAAAAATTGTTAAGCTAAAAAAGAGATTTTAAAAGTCTTATTATTCCGCCAACCAAAAATTATCTGCATTATCATCTTTATAGGTATCCTTCTAGTCTTTTCTATTTGTATTCTTATTTATAATAATGATTGTCATTTGAATGTATTTCGCTTGTTTTTTTTACTTAAAACGGTATAATTCTAAGGTCAGGGAAAATGTAATCTGGAATTAAAAGATTAAAATTCATTTTTGCTTTTTCTGGTTATTCAGGAGTGGACTAACTGTAGAAGGGTCTTGAAAATATCTATTGTGATTTGTCAGTAGGAAGAAAGTGCATGGTTTATCTGCTTACAAAGCTCACTGTAGAAAGTGTAGAAGAAGCAGAGACAACTGTTGTCAATGTTCCTGTTTATTTCCCTCAGTCTTTTTTTCAGTATTTTTAATAACATTGAGAGCTTACTGGATTTAGTTTTGTGTTCTATTTTATTTAATATTATATCATAAATACTTTGACGTGTTATAAGAATTCTAAATAAATAATTTTTAATGGCTTCATAATACTTCATCATATGGATATACCATGATTTATTTAACCAGTTCCTTAATATTGGGTTTTTTTGTTTTTTTTTTTTTGAGAGAGCGCACATGCATGAGTGGTGGGGTAGGGGGAGAGGGAGAGAGAGAATCTTAAGCAGGCTCCATGCCCAGCACAGAGCCTGATGTGAGCCCGATCTCATGACCCTGAGATCATGATCTGAGCTGAAACCAAGGGTTGAACGCTTAACTGACTGAGCTACCCAGGTGCCCCCATATTGGGTATTTAGATTCCAGTTTTTTATTAAAACACTTAGCATCTTTGCATTTGGGGCTGTATTTTGGATTGTTCTCTTAGTATAGATTTCTAGAAGAGGATTTCTTGGGAGGATGGGCAAGAACGTTTACAGAATAATTTTTTTTTTAAGGTTTACTTATTTATTTGAGAGAGAGACTGCCTGCCATAGCAGGGGGAGGGGTAGAGGGAGTGAGAGAATCCCAAGCAGACTCTGCACGGAACGCAGGGCCTGATCTCAAGACCCTGAGATCACAACCCAAGCCGAAACCAAGAGCCGGATGCCCAACCGACTGAGCTACCTAGGCACCCTGCAAAATAGTTTTTAGAAAACGTCTTCTGTTCCTATTGGAAATGAAAATAGCCACTTGCAGAACCTTCACTTTGCCTTTCAAGAACAGAGATTCTAGAATAAAATGAACAGAGCGCCTCAGTGGCTCAGTCATTGGGCGTCTGCCTTCAGCTTGGGTCGTGATCCCAGGGCTCTGGGATCGGGTCCTGCATCGGGCTCCCTGCTCGGCGGGAGGCCTGCTCCCTCTCCCACTCCTGCTGCTTGTGTTCCTGCTCTCGCTGTCTCTCTCTCTGTCAAATCTTTAGAATAAAATGAACAGAAATGGAATGGGGAAATCCTCGAGTATTAAATCTCTTACTCAGGTATAGCAGAAATAGCACGGGCTTGGGAGTCAAGAAAGATCCGCGTTCGAATCCTGTCACTGGTGTAGCTCCTAGTGAGGTACCTAGGCTTCTTGAACCTCAGTTTCCTCACCTCTGCAATGGGAACAATATGCTTCACCTCTTCTGTCATAGTGGTTCTCAACGTGTGGTCCGACAGCAGAGGCATCAGCCTCACTGGGAAACTTGTTCAAAATGCAGATTCTCAGGCTCCACCCCGGGCCCACCACATCAGAAATTCTGGGAGTGGCCCAGCACACTCTTTAGAAGTCCTCCAGGTGACTCTGAGGCTTGTTCAGGTGTGAGAATCACTGATGTATAGATTAAGATAATGACAGCAATGATCACAAAACAGCTTATTTGAGTTAGGGAGGGAAGGAGTTGAAACCAAACGCTCAGAGCTCTTCTCTTCCTCTTTATGTGATTCTCCTTTTTAGCCAAGGCACTGAGGAAAGGAAAGAAACTGCTACTTGTCTATCACAAACTATGTCCCTGTAGTATTCCAGATTTCACTTTCCTTCAGAACGAGATTCCCACGCACAGGCTCTGTTTTCTTCCCAGTGCCTGGCATGATCATTGGAATGATGGGAATAATAGGCTAACACTTACTAGCTTTGTGAACCCCTCTGTGCCTCAGTGTCCTCGTCTGTGAAATGGGGGTGAGTAACATGAGTCCTTTCATATAAAATATTCAGAACACTGCCTTCAAATACGTTTTTATCATCCCCAGTGCCCACTACTGTGCCTGACTCTTGCTAAGGATCAATAAACATTTAATAATGAACATTGTTCGCTAACTGAACATAATAAATTAAATTAAAATAAAATAAACCACTGAATACCAGGAGCCTTTCAAGGTAGGAAATAAATAGTAACTTTTCAGACATGAAGAAACCAAGACTTAGCAGAGTTAAGTGACTACTCCAGCTTGTGGACAGGGCAGGGTATAAAATCTGGTCTGTATATTTCCAAAATTTATACCATTTCCACAATGTCGTGTTAGTTCTGCGTGGAGAAAGCAGATGATCAAGTGACAGTAAAACATCAATTTAAAAAACAAAAAGTGGGGGCAGCTGGGTGGCTCAGTTGGTTAAGCGTCTGTTGATTTTGGCTCAGGTCATGATTTTGGGGTCCTGGGGTCCAGCCTAGCATTCAGCTCCCTGCTCAGTGAGGAGTGTGCTTGAGGATTCTCTCTCTCTCTCTCCCTCTGCCCCACCCCCTGTGCCCCCATGCGAGCTCTCTCTCTCTCTAAGTAAATACATAAATCTTAAAAAAGATAAAAAAGAAAAAGTGGAGAGAATAGATTGGAGAAAGAAAATTAGGGAGCGAATTTAAAGAGAAAAAGGAGTTAAGCTGGGTGGAGCCCGGGTCCCCTGGTCCTGCCTGCGTTTCACATCAGAACCTCCACCCATCCGGGCTGTGGCTGTGACCCTCTCAGGGGTCCTCCTCTCCCTGCCAGGACTCCACAAAGTCCTTCCCCGCAAAGCCTGTCTGGTCTGTCCCCCCAGAACCATACTGCCCACCCATGTCCACTGCAGGTGGCAATGATCCAGAGAACAGTGAATGTGAACCCCAGCTTTCCCAGCAGCCAGCTGTGTTCCGTCAGACAAACTTCTTCCTCTCCCCAGGCGTTAGTTTTCCCATTTGTAAAATAAGAGGTAAATTATATGCTCTTTTAAGACCTGTCAGGCTCTTGGGAGCCTGGGTGGCTCAGTTGGCTAAGCGACTGCTTTCGGCCCAGGTCATGATCCTGGTAGTCCCGGGATCGAGTCCCGCATCGGGCTCCCTGCTCGGCGGGGAGTCTGCTTCTCCCTCTGACCCTCTTCCCTCTCGTGCTCTCTATCTCTCATTCTCTCTCTCTCAAATAAATAAAATCTTTAAAAAAAAAAAAGACCCGTCAGGCTCTCAACTTTGATGAATTCATGCATTTTTAAAAATCACCTTTTATTTTGAAAACTACAGGAAAATTAAAAGAATATTACAGTTAATACCTGTATACCCTTCACTTAGTTTTACCAATAACATTTTGCGGCTAACTTGCTATATCTGTTTTTTTGTGGAACCTTGATAAGTCTTTCCTGTCTCTTCAGGAAGAAGCAGTCACACCATTCCCGGTACTTCTATGGGTTATGACAACATTGGTTAAGAAAAGTTTTGAGGGGGGTGCCTGGGTGGTTTAGTTGGTTAAGCATCCGACTCATGGGTTATGACAACATTGGTTAAGAAAAGTTTTGAGGGGGGTGCCTGGGTGGTTTAGTCGGTTAAGCATCCGACTCGTGATTTCGGCTCAGGTCATGATCTCAGGGTTGTGAGACTGAGCCCCATGTAGGGCTCCATGCTCAGCAGGGAGTCGGCTTGGGATTCTCTCCCTCTCCCTCTACCCCTCCCCCAGCTCACGCACTTTTTCTCTCTCTAAAATAAATAAATAAATCTTAAAAAAAAAAAGTTTTGAGGGCTCAGTGCTGTGGCTTTGCTTTCCCACCTACCTAGTGGGATAAAAGTAGTTTGCGTGACAGGCCCATGAATTAATACCAGTAAAGTACTTGGCACTTTGTTTAACACATAGGAACATCTCAGTAAGTTATCTACTGTTGTTTTCATGCTATCATTTTGTATTTAGTTTAATGAGAAACGTAAGGTTTTCCCTGTATGAGATGTGGAAATCCTGGGGCCTTGAATGAACTTGTCTCCCTTTCCTGTAGGGTAACCCCATCTTCAGCATGTGTGGTTGCCCCAGTTGAATTTGTAAGTATTTGTTTACACAAAATACTATGAAGTATTTGGGGACAGGGACTGTATCCTGTCATTTCTGGTTTCTGATCTGCGTTGACGGAAGCGCATGTTGGCTGCGTAAGTGGGGAAAATCGCCAAGGCTGAAGTAGGCTGGAATTCACACTAAGGTAGAAGGTTCTCTGTTATATTGCTTTTCCAGAAATGTTACATATTTTTGGTCAGAGGTGTACTACTTATGCTCTCTGAGAACCAGATTACAAATTCAAATTAAACCCTCAGCCGGGCCAAAGCCAAGAGGAAATGCCAGGTCTAACTTGGTTTTGGCCACATGGTGGCAGCAGAGGAGAGGGAAAGAATAATTTTGTTGCTGCTGGTAAACCCAGCCACAGACTTCGGATTTAGGGGCTGGAGGTGATGTCTACCACCATGTACTAGCCGTTTTAGAGAATTTGTTTTTAGGAAAGAGAACCAGAAAGTATTACATGCACACCTTTTATTAATGAGTAACAGGGCAAACACAGTATTATTTGATGAATGCAACATGTATGCATTTAACTTTCATATTATGGTCAGTTAAGGCTGAAAAGAGGAAGGCAGGGGGCACCCACACTGGTGAAGAGTCCCAAGCTCCCTAGTTCAGAGCACAAGCTTTGTGTTCAAATCCCAATCCTGCCGCTTATCCTCAATGACTTCTTGTCCCCTCCCTGTGATGGTGCAAGTGACCAAATATATTGAGATTTACTAGGTGCCAGGTCATTATTCTAAGCACTTAATTATTTACTTATTCATTTTTTAGTTTTAATTTAATTTAATTTTTTAAGAGTAAACTCTACTGCCAACGTGGGGCTCAAACTCATGACCCCAAGATCAAGAGTCACGTGCTCCACCAACTGAGCCAGCTAGGCACCCCTATTCTGAGCACTTTTTTAAAAAAAGATTTTATTTATTTATTTGACAGAGAGAGACACAGCGAGAGAGGGAACACAAGCAGGGGGAGTGGGAGAGGGAGAAGCAGGCCTCCCGCGGAGCAGGGAGCCCGGTGCGGGGCTCGATCCCAGGACCCTGGGATCATGACCTGAGCCGAAGGCAGACGCTTAATGACTGAGCCACTTAGGCGCCCCTATTCTGAGCACTTGATATGTATTTTCTTGGATAATTCTCATAACAACCCCAGAGAGATATTATTATCCTCATTTATAGTTAAGCAATTTGCCTGAGGTCAACCAGCCAGTGAAGAATAATGTCAGGACTTAATGCCCAGGAACTCAGAGCTCAGAAGTCAGGGTCTTAGTACTGTTTGGCAGCCTTGCCTCTGTAACAGGCTATGATGATGTCCACCCAAAAAGGCTACTGGGAAGAGATGAGGGGTGCCTGCCCCGTGGTTGGTGTTATGGACTGAGCTAACTAAGACCCTGATTCCTAGTAATTTCTATAAATTCAAGAGAGTAGGGAGAAGTGGGACACCTCAAACTTACCTGGAAGGAGAGTTGGCAAGAATCACAGAATCCTCTGCCCTCTGAGGTTCATGGTAGACCTTGCTGTCCATCTTTTCCAGAATTGTGTATTTCCTACAGCCTTTGTGTTACCTCTGAACACTTCCCACTAAGTACAGCCTTTCTAAAGGCAAGGATGCTCTCTCCCTTTTAGCAATCTCAAGTTTTATAGGATTTAGGGCCAGGATTCTGTGAGTGTGCCTTGGAGTCCACCTGCATCAAAATCACCTAAGGTGCTTATTTAAAATGCGGTCCCAGCCCTCACTCCTGACCCACTGATGCAGGATGTGTGGGGGTGGAGGGTAGAATATGCATTTTACATAAATAGGCCAGGTGATTCTGATGCATGGCAAATAGATGGAGTAAGAATGGGGTGAGGGGAGGGCTTTTACTATTCCTTATGTCAGCTCAGAGCCAGATCTCCATTCAAATACCGATTCTACGACTTTGTGGCTTGGAGCCTTGGGCAAGTTACCTCCCTGGGCTGCAATTTCCTCATCTGTAAAATGGGGATAATAATGTGTGCTGCACAGTATTTTTATGAGGATTAAATGGTATGATGAATGCAAAGCTACCAGCACCAAATCTGGCCTATCATTAAGTAGCTTCCTACCTTGTCATTGTGGTTTCTGAGGTCTGTGGTTACCAGATTTTGTGATGTGTGTGGTGATGGTCTTGATCATGGTTTCACCAAATGTCAGTTGTTCTGTGGTCCTTGGAGAGGAAGGGGTGGAAATGGTGTCTCTGTGTGTGTGTGTGGGGGTAGGGGGTGGGGGTGTCTGGCTACTTGCCCAACAAGGGGTTATTTGTTTTTTTTTTTAAAGATTTTATTTATTTATTTGAGAGAGAGAGAATGAGAGATAGAGAGTGCGAGAGGGAAGAGGGTCAGAGGGAGAAGCAGACTCCCTGCTGAGCAGGGAGCCCGATGTGGGACTCGATCCCGGGACTCCAGGATCATGACCTGAGCCGAAGGCAGTCGCTTAACCAACTGAGCCACCCAGGCGCCCCCCAACAAGGGGTTATTTGATTAGTTTTGCTCATCTTATTTTTCCAGCCTTTGTCAATTTCACTTTCCCTTCCCATAAGAGAGGAGCTGACAGTGTTCCAGTGTGGTTTGAATTTGAGTGTGGGAATGAGCATAAAGTCTCCAAAGAAAGCAACCAAGAGATGAACCTAACTCTGTACAAAGAGAAAGTGGATTTGGTTGTGAGATCTGAAAGGGGGAGCCCTGACTCCTACTTCCAGGCACTCCTAGTCCAGTGGAAAAGCGTTAACTCATACTCTCAAAGGATCCTCAGTAGATTCATGCTCAGGACAAGAGCAAACAGAGAAAGCAAGTATGCCTTGGTAGATCAATCCTTGGGACATTTTAGGGGCTGGGACATGCTGTGTTGGAGAAAAAGGCAAATATCAGAAATAACTCTGAGCTTTATCAGCTTGCTATTACTATGTAACGCATCATCCAAAAACTCAGTTGCTTAAATCATGCGTCATTTATTTTCACTCCTGTGTCTTTGGGACAGCTGGATCCTGCTGATCATGGCTGGGCTGCTCTTGCATCTACAGGTTGGATAGGGATTCAAGTTAGATGACTGTGCCCCATGTGTCCTTCATCCTCCTCTTGTGGCCAGTGGGCTAATTGGACATGTTCTTCTCATGGCAATGAAAGAAACAAGAGAACAAGCCCAATATTGTAGCTTCTTTTCTTTTTTAATTTTAATTTTTTATTTGACAGAGAGAGACACAGTGAGAGAGGGAACACAAGCAGGGGGAGTGGGAGAGGGAGAAGCAGGCTTCCTGCAGAGCAGAGAGCCCAATGCGGGGCTCGATCCCAGGACCCCGGGACCATGACCTGAGCTGAAGGCAGACGCTTAATGACTGAGCCACCCAGACGCCCCTCGTAGCTTCTTTTCATTCCTGTGTCTTGCCTCCTAATATTCTATTGACAAAGCAAGTTGCGTGGTTGAACCCGGAGTCATGAAGGGCAAAGTTATGTGGCCGAGGGCATGTGTTCAGGGATGGGTGAACTGGGGCCATTGATATAACTGACCAGATTCCTCCCTGAATTTCCTCAACTCTCCTTTACTCTGATCTCAAGTCCTTGCTTCCTCTTTGATGCTGCTATAGCACTTTGTACCTGTCTTCTGGCTTGGATCATAATCCGTGCTACCGTTATGTACATGAGTGCAAGAACTGTGTGCATAGTCCTGGTGCCTGGTAAGTAATAGTAAGAGAGAGAGAGAAGACAGCAAACAAGGGAAGAAAGTAGGAACCAGTGACAGAAATGAGAAAACAGGAGAGGCACATAAAAGTAAAGGGAGTGGAAGAAGGAAACTGAAAGAGATGTGAATAGGGTGAGTTAAGGGATCATCTGAACTTGAAAAGGAAAATTACCCAGAGCAGGCCCAGGTCAGGAGGCCCCAGAAGACGGAAAGTTACCAACAATAAGCTAGAGATAACCAGAAGCTCTACTGGGAGCAAGAGATAACCAGCTGTTTCTGCTTCTCTAAACAGGCTTCCCACCACAGGCTCCCGGCACTACAGTCCTCGCCTAAAGCAGCCTTGCCCCCCAGTTTAAACCTACCAGCCAGCAGTCAGCACAGCCCTTGGAACCTGACTGCCTGCAGTCCCCTATAAAAGCCCTATAACCCCGTTGCCTGGGGCCCAGAACTTCAAGCATGGGCTCATCTGGGTCCGCCGGTGTAAAATAAATCTGAGTTCTCCTACTTTTCCCAAGTGTCACTTCGTCTCTGGCCGGTTGGATTATTTTTCCCCAACAAACTAAGCTGCTGGCTCTCTCAGTTTCTTGGAATATTGATCTATCCCAAGTATTTTAAAGCAGCCATATCCGCATTGAGAAAGAGTCTTGTGTTCTTATTTTTCGTGTGTAGTGGTTGCATTTTCCCGGCGGCAGCCCTTTCATGAAAGATTATATAGGCTTATAGAAATTTCCTTTGTACCTGTAGAAGGAGTAATCAATTTCCCATTTATGATTGGAGCCTCTTTCACCACTGAGATCTCTCCAATTGCTGCACATTTGAAATGAAGGCTGCCTTGCTTTATAATGTGTGGAGGTTACATTAGAAGCAAGGGTGTAGAGCAGACTCAAATTCTTTTCTTGAAATGCAATTGTTTGTTTTTTTCTGGGTGAGGTGGGTCATAGTGCTCCATGTTAGTTTGAATAAACTGAAAAGTTGAAAATATTGATGCTGGGAGGGTGGGCTAGATTGATTTTGAAACGGCCGGAAGTTGTTTCAGGACAAACTGAAGACTATGGTGGGTAAGAAGCAGGTTTCCATGTGTAGCATGGAAGACTTCCTGAAGAGGGACTGCAAACCCCCATGAGCTACAACAGCCTCACTGAGATAAGCATAAGCTCTTCCTGGGCAACAGCCTGGGAGCAGAAAATATAAGCATTTCCATATGCTTATTTTGCTTCAGGTGTTCAAAATTGGTCTCTTTATATTTAATGTGAAAAAGATCCAGGGGAATATTCTTCAGTGGATTTAAGAATTCCTCTGCAGTCTTTCTGGAGATGGGGGAAAGATTTATCCTCTTGTCTTCAGGTCAATGTCAGCTGCTAGGTCTACCCAAAATAAAGCAAGAGGCCAGCTCTTGGTAGGAGTGGGTTGGGGATGGGGCCCAGGGTCCCACATGCCTGGTGACTGAGGCTTTTTACATGCCCACCATTCCCTTCTCTTGCCTGTCCTACTGGGGGTCTGGAAGTGGAAGACCCTTCCAGGGTGCGACCAGCTCTTTGGGATGACCAGGGCGGGCCTGGTGGCCCAGAAGAAGGAAGTATTGGTAATCTCCCAAACCCCACTGCGTCCCTCTCTCCTTATGCAGCAACATCACCTGGAAGAAGATCAGAAGACAGACAAAGCAAAACATATCACATACATATTCTCTGTGCCAGGTTCTGGAGACACCGAGAGAACTCAGACAAGGTCCCTCATGATCAGCTCATAGGGTGTGTCAAGGTCCCTCAGGACACACCCTATTCCCTAGGTTAGGGCTGATGGTGCAGGTGTGGAATGGTTGACGAGCATCATGACCAGTACCTTTGTGCAACTTTAGAGAAGGCAGAGGGAGGAAGCGGGTCGTGAAGCAAGGGACAGGCTGTCGGTAGAGTAGTGAAGATCTGACATCACAGCACGAACAGATAATCTGGGGAGCGGGTGGGAGGAAGAGGGACCAGGAAAGAGTGCCCTTCAGTGTCATTGTAGGGCCGAGCTATGGGGTCTGGTGGGCTGAGCAAGGAAGCCTGAAGTGTGTGAACTTGGGCAGGTCCCTTTAAGCACTCTGGGCCTCATTTCCCCAGTTTATCAAATGAAGGGATGAGATTAGATCAAGAGCCCCTCGGGGAGGTGGAGGAGAAGCATCGAGGAGGTAGAGAAGGTGCCTTGGACTCTCACCTCACCTAGACTGTGCTGCTTTTTCCCCCCTTCAGTTTTATATATGTTTCTGTGTACATTTATTAGAAAAAAAGTGTTTTTTAAAAATTTTGTTTTTGTTTTGTTTTGCTAAAACTGCTAAAGATCTTTAAGCTCCCTTTTATTTTATTTATTTATTTATTTTATTTATTTAGATCTAAACAGCAAAGTGTAGCAGTTCCAGGACCAGGTGGTGGCAGGCTTGTGAGTGGGAGCTGGAAAAGCCCGTGGGTAAGCCAGGATTGCTACAGCCTTCCCCCTCCCTGGAAGGGGAAGAGCCTGAAGGGAGAAGTGGAGGGGGGTGGGATGGGTGTGGATTTCTTGGAGAGATGTGGACATAAAAAAAAATAAACCTATTAAAAAATTGGGCATATCATGAAGCCTTTCAGACCCCAAATGTGTCCTCACCTGAGCCAGTGCACCTGCCCCGGTCTGGGATTTCTTCTAGCAAGTTCTTCCACTGAGACCCCCAAACCTGGGGTCTAGATTCTGTGGGGCCCTGTTAAAATGCACCTGAGCAACTCCAGTAGCAGAAGGGCTTGTTTTGGTTCTGCAAGCAACTAGCCTGCCATGTTGGAGACTCAGAGTCCACATTCGTAAACTGGCAGTAAGAATACCCTAGCTTTGTGCAGGTAAAAGCAAATGAAGTGCTGGCACATGATAAAGACTTAAAAGCTACCTCTTCCTCCTGTCCCTAGTGCCTGTAGACCATCCCTTCTTTCCTGCTTTGCTTCATTTCATGAACTTATGGTGCATGCCCACTGCATGCACCTTCTACAGAATTCCTGGTGTAGCCAAACAGGTGGCGTCCTAGTAAACAAGTACAAGAACAAAGATTTAAAATATGGACAGCTTCTAAATGCTTATTAGCATAAAAATACAATCATTTATTCATCTCAGATGTCCAGAGTGCCTCCTGCCTGCCAAACTGGGTGCACTGGGAAAGGTCAACCCCTTGATGCATGGGTATGTGAACTTTTATCCGTGTCCCGGACAGTTGAGAAGTCAACTATTTGGGAATACGTGGGATGTGATGGAAAATAAGGTGCCAGTCCCCCCAAAGCAAGACCTGGGGATTTGCCCCCTCCCTTACAGCTTTAGGTGGTAAGTAAATGGTAGCATGCTCCCTAAGTGCCTGGGAGTGAGTGTTGGAAGAAGGAATGATGAGGCAGAAAGGGCCCAAGGTTTGCCACCTAAAAATTATGTAAACTTGGACAAGTCAATTCTTGTTTCTGAACCCAGTTTCCTCGTCTATGAAACTGGATCATAATATCTGCTTCCCTGGTTTTTGTGGGAATAACGTAAGATCAGGCAAGGCTCTGCTTCATAGCGGGTGCTTGGAAAGTGATAGATAGCTATTATTATGATTTTGGACAAAGCACAGAACAGATGATCACGTACATTCATGAATTGATGAACTGTCCCTGTGGGTGATGCAGACTGTCCTCGTTGGGGTCCAGGGCTTAGGAGTCAACAACTGAGATCCTTCGTCCAGTGAAAAGGTCTCGGAGTGCGCCCTGCGCATCGCGGTTCCGGAGGCTGTAGATGACAGGGTTTAGCAGGGGGGTGCCTACGGTGTACATGACAGTGGCCACACGGCCCTGCTCTGCCTCATACCGGGATGTGGGCTGGAAGTAGACTGCGATGACTGTCCCGTAGAAAAGGCCGACCACTGCCAGGTGGGAGCCACAGGTGGATGCAGCCCGGAGCCTCCCAGATGCTAAGGGCAGCCGGAGCACCACAGCTGCAATGGCCCCATAGGAGGCCAGAATGAGCAGGAAGGGAGTGACCACCACTGCGGCGCCCTCAGTGAAGATGAGCAGCTGGATGTGGTGGGTGTCAGAGCAGGAGAGCCTTAAGAGAGGCTGGTGGTCACAGAAGAAGTGGGGCACTCGGTGGGAGGCACAGAAGGACAGGCGGGCCATAAGCAGGATATGCAGGAGGGAGTGGAGGTGGGACACCAGCCATGCGGTCCCCAGCAGGGCTGTGCACACGGCCCAGGACATCCCTGTGGCATAGTGGAGAGGGCGTCGGATGGCCACGTAGCGGTCATAGGCCATGGCGGCCAGGAGACAGCTATCAGTTACACCCAGGGCAAAGAAGAAGTACATCTGGGTCAGGCAGCCAGCTAGGGAGATGGAGCGGTCGTGGGCCAACAAGTTGGCCAACATCTTGGGTACAGTGACGGAGATAAAGCAGAGGTCAGCAAAGGACAGATGGGCCAGCAGGAAGTACATGGGTGCGTGCAGGGCTGGACTGGCCCGGATGGCGGCCACAATGAGTCCATTACCCAGGATGCTTGCCACACACAGGCCCAAGAATAGCATGAAGAGAGGGCGCCGCGGTCCAGGACTTGTTGTCAGTCCCAAAAGGATCAATGGGCCTCCCTCTGAAGACTCATTGGCAGCATCCAGGCCTGGGCTGGTTTTCCCCTAGAACGGCAGGGGTTCTTTCTACTCCTGGGTCATTTCCCCAGTGTCTAAGGAGAAGGGTGAAGGGCGACTACATTTCTCAAGGCTTCCTAGCAATGGAGAAAATCATGGGTTTGGAGTCAGACAGCCCTGGTAATACACACAGGTGTGACTGTGGGCAAGTCATGTTACCACCCTGAACCTTCTTCCTTTCTGGCTTTAGGTTTCCCATCTGTAAGATGAGGGAGCTGACCTAGGTGATCTTCTAGGCCACTTCCAACTTGGATACTTTGTGATTTTAAACAAGGGCAGAACAAAAGATGTTGCCCAGGATAGAGACTGGAGCAGGAAGAAAGTATGGAAGAAAAGACGGAGAGAGGGTCAATACAGCAGGTAAAAGTTCTGACCCCCAGGCACTTATTTCAGCAAAGTAAGAATGGGGGGAAACAGAACAAAACAAGATGGGAGGGAGGAACACATGAAAAATAAAAATCCCAAATCTGAATGCCACATATTCATATAGAAATATAACTCCCAACACCTAGACCCAGAACCCCAAGGATAAACAGAAAAACCCCATACCTCAGGAGGACATGGAGCACAGGGATCTAATGATATTCTGGTAACCGGACTTCCTTCAAGTGCTTCATTGGCAGCAGATGATAGAACACGGTCGAGCACTATCTTCAGATTCTGAAGGAAAAAAAATATTTTGAACTTTGAATTCAGTATTAAACCAAAATAATAATCAAGTGTGAGAGAAGAATAAAGATATTTTCAGACTTGCCAAAATAAAAAAAAAAAGAACGAAAGGATCTGGATGATTCGCCACATACCTGGAGAGCTTTCCGCCCGAAATCAAGCACTTTTTGAGAATCAAGCTAATGCCCAACCCTTTGGGAGAAACTTGCACAGACAGATGCAGCTGCCAGATGGCAACTTGTTTTAACGTCTCCCATTTTCGACCCCGTCTGAATCTCACGGCAGGAATCTCGAACAGTTCTGTACGAGAGAGTCTTAACAGGAGAGGGGTTTTAGGACACAGGTTTACTGGCGGCCTCGCTGAGACCATCCCTGCAGGGTAATGATCTCCTAATTTCTTCCTGTGTCCTTCTCTATGAAAAATAAATAAAAAATAAAAGAAAATAAAGGC
Source organism: Eumetopias jubatus (assembly GCF_037043125.1). Classification (NCBI taxonomy): domain Eukaryota; kingdom Metazoa; phylum Chordata; class Mammalia; order Carnivora; family Otariidae; genus Eumetopias; species Eumetopias jubatus. Next base: position 83,127,019 of record NW_028274821.1, on the reverse strand, counting down.
CCTCCCTACCTTAGCGTCTTCCTTTTTTTTCCTCCGTTGGGTAAGAAGAATGCTCTAGCTTTGGCTCCCTGTAGAGCATTTTCTCAAAGTCCCGATCATGTGCCACCTTCCAGGAGGATGAGTGGTTGGACAGTCGGATGGGGAAGGGGCAAGCTCTTTATAAAGTGGCTTTTAAAAACTAGACCTGTTCTGACCTGTGTCTACATTGGTCCCAGTGAACATTAAAATGCGCTGAAATGTTTGTAGAACCTCCATTTGTGATCATAGACGCACCCGTGCAGGCTTCCAGACATGCGCAGCCACAGGCTGGTCTCTGCAAACACACAGGCACAATCCGTCATATACAGAGATGTGGACCCAGCACATGCGTCACACATAAGCGAACAAGTAAAACCACAAGACCCATGGACTCAGATCATGATACACATAAATAGATGGTCAAATACAATCACGAAATAGCCCTGAAGCCTGAGAGTGATGATCATTTCATGGATACTCACAGCACCACGTACAGCTCCTGGGACCCGCCGTGCACATTTATACCTACTCTGTGTAAGCACTCTCGCAGTGCGCGCTCATGCCCATGCTAGTCACACCTGACCCCCTTGCTGATCACATTCTCATCACGCACAGCCGCGGGGGCTCATAGCCTCACACTTGCACGCACATGGCGACACTCACATAGGCTCGTGATGGGTCACCGCAGAGATGCGCCACCCTGGAGGGGCACATCGGTATGCACACTGCCCCCCCATGACATGGCTGTACAATGACGGGGAAGCACAATCATAGCCTCCCACAAGCAGCATCACTCTCACACTCACACGTGTCTCATGCTCACAGTCGCACGTGGGAAGACAGATCCGCACACTTTGCGCCAGTGTGCCCTCTGGCCTCTCCGCATTGCAGGAGGGAACCGCAGTGGGGACCCTGTGTGCTCTGTCACTGGAGTGTCTGAGGAGGGAGTTATTGGCCACAACTTACGGCCCCCCAGAGGCAACCCCGTGCCTTCCCCAGGCCCTCAACCCTCGGGAAGGAGGCAGCTCACTTCTGGGGCTTGTTATTCTTCCTCTCTAGCGCCCAGTTTGACGGGAGAAGGGATGGTTGGGGCCACCCCCCACTCAAGGGACATTCAGGAGCTCATGCATATTGAGGGTGCTGCCCCTCAGTCCCTGTCTTGCGAAGGCCAGAAAGAAGAATCCTGAGCCCCAAGCAGAGTGCTGGGGTCGGGGGCAGGGGAGCCCAGGGCTTACAGCCTCAGCTCCCCGGGGGTCAACCCTCCGGTCCCCTCAGCTGTTGCCGGTGGCTTCTTGTAGGAAGTGGGGGAGTGTGGGAGGGATTGGTGACGGGCAATAGGTATGCCTGTGTGACCGTGTGTGTGAGTGTGTAGGATCGTATGCCTGGGTGTGGAGACAGTCACTGTGTCTCTCTGCGCAAGCCAGTGCATCACAGCTTCGGTGCGTTTCTGAGTGTGCAGCTCCATCTGTGTCTGTGCGGGAGGCCATGCCTGTGAGTGTGTTTCTTTGTGCAAGGACGTTTCTGGATGGCGGCTGGGTCTGTGTCGGGGAGGGGTCTGTGTTGCTGGGTGTGTATTGTCACAGAAGGGGGCTGCGCGTAGCATTCCAGGAGGGACTGGCTTTGCAAGACTCGGTGTCAGAACAACCCTAAAGTGTGGTTTGGAACATGAGAACTTTCCGGGATTCCCCATTGCCTACTGAAGAAAGTCCACATTCCCCTACCTGAGACCTCACCCACGATATTCTCAGACCCTCAATCTTCATACTTCCCTCTACTTCTTTTCTAATACGTCCCTCTCAAGCCAATTAAATCAGTGTCCTTAAAGTCTCCTGCACGCGCTGGGCTCATTTCATGGCCATGTCTTTGTGTCCGTTTGTACCTTCCCCCATGGAATGTTCCTTTTCCAGTTCCCACCCATGCTGTAAGGCCCACCTCACTTTGTGCAATAAGTGCCCTAAATCAGACCCCCAATTTTCCCCATTTCAAGCCTGCTCTTGTCCTGACTGCTTATCTTGGTAAACGGTGTTTTAGGAGGTTTAAAAGGGAAATATTTGACTGGAATTGGGGAGATTTAATTTACTGGACATTTCACTTTGGGGTCGAGGATCTGTTTCTCTTCCCTTACCCTCCAGATTGAGCTGTTACTGCCTTCCAATCCTTCCCATTCTCTTTTGTTTGTTCTATCTCTCAAATAGGCCCAGCATTGTGGCCTGCAACCTCATGTTAATGTGTAGGATTTCTGTAATTATTGCATTATTATTATTATCTCTGTAATTATTATTGTAATTATTACTGCCCCACTGATGCTAAGCATGTGGGAGGACCCATGGATGTCCTGTAGGGCCAAGATAGTGGAAGGGGCCAGATGCCTCTAGAAACTTCCCTGATGGTGGTGGGACCTGTACACGTCATGAGAGCCCAAGAATATGAACAAAGAAGAAAAGACCACAGAGGAGAGCTTTAAGTATAAATATTATTGAATTGGGGGCAAACTTCATATTCTCAGTCTGGAGGTTGCCAACTTTTCTGATAATGCCTCTAACCATTGTGATGGCATGTGAGTTTTTACAGTGATAAGGAGGCATGAACTGGGAAAGGATTATAAAAGTCTGTGATGGGAGAAGGGGTTTTAATTTAGGTGAACTTTTGTTATAATGTGCTGACCTAGGATACTCTACCCTCTACCATCGAGATGTGGGCTCATCAGGGAACAAGGTGACCAATGATTCTGGTTTTCTCAGCACTGCACAGGTTCTTAGGACATGGGACTTGGTGTTTTATTTATTTATTTATTTAAGATTTTATTTATTTATTTGAGAGAAAGAATGAGATAGAGAGAGAGAGCATGAGACAGGGGAGGGTCAGAGGGAGAAGCAGACTCCCCGCTGAGCAGGGAGCCCGATGCGGGACTCGATCCTGGGACTCCATCCTGGGACTCCAGGATCATGACTTGAGCCAAAGGCAGTCGCTTAACCAACTGAGCCACCCAGGCGCCCGGGGCTTGGTGTTTTAAAACTAGGACAGCTCTGGGCAAACCAGGACAAGTTGGTGACCCTTTCAGGAAACCTATAGACTCCTCTAAGATATGAAGAGACAGTTTTGTGCATATCCCTCCCTCCATGACACTGGGACCCCCCAGAAGGCCACAGTTACTGAGAAGGAGGGTCCTGGTCCTGGTAACAAGGAGCATCACCTTCCCAGGGAGCCAGGCTGAACCTTCAGTCTTCCTGCAGCCTTGGTGCCTGGTGGCTGATTTCCCTTTGAAGGGAAGTTGAAGGGGTGAGGTGGAGAGAAAGGAAGAGACTCTGTGGGGAGCCTATTGGAGTTTGAACCCCATTCCTCTCCACCCCTGGCCTCATCACAGCCAAATCAGGGGAACTGGAGGGGGGGATCAGGTGGGAGCTGACATTGGCTCTGGCCATGCTCCATCTCTTCTTAGTTCCTGCTTTAACTCCTGGGGTCCATTCTTGTCCTGCTCCTCTGCATGGAGGGGCTTTCCAGGCAGAATTCAGGGCCTTGGCCTTGCCCATGTGTAACTGAGTCAGGGAGACAAAGAAAATTCTGTCAAAACTGTGAACTCTGGGTAGATGAAAATCCCAAGAGCATTGGGTCAGAAGGTTCCAGAGCGACCCCAGGCTGTGAGCACTGTGGTTACCCAAGAGGTCAGGGCTATGGCATTCCCTCTCCTAACCCTGATTCTGCCTCTGGATGTTGTAATCTAAACACAAAGCAGTCTATTGTACTGGACCAAGTGCTAATCTGAGTATGTTCATAACTGCAAATGAAATATAAATGTACCAATAACCATCTTGTACCCCTAAGCTTTAGGACACATGAATCATTATCTATAACCCAAAATGAATCTTAAATTAAGACCCAAGACATGCCAATTTGATACTTAAAATACTCTTCTTATGTCTCTCATCTGTTCTGAACCTAGATTAACTGCAATAATAACTTTAGACCGTGACTTAAACTTATCACGGACCTTATCCACACATCAATTTAACTTATCTAACAGATCTCTGATATGGACTACACTCTAACCTGAATGTACTCTAAGCAATAAAAGTGAAACCTGAACTTTAGCCTTAATTTGTCCCGTACTCTAAAACTAACCCTCAATTATTTCTAATAAGAGTTCAAGTTAATCCAAACTGACTCCTAAATTTATCCCAAACCTACTACTAATTAAAATCAACCCAAATCCTATAATGCATATAATTTCAATTCAATCCTAAACTTATCTGATTGCTTTTAAATTCCAAACCCAGCCCTGGCTCTATCCTTACTCTAACTGTAGTCTTAGGCATAACCAGAACCCTAATCCTAACCCTATTCTGACCACATCCATAATTCTGACCCTTTCCTAACCTCACCATATGCCTGACCTAATGGGGCAGGGGCCAGATTCTAACCTAACTATTGGCATTTTAGGAAGGAGCCTGTGTATGTTCCCGTGCTGTTCAGCCATTTCCCCAAGAGATGGAATTATATAGGCTAATAGGTTGGGGTATTTGCTTTATCAGATTCAGTCCCATTCTTTGGCATGAGTGGGTTCTGAAGATGCTCTCTGGGGGTCAAAGAGAGTAGGAGCAGCCTCACTGGTCATGGAGAACCTTAAAAGGGGAAGAAATCTAGGAACACTTGGAGCCAACCCAATTTTTACCTGGTGTTTCTGGGAATCAGCCTTCTAAAGGTACAAGTGGCAAATACATCCAGTAAGTTCACCTGGTAACATCTAGGGACTCAGTTTTGAACACTGAGGAACCTAAGGCAGCTCACCAGCCACATTAACCTGATCTTGGTTCTGGCTCTAGGTCTAGCCCCAGATTAACCCTCTTGGGAGATTCTTGTCTCCCTTCTAGAAGCAAGCTTCTCCCCCTTTCCAGTCCCTTCAACAATTGCAAGAGACACCCAAGCCAGAGGTTCATCTATCTTTACCTACAGTGACAGGGGCCAGAAAGCTACCTCTTCTCTTGTCATAGTTCTAACCAAGCTCCTTGGACCTCTTATTGGTGCCCTGGACCAGGGCAGCAGAATCGGCTCCAAGTCCTTCTGACTGCCTCCTTGACCTCCTTGTTGCGGAGGCTGTAGATGCGTGGGTTGAGAGCTGGGATGACAAAAGTATAGAACACAGATGCCATCTTGTCAGTGTCCAGGGCATAGCTGGAGCTGGGACGCAGGTACATGAAAATGAGTGTCCCATACAGCATGGCTACAGCCGTGAGGTGAGAGCCACAGGTAGAGGCTGCTCACCGGCGGCCCTCCGCCGAGCGCATGCGAATCACAGCCCCAGCAATGAAACCATATGACACGGTAATGACCAACAGAGTTGCTGTCTGGATGAAGCCACGGACAGCGAAGAGGAGGAGCTCTTTGAGACTGGTGTCATTGCACGAGATGGCCAGTGGGCGGGGGGTGGGAGGATGTCACAGATGACAGTTGACCTCCCGGGAGCCGCAGAAGTTCAAGCGGAAGGTGAAGGTCGTGTGGACAAAGGCACTCACGGCCCCGCCCAGGCCTGATGCTCCCAGCAAGGCCAGGCACACGCGCCGCGACATGGCTATTGTGTAGAGAAGAGGGTTTCTGATGGCCACGTAGCGGTCATAGGCCATGGCTGCCAACAGGCAACACTCAGCATCAGCCAGCTCTGCAAACACAAACATCTGGAGGGCATAGGCTGGGTAAGGGATGGTGGCGTGGGGCAGCAGCAAGTCCACTAGCATCTTGGGGCCGTTGGCTGAGGAATAGCAGGCATCCAGCAGGGAGAGACTGGCCAAGAAGAAGTACATGGCCGTTTGGAGCCGGGCATCCACGCGGATCAGCAGCAGCATGCCCACATTTCCCAGCAGGCTCACCAGGTAGACTGGCAGGAAAACCAGGAAGAGGGTCACACGTAGGTCCCAGCGATCCGTGATGCCCAGGAGGATGAAGTCAACAGGGGTAACTCTGGTCCGGGTGAAGTTCTCTGTAGTCATCCTGCTGGACAGAGACTAAGGAGAGGCAAAGCAAGAGTGATGTAAGAGATAGGTTATGTCCATCATGGAGGAGGGAGGAAAAAGCACTGGGAGGCAGGCAGACTCAGGCTTCCATTCTACCCATGTAATAAGATTGCTATGTGTCCTCGGACAAACCACATAACCTCTCCAAACCTTCCTAACTCTAAGGAGTCACTGCAATTTAACCTTCCTGAGGGCAGAAATCTTGTCTGTCTTACTCAGTTTTGTATCCACAGTACTGAGAACATTGCTTGGCACATAGTAGGTGCTCAACAAATGTTTGTTAAATGAATGAATGATCGGTGGGGGGATAGTTAGCATCTGGCCAAGGATGGAACACTCCATGACTCCAGATGGATTCTGCTCTCCAGTTTCCCAAGGAGGAAAAGAGACAAAGAAATGGACCCAAAGGGTAACTAGTGTTGGGTCTTGAGGTTCTAGGAGGACATCTTTCCATTGGAGTAGGACCTGGGTGAAGAGAGTGCAGAAGTGGTCTAGTATCTTGGGGAGACATCAAGGAGTGGACAGAACAGAAGGTTTGAATGTATTCCAGGGCCAGACTCTCCACCTCTTCGAGCCTCAACTTTCTTATCTGTGTAATGGGGAACAAGGGTGCAAGGACAAAATGAGATCATGCATGTAAAGGATCTCTGTCACACAGGGCCTGGTGCACAGAAGGCGTTTTCATGAAGGATCAGTGAACTGAACGGAGCTAATGCCTTGCCTCACTACTGGAAGGAAGCAACTTTCAGGCAATCAAAAGCATGTAATTTCCAGAAAGTCTAACATCGCTTCACATTCCTGTGCCTTTGCACTTGCTCCTTCTTCCTAGAATCCATTTCCTCTTTATGTTTGGCAAAACCGATCTCCAGTGTAAAGGCTTACCTAATGCATTCAAAAGGAAATGAAACTACTCCCTTGTTTGTGCCCTGCTGCACTGCAGCTTACATCTGTCGCGACACATCAGCCTTCCATTCGTGTATTTTGTGTCTGTCTCTCCTGTGGGCTTGGAGCTCCTTGATCTCAATATTCACTCAACCAACACTTACTGAATACTACTTCACACTAAGAATGGCCCTGCAATTCATTTGGTGTATAATCATCTGGTGTATAATTAGCGCTCAATAAGTATTAGTTGCATGTAGAAAAGTGAAGAGTATGAACATAAGCAGCGTGCAGACTTGGTTTAGAGTCCAGGTTCCACCACTTTCTGGTGTGTAAATTTGGGCAAGTTACTTCACTTCTCTCAGCCTGTTTTCTCCTTGTATATTTAAGAATCAGACTATTTCAGTTGGGGGTTTCTAGGAGGCTTTAGGTGTGCAGCACAGGGCCTGGAGCTGAGTAAATGCTCTTTCCCCTTCTTTAGAGAGAAGTTTAGGTGTTTGGCACCTATTTGTGCCTGGTAAGGATGATGGTCTTCCTACAAGGCACAGCTTGGATGAAAAAATTTCATGATGTCACATGTTCGTGAGGTTGTGTTGGTGGAGATGTAAATTGGGACATTTGAAAGAGAATCTGGCAGTTAAAGACCCACAAGTGTGCCTACCCTAGTGTTTTAGTCTGCTGGGGCTGCCTATCAAAGCACTGTAGACTGGGTGGCTCAAACAATGGCCATTTATTTCTCATGGTTCTGGAGGCTGGGAAGTCTGGGATGAGGGTGTCAGCATGGTTGGCTTCTGGTGAGGGTCCTCTTTTTGACTTGAAGTTTGCTTCCTTGCAGTGTAAACCTGATTACCATCCAAAAGGCTCCACTTCCAATTACCATCACATTGACCTTAATATATGAACTGGGGAGGACACAATCAGTCCATAATGCTTAGTAATTCTGCTTCTTGGTGTTTAGTTTTGAAATCTCTCACACACTTATACAAGGAGATATGCACAAGGGAGCATGCACTCCTGGACTGTTGGTTATGGCCAAACAATAACCAAGCCTAAATGTTTATCAGTAGGCTCTGGGAGTTAAACAGGAATGGATTCAACTTCTATGTATCAATGTGGAGAAATCTCAAAAACACACTGACATGAAAACATGATTTTCGGAAAAATATACAAACTGATGAAAAGGCACAAAATGATTTTTATGGGTATGTATGTACATTTTTATGTATATTTATATGAACCATACTGCTGTGCTCCAACCAAAGATGGGATCCCAGTTAAAGAACCGCAGGGAATTTCAGAAAGTTGCATCACTTTTGCCCCATCCCCTCATCCAGAACTAAAACTAATACTTCTTATCTTTTATGATTCAGGGTCACTTTTTGCCAGGAAGCTTTATCTCAACACCCAACTGCCCAACCTCTCAGGCTGGAACCCCGGTCACTGGACTCTGTCTTATAACCCAATTACCTAAATATTTGTCTCTCTCACCTAATCAAGCATTTGGGACTATGCCTAATTCTTCCCTCTAGTCTTAGGGATACAGAATTTTAGGGATCTTCCCCTCCTTCTTAGTGGGGTTGCTGGTGGAGGTCAGAAAGCCTCTATGGGTAGAGAAACTACATGTCCTCCATGAAAAAATCAGCTGGATGACTGACGTTCTGCATTCAGAATCCAGTTGGTAGTCAACCCCTTGTGTGTTTCTGCACTCTATCTGGAAAACAAACACTACTCACCTTCACAAAGTGAGGAGCAGAGCTGCTTCACGTGCCTCTCTATTTCTCCATCTATAAAATGGGGACAATGAAGCTTCAGAGCCTTTAAGTTGCTTTGAAATTTTTGAGTGCAAGAATCTTCAAACTTCAGTTATGTAGCTATTATGGAGTGTGTGTGTGTGTGTGTGTGTGTGTGTGTGTGTGTGTGTGCGCGTGCACGCACGCACACATGTACAAAACAGAGTTAATTCTCCATTAGTTTCTCTCTGTTGCCTAACTGCCCGCGAGAACATTCTAGGGTAGCTTTCCTTGAAGGTAAGAAAACTGAGTTCCAAAGAATGGGGACTTGTTCCAAGATGCACAACCATGAAGGGATAAAGTTGGGGCTTAAACTCACATTGGGTTCCAAATCCAATTTCTTTGTCTCCAGGCAGAGACTCTAACTAGATTCCTTAATAGATCACCCAAGCCTGTGGTTGCCACTGTCTTGTCTCTGTCCTCTCATCTTTAGATTGAGCAGATTGGGCCAGATCAGTGGTTTCCAGTCCACTCTATGGACTTCTGTCATTAGAATTACTGGTGAAGCTTTGGGTAAAAATATATGGCTGTGCACAGTGTCCGGAAATTCTGATTCAGTTGATCTAGAGCAGGCCTCAGAAATCTGTGCTTGAAAAAAATGTTCCAGGTGATCCTGGTGTGCTGCATGATTTGAGATTCCTGAGCAGCAGAGCTTCTTAATCTTGAGTATGCATAGGAATCACCTGGGGATCTTGTGAAATGCAGATTCTGCCTCAGAAGGACTGGGAGGGGGCTGAGATTCTGCATTTCTAACCAACTGCCAGATGCTGCTGCTGCTGCTAATTTGAGCACCATGCTCTAAGTAGTAAGACCCTAGGTCATATTGGAGAGCATTTTCAGCTCTGATGTCTTAAGATTTTAGCTTTCTGGAGGCTTCTTTTCCTGCTAGCTCCTTTCTCTCTGCTGAACTCTGTTTTGAGTCATCCTCTCTCCAGGCCCCACTACACTCATGAACACATTTAAGTTTGGTGAGGATGGCCTCCTGGCATTTCTCAACATGTGGCTTCGCTATTTCCCAGCAAGCCCGAGTTCTTAGCCCATTCCTCCTCAGCACACAGGCATTCAACCCATCTTAGTCCAGATACCAGCCACTCTTCCCATGATGGTGTGTGGTTACTGGGTTGTTAGGACATACTTAGGGGGTGGAGGTGGGTGGGGAGATCTTCTGGCAGAGCAGCTCCAATCCAGCCTTTGGGATGAGAACGGCAGGGGCAGGTAGCAGGGACATCCCCACTCCAACATAGGAATGGGGGGACTTATACTCTTCTTGGGCCCTGGGAGAATGGCCTCTTTCTGTTTTCATCCTGGCTCCTTCCCTCTCTACTGTCCTAGACTCCATGGAGACTCCCTCTCCACATCCTTTGGGGACTCCATGATAGCTGGTGGCAGGGGAATGTCAGGGATGACTCACTCTTCAGTGCCTAGGGAGGATGGAAAAGTTTGGTTAAGTGGGTCTCCAGGTTCCGTATGGGGCAGACAATCATGCTGCTTGGGGAGAGGGGTTCCCTTGGCTCGCTTTCCCCATCCATTCTTTCTTTCTTTTTTAAAAGATTCCATTTATTTATTTGAGAGAGAGAGAGAGAGAGTGAAACAGTATGAGAGGGGAGAGGGTCAGAGGGAGAGGCAGGCTCCCCGCTGAGCCAGGAGCCCGACACAGGACTCCATCCCAGGACTCCGGGATCATGACCTGAACCGAAGGCAGACGCTTAACCAACTGAACCACCAGGCGCCCTCCCCATCCATTCTTTGGGCTCAACATTTTTTTTTATGCTTTATGATCTCCACCCAACACAAATTCTTCTTGTGGTTCCCCTAACACTTCACATTGTTCCTCTTGCCTGAAATGTCCAGCCTCTTCCTTGTATACCTGAAAAACTCTTTTTGTTGCAGAATGAGCTCAATATCACCTTCTTCAGGAAGCCTTCCTGCATCCGCTGCAGAGACGCTGTTGCCCTCTGTGTGTCTTAGAGATGCATATACAAGAGCATGATTCTGAGACTGACGAGGAGATGTGATTGTGTGTGATGCAGCAGCAGACTGGAAGCAACCAGAGGCCAGGGCCAGCCATGGAGTCAGCCCTCAGGAAATGAGATCCACGTTCTTACGGTGGGCCCAAGGCATAGGGGTGTGTGTGTGTGTGTGTGTGTGTGTGTGTGTGTGTGTTTTAAGATTTTATTTATTTATTTGACAAAGAGAGAGAGAGAGAGAGAGCACAAGCAGGGGGAGTGGGAGAGGGAGAAGTAGGCTCCCCGCCAAGCAGGGAGCCCAATGCGGGGCTTGATCCTAGGACCCTGAACCTGGAGTCATCCACCAGAAATCCCAAGTGGTGAGGATTGGTACACATACATTGGCCCCCACCATCTGAGTGACTGTTCTAAATATGCCTTGGTTTGTGTGGACACTGGTCTAACCTCACCTGTCCCCTGTCACTGGGGAAGGCAGGCTGCCATCCTTAGGGCAGGGCTGCCTTTCATAGGCAACATATGTGGTCTGCGCCACGAGGCCAATTCCGTAAACCTGCAGCCACGTTAACATCTAAGGATCAGGCCACAAATGTAATCCTTATACAAGGGGAAAACCTTATACATGTTCCTACTACAGATCTGTCTTTTTGGCTTTAGAAGTCTGCTGCTTCTGGGGTGTCCAATCATGAGATGAGCACTTGATAGAAGGACCTGTCTGCGGTGGGCTCACTTGTATGCCTGGCAAAAAGCATGAATCCTACTGTTGGGTATGTGGGCAGTGGCCCCTCTCTGGCTTGTCAGGATTGCCATGCCACTGTCACCACTCCAGGGAGGGGATTGGAAGGCACGAAAGCAGCACATTCAGGAAGAGCAAACTAGGACTAGTACTCTTAATTCATCTGGTATTATCCATGCTGATCCAGAAACCTGGCCCGTGGCACATTCTATCAATAACACTGGGCATGGATATTCTTTTCCTGTCAGTCAAACTATACAGGCAGCCCATCAAACTGCTGACTGGAAAGGTGCTAAAAATATCACTGGCAGAGCCATGGGTGACGGCACTCAGATTTGGGACGGGTTCATGTAGCTCCCTCTAAGTTATGGGTATTTGAGCACCTAGCACAGAACAGGAAAACCACTCGGAACAGAACCAACCCAGTTGCACCAGGAGAATGGGATGACTATCACTGGACCTATGTAGTCATTTTGTCACATTAAAGGATAGTACTGACTGGCTGTCCTGGCTGGGTGTTTATTGGGTAGCCCCAAATGGGACCCAGTGGTTGTATGGCAAAAAATTTTGGCTATGGCTTCCACCTGGATGGTTGTTGGGTCAATGCATCCGGGTTTTCCCTGGGCACAGGGGAGAACCCACCCCTTAGTAACAAAAATTGCCAATTTCCCTCTCCTCAAGGCCAGAAGGACATGCATTTGTTTTTTCTACTGGTATGATCATTTTGCCTGGAGGACATTAGAACACAGGTAGAAGCCCTTACTAAATTTACAAGTTTTATTTATTTTTTATTTTTTTATTTTTTCTTCAAAGATTTTATTTATTTATCTGACACAGAGAGACACAGCGAGAGAGGGAACACAAGCAGGAGGAGTGGGGGAGGGAAAAGCAGACCTCCCTTGGAGCAGGGAGCCCAATGTGGGGCTTGATCCCAGGATCCTGGGATCCTGACCTGAGCCGAAGGCAGATGCTTAACGACTGAGCCACCCAGGTGCCCCTAAATTTACAAGTTTTAATGATGGTTGGTAAACAAGCCTTAAATGACAGCCAGTAAAGCCTGCCTTTACCGATCCCCAAAATGTCTCTAAGGAGAAAAGCTGTCCTCCAAAACAGAATGGACTTGGATGTTATTACTGCCTTGCAAGGAGGCATCTGGGCTATTATGTAAACAGTATGTTATGTGTTCACACCTGATGAGTCTGCTAATGGATCTTTTTTTCTCTCTCCCCTCCCCCTTTTGTTAAATTTGGGTACAGTTGACACACAATGTTATATTAGTTTCAGGAGTACATCAGAGTGATACAACGTCTCTATATATTATGCAGTGCTCACAAGTGTGGCCACCCTCTGTCACCATACAACACTGTTACAATATCCTTATGTATCATCTTTATTAAATCACAGGAGGGCACAAGTGAACGCCCGGAGTGAACTGACCCCCAGCCTGGGGGACTTAATAAATCAGTGGTGCGGATCATGGGGTTCTTGGTGGAAAAGCACGTTGCTTATTTCGGGAATCATTACTTTAATCCGTGTTTTCTTTTGTATGTGCCTATATGTTGCTATGGTAGCTGCTTCCGATGCAGCCAGAGAGCCACCAAACAGCCACTTCCATGCTGGCGAACCCCCTTGCAGACCGCTCAGGGCACACTGCGGAAGCGGAGGGCGTGTGAGACGGGGAGAGCGGGTCCCAGGGCTGGAGTGTGGGAGGACCACACGGAGAGGACGTGACCTCCGGTTGACCCTAGCCTCGGCACGTGGCTCCGCCCACTGTTCCCACAGTGGGAGCCATTTTCAAGGACACAGGCTTGAGCGAGCAAGGTGCTGTTGAGACGCTCTGGACGGCAAAGTGAGCGGACCCCTATGAGGCCTCTCTCTATACGAGCTTCCACGATTCTGGCCGGTGGGTGCGGGTGTCAACTCATCTTGTGGCGCCCAAGACAAGACGTGCCCCGTGTGCGGGGTCTCTTGCTTATTAACCCTGCCGCCTACCAATCCGCGTGGCCTGCCCCCTTGCGTGGTCTCTTCGTGTCCTCCGTGTAGGCAGGCCAGTGCGCAAGCCAGCAGGCGGGGGAGCCTGTCCCTCTCCGCCGCCGCAGCTGAGCCGTGCTTCCTGTAAGTGGACGGTCTGTTGTGGGGGTGACTTTCCTATTCCTCTTGATCTTTCACGAGACTTTTTTTTTTTTTTTAAGATTTTATTTATTTGCGAGAGAGAAGGAGAGAACAATCAGGGGGAAAGGCAAGCAGAGGGAGAGGGAGAAGCAGGCTCCCGATATGGGGCTCGATCTCAGGATGCGGGGATCATGACCTGAGCCCAAGGCAGACGCTTAACCGACTGAGCCACCCAAGTGCCCCTTACTTTGATTTTTAAAAGTAAAATAGACTTTTCATTAAACAATAAAACATTATTTAAAAATTTTTTGCTTTCTAATTCGACTTGTGCCGTCAGCACTTTGCAATTTAAACGTTTGCTCCTGGGTAAGTACTATGAACTGAATTGTGTACCCCCACCCACGCAAATTCACGTGTTGAAGCCCTAACCTCCAATGTGACTGTATCTGGAGATAGGGTCTTTAGGAGGTAATTAAGGTTATATAAGGTTTTAAGAGCGGGGCTCTAATCCTATAGGAACAAAATCTTATTCTATCTCTGCCATGTGAAGACGCAGAAGGTGGCCGTCCGCAGGCCAGGAAAAGGGCTCTCACCGGAAACCTACCTCACTGGCACCCTGATTTCAGATGTCCAGCGTGCAGAATTGTGAGAAAACAAATTTAGCAAAAATACCCCTAAGGTATTTTGTTATGGCAGCCTGAGCTGGCTAAGGCAGTAAGGAAAGCATGTTTGATCCTCAGACAGTTGAGCACCATAGGTTCTGTTGACGTGTGTGTATGTATGTGTGTGTGTTTATATAGCCTTCTAAAAACTTTCAGTCTCATAGAATGAACCTCTAAAGTTGGCCTTGCCACATGCCACATGTGGATTTTGGTGCTTTCTCAACCTTCTTGATACAAAGGCAAGTCTGTTACAAGGGGTTGGGGACAGTCTAGCTTTGTTAGAGGTTCTGCTGTAGGATAATCTAGGACAGTACCTCAGATGCAGAAACCATTCTGAATGAATGCCTCTAGACATAATCTCTGGAAGAGGAAAAGTCATTGATTAAATTTTGAAGTGAAACCAACCTTGAGTTATGGAGAAAATCCAATGTGGTCATGAAAAATGATCTTTTCTTGTGCATTGCTTGATTTGTTTGGTTAATATTTTGTTTGGAATGTGAGTCTGTATGTGTTAATGAGACCCGACTGCGATTGTCCTTTTGTATGAAGACTGTCAGCTTTTGATTATTAAGATTTGCTCACCTTATAAAGGGGTCTTGTGAATGTCTCTTATTTTTTACTATCTGGAAGAGTTTTTGTAAGGCAGAAATTAATTCTTTCTTGGAAACATTTTTGCACACCAACTCTCTGTTTTTGCCATCTGGGCCAGGAATTTTCTTTGAGGAAAGGTTTTAATGGTTACAGATTTATTCAGATTTTAAATTTCTTCTCACCTCAGGTTTTAGTAAGTTATATTTTTATAGGAGTTTGTCTATTTAATCTAAAATTTCAAATGTATTACCATAATGTTAATTATAACATCCTCTTATTTTATTGTCATATCTGAAGAGATGTGACTATATTTTTCCTATTATTGGTAATTGGTGGGATATTTTCTCAGTTTCATTAGAGGGATATGAGTTTTATTGATATTTTCAAAGAATAATCTTTTAGCTTTTTTGAACTCTTTATTGTATTTTCTATTTCAGTATTTTTTTGCTCTTTCTTTTACTCTTCTTGCATTGATTTTGCTGTTGTTTTTCTAACTTTTCATAATGGGGGCTTAGCTAATATTTTGCAGCTTTTTCTGCTTCTTAACATCTGCATGTATGGCTGTGAATTTTCCCTAAATATTTCAGTTGCTTCCCACGTGCTCCCAAAAGCAACATAGTGGTTTTTGTTCACACTAAATATTTTTTAATATCCACCAATTTTTATACTTTACTACTAGATTATTTCTAAATGTGCTCCTCAATTCCTAATAATATGCAGAGTTTTCAAGTTATCTTTTTGATACTGGTGTTTAGTTGAGTTGCATTTGTGGTCTGTATGATTTCAGTCCTTGAAAATTTGTTGAGATTTGCTTTATGGTTCAGTATATGGTCGAGTTTTTAAGATATTCCTTGTATGCTTGAAAAGAATGTGTTCTCCACAAGTATTGGATGTAGTATTTTACATAATGTGCATTAGCTTAATATTGTTAATTGTGTTTTCCAAATCTTTCATATATCTACTGATTTCTTTTTGCCTACTTGTTCTATCAGTTACTGAGAGAAGTATATTAAAATCTTCTACTAAGTGGGTTTTATCTAGTTCTCTTTGTTGCTCTATCAATTTAAAATGCCTATTTACAGCAATTGTTTTACTAAAAAAATTTAGAACAGTTATATCTTCCTGGCGAATGAAAGATCTCATGCTTATAACATGAACCTTTGAATCTGTAATAATGCTCTTTGTCTTAAAGTCTAGTTGTTCAATAATGATATAGCTACATATATTTTTATAGTCTATGTTTTTTCAACTTTGTATTTTCTTTTTATTGTTATTATTATTGTTATTTTAATTTAAAGTAAACTCTATGCCACACATGGGGCTTGAGTTCATAGGGCTTGAGCTCACCACCCCAAGATCAAGAGTTGCATGCTCTATCAGCTGAGCCAGCCAGGCACCTCTCAACTTTGTATTTTCAATCTTTATGCATTTTTAACTTTTCAAGTACATATTTCATTGAAGGATTATTGACGTATACAGAAAAGTATACAACCTTTTAAATGTATGCATTGATTACTTTTTCCAAAACACACACACTAACTGAGCCAGTACTTAGGTCATGAAAGAGAACCTGAAGAGTAGTCCAGAAACCTCTTTGGGTGTCCTTTAAATTGCCAGTCCTCTCGTTCCTCCAAAAACAACCCAACTTTTAACTATATTGATTAGTTTTACCTGTTTTTGAACTTTACACATATGGAAACTTCCAGTACGTACTTTTTAATCTAAGATTCATTTTACCCAATAATATGAGATGCATCCATATATTTACATTTAACAGTAGTTGATTTGGGCTGCCTGTGTGGCTCAGTCAGTTAAGTGACCAACTCTTGATTTCGGCTCAGGTCATGATCTCAGGGTCAAGAGATCAAAGGCCTCACATGTCAGGCTGTGTGCCAGGCATAGAGCCTGCTTAAGATTCTCTCCCTCTCTCTCTCTCTCTGCCCCTCCCCCCTCTAAAAAAAACCAAAACAGTAGTTGATTCATTTTCATTTCTATGTAGGATTGCACTGATGAATGTCCTGGGATTTATTTGTTGATGTTACTGTTGATGGATCTTTGAGTTGTTTCCAGCTTCTTGGTATGACAGATAGCACTGCTAAGGACATTTTTATACCTGCCTTTTGGATTCCTCTTGGATATATTGATTCAATGAATCTGGCTCATGGGATAAGGCATATGTCAGTGTTAGTAGATACTGTGAGATAATTCTACTCTTGTACAAATTTACACTTCCACTAGCAGTGTCCGAAAGATACTACTGCTTCATATCCTGCCATTACTTGTCATTTTGTCCGTCTTTTCAGTTGTAATCATTCTGGTAGGAGTTTGCTGGTATTGTGCAGTGGCTTTCATGGGCATTTCCCTGATGATTGAGCATATTGAGAGCTTTTTTATGTTTATTGACCCTTCATCTCTACATCTTTCTGATGGCACATCTAGTCTAGCCTCTTGTCCATTTCATTATGAGCTGCCTTTTTGTGTATGTAGTTTTGGGGAGTTGGGAGACAGCACAAGATAGGAAAAGAAGGGTGAGCTTTGAGTTAGAAAGACCTACTTGCAACACTCTGTGTTCAGCTGAGGTGTCTCATGCTTGGAGTTGTCTGTGAAGTTGGCACCGAGCCGTGGTGGGCTGTGTAGGCACCATCCAAGGAGTCATTGCAGTGTTCTGGTGGTCCCAGTTGAAATTAGAGGACTACTCAAGGTGGAGTTCTGAATATATTCCGTGTTGGATTCTGCATTTCCTTCCTTGCTTTTATATTTGCTGTCTTTGGTGACCAGGAACAAAATACTCACCGCCGACCTAGCTTTGCCACAGTATCTGAGATATCCGTTTGTTTCAAACTCTTATCATTCTATTCAGGAAGGACAGGGCATTGGTTAATCTATTAAAGAGAATTTCAAAATGTTCCTGCCTGCATAGTTAAACTCCTTTTGAATGTCTCAACAGCTTTAACACACGTTAATAAGAAGATGCAAATTACCGGACTGATCCCTCCCTCTTGGCCCCCGTGGCAGCCGGACCAGATACGGGTTGTAGAGGAGGGGTCTCAGTCGGGCTGGAGAAAGAGAAGGCACCACGGAGAGGAAAAACCAGGCAGAGGAATGTACCAGGTGTATGTGACGGAACCAAGCTGAGAGACACTTAGCATTTCTATGTGTTAATAAGTGCATGGAACAAAAAACAAACACCAAAAGCAAAACAAAAAAAGGAGAGAAGACTCTTGCAGGAAGCGAGGGGAACATGTTCAGAAGGAAGCCCTTGAACCATTTGATTTCCTTCTAAAATAATTTGTAAAAAATCATGCACCACGAGAAAATGAGAAGTTTGCCTATTCATGTGAACTCTGCACAGAGGAGATTTTTCTATTCTGTGACCAGCAGAAGAGCCACAAAGAGGGAAAACTGTCTGACATAATATACAGATTCAAAACTTATTTACGTAAAAAAGATCATGAACTTCTTTTTTTTTTTTTTAAAGATTTTATTTATTTATTTGACAGAGGTAGAGAGCACAAGCAGGCAGAGCGGCAGGCAGAGGGAGAGGGAGAAGCAGGCTCTCCACTGAGCAGGGAGCCTGATGCAGGGCCCAATCCCAGGACCCTGGGATCATGACCCAAGCTGAGGGCAGCCACTTAACCGACTGAGCCACCCAGGCACCCCAAGATCATGAACTTCTAAAAGATGAAGAATTAACTGGGAATATCAGAGCATCAGAGTAGACAAAGATAAAATTTTTAATGGACAAGAAGATGCTCTACGGATACTGATTGATTCTCATAAGGGGCACTTGTTGCTGCCTGTCCCCTGCTCCAGCTGTCACAAGTACCATTGTCCCGTGAGCAGCACCTTCTCTCCCAGGGAAACACATCTACGTGTGCTCCCTTCTTCTAGGGCTGCCGGGACTCTCATGGAGGAAGACCAGATCCTGTTCTGCTCTGCCCGGCTTTCCCCTCAATTTCTCTCCCACTTACACCACGTCTGTTTTTTATGATGCTTTACTTTCCTGCCAAAATAAGATTCCCATCCTCAGAGTTTTTCTCAGGAAAAGAGCAATCGTATTGCACAATGTCCCCTCCAATATTACTACACAAAAAAGAAAGATATACAGAAGTCAAAGGGAGGCAACTCCTGTTACAGACAAAGTAAAAAGAATATGTAATTGTGTCTAGAGCATTTCCTCATGAAAGCAGAAATGAGGGCATTTTGCAAAAGACAGAAAGTAATGATGTACAATATTAACATTGATTGTCTTTATTTATTTTTTTTAAAGATTTATTCATTTGAGAGAGAGAGTGCGGGGCGGGGGGAGGGCAAAGGGAGAGAATCTTCAAGTAGACTCCCTGCTGAGTGTGGGACCTAATCCCATGACTCAGAGATCATGACCTGAGCCAAAGCCAAGAGTCAGTCACTCAACTGACTGAGCCCCAACTTTGACTGTCTTTAAATGGAGGGAGGGTGGGTGATGTCATCCTTTTTCCTACTTCTTAAGTTTTATATTCTTATTATAATGATTACTGCAAAAAATATTATTTTGCTTGGAGGCAAACAAAATAAACTCGAGATTAAAACCCAAAGAATCAAGGACTTGTCCCATTAACTAATAACCACTCACTGACAGAGTCTTAGATCCAATCCCTGTTGTGTGATTTCGGGCCAGTCCTGTGATCTATATGTACATAGCTTCTTCCAGAAATACTCTTGTTCCCTTAGTTCCGGCAAATAGCATGTCTTCTTGGTTCAGCTTTCTCTGTGGGTACGTTAGTCCCTATCAATGAATTGCTGCAAAGATGGGCTTGGAAATGGTCCCTGAAACTCAGAGCATTTGACCCTTCCAACTCTTGTGAGCATTTTTTATAGTTGAGTGGGGATGTGTTTGTTATAGACCTACTAACTGGGCTTCCTCCTAGAACCTGAATTCTATCTAATGTCATTCTTTTGTTGATTCCCACTCTCCGGTTTGAATCGGCTTGCACACCCTATACCTACTAATTAAGTCACAACCATGATGGCCTTTACCTTTTCTTCAGGTTGATGAAATTTTTGACAAGCTTCTTCCTGACTTTAGGCTTTTGACCTCATTTTCTTAGAATATTTACTTTAGAAAACTTACAATTATAAATTCTTTCTCTGCTTCTTTGAGATGTAAATCTTTTAAAAAGCCTCTTGCCGGTTTCACAACGCAGGAACATCCCAACTCAACAGATGGGAGTATTGCCTATGAAATGCAATGAACAAGGAAGGAAGACCCCCATCTCCCTTTCTTTCTTTGACTGTGGAAGTCTCACTCCTGTGGACGATGCTTGTTTCAAGTTACAAAACTACCTCCTATCATAGGTGAGAAGTTTATTTTTCCTTTGGGTAAATACAATTAAGGAACACAGATGGCCTGTGTTTTTTCACTCACCACTCACCCCAGCACTTAAGAATCCTCTTACCGGGGGCACCTAAATGGCTCAGTTGTTTAAGTGTCTGACTCTTGGTTTTGGCTTAGGTCATGATCTCAGGGTTCTGAGATCCAGCCCTGTGCTTTGGCTCCATGCTCAGCGGGGAGTCTGCTTGAGATTCTCGGTCCTGTGCCCTTCCTTCACTTGTTTGCACACGCTCTCTCTCTCTCTCTCTCTCAAATAAACAAGTAAATAATAATAATAAAAAAAGAGTCCTCTTAGCATTTATCTCAGCAGACTTGAGCTCAGATCTCCTATTTCAGGAGTCTTGAATAAAGTCTTTTTTGCCTGTTGAACTTTGGTGCCATTTTTGCTGTGAAATCCTGTAGGGATTTTTGGCCACTCCTTCTTTCCACGCTGCAGTGCTGTCCTTGGCCAGTTGGTTTTATTCCAGGCCTGCCAGGTCAGGCACCCTTTATTTCTTAAACCTGCTTGTGATGCTAAGCATTAATCCTGCGGTAACCTTGAGCTTTTCAAAATTGTAATAGGGAATTCCAACGAGGAAGGTATTTCAAAAAGCCTTGTCTTCTACTCTGGGGAAGGACTCTTCATGGGGGGGGGGATCATCTTCTCCAGCCTGAGAGCCTCCACAGAGCCCCCTTTATGTCCCTGTTCCTCAGGCTGTAGATGAAGGGGTTCAGCATGGGGGTGACCATCGTGTATACCACAGATGCCACCATTCCAGTGTCTGCTGAGTAGGAGGATGAGGGCTGGAAATACACCAGAAAAAGTGTCCCATAGAAGAGAGTGACCACTGTCAGGTGAGAGCCACAGGTCGAGAAGACTTTGTGCTTCCCCCCAGCCGAGGGGACCTTGAGGATGGTGTGCATGATGTGGGCATAAGAGACCAGGACACAGGCGAGAGGGACCACACCCGAGAGGGCTGCTTCAGCAAACACCGTGACCTGAAAGATCTGGGTGTCTGAGCAGGCAAGTTTGAGGAGAGGGAGAAGGTCACAGAAAAAGTGTGGGATGGAATGGGAGGCACAGAAGGAGAACTGAGACATGAGGAGGGTGAGGGAGAAGGCCAGGAGGTGGGCGCAGAGCCAGGACGCGGCGACCAGCAGCAGGCAGCGCTGGGGACACATGATCGTGGTGTAGTGGAGAGGAAGACAGATGGCCACGTAGCGGTCGTATGCCATCACGGCCAGCAGGAAGTCGTCCAGCAGGGCCAGTGCCATGAAGAAGTACATCTGCACGAGGCACCCAGTGTGAGAGATGGTGTGGTGTTGTGTGAGGATGTTCACCAGCACCTTGGGGACAATGGTGCAGGAGAAGCAGGTATCGATGAGGGACAGGTTGGCCAGGAAGAAGTACATGGGGGTGTGGAGGTGCTGGTCAGCAACTATGGCCAGGATGATGAGCAGGTTCCCCAACACGGTCACCAGGTACATGCCCAGGAAGAGCCCAAACAGGAGGGGCGGCTGCTCTGGGTGTTCAGAGAAGCCCAGGAGCAGGAAGTCAGCGCTGCTGGTGTGGTTTCTGATTGTCTTAAAGTAGAGAAATTGGAGGAGAATTTTGCTTAAGTAAAGGTAGGCTCTGAATAGTAGAGACTGCAAGGGCTTTGGTCTGTTTTTCTCTATTCCTTGAAAAAGTCACTGAGATTCACTAGCAGTTGAAAATGTGGGTTTGTAAACAGGAGGGCTGTGGACTGTGATAATGAGGCGTCAGGGTGAGCTGTAGTTTGGGTTCTAGACTCCTGTCATGGAGCAAGGTTTTGGCATGGATTGTCTGAGTGACACTGAACTGGGATTCACCTGAAAGGACTTCTTCAAATTTAGTTCTCTTCTAAAGACTGAGCCTCCAAGCATTCCCACTCTTAATCTTGATGTGAATTTGGAAAGTTGCTGAACATTTTTTGGCTTTAGCGTCAACGTCTTTTCAAATGGAATACTATCTGAGTTTACTGAATCCAGTGGTTATGAAGATTACATTGGGTTAAAAAATGACTGTATAATATTTAGACCAAGGCTGGCACCCAGTAAGTGCTCAATAAATCCGGTCTAGTATTGTTATTGCCATTTTTTTTTTCATTTTATTTATTTCACAGAGAGAGACCGTGAGAGAGGGAACACAAGCAGGGGGAGTGGGAGAGGGAGAAGCAGGCCTCCCGCGGAGCAGGGAGCCCGATGCAGGACTCGATCCCAGGACCCTGGGATCATGACCTGAGCCGGAGGCAGACACTTAACGACTGAGCCCCCCAGGCTCCCCATGTTCTTGCTGTTTTTAATCAAGTGATGGTGCTTGGTGGTTGTGGTATTCCAGTCTGTGCCTGCAGGTTGGGCTTGTCAGTTGTGAGGTGTGAACAACAGAAGCCACCACCACCATCTTCACTGTCAGCAGCACTGTCTCTGCAGGGTTATGTCTCTACTCAGAGCTGTCAATGTCAGAGCCTTTGGTGTTTTGGCATAAACTTGGTCAAATCACAGAATCATCAGGGCCCCCCAGCCCCTGGTTATTAATGGAAGAATGGGAATCCGTGAGACTATCTGGAATAGTTATTTGCTGGCTCAAGTTTTTAGAAGAAGGGAGGGTATGGACAAGTTTGGTAAACTCTAACTGGATGTAGAGGAGTCAGTTACTAGTACTGACTTGGTGTGGTCGCTGAGAGAGATTCTGGAACCACACCTGCCTGAGTGAACTGAGAGGGAGGTGTGCTTAGTCAGGACACAGGTGGGGCTGGGGGAAGGGGGGTCTGAAGCCCATTCTCTTCAACGCCTTCAGCTTAGACTGTCAGGCACATGAAGAACCCCAGAGGTAGGTGGCCCTCCTAGTGATCTGAAGAGCCAGAAATTGATTGGCAGATGGGGATGTAGGATAGAAAGGGAAAAAGCAAAAGGAAAAGGTCAGTTGCTCTGTGTGTGTGTGTGTGTGTGTGTGTGTGTGTGTGCGCGCACGCGCGTGCACGTGCATGCAAGTATTCTTATAAGGGGTTAAGGTAGACTGCTCTCTCCCCATCCATATGCCTCAGTTCTTACCTGAACAAGTTGGCCAGCCTCAGTCTCTGACACTTCCAGGAAGGAGATTGGGTTTGCTAGAGAAGACATGGCTAGAGTCACAGAGCCCTTCCCTGTCTGTCTGTAGGAGCAGCACAGACTAAAGACTCAGGTCTTTGGTGATATCTCAGGCACAGGCGCTGCTGACTTTTCACAGGCAGTGTCTCCTGGGACCTGTTCCCAAATCTCCTAGTTAGAGCCCAGATGGGGCAATTGTCCAACCTCCCAGCTGGCCCCTCTGCATCAGGGCCCCTGAGTCCCAGAAGTGTCAGTGATAATACCATTCAGATGACCAGGGCTGGGTCCATGCGGGGACTCCTGGTTTTCCCCAGGGTGAGGTGCTGCTTGGATGCGTCTTCCTGGCCTGATCCTGAACAGGGCCTGTCTCTATCATAGAGTCACCCTTTCTAATTAGAACCCAATCCCCATGGATGAAATACAGTCAATCCTAGAATAAAGGGAAAAAAAATCAAAGATAAAACAGGTCAGGAGCAGGGGTGCCCGGCTGGCTCAGGTGGCCGAGTGAGTGTCTGACTCTTGATTTTGGCCCAGGTCATGATCTTGGGGTTCTGAGATCGGCCCGTTATTGGGGTCTGTGCTTGGCACAGAGTTTGCTTGACCCTCTTCCTCTGCTCATCCACCCACTCGTGGTCTCTCTCAAATAAATGAATAAATAAAATCTTCAAAAAATTATAGATCAAGAATATGACCAACAATTCAAATGTCATGTAATAGAGGGAATAGTCCTATTTTCTATGACCCCAGTGACCAGAGATATGAACCAAATGTAGACTCTGTATAGCGCTCGGGGTGTAATCTCTGAATTTCTTTTTAAAGATTTATTTATTCATTTTTAGTGGGAGAGAGCATGCGTGGGAGGGACAGAGGGAGAGGGAGAAAGAATCCCAAGCTAACTCTATGCTAAGCACTGAGTCCCATTCTGGATCTCATAACCCTGAGATCAGGACCAGAACCAAATCCAACAGTTGGACCCCCCACTGCAGATGCCACCCAGGCGCCCCAATCTCTGAATTTATTTTTTGTTGTAATTGTGTCTTACATACAAAAAAGTTTATAAAACATACATTTGCTGTTGAAGGAATGATAATACAATGAATGCCCCTTCTCCCAGCGCTCAGCTTAAATAGTTGAATCCTGTAGAAGCCCTGTGTGGACCTGTCTTCAATCATATCCTTTCCTCCCCCTTTTTGAGGAAATCACTGTTATGAACATTGTGTATCATTTCTTGCTGTTCTTTGTAGTTTTGCCACATATGCACGGTTGGGGAGGTCCTGGAGAAGATGTGACCACCCGTTGATTCATGAATTGGCCCCAGGCAATGGGAGGCTCCCCACCCCGTCCCCTGTCCTCAGAATGTAGCTCTGCCCACTGTTCCCACAGTGGGAGCCATTTTCAAGCACGCAGCCCTGATTGAGCAATGTGCCTTTGAGACCCTCTGGAAGACAAAGTGACTGAACCCCTATGAGGCCTCTCTGTATCTAAACTTCTATGATTCTGATGGGCGGGTGTGCCTTTCTACTTGTCCTGGGGTGCCCAAGACAAGACATGCCCTGTGGGTGAGTTCCCTTGCTTATTAACACTGCTGCCTACCAATGGGAGTGGCCTGCCTCTTTCCTTGCTCGCTCCCTGCCCTCCGTATCAGTGTTCAGTTTGATAACCCACATGCATAGATGATACACTGTATGGTTTACTCTGAATGTGCCTGAGTTTTTTGTCCTTTATGTGAACGGAATTATGCTTTTTCTATTCTTCTGTGAATTGCTTGTATTGTTCAGCATTTTTCTTTCACACTTAGTCATGTGGGTGGATGCATGTAACTGAAGGGTGTTCATGTTTAGTATTGTCTCATACAGGTCACAACCCCTCCTTATGTACCCCTATAGCCTCCCAAAGTTCTGATTTCGGACATTTTGGGTTTGGTATTACTGTGTATGTATGTTGTCTGTGATTCTCTCGGAAGGTCCTGAGGACACAAACACACACTATTTCTACAACAGAAGGAATGTGTATTCACACTGAGTACCTACAAAGGCACATTGCTCAATACCCTTGTGCAAATTCAGATCATGGTTTGCTGTTCAATGAGTTCACTGATAACGTACAGAAAATCCTTCTCTCATGAGAGATTTTTGTATGATAGAGATGTAGATAGATATCCTGGTGCCTATGTAGTAGTAATCACGGTGTGTATTTTTAAAAATTAATCCTTGCAGGGTAAGACATACAGAAAACTGTGCAAAACACAACACTCCCCCTCAAGGAAATATTAGAAACCAATCACCTCTGTATGACTTCCCAGATTTAGAAGTCAAACATGGCCAGCACGTCTGAAGCTTGTTTTGCGTGTCCTGCTAATCATGACTTTTCTCTCCTTCTGGAAGTAAAATAATCCCTATCTTCTTTTAACAGTTTCTTTTAGCTTTGCCTGTTTCTGAACTTCAAGTGAATGCGCTCATCCACTGTGTATTCTTTTCTCTGGCTCCTTTTGTTTGCTATTTTTACTTATGCGAGCTTCATCTAGATAGGTGTGTATGGTGGCAGTGTGTCCATTACCATTGCTGTGAGTTGCTTCATTGTAGGACAACACCACATATTACTCATGCAGTCTAGTGTGGAAGGCATTGCTGGCTCTTTGGCTATTAGGAATAATACTGGGGTGATCATTCTGGCACCTGAGTCTTGGTGCACACGTGCATTCCTTTCTCTTGTGTACATACCCATACGCTGGGTTCAGAGATGTCCATGTCCTTCAGTTTAGTACACATTGTGAAACTGACCTCCAAGGAGATTGTCCCAAATTGCACTTGTACCAGCAATGTGTGAGAGTACTCGTTGCACATCCTGGATGACTCGTGGTGGTTTCAGCCTTTTCTACTGGGGTCATGTTGCTGTGTGTGTGGTTTGGGGGTCCTCTCCTGATGGTTTGATTTTTATATTTCAGTGATTAATTATGAGACTGAGTTCCTTATAAATACTCCTTAGCACTTAAGAAAAGATTTATTTATTTAGAGAGAGAGAGAAAGAGAGAGAGAGTGAAAGAGCAAGAGAGAAGGGAGCAGAGGGAGGACTAGGGGGAGAGGGAGGAGAGAAGCTGACTCAGGCTTGTGGATGGAGCCTGACCCAGGGCTTGCTCTCACCAGCCGGGGATCCTGACTTGAGGGGAAATCAAGAGTGGGAGGCTTGAGCGAGCCACCCCGGTGCCGCTCATTAGTATTTTTATTTCCTTATTTTGAAACTGCTTGTTTCAATTTTTTTTTTTCATTTTTCCATTTGGTTATCTGTATCAGTTAAATATTCTGATTTATTTATAGAACTCTGTAGAACTATTCATTCTAGATCCTAGTTCTTTGTGGATTTATGTACATGATAAACATTTCCTCTCTCTCCAGTTTGTCATTTCACTGTTTATAGAGCTGTTTGCGACATCAGTATTTTTATTTTAACCGATTGAATACATCAGTTTTTTTTTTCCGAGTGCTTTATTTGTGTCTGGTTGAAGAGGTCCTTTCTTTCGTGAGTTCAGGAAGATATTTTCCAGCATTCTTCTGTAAAAACTTTATAATTTTGCTTGTCCCAATCAGTTCTTCAGTGCACCTGGAATTATTTTTCTTTTATGTAAGGAAGTGGGTGTGTGTGTGTTTATTTTGTATTTGTTTTTGCAGGATGATGACTAATTATTCCAATGGTTCCTACATAGACTCTTTTGAATTGCAGTTGTATGGAAATGTTATCTGTAAACAAAATGCAGCCTTTCTTCCTGTAGAGAATTTACATCCTTCCTTTCTTTTCTCTCCTCTGACTGCCCTGAAGACACCTCAGGGAGAGTGTGGGAGAGCTGTGGTGAGAGCTGGTATTCTGTCTTGTTCCCTGTTTAGATAGCAGAGATTTAAATGTATAACCCTATGTATTATATATGCTGTCTGTTTAAAAGAAAAGGCAACTTTTTCAGATTAAGAAAGTTTTCTTCCATCCCCATTTTGCCAAGAGGACTTTCCAGTGAGTGGATGTTGAAGTTTATGACCTGTTTTTTCTTCCATCTGTTGAGATGTTTTTCTTGCATCAGATGATTTTTGTCCTTTGCTGTATAAATATGGTGACTTACTTTGGTTGAGTTTTGAATTTGAAATCCACCTTTCCTTCCTGGGAAAACTCAACTGGGAAATGATGCGTCTTATTTTCTTCTGCATTGTTGTGATTGTATTGCTAATATTTTACTTTGAATTGGTGCGTTTATTTTATAAATTTCTTTGATGTATTAATCTTCATGGAGATCAACTTCTTATTGTAATTGTTTGCAATGTTCTTGTCAGCTTTTGGTATGAAGTTTGTGTTAATCTCATAAAGGGAATTGGGTGAGTGTTCCTTCATTCTCTATTTTTTTTTGAAAGGGTTTGCAAGCCTGAAAAGTTTTCCTTCTTGAATTGTGTATAGAAAGTCACTCTTGCAGCCATTTGGGCCTGAATATTTCTTTAAGGAAGGGCTGCTAATGAAGCTTTCCCAGTGGTTATAGATTTATTTAGGTTTTCTTTTTCTTACTATATTAGCTTTGATGAATTATGTTTTCCTAGAAGTTTGTCTATTTAATCTAAATTTTAAAATGTATATAACATTGTTCATAATAACCTCTTTGTTTGAATATCAGAGGTAATGTCACTCTTTTCTTTCTTCTTATTGATGATTGGTCTTTTCCCCATATAACCATTTTCATCAGAGGAATGTAAGTTATCTTTTCAAAATATCTTTTAGCTTTGTAGGTCTTCTCTGTTGTATGTTTTATTCTATTTTATCATATTTTGTTCTCATCTGTTTTCTTGCTTGGATTGATATTCTTTTTCGGATGGATTCTAGGCTTAGTATTTTATAGCCTTTGCTTTTCTAACATTTGCTTATAACTAATTTTTCTGTGAAGAATTTCTTGTAAATAATTTTTCATAATTGGTTTTCATTCAGATAACAGTATTTTCTAATAGCCATTATGATTTCTTTTCCTCCTAAGATTATTGCTAGCTGAGTTTCCCAACTCTCAAATATGAATTTATTGTGGGGAGCATTTTGTGGTGTATATGGTTGTCCAATTACTATGCCATACATCTGAAACTAATATTATTATACTACATACTATTTGTCAACCACACTTCAATTTAAAAATGATATAGCACTGTATGTTAATTACACTGGAATTATAATAACAAAAAAAGAAAAAACTTAAAAAAGAATGAAATGAAAAAAATAGTTAACAGACTCAGGTAAACAGTTCCTTCACCAAGAATCAAAGAAATTAAAACTAAGTCAAAGAGATACCATTTTGGCTATCATATCAGTTATAATTAAGGGGAAAATGTGAACATCAAAATATGGAGAGGATGTAGTCTAATGGGCACTCTAAATCATTTGAGCATCTTGGCAGAATGGTTAAAGGGCCCTAAAAAGGTACTACTTCGATATTCTACTTTTGAAAATATTAAATGTAACAGACTATGAATATATGAAAATCATTTCTTTTTTTGCATTTGCATTTGCAAATTTATTTGCATCGTTTTTTTAATTTTACTTTATTGTGTTAGTCACCATACAATACATCATTAGTTTTTGATGTAGTGATCCACGGTTCACTGTTTTTGTATAACACCCAGTGCGCCGTGCAGTACGTGACGTGCCCGTCTTAATACCCATCACTGGGCTAACCCATCCCCCCACCCCCCTCCCCTCTGAAACCCTCAGTTTGTTTCTCGGAGTCCATCGTCTCTCATGGTTGGTCTCCCCCTCTGATTTCCCCCCCTTCACTTTCCCCTTCCTTCTCCTGATGTCCTCCCTGCTATTCCTTATGTTCCACAAATAAGTGAAACCATATGATCATTGACTTTCTCTGCTTGACTTCTTTCACTGCGTGTAATCTCCTCCAGTCCCATCCATGCTGATGTAAAAGTTGGGTGTTCATCCTTTCTGACTGCATCATTATTTGTAACAGTGAAAGCTTCAGAACCCCCTAATCATCCAACCATGGTGAAACGCCATATACATCATGGAAGTTTTTTGTGACGTAATCTCAGAGAGCCAAATGTTCAGGAAGAGGTAATAATATGGAGACAACTCATGTTATAAGATTAAGCAAAAAAAGTATATATAATTGTACCAGCAGTATTTTCTTGACATAATAAGACAAAAAGTCATTAGAAAAAGCTAAGTGGGAAATACTGTAAAGTATTATCAATAATTTTCTTTATAAGAAGGGATAGTACGTGTTTTCCTTTTTACTATTTGTCTAGGTTTTACAAATTTACTATAATGAGCATGTATTATTCTGCAGTTGAGACAAATGAAATAACCCAGAGTTTAAAAACCAAAGAATCAAGGACTTGTCCATAACTAATAATCACTCTTTGTCACAATCTAAGATCTGATCCCTGTAGTGTATTTTGGGGCCAGTCCTCTGAACTCTCTGTGCCCAGTTTTTCCCCTAGAATTCTTCTTGTTCTCTCAGTCCCAGCAAAGAATGTGTTTTCTTGGTTCAGCCTTCTCTGTGTGTAGGTTAGCCCCTCTCAGTGAATTGCTTCCAAAGCTGGGCTTGGAAATGGTCCCTGAAACTCGGAGCACTTGACCCTTCCATCTCTTGTGAGCATTGCTTATAGGTGAGGGGGACCTGTTAGTCATAGACTGAGCTGATACCTGCCTTCATCCCAGAACCCGAGTTCTGTCTGATGTTCTTTTGGAGATTCCCACTTTGTGGTTTGAATCTGCTTGGACGCTTATACCCACTAATCAAGTCACCCTGTAGGGATTGCTGGCCATTGCTGGTCACTTCTTCTTCCATGTTGAGCTGTATCCTTGGCCAATTGATCTTACTCTACTTCTGTGCTGCCAGGCATTCTCTGTTTATTGAACCTGCTCGTGACGCCGAGCATCCATCCTACCTTGAGCTTGAGTTTTCAAAATTGCAGTGGAGAGTGCAGGGAGAAGGCATTTCAGAGAGCCTGAGCTTCCAGTCTGGGGCAGGACCCTTTACAGAATAGAGCATCTTCTCCAGCCTGAGAGCCTCCACAGAGCCCCCTTTATGTCCCTGTTCCTCAGGCTGTAGATGAAGGGGTTCAGCATGGGGGTGACCATCGTGTATACCACAGATGCCACCATTCCAGTGTCTGCTGAGTAGGAGGATGAGGGCTGGAAATACACCAGAAAGACAGTTCCATAGAAGAGAGTGACCACTGTCAGGTGAGAGCCACAGGTCGAGAAGACTTTGTGTTTCCCCCCAGCCGAGGGGACCTTGAGGATGGTGTGCATGATGTGGGCATAAGAGACCAGGACACAGGCGAGAGGGACCACACCCGAGAGGGCTGCTTCAGCAAACACCGTGACCTGAAAGATCTGGGTGTCTGAGCAGGCAAGTTTGAGGAGAGGGAGAAGGTCACAGAAAAAGTGTGGGATGGAATGGGAGGCACAGAAGGAGAACTGAGACATGAGGAGGGTGAGGGAGAAGGCCAGGAGGTGGGCGCAGAGCCAGGACGCGGCGACCAGCAGCAGGCAGCGCTGGGGACACATGATCGTGGTGTAGTGGAGAGGAAGACAGATGGCCACGTAGCGGTCGTATGCCATCACGGCCAGCAGGAAGTCGTCCAGCAGGGCCAGTGCCATGAAGAAGTACATCTGCACGAGGCACCCAGTGTGAGAGATGGTGTGGTGTTGTGTGAGGATGTTCACCAGCACCTTGGGGACAATGGTGCAGGAGAAGCAGGTATCGATGAGGGACAGGTTGGCCAGGAAGAAGTACATGGGGGTGTGGAGGTGCTGGTCAGCAACTATGGCCAGGATGATGAGCAGGTTCCCCAACACGGTCACCAGGTACATGCCCAGGAAGAGCCCAAACAGGAGGGGCGGCTGCTCTGGGTGTTCAGAGAAGCCCAGGAGCAGGAAGTCAGCGCTGCTGGTGTGGTTTCTGATTGTCTTAAAGTAGAGAAATTGGAGGAGAATTTTGCTTAAGTAAAGGTAGGCTCTGAATAGTAGAGACTGCAAGGGCTTTGGTCTGTTTTTCTCTATTCCTTGAAAAAGTCACTGAGATTCACTAGCAGTTGAAAATGTGGGTTTGTAAACAGGAGGGCTGTGGACTGTGATAATGAGGCGTCAGGGTGAGCTGTAGTTTGGGTTCTAGACTCCTGTCATGGAGCAAGGTTTTGGCATGGATTGTCTGAGTGACACTGAACTGGGATTCACCTGAAAGGACTTCTTCAAATTTAGTTCTCTTCTAAAGACTGAGCCTCCAAGCATTCCCACTCTTAATCTTGATGTGAATTTGGAAAGTTGCTGAACATTTTTTGGCTTTAGCGTCAACGTCTTTTCAAATGGAATACTATCTGAGTTTACTGAATCCAGTGGTTATGAAGATTACATTGGGTTAAAAAATGACTGTATAATATTTAGACCAAGGCTGGCACCCAGTAAGTGCTCAATAAATCCGGTCTAGTATTGTTATTGCCATTTTTTTTTCATTTTATTTATTTCACAGAGAGAGACCGTGAGAGAGGGAACACAAGCAGGGGGAGTGGGAGAGGGAGAAGCAGGCCTCCCGTGGAGCAGGGAGCCCGATGCAGGACTCGATCCCAGGACCCTGGGATCATGACCTGAGCCGAAGGCAGACACTTAACGACTGAGCCCCCCAGGCTCCCCATGTTCTTGCTGTTTTTAATCAAGTGATGGTGCTTGGTGGTTGTGGTATTCCAGTCTGTGCCTGCAGGTTGGGCTTGTCAGTTGTGAGGTGTGAACAACAGAAGCCACCACCACCATCTTCGCTGTCAGCAGCACCGTCTCTGCAGGGTTATGTCTCTACTCAGAGCTGTCAATGTCAGAGCCTTTGGTGTTTTGGCATAAACTTGGTCAAATCACAGAATCATCAGGGCCCCCCAGCCCCCGG
The DNA here is from genome assembly GCF_037043125.1 of Eumetopias jubatus. Classification (NCBI taxonomy): domain Eukaryota; kingdom Metazoa; phylum Chordata; class Mammalia; order Carnivora; family Otariidae; genus Eumetopias; species Eumetopias jubatus. The sequence continues at coordinate 83,094,896 of NW_028274821.1, read as the reverse complement.
TTATTAATGGAAGAATGGGAATCCGTGAGTCTATCTGGAATAGTTATTTGCTGGCTCAAGTTTTTAGAAGAAGGGAGGGTATGGACAAGTTTGGTAAACTCTAACTGGATGTAGAGGAGTCAGTTACTAGTACTGACTTGGTGTGGTCGCTGAGAGAGATTCTGGAACCACACCTGCCTGAGTGAACTGAGAGGGAGGTGTGCTTAGTCAGGACACAGGTGGGGCTGGGGGAAGGGGGGTCTGAAGCCCATTCTCTTCAACGCCTTCAGCTTAGACTGTCAGGCACATGAAGAACCCCAGAGGTAGGTGGCCCTCCTAGTGATCTGAAGAGCCAGAAATTGATTGGCAGATGGGGATGTAGGATAGAAAGGGAAAAAGCAAAAGGAAAAGGTCAGTTGCTTTGTGTGTGTGTGTGTGTGTGTGTGTGTGTGTGTGTGTGTGTGTGTGTGTGCGCGCGCGCGCGCGCGCAAGTGCACGCAAGTATTCTTATAAGGGGTTAAGGTAGACTGCTCTCTCCCCATCCATATGCCTCAGTTCTTACCTGGACAAGTTGGCCAGCCTCAGTCTCTGACACTTCCAGGAAGGAGATTGGGTTTGCTAGAGAAGACATGGCTAGAGTCACAGAGCCCTTCCCTGTCTGTCTGTAGGAGCAGCACAGACTAAAGACTCAGGTCTTTGGTGATATCTCAGGCACAGGCGCTGCTGACTTTTCACAGGCAGTGTCTCCTGGGACCTGTTCCCAAATCTCCTAGTTAGAGCCCAGATGGGGCAATTGTCCAACCTCCCAGCTGGCCCCTCTGCATCAGGGCCCCTGAGTCCCAGAAGTGTCAGTGATAATACCATTCAGATGACCAGGGCTGGATCCATGCGGGGACTCCTGGTTTTCCCCAGGGTGAGGTGCTGCTTGGATGCATCTTCCTGGCCTGATCCTGAACAGGGCCTGTCTCTATCATAGAGTCACCCTTTCTAATTAGAGCCCAATCCCCATGGATGAAATACAGTCAATCCTAGAATAAAGGGAAAAAAAATCAAAGATAAAACAGGTCAGGAGCAGGGGTGCCCGGCTGGCTCAGGTGGCCGAGTGAGTGTCTGACTCTTGATTTTGGCCCAGGTCATGATCTTGGGGTTCTGGGATCGGCCCGTTATTGGGGTCTGTGCTTGGCACAAAGTTTGCTTGACCCTCTTCCTCTGCTCATCCACCCACTCGTGGTCTCTCTCAAATAAATGAATAAATAAAATCTTCAAAAAATTATAGATCAAGAATATGACCAACAATTCAAATGTCATGTAATAGAGGGAATAGTCCTATTTTCTATGACCCCAGTGACCAGAGATATGAACCAAATGTAGACTCTGTATAGCGCTCGGGGTGTAATCTCTGAATTTCTTTTTAAAGATTTATTTATTCATTTTTAGTGGGAGAGAGCATGCGTGGGAGGGACAGAGGGAGAGGGAGAAAGAATCCCAAGCTAACTCTATGCTAAGCACTGAGTCCCATTCTGGATCTCATAACCCTGAGATCAGGACCAGAACCAAATCCAACAGTTGGACCCCCCACTGCAGATGCCACCCAGGCGCCCCAATCTCTGAATTTATTTTTTGTTGTAATTGTGTCTTACATACAAAAAAGTTTATAAAACATACATTTGCTGTTGAAGGAATGATAATACAATGAATGCCCCTTCTCCCAGCGCTCAGCTTAAATAGTTGAATCCTGTAGAAGCCCTGTGTGGACCTGTCTTCAATCATATCCTTTCCTCCCCCTTTTTGAGGAAATCACTGTTATGAACATTGTGTATCATTTCTTGCTGTTCTTTGTAGTTTTGCCACATATGCACGGTTGGGGAGGTCCTGGAGAAGATGTGACCACCCGTTGATTCATGAATTGGCCCCAGGCAATGGGAGGCTCCCCACCCCGTCCCCTGTCCTCAGAATGTAGCTCTGCCCACTGTTCCCACAGTGGGAGCCATTTTCAAGCACGCAGCCCTGATTGAGCAATGTGCCTTTGAGACCCTCTGGAAGACAAAGTGACTGAACCCCTATGAGGCCTCTCTGTATCTAAACTTCTATGATTCTGATGGGCGGGTGTGCCTTTCTACTTGTCCTGGGGTGCCCAAGACAAGACATGCCCTGTGGGTGAGTTCCCTTGCTTATTAACACTGCTGCCTACCAATGGGAGTGGCCTGCCTCTTTCCTTGCTCGCTCCCTGCCCTCCGTATCAGTGTTCAGTTTGATAACCCACATGCATAGATGATACACTGTATGGTTTACTCTGAATGTGCCTGAGTTTTTTGTCCTTTATGTGAACGGAATTATGCTTTTTCTATTCTTCTGTGAATTGCTTGTATTGTTCAGCATTTTTCTTTCACACTTAGTCATGTGGGTGGATGCATGTAACTGAAGGGTGTTCATGTTTAGTATTGTCTCATACAGGTCACAACCCCTCCTTATGTACCCCTATAGCCTCCCAAAGTTCTGATTTCGGACATTTTGGGTTTGGTATTACTGTGTATGTATGTTGTCTGTGATTCTCTCGGAAGGTCCTGAGGACACAAACACACACTATTTCTACAACAGAAGGAATGTGTATTCACACTGAGTACCTACAAAGGCACATTGCTCAATACCCTTGTGCAAATTCAGATCATGGTTTGCTGTTCAATGAGTTCACTGATAACGTACAGAAAATCCTTCTCTCATGAGAGATTTTTGTATGATAGAGATGTAGATAGATATCCTGGTGCCTATGTAGTAGTAATCACGGTGTGTATTTTTAAAAATTAATCCTTGCAGGGTAAGACATACAGAAAACTGTGCAAAACACAACACTCCCCCTCAAGGAAATATTAGAAACCAATCACCTCTGTATGACTTCCCAGATTTAGAAGTCAAACATGGCCAGCACGTCTGAAGCTTGTTTTGCGTGTCCTGCTAATCATGACTTTTCTCTCCTTCTGGAAGTAAAATAATCCCTATCTTCTTTTAACAGTTTCTTTTAGCTTTGCCTGTTTCTGAACTTCAAGTGAATGCGCTCATCCACTGTGTATTCTTTTCTCTGGCTCCTTTTGTTTGCTATTTTTACTTATGCGAGCTTCATCTAGATAGGTGTGTATGGTGGCAGTGTGTCCATTACCATTGCTGTGAGTTGCTTCATTGTAGGACAACACCACATATTACTCATGCAGTCTAGTGTGGAAGGCATTGCTGGCTCTTTGGCTATTAGGAATAATACTGGGGTGATCATTCTGGCACCTGAGTCTTGGTGCACACGTGCATTCCTTTCTCTTGTGTACATACCCATACGCTGGGTTCAGAGATGTCCATGTCCTTCAGTTTAGTACACATTGTGAAACTGACCTCCAAGGAGATTGTCCCAAATTGCACTTGTACCAGCAATGTGTGAGAGTACTCGTTGCACATCCTGGATGACTCGTGGTGGTTTCAGCCTTTTCTACTGGGGTCATGTTGCTGTGTGTGTGGTTTGGGGGTCCTCTCCTGATGGTTTGATTTTTATATTTCAGTGATTAATTATGAGACTGAGTTCCTTATAAATACTCCTTAGCACTTAAGAAAAGATTTATTTATTTAGAGAGAGAGAGAAAGAGAGAGAGAGTGAAAGAGCAAGAGAGAAGGGAGCAGAGGGAGGACTAGGGGGAGAGGGAGGAGAGAAGCTGACTCAGGCTTGTGGATGGAGCCTGACCCAGGGCTTGCTCTCACCAGCCGGGGATCCTGACTTGAGGGGAAATCAAGAGTGGGAGGCTTGAGCGAGCCACCCCGGTGCCGCTCATTAGTATTTTTATTTCCTTATTTTGAAACTGCTTGTTTCAATTTTTTTTTTTCATTTTTCCATTTGGTTATCTGTATCAGTTAAATATTCTGATTTATTTATAGAACTCTGTAGAACTATTCATTCTAGATCCTAGTTCTTTGTGGATTTATGTACATGATAAACATTTCCTCTCTCTCCAGTTTGTCATTTCACTGTTTATAGAGCTGTTTGCGACATCAGTATTTTTATTTTAACCGATTGAATACATCAGTTTTTTTTTTCCGAGTGCTTTATTTGTGTCTGGTTGAAGAGGTCCTTTCTTTCGTGAGTTCAGGAAGATATTTTCCAGCATTCTTCTGTAAAAACTTTATAATTTTGCTTGTCCCAATCAGTTCTTCAGTGCACCTGGAATTATTTTTCTTTTATGTAAGGAAGTGGGTGTGTGTGTGTTTATTTTGTATTTGTTTTTGCAGGATGATGACTAATTATTCCAATGGTTCCTACATAGACTCTTTTGAATTGCAGTTGTATGGAAATGTTATCTGTAAACAAAATGCAGCCTTTCTTCCTGTAGAGAATTTACATCCTTCCTTTCTTTTCTCTCCTCTGACTGCCCTGAAGACACCTCAGGGAGAGTGTGGGAGAGCTGTGGTGAGAGCTGGTATTCTGTCTTGTTCCCTGTTTAGATAGCAGAGATTTAAATGTATAACCCTATGTATTATATATGCTGTCTGTTTAAAAGAAAAGGCAACTTTTTCAGATTAAGAAAGTTTTCTTCCATCCCCATTTTGCCAAGAGGACTTTCCAGTGAGTGGATGTTGAAGTTTATGACCTGTTTTTTCTTCCATCTGTTGAGATGTTTTTCTTGCATCAGATGATTTTTGTCCTTTGCTGTATAAATATGGTGACTTACTTTGGTTGAGTTTTGAATTTGAAATCCACCTTTCCTTCCTGGGAAAACTCAACTGGGAAATGATGCGTCTTATTTTCTTCTGCATTGTTGTGATTGTATTGCTAATATTTTACTTTGAATTGGTGCGTTTATTTTATAAATTTCTTTGATGTATTAATCTTCATGGAGATCAACTTCTTATTGTAATTGTTTGCAATGTTCTTGTCAGCTTTTGGTATGAAGTTTGTGTTAATCTCATAAAGGGAATTGGGTGAGTGTTCCTTCATTCTCTATTTTTTTTTGAAAGGGTTTGCAAGCCTGAAAAGTTTTCCTTCTTGAATTGTGTATAGAAAGTCACTCTTGCAGCCATTTGGGCCTGAATATTTCTTTAAGGAAGGGCTGCTAATGAAGCTTTCCCAGTGGTTATAGATTTATTTAGGTTTTCTTTTTCTTACTATATTAGCTTTGATGAATTATGTTTTCCTAGAAGTTTGTCTATTTAATCTAAATTTTAAAATGTATATAACATTGTTCATAATAACCTCTTTGTTTGAATATCAGAGGTAATGTCACTCTTTTCTTTCTTCTTATTGATGATTGGTCTTTTCCCCATATAACCATTTTCATCAGAGGAATGTAAGTTATCTTTTCAAAATATCTTTTAGCTTTGTAGGTCTTCTCTGTTGTATGTTTTATTCTATTTTATCATATTTTGTTCTCATCTGTTTTCTTGCTTGGATTGATATTCTTTTTCGGATGGATTCTAGGCTTAGTATTTTATAGCCTTTGCTTTTCTAACATTTGCTTATAACTAATTTTTCTGTGAAGAATTTCTTGTAAATAATTTTTCATAATTGGTTTTCATTCAGATAACAGTATTTTCTAATAGCCATTATGATTTCTTTTCCTCCTAAGATTATTGCTAGCTGAGTTTCCCAACTCTCAAATATGAATTTATTGTGGGGAGCATTTTGTGGTGTATATGGTTGTCCAATTACTATGCCATACATCTGAAACTAATATTATTATACTACATACTATTTGTCAACCACACTTCAATTTAAAAATGATATAGCACTGTATGTTAATTACACTGGAATTATAATAACAAAAAAAGAAAAAACTTAAAAAAGAATGAAATGAAAAAAATAGTTAACAGACTCAGGTAAACAGTTCCTTCACCAAGAATCAAAGAAATTAAAACTAAGTCAAAGAGATACCATTTTGGCTATCATATCAGTTATAATTAAGGGGAAAATGTGAACATCAAAATATGGAGAGGATGTAGTCTAATGGGCACTCTAAATCATTTGAGCATCTTGGCAGAATGGTTAAAGGGCCCTAAAAAGGTACTACTTCGATATTCTACTTTTGAAAATATTAAATGTAACAGACTATGAATATATGAAAATCATTTCTTTTTTTGCATTTGCATTTGCAAATTTATTTGCATCGTTTTTTTAATTTTACTTTATTGTGTTAGTCACCATACAATACATCATTAGTTTTTGATGTAGTGATCCACGGTTCACTGTTTTTGTATAACACCCAGTGCGCCGTGCAGTACGTGACGTGCCCGTCTTAATACCCATCACTGGGCTAACCCATCCCCCCACCCCCCTCCCCTCTGAAACCCTCAGTTTGTTTCTCGGAGTCCATCGTCTCTCATGGTTGGTCTCCCCCTCTGATTTCCCCCCCTTCACTTTCCCCTTCCTTCTCCTGATGTCCTCCCTGCTATTCCTTATGTTCCACAAATAAGTGAAACCATATGATCATTGACTTTCTCTGCTTGACTTCTTTCACTGCGTGTAATCTCCTCCAGTCCCATCCATGCTGATGTAAAAGTTGGGTGTTCATCCTTTCTGACTGCATCATTATTTGTAACAGTGAAAGCTTCAGAACCCCCTAATCATCCAACCATGGTGAAACGCCATATACATCATGGAAGTTTTTTGTGACGTAATCTCAGAGAGCCAAATGTTCAGGAAGAGGTAATAATATGGAGACAACTCATGTTATAAGATTAAGCAAAAAAAGTATATATAATTGTACCAGCAGTATTTTCTTGACATAATAAGACAAAAAGTCATTAGAAAAAGCTAAGTGGGAAATACTGTAAAGTATTATCAATAATTTTCTTTATAAGAAGGGATAGTACGTGTTTTCCTTTTTACTATTTGTCTAGGTTTTACAAATTTACTATAATGAGCATGTATTATTCTGCAGTTGAGACAAATGAAATAACCCAGAGTTTAAAAACCAAAGAATCAAGGACTTGTCCATAACTAATAATCACTCTTTGTCACAATCTAAGATCTGATCCCTGTAGTGTATTTTGGGGCCAGTCCTCTGAACTCTCTGTGCCCAGTTTTTCCCCTAGAATTCTTCTTGTTCTCTCAGTCCCAGCAAAGAATGTGTTTTCTTGGTTCAGCCTTCTCTGTGTGTAGGTTAGCCCCTCTCAGTGAATTGCTTCCAAAGCTGGGCTTGGAAATGGTCCCTGAAACTCGGAGCACTTGACCCTTCCATCTCTTGTGAGCATTGCTTATAGGTGAGGGGGACCTGTTAGTCATAGACTGAGCTGATACCTGCCTTCATCCCAGAACCCGAGTTCTGTCTGATGTTCTTTTGGAGATTCCCACTTTGTGGTTTGAATCTGCTTGGACGCTTATACCCACTAATCAAGTCACCCTGTAGGGATTGCTGGCCATTGCTGGTCACTTCTTCTTCCATGTTGAGCTGTATCCTTGGCCAATTGATCTTACTCTACTTCTGTGCTGCCAGGCATTCTCTGTTTATTGAACCTGCTCGTGACGCCAAGCATCCATCCTACCTTGAGCTTGAGTTTTCAAAATTGCAGTGGAGAGTGCAGGGAGAAGGCATTTCAGAGAGCCTGAGCTTCCAGTCTGGGGCAGGACCCTTTACAGAATAGAGCATCTTCTCCAGCCTGAGAGCCTCCACAGAGCCCCCTTTATGTCCCTGTTCCTCAGGCTGTAGATGAAGGGGTTCAGCATGGGGGTGACCATCGTGTATACCACAGATGCCACCATTCCAGTGTCTGCTGAGTAGGAGGATGAGGGCTGGAAATACACCAGAAAGACAGTTCCATAGAAGAGAGTGACCACTGTCAGGTGAGAGCCACAGGTCGAGAAGACTTTGTGTTTCCCCCCAGCCGAGGGGACCTTGAGGATGGTGTGCATGATGTGGGCATAAGAGACCAGGACACAGGCGAGAGGGACCACACCCGAGAGGGCTGCTTCAGCAAACACCGTGACCTGAAAGATCTGGGTGTCTGAGCAGGCAAGTTTGAGGAGAGGGAGAAGGTCACAGAAAAAGTGTGGGATGGAATGGGAGGCACAGAAGGAGAACTGAGACATGAGGAGGGTGAGGGAGAAGGCCAGGAGGTGGGCGCAGAGCCAGGACGCGGCGACCAGCAGCAGGCAGCGCTGGGGACACATGATCGTGGTGTAGTGGAGAGGAAGACAGATGGCCACGTAGCGGTCGTATGCCATCACGGCCAGCAGGAAGTCGTCCAGCAGGGCCAGTGCCATGAAGAAGTACATCTGCACGAGGCACCCAGTGTGAGAGATGGTGTGGTGTTGTGTGAGGATGTTCACCAGCACCTTGGGGACAATGGTGCAGGAGAAGCAGGTATCGATGAGGGACAGGTTGGCCAGGAAGAAGTACATGGGGGTGTGGAGGTGCTGGTCAGCAACTATGGCCAGGATGATGAGCAGGTTCCCCAACACGGTCACCAGGTACATGCCCAGGAAGAGCCCAAACAGGAGGGGCGGCTGCTCTGGGTGTTCAGAGAAGCCCAGGAGCAGGAAGTCAGCGCTGCTGGTGTGGTTTCTGATTGTCTTAAAGTAGAGAAATTGGAGGAGAATTTTGCTTAAGTAAAGGTAGGCTCTGAATAGTAGAGACTGCAAGGGCTTTGGTCTGTTTTTCTCTATTCCTTGAAAAAGTCACTGAGATTCACTAGCAGTTGAAAATGTGGGTTTGTAAACAGGAGGGCTGTGGACTGTGATAATGAGGCGTCAGGGTGAGCTGTAGTTTGGGTTCTAGACTCCTGTCATGGAGCAAGGTTTTGGCATGGATTGTCTGAGTGACACTGAACTGGGATTCACCTGAAAGGACTTCTTCAAATTTAGTTCTCTTCTAAAGACTGAGCCTCCAAGCATTCCCACTCTTAATCTTGATGTGAATTTGGAAAGTTGCTGAACATTTTTTGGCTTTAGCGTCAACGTCTTTTCAAATGGAATACTATCTGAGTTTACTGAATCCAGTGGTTATGAAGATTACATTGGGTTAAAAAATGACTGTATAATATTTAGACCAAGGCTGGCACCCAGTAAGTGCTCAATAAATCCGGTCTAGTATTGTTATTGCCATTTTTTTTTCATTTTATTTATTTCACAGAGAGAGACCGTGAGAGAGGGAACACAAGCAGGGGGAGTGGGAGAGGGAGAAGCAGGCCTCCCGTGGAGCAGGGAGCCCGATGCAGGACTCGATCCCAGGACCCTGGGATCATGACCTGAGCCGAAGGCAGACACTTAACGACTGAGCCCCCCAGGCTCCCCATGTTCTTGCTGTTTTTAATCAAGTGATGGTGCTTGGTGGTTGTGGTATTCCAGTCTGTGCCTGCAGGTTGGGCTTGTCAGTTGTGAGGTGTGAACAACAGAAGCCACCACCACCATCTTCGCTGTCAGCAGCACCGTCTCTGCAGGGTTATGTCTCTACTCAGAGCTGTCAATGTCAGAGCCTTTGGTGTTTTGGCATAAACTTGGTCAAATCACAGAATCATCAGGGCCCCCCAGCCCCCGGTTATTAATGGAAGAATGGGAATCCGTGAGTCTATCTGGAATAGTTATTTGCTGGCTCAAGTTTTTAGAAGAAGGGAGGGTATGGACAAGTTTGGTAAACTCTAACTGGATGTAGAGGAGTCAGTTACTAGTACTGACTTGGTGTGGTCGCTGAGAGAGATTCTGGAACCACACCTGCCTGAGTGAACTGAGAGGGAGGTGTGCTTAGTCAGGACACAGGTGGGGCTGGGGGAAGGGGGGTCTGAAGCCCATTCTCTTCAACGCCTTCAGCTTAGACTGTCAGGCACATGAAGAACCCCAGAGGTAGGTGGCCCTCCTAGTGATCTGAAGAGCCAGAAATTGATTGGCAGATGGGGATGTAGGATAGAAAGGGAAAAAGCAAAAGGAAAAGGTCAGTTGCTTTGTGTGTGTGTGTGTGTGTGTGTGTGTGTGTGTGTGTGTGTGTGTGTGTGTGCGCGCGCGCGCGCGCGCAAGTGCACGCAAGTATTCTTATAAGGGGTTAAGGTAGACTGCTCTCTCCCCATCCATATGCCTCAGTTCTTACCTGGACAAGTTGGCCAGCCTCAGTCTCTGACACTTCCAGGAAGGAGATTGGGTTTGCTAGAGAAGACATGGCTAGAGTCACAGAGCCCTTCCCTGTCTGTCTGTAGGAGCAGCACAGACTAAAGACTCAGGTCTTTGGTGATATCTCAGGCACAGGCGCTGCTGACTTTTCACAGGCAGTGTCTCCTGGGACCTGTTCCCAAATCTCCTAGTTAGAGCCCAGATGGGGCAATTGTCCAACCTCCCAGCTGGCCCCTCTGCATCAGGGCCCCTGAGTCCCAGAAGTGTCAGTGATAATACCATTCAGATGACCAGGGCTGGATCCATGCGGGGACTCCTGGTTTTCCCCAGGGTGAGGTGCTGCTTGGATGCATCTTCCTGGCCTGATCCTGAACAGGGCCTGTCTCTATCATAGAGTCACCCTTTCTAATTAGAGCCCAATCCCCATGGATGAAATACAGTCAATCCTAGAATAAAGGGAAAAAAAATCAAAGATAAAACAGGTCAGGAGCAGGGGTGCCCGGCTGGCTCAGGTGGCCGAGTGAGTGTCTGACTCTTGATTTTGGCCCAGGTCATGATCTTGGGGTTCTGGGATCGGCCCGTTATTGGGGTCTGTGCTTGGCACAAAGTTTGCTTGACCCTCTTCCTCTGCTCATCCACCCACTCGTGGTCTCTCTCAAATAAATGAATAAATAAAATCTTCAAAAAATTATAGATCAAGAATATGACCAACAATTCAAATGTCATGTAATAGAGGGAATAGTCCTATTTTCTATGACCCCAGTGACCAGAGATATGAACCAAATGTAGACTCTGTATAGCGCTCGGGGTGTAATCTCTGAATTTCTTTTTAAAGATTTATTTATTCATTTTTAGTGGGAGAGAGCATGCGTGGGAGGGACAGAGGGAGAGGGAGAAAGAATCCCAAGCTAACTCTATGCTAAGCACTGAGTCCCATTCTGGATCTCATAACCCTGAGATCAGGACCAGAACCAAATCCAACAGTTGGACCCCCCACTGCAGATGCCACCCAGGCGCCCCAATCTCTGAATTTATTTTTTGTTGTAATTGTGTCTTACATACAAAAAAGTTTATAAAACATACATTTGCTGTTGAAGGAATGATAATACAATGAATGCCCCTTCTCCCAGCGCTCAGCTTAAATAGTTGAATCCTGTAGAAGCCCTGTGTGGACCTGTCTTCAATCATATCCTTTCCTCCCCCTTTTTGAGGAAATCACTGTTATGAACATTGTGTATCATTTCTTGCTGTTCTTTGTAGTTTTGCCACATATGCACGGTTGGGGAGGTCCTGGAGAAGATGTGACCACCCGTTGATTCATGAATTGGCCCCAGGCAATGGGAGGCTCCCCACCCCGTCCCCTGTCCTCAGAATGTAGCTCTGCCCACTGTTCCCACAGTGGGAGCCATTTTCAAGCACGCAGCCCTGATTGAGCAATGTGCCTTTGAGACCCTCTGGAAGACAAAGTGACTGAACCCCTATGAGGCCTCTCTGTATCTAAACTTCTATGATTCTGATGGGCGGGTGTGCCTTTCTACTTGTCCTGGGGTGCCCAAGACAAGACATGCCCTGTGGGTGAGTTCCCTTGCTTATTAACACTGCTGCCTACCAATGGGAGTGGCCTGCCTCTTTCCTTGCTCGCTCCCTGCCCTCCGTATCAGTGTTCAGTTTGATAACCCACATGCATAGATGATACACTGTATGGTTTACTCTGAATGTGCCTGAGTTTTTTGTCCTTTATGTGAACGGAATTATGCTTTTTCTATTCTTCTGTGAATTGCTTGTATTGTTCAGCATTTTTCTTTCACACTTAGTCATGTGGGTGGATGCATGTAACTGAAGGGTGTTCATGTTTAGTATTGTCTCATACAGGTCACAACCCCTCCTTATGTACCCCTATAGCCTCCCAAAGTTCTGATTTCGGACATTTTGGGTTTGGTATTACTGTGTATGTATGTTGTCTGTGATTCTCTCGGAAGGTCCTGAGGACACAAACACACACTATTTCTACAACAGAAGGAATGTGTATTCACACTGAGTACCTACAAAGGCACATTGCTCAATACCCTTGTGCAAATTCAGATCATGGTTTGCTGTTCAATGAGTTCACTGATAACGTACAGAAAATCCTTCTCTCATGAGAGATTTTTGTATGATAGAGATGTAGATAGATATCCTGGTGCCTATGTAGTAGTAATCACGGTGTGTATTTTTAAAAATTAATCCTTGCAGGGTAAGACATACAGAAAACTGTGCAAAACACAACACTCCCCCTCAAGGAAATATTAGAAACCAATCACCTCTGTATGACTTCCCAGATTTAGAAGTCAAACATGGCCAGCACGTCTGAAGCTTGTTTTGCGTGTCCTGCTAATCATGACTTTTCTCTCCTTCTGGAAGTAAAATAATCCCTATCTTCTTTTAACAGTTTCTTTTAGCTTTGCCTGTTTCTGAACTTCAAGTGAATGCGCTCATCCACTGTGTATTCTTTTCTCTGGCTCCTTTTGTTTGCTATTTTTACTTATGTGAGCTTCATCTAGATAGGTGTGTATGGTGGCAGTGTGTCCATTACCATTGCTGTGAGTTGCTTCATTGTAGGACAACACCACATATTACTCATGCAGTCTAGTGTGGAAGGCATTGCTGGCTCTTTGGCTATTAGGAATAATACTGGGGTGATCATTCTGGCACCTGAGTCTTGGTGCACACGTGCATTCCTTTCTCTTGTGTACATACCCATACGCTGGGTTCAGAGATGTCCATGTCCTTCAGTTTAGTACACATTGTGAAACTGACCTCCAAGGAGATTGTCCCAAATTGCACTTGTACCAGCAATGTGTGAGAGTACTCGTTGCACATCCTGGATGACTTGTGGTGGTTTCAGCCTTTTCTACTGGGGTCATGTTGCTGTGTGTGTGGTTTGGGGGTCCTCTCCTGATGGTTTGATTTTTATATTTCAGTGATTAATTATGAGACTGAGTTCCTTATAAATACTCCTTAGCACTTAAGAAAAGATTTATTTATTTAGAGAGAGAGAGAAAGAGAGAGAGAGTGAAAGAGCAAGAGAGAAGGGAGCAGAGGGAGGACTAGGGGGAGAGGGAGGAGAGAAGCTGACTCAGGCTTGTGGATGGAGCCTGACCCAGGGCTTGCTCTCACCAGCCGGGGATCCTGACTTGAGGGGAAATCAAGAGTGGGAGGCTTGAGCGAGCCACCCCGGTGCCGCTCATTAGTATTTTTATTTCCTTATTTTGAAACTGCTTGTTTCAATTTTTTTTTTTTCATTTTTCCATTTGGTTATCTGTATCAGTTAAATATTCTGATTTATTTATAGAACTCTGTAGAACTATTCATTCTAGATCCTAGTTCTTTGTGGATTTATGTACATGATAAACATTTCCTCTCTCTCCAGTTTGTCATTTCACTGTTTATAGAGCTGTTTGCGACATCAGTATTTTTATTTTAACCGATTGAATACATCAGTTTTTTTTTTCCGAGTGCTTTATTTGTGTCTGGTTGAAGAGGTCCTTTCTTTCGTGAGTTCAGGAAGATATTTTCCAGCATTCTTCTGTAAAAACTTTATAATTTTGCTTGTCCCAATCAGTTCTTCAGTGCACCTGGAATTATTTTTCTTTTATGTAAGGAAGTGGGTGTGTGTGTGTTTATTTTGTATTTGTTTTTGCAGGATGATGACTAATTATTCCAATGGTTCCTACATAGACTCTTTTGAATTGCAGTTGTATGGAAATGTTATCTGTAAACAAAATGCAGCCTTTCTTCCTGTAGAGAATTTACATCCTTCCTTTCTTTTCTCTCCTCTGACTGCCCTGAAGACACCTCAGGGAGAGTGTGGGAGAGCTGTGGTGAGAGCTGGTATTCTGTCTTGTTCCCTGTTTAGATAGCAGAGATTTAAATGTATAACCCTATGTATTATATATGCTGTCTGTTTAAAAGAAAAGGCAACTTTTTCAGATTAAGAAAGTTTTCTTCCATCCCCATTTTGCCAAGAGGACTTTCCAGTGAGTGGATGTTGAAGTTTATGACCTGTTTTTTCTTCCATCTGTTGAGATGTTTTTCTTGCATCAGATGATTTTTGTCCTTTGCTGTATAAATATGGTGACTTACTTTGGTTGAGTTTTGAATTTGAAATCCACCTTTCCTTCCTGGGAAAACTCAACTGGGAAATGATGCGTCTTATTTTCTTCTGCATTGTTGTGATTGTATTGCTAATATTTTACTTTGAATTGGTGCGTTTATTTTATAAATTTCTTTGATGTATTAATCTTCATGGAGATCAACTTCTTATTGTAATTGTTTGCAATGTTCTTGTCAGCTTTTGGTATGAAGTTTGTGTTAATCTCATAAAGGGAACTGGGTGAGTGTTCCTTCATTCTCTATTTTTTTTTGAAAGGGTTTGCAAGCCTGAAAAGTTTTCCTTCTTGAATTGTGTATAGAAAGTCACTCTTGCAGCCATTTGGGCCTGAATATTTCTTTAAGGAAGGGCTGCTAATGAAGCTTTCCCAGTGGTTATAGATTTATTTAGGTTTTCTTTTTCTTACTATATTAGCTTTGATGAATTATGTTTTCCTAGAAGTTTGTCTATTTAATCTAAATTTTAAAATGTATATAACATTGTTCATAATAACCTCTTTGTTTGAATATCAGAGGTAATGTCACTCTTTTCTTTCTTCTTATTGATGATTGGTCTTTTCCCCATATAACCATTTTCATCAGAGGAATGTAAGTTATCTTTTCAAAATATCTTTTAGCTTTGTAGGTCTTCTCTGTTGTATGTTTTATTCTATTTTATCATATTTTGTTCTCATCTGTTTTCTTGCTTGGATTGATATTCTTTTTCGGATGGATTCTAGGCTTAGTATTTTATAGCCTTTGCTTTTCTAACATTTGCTTATAACTAATTTTTCTGTGAAGAATTTCTTGTAAATAATTTTTCATAATTGGTTTTCATTCAGATAACAGTATTTTCTAATAGCCATTATGATTTCTTTTCCTCCTAAGATTATTGCTAGCTGAGTTTCCCAACTCTCAAATATGAATTTATTGTGGGGAGCATTTTGTGGTGTATATGGTTGTCCAATTACTATGCCATACATCTGAAACTAATATTATTATACTACATACTATTTGTCAACCACACTTCAATTTAAAAATGATATAGCACTGTATGTTAATTACACTGGAATTATAATAACAAAAAAAGAAAAAACTTAAAAAAGAATGAAATGAAAAAAATAGTTAACAGACTCAGGTAAACAGTTCCTTCACCAAGAATCAAAGAAATTAAAACTAAGTCAAAGAGATACCATTTTGGCTATCATATCAGTTATAATTAAGGGGAAAATGTGAACATCAAAATATGGAGAGGATGTAGTCTAATGGGCACTCTAAATCATTTGAGCATCTTGGCAGAATGGTTAAAGGGCCCTAAAAAGGTACTACTTCGATATTCTACTTTTGAAAATATTAAATGTAACAGACTATGAATATATGAAAATCATTTCTTTTTTTGCATTTGCATTTGCAAATTTATTTGCATCGTTTTTTTAATTTTACTTTATTGTGTTAGTCACCATACAATACATCATTAGTTTTTGATGTAGTGATCCACGGTTCACTGTTTTTGTATAACACCCAGTGCGCCGTGCAGTACGTGACGTGCCCGTCTTAATACCCATCACTGGGCTAACCCATCCCCCCACCCCCCTCCCCTCTGAAACCCTCAGTTTGTTTCTCGGAGTCCATCGTCTCTCATGGTTGGTCTCCCCCTCTGATTTCCCCCCCTTCACTTTCCCCTTCCTTCTCCTGATGTCCTCCCTGCTATTCCTTATGTTCCACAAATAAGTGAAACCATATGATCATTGACTTTCTCTGCTTGACTTCTTTCACTGCGTGTAATCTCCTCCAGTCCCATCCATGCTGATGTAAAAGTTGGGTGTTCATCCTTTCTGACTGCATCATTATTTGTAACAGTGAAAGCTTCAGAACCCCCTAATCATCCAACCATGGTGAAACGCCATATACATCATGGAAGTTTTTTGTGACGTAATCTCAGAGAGCCAAATGTTCAGGAAGAGGTAATAATATGGAGACAACTCATGTTATAAGATTAAGCAAAAAAAGTATATATAATTGTACCAGCAGTATTTTCTTGACATAATAAGACAAAAAGTCATTAGAAAAAGCTAAGTGGGAAATACTGTAAAGTATTATCAATAATTTTCTTTATAAGAAGGGATAGTACGTGTTTTCCTTTTTACTATTTGTCTAGGTTTTACAAATTTACTATAATGAGCATGTATTATTCTGCAGTTGAGACAAATGAAATAACCCAGAGTTTAAAAACCAAAGAATCAAGGACTTGTCCATAACTAATAATCACTCTTTGTCACAATCTAAGATCTGATCCCTGTAGTGTATTTTGGGGCCAGTCCTCTGAACTCTCTGTGCCCAGTTTTTCCCCTAGAATTCTTCTTGTTCTCTCAGTCCCAGCAAAGAATGTGTTTTCTTGGTTCAGCCTTCTCTGTGTGTAGGTTAGCCCCTCTCAGTGAATTGCTTCCAAAGCTGGGCTTGGAAATGGTCCCTGAAACTCGGAGCACTTGACCCTTCCATCTCTTGTGAGCATTGCTTATAGGTGAGGGGGACCTGTTAGTCATAGACTGAGCTGATACCTGCCTTCATCCCAGAACCCGAGTTCTGTCTGATGTTCTTTTGGAGATTCCCACTTTGTGGTTTGAATCTGCTTGGACGCTTATACCCACTAATCAAGTCACCCTGTAGGGATTGCTGGCCATTGCTGGTCACTTCTTCTTCCATGTTGAGCTGTATCCTTGGCCAATTGATCTTACTCTACTTCTGTGCTGCCAGGCATTCTCTGTTTATTGAACCTGCTCGTGACGCCGAGCATCCATCCTACCTTGAGCTTGAGTTTTCAAAATTGCAGTGGAGAGTGCAGGGAGAAGGCATTTCAGAGAGCCTGAGCTTCCAGTCTGGGGCAGGACCCTTTACAGAATAGAGCATCTTCTCCAGCCTGAGAGCCTCCACAGAGCCCCCTTTATGTCCCTGTTCCTCAGGCTGTAGATGAAGGGGTTCAGCATGGGGGTGACCATCGTGTATACCACAGATGCCACCATTCCAGTGTCTGCTGAGTAGGAGGATGAGGGCTGGAAATACACCAGAAAGACAGTTCCATAGAAGAGAGTGACCACTGTCAGGTGAGAGCCACAGGTCGAGAAGACTTTGTGTTTCCCCCCAGCCGAGGGGACCTTGAGGATGGTGTGCATGATGTGGGCATAAGAGACCAGGACACAGGCGAGAGGGACCACACCCGAGAGGGCTGCTTCAGCAAACATCGTGACCTGAAAGATCTGGGTGTCTGAGCAGGCAAGTTTGAGGAGAGGGAGAAGGTCACAGAAAAAGTGTGGGATGGAATGGGAGGCACAGAAGGAGAACTGAGACATGAGGAGGGTGAGGGAGAAGGCCAGGAGGTGGGCGCAGAGCCAGGATGCAGCGACCAGCAGCAGGCAGCGTTGGGGACACATGATCGTGGTATAGTGGAGAGGAAGACAGATGGCCACGTAGCGGTCGTATGCCATCACGGCCAGCAGGAAGTTGTCCAGCAGGGCCAGTGCCATGAAGAAGTACATCTGCACGAGGCACCCAGTGTGAGAGATGGTGTGGTGTTGTGTGAGGATGTTCACCAGCACCTTGGGGACAATGGTGCAGGAGAAGCAGGTATCGATGAGGGACAGGTTGGCCAGGAAGAAGTACATGGGGGTGTGGAGGTGCTGGTCAGCAACTACGGCCAGGATGATGAGCAGGTTCCCCAACACAGTCACCAGGTACATGCCCAGGAAGAGCCCAAACAGGAGGGGCGGCTGCTCTGGGTGTTCAGAGAAGCCCAGGAGCACGAAGTCAGCGATGCTGGTGTGGTTTCTGATTGCCATTTATAGTAGCCAAATTGCAGGAAAATCTTGCTTACATGTACATAGACTCCAACAAGTTATACCATTCAAAGCTTTTCCTCTGTTTTCTATGTTCTTTTTAAATGTCACTAAAATGCACTCTTGTCTCTCATTGGTGAGCACATAAGCATGTACAGAACTGAGAACTATGGACAGTAGCAACAGGAGATCTTTTGGGGGGTGAAGTTTGCATTTTAGGTGTCTCATAAATTGTCCTGTAGACCTCCTGGGTGAGGCTGAACTGGAGCTTAGCTAGGAAGAAACTTCCCAGGTCTTAGTCCACTCTCCACTTTTTTAAAAACGAAAATCTCAATTTCATAGGCTTAGAGGTGTGAATAAGATATCTCGGGGAGGGGCATTTACTAGACAACTATTAAGGGGAATCCTCTCTGTCTAAACCCTCAATACTTTTTATATTTTGGGTAAATTATTTACATCCTTTGAGCCTCATTTTCTTTACCTGTAAGATGTAGACATAAACCTACCATATGGGACTGTTGAATGCATCAAAATACCAGAATCAAAGTTTTTTTCAGGACCTGTGATGTAAAATCCAAATTGAGAGATTTTATCTCATGCATTTGGATGTATGGAAGGATGAAGTCACAAACACGCAATGGCAGCCATGCTCTTTGATGTGGCGATAAGATACATTCTCTCTGGGTGTGACAAGCCTTCACTGGGCCCCAGCCTCCTTGTGGACTGTAATGTTGAACAAGTCTGCTCAGTGTTTCTGGCCTCAGTTTCTGCATCTGCTTTAAGAGGATAATAATGCCAAAATCAGAAGGTCGTTGAGTATTAAACTAGATAAGGATTGTACAGAACTAGAACAGTGACTGGCTTATATCAAGTGCTCATCAAATAGTAGCTTTCCCTGATATTATTGTTTTCTCTTGACAGAGGTAACAAAAGGAGGTTGCCTTCTGGAGTGACCAACTAGTCCTTCATGTTTGCCCAGGACTTTTCTGCTTTAAAACTAAACATTTCACTTCCGGGAAACACCCTCAGTCCTGAGCAAATTGGACTTTTTCTTGGTCCCTGTCTGTGGGAAGCTGAGTTTTGAAAACTGTAAAGGTTTCATATATAGAGTTGTAAGTGCCATCGTCACCAATTTCGTCATCATGCTCTTGGGTGGCAATGGCTCTGACCTAGTACAATGACAAAGCTTGCACTCAGACATGTGACATGTGCAGGCCCGGGTGTCAGTTCCAGGTGTACCATCATGGCCAAATCATTTACCTTCTCAGAACCTCGATTGGAAAATGAGCCTAAATAAATCTATTGCAAATACTTCTGATACTTAAAAAAAAAAAAATGAGCTAGGGCGTGCTGACCTATTCATTGTTGTGGAGATTGTTTCGCTCCTCGGATGGTGGTATAGACTGATTCTGGAAGCCACTCCCGTGATCCTGTGGGCTGAGAGGGAGTGGTCCATGCATAGTTCAGGGGTCTTGAGCACTGTTATTGCACAGCTCCAATGTCTTGGCCATTGCCAGGGACTTGGGGACCCCTGATCTGGACTGACTTCAGGCTGGACTCTCAGGGAATTCATGGATATCAAGTCAAGGCTCTCCTTGTGGTGGTTAAGCGAGCCAAGTTGTATTTGCCTGAGACTGAGGAAGGGACAGAAAAGGAGGAAGGAATAGGGGAGGAGGAGAAGGAAGGGTATGTGTGTGTGTGACCAGTGCCTCCCATCTCTACCTACCTCAGATCTTACCTGGAAATTCTGACCATCCTCAGATTTTGTCACCATCACTAGGTGTTGGGTCTGTCTTGCCTATTTGGTTTGCCTTCCCTTCTTCTTAAGAGGACTTGCTATGGGGCACCTGGGTGATGCAGTTGGTTAAGTATCTGACTCGGCTCAGGTCGGGATCTCAGGGTCGTGGGATTGAGCCCCACGTCGGGCTCTGTGCTCAAGGTGGAGTCTGCCTGGGACTCTCTCTCTCTCTCCCCGCCTCTGCCCCTCCCCCAACCTCTAAAACAAACAAATAAATCTTAAAAATAAAAAGAGGTCCTGCTACAACCTCAGTGTTCTGCCTCCCCTGTAACAGCAGCATGGACTGAAGAGTTGGAGCTGGAGCCAACCCATCCTCAGGAATAGGAGCCAGGAGGAGTATCTCCTGGCTCCTGTTTTCACATGGAGTATCTCCTGGGACCTAATCCCCAATCTCCTAGTTAGAGACAAGATGGGACAAATGTCCAACCTCCCAGCTGGCCCTTTGAGCCCTGGATTTGTGAATCCCAGCAGTGTCAGGAGCACCTTTGTCTCAGAGTGACCAAGTCTGTGACTCCTGAGAGTACAAAAATAGTGATTTGAAGGGGCACCTGCACCCCAGCGTTCATAGCAGCAATGTCCACAATAGCCAAACTGTGGAAAGAACCAAGATGTCCATCAACAGATGAATGGATAAAGAAGAGGTGGTGTGTACACACACACCCCCCCCAACACACCGGAATATTACTCAGCCATCAGAAAGGATGGATTCTTGCCATTTGCAATGGTGTGGGTGGAACTAGAGGGTATTAAGCTAAGTGCAATAAGTCAGTCAGAGAAAGACAAATATCGTATGATTTCACTCATATGTGGAATTTAAGAAACAAAACAGATGAATGTAGGGGAAGGGAAGGAAAAATAAAATAAGACGAAATCAGAGAGGGAGGCAAACCATAAGAGACAAGTCTTAACTCTAGGGAACAAACTGAGGGTTGCTGGAGGGGAGGTGTGTGTGGGGGTATGGGGTAACTGGGTGATGGGCATTAAGGAGGGCACTTGATGTAGTGAGCACTGGGTGTCATACACAACTGATAAATCACTAAATTCTACCTCTGAAACTAATAATGCACTATATGTTAATTAAATTGAATTTAAATAAAAAATTAAAAAATTTATTTGAGTACAGTTGACACACAATGTTACATTAGTTTCAGGTGTACAAGCATAGTGATTCCACTAGTCTGTAGGTCAGGCTGTGCTCACCGCAAGTGATGGCCACCATCTCTCACCATACAACACTGTTACAGTAACATTGCCTACATTCCCTATGCTATACCTTTTGTTCCTGGGACTTTTTCATTTCATAACTGCAAGTCTGTACCTCCCACTCCCCTTCACCCATTTTGTCTGCTCCCCACTTCCCTCCCCTCTGGCAACCATTAGTTTGTTCTGTATTTATAGTCTGATTCTGCTTTTTGTTTGTTTATTCATTTGTTTCGTTTTTTTAGATTCCACATATAAGTGAAATCATATGGTATTTGTCTTTGGCTTATTTCACTTAGTGTGATACCCTCTAGCTCCATCCATGTTCAAGCTTATGTTTTTGACATTCATTCATATTGATACTTGTATCTACAGGTCATTCTTTTTTTTTTAAGATTTTATTTGTTTATTTGACAGAGAGAGAGACACAGCGAGAGCAGGAACACAAGCAGGGGGAGTGGGAGAGGGAGAAGCAGGCTTCCTGCGGAGCAGGGAGCCCGACGCGGGGCTCGATCCCACGACCCCAGGATCACGACCTGAGCCAAAGGCAGATGCTTAATGACTGAGCCACCCAGGCGCCCCCCCTTTTTTTATTATGTTAGGTTAATCACCATACATTACATCATTAGTTTTTGATGTAGTGTTCCATGACTCATTGTTTGCATATAACACCCAGTGCTCCACGCAGAACGTGCCCTCTTTAATACCCATCTACAGGTCATTCTTTTTCACCGATGCATAAGAGAGGTTCACATTGTCCTACCTAATATCTTCAGGGCTTTTCATTTTGGAATTCAGAATCTTTCTAATTTTAGATATATAAGAGTGTACATATTTATGATGATTTGATATGCATATGCTTTGTGCAATGATGACTTCACAGAGTTACCATTTTTGTTTTTGTTTTTTTTTAATATTTTATTTATTTATTTGACATAGAGAGAGAGAGAGAGAGAGAGAGACAGAGTGAGCACAAGCAGGGGGAGTGGCAGGCAGAGGCAGAGGGAGAAGCAGGCTCCCCACAGAGAAGGGGGAGCCCGATGCGGGACTCGATCCCGGGACTCCGGGATCATGACCTGAGCCGAAGGCAGTGGCTTAACCAACTGAGCCACCCAGGCGCCCACCATTTTTGTTTTGTGGTGAGAATGCTCAAGATTATTTACTCTCCCAGCAAACTGCAAGTGTATAATACAGTATTGTTAACTATTGTCACCATGCTGTGCATTAATTCATCTTATAGATGAAAGCTTGTTCTCTTTGAAGGTCCATTTAATCATCCGCCATACCTTTTCTTTTCCTGTCCAGGAAGGTGATTACATTTTTTCCCTCCCTCTTTTATATCCGGTCCCCTTATTTCCTCCTGGGTAAAGTTATATTTTCCCCCCAACTTTTCTTCACTCGTCTCCACATCCCACAGCTTTAGATTGTATTTCAGAAGTTTGAAGTGCTGAACAGCATTCCTTTTTTTTTTTTTTAAGATTTTATTTATTTATTTGACAGAGAGACACAGCGAGAGAGGGAACACAGGCAGGGGGAGCGGGAGAGGGAGAAGCAGACTCCCCGCGGAGCAGGGAGCCCGACGCGGGGCTCGATCCCAGGACCCCGGGATCATGACCTGAGTCGAAGGCAGACGCTTAACGAGTGAGCCACCCAGGCGCCCCTGAACAGCATTTCTCATGAAGATTCTCGTTGATAGTGAAATTCTGGGATGTAGGGAGGAGGGATGGAGAAAAGAGGCTGGGGGGCATTTTGTTATTATGGATATTGGGGAGGCCTTCTCTGTACTCACTGGAATTCCTAAGAAAGTTGACAACATAGTGGTAAGGTCCTAAAGACCAGATCATTTATAGTGAAACACTTGGAAATACTGAAATAATTTCAGGAGACACTTGGACTGAACTCACTTAGAGGATGTATGACATTATGACTATTTCCCACCTCGTTACAGATCTTCAAATGTTATTTGGGAAGAGTCCATAGACACACTTTCATATAATTTTGATATAGTGGCTGAAATTTTCTGGAGCTTGATATATGCAAGACACTGCTCCAATTACTTAAAACATAAATATGTCTTAGGACACTTGTTACATCATTTAATCCCCAAAACAATCCACTTTTCATATGAAAATTGAGGCACAGAGAGGTTAATGTACTTGCCCAAGATCATGGGGTTGGTAATGGTGGATTGGGCTTCCAGGCCAAGTGGTATAATTTCAGAACTAGGAAACAGAAGCTCAGAGGGGTTAAGTAAATGATTCAAAGTCATCAAAATCAGAATTTTTCCTTTCACACCCACAACCATGTAGTGGGATTATTTATTGTATCCATTATGTAGATGAGGAAAATAAGAGTTCAGGACACTTAGTGGCTTGACTATGGTCACATAATTTGCGAGATCAACTTGTAACTTAAGTTTTCACTCAGAATCTTAGGACCTTATTACTATGCTGGTGAAGCTGCCTTCTCTGACAAATATGTGAACAGCTATGGAGATATTATGAGCTGATCTAAAGGTAATAAGAAGATCCACTAGCCAGACCGAAGGAGTTTGTGCATAAGATGAATAACTCATATGATGAGAACATTGACTTACTGAGGCTTCATATGAGCTGACCCATATCCGAACAGGTTAAAAAAAAATTACTACAGAAGTTTTTCTGACTTTTCATCATACTTTTTACACAACACTGGTTATGTCTGTGACGAGCCAGAGATTGCAAGCGAAAAAAAAGGAAACCATGTGTCTGATACAGTAAGACATCAATATCTGTGTCTCATTTTATTTATTTTTACCAAAAAGTATAATAACCTATTGCAATTGTCTCATCTCCACTTATTGAACTGTAATTAATTTTGAAGACAGAGCTATGATTGATGTATCTTTGCAGTATTTTCATAGTTCAGTATAGTTCCTGGCACATAGCAGGTGTTTCATGGGTTCTTGTTGAATGAATGAATGGGTTTTGGTATTCTACCCTTCTGATCAGCTTTTTCAAGGCCTGTTTCATGTCCTTATTCCTAAGACTGTAGATAAAAGGGTTCAGCATGGGGATAACTACTGAATAGATGACAGTGACCACACGGTCCTTTGTCACTGAATAGGTGGATGAGGGGCGAATGTACACAAATACTATGGTTCCATAAAATAGCACCACAACTGTGAGGTGCGATCCACAGGTGGAGAAGACCTTGTACCTGCCTCCCCCAGAAAGGACCCTCAGGACGGCACGGGTGATAAAAACATAAGAGACAATGATCAAGATGAAGGGACTCATGATCACAACGGAGCCCTCTGTGAAGGCCAAAAGTTCATTGACGGAGGTGTCAGAGCAGGAGAGCATCAGCAGTGGCTGGACATCACAGAAGAAGTGGTGGATGATGTTGGGCCCGCAGAAGGAGAGGCGGGCCATGAGAATCATGTGGGTGAGTGAGTGGAGGTGAGACAGCACCCAGGACGCCATCACGAGCAGGAGACAGCGCCGGGGGCTCATGGTCGTGGTGTAATGCAGTGGGTTACAGATGGCCATGTAGCGGTCAATAGCCATGGCCGCCAGGAGGAAGCTGTCAGTGATCCCAAAGGCCACAAAAAAATACATCTGTGTGAGGCACTGGGCAAGGGGAACCTTCTTGCTCTTGCTCAGCATGTTTGCCAGCATCCTTGGCACAATGACACTTGTAAAGCAGATGTCCACCAGGGACAGGTTGGAGAGGAAGAAGTACATGGGGGTATGGAGGCGGGCGTCCCCCCAGATGGCTGCAATGATGACTGAGTTGCCAGCCACATTGACCAGATACATGGCGAGGAAACTGGCAAAGAGCCAGCCCTGCTCTTTGGGGTCGCTGGTCAGTCCCAGGAGGAGGAATTCAGTCATATGGCTCTGGTTTCTCCTCAGCATTGATTTCCTGTAAGTAAAAAATATGAAGGAATGTTAGGTGTGTGTCCTGGCTTGGGGTCTTCACTGTGGTAGAGGAGATAGCTTATAACTTGTTCCAGCTTGTGCCCTGCAGGAGGGGGATTCATCCATGTAGCCCATCATATATTTTATGATATGACTTCATAGAATTGGTGTTGGCTACCTTGATTTCAATTCCAACTTCGCATCTGACTAATTTTGTGAACTTGAACAAGGTACTTCATCTCTAGTTTTATCTAAAAGACAGAACTTGTAATACCCATGTTCTTAGGCTATTCTGACGATACGTGCTAAAGATCTTTGGAAAAATGTTCAGAAAGTAATCATTTTGCTTCATTTCCCAAGTTGTATCTAAGACACATATTTTGCTTTGGCCTCAGGTGTTTTGTTTTTTGAGAGGCAAAGAAAGAAGGTGGGGAGGGGCAGCAGGAGAAGGAGAGAGAGAATCTTAAGCAGACTCCACCCCCAGCATGGAGCCCAGCACGGGGCTTGATCTCACAACCCTGAGATCATAACCTGAGCCAAAATCAAGAGTTGGACACTTAACCAACTGAGCCACCCAGGCACCCTGGCCTGTTTCTGATCAGCCTGCTAACCTCTAGTTGCTCCTACCTGGTGCTACTGGCCAGGATTTCTACCTTTTGCTCCCCCTGTGTAAGGAAGGTAGGGTATCCTAAGTTCTCCCTATAGAGATCACATAAATACTGTAGAGTCTATATTCTTTGATCCAACCTTTTTTGGAAAAAAGTGGTTTTGGAATGCATTTGAGAATTTAATTATGGGGAAGAAGGTCTAACTAGGAGTGGTGGGGACCTAGAAATTTGACATGTCCATCGGGGTGTGGAACTGTCAAGTGTGAGTGAGAAGTTGGAGAACTGTCTCTGGTAGAGGAAGGATAGTTACCTAACATTGAGCTTGGTGGTTTAGGGAGGTGGGTGGCATCAAGGAAGACACAGAGGAATTAAATGAGTGCTCTTACAGGCTGGAAGAGTCCAGGGGGGTGATATGGGCAATAGAAATGTGGGAAGATGCAGTATTCTGGCAAAAACACACTGAGAGGTATGCACAGAAAGGTGCTGAGGTTCAGGAATGGGTTCTTTGTTCTCCCAAAAGGCAAGAGCCAAGGAGAATAAGCCAAAGGTCCAGCCTGACAGGAACTAAGGCACTAATCATCTATCTACCAAAGTAGGGACCCAGTTGAAGTGGGGCAAGACAAGAAACCATTTGGGACATAGAATTAGAACCAGCCAGCAGCCACCTGGGTTGATAGCGAGATGCTGAGTCACAGAACATACACTCAGTATGTCCGCGCTGCCTAAGGACAGGATTAGCTTCAGAGAAAAGAGCAGAAAAAAGAGACTCTAAGCAGAGGTCAAGTAATCCTAGGTAAGGGAGGGTAGAGTTGGGGATGCAGTCTGAATTGGAGAAGTCCATGTTCTGTACTCCTTTGTGTCCTCATCATCTTTCTGGTACTTTTGACAATGAGTCAGAAACAAACTAAGTACTCCTGATATGTTTTTAATGCTTAGTAATCTTGAATGAAATTGGTGGCCCTACCCTTAGGAGAACTCAGGCTTTTTGTTTCCCTTTTAACATCTGCACATGGGCATGCATAGAGCAGCATTGTTTTAAGTGTTTCCTTCCTCTCTGAGATACTTGGTGCTCAGAAGGTCTGAATTGGATCCTTCCACTAGGCAAGGGGCCACTAAGGCCATCCAGACAGCATCTGGATAGGTCCATGGTGAAAGCACTACCAAGGCAGGGTCCAAGTCTATTTTGCTCCCCACTGTTTTCCACCTGCCTCATAGTAGTTGTGTAATAAATACTGGCCAACAGATTGAACCAGAAATGTCATCCCTGACCACTCCTTGTAAGACTGTGGGTTTTAGATTAGTAACTGGGAGACTAGACTCCTAAAATCGGGAGAGTTGATGGAAGAAAATTCATGATTTGGAAATTAGTTCTGGTTCAGATATTGGAACCAGAGTGGTTCAGATAGTTCCTCTTAGAAATGGGGAAAATAAAATGTCATCTCTTGAAGTTTATTGTTAAGTTCAAATAAGACAACATATCTGAAAAAGTGTTTGAGATCTATAATATTCTATGTAAATGTTGCTTATACTATCAGTGATATTTCTTGTTAGTGTTCTGTACCTAATTGTGTACAGCTGAAAAATAGTAGATGTAATCTAGAGGAAGCCAGGCAGAGGGTAAGGGGGAGGGTAAGCCAGGGTAGTGTGCTTTGGGGAGGGGACTGGTCACTGGGAGGAGTGTAAGTGCTAAGCTGGAGGGGACAGCAGAGTGACAGGGTGCAGACTCAGAACAAATTGGCCTTTCCTGGGAAGAGAGAGAAAATTATTATCTTTAGGATAAAGTAAATTATTATCTTTAGGATAAAGATAAACTATTATCTTTAGGATAATTCTTTTTTTTTAAGATTTTACTTATTTATTTGAGAGAGAGAGAGAGAGAGAGAGAGCATGAGAGGGGGGAGGGTCAGAGGGAGAAGCAGACTCCCTGCTGAGCAGGGAGCCTGATGTAGGACTCGATCCCGGGACTCGATCCTGGGACTTGATCCCAGGACTCCAGGATCATGATCTGAGCTGAAGGCAATTGCTTAACCAACTGAGCCACCCAGGTGCCCCTCTTTAGGATAATTCTTATTGGAGTGTGTAGTTTTCTATGTAGCTACTGTAACAAATTACTCTTAACTTAGCTTAAAACAACACAAAATTTTATTTCACTGTTCTGTATGTTAGAAAGCTGAAAAATCAAGATTTTGACAAGGCTGTGTTCCATCCTGGAGACTCCACAGAAGAATCCAGTTCCTTACCTTTTCCAGCTTCTAGAAACTGTGCACATTCCTTAGTGAGTGGCTCCCTCCCTCTTGTCTTCAGTGCCAACAAGGACGGGTGAGTCCTTCTTATGTTGCCATCTCTCTGGTTCTCTTTTGCTTCATTGTTCTATATTAAGGACCCCGTGATTACACTGGGCTCATTTGGATAATTGAGGATAATCTCTTTATTTTAAGGTTTTGGACTTCTGGCTTCCAGAACTGTGAAAGAATAAATTTCTGTTGTTTTAAGCCACCAAGTTTGTGGTAATTTGTTATAGCAGCCCTAGGAAACTAATATAGAAGTCCTATGAAATATCAATGAAATAGGCCCCTTGGCAAGACTAATCACACAAAAAAAGAATGCATGAAAAAAATCATTAAGAAAGGAGAAATTATTTCAGGCATTAGAGATAAAATAATAAGTCTTATGCAATTGAAAATTTTATGAAAAATTTAAATGAAATAAGTACATTCTTCTAGAAACATACAAAATGTACAAGAATTAATTGACTAGACTCATCAATTATTGAGAAATTATAAATGGTAGACAAAAACCTTCCCTTTCAAAAAATACCTGGCCCAAATGACTTTACGTTGAGTTCTACCAGACTTTCAAAATAGCTAATTCTCTTTTAGGCAGATTGTTCCAGAAACCAGTAAACAAAAGGAAGAGGGTGACCTTCCAGCTCATTTTATAAGATTAGTGTAATACTGAGTGCAAAACCAGAATAAAAATAAGAAAAGAAAACTATAAGTCCATTTTGTTTATGTACATAATCTTAAATATGTAAAATCTTAAGTAATGCAATTTTTAAATGAATCCAAGATAGCACTAAAAATAATACATCATGAGCAAGTGGGATTTGTCCCAGTAATGCAGATGTCACAAAACTTCATCAATATACTTCTTCACATTAATAAAAGAAAGGAGAATAATATTACATGGTAATTTTCATTGAAACAGAACAATCATTTTATAAAGTTTAATATCTGTCTACAGTGACCTCTGTTAGAGAACTAGGAACAGGGGATATTCTTAATTTGGTAAAAGCTATCTATACCCGAACCCTACACTAAATGAATAAACCTTAGATGTATTCCTTTTAAGATGAGAAGCAAGATTAGGATATCCATTGTCACCACAAATGTTAAACAGAGTATTGGAAATTCTGTCTAACACTATAAGAAAAGAAAAAGGTGGTAAAGGGATAGAAGGAAAAAAATATAAAACTTTCATTATTTAAAGAAGATAGGATCAGGGATGCCTGGGTGGCTCAGATGGTTAAGCGTCTGCCTTCGGCTCAGGTCATAATCCCAGGGTCTTGGGATCGAGCCCTGTATCGGGCTCCCTGCTTGGTGGGGAACCTGCTTCTCCCTCTCCCTCTACTGTTCCCCCTGCTTGTGCTCTCTTGCTCTCTCTATCAAATAAATAAATAAAATCTTTAAAAAAAAAGATAGGATCGTCTTGGAAAAAAGAATAGAATCAATTGACAAACTATTGGAACCAATCAGTGAGTTCAGCAGAGTGACTGGATACATGATCCACTTAAAAAATCAACAGCGTCTCTCTGGAATAGAATATAAATAACCAATAGAATAGACTAGAAATAACCAATCAGAATATGTAGTAATAAGATGTTATTCACTGTTGCAGCATGAACTCTAAAGCTCTAGGAATTAATTTATCTAAGAATACACAAAACTACCATGTGGAAGCCAAGTCTAATAAAGGGCATATAGATAATTAAAACAAGGGGAAAGAAATCCATCTTCTTGGATGGAATGAATAATGTTACAAAGATGTTATTTCCCACATTAATCTATAAATTTTATTCACTCTCAATTAAAATATATGTTGGATTTTTTGGAGTCACTGATAAATTTAGTCTCAAATTTGCATATAACGATAAAGATTAGGAAATAGGTAAGTCATATTTGAAAATAGAAAGTAAAAAGAGGGCATTTATCTTATTAGAGATTAAGAATAACATCCATAGTAATAAAAACTGTGGTTTTGGTGCAAGAACAGGTAAAAGACCAATGGGAAAAACTAGATAGCTCAGAGGGAGACCTGTGTTTATGTAAGACCTTAATACAGGAAAATGGTGGTACTGAAAACTAATGGGAGAAAGGATAGAATGTTGGGAAGTATTGGGAACACTGGCTCGTTATTTTGAAGATTATAAAAAAATTGCTATCTAATATCATGTATAAAGGTGGATTATGGGCTTATCTGTGGTAACACATGAATCTATAAAGTTAAAAAAAACTGTAGGAGAATATCTATGAGCTAGAGAGGAAAGAACTTCTTAAATAAGACACTTCACCTTAAAAAAGGCAAAAATAAATTGCAGCATAATTATGAATTAAGCTAACAGGCATATGAAAGGCTGGGGGGTGATATTTGCAATGTGTAGCAGGTGAGGTACTAATAGGGGGAACCAGCAATGATCACTTTCACATCAGAAAGAGAAATCTATGAATCCCAATAGAAAAATGGGCAAGAAAGCCAAAAGGCTGATAAGCCCATGAGGAAATGCTCAAATCCATTGGTTATCAGAGAAATGGCAAAACAGACAATGAGATTTCACTTTACATTTGTTAGCCCAGCAAACATTAGAGAGAATAAAGACAACTCTTGCAAAGGGATGTGGCAACCTAGGGATCCTTGGGCACTGCTGGTTGGAATGTAAAACTGGTACGTGTAAAATAATAAACTCGTAAAACAGTTCTCAAAGAACAAACTGGCATGATTTAGTCAAGTGAATGACTATCCCATGGCCCTGCAATCCTGCTCCTAGATGGATATCCCAGAGAGATTGGTACCCAGGCAAATAAAAGCTTATGGAGGAGGATGTGTCTGCAGTGTCAATTGCAGTGATGGGGAGTTTGCAGCAACCTGCATGTACATCACTAGGCTGGTAAACGTGATAGGAGAACACCATGGGTATAGCGCAGCTGTCTAGAAATGACTTACTAGAATTACTTATAGCCACGCTGGTAGATTTTAAAAACATAATCTGAGTGAAAAAGTGAGAAAACGAATGAGATCTGTAACACAAGATGTTTTATATAAATTAAAAATGCAACAGAAATGGTGATCACTTCATGACATGTACATAGATCAATACGTCACATTGTACACCTCAAAAATAATTTAAAAATGCAATGAAATAAGGATACCCATACACAAAGTTGAACACTAAGTATATTAGAATGGAGGAGGGCAGCAGTGGGGAGTGGGTATAAATATTCACGAGTGAGTGAGGAAGCAAACAAATAAAAGAAGAAGGGGCCCAGTGTTGGCAATATGCCACGAACTGGGGTATGTGGTTAATTCAATGCTTTGCATCTGAAGTCTATGAATAAGAAAAAGAATATCAAGTCTTAAATAAAACTCAGAGATTTCTCTTCCTTTCTACTCGTCAGAGCGTGAACCCATCAGGAGCACAGATGCTAGGTCATCCGCTAAAATAGTGCCAGTAAATGGAGTCCGCTGTCTCCCAAATTGTGCCCCTTGTCCGTTTGCAATCCAAATTGGGTAAGTCCATACCTCTTGGATTGAAATGCAAGAGCCAAGCATTCTAGTAAGCCTGGCAGTACTAGCATCCTGTCAGCTGGCTTTTCTCTTTGTTAATGATATTAGGTATGCTTTTCTTTCATGGATTGATGGATTGATTTATAATTCACTTAATAAATTTTCACCAAGTGCCAGGAGACAACCTAAACATTGGCAACACAGAAGAATCGGATACCGT
Organism: Eumetopias jubatus; assembly: GCF_037043125.1. Lineage (NCBI taxonomy): Eukaryota > Metazoa > Chordata > Mammalia > Carnivora > Otariidae > Eumetopias > Eumetopias jubatus. The sequence continues at coordinate 83,063,384 of NW_028274821.1, read as the reverse complement.
GATAGCCCTTCTGATGTTTGAAAACAATGACCATGTCCCCAGGTTTCTTCTCTGGCTGTAATTCCTCCAGTTCCTTCCAACCCTTCCTTATCCAACAGGACTTGGTATTAAGTCATCCCACCATCTACAGTCACCTTTTTAAGCTTCTGGCTGGCATGGCTAAAGCTCCCTGTTCCTTTTAGAATGTAAGATCCTGGGGGTCGTTTATAAAATTCTAGGCCATTGGAGATGGAAGTGATCTTAGAACTTACCCATTTTGTAAGTTTCCAAACTGCTTCTCTGGGGACTCAGAGGCCACCCCAAGAGGGATTGGGAAGCTGAGGGGAAGGCCGAATGGGAGGTTCTCTGGGTCTCTTTCTCTAATCAGAGCAATTCGGCTATTAATGTGGTTTTACAGATTGAAATACTGCATAAGAAATATTATGAAGATGTAGTTGAAAACAGTGTACTCATTTATGTAGGGAAAACTTGAGGCCCAGAGAACAAGTGATTTATCCAATACCACAGTCTCCCTTACCACTCTCCTGTGTTAGCTCATGGCCCGTGCTCTTCTGAAGGTGTTCAGAGGTCAGGGTGAGGCCATAGAATCTGGAGCCTTCTCAGCAGGCCTGGCTTTGGGGAAAACCAGGGGCCAGGCTGGGTCTCCCTGACAGCATCAGATTAGCTACATCTGTTTCGTTCCAAGTGCAGAACTTCTTTCCTTGGGGTCTTACCTGCCAGTAACAAATCTTTCCTGTGTTAAATAAACGGAGAAGGAGAAACAGAGGAGTGTGGAGACCATGGCATTGGAAGCTTAGGTGGTATATGACCTGATTTGTGGTTTCAGCTGTGCTGAGCCTCCGATTTTGTCCTTGTAAAAAGAGATGTAGGATGTCATACAACATAATTTCTTAGTTTCTAATGCTCCAGGGTTTGTAGGACTTGGGCATAGCCATGGGGTGGAATATAACAGCTACTTACTCAGGAAAGGGCTGGTGACCTCCAGGGTGGCCATTCAAGAGTCCAGGCATCTTCTCCTCAGCCTCACTGGCCTTGGTGATTAGTGGGGACATGCGGACTGGGGAGATAGAGCTCTCATATCAAGCAAGGAAGGACAAGATCTGGGCTTGGTGTGGGAGCTGACAGGACTCACTACACCCTGAATGTTGTGTGTGTGATTGTCGTCTCAGACACTTCTCTTCCTTTAGAGAAGTAATCTTACAGTGTAGCCTCAGGCATCTGGAACCCAAGGCCTTCTCCCATCCCCAGCTACCATCACTGGCCTTGCCGACTTACTCAAATGATGAGGAAGGATGAAGAACTGGAAGGAGGTGATTGCCTTTCACATAAATCATCCCAAGGAGGCAGACAGTTTTTCCATCCACTGCCCCTGGGGGAGCTCATTAAGAAGAAAGCCTTGGGGAGAACAGTAGAGACTAAGGAATCTCTGCCTTACCGGGTGACAAGTTTCTTTGAATCTCACATAATTAGTGGCTGTTACCATTGTGATTTTGAGGAGATTGAGGTATGTAAATAGAGAAGGCTTGGACCTGGGGTCATCCCTGGGATGCTGGGGAGTGATGTGTGGTGCTGTGGAAAGGATCCTAAGAGTGAAGATCCTTGGGTTCTAGTCAGCCAGTGAGTAGTTGTGATTTGGAGCAAACTCTCAGCCTCTCTGAATTTTAGGTTTGTCATCTAGATTTTAGTACCTGTATGGCAGAGCGGGTTGCCTAGAGAATTAAATAAACTCAAGAATATATTCATATAATAATAATAATAAATTTATCAAACGCTTATGTAACATTTTATATGTCTTCTTGTTTTTAACTTTATTTTATTATGTTATGTTAGTCACCATACAGTACATCATTAGTTTTTGATGTGGTGATCCACGATTCATTGTTTTCATATAACATCCAGTGCTCCATGCAGTCCATGCCCTCCTTAATACCCATCACTGGGCTAACCCATCCCCCCACCCCCCTCCCCTCTAACACCTCCAGTTTGTTTCTCAGCGTCCATAGTCTCTCATGGTTTGTCTCCCCCTCTGATTCCCCCCCGCCTTCATTTTTCCCTTCCTTCTCCTGATGTCCTCCCTGCTATTCCTTGTGTTCCACAAATAAGTGAAACCACATGATAATTGACTTTCTCTGCTTGACTTCTTTCACTTAGCATAATCTCCTCCAGTCCCATCCATGTTGACGTAAAAGTTGGGTATTCATCCTTTCTGGTGGCCGAGTAATAGTCCATTGTATATATGGACCACATCTTCTTTATCCAGTCATCTATTGAAGGGCATCTCGGGGGGTGTCTGGGTGGCTTATTCGTTAAACGTCTGCCTTCGGCTCAGGTCATGGTCTCAGGGTCCTGGGATCGAGCCCCGCATCGGGCTCCCTGCTCCGCGGGAAGCCTGCTTCTCCCTCTCCCACTCACCCTGCTTGTGTTCCCTCTCTCGCTGTCTCTCTCTGTCAAATAAATAAATAAAATCTTAAAAAAAAAAAAAAGAAAAGGGGATCTCGGCTCTCTCTCCACAGTTTGGCTATTGCAGACATTGCTGCTATGAACATTGGGGGTGCATATGGCCCTTCTTTTCACTACATCTGTGTCTTTGGGGTAAATACCCAGGAGTGAAATTGCTGGGTCCTGGGGTAGTAGCTCTATTTTTAATTTTTCGAGGCACCTCCACGCTGTTTTCCAAAGTGGCAGTACCAACTTGCATTCCCACCAACAGTTTAAGAGGGTTCCCCTTTCTCCACAACCTCTCCAACATTTATTGCTTCTTGCCTTGTCAATTTTTGCCGTTCTAACTGGTGTAAGGAGGTATCTCAATGTGGTTTTGATTTGAATTTCCCTGATGGCTAATGATGATGAACATTTTTTCATGTGTCCGTTAGCCATTTGTATGTCTTCAGAGAAGTGTCTGTTCATGTCTTCTGCCCACTTTTTGCCTTGATTGTTTGTTTTTTGGGTGTTGAGTTTGGGAAATTCTTTATAGATCTTGGATACCAGCCCTTTATCTGTAGTGTCATTTGCAAATATCTTCTCCCATTCTGTGGGTTGCTTCTTTGTTTTGTTGACTGTTGCCTTTGCTGTGCAGAAGCTTTTTATCTTGAGGAAGTCCCAAAAGTTCATTTTTGCTTTTGTTTCGCTAACCTTTGGAGATGTATTTTGAAAGAAGTTGTTGTGGCCAATGTCAAAGAGGTTACTGCCTATGTTCTCCTCTAGGATTTTGATGGATTCCTGTGTCGCATTGAGGTCTTTCATCCATTTAGAGTTTATCTTTGTGTATGGTGTAAGAGAATGGTCGAGTTTCATTCTTCTGCATGTGGCTGTCCAATTTTCCCAGCACCATTTATTGAAGAGACTGTCTTTTTTCCATTGCATGTTTTTTCCTGCTTTGTCAAAGATTATTTGACCATAGAGTTGAGGGTCCATATCTGGGCTCTCTATTCTGTTCCATTGGTCTATATGTCTGTTTTTGTGCCAGTACCATGCTGTCTTGGTGATCACTGCTTTGTAATATAGCTTGAAATCGGGCAGCGTGATGCCCCCAGCTTTGTTTTTCTCTTACAACATTTCCTTGGCAGTTCGGGGTCTTTTCTGATTCCATACAAATTTTAGGATTGTTTGTTCTAGCACTTTGAAAAATGTCATTGGAATTTTGATCGGTATGGCATTGAAGGTGGAGATTGCTCTGGGTAGCATAGACATTTTAACCATGTTTTAAAAAAATTTTTTTATTGTTATGTTAATCACCATACATTACATCATTAGTTTTTGATGTAGTGTTCCACGATTCATTGTTTGTGTATAACACCAGTGCTCCATGCAGAATGTGCCCTCTTTAATACCCATCACCGGGCTAACCCATCCTCCCACACCCCCCCTAGAACCCTCAATTTGTTTTTCAGAGTCCATCGTTTCTCATGGTTCATCTCCCCCTCCCGATTTCCCACCCTTCATTCTTCCCCTCCTGCTATCTTCTTTTTTTTTTTTTAACATATAATGTATTATTTGTTTCATAGGTACAGATCTGTGATTCAACAGTTTCGCACAATTCACAGCACTCATCATAGCACATACCCTCCCCAATGTCTCTCACCCGGCCACCCCATCCCCCCCACCCCCCACCAGTCCAGCAACCCTCAGTTTGTTTCCTGAGATTAAGAATTCCTCATATCAGTGAGGTTATATGATACATGTCTTTCTCTGATTGACTTATTTCGCTCAGCATAACACCCTCCAGTTCCATCCATGTCATTGCAAATGGCAAGATCTCATTCCTTTTGATGGCTGCATAATATTCCGTGTGTGTGTGTGTGTGTGTGTGTGTGTGTGTGTGTGTGTGTGTGTACACATATACCACATCTTCTTTATCCATTCATCTGTCGATAGACATCTTGGCTCTTTCCACAGTTTGGCTGTTGTGGACATTGCTGCTGTAAACATCGGGGTGCACATACCCCTTCGGATCCCGACATTTGTACCTTTGGGGTAAATACCCAGTAGTGCAATTGCTGGGTCATATGGTAGCTCTATTTTCAACTTTTTGAGGAACCTCCATACTGTTTTCCAGAGGGGTTGCACGAGCTTGCATTCCCACCAACAGTGTAGGAGGGTTCCCCTTTCTCCACATCCCCGCCAACATCTGTCGTTCCCTGACTTGTTAATTTTAGCCATTCTGACGGGTGTGAGGTGGTATCTCATTGAGGTTTTGATTTGGATTTCCCTGATGCCGAGCGATGTTGAGCACTTTTTCATGTGCCTGTTGGCCATTTGGATGGCTTCTTTGGAAAAATGTCTGTTCATGTCTTCTGCCCATTTCTTGATTGGATTATTTGTTCTTTGGATGTTGAGTTTGATAAGTTCTTTATAGATTTTGGATACTAGCCCTTTATCTGATATGTCATTTGCAAATATCCTCTCCCATTCTGTCGGTTGTATTTTGGTTTTGTTGACTGTTTCTTTTACTCTGCAAAAGCTTTTTATCTTGATGAAGTCCCAATAGTTCATTTTTGCCCTTGCTTCCCTTGCCTTTGGCGATGTTTCTAGGAAGAAGTTGCTGTGGCTGAGGTCGAAGAGGTTGCTGCCTGTGTTCTCCTTTAGGATTTTGATGGACTCCTGTCTCACGTTTAGGTCTTTCAACCATTTGGAGTCTATTTTTGTGTGTGGTGTAAGGAAATGGTCCAGTTTCATTCTTCTGCATGTGGCTGTCCAATTTTCCCAACACCATTTGTTGAAGAGACTGTCTTTTTTCCATTGGACATTCTTTCCTGCTTTGTCGAAGATGAGTTGACCATAGAGTTGAGGGTCCATTTCTGGGCTCTCTATTCTGTTCTATTGATCTATGGGTCTGTTTTTGTGCCAGTACCATACTGTCTTGATGATGACAGCTTTGTAATAGAGCTGGAAGTCCGGAATTGTGATGCCGCCAGCTTTGCTTTTCTTTTTCAAGATTCCTCTGGCTATTCGGGGTCTCTTCTGGTTCCATACAAATTTTAGGATTATTTGTTCCATTTCTTTGAAAAAAGTGGATGGTATTTGCATAGGGATTGCATTGAATGTGTAGATTGCTCTAGGTAGCATTGACATCTTCGCAATGTTTGTTCTTCCAATCCATGAGCATGGAATGTTCTTCCATTTCTTTGTGTCTTCCTCAATTTCTTTCATGAGTATTTTATAGTTTTCTGAGTACAGATCCTTTGCCCCTTTGGTTAGATTTATTCCTAGGTATCTTATGGTTTTGGGTGCAATTGTAAATGGGATCGACTCCTTAATTTCTCTTTCTTCTGTCTTGTTGTTGGTGTATAGGAATGCCACTGATTTCTGTGCATTGATTTTATATCCTGCCACTTGGCTGAATTCCTGTATGAGTTCTAGCAGTTTTGGGGTAGAGTCTTTTGGGTTTTCCACATACAGTATCATATCATCTGCGAAGAGTGAGAGTTTGACTTCTTCTTTGCCGATTTGGATGCCTTTGATTTCTTTCTTTTTTTAAAATTATTTATTTATTTATTTTTTAAAAGATTTTATTTGTTTATTTGAGAGAGAGAGAGAATGAGAGATAGAGAGCACGAGAGGGAAGAGGGTCAGAGGGAGGAGCAGACTCCCTGCTGAGCAGGGAGCCCGATGTGGGACTTGATCCCGGGACTCCAGGATCATGACCTGAGCCGAAGGCACTCACTTAACCAACTGAGCCACCCAGGCGCCCCGCCTTTGATTTCTTTTTGTTGTTTGATTGCTGTGGCTAGGACTTCTAATACTATGTTGAATAGCAGTGGTGATAGTGGACATCCCTGCCACGTTCCTGACCTTAGGGGGAATGCTCTCACTTTTTCCCCCATTGAGAATGATATTTGCTGTAGGTTTTTCATAGATGGCTTTTATGATATTGAGGTATGTACCCGCTATCCCTATACTCTGAAGAGTTTTGATCAAGAAAGGATGCTGTACTTTGTCAAATGCTTTTTCTGCATCTGTTGAGAGGATGATATGATTCTTGTTCTTTCTTTTATTAATGTATCACGTTGATTGACATTTTAACAATGTTTATTCTTCGAATCCATGAGCATGGAATGTTTTTCCATCTTTTTGTGTCTTCTTCAGTTTCTTTCATGAGTGTTCTGTAGTTCCTAGAGTATAGATCCCTTACCTCTTTGGTTAGGTTTATTCCGAGGTATCTTATGATTTTGGTGCTATTGTAAATGGAATCGTTTCTCTAATTTCTCTTTCTACATTTGCATTGTAGTGTATAAGAAAGCAACTGATTTCTGTGCATTGATTTTGTATCCTGCCACATTACTGAATTACTATATGAGTTCTAGTAATTTGGGGGTGGAGTCTTATTGGGGTTTCCACATAAAGTATCATGTCATCCGTGAAAAGAAAGAATTTGACTTCTTTTTTGCCAATTTGAATACCTTTTATGTCTTTTTGTTGTCTGATTGCTGTTGCTAGGACTTCTAGTACTATGTTGAACAATAGTGGCAAGAGTGGGCATCCTTGATGTGTTCCTGGTCTTAAGGGAAAAGCTCTCAGCTTTTCGCTATTGAGGATGATATTCGCTGTGGGTTTTTCATAGATGGATTTTATGAACTTGAGGAATGTTCCCTCTATCCCTATACTCTGAAGAGTTTTAGTCAGGAAAGGATGCTGTATTTTGTCACATGCTTTTTCTGCATCAATTGAGAGGACCATATGGTTCTTCTCCCTCCTCTTATTAATGTGTTCTCACACTGATTGATTTGCGAATGTTGAACCACTCTTGCATCCCGGGGATAAATCCCACTTGGTCGTGGTGGATGATCCTTTTAATGTATTGTTGGATCCTATTAGCTAGGATTTTGTTGAGGATTTTGGAATCTATATTCATCAGGGATATCGGTCTGAAATTCTCCTTTTTGATGGAGTCTATGCCTGGTTTGGGGGTTAAGGTAATGCTGGCCTCAAAGAATGAGTCTGGAAGCTTTACTTCTGTTTCTATTTTTTGAAACAGCTTCAGGAGAATAGGTATTATTTCTTCTTTGAATGTTTGGTAGAATTCCCCAGGGAATCCATCAGGCCCTGGACTCTTGTTTTTTGGGAGGTTTTTGATCACTGCTTCAATCTCGTTACTGGTTATTGGCCTATTCAGGTTGTCAATTTCTTCCTGTTTCGGTCTTGGCAGTTTATAGGTTTCCAGGAAGGCATCCGTTTCATCCAGATTGTTCAGTTTATTGGCATATAGTTGTTGATAATAATTTCTAATAATTATTTCTATTTCCTTAGTGTTAGTCGTGATCTCTCCCCTTTCATTCATAATTTTATTAATTTGGGTCCTTTCTCTTTTCTTTTGGATAAGTCAGTTTATTCGTCTTATTAAGCTGGTTCTTTTGAAGAACCAGCTTCTAGTTTCGTTGATCCGATCTACTGAGTTTCTGGTTTCTGATTCATTGATCTCTGCTCTAATCTTAATTATTTCTCTTCTAATGCGTGTCTTTGGCATCGTCTGTTGCTTTTTCTCTACTTCTTAAGGTGTGAAGTTAGTTGGTGAATTCGGGATTTTTCTATTTTTTTGAGTGACGCTTGGATGACTATGTATTTCCCCTTTAGGACTGCCTTTGCAGTATCCCATAGGTTTTGGATTCATGTGTATGTAGCTCTTCAAGTGCAGTGTTCTTTCTTTTGCAGATGAGGGAAATGAGGCTCAGTCTTATTAAATAACTTGCCCAAAGTCCCATAACTAGGAAGTACTGCAGCTAAGTTCAGATTCAAGGTTGTCTCACTCCTATATTCCACACATATTCTACTTTGTTATGTGAAGACTACAGCTAGGAATGTCTTTGATGGCTTCCTCTCATTTTCTCCTCCAAGGTGCCAGGCCATCTTCAAATGTTCTACAGATTTATCTACTTCCACCCCCTCCCCTTTCTGGTAATCCTGAGCAAGCTCTTTCTCCACTTTTGAAATGGCTCATTGAGGGGTAGGGCCGTGTTTTCTTTTTAGTTCACCGATGCATCCCCTCAGCATCTAGCACAGTCTGGCCCATAGTAGGCATTCAAAACCGTTTGTTAAAATAATAAATAATATACCAGGCACAGTATTTCTTTTTAAAATTTTTGGGAAGAATTTAAAAAGTAATTCCAAACCAGAATAAATTCTTGTTGCTGTGCTACCAAAACAATAATTATATTTATAAAGTGTTTTAAGACTTCAGATAAAGGAATTTATTATGTCCAGAAACAGCAAACAGAGGGACTTAAAGAGGGACGCCTACCATATCTGATCTAATGCAGCCATTGTATCAATCAGCTTCTCATGATGAGAAAGTCAGAAAATACTCTGAAAGTGGTTTTGTCTTTTTTAATTTTTATTTTATTTTAATTTTTTTATTATGTTCAATTAGCCAACATATAGTATATCATTAGATTTTGATGTAGTGTATAACGATTCATTAATTGGCTTTGTCTTTAGTTATGTTTCCCCTTTGATTAAAACCTTCAGTTCATTTACTAATTCAATACTATATTAGATGCTAGAAATAAAGAAATCAGTCACACCAAGTGAGTCCTTATTCGTACATTCTAGTGGAGAGAGAGACATGTCATTACAACATGGAGTGGTCAGGCTTATACAATAGGAGTATGTAGGAGTCTTAAGAGTAGGGAAGAATGAGCATTGAATTCATAGTCGGGTGAGGCTGGGGGTTGAGAAAAGCATTTCGAGTAGAAATGACACTTGAGCTGGTTCTTGAAAGTGTAAGTGAAAGATGGCCAAAGAGTCAATGGTGGAAGAACATTGAAGGCAGAGGGACCCAGGCAGACATACTATGTCTGGGGATCTGAAAATAGCTATGTGACTCAAATTTAGAGTGAATGTGTTGGAGTGACCAGAGATGAGGCTGGAATGTTAGGCTTGCTACACTTACTGAAAATAATTCAAACTCTTTAGCTTGCCATTCGTAGCTTTCCATGAGCTAGTCCTATTCCTGTTTTTTGTCACCTATCAGTACTTCCTGAGGCCATAGCCATTCTTGGCTTCTTGCCATTCTTAGCACCCGATTGCCATGTGGATTTGCATGTGCCATTCGCTTGGCACTTATCTACCTAGCCTCTCCATCTTTGCTTGCCTGGAAAATTTTGTCTTCCAAGTCTAGCCTTCCTCTGCTGTGAAAGCTTACTATATTTACTCAAAGATATGACTCATTTGGTACTTCCTTTGATTCATATAGTGCTGGCTTTTCCACAGTCATATGGAGACTCCCTTTCTATCTGGTATGCTTTTATTTGTGTTCTTGCTGCATTTTCCTTGATAGATTACCAACTCTTTGAGGGCAGGACACATCAGAATGGTGTGAAGCAGACACCATAGTTTCATTTACCCAGTACCCGATCCAGTCTCCCTTCTCCTTGCCTACCTTTAGAATATTGGCTGTAAAAATTATACATTAGATTTTCAGCCACTATTTCAGCTGGAGGAGTCAGTCTCAGGCAGTGAGAAGATGTAACGTAAGTCATACATTGCTATCCTTTCCCTGTATTTCTCTTTTTTACTACCTTTAACTATTTTAGTTGGAGCTGAAGTAGCCATCATAAGAAGAGTCAAGAGATTGAGTCATGTATCATCTCTGACATCGCTGAGGCATGGACCTAATGCTAGCAACCATCTCCTCTGATCTCTTGGGGGGTAGGATATAAACACCCCCCTCCCAATTGATTAAGTCACTGTGGTCATGTTTTCCATTACTTTCAGCCAAATGTGAATCCCAATTATACAGAGCACCTTGTGAGAAACTCAGAGAGTCGTAGAGAGATGGCTCTAGAGAGGAGACAAATACTTGAGCAGAGTCCATGCTTGGATGGACAAGCAGGGTGTGATAATGGGAGGCTATCAGGGCAGATAAAGTATTTGGAGGTGACAGGTAATGGGTCACAATTCAGGCAAGTGGTATTCTTAGGAAGGTCTAATAACAGGGAGACTATGAATAGGCTACACGTTTTGGCTCCTTTTTTTCCCTTAGTGAATCTTGGCATATTCAGCCTTTGTTCTAGTCCAGAGTAGTAAAGCGTTCATATTGGGTGAGATCTTAAATGTCACTGGTCACTCTTTCAACAATTAATCTTCTCTCATACCATCTATCATTTGCTGGTAGACCCCTGTGTGAAAAGCTCACTTCTGCCCAGACCACCCTGTCCATCTTAAGGCAGCACCGAGACTTGTTCAGGTGCCTGAGATTGTTCTAGCCTTATTCTCTTCCTTGTACCCTGTGATGATGGGTACTGGGCTCCTCACCCTTTGTAAACATTCTTCTTCTCCTAGTTTTGCAGGACCAGCTGCTCTAGTCTCCCTTTGACCTCTCACTCATCTGGTTTACAGCTTACTTGCCAAGCAGAATGATAGAGACGTCTAGAGTCTAATGAATACTTCAGCATTTATGAACTAAAGTTTTTAATCATTTGTCAGGTATTCTAATTTACCTCAACTCAGAAAAATAATTTCAAACAATACTTATTTCTCAGTTTTATTGAGGTATAATTGACAAATACAATTCGTATATATTTGAGGTATACTACTTGATGTTTTGCTATATGTATGCATTGTGAAATGATTGCCACAATCAAGCTAATTGACATACACATCACCTCACATAGTTACCATTTTTGTGTGTGTGGTGAGAACACTTAAGATCTACCCTCTTAGCAAATTTCAGATGTACAATACAGTATTGTTAACTGTAGTCAGTGTGCTCTATGTTAGATTTCAAGAATTTATTCATGTTGCATAACTGAAACTTTATACCTTTTGACCTGCTTTGCACAATTCTTACAGTTGCGACATTACCAGTCAAGGCTCATCTAATGATTATCAAGCACATGTTATTTACTCAGTGTCAGTAATGGGCCAGGCCGAAAAGTGATGCACATTTTTCCCACCCACATTCCTTTGGCGGGAACTCAGTTCCTTGGCCATATTTAACTCTAAGAAAGGCTGGGAAATGTGGGATAGCTCTGTTCACAGGGGGAAATGGCCAAGGATTTTGACTGTCATTTGAGTAATATCTGAATTTAGAAAGAGAGCAGAAGTGTTGATATGTGTGAATATCTGAGGGAAAAGCATTTCAGACAGCAGAAATGGTGAATTCAAAGGGCCTGAGATGGAAGCCATCCATGTTTATTTAAGGAACACCAGAGATCAGTATTTCTGGAGGGAAATAGGTAAAGAAGGGGCCAAAAGAAGTATCCAGAATCTATAAAGAATGTATCAAACTCAACACCCCAAAAATAAAAAATCCAGTCAAGAAATGGGCAGAGAGGACATGAACAGACATTTCTCGAAAGAAGACATACAGATGGCTAACAGACACATGAAAAAATGCTCAGTGTCACTCATCATCAGGGAAATATAAGTCTAAATTCAATGAGATACCACTTCACACCAGTCAGAATGGCTGAAATTAACAACTCAGTAAACAACAGGTGTTGACAAGGATGCAGAGAAAGGGTAACCCTCTTACATTCCTGATGGGAATGCAAACTGGTGCAGCCACTCTGGAAAACAGTATGGAGCTACCATACTGTTAGAGCTACCCTATGATCCAACAATTACACTACTAGGTATTTATCCAAAGGATACAAACATACTGATTTGAAGGGGCACATGCATCCCAATGTTTATAGCAGCAGTGTTCATAATAGCCAAAATATGGAAAGGGCCCAGATGGCCATCGACTGATGAATGGATAAAGAAGATGTGGTATATATACACAGTGGAATATTACTCAGACATCAAAAAGAATGAAATCTTGCTATTTGCAACAATATGGATGGAAGTAGAGTGTATTATGCTAAGTGAAATATGTCAGTCAGAGAAAGACAAATACCATATGATTTCGCTCATATGTGGAATTTAAGAAACAAAACAGCTGAACGTGGGGGAAGGGAAGGAAAAATAAAATAAGATAAAAACAGAGAGGGAGGCAAACCATAAGAGACTCTTAACTATAGGGAATAAACAGGGTAGCTGGATGGGAGGTGGGTGGGAGTATGGGGTAATTGTGTGATGGGCATTAAGGAGGGCATTTGATGTAATGAGCACTGGGTGTTATATGCAGCTGATGAATCACTAAACTCTACCCCTGAAACTAATAATACACTGTATGTTAACTAACTTGAATTTAAATATAATTTAAAAAAATAATGAAGGGGCCAGCAGGGTGAGAAGGCAGAGAGATATGGGGGGGGGGGCGGATCATGTAGAGTCTGGTAGGCTGTTACAAGGACTTGATTCTTTCTCTGAGTGCATTGCGAAGCCATTGGGTCATTGCAGAGTTTTGAGCAGAGGAGGGATATGATCTAACTTATGTTTTTGTTTCCAAAGTTTTATGTGGAAAAATTTCAAATTCACATAAAAATGGAACACTTGTATATCTTTCACACAGATCCACCAGTTGTTAACCTTTTGGCACATTTCATTCCTTTCTATTGCCAATTTATTTTTTGCCAAGCTATTGAGAGTAAGTTTCCCCTTTAGGTACGTCAGCAGGCATCTCCCATGAACCAAAAAACAATTGTAACCAAGAAAGTGAACACAAATTCTACATGTCATCCAATATGCAGGGGTCCAGGTTTTCCAATCTGGACTCTGGTCAAGGTGAATGCATTGCATTGGAGTGTTTCTTTTGTCTCTTCTTTTTTTTTTTTTTTTCAAAGATTTTATTTATTTATTTGACAGAGAGAGACACAGCGAGAGAGGGAACACAAGCAGGGGGAGTGGGAGAGGGAGAAGCAGGCTTCCCATGGAACAGGGAACCCGATGTGGGGCTCGATCCCAGGACCCTGGGATCATGACCTGAGCCGAAGGCAGATGCTTAACGACTGAGCTACCAAGGCGCCCCTCTTTTGTCTCTTCTAATAAGGGGAAAACATCCCTACTTATGTTTGTTTGTTTTTCCCCCGCCATTGTCTCTTCTTAAAGAGTCTAGGCCAGTTGCCTTGCAGAATGTTGTACATTCTCTAATTGTCTGATTCTTTGCACATGATTCAACTTAGGTTAAACATTTTTTAAAAGATTTTATTTATTTGAGAGAGAGAGAGAGAGAGCATGAGCAGGGGGAGAGGGAGAAGCAGACTCCCTGATGAGCAGGGAGCCTGATGTGGGGCTTGATCCCAGGACCCTGAGCTCATGACCTGAGCTGAACGTAGATGCTTAAGCGACTAGCCACCCAGGTGCCCCTAGGTTAAACATTTTTTGACCAGAATACTACACAGGAGATCTTGTGTGGCTCTTTGCTCCATCACATCAGTAGGAACCCAATGTTGGGCCCTCCTAGTGCTCATGTGAGTTTGCTTACTTTGTTAAGATGGTGACCAGCAGATCTGTCATTGTAAATGCAAAATTTCTCCTTTGTAAATTAGTAGGTAATCAGTGGGGTGAGATGTGAGACATTTTGATTACCCCCTTGTTCCCCGAGCAACCTTCTACTTCATGGTTTTAGCTTAGCTTTAGGTTAATGACTCTTGCCTGAATCAGTCATTTTGGGTATTTCACCCATATTACTTGTGAAGAAGCTAAAGTTCAGAGTGAAGTGACTTTCCTTAGATCAAACTGTTGGTAGCTGGTAGAGTTAGGATTTAAACTCAGAGCTGTTTAATCAGAGTCCATGCTCTTGAGTGCTGTATTAATTTCCTATTGCTGCTGTAACAAAATACCACAAACTTAGTGGCTTAAAAGAACTCAGATATAGTCCCTTGTAGTTTGAGAAGTCAGAAGTCTAAATTTATAGTGTTTGCAGGGCTGTGTTCCTTCTGGAGGCTTCTGTGGAGAGTCTGTTTCCTTGCCTTTTTCAGTTTCTAGAGATCACCTGTGTTCCTTGGATTGTGGCCCTTTCTCAGATCACCCCAATCGCTTGCTTCCATCCTCACATCTACTTCTCTCCCTGATCCTCCTGTATCCTTCTTATAAGGACTTTTGTGTTTACAGTGGGCCCACCTGCATAATCCACAATAATTGTCCCATCTCAAAATCCTTAACTTGATCACACCTGCAAAATCCCTTATGCCATATAAGTTAACATATTCATAGGTTCTGGGAATTAGGACTTAGATATCCTCAGAAGCCATTTTTCAGCCATTTTTCAGCCAACATTCATCAATGTTGGTGAATCCTCTTTTCACTTTCAGTTGGGTTTACTGTGAGATGGATTTGAGCTAAAACTTAATTGCATCTAAAATGCAATGATCACCTGAGCTTCAAAAGCCCCACTCTGGTCAACCACAGTGGTATTTTGGGTTTGCAGGAATTAGTGTCAGTTTAGAGACAGTGTCTAGTAATTTCCTACAATCTGGGTATTTCCTTTTACAATGCACAGTAAACCTGGCATATGGCTGTAGGTCCTGTGGGGAAGGCTACTTGGAAGATTTATAGTATAATTTTTTTTTTTTTTTGGGCCCTAGGACCATGAACTGGTTTAAGACTTGGAATTGGTGAGGAGCTATGATTTAAATTATGTTGTATGGTTTAAGTTAATCCTTGGTTTACCAGACCTTGAGGTTATTTGTTATACAAAACAAGTAAGACTTTGGTGGGCTGCTTATCGGTTTTAGTACTAGGGACACCATAATTAATTAGCTGCTGCCAATGACTCTATAGATTAATGCATTCTGATTTTTGATATCTCTTTATCAGTGCTACCACCTGCTGACTCCTGTTCTGGAATCCCATCATTTCCATTGACTTCTGGGAGTCCATTTCAGCAGTGACACCCATCAATGCCATCTAGAGAACCTCTATGCCATTTCTCACTGTCTATAGAGAATATGCATTACAGAGACTTTCAAGGATATATGGTTTCCTTACCAGTGTGTTTCTCAAGGCTTTGGTAAAGGAAGTGTCCTCTAGACCCTGCAGTGTGATGTGTCTTTAAGAGGAGGTGATGCATATAAATACACTTCAGCATTCCTATGCCTCCATGCTTCCTCTACAGTACACCAAGGGGAGTCTCAGCTTAATGTATGCCACCATTGAGTCTGGGTTTCAGTTAACCATCTGAGAAAACTGTTAGAACCATTTTCAGCTATTTGAGCTAATGTAAGGAATCCATAATTTCTGGTTTGTGCAATGACATCAATAAATGTAGCCCAATGCAAAATCATTTCCTTTCTTCCCTTGTCTAATACCCTCAGAACCCATTCCTATAAATATTCCCTATTTTTCTGCTCAAGTAATAGGCATCTTGCTCTTTCATTGTGTATGGCGTCTCTCAGGGCAGACTTGGTAATTCTCCTGTTGGTTCTGCCATGATTTGAGTTTGATTATGGGTCTGGAGATAAGGAGTGGTGGTCAAAGTTGATCTTGAGAAGACTCAGCATTCCCCTGCAAGAGGACTTCCTCAGGAGGAATTATTCCAGCCTGTTATGGCAAGGGGCAGATAACTTCTCCAGAGAGAGGAGAAAGGACTGTGTATACGTGGCAAAGGAGGCTCAGACACATGGGGTTTCCAAGTACTCCGATTCATCACCGTCTACCAAAATTTTCTCAGTCCAATTTTCAGGAAATCATTCTCTCCCAAGAAATGCCCTGACTTTAACATAAATGACAAGGTTGTAAATATGATTTGCATTGTTTTATTTGTTTGTATGTGTGGATTTTCTTCTCATTTAAATTTCGTTAGTCACCATACGGACAATATTGGTTTCTGGAGTAGACTTCAGTGATTCATCACTTACACACAACACCCAGTGCTCATCACAAGTGCCCTCCTTAATCCCCATCACCCATCTAGTCCGTTGATTTGCATTGTAATTCAGTCACCTACAGGGTAAGATTCTTATTTTGCTTTTTATTAATCTCAATCCTGTGACAGAAAAAAGAAGGGATTTTTTTTTTCAGGGAAATCATCAAAGCTTTTAGCTTTCTACTCATGTCTTGAGCTTGAAATATAAAATGTTGAGCTTGTCATATTTCTCAAAGGTTTCTGCTATATTCTGAAGCAGCTAGTCCACTCCACTCTTTTTATGCTCTTTCTTTCTATTATTCTATTGCTAAGGCTGCTTGGTCTCCCAAGTGATTGTAACAATGTCGATAATGATTCCATGGGTTAACTGTGTCCCATTTTCCACTAGCAAGGAGGCCATTACTACCTTCAGATCTAAGTAGATTGGATAACCAATTCCAGATTCTCATATTTAAGTTTCTGTTTCTTTGGAGCCATCTTTGGTACTGAAAATCATATCAACCCATTAGAAAAACATGCGACTCAGTGTTCCTGATATAATAAATAATGTAGAATTTGGGGCTTACGGAATTATTGAAAAAATGAGAGGAACATAGGGCAGAGAAGCTTTTGCTAGAGGTGAAAGAAACTGACACTGAAGACCTTGGCCAGAAGCACCTGTTAAAAATAAACTGAGACATAGGAGTGAAATCATATGGTATTTGTCTTTCTCTGACTGACTTATTTTACTTAGCATTATACTGTCTAGCTCCATCCATGTCATTGCAAATGGCAAGATTTCATTCTTTTGGTGGCTGAGTAATATGCCCTCGGTAATTTATACACACCTTCTTTATCCATTCGTCTGTTGATGGACATTTGAGCTGTTTCCATAATTTTGCTATTATAGATAATGCTGCTATAAATACCAAGGTGCATGTATCCCTTTGAATCTGTATTTTTGTATTATTTGGATAAATACCTAGTAGTGCAATTGCTGGATCATAGGATAGTTATATTTTTAACTTTTTGAGGAATCTACATACTGATTTCCAGAGTGGCTGCACCTGTGTTATTAACTGGAATTTAAATAAAAACCTAAAAAAAATACATAAACTGAGACATTAAATTTTTGAATTTATTTGAGCAAAAATCAATTCAAATCAGGCAGCATCCAACCAGCAGATAGAAAGAAGCTCTGAGGAGCTGTACAAGATGAAAGACTTTTTACAGGCAGAAGGGAATGGGAACCAGGAAGTTATACTAGACAAAAAGGTGAAACTAATGTTACGTTGTATGTCAACTGTATTTCAAAAAAAGAAAGGAAAGAAAAAAGTGGGTCTGGGGGCAGCTGGGTGGCTCAGTCGTTGAGCGTCTGGCCTTTGGCTCAGGTCATGATCCCAGGGTCCTGGGATCGAGTCCTGCATTGGGTTCCCTGCTTGGCGGGAAGCCTGCTTCTCCCTCTCCCATTCCCCCTGCTTGTGTTCTCTCTCTTGCTGTGTCTCTCTCTGTCAAATAAATAAATAAAGTCTTTAAAGAAAAAAAAAGAAAAAAATGGGTCGGTTATTGCAAAGGCTTTCCTTTCGGGGATGGTAGGGGTCTATCCTGGTGTATTACCTAACTAGTGCTGATCAGGTGATTCCTGGTTGACTGGTGTAAGATTCCATTTCTGGGGAGCCAAAATTGTAATTAAGTTAAACCCCAATTTGGTGACACAGGGCTTAGAATAGATGACTCCATTTGGGGCCTGTTGTCTTGCTTTTGACATTCCAAAGCAGATGGTTCTCAAAGGCTTGTCTGGAAGATTCCTTAACTCTTGAGAATCTCTGATAAGTTCCCACCAAGTGTCTCAGTCTGCAGTTGCAAAGCAGGTGGTTTTATGAGTTTTTTCAGGAGCTATTATAAATTCTTAGTATGTCCACACATTTAGCTGCATCTGTCTCCAGGGAATAGTCTTCCATTTCACTGCGGTGTCCCAAATATCATACAAGCTCCTTTATTTGTAAACTTTATCCCAGAACCATAGAGAGAAAGGAATTCTGGGAAATGTAATTCTAGAGTGGTGGTAAAGTTGATAACAGTCAATCCAACACACTATGTAAATGAATAAAATGATTGAACTTAAAATAACAGGAAGTTTTATTACTCCACAAAGTTGGGAGGATACAATAATTTGCTGTGAAATATTTACCACATCTTTATTTCATAGAAATAAATTTTTATGACAGTGATAATATGTACCATGCTGTCTTGGTGATCACTGCTTTGTAATATAGCTTGAAATCGGGCAACGTGATGCCCCCAGGTTTGTTTTTTTCTTTTTCAACATTTCCTTGGCGATTCGGGGTCTTTTCTGATTCCATACAAATTTTAGGATTGTTTGTTCTAGCACTTTGAAAAATGTCATTGGAATTTTGATCGGTATGGCATTGAAGATATAGATTGCTCTGGGTAGCATAGACATTTTAACAATGTTTATTCTTCCAATCCATGAGCATGGAATATTTTTCCGTCTTTTTGTGTCTTCGTCAGTTTCTTTCATGAGTGTTCTGTAGTTCCTAGAGTATAGATCCCTCACCTCTTTGGTTAGGTTTATTCAGAGGTATCTTATGGTTTTTGGTGCTATTGTAAGTGGAATCGATTCCCTAATTTCTCTTTCTACAGTTGCGTTGTTAGTGTATAAGAAAGCAAGTGATTTCTGTGCATTGATTTTGTATCCTGCCACATTACTGAATTGCTATATGAGTTCTAGTAATTTGGGGGTGGAGTCTTTTGGGGTTTCCACATAAAGTATCATGTCATCCGCGAAAAGAGAGAATTTGACTTCTTCTTTGCCAATTTGAATACATTTTATTTCTTTTTGTTGTCTGATTGCTGTTGCTAGGACTTCTAGTACTATGTTGAACAATAGTGGCGAGAGTGGGCATCCTTGACGTGTTCCTGATCTTAAGGGAAAGGCTCTCAGCTTTTCCCTATTGAGGATGATATTTGCTGTGGGTTTTTCATAGATGGATTTTATGAACTTGAGGAATGTTCCCTCTATCCCTATACTCTGAAGAGTTTTAATCAGGAAAGGATGTTGTATTTTGCCAAATGCTTTTTCTGCATCAATTGAGAGGACCATATGGTTCTTCTCCCTCCTCTTATTAATGTGTTCTCACACTGATTGATTTGCGAATATTGAACCACTCTCGCATCCGGGGATAAATCCCACTTGGTCGTGGTGGATGATCCTTTTAATGTATTGTTGGATCCTATTAGCTAGGATTTTGTTGAGGATTTTGGAATCCATATTCATCAGGGATATCGGTCTGAAATTCTCCTTTTTGATGGGGTCTTTGCCTGGTTTGGTGATTAAGGTAATGCTGGCCTCAAAGAATGAGTTTGGAAGTTTTCCTTCAGTTTCTATTTTTTGAAACAGCTTCAGGAGAATAGGTATTATTTCTTCTTTGAATGTTTGGTAGAATTCCCCTGGGAATCCATCAGGCCCTGGACTCTTGTTTTATGGGAGGTTTTTGATCACTGCTTCAATCTCGTTACTGGTTATTGGCCTATTCAGGTTGTCAATTTCTTCCTGTTTTGGTCTTGGCAGCTTATAGGTTTCCAGGAAGGCATCCATTTCATCCAGATTGCTCAGTTTATTGGCATATAGTTGCTGATAATAATTTCTAATAATTGTTTCTATTTCCTTGGTGTTAGTCGTGATCTCTCCCCTTTCATTCATAATTTCATTAATTTGGGTCCTTTCCCTTTCCTTTGGATAAGTCTGGCCAGTGGTTTATCGATCTTATTAATTCTTTCAAAGAACCAACTTCTGGTTTTGTTGATCTGATCTACTGTGTTTCTGGTTTCTAATTCGTTGATTTCTGCTCTAATTTTAATTATTTCTCTTCTAATGCGTGTCTTAGGCATCGTTTGTTGCTTTTTCTCTAGTTCTTTAAGGTGTAGAGTTAGTTGGTGAATTTGAGATTTTTCTATTTCTTTGAGTGACACTTGGATGGCTATGTATTTCCCCCTTAGGACCGCCTTTGCAGTATCCCATAGGTTTTGGACCAATGTGTTTTCGTTTTCATTGATTTCCATGAATTGTTTAAGTTCTTCTTTGATTTCCTGGTTGACCCAAGCATTCTTGAGCAAAGTGGTCTTTAGCTTCCAAGTGTTTGAATTTCTGCCAAAGTTTTTCTTGTGATTGAGTTCCAGTTTTAAAGCATTGTGGTCTGAGAATATACAGGGAATAATCTCAGTCTTTTGGTATTGGTTGAGACCTGATTTATGACCCAGTATGTGGTCTATTCTGGAGAAAGTTCCGTGTGCGCTTGAGAAGAATGAGTATTCTGTTGTTTGAGGGTGGAATGTTCTGTAAATATCTATGAGGTCCATCTGGTCCAGTGTATCATTGAAAACTCTTGTTTCCTTGTTGATTTTCTGCTTAGATGATCTGTCCATTGCTGAGAGTGGAGTATTGAGGTCTCCTACAATTAATGTATTGTTATCAATATGACTCTTTATTTTGGTTAATAGTTGGCTTATGTAGATGGCTGCTCCCATGTTGGAGGCATAGATATTTACAATTGTTAGATCTTCTTGTTGGATAGACCCTTTAAGAATGATATAGTGTCCTTCTGTGTCTCTAATTACAGACTTTAGTTTGAAATCTAATTTGTCTGATATAAGAATTGCTACCCCAGCTTTCTTTTGAGGTCCGCTGGCATGGAAGATGGATCTCCATCCCTGCACTTTCAGTCTGGATGTATCTTTAGGTTCCAAATGAGTCTCTTGTAGGCAGCATATGGATGGGTCCTGTCTTTTTATCCAATCTGCAACCCTGTGCCATTTTATGGGAGCATTTAGGCCATTCATGTTGAGAATGATTATTGAAAGATATGAATTAATTGTCATCATGTTGCCTGTGAAGACGTTGTTTTTACAGATTGTCCCTGTAAATTTCTGTTGTATATCACTCTTGGGGTCTTTCTCCTTTTATAGAACCCCCCTTAATATTTCTTGCAGGGCTGGCTTAGTGGTCACATATTCTTTCAGTTTCTGCTGGTCGTGGAAGCTTTGCGTCTCTCCATCCATTCTAAACGACAGCCTTGCCGGATAAAGTATTCTTGGCTGCATGCTCTTCTCATTTAGTACCCTGAATATGTCTTGCCAGGTCTCTGTGGGTAGGTCTGATGTTATTCTGATGTTCCTCCCTCTGTACGTAAGGAATCTCTTCCCCCTAACTGCCCTTAAGATGGTTTCCTTGGTTCTAAGATTTGCAAGTTTTACTGTTACATGCCAGGGTGTTGGCCTGTTTTCCTTGATTTTGGGAGGGGTCCTCTCTGCCTCTAGGATGCGAATGTTTGTTTCATTCCGCAGATTAGGGAAGTTCTCCACTATAATTTTCTCAAATACATCTTCTAGTCCTCTCTCTCTCTCTCTCGGCTCCCTCCAGGATTCCAATTATTCTGACATTGGAACGCTTCATGATGTCACTTATTTCTCTGATTCTATTTTCATGGATTCTGAGTTGTTTTTCCCTGGCCTCCTCTTTTCCCTTTTTATCTATTATATTGTCTTCCAGGTCGCTTATTCGTTCTTCTGCCTCACTTACCCTAGCTGTTAGATTATCTAGATTGGATTGGATCTCATTTATAGCATTTTTAAGTTCTGCCAATTCAGCTTTCATTTCTGCCCTTAGAGACTCTATGTTGCCATTAATTGATTTCTCCATTCTAACCATTGTCTTCACAGTTGCTAGCCTGAATTCCATCTCCAACATCTTGGTTATATCTGCATCCATTTGTAAATCTGCAGCATAAGTCATAATCTCTGAGTCTTTTCTATTTTGGGGGTTCCTCCTCCAGTCATTCTGTTGATGGGTGTTTGAGGGAATGTATAGAGTCCAAATTATTGACCAGAACCCAAGCAAGATGCACCTGTTTTCTTGGGACCTTAGGGTTGCTGGCCTCTTGTTTTCCCAGCCTGTCTTCGGGGGGAGGAGCCTGCCGCACTGTTACTCAGGCAACCCTGTTTGGGCGGAGTTGCCCTGCCCCCCTGTGGTGGGGGATGGGCTCAGCGGGAATCAGTGTTTGGCGCTTTTGTTCTCTGGCAACTTTCCCTGGTGGCTTTCCGTGTCTCTTCTGCAAGTCAGAGCAGGAGAGACCGTTTCCCACCCTCTGCCTCAGAGCAGAGAGACCGCAGTCTGTTCTTCAGTGAGCTCTCCAGGCCACACCGTCTCCGTTTCTATCCGTGCTGCTATAAACTGCAGCGTCCTGGGTTGTGCGCCCCTCCGCAGTGCCCCCAGTCCTGCCTCCAGGTCGGCATGTCTCTGCCCTTTGTGCTTCTAAAACCGCCAGCTGCTCCCAGTTCGCATGCACGACCCCACCGCTCTGGGTTTCCGCCCCAGGGCTGCCCTAAAGTCCTTTCCCCACTGCTCCCTGTCTGCAAGTCTGTGCCCTGTCCCCAGCACGCGAGGCTGTTGCTCACAGGCGGTATAGGATCCCCACGGCCAGGCACCCTCCTTTTGCCGTTTATCCTCCGATATCTGCCCAGGGAATCACGGCTCCCTGCTTCCTCCCTCAAAACCAACCGCCTGCGATATTCTGTTTGTAGAGATCCAGATCTTCTTACATCTCAGGCTGGTTTTGTGGGTGCTCAGAGTGGTCTGGTAGATATCCAGCTCAATTCCGGGGACCAGTTGAAATAGGGTCCCCTACTCCTCCGGCATCTTTCCTTCCTCTCGACATTGAAGGTCTTTAGTGGATTTAAGTATTGTTTAAAATTTTGAAACAGTCGCAGAATTACAGAAAAATACAATTATGGCACAAAACATTTAAGATTAAATTAGCAGCCTGATGACCTGTCTTCCTCTCTTAGTATGTGTTTCCTACAAAGACGTTCTCCTCCATAACCACAATAAAACCATTGAAATCAAGAAATCGGGAAATTAACATTAATACATTACCATATCTACCACATCAAGTTTCACTGCTTGATAATGTCTTCATAGCAGAAGGAATAATAAAAATATCCAGTTCAGAACCCTGTATTACATTTAACTTGTTTCCCTCAGTCTGGAATAATCCCGCAAACTTTCCTTGATTTTCATATGCTTGACATCTTTGAATATTATGGGGTACTTGTTTTCTAGAATGTCCCTCAATCTGGTTTATTTTTTGCTTCTTCATGACTAGATTCAGGCTATCCATTTTTTGGCAGGAATATCCTAGAAGTGACATTTTATTCTCTTCATTGCATCCTATCAGGTGGCACACGATTTTGAATTGTCCCATTACTGTTGATGTTCATTTTGATTACTTGATTAAAGTGGCATCTGACAGACTTCTCTGTGAAGTTACTTTTCCTCTTTGTTAGCAACAAATATTTTATGAAATGATGTAACTATCCCATTCTTCATCAAAATTCTTCTCATCTGTTCATTTACCTATATTGCTATGGAGTCATGTTTCTTATTCAGTGAGTTATATATAATTTAATACTTCTATGTCCTTTTGATATATTCCCACCATTCTCCAGGCACTTTCTTGCTTTCTATCACAAGATGTTCCAGGATCATCTTATTCTTTCTCTGCTTCAGTCCTGGAATCAGCTGTGTCTCCAAAAGCCAGGCTCCCAACAGGTTTGCCCTCTTCACTCTATTTGGACACACCAAATCACCCCTCCTTGAGGATACTCTCATCATCGGTTTTTGGATCTGACTCCCCTTTCTAGAATGTATTCCATACAGATGCCTGTTTTGTCACTAAAGGAAATGAGACTTAGAGAGAGTGATAGCCTTCTCCACAAACCTAGGAAGGCCAAGTTGTGACCTAATTTAAAGTTTCTTGACTTAGAATTCTAGAGCCTTTTTACCACTCCAGGTTAGTGCATTACCTCCTTAGACCATGAAGTAAACAGCTATAGAGCAGTTAGAACTTTATTATATTTATATTTATATTATATTTTACTAAGCAAATCTGTGCAGGTCCAAGGGAAGCATGTGTAGAATTGATAACTTATTTGGTAGGAGCATTAAACTGTATGACTAAACTGTTGAAAATACACATTGAGAAGCGTTTTTTCCTTAATTTTTTATGGTTAAACATATTGGTTTTTGCTGGTAATTTACATAAGATGAATGAACTAGAGATTATAAAAAGGAAGGGATAAAGGAAGAAGGGAGAAGTTGGGAATTATTTTATAAACTATTAAGATATTTATAATTATTATATTTAATTTTATGAAAAAGAAAGTCAAACTCTGATTACAGTAAACTGTTGGCAATCTTTTCCTTTCTGATAACTAGACTATAAGTACTTTTGAGGACAGAAGTGATGATTTATTTTGCCTTTCTCACAGAATTAAACTTCATACCTGTAGGTAGTAGGTGCTTAGCCTTTAATTGTTGAATCAATGAGTAAACTCCTAGAGGAAGCAGAATATGAGTATTCTATTCTTTTCTCCTAGTCAGCTTTCTCAAGGCTCATTTCATGTCCTTGTTCCTAAGACTGTAGATAAAAAGGGTTGAGCATGGGGATTACCACCATATAAATAACAGTGACCACATGGTCCTTTGTCACTGAGTAGGTGGATAAAGGGCAAATGTACACAGAAATGGCAGTTCCATAGAATAGCGCCACAACCGTGAGGTGGGCTCCACAGGTGGAGAAGACCTTGTACCTGCCTCCCCCAGAAGGGACCCTCAGAATGGCACGGGTGATAAAAACATAAGAGACAATGATCAAAATGAAGGGACTCATGATCACAACGGAGCCCTCTGTGAAGGCTAAAAACTTACTGACGGAGGTGTCAGAGCAGGAGAGCGTCAGCAGTGGCTGGACGTCACAGAAGTGGCGGATGACGTTGGGCCTGCAGACGGAGAGGCGGGTCATGAGAATCGTGTGTGTGAGTGAGTGGAATTGGGACAGCACCCAGGACGCCATCACCAGCAGGAGACAGCACCGGGGGCTCATGGTCGTGGTGTAATGCACAGGTTACAGATGGCCGTGTAGCGGTCAATAGCCATGGCCGCCAGGAGGAAGCTGTCAGTGATCCCAAAGGCCACAAAGAAATACATCTGTGTGAGGCACTGGGCAAGGGGAACCTTCTTGCTCTTGCTCAGCATGTTTGCCAGCATCCTTGGCACAATGACACTTGTAAAGCAGATGTCCACCAGGGACAGGTTGGAGAGGAAGAAGTACATGGGGGTATGGAGACGGGCGTCCCCCTGGATGGCTGCAGTGATGACTGAGTTGCCAGCCACATTGACCAGATACATGGCAGGGAAGCTGGCAAAGAGCCAGCCCTGCTCTTTGGGGTCACCGGTCAGTCCCAGGAGGAGGAATCCAGTGATGTGACTCTGGTTTCCCCTTGACATTGTTATCCTGCAAGTAGAAAATATAAAGGAATGTTAGGCATGTGTCCTGGCTTGGAGTCTCTAGTTATAACCTCTTCTGAGTGACTGGTATAGTTGATGGGAGTATGGATTTTGGTGTCACAGCTTTCTGGCTTTCCATTTTGGCTCTGTCACTGATTTACATGGAGCACGAAGTCACCTCTTGAACTTTCATTGCCTTCATCAGTGAAGTCAGAAATTATGAAATTTACCTCCTCAGACTATTCTGTTTTGGCCGGGATTTCTCTCTGTTTGGCTTTCTAAAACTGGATATCAGAAGATCTTAACTTCTCCCTGAAGAAAAAAGATATATATCCTAGAGGGCATGTTCTTAGCTCCAACCTCTTTGGGAAAAGCTTGCAGAATGGGTTTGGGTGTTGGAATAATGTATCAGGAGTGTCATGGAACTGAACAGGCTACAGTCCCCCAGGAGATGAAACTATATGGTATGAGGCAGGCCACTTTCTGGCAGTGGGAGGGCTTCTGTCTGGTTTGGTTAAACTTTTTATTTCATGCAGGTGGGTGGCATTAAGAAAGTCATAACAGGAGTAACAGGTGCATATCGTGACAGTAGATTAGAGTGGAGTAGAGCTGTAGGTGCTTGTCTGAGCATGAAAATTATATAAAAGGTGCAGATAATACTGAGAGGATTAGATAGCAAAGTTCTGGGCTTCAGGAATTGGGTTCTTACCCTTGAAATGGGTGCAGAGAAGCAAGATCCAGAAGGAACAGAACAGGACCCAGTTTGGAAGGAACTGTGGCTCCGCTCAGCAGTTATAAAGGCAGAGACTCGGCTGCCATGGGACACAATCAGAAATCCATTACCTGCCCTTTGTGCCCAGGATCAAACTCTGGCTACTGGCCAGAATGACTTGATCCTGAGTCAGTCACTATGTTCCTGGTCTCGGGCTCCTAATGTCCACCTTGCCTAGGGTCAGGATTAGTTCCAGAGCAGAACTCAGGGAGAGATTTGCAGATGTGTGTCCGTGACTCCAGGTAAAGGGAGAAACTGGTAAGGGAAGATGCGTGAGAGCAAGTCTACACTGAAGGACACTGAGTACCAATGATTTTTTCTCCTGATGATTAAAGCACTGAAATAAAATCCTTTGTAATGTTGGAAAAGACCCATACTGCCTGCATCTCTCTGGGCATTTTTCTAAGGTACAGAAGCATGAGCTTCTAAAGTGTCTTTTTTTCTCCCAAGTGCTTGGAACTTTGGACCAAAGTGATTTCTCCTACTAGGAAGGACACAATGAGACACCATTGACACGGGGAGGCCCAGGATATCATTTCAGAGGGGGTAGGGACCTGTTTGGCTGTTGGACACTGTGTCCCCAGTTCACCACCATATCCTCGTAGCAGGTGCCCAATGCAAATACTGAACACTTCGAGAGTATTTACATGTGCTAGGCACTGTATGATGATTTAATTCATATAAGAACTCTGGCAGTATACAGATGAGGAAACTGAACTGTAGATTTATTAGAGATTTACCCTTGAAATGGGTGCAGAGAAGCAAGATCCAGAAGGAACAAAGCAGGACCCAGTTACTGCTCAGTAACTTGCTCAAGATCATAGTGTTAGTAAGTGGCTCTATTTCCAACCCAAGCAGTTTGGTCCTTAGGGTCTTGTTCTTTGCTCTTATGCTATATTACTCCTCTGCCTGTTATATATTTGCTCACAGTATAAACTCAGAAGGGACAACTTTGACAGCAACTTGAATGATGGGGGCGTGTTGCATATGTGGCCAGAATTAGCTTCTTTGGATCAGGAGAATTAATGGAAACAGTCCAGGATTTGGTTTTAGTCCTGGTGTAGTTACTTACCACCTGTTTCCCTTGGAAGATCTTTGTGCCTTGTTTATTTTTCTCATGGAAAAATGAGAGAAGTACAACACCATTTCCATCAGAATGTTGTGGGCATCAAATGAAAGAACATATCTGAAAAGTGGTTTGTAAATGAGCAGGTGCTATATCAGTGGACATTGTATAAATAATATATAATTAAAGTAATATATGATAATGGAAAATAATAATCTTCATATTTAATATATAGTACCTGGTTTAGCTAGTTAAGACAAAAGAAAGTAAGGAAGTAAGTGTGTGTGAAATGGTCGGGGTGATCACTGAAAGGAGAGCAAGGTCATAGCTTCTGGAGAGGTGCAGGACAGGCAGTATTAGAATTTCCTGGTCAGAGAAGGGGAAGGGACAGAGATTCCAGTGGGTTTCCTGCTTTGTGGGTCTTTTCTGCAGTAGTGATGGATAAGTTAAGGGGCCAATGCTGACAGTCTTCCCACAACCAGGTCACTGAGAGTTTTTATTTTTTTAAGGTGAATATTCTTTTTTTAAAAATTTTATTTAAATTCAATTAATTAACATATAGTGTATGATTAGTTTCAGAGGTAGAATTCAGTGATTCATCAGTTGCATACAACACCCAGGGCTCATCACATCACATGCCCTCCTTAATGCCCATCACCCAGTTACCCTGTTCCCCCCACCTCCCCTACAGGAACCCTCAGTTTGTTTCCTAGAGTTAAGAGTCTCTTATGGTTTGTCTCCCTCTCTGATTTTGTCTTATTTTATTTTTCCCTCCCTTCCCCTATGATCCTCTGCTTTGCTTCTTAAATTCCACATATGAGTGAGATCATCTGACATTTGTCTTTCTCTGATTGACTTATTTCACTTATGGTTTCAAATAGCTCAGCAAAGCCAGATGACCTTTCTTCATCCAGTATTTTGTATTTACTCAAGTCTTTTGATGTGAGACAAGAGACTGGTTTGCTACAGCACCCTCATTCCTATGATTATCTCTGCATCCTCCTTGGTTCCAAGGCAGGATGCTTCTGAGCTGAGACAGTGGGAGAAATGAAGAGGACAGCAAGAGGCAAGGGAGCATGATGATGGGGTAGGTTCATGTGTGAGGTAGTGTCAAGGGCCTTGTCCAAGAAGTTTCCAGTTAAGAAGCAAATGATTGAACTCCTACAACTCAATAGTAAGAAACCTAATAACCCAGTTAAAAAATGGGTTAAGGACTTGAATGGACATTTCTCCAAAGAAGACACGCAAATGGCCAACAAGTATATGAAAAGATGCTCAACATCACTCATCATCAGGGAAACCAGAACCAGAATGAGGTATTGCCTCACACCTGTTATGATGCCTATCATCAAAGAAACAAAAGACAATGAGTATTGGCAGTGATGTGGAGAAAAGCAATCCTTCTACATTTTTGGTGGAAATATAAATTAGTACAGCCATTATGGAAAACCTGTATGGAGGTTGTTCAAGAAATAAAATATAGAATTACCATATGCTACAACAATTCCACTTCTGGGTATATATCCAAAGCAAATAACTATTTTTGAAGAGATATTAGCACTGTTATGTTCATTACAGCATTATTCATAATGGCCAAGGTGTGGAAACAACTTGACTGTCTATTGACAGATGAGTGGAATGTGTTATATATCTACAAAGATAAAATCGAAGGAAAATTCTGCCAGATGTGACAATGTGGATGAATTTTAAGGACCTTATGCAAAGCAAAATAAGGCAGCCACAGGAAAAAAATACTTCATAATTACCCCTGTATGATATATCTAAAATAGTCAAATCCATAGAATCAGAAAGTGGAATGGTGGTTTCCAGAGGCAGGGGGAGGGGGCAGTGAGGAGTTACTAATCAATGGGCATAAAGTTTCAGTTAAGCAGGATGAATAAGCTCTAGAGATCTGTTATACAACATGGGATTTATAGTCAATAATAATGTATTGTACACTTAAATATTTGTTGAGGGTAAATCTCATTTAAGTGTTCTTACCAAAATAAAATAAAAATTTTTAAATAAGGAAGCAAAATAATGACAGCAGAGAGGGGTTGAGGAGAGTATTACAGGACGTCTCAATCTCAGGACCATGTCGGGTGTGGACTGGATTGGGTTGAACTGCAAACTCCACTTAGTAGCCTCCTGGCTAGGATTGAGGGCTCTGAGATCAGACAGTCCTGGGCTCAAGTCCTAGCCTCACCAGATTTTGGCAGAGTGACTTGGGCAAGCTGCTTAACCTTAAGCCTTAGTTTTCTGGTTTAGAAAACAAGAATTATATAATAGGATTTGCCTCTAGGCAGTTATGAGGATTCTCATAATATGCATTACAAATCAGTTAGTAATTTAAGTGGGACAGAATAAACTCCTGATAAGTCCCAGCTGTAATTATTTCTAATTTATTTATTTATTTATTTATTTAAAGATTCCATTTATTTATTTGACAGCGAGCGAGAGCAGGAACATAAGCAGGGGGAGTGGGAGAGGGAGAAGCAGTCCTCCTGCAGAGCAGGGAGCCCGATGTGGGGCTCGATCCCAGGACCCTGGGATCATGACCTGAGCTGAAGGCAGACGCCTAATGACTGAGCCACCCAGGCGCCCCCCAGCAGTAATTATTTCTGTTCAACCTTATTGAATGGATTTGTATATGTAAACCTTAGGAAACTGGCACATAATCGATGTTTAATAAGTACCTGAAGAAATATACAGAGATTTAAATAATCTGAGTCAGAATAACACTCAGAAATCATCCCTTCCAAACCACCACCCAGAGCAGGAAACTTGCAGAAGCCCTGAGGGTGGTCATCCAGCTTGAATATATCTGGTGACAGGGAACTAGTGAGTTTCCTTCCAATTTTTTGAATTGCCTTCCAATTTTTTATCTGTGGATATTTTTGATATTAAATCCAAGAGTCAAGAATTCTAAACCTCACACTTCCAATATCCTTTCTTAACTGATTTCAGTTACAAGTGATGACAATTTTGTTCTTCTTTTACTTGTGGAGTTACTGATTTGTTCAGCAGTCAGTAAGCACTTTCTGAGTGCCGACAGTCACGGTAGGTCCTGGGGACACAGAGGTGAACAGACAGTAAGTCACCCGACAGGTGTTTGAAGACAGTGGCCATTTCTGCCTACGTCTTCACTTTTCCACGTCCACTGTCTCCTGCCTGCTCTGGCCTGACCCCTTCAGGACACAGCTTCTAGGTCTCCCCTATCTCCAGTCACCCTCTTCCTCCATCCCATGACTGACACTGCCATGTGACAGACCCACCATCAGCGAGGTAGAGTGTGAATAGGGACTCAGGAGTCCCAGGATCTTCCTCTTTACCCAGAAAAAATCTGCTTTCATGTGTTTTACAGATTTTTTTTTAAAAAAGGATAATTTTGAAGACAAGCTCTCACTGCTAAAGAAAGATATCAAAACTGAAATTCTAATCTACACGATCAATTTGCAGAGGGACAATTGAAACCCAAAGAAGGAAGTTGGTTATTTTTGTGTTTATTATATTGAAGTATAGTTGACGCACAATGTTACAGTAATTTCAGGTGCACAACATAGTGATTCGAAAACCCTGTACACCACACTATGCTCACAGTGAGTGTAGCTGCCATCTGTCACCAGTTACGCTGCTATTACAGTACCACTGACTGTGTTCCCTGTGCTGTAGTTTTCATCCTCATGACTTGTTTATTCCATAACTGGAAACCTGTATCTCCCACTCCCTTTCACCCATTTGGTTCTTCCCCCACTCCCCTCCCCTCTGGTAGTCATCACTTTGTTCTCTGCATTTGTAAGTCTTTTTCTGCTTTTTTTTGTTTTGCTTTTTAGATTCCACATGTAAGTGAAATCATATGGCATTTGTCTTTGTCTGATTTATTTCACTTAGCATTACTACCCTGTAGGTCCATCCATGTCACAAATGGCAAGATCTCATTCTTTTTTATGGCTGAGTAATATTTCATTGTGTGTGTGTATGTATGTGTGTGTGTATATGTATATATATAGCACATGGAAACGGTCATTTAATACTGCACTGTGAGTCTTCGGAATTTTCTCCTCCCTTACCCTTCTCTTGTTTCAGCCTTTCCCAAAGCCCGTGTCCCATGCTGTTCTGAAGTTGGGCTAAGGCCACTGATGTGGGTTCTCTTTAGTGCAGGACTGGCTTTGGGGACACTGTGAAGCCAGGCTGGGATGACAGAGGCTGGACTTTTACCCTTCAGCATCCAAGCAGCTACACTAGTCCTCCGAAAGTGTTGATCTCTTTGCTTGGAGTCTCACACATTCATCGCAAATCCTTCCATTTTTTTTTGTGGATGGAGAAGGGAAACAGAGGCACATGGAGGAGTCTGAGACAAAAAAATATTGGCGTCAGGGTGGTAAGGGTCACATGACCCTGGCATTAACATGTTGCATGCAAAAAAAGATTTTCTTCTCTAAAAATGAATGTATTCGTAAGTTTCTGACACTCTAGGTTAGAAGCATCTAGGTTGGGTATGGTTGGGGATACCAGTTAATTACTCAGGTAAGGGATGGTGACCTCACATGGCCTTTGGAGGACCCAAGCCCTTCTCCTTAGCCTTGTTGATCTTGATGTCTAGAGGAGGAATAGAGGGTTTGGAACATAGAAAGAATGTTGATATCAAGTCAAGAAAAGGAAAAAGCCCCAGCTTCTGGTGAGAGGTGTCAAGACCTGCAATGTTGGGTGTGTGGGGCATGTGTAATTGTTGCTTCAGTCTAGAGATAAGGTTATCAGCAACTGATGTGGCCACTTTTCTGCTTTCTCCAGAGGGGTGACCTCTCAGTGTAGCCCCAGGAACTGGAATCATGAGCCTTTCTTTCCTCCCCAGCCATCCACCACCTTACTGCTTCAGGTTAAATCAGATGTTGAGGAATAGGGTGTGCGCTTAGAACTATCTGACTGTCCTGTACGTGACCTCACCCCAAGGAGGTAGGCAGCCTCCCCAGGCACCAACCCCAGGGAACTCATTAAACACTGTGTCTGGGAGAGAAGTAGAGACCTCTCAGTAGAGACCAAGGAAACTCAGGCTGCCGTAGCAGTGTTTTTCTTGGATCTCCAGATAATTAGTCACTTGTTATTCTAGTGATTTCTGTCTCTCTCTCTTAAATAAATAAATAAAATCTTAAAAAAAAAGGTACAAAGAATCCCAAATGGCAAAACAATCTTGAGAATATAAAACAAAATAGAATGCTCACATGTCATGATTTTGAAATATATTACAAAGCAACAATATCAAAACAGTATGGTCCTGGCATAGAGACAGAGGCAAATGCATAGATAAAGCCTGGGGCTTCTTCCACGATGTGGGAGAATGCATAGAGTCAAGGGAAGAGTCCAGGTCTTCACATAAAAACCCCTCTTTGCTGATGAGCTGGTGCTGATACAGCCACACCTATCAATCCATTGATTAACCACCCCCCCTTTTTAGTTGTAAACTATACATAACATAAAACTTATCATTTTAACCATTTTAAAATGTATAGTTCAGTGGCATTAAGTTAACGATCTTGAGCATCTTTTCATATACTTGTTGGCCATTTGTATGTCTTCTTTGGAGAAATGCTATTCAAATCCATAGCCCATTTTAAAATTAGGTTATTATTATTTTTTTCTTCTAATGAATTGTAGGAAAATACAATTTCCCCACAATATATCTTATAATGGGCTTATCTTTTAACCTAATAGATTATCAGATATGTTTTGCAAATATTTTCTGCTATTTCCTAGGTTGCTTTTTTTTTCACTCTGTTTGTTTTGTTTGCTTTGTAGAAGCTTTTTAGTTTGACATATTCCAACTTCTCTAGTTTTTGTTGTTGTTGCCTGTGCTTTTGGTGTCATATCCAAGAAATCACTGCCAACACCAACGTCAAAGAGCTTTTTCCGTAAGTTTTATGTAAGAGTTTTATGGTTTCAGGACCTACAGTTAAGTCTTTAACCAATTTCAAGTTGGTTTCAGTGAATAGTATAAGGGTCCAATTTCATTCTTTTGCATGTGGATATCTAGTTTTTGTAACATTGCTTGTTGAAGAGACTACCCTTTCCTCATTGTATATTCTTGATACCTTTGTTTAAAATTAGTTGATTGTATGGACTTGAGTTTATATCTGGGCTTTCTGTTCTGTTTCATTAGTCTTTATGCCAGGACCATACTGTTTTGATATTGTTGCTTTGTAATATATTTCAAAATCATGACATGTGAGCATTCTATTTTGTTTTATATTCTCAAGATTGTTTTGCCATTTGGGATTCTTTGTACCTTTTTTTTTAAGATTTTATTTATTTATTTAAGAGAGAGAGACAGAGAGAGCATGCATGCGCAAGAGATAGAGAGCATAAGCGGGGGGAGGGGCAGAGGGAGAGGAAGAAGCAGACTCCCCACTGAGCAGGAAGCAGAATGTGGGGCTGGATCCCAGGACCCTGGGATCATGACCTGAGCTGAAGGCAGATGTTTAACCGCCTGAGCCAGCCAGGCACCCCTGTACTTTCTTTTTTTAAAATTTTATTTTATTTAAATTCAATTAATTAGCATATAGTGTATCATTAGTTTCAGAGGTAGAGTTCAGTTATTCATCGGTTGCACATAACACCCTGTGCTCATTACATCATGTGCCCTTTTTCTTTTTTAAGATTTTTTATTTATTTATTTGAGAGAGAGAGAATGAGAGATAGAGAGCACGAGAGGGAAGAGGGTCAGAGGGAGAAGCAGACTCCCTGCCAAGCAGGGAGCCCAATGTGGGACTCGATCCTGGGACTCCAGGATCATGACCTGAGCCGAAGGCAGTCGCCCAACCAACTGAGCCACCCAGGCGCCCACATCATGTGCCCTTCTTAATGCCCATCACCCAGTTACCCCATCCCCCCACCCACCTCCCCTCCAGCAATCCTCAGTTTTTTTCCTATAGTTAAGAGTCTTTTGTGGTTTGTCTCCCTCTCTGATTTCATCTTGTTTTATTTTCCTCCCCTTTGTACTTTCATATGAATTTTAGGATTCCTTTATTTATTGTTGTATATGCCATTGGGATTTTAGGATTTTAATAGGGATTGAATTGAACCTGTAGATCACTTTGGTTAGAATGGTATTTTAATGGGGCACCTGAATGGCTCAGTCAGTTAAATATCTGCCTTTAGCTTGGGTCATGATCTCAGGGTCCTAGGATCAAGCCCCTCATTAGGCTCCCTGCCCGATGGGGAGTCTGCTTCTCTGTGTCTCGCCCCCTTGCTCATGCGTGCACGCTCTCTCTCTCCCTGTCAAATAAATAAATAAAAATTAAAAAAAAGAATGGTATTTTAACAATACTTATCCTTCCAATCCATAAACAGGTGATATTTTGCCATATATTTGGGACCTTCTTTAACTTCATCAAATGTTTTTGTTTCCATTATTTAAGTCTTTCACCTTCTTAATTGAATTTATTCGTAAGTAATTTATTCTTTCTGATGCTACTGGTGAGGTAGTTTACTTATTTCCTTTCACACTGTTCATCGTGAATGTACCTATTCACAACTGAATCCTTAACCCACACCAGTCTTCTTTCCATTCCTCCAGTGCAGCTTCATTAACAATGTCACCAAAGGCCTTCATGTCATTAAAGTCAATGGACAGTCTTCCAGGCTTATTTCGCTTAAACTGTTCATATTTTAATGTTGGTTAATAGTCACAGCCTTTTGAAACTTCGATTCTTGGACGATACAAGTACTCCTTTTCTGTCCTCGTTGCTAATACCTTCTCTGTTGGACTCCTCAGTATCAGAAATACTCAGCACTCTTCTCCTCAGCATTCATGTTTCACACCCCTCCTAGTGTATGTTACTTACTCTGATCAACAGGCAAAATATGTCCAAGAAGTAATTTTTCTTAGCTCAGGATTGTGTAAAATCTCCAGCATTTTCATATATGTAATGAGCTTGCAGTAGAAGGACCCAATACATTTCCCTTCACAGTTTCCTCATCACACGACATGCTTCTAGAATTATTCCACTGTTGTATCACCAGCCTCACAGGTTATCTGTCTATATGGTGGGAGGAGGAGCTGCCAAGGGGTTTCCTCGTCTGTTCCCAAGGGCCACGTAGAAGCTCTTCACCTGACTGGGCAAGGTGTACAGAAGGTCTGCTTAGACCTCTGCTCTGACTATATGTACTTTCAGAAGGGATTTATTTCATTCTCACTGTTGTTCATTAGTAAATTTCCAAGTTCATGCTAGGCTCCTTTGTTTGGATAGCAAAACTTTGATTAGTTTTTCAATACTACCTGCCAACATCAGTTCACCCTTCTGAAGGGTGGCAGGCTATCTTGTGGAAAGGGCTTCCTATTCTGACAGAGACAGCACTCGAGCTGTGGCTGAGAAGGTTAGGACTAACCTGGGGGACAGATATGTAACACTTTCACTACAACGTATATCTCATGGTCCCTCTTTTTTCTTTTTTAAAAGATTTTGTTTATTTATTTGAGAAATAGAGAGCACAAGCAGGTGGAGGGGCAGAGGGAGAGGGAGAAGAAGACTCCCCGCTGAGCAGGGAGCCCAATGTGGGTCTTGATCCCTGGACTCGGAGATCATGACCTGAGCTGAAGGCAGACACTTAACCGACTGAGCCACCCAAGTGCCCCTCATTGTCTCTTGTTCTCTAGAATTCCCTTTAGTGTGAACTTTAGGGAGGTTACTTGTTGACAATAAGTTGGGGTCACAAGTGCTGTGAGTCACATCTAGACCACTGTATTAAATGCCAGTGCAAAATCTTCAAGAGGTTCCATCAGCTTCTGAGAGAGTGATGATTAATGTTTACAGTGGTGTCTGCTCCATCAGCTTTGGTCCCTGAGTGTTTAAAATGAGTAGCACTCTATGCTTTTCTTTTTTTTCTTTTTTTAAATAATTTTTTATTGTTATGTTAATCACCATACATTACATCATTAGTTTTTGATGTAGTGTTCCATGATTCATTGTTTGTGCATAACACCAGTGCTCCATGCAGAATGTGCCCTCTTTAATACCCATCACCAGGATAACCCATCCCCCACCCCCCACCCTCAAGAACCCTCAGTTTGTTTTTCAGAGTCCATCATCTCTCATGGTTCATCTCCCCCTCAGATTTCCCCCCCTTCATTCTTCCCCTCCTGCTATCTTCTTCTTCTTTTTTTTTTCTTAACATAAATTGCATTATTTGTTTCAGAAGTACAGATCCGTGATTCATCAGTCTTGTACAATTCTCAGTGCTCACCATAGCACATTCCCTCCCCAATGTCTATCACCCAGCCACCCAATCCCTCTCACCCCCACCACTCCAGCCACCCTCAGTTTGTTTCCTGAGATTAAGATTTCCTCATATCAGTGAGCTCATATGATACATGTCTTTCTCTGATTGACTTATTTCACTCAGCATAACACCCACCAGTTCCATCCACGTCGTTGCAAATGGCAAGATCTCATTCCTTTTGATGGCTGCATAATGTTCCATTGTGTATATATACCACTTCTTCCTTATCCATTCATCTGTTGATGGACATCTTGGCTCTTTCCACAGTTTGGCTATTGTGGACATTGCTGCTATAAACATTGGGGTGCATGTACCCCTTCGGATCCCTACATTTGTATCTTTGTGGTAAATACCCAGTAGTACAATTCTTGGATCGTATGGTAGCTCTATTTTCAACTGTTTGAGGAACCTCCATACTGTTTTCCAGAGGGGTTGCACCAGCTTGCATTCCCACCAAGAGTGTAGGAGGGTTCCCCTTTCTCCACATCCCTGCCAACATCTGTCGTTTCCTGACTTGTTAATTTTAGCCATTCTGACGGGTGTGAGGTGGTATCTCATTGAGGTTTTGATTTGGATTTCCCTGATGCTGAGTGATGTTGAGCACTTTTTCATGTGTCTGTTGGCCATTTGGATGTCTTCTTTGGAAAAATGTCTGTTCATGTCTTCTGCCCATTTCTTGATTGGATTATTTGTTCTTTGGGTGTTGAGTTTGACAAGTTCTTTATAGATTTTGGATACTAGCCCTTTATCTGATATGTCATTTGCAAATATTTTCTCCCATTCTGTTGGTTGTCTTTTGGTTTTGTGGACTGTTTCTTCTGCTGTGCAAAAACTTTTTATCTTGATGAAATCCCAATAGTTCATTTTTGCCTTGGCTTCCCTTGCCTTTGGCGATGTTTCTAGGAAGAAGTTGCTGTGGCTGAGGTCGAAGAGGTTGCTGCCTGTGTTCTCCTTTAGGATTTTGATGGACTCCTGTCTCACGTTTAGGTCTTTCAACCATTTGGAGTCTATTTTTGTGTGTGGTATAAGGAAATGATCCAGTTTCATTCTTCTGCATGTGGCTGTCCAATTTTCTCAACACCATTTGTTGAAGAGACTGTCTTTTTGCCATTGGACATTCTTTCCTGCTTTGTCGAAGATGAGCTGACCATAGAGTTGAGGGTCCATTTCTGGGCTCTCTATTCTGTTCATTGATCGATGTGTCTGTTTTTGTGCTAGTACCATACTGTCTTGATGATGACAGCTTTGTAATAGAGCTGGAAGTCCGGAATTGTGATGCCGCCAGCTTTGCTTTTCTTTTTCAATATTCCTCTGGCTATTCGGGGTCTCTTCTGGTTCCATACAAATTTTAGGATGATTTGTTCCATTTCTTTGAAAAAGGTGGATGGCATTTTGATGGAGATTGCATTGAATGTGTAGATTGCTCTAGGTAGCACTGACATCTTCACAATGTTTGTTCTTCCAATCCGTGAGCATGGAACGTTTTTCCATTTCTTTGTGTCTTCTTCAATTTCTTTCCTGAGTATTTTATAGTTGTCTGAGTACAGATCCTTTGCCTCTTTGGTTAAATTTATTCCTAGGTATCTTATGGTTTTGGGTGCAATTGTAAATGGGATCGACTCCTTGATTTGTCTCTCTTCTGTCTTGTTGTTGGTGTATAGGAATGCCACTGATTTCTGTGCTTTGATTTTATATCCTGCTACTTTACTGAATTCCTGTATGAGTTCTAGCAGTTTTGGGGTGGAGTCTTTTGGTTTTCCACATACAGTATCATATCATATGCAAAGAGTGAGAGTTTGACTTCCTCTTTGCCGATTTGGATGCCTTTGATTTCTTTTTGTCGTCTGATTGCTGTGGCTAGGACTTCTAATACTAGGTTGAATAGCAGTGGTGAGAGTGGACATCCCTGCCGTGTTCCTGACCTTAGGGGAAAAGCTCTCAGCTTTTCCCCATTGAGAATGATATTCGCTGTAGGTTCTTCACAGATGGCTTTTATGACATTGAGGTATGTACCCTCTATCCCTGTACTCTGAACAGTTTTGATCAAGAAAGGATGCTGTACTTTGTCAAATGCTTTCTCTGCATCTGTTGAGAGGATCATATGATTCTTGTTCTTTCTTTTGTTAATGTATTGTATCACGTTGATTGATTTGCCGATGTTGAACCAGCCTTGCAGCCCAGGGATAAATCCCATTTGGTCATGGCGAATAATCCCTTTAATGTACTGTTGGATCCTATTGGCTACTATTTTGGTGAGAATTTTTGCATCCATGTTCATCAAGGATATTGGTCTATAATTCTCCTTTTTGATGGGGTCTTTGTCTGGTTTTGGGATCAAGGTAATGGTGGCCTCATAAAATGAGTTTGGAAGTTTTCCTTCCGTTTCTATTTTTTGGAACAGTTTCAGGAGAATAGGTATTAATTCCTCTTTAAATGTCTGATAGAATTCCCCTGGGAAGCCATCTGGCCCTGGGCTTTTGTTTCTTGGGAGATTTTTGATTGCTTCAATTTCCTTAGTGGTTAGAGGTCTGTTCAGGTTTTCTATTTCTTCCTGGTTTAATTTTGGTAGTTGATACATCTCTAAATGCACCCCTTTCTTCCAGGTTATCTAATTTGCTGGCATAGAGTTGCTCATAATATGTTCTTAGAATTGTTTGTATTTCTTTGGTTTGGTTGTGATCTCTCCTCTTTAATTCATGATTTTGTTGATTTGGGTCATTTCTCTTCTTTTTGATAAGTCTGGCCAGGGGTTTATCAATCTTGTTAATTCTTTCAAAGAACCAGCTCCTACTTTCGTTGATCTCTTCTACTGTTCTTTTGGTTTCTATTTCATTGATTTCTGCTCTGAACTTTATTATTTCTCTTCTCCTGATGGGTTTAGGCTTTATTTGCTGTTCTTTCTCTAGCTCCTTTAGGTGTAGGGTTAGGTTGTGTATTTGAGACCTTTCTTGTTTCTTGAGAAAGGCTTGTATTGCTATATACTTTCCTCTTAGGACTGCCTTTGCTGTATCCCAAAGATTTTGAACAGTTGTGTTTTCATTTTCATTGGTTTCCTTGAATTTTTTTAATTCTTCTTTAATTTCCTGGTTGACCCATTCATTCTTTAGTAGGATGCTCTTCAGCCTCCATGTATTTGAGTTCTTTCTGACTTTCCTCTTGTGATTGAGTTCTAGTTTCAAAGCACTGTGGTCTGAAAATATGCAGGGAATGATCCCAATCTTTTAGTACCGGTTGAGACCTGATTTGTGACCTAGGATTTGATCAATTCTGGAGAATGTTCCATGGACACTAGAGAAGAATGTGCATTCCGTTGCTTTGGGATGGGATGTTCTGAATATGTCTATAAAGTCCTTTTGGTCCAGTGTTTCATTTAAAGTCTTTATTTCCTTGTTGATCTTTTGCTTAGATGATCTGTCCATTTCAGTTAGGGGGGTGTTAAAGTCCCCCACTATTATTGTATTGTTGTCAATGTGTTTCTTTCCTTTTGTCATTAATTGCCTTATATGATTGGCTGCTCCCAGGTTAGGGGCATAGATATTTACAATTGTTAGATCTTCTTGTTGGATAGACCCTTTAAGTAGGATATAGTGTCCTTCTTCATCTCTTATTACAGTCTTTCTTTTAAAATTTAATTTGTCTGATAGAAGGATTGCCACCCCAGCTTTCTTTTGGTGTCCCATTAGCATGGTAAATGGTTTTCCACCCCCTCACTTTCAATCTGGGGGTGTCTTTGGGTCTAAAATGAGTCTCTTGCAGACAGCATATGGATGGGTCTTGTTTTTTAATCCAGTCTGATAGCCTGTGTCTTTTGATTGGGGCATTGAGCCCATTTACATTCAGGGTAACTATTGAAAGGTATGAATTTAGTGCCATTGTATTGCCTGTAAGGTGACTGTTACTGTATATTGTCTGTGTTCCTTTCTGATCGATGCTGCTTTTAGGCCCTCTTTTTGCTTAGAGGACCCCTTTCAATATTTCTTGGAGGGCTGGTTTCGTGTTTGCAAGTTCCTTTAGTTTTTGTTTGTCCTGGAAGCTTTTTATCTCTCCTTCTATTTTCAGTGACAGCCTAGCTGGATATAGTATTCTTGGCTACATATTTTTCTCGTTTAGTGCTCTGAAGATATCTTGCCAGTCCTTTCTGGCCTGCCAGGTCTGTGTGGATAGGTCTGTTGCCAATCTAATGTTTCTACCATTGTAGCTTACATATCTCTTCTCCCGAGCTGCTTTCAGCATTTTCTCTTTGTCTCTGAGACTTGTAAGTTTTACTCTTAGATGTTGGGGTGGTGACTTATTTTTATTGATTTTGAGAGGGGTTCTCTGTGCCTCCTGGATTTTGATGCCTGTTTCCTTCCCCACATTAGGGAAGTTCTCTGCTATAATTTGCTCCAATATACCTTCTGCCCCTCTCTCTCTTTCTTCTTCTTCTGGGATCCCAATTATTCTAATGTTGTTTCGTCTTATCGTATCGCTTATCTCTCGAATTCTGCCCTCGTGATCCTGTAGCTGTTTCTCTCTCTTTTTCTCAGCGTCTTTATTTTCCATCATTTGGTCTTCTATATCGCTGATCCTCTCTTCTGCCTCATTTATCCCAGCAGTTAGTGCCCCCATTTTTGATTGCACCTCATCAATAGCCTTTTTGATTTCGACTTGGTTAGATTTTAGTTCTTTTATTTCTCCAGAAAGGGTTTCTCTAATAACTTCCACGCTTTTTTCAAGCCCAGCCAGGATCTTTAGAGTCATGATTCTGAACTCTAGGTCCAACATCGTACTAATGTCCCTATTGAGTAGGTCCCTGGCAGACGGTACTACCTCTTGTTCTTTTTGCTGAGGTGATTTTTTTCGTCTTGTCATTTTGTCCAGAGGAGAACAGATGAATGAGAGAACGGAATGTTAACAGGTTAACAACGTCTCCAGCAAATATACTCTATACCAATCAGAAAAGACCTGAAACCAGGGGACAAGAAAGGGAAAGAAAGAAGAGAAAAAAAAAAAAAAAAGAGAAAGAAAAAGATAAAAACAAACAAAAACAGAACAAAACAAAACAGAATATGATCAAATATGATCAGGGTAGTGCATAGATCAGTGCCACACACTAGCTTTAGGGCATATTTTGGTCTGTTAGAAGAAAGTGCCTGCTAAAATTTTAAAGGAAGAAAGACTTATGTATGTACAAAATAAGGGTTGATACAATGAAGGGATGGCAGATGACTGTAAAGATGAAAATTATAAAAGATTTTATAAAAGGAATTGATAAGATAAGTTGTTTTTAAAAAGAAACAAGAAGATTTAAATAAAAGAAAAAAGAAAAAAAAGAAAAAAATGGGAAAGAATGTGATCAGGCAGGAGAATAGAACAACGCCGTACACTAGTGATTTAGGGTATATTTTGATCTGTTAGAAGAAGTTGTATCTCAAAATTTTAAAGAGAGAACAACTTATATATATTAGCCAAAAATAAGGGTAACTAGTATGAAGGGACAAAAATATGACTCTAGAAATGAAAAATAAAAAAATTTTTTTAAAAAAGGGATTGATAAGATCTTGTTTGAAAAAGGGAAAAAGAAAAATTCAAAAAAAAGTTAAAAAAATTAACTTTGAAAAACTAATGAATTATGGTAAAAAAGCCATGAATTCTATGTGCAGTATTCCCGTAGCGCTGGAGTTCTCCCGTTCTCCTTGATCAGTAAACTTGGTCTTGGCTTGCTGGTTGTTCGAGTTGATCTTCTGGGGGAGGAGCCCGTTGCCGTGGTTCCCAAATGTCTTTGCCGGAGGTGGAATTGCCCCGCCCTTGTGAGTCCGGGCTAAGCAAGCTGCTCGGGTTTGCTCTCAGGAGCTTTTGTTCCCTGCAAGCTCTGGTACAGCTTTGGAGGACCAGGGCGAAAATGGCGGCCTCCCTATCTCCACCTGGAGGAGTTGAGAACTCGGGGCCCCGCTCCTCAGTGCGCCCCCAGAGAAAAGCAGTCACTCCCGTCTCCCCGGTCTCCGGCCGCACTCCGCGCTCACCCGGCCTGTGACCGAGCGTTTCTATCTCTGGCACCCGACCCCGTGTGGAGTCTCCAAACCCAGCAGATCCCTGCGGTGCGCTCCCGCGCCGCTCCTCCCAGGGGAGGAAGGGGAGTCTCCCCGGCTCTGCCGCTTGTTGGGTCCCTGCTGGAGGAGCAGTGGCCCGAGTGGGCCGCGGATCACAGTTTATGGCAACCCCGAGGTGAGAGCCCGCGCCTCGGCTCCGTCTCTGCAGCCGGCTTCCCCGCTTCGATATGTGGGAGCTGTGCCGCACTCAGGCACCCCCGGTCTTTCTGTGACCCCGAGGGTCCTGAGACCACACTGTCCTGCGAGGGTCCCACCCCCCACTTAGCGACTGGAGCGAGCGACGTCCCTCAGCGGAGCCGACTTCTAAAAGTTCCGATTTTGTGCTCCGCGGCTCTAGCACTTGCCAGAAGCGGCCAACGGAGGCCTCCTCCCTCGCCGTCTATCCTCCCGAATATCGCCTTGGATTCACTTCTCTGCACGTCCTACCTTCCAGAAAGTGGTCGGTTTTCTGTTCAGAGTGTTGTTACTCTTCTTATCTTCGATCTCCTGTTGAGTTCATAGGTGTTCAGAATGGTTTGATCCCTATTCAGCTGAATTCCTGAGACCAGACGACATCCAGGTCTCCTATTCCTCCGCCATCTTGCTCCTGCCCCCCCCGCCCCGCACTCTATGCTTTTCAATGGTGAACATGCAGTGTCAATATGAAATAAATCTTTGGTTTCAAGGTCCAATGATTTTAACATTTTTTGTTTCCTCAGCATAACCTAGCTTATCTTGACTGACATGCATTGCTTTTTTCCAGGATATAAAGGGCATTTCAGTGAGGATCATGGCCATGTGGACAAAGGCAGAAGGAAGGGGGAAGGGAAAAGAAGTCAAGTGCTGAGAATTCACTGTGATGACACCTTGGTGTTGGGGCGGACACCGCATCTGCTTTGTAGATTCTTCCATCTTTCCAGCCTTATTGTCTCTGTTCTCAAACTGAACAAGCCTCACAGGGCTCTCCACTGTCCCTCAAACACATTCCAGTGTTTCTTGCTTCTTCCTCTTTGTGTGGGTCCCACTATTTGGAATGTTCTGCCTATTTCCTGCTGTACTGAACTTTGATCTGTCAAAATCAATCCATCCTTTAGGAT
The DNA here is from genome assembly GCF_037043125.1 of Eumetopias jubatus. Classification (NCBI taxonomy): domain Eukaryota; kingdom Metazoa; phylum Chordata; class Mammalia; order Carnivora; family Otariidae; genus Eumetopias; species Eumetopias jubatus. Next base: position 83,019,576 of record NW_028274821.1, on the reverse strand, counting down.
AACCTTAGGTCATTATTCCAAGAAGTCTTTCCCAATTCCCTACTGAAGTCATGTAACTTCTTACACTCAAAACCAAGAAAGGACTTTGTACTTTCTTGAGTATTACCCAAAGTCAAACCCATGGAGGAGGTATTTGGAGATAGCTTTATTCCACTTCAAGATAACTTTATTTATATAGGTGGCAGAAAGAGTTTTCCTGAAATGTGGATTCCTAGCAGCACTTGGCCTGGGATTGTACATGTAATCCGTCAAGGTCTGATAGAAACCAAGTGTTCTAGCTTCTAGGTTAGGGCTCTTATTGCTTTCCATCACTACCTTCTTCAACCTGTTTGGGTGCCATGTGAAAAGTGGGTAGGAGGGAAAGATAATGTGATCACCTCTTAGGTCATCTCCCAATTAAGGTGTTCCATCTATATGTTCTTTCTATGAGTGAATTCCATCCCTTAATTTTCTCAAACCCCTCTTCATATCTTTGTTCCTCAGGCTATAGATAAAGGGGTTCAGCATGGGTGTCACTACTGTGTACGTGACTGTGGCTACCCGGTCCTTCACCACTGAGTACATGGACAGGGGCCTAAAATAGACATAGATGACACTCCCATAGAACAAGGCCACTACAGTGAGGTGGGAGCCACAGGTAGAGAAGGCCTTCCACTTGCCAGCTGCAGAGGGAATTCTGAGCACAGTGATGATGATTCGCAGGTAGGAGAAGAGGATGCACAGGAAGGGGGTCACGATGACAGCCAGGGTCTCGGTCATGACTACTATCTGGCTGGAGGATGTGTCAGAGCAAGATAGCTTTAGCACAGGCTGGGTATCACAAAAGAAGTGCTTAATGACATGGGAGGCACAGAAGGGTAGGCGGGACATGAGTAGCACCCGGAGCAGGGAGTGCAGGTGGGAGATGGTGCAGGAACCCAGCAGCATGAGGAGGCAACGCCGTGGATTCATGACCATATCATAGTGGAAAGGGTTGCAGATGGCTACCAGCCGGTCTATGGCCATAGAGGCCAGCAGGTAACTGTCAGTATTTGCAAAGGCCATGAAGAAGTACATCTGGACCAGGCATCCCACAAAGGAGATAGCCTTGGTCTCTGATAGTAAATTTGCCAGCATCTTGGGCGCGATGACTGTTGTGAAGCAGATATCCATGAAGGACAGGTTGCTGAGGAAAAAGTACATAGGGGTATGGAGTCGGGAGTCAGAGTGGATGGCCAGGGTGATGAGTACATTGCCCGTGACAGTGACCATGTACATGATGAGGAAGATGGCAAAGAGTGGTTTCTGTAGCTGAGGGTTGGAAGAGATGCCCAGGAGGATAAAGCCTGAGTTGCTGCTGTAGTTCTTTGTCTCCATGTCTGTGCCTTTGTGGGCAGGGTGTGGAGAAGCAGTTGGAGAGATGTGAAGGGCAATTTCATCAAGTCAGCTTCTTCCCTAATCTCCAGGTTATAAAAAAGCCCATTGATATTTCTTCTCATTTTAAAGAGTATTTACTTCAAGGCATTCTAGAAAAAGAGGGAGTAAGATCTAGTAAGAGAAAAATAAGAAAATTCCAAGATGCTTTCTACATGAGAAACTAATATTTTCCCATGTGTCCTTAGGTAATTCTTTTCTTTTTTTTTTTTTTTTTTTTTGAAATTCTGTTAGTGTGATTTGTTTGAGTTTTCTCAGTTCTCTTTCTAAATATTCTTTTTAGGTCATTCCTTGAGCAACTCCTTAGATTTTTTTTTTTCTTCTTCGTCCAGGGGATGGCTTTATATACATGAGCTATTTTGACTAAAAAACTATGAAGCTCTCATTCTAAACATTTATACTTACCAGAATAGAAAACTTTGAATGTAAACATCCCATTCCACCAGTTAGGGAAAAGACAAGGCAAGGATGGCTTCTGTTACCACTATTAAACTATAGTGCTCAGATGGTAGTGTAAGCCAGTGAAAAAACAAAATTAATGAAATAGGCATAACATTTACTTTGTCATTATTTTTAGTTGGCTTGTTTGGCTATCTAAAAAAAATCCAAGGTACTCATCTGAGAATTTTTAAACCTATAAAGATTTATCACAGTGGCCAGATATAAGATACCATGCAAATATAAATATTATCCTATAGTAGAAAAATGTAATGGAGTAAAAGGTTTCAATTGGCAATGGCAAGAAGGTCTAACCCTCCAGTTACTGCAGTGCCTGCCCTGATCCAGACCCTCTGTCCCTACATCTACTGGTAGTGCAGCCCCCCTGCCTCACACTGGTGTAGGATGTGAGAGTTTATGCTCCAGTAAGAAATCAGGCCTCAGTGGAGACATTCAAGCAGAGGTTGGAGAACTAATTTTCCAGAACAACAAGGAAAGTCATGCATCAGGAAAGGTATAATCATATCAAAAGCATATGGCAGCACAAATACCAGAATCTGATCAGACCAAACAGTTTAAGGAATTTCTTGGAACCTACAGTCAACTTACAGAAACCTGCTATTTGAACTCTGTTTAAGACTTCACAACAAGAGAAGTAAAACCTGAGGAGACCACCTGTTCAGAACATGGCTAACAGAAATATTTAAAAATGACACAAAGTATATCCATGAGATTTCAGGAATATCATATTTAGCTGAAGGAGGCCCTGGCAACCAAAGCAGGACCCCTTGGCCAATCAGGATAGAGAAATCCTGATGGGTGGACTTTTGATGAAACAATGCCAGCAGTTGTTGTGATGAAAAACAGGATTCATCTGCTAGATTCTTCCTCCTTCCCCCTCTGCCCCTCCCCACTCGCACATTCTCTCTCTCTCTCAAATAAATAAAAATCTTAAACAATCAAACCATTGTTTCTTCCAAAAAAGGTGTAAAAACTATTTAGCAATAAATCTGATAGAAAAAAGTAAAAAGAGATGAGAACGATCTCTCTGAAGAAAGTGTAACAGAACACAAAAGGATGTCTGAATAAATGGAGATACTGTACTTCTATAAAGGGAAGATTCAATTTAAAGTGCCAATTCTCAGATTGCACATGTAAGTGATATTAGACAGTAGCTGTCTTTCTCTGTTTAGCTTGATGCCCACAAGTTCCATCCAAGTTGCAATTGGCAGGATTTCCTTCTTTTTATTGCTGAATCTAAAAAAGATGAATTCATAGAAACAGAGAGTAGTACAGTGGTGGTTGCCAGAGGCTAGGATGGGAGAAATGGGGACATGTCGAACAGAAGGTACAAATTTCCATTTGTGAGGTCAGTAAGTTCTGGAAATCTAATGTAAAGTGTGGTGACAAAAGTTAGTAATATTGTTTTATATACTTGATATTTGCTGAGACAGTAGATATTTATTATTTATTTTAATTGAGATATAATTGATATATGACATTGTGTAAACTTAAGCTGTAAAATGTGTTCATTTGATGCATATAAGTTGCAGTATGATTGCCAGCATAGCATTAGCCATCACCTCTATCACACCACGTAATTGTCATTTCTTTTTTGTGACGGGAACAATTAAAATCTACCACTCTTAGAAACTGAGAGGTTTATATATAATTCATTATTGTTGTCTGTAATCATTATGCTGCATGTTAAATCTCCAGGATTTATTCATTTACTGGTTGCGAGTTTGTACCTTTAAGCATCTCCCCGATTCCCCCACTCTCCCAGCCCCTCCTGACCCACATTCAGTTTGAGAGAGTCGTTCTTAAATGTTCTTGTAAAAGAACCAGACATGGTAATTATGTGAGGTGAAGGAGATATTAACTAACCATACTGTGGGAATCATTGCACAACATGTATCAAATCATCATGTTGTAGACCTTTAACTAACACAGTGCTATATATGTCAATTATATCTCAATAAGGCTGTAAGAAAATTCTTCTAGAATTAATAAAATTTAGTGCACCTATGATAATACCCCAAGAGCATTTCTTTACTCAAGGGCATTTTTTAAAAAGATTTTATTTATTTATTTGAGAGAGGGAGGCAGAGATAGTGACAGAGATAGCAAGAGCACGAGCCAGGGAGGAAAGGGAGAAACAGGCTACCTGCTGAGGAGGGAGCCCGATGCGGGGCTCAATCCCAGGACTCTGGGATCATGACCCGAGCCAAAGGCAGACGCTTAACCGACTGAGCCACCCAGGTGCCCTCCCAAGGACATTTTTAATAGGACTTGAGAAGGTCATTCTAAAATTCATCTAGAGGAGTAAATAGCCTGGGAAAGACAATTTTGAAAAAAAAATTAGAATGACAGCGTTTTTCTTTTCTTTAGAGAGTGAGAGAGAGTGGGGGAGGGGCAGAGGGAGAGGGAGAAAGAGAATCTTAAGCAGGCTCCATGCCCAGCACTAAGCCTGATGTAGGGCTCATCTCACGACCCTGAGATCATGACATGAGCCTAAATCAAGAGTTGGATGCTCAACTGACTGAGCCACCCAGGCGCCCCAACAGAGTTTTCCTAACCCAAAAGCAAAGTATGTAATAATGAAAAAAAATACGATAATCGTACACAGAGAGAAAAACCAATTAATGAACCAACATAAAGAATGCTATATGCCTATATTTATACATGTATATGGATCTTAATAGACATGCAAAACCTTTGTAAAAAATAAGGCTAGATTTTTTTCTAACCCACACAGAAACAAAATCCATATGAACAAACTAGAAGTAAAAAATCCAAATCATAAAGTATTAGCCAAAAATAAAGGGCATATTTATATGGTCTCAAGATGTGGATGCCACTCCGATTGAGAAAAAAATGTAGAGGCAAGAATGACAAAACACTGTACTCAAAAATGTGCAAATGACACCAAAAGAGATCATAAGTAAAACTAAAATATTAACTATTGACTCAAAATATCTACAGTACATATACCAAAGAAAACGTACCAAACTAGTTGGTAATCAAAAAATGTAAATTAGACTGAAACACAATTTTTACTCATTGGATTGTCAAATTTTTTTGGCAATATTCAAAAGGAAAAAAACCCTCATATACACTGGTGATGAGAGGATAATCAGTATAGGCTTTTTGGCAGTCTCTGTCAGAATAAAAAATCTGCATCTCTTTGTCCAGTAATTCCACTCATAAAAATCCATCCTTTAAAAATATTTATGTGTAGCACAAAGATACATACACACATATTTGTAGCATTGCTTGTAATACCAGATTAAAAGAAAAGAACAAACAAAACCAACAGAGGAAACAACCTAAATATCCACAAATTATTAAAACAAGTAATAGTGCTTTCTCATTACTCAATAGCACCCATCCTCTAACGAAATAAAATGGCTAATGATAGTCAATGTTTATTAGTACTCAGTATATTCCACCCTGAGGTAGGTGCTTTTCATGTATTTTATGATTTTATTTTCCCCAAATCCTAGATAGGTACCATTATTATCCTTCTTTTCTTTTCATTTTTTATTAGTTTCAGAGGTAGAATTTAGTGATTCATCAGTTGCATATTAACACCCAGCACTCGTTACATCAAGTGTCCTCCTTACTGCCCATCACTCAGTTACCCCATACCCTATCTACCTCCCCTCCAGCAACCCTCAGTTTGTTTCCTAGAGTTCAGCATCTCTTATGGTTTGCCTTCCTCTCAATTTTAGTCTTATTTTCTTTTTCCTTCCCTTCCCCTATGTTCAGCTGTTTTGTTTCTTAAATTCCACATATGAGTGAAATCATATTGTATTTGTCTTTCTCTCACTGAGTTATTTTGCTTAGCATAATACCCTTATTTTCAATAAAAAAAATAGAATTTAGCAAAGTAATTTACCAGATCCCACAGTTAGTAAGTGGTAGAGTTGGGATTTTAATTCAAGCAGTCTGATGGCAGAGCAGAAGGGACTGATTGCTAAGCTGTATTTTCAAGGTGATACTCTGTCCATGACATTTTGTTAAGTGATAAAAGCAAGTTGCAGAGCAGTGCATATAGAATAATTCCATTTTCTGCAAAGAAGTATATCTCCTTTATATTTGTGTTTGTTGGGGGGGTGTGTGTGTGTTTATGTGTATGTAGTTGCCTTCTGAAGCAAGATTATAGGGATGGAGTGAGGAATTCCTTCCATATTTAACTTTGTATACAGATATGTCTGCTTAGGGATCCCACAGGGCTCTTTCCAGGCATGGGTCTTCTCTTTTCAGTTCTCCAAAATCTCTCCTTCATGCCTAGTGTTCACTCCTATGTCAGATTAGAATTTTACCCAGCCATTTCCAGCTGTTAAATTCTAGATTCCAAGGCAAATGGACATTGGAAATATGCCCCCTGGAATTCCTTTTTTGTAAATAATTGTCTTCTGTCCATTTCATTCCTATTTTGTAAATAATTGTCTTTGGTATCCATATGATGGACCAGAAATGCTTAGAGTGGGACTTTTGTAGAAACCCAGTCTCTTGTGTCCCTTTGCTGAGCTGGTAGTGCCTCACCCAGATGTCTCCTATGGGAGACACCTACTTCATTGCAGCCCTTCCCGGGGATATCCTCAGTCAGGGTAATACAATAGCAATGACACAGTGCTTATGTGTACCAGATACTGCTCTAGGAATTCTACATACATTAAGTCAGTTAGTTCTTCACAACACCCCATTTTACAGATAATGAAAGCAAGGCACAAGGAACTGAAGTGACTTGCCTAAGTCCACACAGCTAGAAGGTAGAGTCCAGCTTGAGAATATGTGCTCTTATCCCCTGCATTATGCTAGCTTTCTCGTTCCTTTGTCTCCTATCTTTGAGATAGAGAGAAGATAGGATAAGGGAAAGGGAAGAAGATCATATGAAGAGGTTGATCCCCAGTCTCTGTTCCCAAAGAGCCCTCAGCCTGCCTACCTGTGGGCCTGACAGAGGAGATTCAGGATCCTGACCAGGCTAGGGGGCCTGCCAGGGAGTTGAGATCAGGCTCTGAATCTGTGAGGGAGCAGGCCAGGGCAAGTGCAGATCTACTTTCAGAAAAGTGCTATCTCTTCTCTTTACCTACAATGGGTGTTGGTGATGGAAAGGGAGACCCAGGGGCCTGTCCTCTGTGAATGCCAGAGCCCTGGGGGCATTGGCCCTGTGGTCTTCCCAGGAGAGAACATCATTACTGATGTCCTCACTGAGCTCTATGCTCTGAGCCTTGGGGAAACTGGGCTCTAGAGGTGTAGCCTCATATCCCCAGGAAGGGAATTAGGGCCATGCAGCAACAGGGGTGGAGGTTTTCATGCACATGTATGTGAAGTATGTACATGAACATGTGAGTTCACACACACATGCATGCTCTCTGTTTTTGCATGTGCTCCTTGTGCATGTCTGTGTGTCGGCTTATGTGTGCCTACCCGGAAGGAGAGGTGATGGCGTCTGACATGTCTGAAGTTCTGTGTCTGCAGGCATGACTCCATCTAGGTGCAGGTGTAGTGTTCCAGGGAAGGGATTAAGATACAGGTTCTGGAGCCAGTTGGAATAGATTCAGTTGCTGGCTCTGCCTCCTACAGGCTGTGTGAGCTTTTGCAATACTTAACTTTTTTGAGCTTCATTTTGTGTGTGTGTGTGTGTGTGTGTGTATGTGGTTTTTGTTTGCCTTTCTTAAACATTTTATTGCTTCAGTTTCTTAAAGCAGACATCCCAGTTTCACTAATTACTAAATGGGGGAACTTGGGCAAGTTGTTTAGCTTCACTAAAGCACATTGTCCTCATCTATAAATGCTTAGCAATCACAACTTTATTTTCTTTATTTTCTATTTTTTCCCTTTAATAGTCTTGATTTTTTTAGAGCAGTTATAAGTTCACAGCAAAAGTGATCACATGGTCCAGAGAGTTCCCACATAGCCACAGCCCCCACACATGCACCAAACCCCCCGATTATCAACATCCCCACTAGAATGCTACACTTGTCATAATTGATGAACCCCACTGACACATCATCATCACTCAAATCCATAGTTTACATTAGGGTTCACTCTTGGTGTTGTACATTTTGACAAATGTCTATTGACAACATTATAGTATCATAGAGAATAATTTCACTGGCCCTAAAGTCCTTGGTGTTCCACCTGTTCATCCCTCCCTCCCATCTACGCCCTGGCATCCACCGATCTTTTACTGTCTCCATAGTTTTTCCTTTTCCAGAATGCCATATATTGGAATCCTATAGCATGTAGCTTTTTCAGATTGGCTTCTTTTTTTTTCTTTAAATTTTTAAAATTATGTTAATCACCATACATTACATCAGTAGTTTTTGATGTAGTGTTCCTTGAGTCATTGTTTGTGCATAACACCCAGTGCTCCACTCAGAACGCGCCGTCTTTAATACCCATCACCAGGCTAACCCATCCTCCCACCCCCTCCCCTCTAGAACCCTCAGTTTGTTTTTCAGAGTCCATCGTCTCTAATGGTTCATCTCCCCCTCCGATTTACTCCCCTTCATTCTTCCCGTCCTGCTATCTTCTTCTTTTTTTTCTTAACATATATTGCATTATTTGTTTCAGAGGTACAGATCTGTGATTCAACAGTCTTGCACAATTCACAGCGCTCACCATAGCACATACCCTCCCCAATGTCTATCACCCAGCCGCCCCATCCCTCCCACCCCCCACCACTCCAGCAACCCTCAGTTTGTTTCCTGAGATTAAGAATTCCTCATATCTGTGAGGTCATATGATACATATCTTTCTCTGATTGACTTATTTCACTCAGCATAACACCCTCCACTTCCATCCACATCATTGCAAATGGCAAGATCTCATTCCTTTTGAGGGCTGCATAATATTCCATTGTGTATATATACCATATCAGATTGGCTTCTTTCATTTAGTAATATGCATTTAAGTTTTCTCCATGTATTTTCCAGTCTTAATAGCTCTTTTTTTTGTACTGAGTAATATTTAAATGTCTGGATATATCACTGTTTATTTATCCACTCACTTACTGAAAGAAGAACAGTAGCAACATCATACTTGGTGCTTCCAAGTTTGGCAGTTGTGAATAAAGGTACTACCAACATCCATATGTAGGGTTTTGTGTGGATATAAGTGTTCAACTCCTTTAGGTTAATACCAAAGAGTGTGTTTGCTGGATCATAGAGTAAGAGTATGTTTAGTTCTGTAAGAAACTGCCAGACTGTACATTTTGAACTTCCACCAGTAATGAATGAGAATTCTTGTTGGTCTACATTTTTGTCACCATTTGGTATTATCAGTGTTTTGAATTTTGGCCATTCTAATGGATGTGTTGTGGTATCATACTGTGGTTTTATTTTGCATTTCCCTGATGACATGTTTCCTTTGCTTATTTTCTATCTGTATCTTCTTTGGTGAGGTGCCTTTAAAGTCCTTGTCTAACTTTATTAGGGTTGTTTATTTTCTTACTGCTAAGTTTTTGAAAAAGAATCTTTTGATACATATCTCAGCCCCAGGGAGCACAGAGCAGGGTGGCCAATGGTGGAGAGACGGGTAAATGGACAAATGGAAGCTTTCCATCACAACCCCATCTGGCGACCAGAATGATCTATATAAATCAGGAACAACTTTGTAATTATTTGGTTACTTCTCTGATCTATATCCTTCAAAGTGTCCCCTTGGTGACAGCCCGTGTTTTCTAAGTGGTTTGTCATGATATGTAATTATACAGAATTAACATGGAGTAATGTCAATTTTACTCATTTTTTAAGAGGGAGAAGAACAGCATTGTTCTATATTTGTGGCATGGAATGAGAGCTTTGCTTGAATCTTAGGGATAGAACATATATAACCTGAATGTGTACAAGTTCTTCTTCATCCTTCAGGAGAGTTGCTTCTCCTTTGAAAACTTGGCTTTCACAGGGTGATATATGGAAGTGTTGAATTAGTCTATTGTACACCTGAAGCTAATATAACACTGTATGTTAACTAACTGGAATCAAGATAAAAACTTAAAAGGAAAAGTCAGCTGTCCTGGGCCATGCCCCCGTGCTCAAGACGGACTATCCTTGCTTGTCCTCCTGTGAGCTTATCTCTGCTACTGCTGTTCCCTCTGATTTGTTTCACTGCAAAATTTGATTAGATTCTCTCTCATTATTTCTCAAAACACACAATGCTCAAGGCTGTGTCTGCCAAGGCTTGAAGCTAACACAAAGACATAACAGTGGAGGGAACTATAAAATTAGATGGCTGATTTTACTGTCCCTAGATGCTGTTGGCTGTGTACTCTTTTTTAAGGGGCTCCCCTTCTGATCTTTTCTTTCCTTATCCTGGCAGCATAATCTTATGGCAAATTTATCTCTCCCAGAAGAAAGTCCCCCTTTCTATGTTCTCATTTTCCCAAGTTCAAGTCCCTAACAACATACTTCTGGACACACCAGAGGACTGTAGGGCTGCCAGACTTAGCAACTCTATGAGGAACTAATATCAGTAATCTCCCCAGAGATGATACCATCCAATGAAGACAGTCATTTACCCTTGTAACAAAATGCATGCTATACCAATCTGAAACTCTGCAATGATAATATCCTGGCTTAGGGCCTCCTCCAGAACAGTGAAAAGGTATTCTGTTTACAATTTTGTGATACAAAAAAATCTCACTAGGAATGATCTCTCCCCAAAGAAAACTGACAGCAAAAAACCTTAAGGAGTAGGTAGTAGAGGGTGACCAGTCACATAATCCATATTCCTGGGTGGTAAAATAATGTAGGAAAAATGTCAGTTTCCCCAAATTAATACATATATTCAGTAGACTCACAAAATTCTAAAATGGTTCTTTATAGAATATGTCAAGTCTACTCTAAAACTTGTTAATGAAAGAAAATGTGTAAAAGTAACAATATAATTTTGAAAACAAAGCAAAATAATGATGATGGGTTTGTCTTCCCAGTTAGAAAACCATACAACAAAGCTTTGCTAGTTACAACAGCATAGTATTGGTGTAAGAATGTAAAATCCAGCTGATGGAGCAGAGTAGATTCCAGAAATAGACCTAACTAAAAAGGCCACGTAGCCTTTCTGGATGTGGCAGGAAAGAAAATTGTGGGACAAATGTGTATTCAATTAAAAGATAAATTTAATAAGTTTAGATCTTGACATTATACCACATGTGAAAATAAATTCCAAACAAAGAGGCAACCCACAGAGTGGGAGAAGATATTTGCAAATGACACTACAGATAAAGGGCTGGTATCCAAGATCTATAAAGAACTTCTCAAACTCAACACCCAAAAACAAATAATCAAGTCAAAAAATGTGCAGAAGACATGAACAGACACTTCTCCAAAGAAGACATACAAATGGCTAACAGACACATGAAAAAATATTCATTATCATTAACCATCAGGGAAAGTCAAATCAAAACCACATTGAGATACCACCTTACACCAGTCGGAATGGCAAAAATTGACAAGGCAAGAAATAACAAATGTTGGAGAGGTTGTGGAGAAAGGGGAACCCTCTTACACTGTTGGTGGGAATGTAAGTTGGTACAGCCCCTTTGGAAAACAGTGTGGAGGTGCCTCAAAAATTAAAAGTAGAGCTACCCTATGACCCAGCAATTGCATTCCTAGGTATTTACCCCAAAGACACAGATGTAGTGAAAAGAAGGGCCATATGTACCCATTCTTCGTAGCAGCAATGTCCGCAATAGCCAAACTGTGGAAAGAGCCGAGATGCCCTTCAACAGATGACTGGATAAAGAAGGTGTGGCCCATATATACAATGGACTATTACTCAGCCATCAGAAAGGACGAACACCCAGCTTTTACATCAACATGGATGGGCCTGGAGGAGATTATGCTAAGTGAAATAAGTCAAGCAGAGAAAGTCAATTATCATATGGTTTCACTTATTTGTGGAACATAAGGAATAGCAGGGAGGACGTTAGGAGAAGGAAGGGGAAAAGTGAAGGGGGGGAAATCAGAGGGAGAGATGAACCATGAGAGACTATGGACTCTGAGAAACAAACTGAGGGTGTTAGAGGGGAGGGGGGTGGGGGCATCGGTTAGCCTGGTGATAGGTATAAGGAGGGCACGTACTGCATGGTGAACTGGGTGTTATACAAAAACAATGAATCATGGATCACTACATCAAAAACTAGTGATGTATGGTGACTAACATGACATATAAAATAAAATTAAAAAAAGAAGAAAATAAATTCCAGATGTATTTGAAGATTTAAAAGTAAAAATCCCTAAAACTATAACATGGAAATACAGGAGAATATTTTTATAATTTTGTGGATAGAATAATCCTTCTCAGCAAAATGTAAACCCTGAAGTTGTAAAGGAAAAGATGGGCAGATTTGACTATATAAAAGTGAAAACGTGTGTGTGACCAGTGATGTCATGAATGAAGTTAAAAGAGAGTCAAAGGGGGGCGGAGCAAGATGGCAGAGGAGTAGGAGACCTGGATTTCGTCTGGTCTCAGGAATTCAGCTGAATAGGGATCAGACCATTCTGAACACCTACGAACTCAACAGGAGATCGAAGAAGAGAGTAGCAACAACTCTCTGAACAGAAAAGTGACCACTTACTGGAAGGTAGGACGTGCGGAGAAGTGAATCCGAGGCGATAGTCGGGAGGATAGACGGCGGGGGAGGGGGCCTCCGTTGGCCGCTTCTGGCAAGTGATAGAGCCGCAGAGCACAAAATCAGAACTTTTAGGAGTCGGCTCCGCTGAGGGACGTCGCTCCAGGGGCTAAGCGGGGGGTGGAACCCTCGCGGGACAGTGTGGTCTCAGAACCCTTGGGGTCACAGAAAGACCGGGGGTGCCTGAGTGCGGCACAGCTCCCACATATCGAAGCGGGGAAGCCGGCTGCAGAGACGGAGCGGAGGCGCGGGCTCTCAGCTCGGGGTTGCCATAAACTGTGACCCGCGGCCCACTCGGGCTACTCCTCCTCCAGCAGGGACCCAACAAGCGGCAGAGCCGGGGAGACTCCCCTTCCTCCCCCGGGAGGAGTGGCGTAGGAGCGCCCCGCAGGGATCTGCTGGGTTTGGAGACTCCACGCAGGGTTGGGTGCCAAAGATAGAAACGCTCGGTCACAGGCCGGGTGACCACGGAGTGCGGCCGGAGATCGGGGACACGGGAGTAACTGCTTTTCTCTGGGGGCGCACTGAGGGGCGGGGCCCCGAGTTCTCAGCTCCTCCGGGCAGAGATTGGGAGGCCACCAATTTCACCCTGGTCCTCCAAAGCTGTACCGGAGCTTGCAGGGAACAAAAGCTCCTGAGAGCAAACCCGAGCAGCTTGCTTAGCCCGGACTCACAAGGGCGGGGCAATTCCGCCTTCGGCAAAGACATTTGGGAACCACGGCAATGGGCCCCTCCCCCAGAAGATCAACTCGAACAGCCAGCAAGCCAAGACCAAGTTTACCGATCAAGGAGAACGGGAGAACTCCAGCGCTACGGGAATACTGCACATAGAATTCATGGCTTTTTTTTACCATAATTCATTAGTTTTTCAAAGTTAATTTTTTTAACTGTTTTTTTTGAATTTTTCTTTTTCTCTTTTTCAACCAACATCTTATCAATCCCTTTTTAAAAAAAACATTTTTTATTTTTAATTTTTAAGAGTCATATTTTTATCCCTTCATAGTAGTTACCCTTATTTTTGGCATATTAATATAAGTTGTTCTCTCTTTAAAATTTTGAGATACAGTTTCTTCTAAGAGATCAAAATATACCCTAAATCACTAGTGTACGGCTTTGTTCTAGTCTCCTGCCTGATCACATTCTCTCCTTTTTTTTTCCTTTTTTTTCTTTTCTCTTTTGATTTTTTAAAATCTTCTTCATTCTTTTTTAAAAACAACTTCTTCTCTTACCAATTCCTTTTATAAAATCTTTTATACTTTTCACCTTTACAGTCATTTGCCATCCCTTCATTTTATCAACCCTTATTTTGTACATATATAAGTCTTTCTTCCTTTAAAATTTTAGCAAGCACTTTCTTCTAACAGACCAAAATATGCCTAAAAGCTAGTGTGTGGCACTGATCTATGCACTAGCCTGATCATATTTGATCATATTCTGTTTTTTTTTTGTTGTTTGGTTTTTGTTTGTTTTTATCTTTTTCTTTTTCCGTTTTTTTTCCTCTTTCTTCTTTCTTTCCCTTTCTTGTCCCCTGGTTTCAAGTTTTTTCTGATTTGTATAGAATATATTTGTTGGAGACGTTGTTAACCTGTTAGCATTCTGTTCTCTCATTCATCTATTCTCCTCTGGACAAAATGGCAAGACGAAAAAAATCACCTCAGCAAAAAGAACAAGAGGTAGTACCGTCTGCCGGGGACCTACTCAATACTGACATTAGTACGATGTCGGACCTAGAGTTCAGAATCATGACTCTAAAGATACTAGCTGGGCTTGAAAAAAGCGTGGAAGTTATTAGAGAAACCCTTTCTGGAGAAATAAAAGAACTAAAATCTAACCAAGTCGAAATCAAAAAGGCTATTGATGAGGTGCAATCAAAAATGGGGGCACTAACTGCTAGGATAAATGAGGCAGAAGAGAGAATCAGTGATATAGAAGACAAAATGATGGAAAATAAAGACGCTGAGAAAAAGAGAGAGAAACAACTACAGGATCACGAGGGCAGAATTCGAGAGATAAGCGATACGATAAGACGAAACAACATTAGAATAATTGGGATCCCAGAAGAAGAAGAAAGAGAGAGAGGGGCAGAAGGTATATTGGAGCAAATTATAGCAGAGAACTTCCCTAATGTGGGGAAGGAGATAGGCATCAAAATCCAGGAGGCACAGAGAACCTCTCTCAAAATCAATAAAAATAGGTCAACACCCCGACATCTAAGAGTAAAACTTACGAGTCTCAGAGACAAAGAGAAAATGCTGAAAGCAGCTCGGGAGAAGAGATATGTAAGCTACAATGGTAGAAACATTAGATTGGCAACAGACCTATCCACAGAGACCTGGCAGGCGAGAAAGGACTGGCATGATATCTTCAGAGCACTAAACGAGAAAAATATGCAGCCAAGAATACTATATCCAGCTAGGCTGTCACTGAAAATAGAAGGAGAGATAAAAAGCTTCCAGGACAAACAAAAACTAAAGGAAATTGCAAACACGAAACCAGCCCTCCAAGAAATATTGAAAGGGGTCCTCTAAGCAAATAGAGAGCCTAAAAGCAGCATAGATCAGAAAGGAACACAGACAATATACAGTAACAGTCACCTTACAGGCAATACAATGGCACTAAATTCATACCTTTCAATACTTACCCTGAATGTAAATGGGCTCAATGCCCCAAAAAAAGACACAGGCTAGCAGATTGGATTAAAAAACAAGACCCATCCATATGCTGTCTGCAAGAGACTCATTTTAGACCCAAAGACACCCCCAGATTGAAAGTGAGGGGGTGGAAAACCAATTACCATGCTAATGGACACCAAAAGAAAGCTGGGGTGGCAATCCTTCTATCAGACAAATTAGATTTTAAAACAAAGACTGTAATAAGAGATGAAGAAGGACGCTATATCCTACTTAAAGGGTCTATCCAACAAGAAGATCTAACAATTGTAAATATCTATGCCCCTAACCTGGGAGCAGCCAATCATATAAGGCAATTAATAACAAAAGGAAAGAAACACATTGACAACAATACAATAATAGTGGGGGACTTTAACACCCCCCTAACTGAAATGGACAGATCATCTAAGCAAAATTTCAACAAGGAAATCAAGACAGTATGGTACTGGCACAAAAACAGACACATCGGTCAATGGAACAGAATCGAGAGCCCAGAAATGGACCCTCAACTCTATGGTCAACTCATCTTTGACAAAGTAGGAAAGAATGTCCAATGGAAAAAAGACAGTCTCTTCCACAAATGGTGTTGGGAAAATTGGACAGCCACATGCAGAGGAATGAAACTGGACCATTTCCTTACACCACACACAATAATAGACTCCAAATGGTTGAAAGACCTAAACGTGAGACAGGAGTCCATCAAAATCCTAAAGGAGAACGAAGTCGGAACCTCTTTGATCTCAGCCGCAAGAACGTCTTCCTAGAAACATAGCCAAAGGCAAGGGAAAAAAGGGCAAAAATGAACTATTGAGATTTCATCAAGATAAAAAGCTTTTGCACAGCAAATGAAACAGTCCACAAAACCAAAAGACAACCGACAGAATGGGAGAAAATATTTGCAAATGACATATCAGATAAAGGGCTAGTATCCAAAATCTATAAAGAACTTATCAAACTCAACACCCAAAGAACAAATGATCCAATCAAGAAATGGGCAGAAGACATGAACAGACATTTTTCCAAAGAAGACTTCCAAATGGCCAACAGACACATGAAAAAGTGCTCAACATCGCTCGGCATCAGGGAAATCCAAATCAAAACCTCCATGAGTTACCCCCTCCCACCAGTCAGAATGGCTAAAATTAACAAGTCAGGAAACGACAGATGTTGGCGGGAATGCGGAGAAAGGGGAACCGTCCTACACTGTTGGTGGGAATGCAAGCTGGTGCAACCACTCTGGAAAACAGTATGGAGGTTCCTCAAAAAGTTGAAAATAGAGCTACCAAACGATCCAGGAATTACACTACTGGGTATTTACCATAAAGATACAAATGTAGGGATCCGAAGAGGTACGTGCACCCCAGTGTTTATAGCAGCAATGTCCACAACAGCCAAACTGTGGAAAGAGCCAAGATGTGTATCGACAGATGAATGGTTAAAGAAGAAGTGGTGTATTTACACAATGGAATCTTATGCAGCCATCAAAAGGAATGAGATCTTGCCAGTTGCAACGATGTGGATGGAACTGTAGGGTGTTATGCTGAGTGAAATAAGTCAATCAGAGAAAGACATGTATCATATGACCTCACTGATATGAGGAATTCTTAATCTCAGGAAACAAACTGAGTGTTGCTGGAGTGGTGGGGGGTGGGAGGGATTGGGTGGCTGGGTGATAGACATTGGGGAGGGTATGTGCTATTGTGAGTGCTGTGAATTTACAAGACTGATGAATCACAGATCTGTACTTCTGAAAAAAATAATGCAATATATGTTAAGAAAAAAAAAAGAAGAAAATAGCAGGAGAGGAAGAATGAAGGAGAGTAAGTCGGAGGGTAGATGAACCATTAGAGCTGATGGACTCTGAAAAACAAGTGAGGGTTCTAGAGGGGAGCGGGGCAGGGGGATGGATTAGCCTGGTGATGGGTATTAAAGAGGGCACGTTCTGTGTGGAGCACTGGGTGTTATGCACAAAGGATGAATCATGGAACACTACATCAAAAACTAATGATGTAATGTATGGTGGTTAACATAACAATAAAAAATCATTAAAAAATAAAAGAGTCAAAGGATTTGGAGAAAATACTGATGATGTGTATATATATATATATATATATAGACATACATATATACACACACATATATATATGTATTCATATAATAGAAAGGATTAATGTTCATATAGTAGAAAGGATTCCAAAAAATCAATAAGAAAATGACACATTTTCTAATTTTGATAGGAACAGTGATATTTACCAAATATTCTATACAAAAACTTAGATGTCTCACCCCTTGCAGTTTCTTATGAACACATGACAACTTCTTTCCAAAGAAATATGAGTTTAAGTGATGTGTGTTATTTCTGGATTAAGGCAATGGAAAACCACATGAAATTCTCCAATCTGTCTTTCCCTGCCAAGGAAGCCATAGGTTTCTAATAAGTTATGGTGGACCTCTATCAGTGCGGTTTTCTCTGAATCACTATCCATCGAACAGCCCTGGTGACCTGTAATGGATATATTGTGTGAGCAAGAAATAAAGTTTTGCTGTGTGAAGCTTTTGGGATTTGGGGATTAATTTACTGTTGCAATGTAGAAATCCTTTCTGGCTAATACTTCAATAGAAAAATGAGAAAAGGATATAAACAGGTTATTCACAGTGGAAGAAATAGAAAGGACCAATAAACATATAAAAGACATAAAGTATTATTTATTTTGACCAGTAGAAGTATCACCATAGATGATGGTGATACTACATGGTATTGAACGTGTGAGGAGAAAGGTGCTTCATGTACTACAGATTGGCACAGAAATGCACTTTCTGTGCATTTGGCACAGCCATTTTGGAGAACAACTTGTCAGTATCTCTCAAATTCCACTTTTATGTATATAAGGTATTTGAACGATGTATGTGTACACATTTGAACAATGTATGTATACAAGGTATTTATAGAAGTATTGTTTATAGTAGATACAAGAGAAAATAGAAACAGTTTAAATGCTCAGGAATGAAGACATGGTTAAATTATGGTAGCTTCATATTATGAATTATTATTAATATTATTAAAATAATATGAACAAGTTAAAAACAATAGTATATTGTAGATAGTAGTGACTTGGAACCATCCTTAAGACATCTTTTTAGATGAAAAGTCAAGTTCAAAGGTAATATATCTATGTAGTGTGAATTCAATCCTCTTAACTTTTTTTTCTATTTAAAGAGCCTTTATTTTTTTTTCTGCTTCAAATAATTTATTTTAGGAAAATTGATACACCAAGAGATTTTGCAATCTTTTCCAATCACAATTCAAGGAAGAATTGCAATACATTTAGACATTAGAATAAACATGTCTTCCACTATAAAACACAAATTTCCTTAAAGAATTTTAGCAACCAAAACCAACATGGTTAATATTTTCCTATTTTACTTCATCCTTAATGTCCAAAGTTCTTCATCTTTCCGTTTTTTTTGAAGACTTTTATAGGCCAATCTTTTAGACTTTCTACACATAATTATATTCGAATGAAATTGTCAGGGTTGTGGATTGGTCTATAAAAGTCTTAAAGAGCCTTTAAAAAATTTTTAAAATAAGTTTTAGTTTAAATTCGAGTTAGTTATACGCAACTAATGAATCGTTGAACACTACATCAAAAACTAATGATGTACTATTTGTTGGCTAACTGAACATAATAATAATAAAAAGACTTAAATAAAATAAAAAAATAAATTTGAGTTAATGTTAGTGTAATTTTAGGTTCGAGTGTACAATACAGTGATTCAGTAGTTCCATACAACACCCGGTGCTCGTCACAACAAGTGCTCTTAATCTTAGTATTTGCATGTGTAAAGATATCTTTCTCTATGTAACAGGTTTGTGGGTGAAACTCAGGAGGGATTTTCAGTTTGTACATTATAACTAATGTTTAAATTTCGCAACTAGACTGTATTCATGTGTTATCTATATCCTCAGAAAGTAAAAAAAGGAAAGAAATGTGGAAGGTGAGAAAAATAGAATTAAAACATTTTTTAAAGATTTTATTTATTTATCTGACAGAGAGAGAGACAGCAAGAGAGGGACCACAAAGCAGGGGGAGTGGGAGAGGGAGAAACAGGCTTCCTGCCAAGCAGGGAGCCTGATGTGGGGCTCGATCCCAGGACTCTGGGACCATGACCTGAGCCAAAGGCAGACACCTAGCGACTGAGCCACCCAGGCGCCCTGAAGTAAAATATTTTTTAACACAGTGACTTCTTTGTGTCCTCTCTTAGCATCAAATATTGACATATAAAAACCTTAAATAAATACTTCATGATACATAAAAACGTACCTAGGAGACAGGGGAAGAAGGCTATTAATTTGCTAAACCTTAAAATCACAATGGCACTACCAAATTTCACAAGCCAACTGCGGTCCCCCAAAGAGATCAGTGGTTCACAACCTTGGCTGTTCATTGGAATTACCTGGGAGCTTTAAAACTACTGATACCTGGGTTACATGTTAGAGACTGATTTAATTGGTCTGGGGTGTGGTCCTGGGCATCAGGATCTTTTTGTAAGCTCCCCAGGTGATGCTACATGTGCAGAGGAGGCTGAGAACCACTGCTTTAGATAAAATAGACGCTATTGCAAAGGTCTTTAATTAGGAGACCAAAAGGAATGGGGGAGTTGATTTCTATTCCTCAAGGATAATGCTCTTCAAAGCATATAAGGGAAAAGGTTCTGGCTAGAATTGGTTTAAACATTGTTTTCCTCTAAAATTGGTTACTCAGTAGCTCCCTCCAATGCTGCCCTTGCATAAATGGGCTCAGGTGGGAGGAAGCAAAGCCTTAGAATTATGGCATCCTCAATCACCTTTCTAGAATCAGAGCAGAATGTGGCCCCTTGATGGGAGCCCAGGGGAAAGCAGGAGAACTCACTAATGACATTGTGCCAGAAAAGTTTCTGAACAACTCTCATGGTAGAAGCTCCCTCAGAGGGATGAGATACAATCTCAGCTTTCTTAATGAGGCTCTGGGGAGATCTTGCTGGTGAGCCTCTAGGATCCTTTACTTTGATGCTAATTAACCACTGAGGATAGCTCCTTTTATAGCCCAATTAAATCGAGTTCTGGGGTAAAGGTTTGTCTTCTTTTGAATGGTTACTTGGGAATTAAGCCTGGAGCCTCTCAGTACATCAAATCATTCTCAATGTAACCATGTCCACAACTGATCACAACACTGTCCCTAGTCAAAGAAACAGACTACCCAGGGACACCCATTTCATTGTGTAGTCAGAGAAGCATGCTGTACATGGAGAATAAAAAGTGTTGATGTCCTGGTCAGAACATTAGTCATCGGGGTCAGAACTCTTCTGGAATAAGAGCCAAGAAAGGATTCTGGGGAAAGTTGTGGCTGTTCTTGAGGATATCCTCACACAAGTTAAGGTGGGGTCACAGATAGCTCCCATTTCTACCCATGGTGTTTGGGTAGGCACTTGGGATGCAGAGTTAGTCAATTCTGAGTTTGAATTCTGTTTACCACTTAGTTGCTGGTGACTTTGGGCAAGTCACTTCACCTCTTTGAACTTCAGTTTCCTCTTCTTTAAAATGAGGTCATTAATTTCCATCAGTCAGAATTATAGGTGATTGATTTATGCTAGTTATCTTCAGATTACCATGGTAACTTGGTGTACATTGGCTGACATTTTTCAGTTTATTAAAAATGTATGATAAAAGGTCAATGTTAGCTCACAAGATGATGGAAATTATGAAGGCATTATGGCCAGGGAACTCAAGAAAATTTGTGTCCCCCTCTAAGACTCAGCTGCCTCTTTCTGTGAGGTTATTAATGAAAATGCTGCCCAAGGAAAAATGGTAAAATGGGAGTAGGAGGCTTGAGTGGTAGTTGGTGGTAGTAGAGCTTGTGCTAGTTGCTTTCCAAAAGCTCTGATGGGTGGGGGTTAGACTACCAGTGCCAGAACATTCTTTAGAATGTAGGAATTAGAGCCTTCATCCTTGGCTTTGGACCTTAGTTGCTATTCTGGCACAACAGATTAACTTCCCAGTGGAAGTCCTGTTTCTAGGTGCACTTTGGCCAGCCTAGTATGGAAGAATTCCAATGGGCACTTCAGCTTCACAGTCCTCAGCCTCATCTCATCTCATGACTTCTTCCTTTCAAACTCATCAAGAATGTATTGGGGAAACCTTGGGGCCCCTGAAACACCTACAGTTTTTCCTTTGAGCAAAATGATCTTGTCTGAAATCTCCTATAGAGAGAGGAACCCTAAGCAGATACTCATACATAGCACTTATATTCCCTTTGTATGACATCAAGATACCAGTACAGTAGTTAAACTGTTTGAAGAATGATTTGCTATTTCTTTATCTTTTTCAGTCTTGGTTGTACTGGGCTCCTTTTTTTGTGGACCTAGCAGTGCATCTAAGTCCTTATCTTTCTTTGTTTTTCTTATAAATTAAGGTGGTGGACTAATTTTTTTCTTTTTTGAGAGTTTTTATTGAAATTCCAGTTAGTTAACATACAGTGTAATATTAGTTTCAGGTATACAATATAGTGATTCAACACTTCCATACAACACCTGGTCCTCATCACAAGTGCACTCTTTAATCCCTATCACCTGTTGAAACCATGACCCCACCCACCTCTCCTCTGGTAACCATCAGTTCTCTAGAGTTGAGAGTTGGCTTCTAGTTATTTATGATAGAAATAAATGGAAAACTAATGGTGTAATGTATGGTGATTAACACAATAAAATAAAATAAAATAATAAGAAAAAAATAAATGGAAAAACAGTTTAGTAAAATTCAAACCAGGTCAAGTAAAATCGTACTAGAGAGAAACTGGCTGTTCAGCTTCGACCTCACCTGTGTTAGAAGAAGGCGGGGTAAGGAGCTGTCACAGGTTCTTCCCTTTCAGAGCTTAACAGGAAGGTAAGACCGCCTCAGATTTCCCACATAACTCATGAGACCAGTGGCAGGGACATCTTCAAAGGTCCCGTGGTCATAGTAATTCTTTACCTACTTGAGACTTTGGTTTAATCAGTGTTCCCTTGTCTTTTTGTTGTAATGTTGACTTCATCACCCCCATCTCTCACTAGTTGAGATCTGGGTCTTAATTTCTAGGTGAGCTAGAGGTTATGGTAAGTTCCCAGTTTTATATTAGATATATAAAAGATAGATATAGGAGATAATTGATGAATCAGAGACATTCAGGTTTTAAAAACAGATTTCATTGCCAAAATGGAAGATTTATGGCAAGCAGATATTGTGAATTAAAAATTTGGGGATTAAGCCCTGCTTACTTTTCACTTTTTTTTTTAAAGAATTTATTTCTTTCAGAGAGAGAGAGTGCAAGCAGGGGGATGGGCAGAGGGAAAAGAAGAGAATCGTAAGCAGACCCCATGCTGAGCAAGGAGCCTGATATGGGGCTAAATCCCACAATCCTGAGATCATGACCTGAGCTGAAACCAAGAGTTGGATGCTTAACCAACTGAGTCGCCCAGATGCCCCAGTACTTTTCAGTTCTTTGCAGCAGAATTATCAAATATACTGTATTAGTTTTCTGGGGCTGCCATAATAAAGTGCCATTGATTGGGTGACTTAAGCAATGGAAATTTATTTTCTCACAATTCTGGAAGCTGGAAGTCTGAGGGCAAGGTACTTGTAGGGTTGGTTTCTTCTGAGGACATTCTTTTTGGCTTTGCAGTATCTTCACAAGATCTCACGTCTGTGTATGTTTGTGTTTTAATCTTCTCTTCCTATAAGGACACCAGTCATCTCGGATTGGGGACCACCTGAAAGACATTTTAACTTAATTACCTCTTTAAAGACCCTATCCCCAAATAAGTCACATTCTGAGATGAGGGGGTTAGGATGTCAACTTATGAAATCATGGGGAAACACAATTCCATCTAAAACCCCAACGTGTTAAACACCAGATTCTTAGCTCTTAAGAGTCATCACTTGGAATCCACATATATCCCAGGGAAGAAATGAAGGAGAAATCAAAGCAATGGGACACATTTAGATAAGAGTAGAGAGTCTCTTGCAGGGTCCTTTAAGTCTGTGAATCTGACAGTAGATTGGACATGTGCCCTGCGCAATATGAGGACTATAGTGGTGCTCCTTTTGCTCTTGAGATTAAAAAGAGCAATAGAAAATGGTGGCATTGTATTTGTAGACATCAGAGGACCGGATATTGCCCTAAGTATTTTCCTGGAAGTTATTTAAATGTTTTTTAAGGGCCTAGAGTGGCTCATTCAAATAGATGAGTGATGGTCATTAAGGAGGGCACATGATGTAATGAGCACTGGTTTTATATACAACTGATGAATCACTGAATTCTACCTCTGAAACTAAAAATACACTATATGTTAATTAATTGAATGTAAATTAAAAAATCAAATAGATGAGTGAGAGAAACAGAAGCCAGGTTGGTGGCGAGACTAGACCAACATTAAAGGGCTGTGGCAAGAACCCTTCATGTTGGCCAAGGTTGATATCACCATTGGATCATCATTACAGAGCATAAGAAGACATGTGGGCCAGTCATCAGTCTCATAAGCGTGGCCTAGTCACCACCCATGGTGACAAATGAATGGGAAAAGGTCAGATGTCAGCAACTGAATCAGCATAGTACCAAAGTACAGACTAATCTAAACAAAACAAAACAAAAAACAAACAAGAAAAATCCTGTTGGGTCTTTGAAGACATCAGGGGGAAGTTGTGTAAGTCCTGAGAGTTTAGAAATGGGACTTGGAAGGAGCAATGATATCCATGAAAGGTGGGAAATGAATGGAGCTCAATTATAAATAAAAATACACAACTAATGAATTGTTGAACACTACATCAAAAACCACATGTATTTATATTTATTTATTATGTTCAGTTAGTCAACATATAGTACATCATTATTTTTTTAAAAAAAGAACCTCTTTTTTATGAGGCTTTGTAAACCAAAAGCTTCTTACTAATAGTTTATATCCATTGATTTTTCTTTTCTTTTTTTTATTATGTTCCGTTAACCAACATATAATACATACATCCATTGATTTTTTGACTCTGTCTTCAGTGGCCATAGGAAGCATTTCTGATTACATAGAACAAATTTTCCTTCACTCTGAAAAAAGTAACAAATAGAAAACACATGGAAATATAGGCATCTTTAGAGAGAGGAGCACATAGGCAAGGAGTTTCAGGAAGCGTTGTTTGATGAATGCAACCTGAGCTTATGAAAGGCAGGAAGAGTAGAGAACAGAACACTACAGAGGCATAGAGCTGGCTTACTAATAGTCAGTTATGTGATTGATGTTAGGTTTTGTGAATCTAATGACTCCAGAGCCCAGGATATCCAGCTGTTGGCAGAATTAATAAAAGAGACCCTAGTTATGTCATGGCATGATCAGAAAACACAGACTCTGGAGTTGGGAAGCTCCTAGTCCAATAAGGAGGTAACACACACACACACATTCACCAAACCACTTGCAAAAAAATCTTCTATTTCAGCTAGAACAGAGTGGTTATAAACGCAAAACATTTTTTTATTAAAGATTTTGTTTATGTGACAGAGAGATAGGGAGAGCAGGAACACAAGCAGGGGGAGTGGGAGAGGGATGAGCAGGCTCCCTGCTGAGCAGGGAGCCCAATGTGGGGCTTGATCCCAGGACCCTGGGATCATGACCTGAGCTGAAGGCAAATGCTTAATGACTGAGCCACCCAGGCACCCCAATGCAAAACATTTTTGCACATATATAGATTTCTACATAAATGTACAAAAATTCTTTTGTAATCAAGTGACCAAACTTGGATGAATTTATAAATGAAGGAAATATGGGAGGCTCCATATAAATATGGAAGGAATAAAGGGAATGTGATTTTCTGGAATAGAGAGATATTGAGGTGATCTACATTGTAGCATAGGTACCAAGACATGGAAGGTACTGTCAACCATGGTATGACAGAGACCACAGGTTGGAAAACTACGGGGTGCAGCTACAATTGAGCAAAGAGTATATTTTTCCAAAAAAATGTTTCTCACATGCTGATGTGTGTGTGTGCATGTGTGTGCACCTGTGAGTGTGCAGGTGAGTGTACATGAGTACCCACGCCCACACTTTGATATCAGGATCCACGGATTTTGTTGGCTTGTGTAGTAGAAAGCATATCCATTTGAGCCTTAATCCTGCTTACCAGTTTCTCTAAGCTCTGTTTCATGTCTTTGTTTCTCAAACTGTAGATAAATGGATTCAACATAGATGTCAGTACAGTGTAGATGATTGTTGCTACTCGGTCTCTGACGGTATAGCTGGACAAAGGGTGGAAATAGACATAGCCAATACTCCCGTAAAACAGAGTCACCACTGTGAGATGGGAGCTGCAGGTGGAGAAGGCTTTGCATTTTCCAGCCACTGAGTGAATATTGAAGACAGCAATGAGGATTCTTAGGTAAGAGATGACAATGCAGATACACGGGGCCATCACAGAAGCCATCCCTTCTGTCCTGGCCACGATTTCGTTGACAGAAGTGGAAGAACAGGCCAGTTTTAGAACAGGGTTGACATCACAGAAAAAATGTTGGATAACGTTTGATGCACAGAAGGTGAGTCGATTCACCAGGAGGGCGTGTAGGAGGGAGTGGAGGCAGGAGAAGGCTATGGAGAAGGCCACTAGCAGCATACAGCATCTGTGGTTCATCACAGTGACATAATGGAAAGGGTTACAAATGGCTACATAGCGGTCAATGGCCATAGCTGCCAGGAGATAACTGTCTATGTTTCCAGAGACCAGGAAGAAATACATCTGTGCCAGACATTGAGCATAGGAGATGGTCTTTGCCTCTGATAAGAAGTTCACTAACATCTTGGGGACTACGACTGTTGTGTAGCAGATATCAGCAAAGGACAAGATGCTCAGGAAGAAATACATGGGGTTTTGGAGTTTAGGATCAGAGTGGATAGCCAAGATGATGAGCAGATTCCCCACCAAGATGACCAGGTACATGATAAGAAAGAGGACAAAGAGTGGCTTCTGGTCCTCAGGGTGAGAGGACAGTCCTTTGAGGATGAATTCAGAGAGTCTTGTCAGGTTGGACATGCCCATGGACTTGTATGCACCTACAGGTCCTGTCAGTTAATGTTCTTATGTCATCTAGGACATGCATCTTTCCATCTGGTTCTTACAATGAGAACAAGCAGTTGTAAAAGGGCTTTTACTCTAATGTTTTTCTTCCTGAATATGAACAAATCAGAGCCAAAGGTGTATTTGCACTTGTTCTTTTAGAATCTTTGTGATAGAAATCTATAGAAAACAGATTGAAGGTGGGGGGCACCTGGATTACACAGTTGGTTGAGTCTCACTCTTAGTTTTGGCTCAGGTCATGATCTTGGGGTCATGACATCCAGCTCCACATTGGGCTCCACACTCAGCCTGGAGTTGCTAAAGACTCTCTCTTCTTCTCCCTCTGCCTCTCTGCACCGTGTGCTCTCTCTCTCTCAAATAAATAAATAAATAAATAAATAAATAAATAAATAAATAAATAAATAAATCTTAAAAAAAAAGAAAACAGTTTGAAGGTGAGAGGGAGAAGGAGGAGGAGGCCTATAGAAGGCTTGATTCCCTTTTCCTTCTCCTTGGTCTGTGGCTGATAATCACAGGAACCACAGATGCAGTCTATGAATCAGGTTCAGGTTAGCTTCTCATAAAGATTATCCTTGGCAAATGCACATCTAGATAATCATGAAATAGCTATTTCACCTAGTTTGGGGTTGATGAAGAACCATCCTTTTAAAAATAAGATGAGGGCGCCTGGGTGGCTCAGTTGTTTAAGCGACTGCCTTCGGCTCAGGTCATGATCCTGGAGTCCTGGGATCGAGTCCCGCATTGGGCTCCCTGCTCAGCGGGGAGTCTGCTTCTCCCTCTGACCCTCTTCCCTCTCGTGCTCTCTATCTCTCATTCTCTCTCTCCCAAATAAATAAATAAAATCTTTAAAAAAAATAAAAATAAGATGAAAATAGAGAGGGAGGCAAACCATAAGAGATGCTGAACTCTAGGAAGCAAACAGTGTTGCTGGAGAGGAAGTGGGTGGGGGAAGGGATAATTGGGAGATGGGTATTAAGGAGGGCACTTGATGTAATGAGCACTGGGTATGGTATGCACCTAATGAATCACTAAATTCTACCCTTGAATCTAATAATACAGTGTATGTTAACTAAATTGAATTTAAATAAAGAATTTAAAAAAGAACCATTCTTTTATAAATGGGCAGAAGACATGAACAGACATTTTTCCAAAGAAGACATCCAAATGGCCAACAGACACATGAAAGGGTGCTCAGCATCACTCAGCATCAGGGAAATCCAAATCAAAACCTCAATAATATACCACTTCACACCCGTCAGAATGGCTAAAATTAACAAGTCAGGAAACGACAGATGTTGACGGGGATGCGGAGAAAGGGGAACCCTCCTACACTGTTAGTGGGAATGCAAGCTGATGCAACCCCTCTGGAAAACAGTATGGGGGTTCCTCAAACAGTTGAAAATAGAGCTACCATACGATCCAGCAATTGCACTACTGGGTATTTACCACAAAGACACAAATGTAGGGATCCGAAGGGGTACGTGCACCCCAATGTTTATAGCAGCAATGTCCACAATAGCCAAACTGTGGAAAGAGCCAAGATGTCCATCGACAGATGAATGGATAAAGAAGAAGTGGTATATATACACAATGGAATATTATGCAGCCATCAAGAGGAGTGAGATCTTGCCATTTGCAATGACGTGGATGGAACTGGAGGGTGTTGTGCTGAGTGAAATAAGTCAATCAGAGAAAGACATGTATCATATGACCTCACTGATATGAGGAATTCTTAATCTCAGGAAACAAACTGAGGGTTGCTGGAGTGGTGGTGGGGGGTGAGAGGGATGGGGTGGCTGGGTGATAGACATTGGGGAGGGTATGTGCTATGGCGAGTGCTGTGAATTGTGCAAGACTGTTGAATCACAGATCTGTACCTCTGAAACAAATAATGCAATATATATTAAGGAAAAAAAAAGAAGAAGATAGCAGGAGGGGAAGAATGAAGGGGAGGGAATCGGAGGGGGAGACGAACCATGAGAAACGATGGACTCTGAAAAACAAACTGAGGGTTCTAGAGGGGAGGGGCGTGGGGGGATGGGTTAGCCTGGTGATGGGTATTAAAGAGGGCACATTCTGCGTGGAGCACTGGGTGTTATGCACAAACGTTGAATCATGGAACACTACATCCAAAACTAATCATGTAATGTTTGGTGATTAACATAACAATAAAAAAATAAAAAGAACCATTCTTTTAAATCAAGGTGCTTCTTTCCACATCATTTGCAGTGGAAGTACGGAAGGCATACAAAACCGTTGAATTGAATGTAAATAGTTCTAGGGCAAAGAAAGATTGAGAAGCTAAAGTGAGAGAGAGAGTGAATTTTCTTGTTCTTTGGCTGATATTTCATATCCTGAGGTCAGGGGAATGTGACTCAGAAGTAGACTGGGTAAAGAAAGATTCTAACTGTAGAATGAATATATATATATAAATCTCAATATTTAGCTCAAAGATAAGTTAGCTCTCTTAGTGTCCAGTGATGATTAATTATCTGTCTGAGGTCAGATATTCACACCTTCTGATCAGGCATTCTCAAAGTTCACTTCTTACCTGGGAAGGACATCAAAGTCTTGCCTCATCTATTCAGCTCCCTGGAATGATTAATGAAAAAGAAGACAAACTGTGCCAAGAGACCACATACAGAAAATGTGTCTGATTGTAGAAAATCTAATGCTTCTTAAATCTGAATGCTCCTTTGCATGGATTCTTACCATTCTTCCCAAGATATAGATACTTACAGCCCTTGCTTCCCTCATGGGAGTATCCATTGATGCTGTGTCACTAAATCTCTGGTGTTTGGTGGGGGAGAGAATAAGAAGAAAAACACACATTAACTTTGTGCAGGATTGTCTCCAAGGATCCAGAGGAATTACATAGGTTCTCCCTCCCCAAGTGCCCCCACATACCTGTCTTCAACAGTCTGGGTATAGTGTAACATGTGCTTAGCCTGGTGTAGGTGTCCATAATAGATAATAATTTTCTGTCCTTGGCTCTTGCAACCTCTCTGAGGGCTTACCTTGGTATGTCCCATGTAGCACTGAGGATAGAGTACCAGGCAGGGACATCTGGGTCTAGTTTCTTTCTTAAACCTATGAAACTTTGATTTGGACTTCCCCTTAGTGCCTCCATTTGTCTTAAGGACAACTATCTCAGAGCACCCCAACATCATGAATATCTTCTGCTCTCTCCTCCTCAAGTTTATTTTGATTTATTTGTTATCAAAATATTGACATACAATAATATATTAATTTCAGTGCTAATATAGTGAACTGTTAATATAATGGACATGGTTTTTGAACATTTATATGCATTCCAAAGTGATCACCAGGATAAATCTAGCTACCATCTGTCACCATACAAAGTTGTTACAATATTGTTAACTATATTCCCTATTCTGTAACTTTCATCCCCTTTAATTATTTATTTTATAACTGGAAGTTTGAGCCTTTTAATCTTTTTCTCCTGTTTCAGCCTTTCCCCCTCCCTGCCCACCCTAATCCCCTCTGGGAACTACCTGATTGTTCTCTGTATCTATGATCCTGTTTGTATTTTGTTGTTTGTTTTGTTTTTTAGATTCCATGTGTAAGTGAAATGATACAGTATTTGTGTGTCTGTGTCTGACTTATTTCACTTAGCACAGTCCTCGAGGTTTATCCATGTTGTTGCAAATGGCAAGATTTCAGTCTTTTTACTGGGTGAATAATATTTCATTGTGTATCTATCTTCTTTATTCATCTATTGATGGAGAGTTAGGTTGCTTCTGTATCTTGACTATTATAAATAATGCTGCAAAGGTGCTTATATCTTTTTCAAATTAGTGTTTTTATTGTCTTCTAATAAATACTCAGACATAGAAATGCTGAATCTTATGGTAGTTTTATTTTTAATTTTGGGAGGAATCTCTAAGCTGTGTTTCATAGTGGTTTTACCTTTTTGCATTTCCCCCAACAGTGCATGAGCATATTCTCTTTTCTGCATTCGTATTATTATGGGGATTATTTTGTACATAACTAGGTTTTTTTTTTTTTTCTCTTTCTGTTTCATCTTTAACTATTGACAGTTTGAGTATAATCAGTTTTGGTGCTGGTCTCTTTGGGTTCATCTTATTTGTGATTCTCTGTGCTCCCTGGACTCTTATGTCTTCACCAGGTTAGGAATGTTTTTAGCCATTATTTCTTCAAGTGGTTTTCTGTCCCTTTCTTTCTTTTTTCTCCTTCTGGGACCCCTATAATATGAATGTCAGTATGCTTCATGTTGTCTCAGAGGTCCCTTAAACTATTATTTTTAATATTGTTTTTCTTTTTGTTGTTCCAACTATGATTTCCACTGCTCTGTCTTCCAGATTGCTGATCCATTCTTCTCCATCATCTAATCTGCTATGATTTTTTTCCTAGTGTATTTTTCATTTCAATTATTGTGTTCTTCAGCTTTTATTTGTTATTTTTTATGTTTTCTTTCTCTCTGTTGAATTTCTCACAGTGTTCATCCATTTTCCTCCTGAGTTTGATAAGCATCATTATTACCATTGCTTTGAACTCTTTATCTAGTAGATTTCTTATCTCTTTTGTTCAGTTCTTTTTCTGTGGGTTTTTTGTTCTTCTATTTGGAACAGATTCCTCTATGTCATCATTGTGCCTAACTCTGTGTTTGTTTCTATGCGTTAGATATGTCAGTTATGTCTCCTGGTCCTAATGGAGTCGGTCCTTATGTAGAAGGTGTCTTGTGGGGCCCAGTAGCACAAACACTCTTGGTCACCTGAGCCAGGTCCCTTCAGGGTATCCCCTATGAAGGATGCATGCATCCTCCTGTTGTGGTTGGGTCATGATTGGTGTGTATTTGCTGGTGTTTTGCTGGTGTGGGGGGCTATCCCCTGGCACAGCAGTCTGTAAGGCTTGGCTGCAATGTTTACAGGCATGCTGGTGAATGGTGCTGGCTCCTGGTTTGTGTGGCTAAGAGGACTGGCCATGATTACTGTGGTACATGGTAGGTGGGGCAGGCCTTTGCTGCAGCTGACTGCAAGGTCTGGCTGTGACTGTTGTAGGCACTCTAGTGTGTGAGCCTGGCCCTCTGGGCTCTGTTGCCTGCCAAGGCTGCCCACTATGTGTGGTTGGGTCAGGGGCTTCTTTGCTTCTCTCAAGTTTAAGTACAACTGCTAGTTTCGTAGCTGTGTCCTGTAAATAATGGGAATGTCATAAATATCTTTTAACCCAACTTTAGGTCACCCTTCCCTTGTTAGCCAGTTCTCAAGTCTGCTGCTCAGATATTTGATTATGATCCTTTGTAACCACCACTCAGGAAAGCCACCAGTTTTAGATCTTTTACTGTTCTTAATTCATGAAGCACACAGAATTTATACATCAGAGTCCCAACATGCCAGACACATATTGCCCATTTCCTGTCACTTAACTGGTTTATTATCACCTCTTACAATTCAACTACCTCAATCTTTGATCTCCCTTCTCCTGGGTCTCTAGGTCCAAATGCAGCCCCCCTACAGGGAGCATTTCTTGATTATCTGATTGAAATGAAATATCTGACTTCTCTATTCCCTTAGTATCCAAATTTCCATTAAACACAAATCATGTTCATTTTCATATAATTATCCAGTTAAAGGAAGGTAACTTATATTTATGTACTTAGTAATTTATAGGCTTTTCTCATGTAAACCACAAAACAACCTCATAACATGTATACTTATTACCTTCATTTTATAGTGAATTAGAAAAATAAGGTAACTGGTAAAATATAACTTGAACCAAGGGCTGTTTGAAGCCAAACCATGCAGTCAATCCACTGCACAAAAAAGCCTCTCTGTTTTGCTTTGACAAAATTAAAAACATTTTTAAAATTGGTTTCAGAAGTAGAGTTCAGTGATTCATCAGTTGCATATAACACCCAGCGCTCATTACATCAAGTGCCTTCCTTAATGCCCATCACCCAGTTATCCCTTCCCCTACCCCCTTCTCCTCCAGGAACCCTTAGTTTGTTTCCTAGAGTTCAGCGGCTCTTATGGTTTGCCTCCCTCTCAATATTCATCTTATTTTATTTTTCCTTCCCTTCCCCTATGTTCATCTCTTTTGCTTCTTAAATTCCATATATGAATGAAACCATATGATACCTATCTTTCTCTGACTGACTTATTTCGCTTAGCATAATACCCTCTGGTTCCATCTATATCATTGCAAATGGCAAGATTTCATTCTTTTTGATGGCTGAGTAATATTCCATTGTATATATTTTATGTTAAGAAACAGCTGTCAGATGACTAATGGATTCAAAATTTTGCCCTATTTTATTCTTTGCCAGATTAAACTTGAAAGCAGAGACTTTCAGCATAAAGTCTACTATTCCTTGATGCCCTGATTCAAATCTAGGCCTGTTTCTAGACACTGTGAGCTAAATTGTTCATGATCCAGCTACCATATTTTATGGATTATATGACCCATTTCCTTTTTTTTTCTTTTTTTTTTTACATTTTAACATCTCATATTGGGATGCATCTAAATCTATGGCATCTCGCAAATAATTGGTGGCATTTCTTTTTCTCAACGGTACATTAAAATAATGTATCTTACAAGTGGTATTTTAGATTCAGTTAAATACAATAATTCGGAATCAAGGAAGTCAAGAATAATGTTCCCTTAATCTATGTTTGTCCCAGTTTATAAATGTTTATTATGCATTTTCCATGAGCTGAACTTTGTTATTCACTGGAGATATATAGCACTGAGGAAAAGAAGTATTATTTTTCCCTTTGTATCTTACAGACTAGGTTCCCACAGCACTTAACACCCAGCCTTTACTGCAGAGGGTACTCAGGAAATATTTATGAAATTGACCTAACCATGGACAAAGCTAACTACCTAAGCAATATATTTTCAAATGTTAGAAGACAGTAATTATTATTCCTCCAGTTATTTCATCTATTTCTTACTCAGTTCTTTCCCATCATGAAATGTCAGTACTTATTCTTATGATATTAGAATATAAAAACATAAAATATTCATTTTAATTATGCTATTTGTATCAAAGAGGAGACCTACTGAATGACAACCACCAGGTTATTGTAATTCACACTCATTCTGCTAGTCACTCTTTCCCCTGAAACTCTATTATAATTAGAAGGAATAATTAGTTGGTTTTAATTCTAAAGAAAATATTTTGCTATTCTAGAGAAGAAGAAACCCAACTACCATGGAGGAAGTAGGTTTAACTTTCATCAAAATAATGTGCCTTTTAACTAATTACTGTTGCCATTAAAGATAACATTCTAAATGCATTGCTATTTTTTAAATTTGATTTAATTTTATTATGTTATGTTAGTCACCATACAATACATGATTAGTTTTTGATGTAGTGGTGCACGATTCACTGTTTTCTTATAACACCCAGTGCTCCATGCAGTACGTGCCTTCTTTTTTTATTGTTATGTTAATCACCATATATTACATCATTAGTTTTTGATGTAGTGTTCGATGATTCATTGTTTGTTCATAACACCCAGTGCTCCATGCAGAATGTACCCTCCTTAATACCCATCACCAGGCTAACACATCCCGCTACCCTCCTCCCCTCTAGAACCCTCAGTGTGTTTTTCAGAGTCCATCATCTCTCATGGTTCGTCTCCCCCTCTGACTTACTCCCCTTCATTCTTCCTCTCCTGTTACCTCCTTCTTTTTCTTTTTTCTTAAAATATGTTGCGTTATTTGTTTCAGAAGTACAGATCCGTGATTCCTCAGTCTTGCACAATTCACAGCGCTCACCGTAGCACATACGCTCCCCAATGTCTATCACCCAGCCACCCCATCCCTCCCACCCCCAACCACTCCAGTAACACTCAGTTTGTTTCCTGAGATTAAGAATTCCTCATATCAGTGAGGTCATATGATACATGTCTTTCTCTGATTGACTTATTTCACTCAGCATAAGACCCTCCAGTTCCATCCACGTCGTTGCAAATGGCAAGATCTCATTCCTTTTGATGGCTGCATAATATTCCATTGTGTATATATACCACTTCTTCTTTATCCATTCATCTGTCGATGGACATCTTGGCTCTTTCCACAGTTTGGCTATTGTGGACATTGCTGCTATAAACATTGGGGTGCACGTACCCCTTCGGATCCCTACATTTGTATCTTTGTGGTAAATACCCAGTAGTGCAATTGCTGGATCGAATGGTAGCTCTATTTTCAACTGTTTGAGGAACCTCCATACTGTTTTCCAGAGTGCTTGCACCAGCTTGCATTCCCACCAACAGTGTAGGAGGGTTCCCCTTTCTCCACATCCCTGCCAACATCTGTCGTTCCCTGACTTGTTAATTTTAGCCATTCTGATGGGTGTGAGGTGGTATCTCATTGAGGTTTTGATTTGGATTTCCCTGATGCCGAGCGATGTTGAGCACTTTTTCATGTGCCTGTTGGCCATTTCGATGTCTTCTTTGGAAAAATGTCTGTTCATGTCTTCTGCCCATTTCTGGATTGGATTATTTGTTCTTTGGGTGTTGAGTTTGATAAGTTCTTTATAGCTTTTGGATACTAGCCCTTTATCTGATCTGTCATTTGCAAATATTTTCTCCCATTCTGTCGGTTGTCTTTTGGTTTTGTGGACTGTTTCTTTTGCTGTGCAAAAGCTTTTTATCTTGATGAAATCCCAATAGTTCATTTTTGCCGTGGCTTCCCGTGCCTTTGGCGATGTTTCTAGGAAGAAGTTGCTGCGGCTGAGGTCGAAGAGGTAGCTACCTGTGTTCTCCTTTAGGATTTTGATGGACTCCTGTCTCACGTTTAGGTCTTTCAACCATTTGGAGTCTATTTTTGTGTGTGGTGTAAGGAAATGGTCCAGTTTCATTCTTCTGCATGTGGCTGTCTAATTTTCCCAACACCATTTGTTGAAGAGACTGTCTTTTTGCCATTGGACATTCTTTCCTGCTTTGTCAAAGATGAGTTGACCATAGAGTTGAGGGTCCATTTCTGGGCTCTCGATTCTGTTCCATTGATCGATGTGTCTGTTTTTGTGCCAGTACTATACTGTCTTGATGATGACAGCTTTGTAATAGAGCTGGAAGTCCGGAATTGTGATGCCGCCAGCTTTGCTTTTCCTTTTCAAGATTCCTCTGGCTATTCGGGGTCTCTTCTGGTTCCATATTAATTTTAGGATTATTTGTTCCATTTCTTTGAAAAAAGCGGATGGTATTTTGATGGGGATTGCATTGAATGTGTAGATTGCTCTAGGTAGCATTGACATCTTCACAATGTTGATTCTCCCAATCCATGAGCATGGAACGTTTTTCCATTTCTTTGTGTCTTCTTCAATTTCTTTCCTGAGTATTTTATAGTTTTCTGAGTACAGATCCTTTGCCTCTTTGGTTAAATTTATTCCTAGGTATCTAATGGTTTTGGGCGCAATTGTAAATGGGATCGACTCCTTGATTTGTCTCTCTTCTGTCTTGTTGTCGGTGTATAGGAATGCCACTGATTTCTGTGCATTGATTTTATATCCTGCCACTTCACTGAATTCCTGTATGAGTTCTAGCAGTTTTGGGGTGGAGTCTTTTGGGTTTTCCACATACAGTATCATATCATCTGCAAAGAGTGAGAGTTTGACTTCCTCTTTGCCGATTTGGATGCCTTTGATTTCTTTTTGTTGTCTGATTGCCATGGCTTGGACTTCTAATACTATGTTGAATAGCAGTGGTGAGAGTGGACATCCCTGCCGCGTTCCTGATCTTAGGGGAAAAGCTCTCAGCCTTTCCCCATTGAGAATGATATTGGCTGTGGGTTTTTCATAGATGGCTTTTATGATACTGAGGTATGTACCCTCTAACCCTATACTCTGAAGAGTTTTGATCAAGAAAGGATGCTGTACTTTGTCAAATGCTTTTTCTGCATCTACTGAGAGGATCATATGATTCTTGTTCTTTCTTTTGTTAATGTATTGTATCACGTTGATTTGCGGATGTTGAACCAGCCTTGCAGCCCAGGGATAAATCCCACTTGGTCTTGGTGAATAATCCTTTTAATGTACTGTTGGATCCTATTGGCTAGTATTTTGGTGAGAATTTTTGCATCCATGTTCATCAAGGATATTGGTCTGTAATTCTGCTTTTTGATGGGGTCTTTGTCTGGTTTTGGGATCAAGGTAATGCTGGCCTCATAAAATGAGTTCGGAAGTTTTCCTTCCATTTCTATTTTTTGGAACAGTTTCAGGAGAATAGGTATTAATTCTTCTTTAAATGTCTGATAGAATTCCCCTGGGAAGCCATCTGGCCCTGGGCTTTTGTTTCTTGGGAGATTTTTGATGACTGCTTCAATTTCCTTAGTGGTTAGAGGTCTGTTCAGGTTTTCTATTTCTTCCTGGTTCAATTTTGGTAGTTGATACATCTCTAGGAATGCACCCCTTTCTTCCAGGTTATCTAATTTGCTGGCATAGAGTTGCTCATAATATGTTCTTAGAATTGTTTGTATTTCTTTGGTGTTGGTTGTGATCTCTCCTCTTTCATTCATGATTTTGTGGATTTGGGTCATTTCTCTTTTCTTTTTGATCAGTCTGGCCAGGGGTTTATCAATCTTGTTAATTCTTTCAAAGAACCAGCTCCTAGTTTTGTTGATCTGTTCTACTGTTCTTTTGGTTTCTAGTTCATTGATTTCTGCTCTGATCTTTATTATTTCTCTTCTCCTGCTGGGTTTAGGCTTTATTTGCTGTTCTTTCTCCAGCTCCTTTGGGTGTAGGGTTAGGTTGTGTATTTGAGACCTTTCTTGTTTCTTGAGAAAGGCTTGTATTGCTATATACTTTCCTCTTAGGACTGCCTTTGCTGTATGCCAAAGATTTTGAACAGCTGTGTTTTCATTTTCCTTGGTTTCCTTGAATTTTTTTAATTCTTCTTTAATTTCCTGGTTGACCCATTCATTCTTTAGTAGGATGCTCTTCAGCCTCCATGTATTTGAGTTCTTTCCGACTTTCCTCTTGTGATTGAGTTCTAGTTTCAAAGCATCCTGGTCTGAAAATATGCAGGGAATGATCCCAATCTTTTGTTACCGGTTGAGACCTGATTTGTGACCTAGGATGTGATCAATTCTGGAGAATATTCCATGGGCACTAGAGAAGAATGTGTATTCCGTTGCTTTGGGATGGAATGTTCTGAATATGTCTGTGAAGGCCATTTGGTCCAGTGTGTCATTTAAAGTCTTTATTTCCTTCTTGATCTTTTGTTTAGATGATCTGTCCATTTCAGTCAGGGGGGTGTTAAAGTCCCCCACTATTATTGTATTGTTGTCAATGTGTTTCTTTGCTTTTGTTATTAATTGCCTTATATATGGCAGCATATACATGCTGCTCCCATGTTCGGGGCATAGATATTTACAATTGTTAGATCTTCTTGTTGGATAGACCCTTTAAGTAGGATATAGTGTCCTTCCTCATCTCTTATTACAGTCTTTGGTTTAAAATCTAGTTTGTCTGATAAAAGGATTGCCACCCCAGCTTTCTTTTGGTGTCCATTAGCATGGTAATTGGTTTTCCACCCCCTCACTTTCAATCTGGGGGTGTCTTTGGGTCTAAAATGAGTCTCTTGCAGACAGCATATTGATGGTTCTTGTTTTTTAATCCAATCTGCTAGCCTGTGTCTTTTGGTTGGGGCATTGAGCCCATTTACATTCAGGGTAACTATTGAAAGGTATGAATTTAGTGCCATTGTATTGCCTGTAAGGTGACTGTTAACTGTATGTTGTCTGTGTTCCTTTCTGATCTATGCTGCTTTTAGGCTCTCTCTTTGCTTAGAGGACCCCTTTCAATATTTCTTGGAGGGCTGGTTTCGTGTTTGCAAATTCCTTTAGTTTTTGTTTGTTCTGGAAGCTTTTTATCTCTCCTTCTATTTTCAATGACAGCCTAGCTGGAATAGTATTCTTGGCTGCATATTTTTCTCGTTTAGTGCTCTGAAGATATCTTGCCAGTCCTTTCTGGCCTGCCAGGTCTCTGTGGATAGGTCTGTTGCCAATCTCATGTTTCTACCATTGTAGCTTACATATCTCTTCTCCCGAGCTGCTTTCAGCATTTTCTCTTTGTCTCTGAGATTCATAAGTTTTACTATTAGATGTCGGGGTGTCGACCTGTTATTATTGATTTTGAGAGGGGTTCTCTGTGCCTCCTGGATTTTGATGCCTATCTCCTTCCCCACATTAGGGAAGTTCTCTGCTATTATTTGCTCCAATATACCTTCTGCCCCTCTCTCTCTCTCTTCTTCTTCTGGGATCCCAATTATTCTAATGTTGTTTCGTCTTATCGTATCACTTATCTCTCGAATTCTGCCCTCGTGATCCTGTAGCTGTTTCTCTCTCTTTTTCTCAGCCTCTTTATTTTCCTTCATTTGGTCTTCTATATCGCTGATTCTCTCTTCTGCCTCATTTATCCTAGCATTTAGTGCCCCCATTTTTGATTGCACCTCATCAATAGCCTTTTTGATTTCGACTTGGTTAGATTTTAGTTCTTTTATTTCTCCAGAAAGGGTTTCTCTAATAACTTCAACGCTTTTTTCAAGCCCAGCTAGTAGTCATGATTCTGAACTCTAGGTACGACATCGTACTAATGTCCGTATTGAGTAGTTCCCTGGCTGACGGTACTACCTCTTGTTCTTTTTGCTGAGGTGATTTTTTTCATCTTGTCATTTTGTCCAGAGGAGAATAGATGAATGAGAGAACAAAATGCTAACAGGTTTAGAATATCCCCAGCAAATATATTGTATACAAATTAGAAAAGACCTGAAACCAGGGGAAAAGAAAGGGAAAGAAAGAAAAAAGAAAGAGAAAAAAAAAGAGAATAAAAAAAGAAAAAAGATAACAACAAAAAAAGAACAATACAAAAAAAGCAGAATATGATCAAATATGATCAGGCTAGTGCAGAGATTAGTGCCACACACTAGATTTTGGGAGTATTTTGGTCTGTTAGAAAAAAGTGCCTCCTAAAATTTTAAAGGAAGAAAGACATATATGTACAAAATAAGGGTTGATACAATGAAGGGATGGAAGATGACTGTAAAGATGAAAATTATAAAAGATTTTATAAAAGGACTTGAAAGATAAGAAGTTGTTTGAAAAAAGAAAGAAGATTTAAGAAAAAAAAAGGAAAAAGGGAGAGAACGTGATTAGGCAGGAGACTAGAACAAAGCCATACACTAGTGATTTAGGGTATATTTTGATCTGTTAGAAGAAACTGTATCTCAAAATTTTAAAGAGAGAACATTTATATATATATGCCAAAAATAAGGGTAACTACTATGAAGGGATAAAATATGACTCTAAAAATGAAAAATAAAAAAAAATTTTTTTAAAAAAGGGATTGATAAGATGTTGGTTGAAAAAGGGAAAAAGAAAAATAAAAAAAAACCGGTTAACAAAAATTAACTTTGATGAACTAATGAATCATGGTAAAAAAAAGCTATGAATTCTATGTGCAGTATTCCCCTAGCGCTGGAGTTCTCCCGTTCTCCTTGATCGGTAAACTTGGTCTTGGCTTGCTGGCTGTTCGTGCTGATCTTCTGGGGGAGGGGCCTGTTGCTGTGGTTTCCAAATGTCTTTGCCAGAGGCTGAATTGCCCGCCCTTGTCTGACCGGGCTAAGGAAGCTGCTTGGGTTTGCTCTCAGGAGCTTTTGTTCCCTGCAAGCTCTCGGTACAGCTTTGGAGGACCAGGGCAAAAATGGTGGCCTCCCAATCTCCACCCGGAGGAGCCGAGAACTCGGGGCCCCGCTCCTCAGTGTGCCCCCAGAGAAAAGCAGTCACTCCCGTCTCCCTGGTCTCCGGCTGCACTCCGTGCTCACCCAGCCTGTGACTGAGTGTTGCTATCTCTGGCACCCGACCCCGTGTGGAGTCTCCAAACCCAGCAGATCCCTGCCGTGCGCTCCCGCGCCGCTCCTCCCCGGGGGAGGAAGGGGAGTCTCCCTGGCTCTGCCGCTTGTTGGGTCCCTGCTGGAGGAGTAGTGGCCCGCCTGGGCTGCGGATCACAGTTTATGGCCACCCCGAGCTGAGAGCCCGCGCCTCGGCTCCGTCTCTGCAGCCAGCTTCCCCGCTCCGATACCTAGGAGCTCTGCCGCACTCAGGCACCCCCGGTCTTTCTGTGACCCCAAGGGTCCTGAGACCACACTGTCCCGGGAGGATTCCACCCCCTCTTAGCCACTGCAGCGACGTCCCTCAGCGGAACCGACTTCTCAAAGTTCCGATTTTGTGCTCCGCGGCTCTATCACTTGCCAGAAGCGGCTGATGGAGTCCCCCTCCCCTGCCATCTATCCTCCCGAATATCGCCTTGGATTCACTTCTCCGCACGTCCTACCTTCCAGAAAGTGGTCGCTTCTCTGCTCAGAGAGTTGTTGCTACTCTCCTCTTCGATCTCCTGTTGAGTTCGTAGGTGTTCAGAATGGTTTGATCCCTATTCAGCTGAATTCCTGAGACCAGACGAAATCTAGGTCTCCTACTCCTCCGCCATCTTGCTCCACCTCCTACGTGCCCTTCTTAATACCCATCACTGGGCTACCGCATCCTCCCACCCCCCCTTCCTTCTAAAACCGTCTGTTTGTTACTCAGAGTCCATAGTCTCATGGTTCGTCTCACCCTCTGATTCCCCCCCTTCATTTTTCCCTTCCTTCTCCTGATGTCCTCCCTGCTATTCCTTATGTTCCACAAATAAGTGAAACCATATGATAATTGACTTTCTCTGCTTGACTTATTTCACTTAGCATAATCTCCTCCAGTCCCATCCATGTTGATGTAAAAGTTGGGTATTCATCCTTTCTGATGGTGGAGTAATAATCCATTGTATATATGGGCCACATCTTCTTTATCCAGTCATCTGTTGAAGGGCATCTCAGCTCTTTCCACAGTTTGGTTATTGCAGACATTGCTCCTATGAACAATGGGTGCATATGGCCCTTCTTTTCACTACATCTGTGTCTTTGGGGTAAATACCGAGTAGTGCAATTGCTGGGTCATAGGGTAGCTCTATTTTTAATTTTTTTTGAGGCACTTCCACACTGTTTTCCAAAGTGGCTGTACCAACTTGCATTCCCACCAACAGTGTAAGAGGGTTCCCCTTTCTCCACAACCTCTCCAACATTTATTATTTCTTGCCTTGTCAATTTTTGACATTCTGACTGGTGTAAGGTGGGTATCTCAATGTGGTTTTGATTTGACTTTCCCTGATGGCTAATGATGATGAACATTTTTTCATGTGTCTGTTAGCTATTTGTATGTCTTCTTCGGAGAAGTGTCTGTTCATGTCTTCTACCCATTTTTTGACTTGATTATTTGTTTTTTGGGTATTGAGTTTGAGAAGTTCTTTATCGATCTTGGATACCAGCCCTTTATCTGTAGTGTCATTTGCAAATATCCTCTCCCATTCTGTGGGTTGCCTCTTTGTTTTGTTGACTGTTGCCTTTGCTGTGCAGAAGCTTTTTATCTTAAGGAAGTCCCAAAAGTTCATTTTTGCTTTTGTTTCACTAGTCTTTGGAGATGTATCTTGAAAGAAGTTTTTGTGGCCGATGTCAGAGAGGTTACTGCCTATGTTCTCCTCTAGGATTTTGATGGATTCCTGTGTTGCATTGAGGTCTTTCATCCACTTTGAGTTTATCTTTGTGAATGGTGTTAGAGAATGGTCGAGTTTCATTCTTCTGCATGTGGCTGTCCAATTTTCCCAGCACCATTTATTGAAGAGACTGTCTTTTTTCCATTGCATATTTTTTCTTACTTTGTCAAAGATTATTTGACCGTAGAGTTGAGGGTCCGTATCTGGGCTCTCTGTTCTGTTCCATTGGTCTATATGTTTGTTTTTGTTCCAGTACCATGCTGTCTTGGTGATCACTGCTTTGTAATATAGCTTGAAATCAGGCAACGTGATGCCCCCAGCTTTGTTTTTCTTTTTCAACATTTCCTTGGTGATTCAGGGTCTTTTCTGATTCCATACAAATTTTAGGATTGTTTGTTTCAGCACTTTGAAAAACATCATTGGAATTTTGATTGGTATGGCGTTGAAGATATAGATTGCTCTGGGTAGTACAGACATTTTAACAATGTTTATTCTTCCGGTCCATGAACATGGAATGTTTTTCCATCGTTTTGTTTCTTCTTCAGTTTCTTTTATGAGTGTTTTGTAGTTCCTAGAGTATAGATCCTTTACTTCTTTGGTTAGGTTTATTCTGAGGTAACTTACGGTTTTTGGTGCTATTGTAAATGGAATCATTTCTCTAATTTCTCTTTCTACAGTTGCGTTGTTAGTGTATAAGAAAGAACTAATTTCTGTGCATTGATTTTGTATCTTGCCACATTACTGAATTTCTGTACGAGTTCTAGTAATTTGTCAGTGGAATCTTTTGGATTTTCCACACAAAGTATCATGTCATCTGTGAAGAGAGAGAGTTTGACTTCTTCTTTGCCAATTTGAATACCTTTTCTTTCTTTTTGTTGTCTGATTGCTGTTGCTAGGACTTCTAGTACTATGTTGAACAATAGTGGCGAGAGTGGGCGTATTACTCAGCCATCAGAAAGGTTGAATACCCAACTTTTACATCAACATGGATGAGACTGGAGATTATGCTAAGTGAATAAAGTCAAGCAGAGAAAGTCAATTATCATATGGTTTCACTTATTTGTGGAACATAAGGAATAGCAGGGAGGACATTAGGAGAAGGAAGGGAAAAATGAAGGGGGGGAAATCGGACTGAGAGATGAACCACGAGAGACTATGGACTCTGAGAAACAAACTGAGGGTTTTAGAGGGGAGGGAGTGGGGGCCTGGGTTGGCCCAGTGATGCATGTTAAGGAGGGTACTGCATGGAGCACTGGGTGTTATATGCAAACCATGAATCGTGGATCACTACATCATAAACTAATGCTGGAAGTGAGAACTAGAAAACCTGTGCTGAAACCTCTTCTAAGAGAAAAAGCGCCGCAATGGAGAAAAAAAAAAAACTAATGATGTATTGTATGGTGACTAACATAACATAATAAAATAAAATTAAAAAAAACAAAGACACAAACAAAAGTAAAAGAATGGAAAAGATATTCTATGAAAGTAGTAATCAAGAGAGAGCTGTGTTAATATCAGACAAAACAGACTAAGTAAAAAAGTTGTTACAAGAGTTAAAGAAGGACATTATATAATGATAAAAGAGTCAATACCCCAAGAAGATATAAATGCTGGGACAATACTCTTATCTATTGGATTTTTTTAAAAGATTTTATTTATTTCTTTGATAGAGTGAGTGAGCAAGAGAGCACAAGCACGGGGAGTAGCAGAGGGAGAGGGAGAAGCAGGCTCCCTGCTCTCTGGGCTTGATCCCAGGACCCTGTGTTCATGACCTGAGCCGAAGGCAGATGCTTAAAACCGACTGAGCAACCCAGGTGCACCCTTAAAGAGAAGGTGGAAAAAGTGCACAAAAATTCTTAATGATTGCAAGTCATATTAAGACAAAATAAAATATCAAAGGTAAAATGTGGAATCATACTTATCTAAGGCTCCTCTTTGAGAATGAAAAAATAAAATCAGAAGAATTTTTCTGTAAAGAGATAATCAACTCTAATCAAAGGGAGGGAGAAAATAAAACTTATCATTGCAATCTAAAAGAACCTTTTTTCAGGTGTTAGACTGCAAAATATCTTAGTCTACAATAAGAAAAAATAAAAACCAAAGATCTTTTGCTAACCACCTAACCATATTGAAAACAAGGTCTTAATGTAAATTAAACTTAAATATGCTTGTAAATTCAGGTTTGTTTTGTTTCATTTTCATTCCAGCTAATGTTAAAAATAACATTATTTTTGCTTTTAAATAATAACATTATTTATCTTAAAAAATAACATTATTCTTTTTGCTCTTAAATTGTTTTCTATCGTGGGGCGCCTGGGTGGCTCATTTGTTAGGCGTCTGCCTTCGGCTTGGGTCATGATCCCAGAGTCCTGGGTTCAAGT
Source organism: Eumetopias jubatus (assembly GCF_037043125.1). Taxonomy (NCBI): domain Eukaryota; kingdom Metazoa; phylum Chordata; class Mammalia; order Carnivora; family Otariidae; genus Eumetopias; species Eumetopias jubatus. The sequence goes on along the minus strand of NW_028274821.1, from coordinate 82,975,340 downwards.
CCTGCATCAGGCTCCCTGCTCAGCAGGAAGCCTGCCTCTCCCTCTCCCACTCCTCCTGCTTGTGTTCGCTCTCTCATTGTGTCTCTCTTTGTCAAATAAATAAATAAAATCTTTAAAAAAATAGTTTTCTGTCAGACACCTAAAGTAAAAATTGGTTTTAGATAACCATAGAAAGCTGTAAAACATGACTAGGAAAGAAGATAATGATTGTTCATAAAGTGCATTTTTTGGGTTCATTGATGACTGTGTATCTAAATCCAAGAGGAAGTCTTTGGCTTAAAATGTTTTTCTACTTTTCTGGATATTTCTTTCTCCAAAAATTATAAATGAGCAGAGCAGCTTTCAGTTTTGCAAAAGTACTGCAATAGTATTTCTTCTGATGATGTTAAAAAGGACACTTTGAATTAAATTACTCCGTTTCTAAACCTGAACATGCCTTGGAGCTTTAAGTATGGTCCAGCAACTTGTATTTTCCTTTCCCTGGTCTCTTGGAGAGGTCGTGAGTTTGGAGGTAGCACATCTGTCTTTGACTCCCTGGTCTATACATCACAAGCTCAGTGACATCAGCCCAGTCACTTTTTCTTATTTGAGTCTCAATATATTCTTCTTGGGGAGCTTGAACTCATGACCCTGAGATCAAGACCTGAGCTGAGGTCAAGAGTCAGATGCTTAACTGACTGAGCCACCCAGGTGCCCCTCAATATATTCATCTTTTAAATAGGACTAATAAAGTCTACCTAATTGGGTTCTGAGCATTAGAGATCACATGGTAAAAGGAAAACCTTGCTGATTTAGACATTCCCCCCCCCCCCCAGATAATTCCTTAATTCTTTTTAAAACATTCCTTACACTTATAATTACTTCTGTATCAGCTGGTCTAGGAGACACATGAGGGAAGAAATATATATTATCTTCTCTATTGTTGGGTCACCAATGTCTAGGACAAGGACTGGTATTCAGTAGATGCTCAATGATTTTTCTTAATATGTACCTGTTATGACCTAACTGATTGAAATACACATGATAGCAGCACGATAGACCTAATATTGAAGATGGAAATCAATATATATGATTTTGTCATATGAGAAATGCAATCCTCAGTGTCTTGAGGGAACAAAGAAAAGAGCCTAAGGATAATGATATTGGTGATGATGATGGTGACCATGATGATGATGGAAACAATAGTAACTAACATTTATTAGCAGTTACTAGTTGCTAATTAGTAATGTATCAATTACTAGCAATTATTAATGTTAGGTACATGTGTTAGATATTGTCATGCTCTTTCCACATCCCCCTTTACGAATGAAGGGCTTATTGTTCCAGTTGTGGGGAGGCTGCTGACAGTCTTTTCCTGTAAGCCCCTTTTGGAGGTTGCCTCAGCTGGAGAAACCTGTCTAGTCCTGGATCATGCATTTATCTAGGGTAAGCTACATGCAATGACTGACTGAAGCAGAGGTATAGAGATCTGGCCCTCTTACCTCAACTTGGGACAGCTCTGAAGGTCATCCCAACTTCAGAATGTTTCTGGGTCAGTGGAGACTTCCTTTGAGACTGCATCATAATTCAACCAGTCCCTCCACCCAGTCCTGCAGTCCTTTCTCTTCCCAGCGTTAATCAAAGAGTAATCCCAAAGAAACCTCCTGAACTCAAATCTCCAACTCAGAGTTTGCGTCCTGGAGTGTATGACCTGCAACAGTACCTGTTAATTTATTTCCCACCCCCAGCTTTATTGAGGTGTACATTCTTGTGGTAATTTGATATATGTATATATTGCAAGATGGTTACCACAATAAGATTAGTTAACACATCCATTACAGAGTTGTCATTTTTATTTTGTGATGAGAACACTTAAGATCTGTTTTCTTAGCAAATTTCAAGTATACAATACAGTATTGTTAAGGATAATCACATAGCATTAGATCCTCAGAACTTACTCATCATATAAATGGAAGTTTGTACTCTTTGTCCAACATTTTATTTCCCCCATTACCCCAGACTCTGGAAATACCAATCTACTCTCTGTCTCTGTGAGTTTGATTTTTTTAGCTTCTACGTATAACTGAGATCATACAGTATTTATCTTTCTCTGTCTGACTTATTTCACTTCGAATAATACCCTCAAGTTTCATCCATGTTTTGCTAAAGGCAGGATTTCCTTGTTTTATATGGCTGAATAATATTCCATTGTATATATACATATACCATGTACCTGTATTCTCTGTATCCATTCATCCACTGATAGACATTTAGGTTGTTTCCATATCTTGGCAATTGTGAATAATGCTGCAATGAACCTGGAGTTTTAATATATCACTGTACCCAGCACACAAATAACTAGCTCACTTTCTGTTCTTCCATAACAGTGGCCTGATCACTGAGGTGAGTAGATATGTTCCTCTATTCTAACCAACCTATGAACACTGACCAGCAATGATCCAAGGCAAAATTGTTAAGGTGGAAAAACTAAACAAAGTTTACAAATTAAATATAAGCAAAACTATAACATGCAGTAAAATTCAAATTAACAACATTAATTTCAACAAATGGTGTTGGGATAATTGGGCAGCCACATGCAGAAGAAGGAAACTGGACCATTCTCTTACACCATACACAAAAATAAATTCAAAATGGATGAAAGATCTAAATGTGAGACGGGAATCCATCAAAATTCTAGAGGAGAAAACAGACAGCAACATCTTTGACCTCGGCCGAAGCAACTTCTTGCTAAACACGTCTCCAGAGGCAAGGGAAACAAAAGCAAAAATGAACTATTGGCACTTCATTAGGATAAAAAGCTCTTGTACAGCAAAGGAAACAATCAACAAAACTAAAAGGCAACCCATGGAGTGGGAGAAGATATTTGCAAATGACATATCAGATAATAGGCTAGTATCCAAAATCTATAAAGAACTTAATCAAACTCAACACCCAAGAAACAAATAAGCCAGTCAATAAATGGGCAGAAGACATGAACAGACATTTCTCCAAAGAAGATATACAGATGGCTAACAGATACATGAAAAAATGCTCAACATCACTCATCATCAGGGAAATACAAATTGAAACCACAATGAGATACCACCTCACACCAGTTAGAATAGCCCCAAAGATACAGATGTAGTGAAAAGAAGGGGCACATGCACCCAGTGTTCACAGCAGCAATGTCCACAACAGCCAAACTGTGGAAGGAGCCGAGATGTCCTTCAACAGATGAATGGATAAAGAAGTTGTGGTTCATATGTAAATGGAATATTACTCAGTCATCAGAAAGGATGAATACCTACCATTTGCATTGACATGAAGAGAACTGGAGGCTACTGTGCTAAGTAAAATAAGTCAAGCAGAGAAAGGCAATTATCATATGGTTTCACTCATATGTGGAACATAAGAAATAGTGCAGAAGACAATAGGGGAAGGGAGGGAAAACTGAACAGGAAGAAATCAGAGAGGGAGAAAAACCATGAGAGACTCTTGACTCCCGTAAACAAACTGAGGGTTGCGGATAGGGAGATGGATGGGGGCATGGGGTAACTGGGTGATGGGGATTAAGGAGGGCACATGATATGATGAGTACTGGGTCTTATACGCAACTAATAAATCATTGAACATTATATCAAAAACTAATGATGTACTATATGTTGGCTAATTGAATTAGAAAAAAGAAGAGCTAAAATTAACAATTCAGAAAACAGATGTTGGCAAGGATGCAGAGAAAAGGGATCCCTCTTATGCTTTTCTTGGGAATGCAAACTTGTGTGACCACTTTGGAAAACAGTATGGAGCTTCCTCAGAAAATTAAAAATAGAACTACTCAATGACCCAGCAATTGCACTACTAGGTATTTATCTAATGGATACAAACATAGTGATTTGAAGGGGCACCTGCACCCCAATGTTTATAGCAGCAATGTCCACAATAGCCAAACTATGGAAAGACCCCAATGTCCATCAAAAGATGAATGGATAAAGAAGAGGTGGTACACACACACACACACACACACACACACACACACACTGGAATATGACTCAGCCATCAAAAAAATGAAATATTGCCATTTGCAACAACATGGATGGAACTAGAGGGTATTATGCTAAGTGAAATAAGTCAGTGAGAGAAAGACAAATAGCATGGTTTCACTCATATGTGGAATTTAAGAAACAAAACAGATGAACATAGGGAAAGGGAAGGAAAAAATAAAATGAAAACAGACAGGGAGGCAAACCATAAGAGACTCTTAACTATAGGAAACAAACTGAGGGTTGCTAGAGGGGAGGTGGGTGGAGGGATAGGGTAACTGGGTGATGGGCATTAAGGAGGGCACTGGATATAATGAGCGCTGGGTATTATATGCAACTGATGAATCACTAAATTCTATCCCTGAAACTAATAATATACTATATGTTAATTTAATTTAAATAAAAGAGTAGGAAGTCATACTCCTTTTTAAGGGTGGGGCTGGTTTATTTTAAATCGAGTTTTTCACTTGTTTCTCAATGGTTTTCTGATACATAATTTAAAAAAATCAGTTTAATTAAAATTTTTGAGTATAGTTGACATGCAATTTTACATTAGTTTCAGGTGTACAACATAGTGATTGAATAACTCTATATGTATCCTGTGCTCACCACAAGCATAGATACCATCTGTCACCACACAACACTATTAAAATATCACAGACTATATTCCTTATGCTCTGCCTTTTATTTCCATGGCCAGAAGCCTGGATCTCCCACTGCCCTTTACCCATTTTTCCCCATACCCCAATCCATCCCCTCTGGCAACCACCAGTTTGTTCTCTGTATTTATAGTTCTCTTTTTTTAAAGGAATTTTTTTATAATTCAAATTCAGTTAGCCAATATAATTAGTTTCAGATGTAGTGTTCAATGTGTATTTATAGTTCTGATTCTGCATTTTCTAATACATAATTAAAAAAAATGGCTTTATGTGGCTATCTGATTGGAGAGTGGGTGGGTGTCCCAAGGAGGAGGCTCTGCTGAGCCCTGAGGGCTCTGTGTTGTCTGTCACAATGGCTGAGGTCCCAGAGTGACTGGTACTGGAAGCATTTGGGCACAGGTCCACTCAACACTCTTTCAGGAGGAGACACATATTTGCTCATGGAATTCATGTCACTGGCATTCAAGGGACTACCCCAAGTGGTTAATTAGTCCCTGAAGGAGAGAATTGAAAAGTTTGCAGTCACAGCCTCTCCGGAGGGTTGGCGGTCTGGGCTGCATGGCAACATCTCCTACCAAGAGGAGAGCACTGAAAATTTCCTGGTCCACTTAACATCTGGGGATTCACGACCCCTCTGAGGCTGATTTGGCTTCCCTGGGTCAAAGATAAGAAGATAGGGCTTTTGTAAGGATGAATTTGATAACAAACTGCTGCTGCAAATGTCATGGGAAGGCTTACACTGTCCTCCCGCCCCTGGATTTATTGTCTAGTTCTGTATTATCTGGTCTCTGCAAGCAGAATAACCATATAATTCCTTTGATACTTAAGAGTAACAATTAATAGACTTAAATGTTGGATATATGCTCTCCAATTGAGGAAGACATTAATAAGGTAGAAAGAAAAACAACAAAATCTCAACAGCCTAGATTAGCTACCAAAAGAAGGAAAACAATGAGAACAAAGTATAAAAATGGAGTATTTTCAACAATTCTCAGGAAAGGAACTCAACCATTCGCACTGCAATGTAAACCAGGTCATGTTTCCACAGCAAATAACTTTCATTACACTTTGGAATAAAATGCAAGTTCTTTACCAGGACTTTAAAAGGCAACTCCATTCTAACGCTCTTATTACAATCCAGTCACGCTGGCTATTTTTCAGTTCCTCGAACATTTCAAGGTTTTCCGTGTCAGGATATTTGCACATGACATTCCTTCCCTCCAAGTTCTCTGCAGCTGGCTCTGTCTCCTCGTTCAACCCTCAGGTTAACTGTCACCTTTTCTGAGGAGGACTGAATCAACAGAGCATTAGGTTTGCAGACAGCATTGACTGTGTTGGGTGTAATGGGTATAGCCTAGTTTAGTTAAGAGAATGTGGCTTTTGAGTTGGGCCAACTTAAAATGGTGGCTCTGGCCATTAAGTAGCTGCATGTTCTTAGGCAAGTCAGTTCACCTCTCTGCTCTCCCATTTTCTCTTCTGTACATCATGGGCAATAAGATCTTCCTCAAAGCTTTTCCTTGCCCTCAGGTGGAAAGAATTGACATGCATAAAGTGCCTACAATAGTTCTTGGTGTTTATTTGGCATTCAAATATTAAAAACTTCCTCTCATTTATAAAAACCCAGTTTTATTGTGGTATCATTGATATCCCCAAACTGCACAGATTTAATGTACACAATCTGATGAGTTTGGACATGTGTATATACCCATGAAACCATCACTACCAACCATCATTTCCTCTTCTTTACTCCTCAGCAGTGCTCAGAAGCATGGCATTTCCTAACTACCTTCTGTAATTCCATACAAGCCCTCTCTTCTTAGTATGGATCCTTTTTTGAAAGTACTTAAGACAAAATTACTATGTTTGAGAAAGTTTTCCTCACAGTCATATTGGACCCTTAGAGTAAGGGATAAGGTCATGGTTAAAGGCACGGATCTGAAGGACTCCCTTCCTCCTGAGGTCTAAGTTAGTGTGGCTAAATTCCACAATCTGGAGAAGTTTAAGTTATCCTGGAGATTTCTGCACATTTTTAAGAGGTATACATCCTCTTGGTCATCTCTGTCTCTGGGTTCCTGTTTCCAAGAATGCCAAACAGGGGCTCCAGCTCATTGACCTAGAATTGATTTTTTTTCAGAAATTGCAGAAGGCAGAATTAATAAGTCAGAGAAATTTATGTACTCTTTGGGAGGCAAGATAGGGGTTAAGAGTAAAAACCATGTTCAAAATCTTTGGGATGCAGCAAAGACAGTCCTAAGAGGAAAGTATATAGCAATACAAGCCTTTCTCAAGAAACAAGAAAGGTCTCAAATACACAACCTAACCCTACACCTAAAGGAGCTAGAGAAAGAACAGCAAATAAAGCCTAAACCCAGCAGGAGAGGAGAAATAATAAAGATCAGAGCAGAAATCAATGAAATAGAAACCAAAAGAACAGTAGAACAGACCAACGAAACTAGGAGCTGGTTCTTTGAAAGAATTAACAAGAGTGATAAACCCCTGGCCAGAATGATCAAAAAGAAAAGAGAACTGACCCAAATCCACAAAATCATGAATGAAAGAGGAGAGATCAAAACCAACACCAAAGAAATACAAACAATTCTAAGAACATATTATGAGCAACTCTATGCCAGCAAATTAGATAACCTGGAAGAAAGGGGTGCATTCCTAGAGATGTATCAACTACCAAAACTGAACCAGGAAGAAATAGAAAACCTGAACAGACCTATAACCACTAAGGAAATTGAAGCAGTCATCAAAAATCTCCCAAGAAACAAAAGCCCAGGGCCAGATGGCTTCCCAGGGGAATTCTATCAGACATTTAAAGAGGAATTAATACCTATTCTCCTGAAACTGTTACAAAAAATAGAAATGGAAGGAAAACTTCCAAATTCATTTTATGAGGCCACCATTACCTTGATCCCAACACCAGACAAAGATCCCATCAAAAAGGAGAATTACAGACCAATATCCTTGATGAACATGGATGCAAAAATTCTCACCAAAATAGTAGCCAATAGGATCCAACAGTACATTAAAAGGATTATTCACCAAGACCAAGTGGGATTTATCCCTGGGCTGCAAGGCTGGTTCAACATCCGCAAATCAATCAACGTGATACAATACATTAACAAAAGAAAGAACAAGAATCATATGATCCTCTCAATAGATGCAGAAAAAGCATTTGACAAAGTACAGCATCCTTTCTTGATCAAAACCTTCAGAGTATAGGGATAGAGGGTACATACCTCAATATCATAAAAGCCATCTACGCAAAACCTACAGTGAATATCATTCTCAATGGGGAAAAGCTGAGAGCTTTTCCCCTAAGGTCAGGAACGCGGCAGGGATGTCCACTCTCACCACTGCTATTCAACATAGTATTAGAAGTCCTAGCCACGGCAATCAGACAACAAAAAGAAATCAAAGGCATCCAAATCGGCAAAGAGGAAGTCAAACTCTCACTCTTTGCAGATGATATGATACTTTATGTGGAAAACCCAAAAGACTCCACCCCAAAACTGCTAGAACTCATACAGGAATTCAGTCAAGTAGCAGGCTATAAAATCAATGCACAGAAATCAGTGGCATTCCTATACACCAACAACAAGACAGAAGAGAGACAAATCAAGGAGTCGATCCCATTCACAATTGCACCCGAAACCATAAGATACCTAGGAATAAATTTAACCAAAGAGGCAAAGGATCTGTACTCAGAAAACTATAAAATACTCAGGAAAGAAATTGAAGAAGACACAAAGAAATGGAAAAACATTCCATGCTCATGGATTGGAAGAACCAACATTGTGAAGATGTCAATGCTACCTAGAGCAATCTACACATTCAATGCAATCCCCATCAAAATACCATCCACTTTTTTCAGCGAAATGGAACAAATCCTAAAATTTGTATGGAACCAGAAAAGACCCCAAATAGATAGAGGAATGTTGAAAAAGAAAAGCAAAGCTGGCGGCATCAAAATTCCGGACTTCCAGCTCTATTACAAAGCTGTCATCATCAAGACAGTATGGTACTGGCACAAAAACAGATACATAGATCAATGGAACAGAATCGAGAGCCCAGAAATGGACCCTCAACTCTATGGTCAACTCATCTTCGACAAAGCAGGAAAGAATGTCCAATGGCAAAAAGACAGTCTCTTCAACAAATGGTGTTGGGAAAATTGGACAGCCACATGCAGAAGAATGAAACTGGACCATTTCCTTACACCACACACAAAAATAGACTCGAAATGGTTGAAAGACCTCAATGTGAGACGGGAGTCCATCAGAATCTTAGAGGAGATCACAGGCAGCAACCTCTTCGACCTCAACCGTGGCAACTTCTTCCTAGAAACATCGCCAAAGGCAAGGGAAGCAAGGGCAAAAATGAACTATTGGGATTTCATCAAGATAAAAAGCTTTTGCAGAGTAAAAGAAACAGTCAACAAAACCAAAAGACAGCCGACAGGATGGGAGAAGATATTTGCAAATGACATATCAGATAAAGGACTAGTATCCAAAATCTATAAAGAACTTATCAAACTCACCACCCAAAGAACAAATAATCCAATCAAGAAATGGGCAGAAGACATGAACAGACATTTTTCTGAAGAAGACATCCAAATGGCCAACAGGCACATGAAAAAGTGCTCAACATCGCTCGGCATCAGGGAAATCCAAATCAAAACCTCAGTGAGATACCACCTCACACCCGTCAGAATGGCTAAAATTAACAAGTCAGGAAACGACAGATGTTGGCGGGGATGCGGAGAAAGGGGAACCGTCCTACACTGTTGGTGGGAGTGCAAGCTAGTGCAATCACTCTGGAAAACAGTATGGAGGTTCCTCAAACAGTTGAAAATAGAGCTACCATACGATCCAGCAATTGCACTACTGGGTATTTACCCCAAAGATACAAATGTAGGGATCCAAAGGGGTACGTGCACCCCAATGTTTATAGCAGCAATGTCCACAATAGCCAAACTGTGGAAAGAGCCAAGATGTCCATCGACAGATGAATGGATAAAGAAGAAGTGATATATATATACAATGGACTATTATGCAGCCATCAAAAGGAATGGGATGTTGCCATTTGCAACAACGTGGATAGAACTGGAGGGTGTTGTGCTGAGTGAAATAAGTCAATCAGAGAAAGACATGTATCACATGACCTCACTGATATGAGGAATTCTTAATCTCAGGAAACAAACTGAGGGTTGCTGGAGTGTGGGGGGGGTGGGAGGGATGGGGTGGCTGGGTGATAGACATTGGGGAGGGTATGTGGTATGGTGAGCGCTGTGAATTGTGCAAGAATGTTGAATCACAGATCTGTACCTCTGAAACAAATAATGCAATATATGTTAAGAAAAAAAAAGAAGAAGGAGAAGATAGCAGGAGGGGAAGAATGAAGGGGAGTAAATCAGAGGGGGAGACGAACCATGAGAGATGATGGACTCTGAGAAACAAACTGAGGATTCTAGAGGGGAGGGGGGTGGGGGGATGGGTTAGCCTGGTGATGGGTATTAAAGAGGGCACGTTCTGCGTGGAGCACTGGGTGTTATGCACAAACGATGAATCATGGAACACTACATCAAAAACTAATGATGTAATGTATGGTGATTAACATAACAATAAAAAATTTAAAGAAAAAAAGAGTAAAAACCGTAATTGTCAGACAGGACAGATTTCAGTCTCCAGAACGATGTTAAGAAACGTTTGATTTTCAACAATTTATTTACACTTTTTGATCCTCATGTATCCCATCTGAGATATGGAAACAATGAATTTGTGTTTCTATCAGAGTTGATAGAGAATCAGTATCATCACATATGTAAAGTGCCTAGTCTGGTCCCTTTCACAGTTAAGCACTCTATGGTTACCGTTATTATATAGTCTAAGCATAAGGAGGGTCTCTTGACTGAAAATCCAGGTAAGATCAGATAGAATCCCTCAATTCCACAGTCAGTGGAGGGTTAAACCTATGTCAAGATATCTATAATTCCAAGAGGCTTGTGATTTTATTGTGATCTCTTTCTATAAGTTTCTGCTTCTGTTACTCTCCATACTGACCAGATAGATATGCAACTAAGCCCTTTCCTAATGACTCATATAAAGTAGTTCTGTGTGGAATGGCGTTTGCTAAAGATGTTTGGAGTATATGTGTTTGTGTGTGTTTTAGACGAAGTAGATACTTTCATAAAAGGAACAGTTTTTAACGGATTTTTCACCCACCTGCTATAAATATCCTTTGACCTATTTGTCTTGGCAAAATTTTCATGTCTGGTTAATTCCTGCATAGTCTCCAACTCACCCCAGCTGGTTTATTTCTCTCTCCTATATATCTTTATATGTGAGTAATGGAGAATAGCCTCTTATCTTTTGTGTGCTTCCCATGACCATTGCCCTTTTCTATGAACTGACTGTGGAAGGTCAGCAAAATAACATATTCTTGAATTTTGCATTTTCCCCTGAATAACTGTCAAGTGCCTGAACCATGTGCCAGCTCTGTAGGCCATGACCATGCTTTGGTTCTTATTTGGTTCTTATTCTTTTATGAGATTTGTTTGTGCAGCTGAGATTTATGTCTTCTCTTTTTTCCTTGTGAATCCTTATAATAAATCCCTGTGAAAATGTTGAATCCTACCTGAGCCCTGTGCTTCTGGAAAACAGTAACAGAGAAGAAATCCTCCCACCCTTTTGTGTTCTGAAAAATGGGTGAACTTTGAGCCTCTGCCAGAGTCCGAGTACCTCCCCTTCTTCATGTCTCCTCTGAAGTGTCCACTAATGTCAGGGGAAAACTTTCCCTAATCAACTATCCAATCTCACCATTGTCACCAGCTCATCCCACTTCATGACATATGGTTCTTTCTAGCCTCATTCAGTTCCTTCTATAAAAGAAAAGCCCTTTTCTACCTGACCTTTGAGACCCTTGCAGATCTCATGGTTGGGGTATTCTTCCTGTTACAGTAGGCCCCTCCCCTTTATTGCTATAGACCCTTTCCCTCCTCTTGCAATAATCCTTTCAAATAAAGTCTCTCCTTGATCAAGCCCAGAGTTGTTTTTTTTTTTAATTTGACACCTGTTACTTAAAAGTATACATATTTTTGTGCCTTATAACAGAAAACAACACAAATAACACAAAATTTCACTCCAAAATCTTGTATTGCTTATGTTATTTTGTTTCCTCAGGCTCCTGCAGATTTTTGGCTATCAGATTGTTGGCTTATCATCTAGCACATAATCTTTGTTTTTAAGTCCCAGAGACTGGCACGTGGTGAGAAAGAAATAGAAATTTGTTGAATGAACAAGTGAATTCACAAACCTGTGAGTTGCCAAAGAAATTTACGGACAAGCAAAAATTTTAATATTTTTCAGAACTCACAAATGAACAAAAGCATTTTTTCCTGCCCAATTCTGTTTTTCTGGTAGGTAGGTTGGGTCACATCTGTTAAGGAAGAAGAATCCCTAGCAATTGGTGGCATCTATTGCTAGGGTTATTGGGACCTAATATTTGCTCCCTGAGAGAGTGGTGCACTTGAATTTGGGTCATTTGAAATTAATAAGAAGAGACAATGCACAGTCGGCTGTGCCAGGTGGGAAACAGAGAAGAATGCTGAGATGCTGTGCTCTTGAGGAATTGGCCTGGGACTGATTCACCAAAAGTCATCTACTGGGCTGATTTCATTTGTTTACTATATAATAACTGTAGAAATCAGGACCTTAATCTTTGAAGTGATACAAAGGAAGGACTCATGACCATTACAAGGGGAAAAAGAGAGCTCTTGATGGTGAAGAGCACTTGGGCTAATAAGTTACACACACACACACACACACACACACACACACACACACACACTTAAAGTCATTCAGACAGCTTTAAATGACTACATAAGAACATTCAGCCTTATGAACAAGGATATCTATGAATAAGGAGTTTCTAGTGATCAAACTCAAGGATGGGAGGGAATTCAGCAGGACTGAGATTAAGCGAAAGGCATGTGATTTTCTGGAAAGGAGATGTGGGTGACCAAAATTTAGACTGGGCCACAGAGAACAAGATTCAGGTAGACCTTGTCCCAGCCAGAAATATTAGAGACCACTGGGAAGTAGGCATCATATTTAGGAGTAGCTTCAACACATTAATTTCACCACAAGAAATAAATGTTCTTCTATCAGGGATGAAACACATCATTGAAGTTACCATCCTTCAGAATCGAATGACAGACATATTAAAAACCTGCAGTCAGGGGCAAGAGATTAATGGGATCTCTTTAAGACCTCAGATCCTCTTAATGGCATTTTACCCGGTGCATCAGCTTTGTCAAGCCCTGCTTCATGTCTTTGTTCCTCAGACTATAGATAAATGGGTTTAGCATGGGAGTCAGTATGGTGTAGATGATTGTTGCTATTCGATCCTTGACAGTGTAGTTGGACAGGGGCTGGAAATAGACATAGCTAATGCTTCCATAAAACAGGGTCACCACTGTGAGATGAGAGCCACAGGTGGAAAATGCTTTGTGTTTCCAGGCAGCTGAAGGAATCTTCAGAACAGTGGTAAGGATTCTCAAATAAGAGATGATGATGCATGAAAAGGGTGTCATTATGACAGCCAACCCTTCTGTCATTACCGTGATTTCTTTGACAAAATGGGAGGAACAGGACAATTTTAGCACTGACTGGTCATCACAGAAAAAATGGTGGATGACATTGGAGGCACAGAAGATGAGTTGATTGGTTAGGATAATGTGCAGGAGGGAGTGGAGGTATGGAATGCAGAAGGAGAGGATCAGAAGCAGGACACAGCATCTGTGGTTCATGATGGTGCTATAGTGAAGGGGATTACATATGGCTACATAGCGGTCAATGGCCATGGTTGCCAGGAGGAAGCTGTCTATGTTTCCAAAGGCTAGGAAGAAGTACATCTGGGTCAGACATTCACCATAAGAGATGGCCTTTGTCTCTGATAAGAAGTTCACCAGCATCTTGGGAATAATGACTGTCACATAGCAAATGTCAACAAAGGACAGGATGCCCAAGAAAAAGTACATGGGTGTCTGGAGGTGAGTGTCTGAGTGGATGGCTAGGATGATGAGCAGGTTTCCTACCACTGTGATGAGGTAGATGGGGAGAAACACAGCAAAGAGTGGCTTCTGATGTTCATATCGAGAAGAAAGTCCCAGGAGGATGAATTCAGAGGGTCTTGTTAGATTATTTCTTCCCATAGCCTTCAGTTCAGCTAAAGATAAACTACCATTACAACAGACTCTTCCAACATTGATACAATCTATCCAGTATTCCTATCAGCAATTAAAACAACTAAAATATTACAGTTACCTGTATTATGACTTCTTTCCATTAATGTTCAGAATTCAGAAATTAATGTATGTTTTAACCTCCTTTCAGTGTTCTGCTGCAAAGAGAGACTAATAGAGGGAAAACAGAAATGGGAAAGAGAAAAAGGAAGAGAGACAGGGAGAGAGAATGAGAGAGAAAAAGAATTCTCTGAAAGGGGAGGAGAAAATCTTGGAGAAAAAATTATCTTCTGATTGAGGATTTTCAGTCATCAGTTCATGGCAGGATGATCAGCAGTTTGCTTCCCATTTAATTGCCGGCTGATGGAATGATGATTTCTGTGAACTCTGATGTTTCTCTCTGCATCAATTATTCTGGAGGCTGAAAATTATCTGAAAAAGACATTAAAATATGAAGTCACCCAACAGTTACTCTATGCCTCTCACTTTTTAGTGAAAATTAATTGGAGTGAAAGAAGAAGCATGAAAAGAAAAAAGATAGGCAGACAGAGATAATAGGGTAGTGAAAACATTTCTTTTAATGCTACTATCAATTCCATCCTTGTACCCAATCCCTGGATTTAAAATTGTTGGTGGTGGTGTTATGTGCTTGTTTGTGTTGTAATTCTTTTCCAGATTCCTGTTTTAGCTATAGATAGGCTGCCCAGAAAAACCACAGAGGGAAGGCACCTGCTCCTAGACAAGATTTCAACCTTCATGATTCTGAAGGTTTTCTCCCCTGCCTCCTCTGGACTTTCCACATGCTGAGGGGACTGTAGTCGCTCATAGACTCCACCCTCTGTCAAGGGAATGTCCTTTGAGACTGTGAAGAAGTCCCTGAAGTTTAGGTAGAGGAGACATTAGAAAACAAGCTAACAATTATTGAAGTTTTAGAGTTTCCTCCCCAAGGATCCTGGGGAGTATCAGTGCTTTCTTTTGCTCTTGGCAATCCCATCTTGACCTGGCTCCTTTAGGTCAAAAAGAACACCCAAATGAGGTTGGCTCTGATGACAGATGCACAGTGCTGGCTCTCCCAAACTTCAAGCATTTATCTCATAGCTGTATTATTTATGCTGAAAGACAGTCCATAGTCAGATAACCTTTTTTCAGAGTCCACATAGCTTTGGACTCAAAAGACTAGAACACCAGATGCTACCACTTTCCCGTCTCTCAAGCTTAGAAGCAGCTCCTGGTCAGTCAATGTTCTTAGAACTTCAGAATATAAAAATTAATAGAGTTAAGATTTTAGACACCAGACTTTACTCTTCATTCTTCTCTCTGAAGCATCCCTGTGTCTGCTTGTAAAACACTGATGTTTGATCCTTGTTTTTCCACTCAGGGAAACCACCAGGTGAATATATTTTATGTTTTATGAAATGCCGAGTTCCTGGTTATTTGGAGCATTTCGCTTTGTGTGTATTGCAGAATTCCCAAATTAGGACTCAAACCCCCCTGTCTCCCAGGATAACCATCACCCAAGAATATCCCATTTTTCATGATTTATTGCCCCTTTATCCATTTATACTATCACACCTTTGTTTATACTCTCCCTCATCTGCTATACCTAACCTGCAAGGCTTGAATTCAACCTCTTCCAGGACACTTTGCTTGATGACTACCAGTTGGAATGGGTCTGTCTTTTCATGTCCTCTTTTTAAAAAATTTTATTTTATTATGTTACGTTAGTCACCATATAATACATCATTAGTTTTTGATGTAGTGATCCACGATTCATTGTTTTTGTATAACACCCAGTGCACCATGCAGTATGTGCCCTCCTTAATACCCATCACCGGGCTAACCCATCCCCCCACCCCCCTCCCCTCTAAAACCCTCAGTTTGTTTCTCAGCGTCCATAGTCTCTCATGGTTCATCTCTCCTTCTGATTTCCCCCCCTTCACTTTCCCCTTCCTTCTCCTAATGTCCTCCCTGCTAGTCCTTACGTTCCACAAATAAGTGAAACCCTATGATAATTGACTTTGTCTGCTTGACTTATTTCACTTAGCATAATCTCCTCCAGTCCCATCCATGTTGATGTAAAAGTTGGGTATTCATCCTTTCTGATGGCTGAGTAATAGTCCATTGTATATATGGGCCACATCTTCTTTATCCAGTCATCTGTCGAAGGGCATCTCAGCTCTTTCCACAGTTTGGATATTGCGGACATTGCTGCTATGAACATTGGGGTGCATATGGCCCTTCTTTTCACTACATCTGTGTCTTTGGGGTGAATACCCAGGAGTGCAATTGCTGGGTCATAGGGTAGCTCTATTTTTAATTTTTTGAGGCACCTCCACACTGTTTTCCAAAGTGGCTGTACCAACTTGCATTCCCACCGACAGTGTAAGAGGGTTCCCCTTTCTCCACAACCTCTCCAACATTTGTTATTTCTTGCCTTGTCAATTTTTGCCATTCTAACTGGTGTAAGGTGGTATCTCAATGTGGTTGTGATTTGAATTTCCCTGTTGGTTAATGATGATGAACATTTTTTCATGTGTCTGTTAGCCATTTGTATGTCTTATTCAGAGAAGTGTCTGTTCATGTCTTCTGCCCATTTTTTGACTTGATTATTTGTTTTTTGGGTGTTGAGTTTGAGAAGTTCTTTATAGATCTTGGATACCAGCCCTTTATCTGGAGTGTCATTTGCAAATATCCTCTCCCATTCTGTGAATTGCCTCTTTGTTTTGTTGACTGTTGCCTTTGCTGTGCAGAAGCTTTTTATCTTGAGGAAGTCCCAAAAGTTCATTTTTGCTTTTGTTTCACTAGTCTTTGGAGATGTATCTTGAAAGAAGTTTTTGTGGCCGATGTCAGAGAGGTTACTGCCTATGTTCTCTTCTAGGATTTTGATGGATTCCTGTGTCACATTGAGGTCTTTCATCCATTTAGAGTTTATCTTTGTGAATGGTGTTAGAGAATGGTCGAGTTTCATTCTTCTGCATGTGGCTGTCCAATTTTCCCAGCACCATTTATTGAAGAGACTGTCTTTTTTCCATTGCATGTTTTTTCTTGCTCTGTCAAAGATTATTTGACCATAGAGTTGAGGGTCCATATCTGGGCGCTCTGTTCTGTTCCATTGGTCTATGTGTCTGTTTTTGTGCCAGTACCATGCTGTCTTGGTGATCACTGCTTTGTAATATAGCTTGAAATTGATGCCCCCAGGTTTGTTTTTCTCTTTCAACATTTCCTTGGCAATTCAGAGTCTTTTCCAATTCCATACAAATTTTAGGATTGTTTGTTCTAGCACTTTGAAAAATGTCATGTCCTCTTTTAATGCTTTCACTCTAGTCAGTGTCTCAATCTCTTTGTCTTATTGCTTATACATTAATTTAAAGAGCCACAAATTAATAATTTAGTGAGTGCTTCCTCCATACTAGGCACTTGACTAAATGAAGCAAATGTAGTATCTCACTTAATTATTGGGTCACCTTTATGAAATAAGTGGTCTTATTTTCTTTAATTCAGAGATGAGGAGTCTGAGATCAGAAAGGTGAAGTGGGCTGCCCAATTGAACACAGCTAGTTAGTGACAGAATCAGTTTGAAACATCTCATGAGGTTATTTAATATCTGCTTGACTCCATGCTCTTAACCTGACACTCTCCTGCTTTTTCATGATGCTAGTGAAAAAGCTTTGGGAATCATGTGCTGAATCACAATTCTCAAATAAATCATGCTTCCCAAAATAGGAACTGTTTCTTATTACATTGAAATTTTAAAAGCACATTATTGGGTTAAGCTGCCTCCCATAGGACTATATAATCCTTGAGATCAGCACTTATGCCTATTAATATCTGCTTGCTCCAATCAGTTAGCTCATAAATATTTCTTGAAGGCCTGCTATATGCCAGGAATTGTGCTAGATGCTGAAGATACAATGGAATATAAAAGAGGCAGTTTCTACCACATATGGCTCCCCCCAGTACCTTGTCCAAGATAGTAGTTTCTCAATAAGCAGTCATCGTATTTCTTCATTTTTTATTTTTGGTCATTAAAAATAAAAAAGTAGAAAAGCCTAAAGAGAAAAAGTAGTAATAATCCAGGTTCCCATCACTCAGAATGGTTGACTACAGTAACATTTTGCCTGTTTTCCTTCAGTCTTTTATTTGTTTCATTTATTCACAAACCTTTATATACTTTTTAAAAAAGATTTTATTTATGTATTTGAAAGAGAGAGAGAGCGAGCGTGCACATGAGTTGTGGGGGAAGGGCAGAGAGGAAGGAGAGAGAATCTCAAGCAGACTCCCCACTGAACAGGGAGGCTGATGCAGGGCTCAATCCCAGGACCCTGAGATCACAACCTGAGCCAAAGGCAGACGCTTAACTGACTGAACCACCCAGGCGCCCCTATAAACTTAAAAAAAAAAAGATTTATTTGAGAGAGAGAGAGAGCGCACGCGCACGTGCACCAGTGGGGGGAGGGGCAAAGGGAGAGAGAGAAGCAGACTCCCCGCTCGCTGATCACGGAGCTCAATGTGGGGCTTGATCTCATAACCCTGGGATCATGACCTGAGCCCAAATTAGACACTTAACTGACTGAGCCACCCAGGCACCCCTTAAACTTTTATAAAGATATGGTACATATGTACAATGGAATATTACTCAGCCATCAGAAAGGCTGAATACCCACCATTTGCATCGACATGGATGGGACTGGAGGGGATTATGCTAAGTGAAATAAGTCAAGCAGAGAAAGACAATTATTGTATGGTTTCACTCATATGTGGAACCTAAGGAATAGCAGGGAGGACCATAGGGGAAGGGGAGGGAAAACCAAATAGGAAGAAATCAGAGAAGGAGACACCCATAAGAGACTCTGGACTCTGGGAAACAAACTGAGGGTTACAGAAGGGAGGTGGGTGGGGGGATGGGGTAACTGGGTGATGGGTATTGAGGGCACGTGTTGTGATGAGCACTGGGTGTTATAATACACAATTAATGAATCATTGAATATTACATCAAAAATTAATGATGTACTATATGTTGGCTAACTGAACATAATAAAACAAAAGTACTTAGTGTGGGAACTGCCCTATGTGCTTTTTTTAAAAAAAGATTTTATTTATTTGTTAGAGAGAGAGAGAGAGGGAGAGTGCACGCACTAGTGACAAACAGACTCCTCACTGAGTGGGAGGCCAAACTGGGACTCGATCTCAGGACTCTGAGATCATGACCTAAGCCAAAGTCAGATGTTCAACCAACTGAACCAACCAGGTGCCCCAGTGCCCTATGTATTTCTTAAGTATTGACTCATTTTTATTTTCCTAATAACCCTATTAGGTAGATACCACTTTTATATTTTTTTATTGAGTATTTTTGAGGTATCATTGACATATAAAAGCTTTACATATTTAACAGATACAGTTCAGTGATAAATCTACACCTGTGAAACCATCACCACCATCAGAGCCATAAACATATCTATTACCTCCCAAAGTTTCCTCTAACCCCATCCACTACTACTACTATTATTATTTGTGATAAGGGCACTTAACATAAGAACTACCTTCTTAGTAAATTTTTTTAAAGATTTTATTTATTTTTTGAGAGAGAGAGAGAATGAGACAGAGAGCACGAGAGGGAAGAGGGTCAGAGGGAGAAGCAGACCCCCCGCTGAGCAGAGAGCCCGATGTGGGACTCGATCCCGGGACTCCAGGATCATGACCTGAGCCGAAGGCAGTTGCTTAACCAACTGAGCCACCCAGGCGCCCCCTTCTTAGTAAATTTTAAGTATACATTATAGTATTGTTAGTTATAGGCATTATGCTATGTAGTGGATCTTTAGAACTTTATCTTGCACAACTGAAACTTTGTATTCTTTGACGATCACTGCCCCCCATCTCCCTCCCTTCAACCCCTGGGAGCCACCATTCTACTCTCTGCTTCTCTGAGTTTTGACTACTTTAGAGTCCACATATATGGGAGATCATGCAAAATTTTTTTCTGTGTCTGGCTTATTTCACTTAGCATGTCCTCCTCAATCCATGTTGTCACAAGTGACAGGATTCTTTCTATTTTAAGGCTCAATAATATTCCACTGTACATATATACCACATTTTCTTTATCCATCAATGGACATTTAGGTTGTTTCCTTATCTTGGTTATTGTGAGTAATGCTGCAGTGAACATGGGAGTGCGGGTATCTCTTTGGGATCCTGATTTCAATTCCTTTGAGTAAACCAAGAATGGGATTGCTGGAGATGGTAGTTCTAGTTTTAATTTTTTTTAATTTTTTTAATTTTTTTAATTAACATATAATGTATTATTTGTTTCAGGGGTACAGGTCTGTGATCCATCAGTCTTACACAACACCCAGCACTCACCACAACATATACCCTCCCCAGTGTCCATCACCCAGCCACCTCATCCCCCCACCTCCTTCCCTCCAGCAACCCTCAGTTTGTTTCCTAAGATTAAGAGTGTCTTATGGTTTGTCTCCCTCTCTGGTTTCGTCTTGTTTCATTTTTTCCTCTCTTCCGCTGTGATCCTCTGCCTTGTTTCTTAAATTCCGTGTATCAGTGAGATGATATGATAATTAGGAACTTCCATACTGTTTTTCATAATGGCTATACCAGTTGACATTCCTACCCGCAGGTGCCAGGTTTCCTTTAATCCACATCCTTGTCAGCAATTGTTCCCTCTTGCTGAAAATTTAATAATAGCCATCCTAATAGTTGATAACTGTTTGTGGTGATAACATTTCCCTGATGACTAGTGATGTTGAGCACCTTTTTATGCGCTTTTTGGCCATTTGAATGCCTTTTTTTGGAAAAGTATTCAGGTCCTTTGCTCATTTATCCTATTTTATTTATTAAATGGAAGTATGGTTGACATATAATATATTAGTTTTAGGTGTACACCGTGGTGATTTGATGTTTATATACATTACAAAGTGCTCACTACAATAAGGCTAGTTACCATCTGCCACCATACAAAGTTGTTACAATATTACTGACTGTCTCCCCTATCCTGTACTGTACATCACCATGACTCATTTTTTAAATTTTTTTTAAAGATTTTTATTTATTTGAGAGAGAGAGAATGAGAGACAGAGAGCACAAGAGGGAAGAGGTTCAGAGGGAGAAGCAGACTCCCTGCTGAGCAGGGAGCCCGATGCGGGACTCGATCCCAGGACTCCAGGATCATGACCTGAGCCGAAGGCAGTCGCCCAACCAACTGAGCCACCCAGGTGCCCCACCGTGACTCATTTATTTTATGACTGAAAGTTTGTCCTCTTAATCCCCTTCGTCCATCTCCCCACCTCACTCCCTTCTGGCAACCAAGTTTGTTCCCTGTATTTATGAGTTTGTTTGCTTTGTTTTGTTTGTGTATTTGTTTTTTATTTAAATTCCAGTTAGTTAACATACAGTGTGGTGTTAGTTTCAGGTGTACAATATAGCGATTCAATACTCCTGTACCATTTGCTCATTTTTTTTTTAAAGATTTTATTTATTTGACAGAAAGAGACACAGCGAGAGAGGGAACACAGGTAGTGGGAATGGGAGAGGGAGAAGCAGGCTTCCCACAGAGCAGGGAGCCCAATGTGGGACTCGACCCCTGGACCCTGGGATCAGTGACCTGAGCCAAAGGCAGACGCTTAACGACTGAGCCACCCAGGCGCCCCCATTTTCTCATTTTTAATTGAGTTATTTGTGGGTTTTTTTGTTTTGTTTTGTTTTTTGCTATTGAGTTGTTCGAGTTCCTTGTATGTCTTGGATATTGACCCCTCATCAGATATATGATTTGTAAATATGTCATTTCCCATTACATAGGTTGCAATTTCATTTTGTTGATGGTTTCCTTTGCTGTGAAGAAATGTTTTAATTTGATATAATCCCGCTTATTTTTGCTTTTGTTATCCTTGCTTTTGGTGTCTTACTAAAAAAGTCATTGCCAAGACCAATGTCAAGGAGTTTTCTCTATGTTCCTTCTAGGAGTTTTATGGTTTCAGGTCTTAACAGTTAAGTCTTTAATCCAGTTTGAGTTGAGTTTTGTGTATGGCATAAGATTTGCGTAAAATCTCATTTTTTTTTCATGTGAATATACATGAGGAGCCCAACATGAAGGATTGGTTAAATTCCAGCTCTGTCCAAACTGAGGAATGTTTCCACTCATGTGCTCTTTCTTTCATTCAATAAATATTTCCTATTATAGATAATGCTGCTATAAATAGACAAATTATAGAAGCAGTTCAAGTATCCATTGACTAATTATTGGATAAAGAGGTGGTATAAAATGGAATATTACTCAGCCATAAAAAAAGAATGTAATCTTGTCATTTTCAATGATGTGGATAGAGCTAGAAAGTATTTTTTTTGGCGTCCCATATTTTATTTTTTTTAAGGATTTTATTTATTTATTTGACAGAGACACAGCGAGAGAGGGAACACAAGCAGAGGGAGTGGGAGAGGGAGAAGCAGGCTCCTGGCTGAGCAAGGAGCCCGATGCGGGGTTCGCTCCCAAGAGTCTGGGATCATGACCTGAGCTGAAGGCAGATGTTTAAGGACTGAGCCACCCAGGCACCCCCCATACTTTTATTATTATTATTTTTTAAAGGCTTAAAACATATTTTAATAAGCTGATGCTGTATTACTGCTCCATTTCTCAGAAAAACTCCAAAGATATCAGGGACAAATCAAACATGGTACACCAATAAAAAAATGCACAGCATAACTACATAAGAGAGGCAAGGCTCAGAGCTACTCTCCGACCTTCAGCACACCGCAACCTTGTCCCCAAGATTGTACGAGGCCTGTCAAGAAAAGCTGTGAACAGCAACATCATAGACACAAAAGGGCTGTTCCTGGGTTGTCCTAACCCAAGAAAAAAAGATGGAGGCAACTTAACACGAGATTTTTTTTTAAAGATACACTAAAATGAAAATCTCTAAGAGAAAATGTCTTCCTTAGGACATGAAGGGGTAATATATGGGATGTAACAGAACCGTATTTATGTTGTCTGTGACCTCTGTGGACATTTGCCTGAATTCCCACCTGCGAGTGAATGGAACAATGGGATGCTTGTTTTTGTGGTGTATGTGGCCATGTCTCTGGGGTTTGGAGGGTATAATGAGAAACCAAATAGAACAGGATGGACAAAGAATGGAATGATCAAGATTAATGGGGGCTCTAACTGGATCCATTTTGCCCTGGTTTCCACCCCTGACAGGCCCTCAACAATCACATGAGACTTCAGGAATGCACCACACAAAATCAATTAGTTAAATGATATACCACACAGAACTGATTTGTTAAATATCACCCCTCCCTTGCCCTCAGCCTCCAGCAAATTCCCTCAGAGTAGTACAGGCAAGGAAGACCTAACTATTGGGAGGAATCCCTAACACTTTTCCAGGGCAGAATTCTGGCTAGTCCAAAAAGGGTCCTTCTCTTAAGGGTTTTTGGGAAACTAGACATTGAAATTTTTATTAGTCTTGGCGATGTTTGTTTGGAGCATATTCAGCTCCAGGAGCTGCACGGTTGAATGCAGGAGGGGTTCTACCAATTGCCCCAATTCCTTCCATTGTAGAAGCTTGGCCAAAGCGTTCAGTTGTTGGTGGGGTCATTCCCAAGGTTCCATCTGGCATCATAGTGGCAGGTCCTGGAGGAGCTGGGGTACCAGCTGGTACTGGAGCAGGGGTCATGGCGCCTCTGTTGTTTATGCCCATAGCACCTCCCATAGCCATCTGGCCCATCCGTATCTCCTGTTCTCTCACATCAGGGAATGTTCCCTTGAATCCTTCCTGGTGTTGCTGCATCATTTCTTCCTGTTGCTGCCGCATCTCTTCCTCACAGCGCCTGCGTTCCTCCTCCTGCCTGAGCTCCAGTTGCTTTCGTTTTTGCACTTCTTAGTTGTGCAGCTCTTCCATCCTCCAAAGTTCTTCTTGACACCTCATCAAATCCTGTCTCATTAGCATGACCTGGTGCTCATGGCGAGCAGCCTCCATCTCCATCTCCAGCTTCTCGCCAGCTTCCTTAATGTTGTGGTCCACTTGGTCCTGCTGCTGCTTCTCCATCTCATTGAGTGCCTTCCAGTGCATGGCATACTCATACTCAAAGGAGCCAGGCTGTGCAAATCTGGGTGGCTGCTCTTGCTCCTTGTGAAATTGCTGGTTCTTTATAACCAACTTCTCTGGAAGTCCCTCTTCATCATCCAACTGGTCCATGGGCTCCACAGTCACAGGCCAAGGAAATGTGGTTAGCAGGAAGGAGCCTTCACTGCACCTGTCCAGAGCTTTCTGAGCAGCTGGCTTCCCTGAGAATTCAACAATGCCTTTTCCTGAGGGCCTTCCTCGATCATCCACGATGACTACAACCCTTTCCACCTGGCCAAACACCGAAAAGGCTTCCTCCAGCAGTTCATTGGAAACGTACTGAAGAAGGTTTTGGACTGTAAGGGATACACTATGGCAGGCAAAGTGCACACGCAGCTGCTTTCCACAGAGTGGCATGTTGTCCAGTTCTTCTTTGTCAGTCTCTGCTAGAGTTCATGTTTCCAAGTGGATAAAGCCAAAGCCCTTATCCTTATGAATGAAGACTTCGTCTGCCTTCCCGTATTTCTCATATAGTTTCCTCATCTCCTCCTCAGTGATGTCAGGAGGAAGATTGCCCACGAAGAGCCAGCTATGTTGGGTGAAGGTCTTCTCTCCTGGTTTCCTAAAATTCTTCAAGTCAATAGGCCTTCATTTTGACTGCTGGCTTGTTGCCCATTTGTAGGTATTGGTGGCGGTGGTGGCTGCTGCTATTGTTGCTGGTGGTGCTGCTGGGGGTGATGCTGATGATGCTTCCTTGGAGTATGGTTTTACTTCTCCAAGTGAAAGGTTTTATTGCTCTGCATTTTTGCACCCCTCTACTGACTGTTCTCTCCTCAGAGTAACGGCAATGCTACACGGCCTCTACCGTCCCGAGAAAAGAGTGCACAGCCGCCAGAAATGAGCTAAAGGCAGTTTAGATTTACAAAAAAAATTGTACAGAAAGTACAGAGAATTCCCACATACTCCCTTCCCACCTCATAGTTTTCTCATTTATTAACATATTGTATTAGTGTGATATATTTCTTACAATTGATGAGTCAACATTGATACATTATTATTTTATTTTTTTCATAATGTTAAAAGTTTTAATTGCCCAGGAAATCATAGTAATTCTAAATTCATGTCCCCAAATATATGGCCTTAATGTATAGAAACAAAATTTGACACAACTAAACAATAATAGACTAACCCACAAACATAGTGGGAGATTTTAACATGCCTTTTCAGTACCTTATAGAACAAACAAAGAAAAAAGTACAGATATAGGAGATTTGAACATGATTGATACTTAAACTAAGTGACATATATATATAAAACAATGTATGAAGGGGGGGAAATCGGAGGGGGAGATGAACCATGAGAGACAATGGACTCTGAAGAACAAACTGAGGGTTCTAGAGGGGAGGGGGGGTGGGGGGATGGATTAGCCTGGTGATAGGTATTAGGGAGGGCACATTCTGCGTGGAGCACTGGGTGTTATGCACAAACAATGAATCATGGAACACTACATCAAAAACTAATGATGTAATGTATGGTGATTAACATAACAATAAAAAAGAACAATGTACCTAACAACTGCAGCAAAAAAACAATTTGTTTTAGAGCTAGAAAGTATTATGCTGAGTGAAATAAGTCAGAGAAAGACAAATACCTTATAATTTCACTCATATATGGGATTTAAGAAACAAAACAAATGAGCAAAGGGAAAAAAAAAAAGAGAGGCAAATCAAGAAACAGACTCTTAACTATAGAGAACAAACTGATGGTTACCAAAGGGGAGGTGGGTGGGGGGATGAGTTAAATAGATGATGGGGATTAAGGAGTGCACTTATGATGAGCACCAGGTATTGTACATAAGTGCTGAATCACTAAAAGTTACACTTGAAACTAATATTACATAGTATGCTAATTAATAGAATTTAAATAACTAAACTAAAAAACAAAAAACTAAACTACAAAATTACAAAACAAAAAACAACAAAAAAGAAGGATATAGTTAGACGATATGATGGGGAATTTGGCATACTAAGGAATAATTGGAATTTCAAAACAAAAACATTGTCAGAAATCCAAGAAACTGACTCTATATGGTTAAAGCAGAAAGAAGGGGAATATTCTTGAAGCAGCAGGACACTGAGTTTTCATGTGGAAGGCAGTGTGGTCTAGTGCAGAAATTGAAATCAGATAGACATTGTGAGTTAGTCTCAACACACTTTTTCCAAATTGTGGGGCTGCAGGGAAGAACTTATTCTTTCTTATAGTTTCAGCCATCCACATGTAAATTACTGTGAATAAAACTCGCATTTCAACTGTACTTCTCTTTTGCTTACATGATGCTTGATCCATTAGGGACATAATCAGATATTTTTCATTGTTGTATCCTTAATGCCCACCAGAGTTTTTTATAAATAGTTGATGATCAATTAAAAAAATACATGGACGAATGAATTATCTAGTCCAGAGTCTTGAATTAAGTAAGCCCTCAGGTAAATGAGAGCTTCCTATCCCCTAATTTCTAAGAGTATCCTGAGCTTGAATGGGTTGAATAATATCCTCATGACAAACTCTCTATCCTTAACAAGAATATATTCCTTCACAAATTAGTAAGAGAAAGATTGTAAAGGTTGAGAATGTGTTTTTACAACCTCAGTTAGCCTTGCCATAGGAAAATGCTACAGGAGGAGGTTATGAACATAAGTTTGGTTTCAGACAGACTGGGAACTGAATCTTGTTCAAATACTTTAAGACTGTAGAGAACCTCAATTATCTATTTTTGAAATATTTCAACAGGAATAATAATTTTTATGTAATGTTTCCTATGTATGAGGGTTGTTTAAATATTTTACATAATCTCATTTTTTACCAATTAACAACCTTATGAGGTGTGGGCTATTATTAATTCTCATTACTGTTTAGAAAACTGAGGTGTGTATAGGTTAAGATATTTGCCCAAGATCTCACGGGTGGTAAGTGATAGAGCTAGGATTGCAACTTTACAGTCTGTTAGCCCAAACACTAAACTATACTGCCTTTCTTAGTGCTAATAAAAAAGTGCTATTTGAGTATGAAATGAACAAAAGCATGTAATAGAATAGTGTGTGTCATATAGTCATCACTCAATACAAATTAACTAGTACTTTATCATCATTACGCTCTCATAATCCTCAGAGACTTTCTGTCCCTGGAGAAAGTTTCCTCTTTCCTTTTGATAATTTACATGTCCTCAATGAACTGTTCTTCTTCAGCCTAACCTTTGTAACAATAGGCTTAACTTCCATCAGTAAGGGCCAGACCCCATCACACCATGAATATCTGAAGCAAATATATAGTGGTGGCTTTAACAGTGTGGATTTAAAATTAAATTCCAGTTATGACTTAATCTCTGTTTTTAACTTTACCAGTGCAGATTATATATGTATATATATTTATACCTATATGAGTGTAAATATATATAAAGATCATATAAATTTTTTTGAAAAACTCTTTAATTCAGCATGGTTTGCTGGCTGACTCTTCAGTGACTCTTCAGTGGAATAAATAGATAATGGAAGTGATAATTTCAAAAATGAATTCATAACAAATCAAATTTCTTTTTTTAAATTTAAATTCAATTAGCCAACATATAGTACATCATTAGTTTTTGATATAATGTTCAGTGATTCATTAACAAATCAAATTTCTTACAATCATTTTCATTTTCTTTCAAATTGGAGTATACGAACTAGGAAACACCTTTCTTTGAGAATAAGCTAATAAATTCAGAAAAGTGATAGTAGCGAGTTAATTTCTCTTTTACACCAATTATTGGCTTATTGTTGTTTCAGTGTCTTAAAGAATTCAAGAAACTAAAGACTACTTTAAAAAAAATGCTCCAATTCTAAGAGTTTTATTTTTAAATTTAAGTAATTCAGCAGACATACAATGAAGGATGTTGAGTTGTTTTGCTGTTTACTTTAAAACAAGACATTTTAAGAGTAATTAAGTTTCCTTAACTATACATTAAAAATTAGATGCTGTCATTTTTATGTTGTTCTTTGTTATAATTAACATGGTAAATAAAACACACAAATGCCAGCATTGAGTTTGAGGGGCAGTTCTCAAATATAATGTGCTAACCTAGTTAAGTCTGAATAATCTTTACATGAATTATTTTAGATTAATACTGGAATGAAATTGCATTTTTAAATTCTAGTAGAGATGATTCTGAACCCCTGAGGCTAAGTTCACAGTTCCCTAGAGATGTATGCATCTCAGTTTGTAAAATACTTCTTAATAACAAAGTTTTCAAACTAGTTTCCTTTTCTAAAGCTTTGGCTTCCTTCCTTCCTTCCTTCCTTCCTTCCTTCCTTCCTTCCTTCCTTCCTTCCTTCCTCCCTCCCTCCCTCCCTCCCTCCCTCCCTCCCTCCCTTCCTTCCTCCTCCTCCTCCTCCTCCTCCTCCTCCTCCTCCTCCTCCTCCTTCTTCAGTATAGTTGACACACAATGTTAGATTAGTTTCAGGTATACAACATAATGATTTAACTTTCTATTTTTCTAAGCAATGCTGTCAGCTAACATGATTAAGGAATGTAGCCTCATAGTCATATTTTTATTATTAGCAAACCTAATCAAACCAAGAAACAGTAAATGAATTAAGTCCAACCAAATAACACCACAAACACATGTTAACTTAAATGAGAAAACTCTCAAAGTCTGTCAAAATAAGTGAGTAATATTCCATTGTGTGTGTGTATATATACACACACATCTTATTTATTCATTCATCTATCAATGGACAGTTGGGTTGCTTCCATATCTTAGCTATTGTAAATAATGCTGCAATAATAGGGGTGCATATATATTTTTGAATTAGTGTTTTGGTTTTCTTTCAGTAAATACCCAGTAGTGGAATTCCTGGATCATTAAAATTTTTATTTTTAATTTTTGAAGAACCTCCATTCTGTTTTCCACAGTGGCTGCACCAATTTGCATTCCCACCAACAGTGTCTGAAGGTTTCTTTTTCTCACATCCTTGCCAACACTTGCTGACAACTTCTTGTCTTTTAGATTTCAGCCATTCTGACAGGTGTAAGGTGATATATCATTGTGGTTTTTTTAAACTTATTTTATTTAAATTCAATTAGTTAACATATAGTGTATCATTTAGTTTCAGATGTAGAGTTCAGTAATTTCCTCAGTTGCACACAACACCCAGTACTCATTACATCACATGCCCTCCTCAATGTGCATCACCCAGTTACCCCATCCCCCCACCCACCTCCTCTCCAGCAACCCTCAGTTTGTTTTCTATAGTTAAGAGTCTCTTATGTTTTATGGCTTTGACTTACATTTCCCTGATGGTAGGTGATTTTGAGTACTTTTTCATGTGTCTTTTCTCTTGGTTATTTGCAACAACATGGATAGACTTAGAGGATATAATGCTAAGTGAAGTAAGTCAGACAGAGAAAGACAAATACCTTATGATTTCACTTATATATGGAATTTAAGAAACAAAACACATGAGCAAACAAAAAACCAGACTCCTAAATGCAGAGAACAAACTGGTGGTTTCCAGAGGGGAGGTGAGTGGGGAGTTGGGTGAAATAAAGGGCATTAAGAGTACAGTTGCCGTGGGGCGCCTGGGTGGCTCAGTTGGTTAAGCGACTGCCTTCGACTCAGGTCATAATCCTGGAGTCCCGGGATCGAGTCCCACATCGGGCTCCCTGCTCAGCAGGGAGTCTGCTTCTCCCTCTGACCCTTTTCCCTCTCGTGCTCTCTATCTCTCATTCTCTCTCTCTCAAATAAATAAATAAAATCTTAAAAAAAAGAGTGCAGTTGCCATGATGAGCACTGAGTAATGTATAGAATTGTTGAATCATTACATTGTACACCTGAAACTAATAAAACACTGTATGTTAATTATACTTCAATTTAAAAAGAAGACAGGCTAGTAAATAGCATTTTAAAAAATGTTAAAGAATAAGAAATCAAGCAGTATTGAAGGATTTTATTTTTGCAATATGCATGAGGGAAAAGAAGAAAGTGCTGATGGTCCTCCTCTGTCTTAACAGAGCAATTTTTAATGTGTTTATATTGTTTAGAAACAGAAATCTTTTCATTTTAGTATTATTACCAAGGCAAGAAATTATTGGGACAACCAATCAGAGTTATAGGTTTCTCTTTAAAACTTACTTTCTCAGAATATGACAGCAATTTCTAAAGTCTTTGGAATTTAAAAAATCATTTTGTTCAAATTCTAATTCCAATAATGTAATTCATATAAATGAATTATAACAAGATAAATTAATTACAACAAAATAGAACAAGTTGGTAACAGTGATAAATATTCAGGCAAATCTTTAACTTTGATGTTTTTGTGAAAGTTTTCAATCTAACACTACCAAATCAGATTCTTTGAATGAGTTTTATAATAAAGAATGTTATTTCTCCCACTGATCATCAGGTTAAAGGCCATTTACATCACCTTTTTCTGAGATTCTCCTTGCTAATTATGAAAACTTAACTTTTAAGCCAGGCTTTGGAATTTCATTGACTAAGTTTATAAAAATAAATCAGTCTCTGGAATGTGATGCAATCCTTGTCAGAGATCACAGCATGGGGCTGAGTCCTTGCCACCCCCTAAATTCACTAATTGAGCACTGTGTCTATTCTGCCTCATGTGTATTGCTAAGATAAAGCACCATTTAAGTTTGTGAGAGTATGTTTTATTATTTAAAAAATTAATAATAAATTGATCCCCAAATTAGAATGTTTAATCAGCCTAGTTAAAGAGATGGGAGAATGGATTAACTAATTGATTGCAAAAACAAAGGAAATAAGGAGAAAATAATGCATTAATCCTCTCAGTACTGAGTCTTGTTATAAGGGTTCTGTGTTGGAGAATGATAGACAAGGTAGGGCATTTCAATGGGGTCAGGAAATTAGGGTAAATGGGAGAAGGATAGTTACTTACTGGCCATTCATCCAACCAGTCTTTATTGAGTGCTTGCTTTCTGCCGGGCATTGTGCTAAGGTACTAGATACAGAAGTGAATTCATCACAGCCCCTTCCCTCCAGGAGCACATAGTCAAATGGGGGAAATGAACAATGAACAGTGCATCTTAGCAACATCTGAAAAACCTGAACTTATTTTGGTTGTAATACCTACAGTGATCATAGCAGTAGCTGTAGAAGCAGCTACAGTTGCAAATATCATTTGAATCTTTTACTGCACACCAGACACATACTCAGCACCTTATATATAATATTCTAAACTTAAATCAATTATTTTTATTAAAGATTTTTATTTATTTGACAGAGAGAGACAGTGAGAGAGGGAACACAAGTAGGGGGATTGGGAGAGGGAGAAGCAGGCTTCCCGCTGAGCAGGGAGCCTGATGCAGGGCTCGATCCCAGGACTCTGGGATCATGACCTGAGCCGAAGGCAGATGCTTAACGACTGAGCCACCCAGATGCACCCAAATCAATTATTTTAAAAAAGAATTAGATATTATTATAATTTTATAGATAAGGAAGTAAAACCCGAGAGGCTTAATAATTTGCCAAATCCACAGAACTTGCAAGTGGTATGTCCCAGAATTATACTCAGTTGTTGTTTAGCTTCAGTGTTCTGGTCTTGGCCATTGCATAATACTTTAGTTATTATAGTGAAATAATAATATGGTGATGGTGTAAATGACTGGGATAATGATACACACTGTCTGCCATTTGGGGTTGCCTGGGCATAGACTTAATGACCTTACCTCTCCCATTTGGAAGACTGGAGTGGAGTTGTTGGGAGGAGCTTACAGTGCTTTTAACTTTTGAGATCGTGTCCACACTTTCTTGCTTTATGGGAGGCAGATGTTGTACTTGACCTTCCTCCAGGAGACTCTAGGGGAAAGGTCTCTGGGGCCCCACAGCCTTTAAATCTCATCCAACCTCACCAGCCCTGACTTCAGGTCCCATTCACTGATCTGTCCTTCAGCACCATGGCCAGATCCCTGAGTCGGCCAGTAGGCTGGACCCACAAAGTCCAGAATCAGAGCAGTTCTTTCTTGACAGGTGAGTGTGCGGGTAGAACTAGCCTTCATTCTCCCTTTTGTCTCTCCTTGACCCATTCTTGTATTTCTCTGTCTTTTAGATATCTCTCACTTAGAACCCATTTTGTTTAACATCATCCTTTGTGCTTTATATCTTCACAGCCATACCCCTCTCTCTCCATCCTGACAATCTCTTTTACCAGCTCGCCCTTCTGTTCCTATTCTTTTTTTTAATAAATTTTATTGTTATGTTAATCACCATACATTACATCATTAGTTTTTGATGTAGTGTTCCATGATTCATTGTTTATGCATAACACCCAGTGCTCCACGCAGAATGTGCCCTCTTTAATACCCATCACCAGGCTAACCATTCCCCACCCCCCTCCCCTCTAGAACCCTCAGTTTGTTTTTCAGAGTCCATCGTCTCTAATGGTTCCTCTCCCCCTCCGACTTACTCCCCTTCATTCTTCCCCTCCTGCTATCTTCTTTTTTTTTCTTACTCTTGATGTTCCATTTCTCATACTTGCCTTCACTTTCCCTTTATATCCACCATTTCATGACACTCTCCATTCTTCTCTCCTTCTACCCTGTCCACATTATCACCCTCCCCTCACTCATCATCCACATGCCTTTCTCCTTTCTTCTTAAAAAAAAAATCTTATTTCTGCTCATTATCTATGCCCCAGTCATTAAAAAAATTCCCACCCTTAATTCTGCTCTTCTCACATCAAAATTCTTCCTCTTTTTTCCTTATGTTTCTTTCATTCATCCATTCACTCTACTCCTTTTCCCATTGTGCATTTCTCTTCTCTCTCTCCCTCCACCACTTTGCATTCTTTCTTCATTCTCTCTTTCCATTTGTCCTTTCCTCCACCGTCTCCATTTCCATGCTTTGACTCTCACTGTTCTTCGCAGTCATCTCTCTGTGACAGCACACAATTATTTTTAGAAGCCTGAAACTTTAGGAAGTAAAGTTTAGGAGAAACTCTCAACTGAGAGTAAATTTCTGCTTTTCAAGAATTATTTTCTGAATTTTTGTCAGATACTTAGAGCTTATACATAACACACACACACACACACACACACACACACACACACACACACACACACAGTTATATAACATTCACAGTATTCATTCAGAATGCTAGCTGCTCTCTGAGTAAAATGGAGGGCACTTTTGGCATCGGTGAAGAGAATTTTTATGTGTTAACCCTCCTGTGATTTTGCTATCTCCCAGAAATCTTTTCATGCCCTCACCCCATCCCTGATCTTACCTAAGGCTGAGATGGGACATTCTCCAAATAAGCTCCACAAACTCCTTTGCATATATTATCATATCACTTATCACACTGTTTTTCTTTTTTTTTAATTTTAATTTTTATTTATTTGACAGAGACACAGCGAGTGAGGGAACACAAGCAGGGGGAGTGGGAGAGGGAGAAGCAGGTTTCCCACTGAGCAGGGAGCCCGATGCGGGGCTCCATCCCAGGACCCTGAGATCATGACCTGAGCCAAAGGCAGATGCTTAACGACTGAGCCACCCAGGCACCCCCACACTGTTTTTCATCCAATGTTTATCTTCCACTCTTTCTCCACTGTGGCTTCCTTATGGCGGAACCACTGTGTGGTTTGTCTTAATATACCATCATAGGTAAGAAATCAATACTTGTAGAACAGATGAATTAATCAACAAATGGATGGATAAATAAATGAATGATCTTCTGGACTGTGTGATTACCTTCTGCAGTTGATCTAGCTAAAATTATTTTTGGGGAACCATAAGCAAACTCAGGTATTTAGATTAATTTTTAGAAACTTCATCCCTTCTGTTGTTTCCTGTCAGATACTTCCTGAGGCACAGATTTCAGGGTTGCTAATCCCTGCTTGGAGTAACAATTGTACTTTGAGAGCAAAATATTCTTTCCAAATTATTCTTATAAATTATTAAAAGTCCCCAGTGTGAATGATCCATAGTGATTAGATCTGTGTTTTTTTCCTCACTCCATACTCCGCCTCCTTTCCTGCTTCTCTTTTGAGTGTCCTTCCATCTCCTTTTCTCTTCCAGTCCTCATATTCTCTCTATATCCTTCACCTATATTATTAACCCTCCCTGATATACTCTGGTTCATTATGTGATTCATTTTTTACCAAAACTGTAGGATGAATCCTTCAGCCCTTTACTGCAGCAGTGAAGTTGGCCAGGTTTGAAGATGTTGATTTATGAATAATCAGCATTAAGTTGGTCAGTGAAGCTCTAGGACTGGATATGTTCTTCAGGTTTGCTCTTGAAGAGCTTGCACAGTGAAGGGAATGGGGAAAGAAGGGAGAAAAAAGTATAGAAAAGAGCTAACCACTGAAAGAAGGAGAATGAAATTCACAATTTTACAGTATTCAGGTGATTGGAAAAAACCAGATATCAAGAATATGGAGGATAATGATTAAGAATGCCATTGATAGAGAAGGAAAATGAAGGGTTGAGAGAAGCAGTGGCTGAGATGTTGACCATTCTCTGTGTTAAAATTCCAGTTCTGCCACTGACTTGCTGTGCAATATTAAGCAAGTTGCTTAATTTCTCTATGCCTCAGTTTCTCCATGTGTAAAATGAGAATAAGATAGTATTTACCTCATAGAGTACAGGTTTAATAAAATCATGCATGTAGAGTGTTTTGTACTATTTGTCATGTAGCAAGGGGTCCACAAATGTTACCAATTTTATTACTACTACTACTATTGCTACCATTGCTACAGGTCATTGTATATGATGAGGACTGTCTAATGATAACCTTGGAAACAAAAACTTGAATAAATTACTTTATAAGCAAACTATATTTAATTAAACTAACTATACAAGATGGAGCAAATGGTTAATAGATTATGAAATATGAAATATATATATTTTTAATTTTGAATATTCATTATTTCTTTTCCTTGTCGTTACTTCATTGGCTAAGACTTACAAAGCAATGTTGAATGAGAGCTTTTGATAGTAGTCTTCCTTGGCTTGTTCCTAAACTTCAGTGAAATTATTTTAGTGATGCACCAAGTATGACTTTTTTAAAAATAATTCTTTATTGTTATGTTAATCACCATACATTACATCATTATTTTTGATGTGTTCCATGATTCATTGTTTGTGCATAACACCCAGTGCTCCACGCAGAACGTGCCCTCTTTAATACCCATCACCAAGCTAACCCATCCCCTGACCCCCGTCCCCTCTAGAACCCTCCGTTTGTTTTTCAGAGTCCATCGTTTCTCATGGTTCGTCTCCCCCTCCGACTTACTCAACTTCATTCTTCCCCTCCCGCTATCTTCTTCTTCTTCTTTTTTTTCTTAACATATATTGCATTATTTGTTTCAGAAGTACAGATCCGTGATTCCTCAGTCTTGTAAAATTCACACTGCTCACCATAGCACATACCCTCTCCAATGTCTGTCACCCAGCCACTCAATCCCTCCCACCCCCCACCACTCCAGCAACCCTCAGTTTGTTTCCTGAGATTAAGAATTCCTCATATCAGTGAGGTCATGTGATACATGTCTTTCTCTGATTGACTTATTTCACTCAGCATAACATCCTCCAGTTCCATCCACGTCGTTGCAAATGGCAAGATCTCATTCCTTTTGATGGCTGCATAAGATTCCATTGTGTATATATACCACTTCTTCTTTATCCATTCATCTGTCGATGGACATCTTGGCTCTTTCCACAGTTTGGCTATTGTGGACATTGCTGCTATAAACATTGGGGTGCACGTACCCCTTCGGATCCCTACATTTGTATCTTTGTGGTAAATACCCAGTAGTGCAATTGCTGGATCGTATGGTAGCTCTATTTTCAACTGTTTGAGGAACCTCCATACTGTTTTCCAGAGGGGTTGCACCAGCTTGCATTCCCACCAACAATGTAGGAGGGTTCCCCTTTCTCCACATCCCCGCCAACATCTGTCATTTCCTGACTTGTTAATTTTAGCCATTCTGACTGGTGTGAGGTGGTATCTCATTGAGGTTTTGATTTGGATTTCCCTGATGCCGAGTGTTGTTGAGCACTTTTTCATGTGTCTGTTGGCCGTTTGGATGTCTTCTTTGGAAAAATGTCTGTTCATGTCTTCTGCCCATTTCTTGATTGGATCATTTGTTCTTTGGGTGTTGAGTTTGATAAGTTCTTTATAGATTTTGGATACTAGCCCTTTATCTGATATGTTATTTGCAAATATTTTCTCCCATTCTGTCGGTTGTCTTTTGGTTTTGTGGACTGTTTCTTCTGCTGTGCAAAAGCTTTTTATCTTGATGAAATCCCAATAGTTCATTTTTGCCTTGGCTTCCCTTGCCTTTGGCGATGTTTCTAGGAAGAAGTTGCTGTGGCTGAGGTCGAAGAGGTTGCTGCCTGTGTTCTCCTTTAGGATTTTGATGGACTTCTGTCTCACGTTTAGGTCTTTCAACCATTTGGAGTCTATTTTTGTGTGTGGTGTAAGGAAATGGTCCAGTTTCATTCTTCTGCATGTGGCTGTCCAATTTTCCCAACACCATTTGTTGAAGAGACTGTCTTTTTGCCATTGGACATTCTTTCCTGCTTTGTCAAAGATGAGTTGACCATAGAGTTGAGGGTCCATTTCTGGGCTCTCGATTCTGTTCCATTGATCTATGTGTCTGTTTTTGTGCCAGTACCATACTGTCCTGATGATGACAGCTTTGTAATAGAGCTGGAAGTCCGGAATTGTGATGCCGCCAGCTTTGCTTTTCCTTTTCAAGATTCCTCTGGCTATTCGGGGTCTCTTCTGGTTCCATACACATTTTAGGATTATTTGTTCCATTTCTTTGAAAAAAGCGGATGGTATTTTGATGGGGATTGCATTGAATGTGTAGATTGCTCTAGGTAGCATTGACATCTTCACAATGTTTGTTCTTCCAATCCATGAGCATGGAACATTTTTCCATTTCTTTGTGTCTTCTTCAATTTCTTTCCTGAGTATTTTATAGTTTTCTGAGTGCAGATCCTTTGCCTCTTTGGTTAAATTTATTCCTAGGTATCTTATGGTTTTGGGTGCAATTGTGAATGGGATCGACTCCTTGATTTGTCTCTCTTCTGTCTTGTTGTTGGTGTATAGGAATGCCACTGATTTCTGTGCATTGATTTTATATCCTGCCACTTTACTGAATTCCTGTATGAGTTCTAGCGGTTTTGGGGTGGAGTCTTTTGGGTTTTCCACATACAGTATCATATCATCTGCAAAGAGTGAGAGTTTGACTTCCTCTTGGCCGATTTGGATGCCTTTGATTTCTTTTTGTCTTCTGATTGCTGTGGCGAGGACTTCTAATACTGTGTTGAATAGCAGGGGTGAGAGTGGACATCCGTGCCGCTTTCCTGACCTTAGGGGAAAAGCTCTCAGCTTTTCTCCATTGAGAATGATATTCGCTGTAGGTTTTTCACAGATGGCTTTTATGATATTGAGGTAGGTACCCTCTATCCCTATACTCTGAAGAGTTTTGATCAAGAAAGAATGCTGTACTTTGTCAAATGGTTTTTCTGCATCTATTGAGAGGATCATATGATTCTTGTTCTTTCTTTTGTTAATGTATTGTATCACGTTGATTGATTTGCCGATGTTGAACCAACCTTGCACCCCGGGGATAAATCCCACTTGGTCTTGGTGAATAATCCTTTTAATGTACTGTTGGATCCTATTGGCTACTATTTTGGTGAGAATTTTTGCATCCATGTTCATCAAGGATATTGGTCTGTAATTCTCCTTTTTGATGGGATCTTTGTCTGGTTTTGGGATCAAGGTAATGGTGGCCTCATGAAATGAGTTCGGAAGTTTTCCTTCCATTTCTATTTTTTGGAACAGTTTCAGGAGAATAGGTATTAATTCTTCTTTAAATGTCTGATAGAATTCCCCTGGGAAGCCATCTGACCCTGGGCTTTTGTTTCTTGGGAGATTTTTGATGACTGCTTCAATTTCCTTAGTGGTTATAGGTCTGTTCAGGTTTTCTATTTCTTCCTGGTTCAATTTTGGTAGTTGATACATCTCTAGGAATGCACCCCTTTCTTCCAGGTTATCTAATTTGCTGGCATAGAGTTGCTCATAATATGTTCTTAGAATTGTTTGTATTTCTTTGGTGTTGGTTGTGATCTCTCCTCTTTCATTCATGATTGTGTTGATTTGGGTCATTTCTCTTTTCTTTTTGATGAGTCTGGCCAGGGGTTTATCAATCTTGTTAATTCTTTCAAAGAACCAGCTCCTAGTTTTGTTGATCTGTTCTACTGTTCTTTTGGTTTCTAGTTCATTGATTTCTGCTCTGATCTTTATTATTTCTCTTCTCCTGCTGGGTTTAGGCTTTATTTGCTGTTCTTTCTCCAGCTCCTTTAGGTGTAGGGTTAGGTTGTGTATTTGAGACCTTTCTTGTTTCTTGAGAAAGGCTTGTTTTGCTATATACTTTCCTCTCAGGACTGCCTTTGCTGTATCCCAAAGATTTTGGACAGTTCTATTTTCATTTTCATTGGTTTCCATTAATTTTTTTAATTCTTCTTTAATTTCCTGTTTGACCCATTCATTCTTTAGTAGGATGCTCTTTAGCCTCCATGTATTTGAGTTCTTTCTGACTTTCCTCTTGTGATTGAGTTCTAGTTTCAAAGCAGTGTCGTCTGAAAATATGCAGGGAATAATCCCAATCTTTTGGTACTGGTTGAGACCTGATTTGTGACCTAGGATGTGATCAATTCTGGAGAATGTTCCATGGGCACTAGAGAAGAATGTGTATTCCGCTGCTTTGGGATGGGATGTTCTGAATATGTCTGTAAAGTCCATTTGGTGCAGTGTTTCATTTAAAGTCTTTATTTCCTTGTTGATCTTTTGCTTAGACGATCTGTCCATTTCAGTTAGGGGGGTGTTAAAGTCCCCCACTATTATTGTATTGTTGTCAATGTGTTTCTTTGCTTTTGTTATTAATTGCCTTATATGATTGGCTGCTCCCAGGTTAGGGGCATAGATATTTACAATTGTTAGATCTTCTTGTTGGATAGACCCTTTACGTAGCATATAGTGTCCTTCATCTCTTATTACAGTCTTTGTTTTAAAATCTAATTTGTCTGATAGAAGGATTGCCACCCCAGCTTTCTTTTGGTGTCCATTAGCATGGTAAATGGTTTTCCACCCCCTCACTTTCAATCTGGGGGTGTCTTTGGGTCTAAAATGAGTCTCCGGCAGACAGCATATGGATGGGTCTTATTTTTTAATCCAGTCTTATAGCCTGTGTCTTTTGATTGGGGCATTGAGCCTATTTACATTCAGGGTAACTGTTGAAAGGTATGAATTTAGTGCCATTGTATTGCCTGTAAGGTGACTGTTACTGTATATTGTCTGTGTTCCTTTCTGATCTATGCTGCTTTTAGGCTCTCTTTTTGCTTAGAGGACCCCTTTCAATATTTCTCGTAGGGCTGGTTTCGTGTTTGCAAATTCCTTTAGTTTTTGTTTGTCCTGGAAGCTTTTTATCTCTCCTATTTTCAATGACAGCCTAGCTGGATATAGTATTCTTGGCTGCATATTTTTCTCCTTTAGTGCTCTGAAGATATTATGCCAGGCCTTTCTGGCCTGCCAGGTCTGTGTGGATAGGTCTGTTGCCAATCTAATGTTTCTGCCATTGTAGGTTACATATCTCTTCTCCCAAGCTGCTTTCAGGATTTTCTCTTTGTCTCTGAGACTCGTAAGTTTTACTCTTAGATGTCGGGGTGTTGACCTATTTTTATTGATTTTGAGAGGGGTTCTCTGTGCCTCCTGGATTTTGATGCCTGTTTCCTTCCCCACATTAGGGAAGTTCTCTGCTATTATTTGCTCCAATATGCCTTCTGCCCCTCTCTCTCTTTCTTCTTCTTCTGGGATCCCAATTATTCTAATGTTGTTTCGTCTTATCGTATCGCTTATCTCTCGAATTCTGCCCTCGTGATCCTGTAGTTGTTTCTCTCTCTTTTTCTCAGCGTCTTTATTTTCCATCATTTGGTCTTCTATATCGCTGATCCTCTCTTCTGCCTCATTTATCCTAGCAGTTAGTGCCCCCATTTTTTATTGCACCTCATTAATAGCCTTTTTGATTTCGACTTGGTTAGGTTTTAGTTCTTTTATTTCTCCAGAAAGGGTTTCTCTAATAACTTCCACACTTTTTTCAAGCCCAGCTAGTATCTTTAAAGTCATGATTCTGAACTCTAGGTCCGACATCATACTAATGTCCGTATTGAGTAGGTCCTTGGCTGACGGTACTACCTCTTGTTCTTTTTGCTGAGGTTCTTTTTTTCGTCTTGTCATTTTGTCCAGAGGAGAATAGATGAATGAGACAACAGAATGCTAACAGGTTAACAATGTCTCCAGCAAATATACTCTATACAAATCAGAAAAGAACTGAAACCAGGGGACAAGAAAGAGAAAGAAAGAAGAGGAAAAAAAAAGGGAAAAGAAAAAGATAAAAACAAACAAAAACAGAACAAAACAAAACAAAACAATGTGATCAAATATGATCAGGCTAGTGCATAGATCAGTGCCACACACTAGCTTTTGGGCATATTTTGGTCTGTTAGAAGAAAGTGCCTGCTAAAATTTTAAAGGAAGAAAGACTTATATATGTACAAAATAAGGGTTGATACAATGAAGGGGTGGCAGATGACTGTAAAGATGAAAATTATAAAAGATTTTATAAAAGGAGTTGATAAGAAGTTGTTTTTTAAAAAGAAAGAAGAAGATTTAAAAAGAGAAAGGAAAAAGAAAAAAAAAGGGAGAGAATATGATCAGGCAGGAGAATAGAATAACGCCATACACTAGTGATTTAAGGTATATTTTGATCTGTTAGAAGAAATTGTATCTCAAAATTTTAAAGAGAGAACAACTTATATCTATATGGCAAAAATAAGGGTAACTACTATGAAGGGATAAAAATATGACTCAAAAAATGAAAAATAAAAAGTTTTTTTTTTTAAAAAAAGGGATTGATAAGATGTTGTTTGAAAAGGGGAAAAAGAAAAATTAAAAAAAAACATTTAAAAAAATCAACTTTGAAGAACTAATGAATTATGGTAAAAAAGCCATGAATTTCATGTGCAGTATTCCCCTAGCGCTGGAGTTCTCCCGTTCTCCTTGATCCGTAAACTTGGTCTTGGCTTGCTTGGTGTTCGTGCTGATCTTCTGGGGGAGGGGCCTGTTGGCGTGGTTCCCAAATGTCTTTGCCGGAGGCGGAATTGCCCCGCCCTTGTGAGTCCGGGCTAAGCAAGCTGCTCGGGTTTGCTCTCAGGAGCTTTTGTTCCCTGCAAGCTCTCGGTACAGCTTTGGAGGACCAGGGTGAAATTGGTGGCCTCCCAATCTCCGCCCGGAGGAGCTGAGAACTCGGGGCCCCGCTCCTCAGTGTGCCCCCAGAGAAAAGCAGTCACTCCTGTCTCCCCGGTCTCCGGCCGCACTCCGTGGTCACCCGGCCTGTGACCGAGCGTTTCTATGTCTGGCACCGGACCCCGTGTGGAGTCTCCAAACCCAGCAGATCCCTGCGGTGTGTTCCCGTGCCGCTCCTCCCGGGGGAGAAAGGGGAGTCTCCCTGGCTCTGCCGCTTGTTGGGTCCCTGCTGGAGGAGCAGTGGTCCGACTGGGCCGCGGATCACAGTTTATGGCAACCCCGAGCTGAGAGCCCGCGCCTCCGCTCCGTCTCTGCAGCCGGCTTCCCCGCTCCGATACCTGGGAGCTCTGCTGCACTCAGGCACCCCCGGTCTTTCTGTGACCCCGAGGGTTCTGAGACCACACTGTCCCGCGAGGGTTCCACCCCCCGCTTAGCCACTGGAGCGACGTCCCTCAGCGGAGCCGGCTTCTAAAAGTTCCGAATTTGTGCCCTGTGGCTCTATCACTTGGAAGCTGTCGACGGAGGCCCCCTTCCCCGCTGTCTATCCTCCCGAATATCGCCTCGGTTTCACTTTTCCGCACGTCCTACCTTCCAGAAAGTGGTCGCTTTTCTGTTCAGAGTGTTGTTACTCTTATCTTCGGTCTCCTGTTGAGTTCGTAGGTGTTCAGAATGGTTTGATCCCTATTCAGCTGAATTCCTGAGACCAGACGAAATCCAGGTCTCCTACTCCTCCGCCATCTTGCTCTGCCCATTTGCACCAAGTAGGACTTTCACTGTAGGGTAATAGTAGATGAACTTTATGGGGTTATTCTTTTTATTTCCAGTATGCTAAGAGATTTGAAATTCTCTCAAATGCACTTTCTGCATCTTTTGAGGTGATCACATTTTTTAAAATTTTGTAAACAGTAATAGGCATTTTATTTAATTCTTCTAAAAACTTTGCAAAAATAGCTTCTATATCAATCTTAGAAATTCATGACACAGACAAGTCAAGAAACTTGCCCATATGAGAGAGTTAGTAACTTGGAGCACAAAAATATAAGCTATGTCTGCTTTGACCCATACCCTGTAGCGGGAATAACTAAGCAACACAAATACACATCGCAGAGAATGGATAAATACATTGTGGTATATTCATACAAGGGACTATTATGTAGCAATGAAAAATAAATAAGCCGCAGATGTACCCATAATATCAGTGAATCTAAGTAGTATAATATTAAGACATAAAATTGAATAACCCCTAATTACTTAAATTTTGTTACCCTTTTATAAATTTCAAATCATTTCAAACTTAACAATATTCTTCTTGGAATATCTATAGTATATATATATAAAAGATAAACATGTACTGATGAAAGAAAGGGAATGATTAACCCAAGATTCAAGAGGCTGGTTACCTTAGGCAGGAAGGGACAGGGTGAGCTGATGTATACGTAGAAAACAATTATAATCAATGTTCTAGTTTCTGTGTTAAAATCAAGTTAATGGGTGTTTATAATAGTATTCAAAACGAAGGGAGCAAGCAAGCTGGTGATGCCTGGACCAATGAATAGGGTGTAGCATGAGTCAGGGATTATGATTAATCTAGTCCTGGGCTCCTGAGGCTGGAGAAATGTAGGCAGTTATGAGCCCTCCCCCTTTGTCTACTATAGTCTTGCTGAAAATTTCTCCCTTCTATTCCAGAGTCCTGTCTAAACTTTGTCCCTGGCTGTAGATTTCTAGAGTCAGTCCCAAATTAAAGAACTTCCATTAGAAACTTAATGTAGAATTTAATACAGCAAGACAGAGAAATAGGAATGGTAACTGGAAACAGGGAACATGCCTGTAGTTAGGGAAAGACAATTTAGAGAAATGTCTAGGCTCATTGGCTCATTATAGTTCTGATAGTTAACATTTCACATGTATTTTGACATCTTCCTTTCTTCCACAAGATTTTGGAAAATTGTTTTGGAGATAAACCTCTGGTTCTCCCAGTTGTAAGACAGATAATACCTAATTCTGGATTCTTCATGAGTGTCCCAGTGTTGTGTGTGTACAGTGATTGAATTAACTGAGGTGGATGTTATTTTGAGCTAGAATGGTATACTTAGTCTTATGAAGGAATAAATAATGAAAATATAAGAAAATTAAAGCTTTTATGTTTTTGTTTCTATTCTTACCTTTACTGTTTATATATTTTAGTAAGAAAAGTTTCACAATATAGAAAAATGTGTGGAAACAAAGACAATACATATAGTCAACATCCAACTTTAAAAAATACTTAAGATTCACCTTTTTTGGTTTCAATTTTTTTTCAATTCTTATTTAAAAAAACTGGATGACTACAGGTACAGCTAAAACCCAAACTACTGAGTGCTTGGGTGGTTCAGTTGGTTAAATGTCTGCCTTCAGCTCAGGTCATGATCCCAGGGTCTTGGGATCAAGCCTGCATCGAGCTCCCTGCTTAGTGGGGAGTCTGCTTCTCCCTCTGCCCCTACCCCCACTCGTCTCTCTCTCTCTCTCTCAAATAAACAAATAAAATCTTAAAAAAAACCCAGACACTTCTCTATCCTATCCTCTATCCTTTCCTCCTTCCCCAAAGGTAACCACTATCTCGAATAAAGCATTCATTATCCTATGCATGGTTTTTATGTATATATATATATATACACACACACATACACACACACACTATACAGTATAATAGTTATACATTATACTATACATATGTATGGGGTTATATGTATATATTATACGTATACTGTATATATACTATACATATATATGTATATATACTACACAATATTTTTACATGTTTTAAATCTTCATATATGTCATATTTTCCTGTCATTCTGAACTGGCATTTTTAAAGTTAATATTATGTTTTGGAGACTTATTGATGCATGTGGCTCTGCTTTCTACTGATGTATACTATGAGTAAACCACAAGTTACAATAGGTGTATGCAGTTGTGGTACTACATTTGACTGAATAACCTCTCCTTCAAACACTGAGAAGGTCATCTCTATCATATATCGCAGTTTCTAGACATTGTGAGTTTGCTTTGGGGCTGCCATTTTCTGTATGCCACAGGCTCACTTAACCACAAAGTGAGTCTCAAAAAACTTGGGAACTAATCTCATACAGATTTCATTGTCAGGACACGATGTTTTTAAATTGGAACTCGATAATGAAAAGATAGTTTAAGAAAACATGTATGGAAACAAAATCACAACTCTAAGTATTACGTCAAGAAAATTTGAGTAAGGGAGCATGTGCATGGAGGACAATTGGAGAAGGCTGCCTCTACAGAACCCATGGGGATAAAGATGTATGAGGCTTTCTAGAGTCCATTGTTGCTGAGAAGTCTTCTGTTAGAAAGTCTAATGATCTTTCCTTTATAGGTAATCTTTCCTTTCTCTCTGCTTGGTTTTAATATTTTATTTTTTGTAAGTGATGAAATATTTTATCTTTTCTGTAAGTGATGAGTCACTAAAT
This sequence comes from Eumetopias jubatus, assembly GCF_037043125.1. Taxonomy (NCBI): domain Eukaryota; kingdom Metazoa; phylum Chordata; class Mammalia; order Carnivora; family Otariidae; genus Eumetopias; species Eumetopias jubatus. The sequence continues at coordinate 82,930,476 of NW_028274821.1, read as the reverse complement.
CCTACACTTTGATATTACACTGTAGGTTAACTAACTGGAATTTAAATAAAACTTGGAAAAAAGAAAATAAAATAATCAGTAAGGTAAAAAAATTTTATCTTTTTATTTGCTCTATAGCAATTTCTCTAATGGAGTGTCTGTGCAAGGATTTTTAAAAATTATCTTGTTTGGGAGTCATTGTGATTCTTCAATATGAGGCCTCATTTCTTTAATTAAGTCTGGAAAATTCTCAGTCTGTTTCTTCAATATTTCCTTTCCTCTATTTTCTCATTAATTTTTTTCTTGGACTTATTCAGTGTAGAGTGGATCTCCTTATTTTTTTTTTCCCCCAAAAGTCTTGACTCCTCTCCCCACATCTTGGTCACTATGTACTGTCTTCTGGGTATTTTTCTGAGAACTTGCCTCTCTCTTCAGTCATTGTCCAAGCCATCCGTTGAGTTTTTATTTTGAATGTGAATATTTGTATTTTCCAGTAATTCATTTTCGGTCTTTTCCAAATCTGTTGTATTTTACTTTTATAATATCTTATTTCTTACAGTCTTTATTCCTTCTTTTAGATAGAAAGTATTTTAAACATAAATTATAATTCCTAACAGATTAGTTAATTTTATGACATTTAGGGGGAGGTAATTGTATCACTTGTTGATTGCTGATTATCTTCATAATAAATAGGTTTTGTGTTTGTTTAGTAATTTTGAATTGTGAGCTCATCTTTTTGGTTGGTTTTTATTTGTGGGATTCCTGTACAGTCTGGAGTCTGCAATTCCTTGCAGAGAAGTTTTATATTTGCTTCTAAAAGGTACCCCAAGGCTTTTACCAGTCTGGGAATGATTTTTATGTTAGTTTTTCAGTTTGAGGGGTCTAAGATCATATGTATCTTGTAATTAAGCTTATCCATTCCATGGGCTGTACAGACCGATAACTGCATTCCCATGGGAGACATTTCCTCTCCAGGAAGTACAGGATGAGAGATATGAGTTTTCTTTGGGTGTCCTGTAGATACTGGTATATATACATTTTCCTGTTTGTGTAATATTCTTTCATTGAAGGCTTACCCTTTTGAATGTCCTGAATTAATGTGGTGGTGTCTACCTTTTGCCTCACACAGGCCTACACTCTCACCTCCTGTTCCACATGGGGGTTATTTGTCGTCTAGCTTCTGGACAATGAAGTCTAATGGTATACCCCTCCCACCTACCTGTTACCACCACCACGTATGCCATTGTGGACAGTTTATTGTATTTTATTTTTTATTATGTTCAGTTAGCCAGCATATAGTACATCATTAGTTTTTGATGTAGTGTTCAGTGATTCATTAGTTGTGTATAACACCCAGGGCTCATCACAACACATGCCCTCCTTGTGGACAGTTTAGAGATTAGTTTTTCATATCCCTCCTTGATTATCAACCCTTGTATTTCCTTTGCATTCTTAAACACTCAGTTATGAATTTAAAAGGATGATTGTTATATTTTCTCAAAATTTCTACCTATGTTAAGTGGGAAGGTGCTTAGTACCTCATATTTCAGCAAGCTGAAGCTTTCAAAATAACATGTGAAGATCTACAGAAATGCTCAGCTTACCATGTTCAGAAAACTAAAAAAGAAGTGTCTAGTTTTAAACATACTGAGTAGATGTCTCAGCATGAACTTGTTAAGATAGGTTAGTTATTGACAACAAAAGTTCTTCAAAAACCAGATGAAGCTATTTGGATTCTATTCTGAAGGCCCTGACTCGTTAAATAGGGAATCACATGTTGAAAGTTTTCTTCTGGCATCAGTATGGAAGATCTATCAGGGGAGATAAGTAGAGAAACTAGTCATGAGGCTATGAAGTTAGCACTGGTCAGAAATGCTGAAGCTTAAACACTGTGAGTGGATTAAGGGCAAAGGATGAACATAAGGATAAATGTGGAAGTCAAGGAGTGATTGAATATGTGGAGATGAGGGAGAGATTCCTCCAGCTTTTGCTTTGGACAACCAGATGGATGATTATGGTGATGCCATTAACCAACAAAGTGGAATCAAGAGTAAAAACAAGTTACTTTATGACAACCTGAAGCAATTTCACTATAAACACGAACTATTTATAATAAACCATTTCTTTATATGTTACATATTAAATGATACATTATGTTCCTTACAGGTTCGGAGAGAAGAAATCATGAGGATTACAGTGGGATGAAGTGTGAATTGAAGACGAAGAGTTAGAGCCAGTGAGTATAGGAATTTTTTCCTGAAGTTTGCCATTGGAAGGAGATAAGCAACAGTAGGATGAAAAGACACTATTGAATGAAGGGTTTATAACTGGCTGAGGGAATTTGTCAAGGTTTATAGATTATGGAAAATGAGCCACTAGAGTGGATGAAAAGGAAGTAGGAAAAAAATGCTTTAATAAATTACAGGAGTGAAGTCATAGACCTAGCAGAAGGACCATGTGGTCAGTTGAATTTAAGTCATTAAGGAGCTTGAGTAACATAAATAAATCAACTAGAAATATTATCATCCCCAGCCTACTACCTATGACTTGCTCTTTGATTCAAACTCTCTTTCAGGCAGGCTCTTTGTCACTCATCATGGGCTGCACCCCTAATGCTTCACATTCTCCAGTCTTCTTGCTCCTTGGGTTCTCAAAAGCTAGAGTCTCCGCAAGTCTCCTTTTCTTCCTGTTCCTGGCTATTTACCTGGTCACCATAATAGGGAACGTGACTCTAGTGCTGCTTATCTCCAGGGACTCCAGGCTCCACTCACCTATGTATTATCTCCTCCGTGGTCTCTCCATGATAGACATGGGGCTGTCCACAGTCACCCTGCCCCAGTTGTTGATCCATCTGGTCTCTAATTACCCAGCCATTTCTGCTGCCCGCTGCTTGGCCCAGTTCTTTTTCTTCTATGCATTTGGAGTTACGGATACACTTGTTATTTCTATCATGGCCCTGGATCGTTACATGGCCATCTGTAATCCCCTACACTACCATTCAGTGATGAATCGCCAACTCTGTGCCTTCTTACTGGCCTTGAGCTGGGTGGTGTCCATAGTGCACACCATGCTGCATGTGGGACTTCTCTTGCCTCTTTACTGGGCTGGGGATGCTGAAGGCAACGTTAAACTTCCCCATTTCTTTTGTGACCACCGACCACTTCTGCGAGCCTCTTGCTCTGACATACATTCCAATGAGCTGGCCATATTCTTGGAGGGTGGCTTCCTCATGCTAGGCCCCTGTGCCCTCATTGTACTCTCCTATGCATGCATTGGGGCCACCATCCTACGTTTGCCTTCAGCTGCTGGTCGCCACCGTGCAGTCTCCACCTGTGGATCCCACCTCACCATAGTTGGCTTCCTCTATGGCACCATCATTTGGGTCTATTTCCAGCCTCCTTCCCAGGACTCTCAGGAACAGGACATGGCGGCTGCTGTGATGTACACCGCCATTACACCTTTGGCCAACCCTTTTGTGTACAGCCTCCGCAACAAGGATGTCAAGAATGCGCTTCACAGGCTGCTTGGACGGGGGAGGGAGGACTCCTGATTAGCCTGCCAAAGAGCCATTTTGGTTAGTTAAGTTGAAAGCAGTGGGAAAGTTTGAGCATGGCTGGTTTTGGAGAGACGAGGGAAGGATGGCCTGGCTACCTTATGGAACTCCAGATTCAGCTCTTGATGTGGTGTTCTGACAGGGCAGTGAACACATGCCCCACGTGCTCAGGGCTCCTCATCAGCCTGCCTTGAGAACCCCTTCCCCAGACCATTTATCTTCAGTTATCAAAGTGGATGATAATGAGTCACTAGGCCACAGTTTTGAAGAAATATGAGAATATTACTGTGAAATCTGAACTGAAGCAAAGACAGTGAAGTTAATTATGGTCACGTCTAACTTGGTGTGCTTGCTTGTGGGAAGTGTACTGGTGTATATCAGAAAGTTAGGGGAAGGGAACAGTTTAGATAAATAGGGATGGCAATTTTACATCTGTTCCATTCAGTGAGTGAATACTGGCCCAAAAGTGAACGTGAAAGGGACCATGATTCTGCTATTCCACATCTTAGCCTCAGTTTCTATGGGCTTGTCATAGTGTGAGCATCTTACTCTGATGTGTGTAAATTCTATTTCATATATTTAATTTTATTTACATTTTCAATAAGATATACAAAGAAAATGCAAAGCTAAGTACTCTGCTGCATAAGGAACTATAAAACAAGGAACAGTGAACTATTTCAACAATGAAGAAAACAAATTGGCTGTGCTTAGCTTCTTGGGAGCTGGACATTGACTTCTATTTTGCTAGCTCTTATGAGATTCACAGTGATAATTTTTTTTAAAGATTTTTATTTATTTATTCATGAGAGACAGAGAGAGAGAGAGGCAGAGGGAGAAGCAGGCTCCCAAGGAGCAGGGAGCCTGACGCGGGACTCGATCCCAGGTCTCCGGGATCATGACCTGAGCCGAAGGCAGATGCTTAACCATCTGAGCCACCCAGGCGCCGGAGATTTACAGTGATAATTAAAAATACTTCTTGAGCTCCTTTTTTATTGAAGTATAATTGACACACAATGTTACATTAGTTTTACGTGTACAACGTAGTGGTTTGGTAACTATATGTTATGCTGTGCTCACACAAGTGTAGCTACCATCTGTCACCATACAACACTGTCACAGTACCATTGACTTTTTTTTTTTTTACTAAGATAGAATTGAAGTATAACATTGCAGGTTTAAGGTGTACAATATGTTGATTTGATACATTTATGTGTTGCAATATTACAGTAGTTCCCCTTACCCTTGGGGATTATGTTCCAAAACCCCCAGTGGCTGCATGAAACAGCAGATAGTACTAAACCCTACACATACTATGTTTTTTCCTATACATACGTAACTATGATAAAGTTTAATTTATAAATTAGGCAGAGTAAGAGATTAACAGTAATAAACAATACAAAACAGAGAACAATTATAACAATATGCTGTAATAAAAGTTATGTGAATGGAGTCTGTCTCTCTGAAAATATCTTTTGTACGGTACTCACCCTTCTTCTTGTGATGATGTGAAGTGATGAAATGCTTTTGTGGTGAGATGAAGTGAGGTCAATGACGTAGGCATCGTGATACCCGGATTAGGCTGCTATTGACCTTCTGATAATACATCAGGAGGAGGATCATCTGCTTCTGGAATGCAGTTGACCGCAGGTAGCTGAAACTGCAGAAAAGGAAACCACAGATAAGAGGGGACTGCTGTACCACCAAAGTGTGAGCTAACACTTCTACCAAGTCATGTAATTTTCATCTTTTTTGTGGTGGGAAAAATGAAGATCTAGTCTCTTAGCAATTTCGAAGTTTATAATACAGTATTGTTGCCTATTATCACTACACTGTGCATTAGATCTCCAGGACTTATTTATCTACTAGTTGCAGGTTTATACCCTTAAATAACATCTCCCCAACTCCCCTATTTCTCAGTCTCTGGACTACCATTAAACTCTGTTTTTATGGGTTCATCTGTTTTAAGCTCCACATATAAGTGAGATTGTCATTGTCTCTGTCTGACTTATCTCACTGAGCATAACAACCTCAAGATCCATCCATGTAGTCACACATGGCAGGATTTCCTTTTTTCTCATGGCTGAATAATATTCAATTATATATATATAAATCTCACATCTTTTTAATCCATTTTTTCTGTTGACGGACACTTAGGTTGTTTCCATATCTTGGCTATTGTGAATAATGCTATAATAAAAATGGGAGTGAGATATCTTTATGACATCTTGCTTTCATTTCCTTTGGACATATATCCAGAAATGATATTGCTGGTTCATATAATAGTATTTTTTTAAAGATTTTATTTATTTATTTGAGAGCGAGAATGAGATAGAGAGAGAGCATGAGAGGGGAGAGGGTCAGAGGGAGAAGCAGACTCCCCGCTGAGCAGGGAGCCCGATGCGGGACTCGATCCTGGGATTCCAGGATCATGACCTGAGCCGAAGGCAGTCACTTAACCAACTGAGCCACCCAGGCGCCCAATAGTTGTATTTTTAATTTTTTTTTTTTTTTTTTTTTTTTAGAAAGAGCGTTGCTCTCAAGGGGGGGTGGGCAGAGGGAGAGGGAGAGAGAAAATCTTAAGCAGGCTCCACGCTCAGTGTGGAGCCTGACAAGGGCTCAGTCTCACAACCCTGACATCATGACCTGAGAGTCAGATGCTTAACCACCTGAGCCACCAAGACACCCTGTATTTTTTATTTTTTGAGGAACTTCCATACTGTTTTCCAGAGTGGCTGCACCAATTTACATTTTCACCATTAGTGCCCAAGGGTTCCCTTTTCTCCACATCTTGTCTTTTTGATAATAGCTATTCTAACAGATGTGAGGTGATATTTAATTATAGTGTTGATTTGCATTTCACTGCTGATTTAGTGAAGTGGAGTACTTTTTCATATACCTGTTGGCTGTTTGACTGTCTTTTTTGAAGAAATGTCTATTCAAATCCCTTGCCAATTTCTTCTTTTTTTTTTTTTAAGATTTTATTTATTTATTCATGAGAGACAGAGAGAGAGGCAGAGGCAGAGGCAGAGGGAGAAGCAGGCTCCCTGCGGAACAGGGATACTGATATGAGACTCAATCCCAGGATCCCGGGATCACGACCTGAGCCGAAGGCAGACGCTTAATGGACCAAGCCACCGAGGCGCCCTCCCTTGCCAGTTTCTTAATTGGGTTATTTGTGAGTTTTAATTTTGCTGTTGAGTTGTATGAGTTCCTTATATATTTTGGATATTAACCCCTTATCAGATATTTGGTTTGCAAATATTTTCTCCTATTCCCTAGGTTGCTTTTTCATTGTCTCTTTTGCTGTGCAGAAGCTTTTTAGTTTGATATAGTCTCACCTGATTATGCTTTTGTTGTTTGTGTTTTTGGTGTCATAGCCAGAAAATCATTGCCCAGGCCAATGTGAAAGAACTTCTTCCCCATTTTCTTCCAGAAGTTTTACATTATCAGGCCTTATGTTTCTGTCTTTAATCTATTTTGAACTAATTTTTATGTGTGGTATAAGATAGGGGTTCAGTTTCGTTTTTCTCTATGTGGCTGTCCAGTTTCACCAACACCATTTCTTGAGGAGATTCTTCTTTCCCCATTGAGCATTCTTCATTTCCTTGTCAAAAGTCAATTGACAAAGTTAAATGGGTTTATTTCTGGACTCTCAGTTATATTGCATTGATCTATATATCTCTCCTTGTGCAAGTACCACATTATTTTGACTCCTGTAGCTTTTTTTAAACTGTTTTCTTTTTTAAAAATTTATTATTTTTTATTTTTTATTTTTTTATTATTTTGTTCAATTAGCCGGCATATAGTACATAATTAGTTTTTGATGTAGTGTTTGATTCATTAGTAGAATCATTTGATTCATTAGTTCCCTATAACACCCAGTGCTCATCACCACACGTGCCCTCCTTAATACCCATCACGTGGTTACCCCACCCTCCCACACCCCTTCTTTCTGTAACCCCCAGTTTGTTTCCTGGAGTCCAGAGTCTCTCATGTAAATGATTCTTTTAATTTCAGGTGTTGAACTTAGAGAGTCATCTTTTACAGCACCTAGTGCTTACCACAAGTGCCCTCCTTAATATTCATGAAAAAGAAAAAATAAATAAATTTAAGTTTCATACTAAAACAAATTATTTTAGGACACCTGGGTGGCTCAGATGGTTAAACATCTGCCTCTGGCTCAGGTCATGATCCCAGGGTCCTGGGATCAAGCCCTGCATCGGGTTCCCTGCTGAGCAGGGAGCCTGCTTCTCTCCCTCTCCCTCTACTGCTCCCTCTGCTTGTGCTCTCTTGCTCTGTCAAGTGAATAAATAAAATCTTTAAAAAGAAACAAATTATTTTAATACTATCAAATGGCCAGTGTTGAAATTTCCAGTTATTTCATAAATATAATAAAATGTCTTTATAGTTTTTAAGAATTAGGACCCAAATAAGGTTTACATATTGTGACTGGTTATTTGGTCTTTTCAGTATCTTTCTTCTCTCTTTCTTTCCTCCCTTCCCTTTTTTCTTCCTCTTTCCCCTGCTGTCCTTTATCTCTAGCAATTTGCTTGTAGATGATATCATATAATTTTCCTGTGGAATTCCCTATAGTCTGAATTTGTGTGAGTTCATCATTATATTGCAGTTTAATGTGTTCCTCTGTGTTCTGTATTTTCCATAAGTTGGAAGTTGGATGTAGAAGCTTTATCAGATTCATGTTTGACTTTTGGAAAAGAGAGATTACTCCATAGGTGGTGTGGGAGATGTAATGTCTGGTTAGGTCACCTTTTGGTGAAATTAGCAGCTGTTGCTATTCAATGTCTAGATCTACTCATTAGAGCAGTAATTAAAGCAGAGGTATATGTGTATGGAAGGGGTAAGAAATCAGGTGGAAGGAGGAAAGAACAGTCTAAAATCCAGACTGTCTGCTCAGAATGAGACTGATAGAAATGAATCACATCCATTTGACAATGCCATCAACCTGTGTCCACTGGGGAAATAAGTCACTTTCCCAAAGTAAGGAGGGCTTTTAGAAAGTCCAATAGATCCTCTGCAAACAAAAATAAATGTATTACATTTTTTGAGGAAATTAATATTATTTTTTTAAAGATTTTATTTATTTATTTGAGAGAGAGAGAATGAGAGATAGAGAGCTTGAGAGGGAAGAGGGTCAGAGGGAGAAGCAGACTCCCCGCTGAGAAGGGAGGCTGATGTGGGACTCGATCCCGGGACTCCAGGATCATGACCTGAGCCGAAGGCAGTCGCCTAACTAACTGAGCCACCCAGGTGCCCAGAAATTAATATTATTTTGATGGATTAAAATCTCTTTGTTTCCACTGAATTCTGATCATATTCGTCAGTTAATAATTTGGTTTTCTAGTTTGTGACTAACCTTCTTTGCAGGTTAATGGTGGACCGTACTGGTATGTATCCAATTTATAGTCATTTCCACAATATCTAATCTATATCAGTAAGCCACATGTCATTATTACTTTATAGTAGGACAAAGAATATCCAATTGGCATATAATGTCAGATTTTTCAGGGTGGTGCTCCACTTCCTGCTGCTGCTTTTATACTCAAAGGCTTGTTCAAATCAGGTATTCTGTGGATGATAGTTCTAAAATAGATAAGCAAAATGGGTAGATGAAATTCAGCAAAGGATGCAACTGGGTGAGGACAGGAAAGGCGGAAGTCGTGGGAGAGGAGAATAGAAATGTAGCATTGGTCAGAGTTGTCCCACTGGTATCTCATAAAGCCTCATGCCTTGCAGCTAATTCAGCTGGGTTAAGCTGTTTGGATTAGTAATAAACACTCAATAACAGGAAGGACAGGTTGGGAAAACTGGCTTCTTGAAATGATGAAATAGGAATCAATTTCCTCTTGGGGTTTTTTCTTGCTCAACTGTTGACATTATGCAAGGAAGGCCATGGTGTACGTCAAAGGGTAGTCCTTCCCTATAGACACAATTGTTTTCAGAAGCTCCATGGTGAGATCTAGGTATAAGGAAGGAGAGGGAGCAGATGCTGGAGCTACAGTCCCTGCTGATGAAGGAAGGTAGATGGGCTCAGTCCCTTGTAATTAATATTTTATCTGAACACAGTTGGAGGCTCCTGAGGTTGGTAGAATGAGTCTGTGTAAGTGATGCTGCTTCTTTGGGATGAGCTACCATATAGGAAGGCTTTTATGGAAAATGATGAAAAGGGAATCCTTAATTTTGTGAGAACGTGGTGAAGAAGGAGCGTAGGTCTATTCATACTTTCTGTCTTGAGTGTATGGTGTTAGATACAGAGAAAAGGTGAGAATAAGGTTATACTCTGCCCTCACAGTAAACAGAAAGGGCACAGAAAATAATCATAATCCTCTTTTAGAAAGTGGTGTGATATTGATGCCAAGAAGATCAAAGAATAGTTTGAGGTACAAATATTATAGTCAAGGGAAGCAATGGGATAGAAGCATTGTCAGTTATAATACAGAAAAAAATAGGATCTTGAGTGAAAATATGAAGGCTTAGATGGAGAATATAGTCATGAAATCAGAGAGGGGATGGAAAGACATTTCACAGTTCTCAGGTGCAAGAAATGTGTGACAGAGGACCGAATTTATTTTGTGATAATTTGGAAGATACATTTTTGAGACAGAGAAAAGGAGGTTCTGATTTATACATCTCAGATTCAAGCTTTATGATTCATCAACACAGGAGAACAGACTAGAAGTAGAATTTAGACCAAGAAGCATTTAATAGAGCATATTCCTAATATTTAGATATTGATAAAGCAGTGAATGATCTCATGTCTTTTGGTTCTTCCATCAAAGAAGAAAAATGAGAATAAGCAGGATTAAGGCTTGACACCCTAGCTCTGTTCCTTCTCCATGATTTTAGATGTCCCCGAAGAACCAGGTGGGAATGGGGAAACCTGAGATCCTTTTCTGTTTCATTCCAGGGATTCTTACTTTTTTTTCTCTCTCTCCAATTTCAATTTAGTTTACTGTCTTAAGGTGTTCAAATCTGTATATGTGTGTATCTTCATACCTTTCCTAAATGGACTACTCCTTTCTCTATCTCCCCCTAGCATCAGCATCCTTGATCCCTCAAAGTTGTCTAAACAGGACCTCCCGAACTTGGACTCTGATGAGACTAATGTTGAGCTATTGGGAAATAGAAAGTATACGGAAATGAGTCTTTTTTCCCCCTTTTTTTATGAAGATTTTATTTATTTATTTATTTATTTATTTATTTATTTATTTATTTATTTATATTATTGAAATGAGTCTTGAAGAAATCAGCCAACAAGAGCACTACCACTGCTTATTACTCTTTTTGCATAATTAGTTTACAAATGCAGTTTTGCTTTTTTTGGAAGAAAATGGACTCTATGTTATTGCATTCTTTCCATAATGGATAAATCTATACCCTTTGCTACTTTTTCCTTCTTGGAGATCTTTTTCTTTCACCCTTTCCCCGTGAAGGGACTTATCCCATCTCTCTTCCTTCCCACCCTTTCTGTTCACCTTCATTCATATCTCCCTGTGGAAGTCTTTGTATGGCTGCTGCCTTGAATGAGTAATAGGATTGCAAGAGGGTATAGCTTGATCTATATCCACAGACATAGAGAAGGATACAGGAAGAAATAAATACTAAAAGACACTGGAAAATAGAAGTTTTTGTTATCTTTTAAGCTCCTGTTTCTTGATTTTTAGAGTAAAGAAAATCGCCAAGAGAGATGTCCTTAAAATAGTTTTGATTCTTTATCTGAATATTAGGAATACTCTCCTTTAGTGGGGTAGAACACTGGATTCATCAAAGAATAAATGCAACTGTAGCACGTCATTTGGCTCTGCGTGAAGAATATTTATGTAGTTAAACTAATGTAAATGTGGTCTACTAATTTTTAGCTTTTACCTGGAAAGTTAACTGTGGTTACAACTCAATTTATATGTCTTCAGTACAAGTCAAGATACAGCTTTCCCAAGGTTGGAAGGGTATAGGGATGGGGAAGAGAAGTGGAGTCTGAAGTTGATGGAATAAGAAATATAGATTTAAGTATACCATTTAAAAGCAGAAAAACAACTAATTTAAGAACTAAAATAATCATCAAAAATTGGGGAAAGGATGAGAGAAGAATGGGGACAATGTAAACAAGATAAAACTTCATCTTTCATAGTAGAGAGCCAGAAGATAAATTGATAAAACTGGTACATAGATGCGTAAACAAGTTGTTTATGATTTAGAGGCATAGAGGTGTGAACCACTGGAAGAGATAAAACTAAACATGAAGCAAAGTTAGGGTTAGAGACTCTGCTTTTTATTGTATATTCTTTTTACTTTTTTTTACTTTTACTTTACTATTTTAACAATTTTTCCCTCATTCATGAAAAAATATAGTATTTCACTGAAATATCCTTATCCATATAATGGCCTCAAAATGTTACCTCTTTGGTGTACCATGTACATCTGTCTACAGGGAAAACCTGAGCTGAAAGGAAACAAGACTCCCATCCGCTGGCAGATTACATTATTTATTGAAAATTAATCATTGCAATGAACACTGGGAATTATACACAAACAATGAATCATGGAACACTACATCAAAAACTAATGAAGTACTGTATGGTGACTAACATAACATAATAAAAAAAGAAAAAAAGACAATTAATCATTAATAAAATCAATGATGATGTTAATCATTTCTACCCTCATCCCAGGTAAGTTCAGTTGACTTAATGGAACAAGAATTCCCCTACCAAAAGAACAGTAGCTTCTGGACATACAAAGTTAGGACCAGATCTTCACTCCAGTGCTCCATCAAAGATATAGAGACTCGGACATCTGCCTGGAGCCTTGACATAGTTCCCTTTTCTTTACAACTCTGACAATCAGGAAAATGTGGTGCTTATGTCTAATAAAACTATACAGGGTTGAGTCCAGGTTTTGTCTCTCAGAGCCTATAAGACCTTCAACAAAGTAGTCTCTTTGCTTTAGCTCTCTCATCTGTAATATAAAAGTAGTTTGTACCATATGGTATTGTTGTGACAATTAAATGTATGATATTTGGTGTGCTCTTCAGCGCATAGCAAACAACAAAGAAATTCTGTATTTAATGATGCCTTCTTTGTTATACAGGGACCATGTGTGATTTATCCTACTGCCCTTAATATATATCACATCAAGAGATTGTAAGTGGTCAATAAATGAGCCTGGAATAAACTGAAGAGTGTGGGTGGGTACTTGAGTGGATGGAGAGAAAGATAATGACAAAGGAAAGAGATGAAAGGAAAAGCTCTTTTGGAAACTAGGGGCATCCGTGCGAGAAAAGATGTTTCCTAAAGCTATCCTAGAATAAACTTTAGCATTATTTGATCCTAACACTTGCTGTTTGTGGGTGATATTGATCATGTGTTATGGCCACTAGAAACAGGACAGAAGTAACTGAATTTGTCTTATTGGGCCTGTCCAGCTGGCCAGAGACGCAGCCAGTTATTTTCAGGATCGTCCTTGCCATGTACCTGGTGGCGCTTCTGGGCAATGCCCTATTAGTAATTGTTGCCCTCACAGACCCCAAGCTTCAGACACCAACGTATTTCCTGCTCAGTCAGCTTTCCTTTATTGATATGTTTCTGACAACCATCACTGTTCCCCAACACAGCACACACTGTCTGTGAATAGAACCATCTCTTTTGATTGCTGCATGATCCAGCTGTTCTTTTTTATGGCTGTGGGCAGCATGGAAGGCCACTTGCTGGCTGTCATGGCCTGTGACTGCTGTGTTGCCATCTGTGACCCCTTAAGATACTCTGCCATCATCAGCCATCATCTCTGTCTATGCATAACCTTGACCTCATGGGTGGTTGTCAGCCTCAACAACCTCCCTTATAGTGTGTTGGTCACCCACTTACCCTTTTGCGACAACCAGGTCACCCACTTCTTCTGTGACATCACACCCTTGCTGAAGCTCTCCTGCACCCAACCAGTGGTCAGTGAAATGCTAATATGTACTGAGGGTGTAGCTGTGGTGGTCAGCCCCTTCTTCTTGATTTTTGGCTCCTATGCCCGCATTGGCATTGCCACAGCCCACATGCACTCAGTTGCTGCCCTGTGCAAAGCCCTGTCCACATGTAGCTCCCACATTCTGGTTGTGCTGCTCCTGTATGGCTCTGTGATCCGCCTGTACCTCCGGCCATCTTCCAGCTATGACTTGGACCAGGATCGCCAAGTTGCCATCTTTTACATAGTAGTTACCCCTATACTAAACCCACTGATCTATAGCCTGAGGAACCAGGAAGTTAAGGGAGCTCTGCGAAGGCTTTTCAGGAAAGTCTGCATCTCAGGAAACTTCCAACATGGTTCCTAGGTAAATAGGGGATGGCAGCACATCTCCTGAGCCCAAGGAGTTAAGATCTAACTTGAAAATGTCTCATATAGATGGGTTACATTCCTAATAACTGGTATGGTTCATATTTCTGTGGAATAATTTTCCTTATTGGCTCCCTCTTTTTTGGATTCGGGAAGAAGTGAGTTCATGAATAAATAGTTCTGGTCCCCATTGACTGACCTAGAATCTCATCATATTGGAACTGAACAGATGTTTTTATTGATTTATTTTTTAAAAAGATTTTATTTATTTATTTGAGAGAGAGAGAGAATGGGGGAGGGGCACAAGGAGGGGAAGAGAGAGAATCTTGAGCAGACTCCATGTTGAGCACAGAGTCTGACGTGGGGCTCCATCTCATGACCCTGAGATTATGACCTGAGCCGAAATCAAGAGTCAGATATTTAACCAACTGACCCACCTACGCACCCCCTGGACAGATGTTTTTAGATCACCAAACCTGAACCTCTCATCTTTCAAAACTAATATGGGGCATAGGGGATTACTAAGCCAAATTATTATACATCAGTAAGGCCTGCAGAACTTTGATCATCTTAGTGATATTGTGGCATTCTGACAGGTGTAAGATGATATCTCATTGTAGTTTTGATTTGCATTTCTCTGATGATAAGTGATGATGAGTATCTTTTCATGTGTCTGTTGGCCATCTGTAGGTCTTTTGAGAAATGTCTGTTCATGTCTTCTGCCCATTTTTAATTGGATTATTTGTGGGTTTTTGATGTTGAGTTGCATAAGTTATTTATATATTTGTGATACTAACCCCTTACCAGATATATCACTGGGAAATATCTTCTCCCATTTAGTAGGTTGTCTCTTTTGTTTCATTGCGTGTTTCCTTTGCTGTGCAGAAGCTTTTTATTTTGATGTAGTTTCAATAGTTTATTTTTGCTTTTCTTTCCTTTGTCTCAGGGGACATATCTAGAAAAATGTTGCTATGGCCAATGTCAGAGAAATTACTGCCTGTGCTCTCTTCTAGGATTTTTATGGTTTCCTGTCTTACACTTATGTCTTTAATCCTTTCTGAGTTTATTTTTGTGTATGGTACAAGAAAGTGGTCCAGTTTCATTGTTTTGCATGTAGCTGTCCAGCTGTTCCCAACACCATTTGTTGAAGAGACCTTTTCCCATTTCATATTCTTGCCTCTTTTGTCAAAGATTAATTGACCATATAATTGTGGGTTTATTTCTGGGCTCTTTATTCTGTTCCATTGATCTATGTGTCTATTTTTGTACCAGTACCATATATACTGTTGTGATTATTACAGCCTTGTAGTATATCTTGAAATCTGGGATTGTGACACCTCCACTTTTGTTCTTCTTTTTCAAGATTGCTTTGGTTATTCGGGGTCTTTAGTGGTTTCATACAAATTTTAGGATTATTTGTTCTAGCTTGGTGAAAAATGCTGTTGGTATTTTGAGAAGGATTGCATTAAATCCCGTAGTTTGCTTTTGGTAGTATGAACATTTTAACAACATTTGTTCTCCCAATCTATGAGCATGGAATATCTTTGCATTTATTTGTGTGATCTCCAGTTTCTTTCATCAACATTTTATAGTTTTCAGCATATAGGTGTTTCACCCAGGAGAGTGATTTTGGAGTAGACCATAGAATAGCCTAAAACTCTTTTAAAGTTGTAATAATTTTACAGTCTCCCATTATTTTCAACTCACCGTAATAATAAACAGTTCAGTACTTACAGTGACTGAATTGTTCCATCTGCACTTTCATGTCACTCCGCAAAAGACAGTATAGGTCACTGATGATAGAGACTGGGAGAGAGAGTCTTCACAGTGGCTCTAACACCAGAAGTAGGTGGTACCATTTGGGACATATGGCAAGTAGAGCTGTTTAAACACACTGATAGACTTGATGTAATATGTAAGGGGAAAAGAAGAATCAAGGATGGACTATGGAAATGGGTGGAAACATTTATTTATATGCGATGGTCTCTGTATTGTTGGTGTAAAGAAACACATAGCTTTGAGAGATAAAGGGGGCAGTATTTATAATTACACTGAAACAATAGAAGTAAGTAGCTCTTTGGTACAAACATGATTTTCCAGAAATTATTCTCCTTGAAGAGGTCAGAATGAAATAGAGTTCAGAAACCCAAGGGAAAATGCCAAGGGGCTTTGTTGAAGGTGGTGTAGGGTCATGTTCAAGGGGATGGACTCTGGAGCCAGATAACACAAATTAGAAGCCCACTATTGTCATTACTTGCCATGTGGTTTTTTTCTCAGGCTGTTGGTAATCAGAGTTGTACCTGGACCTGCCCTTATAGTTATTATGATTTCAAGATGCCCTCAGTGATAATCAGGAAACTTTGAAAAAAACAAGTTTTATTACTCTCAGGTCCTGGAAAGCATATTGCACACCTGGGGCCACACAGTGAGGTCACAGGTAGAGAGAAAGCATGGGAGGGCATGGGCTTGGTGTTCTGCTTTTATTGAGGTTGAGGGAAGGGGCCTTGGGTTTCACAGTTTGATTCTATGGGTGGACTTAAAACATAAGAGCAGGAATTTAAAGCGTGGGAAGAGAAAAAGCAAATAGTCCGTTAATATAAATCAACCAAGATTTCTGAAACAAATGAGCAGGGGGACAGTGGCATAGGAGGTTGGAAGGTTCTGGCTCTTTACTAGTCAGTGTGGCTGGCAATGTATTTAGTGAGATAGCCTTTTGATGCGGAACCCAAAAGCAACCTCCCAAATCAAAGCTAAGTCAAGTACTTGGTCTACAAAAAGTAAAACCAACTGTAGGGCTTACACTATAGTGATCTTTGACAATGATCCAACTACTCTGCCTCAGTTATCCATCTGTAAAGAAGAGAGAAACAGTATCTATAATTTAGGATTGTCAAAAGGATTTTATGAATAAAACCTATGTAAAGCACTCATAATAATAGACCAGCTCATGAGTACTATATGTGTATACTATTATTATTATTATTACTATCGATACCCTACAGATGAAGAAATAATGAGAGAAAAGAACAAAGAGTTGGTGGCTAAAGGTTTGGATATCTGTATGTACCTAAAGGCTATTGATGAAATGAGAGTAAGGCCAGTAATTAATCTGCCTCATTTTTTTTTTATTGACTGAACAGCAGTTCATAATATGTGTGTATTGTTTTGGTTCAGATTTCCTTCAAAGTACTGAATAAGAGACAACCCCAAATCTCAGTGGCTTATAACAACAGACGTTTATTTCTCAGTCAAAAGTCTGCAGGTTGAGGGGCGCCTGGGTGGCTCAGTCGTTAAGTGTCTGCCTTCAGCTCAGGTCATGATCCCAGGGTCCTGGGATCGGGCCCCATGTCGGGCTCCCTGCTCAGTAGGAAGCCTGCTTCTCCCTCTCCCACTCCCCCTGCTTGTGTTCCTGCTCTCGCTCTCTCTCTATCAAATAAATAAAATCTTATTAAAAATAAAATAAAATAAAGCATACCATTCAACATTTCTGGATGACAACTCAGCCTTATCTTTTTTTATTTTTTTATTTCATTATGTTATGTTAGTCACCATACAATACATCATTAGTTTTTGATGTGGTGATCCATGATCCATTGTTTTCGTATAACACCCAGTGCTCCATGCAGTACGTGCCCTCCTTAATACCCATCACCGGGCCAAACAATTCCCCCTCCCCCCTCCCCTCTAAAACCCTGTTTGTTTCTCAGAGTCCATAGTCTCTCATGGTTCATCTCTCCCTCCGAATTCCCCCCCTTCATTTTTCCCTTCCTTCTCCTAATGTCCTCCCTGCTATTCCTTATGTTCCACAAATAAGTGAAACCATATGATAATTGACTTTCTCTGCTTGACTTCTTTCACTTAGCATAACCTCCTCTAGTCCCATGCATGTTGATGTAAAAGTTGGGTGTTCATCCTTTCTGATGGCTGAGTAATATTCCATTGTATATATGGACCACATCTTCTTCATCTAGTCATCTATCGAAGGGCATCTCAGCTCTTTCCACAGTTTGGCTATTGCAGACATTGCTGCTATGAACATTGGGGTGCATATGGCCCTTCTTTTCACTACATCTGTGTCTTTGGGGTAAATACCCAGTAGTGCAATTGCTGGGTCATAGGGTAGCTCTATTTTTAAATTTTTGAGGCACCTCCACACTGTTTTCCAAAGTGGCTGTACCAACTTGCATTCCCACCAACAGTATAAGAGGGTTCCCCTTTCTCCACAACCTCTCCAACATTTGTTGTTTCTTGCCCTGTCCATTTTTGCCATTCTAACTGGTGTAAGGTGGTATCTCAATGTGGTTTTGATTTGAATTTCCCTGTTGGCTAATGATGATGAACATTTTTTCATGTGTCTGTTAGCCATTTGTATGTCTTCTTCAGAGAAGTGTCTTTTCATATCTTCTGCCCACTTTTTGATTTGATTATTTGTTTTTTGGGTGTTGAGTTTGAGAAGTTCTTTATAGATCTTGGATACCAGCCCTTTATCTGTAGTGTCATTTGCAAATATCTTCTCCCATTCTGTAGGTTACCTCTTTGTTTTGTTGACTGTTGCCTTTGCTGTGCAGAAGCTTTTTATCTTGATGAAGAAAAGAGAAAGGACCCAAATTAATATAAGTATGAATGAAAGGGGAAAGATCACGACTAACACCAAGGAAATAGAAATAATTATTAGAAATTATTATCAACATCTATATGCCAATAAACTGAGCACTCTGGATGAAATGGAGGCCTTCCTGGAAACCTATAAGCTGTCAAGACCGAAACAGGAAGAAATTGACAACCTGAATAGGCCAATAACCAGTAATGAGATTGAAGCAGTGATCAAAACCCTCCCAAAAAACAAAGAGTCCAGGGCCTGATGGATTCTCTGAGGAATTCTACCAACCATTCAAAGAAGAAATAATACCTATTCTCCTGAAGCTGTTTCAAAAAATAGAAACTGAAGGAAATCTTCCAAACTCATTCTTTGAGGCCAGCATTACCTTAATCCCCAAACCAGGCAAAGACCCCATCAAAAAGGAGAATTTCAGAGCAATATCCCTGATGAATATGGATTCCAAAATCCTCAACAAAATCCTAGCTAACAGGATCCAACAATACATTAAAAGGATCATCCACCACGACCAAGTGGGATTTATCCCCGGGATGCAAGGGTGGTTCAACATTCGCAAATCAATCAGTGTGATAGAACACATTAATAAGAGGAGAGAGAAGAACCATATGGTCCTCTCAATTAATGCAGAAAAAGCATTTGGCAAAATACAACATCCTTTCTTGATTAAAACTCTTCAGAGTATAGGGATAGAGGGAATATTCCTCAAGTTCATAAAATCCATGTATGAAAAACCCACAGCGAATATCATCCTCAGTGGGGAAAAGCTGAGAGCCTTTCCCTTAAGATCAGGAACACGTCAAGGATGCCCACTCTTGCCAATATTGTTCAACATAGTACTAGAAGTCCTAGCAACAGCAATCAGACAACAAAAAGAAATAAAACATATTCAAATTGGCAAAGAAGAAGTCAAACTCTCTCTTTTCGCAGACGACATGATACTTTATGTGGAAACCCCAAAAGACTCCACCCCCAAATTACTAGAACTCATACAGCAATTCAGTAATGTGGCAGGATACAAGATCAATGCACAGAAATCAGTTGCTTTCTTATACATTAACAATGCAACTGTAGAAAGAGAAATTAGAGAAACGATTCCATTTACAGTAGCACCAAAAACCATAAGATACCTCGGAATAAACCTAACCAAAGAGGTAAAGGATCTATACTCTAGGAACTACAGAACACTCATGAAAGAAATTGAAGAAGACACAAAAAGATGGAAAAATATTCCATGCTCATGGATAGGAAGAATAAACATTGTTAAAATGTCTATGCTACCCAGAGCAATCTATACCTTCAGTGCCATCCCGATCAAAATTCCAATGACATTTTTCAAAGTGCTGGAACAAACAATCCTAAAATTTGTATGGAATCAGAAAAGACCCTGAATCGCCAAGGAAATGTTGAAAAAGAAAACAAAGCTGGGGGCATCACGTTGCCTGATTTCAAGCTATGTTACAAAGCAGTGATCACCAAGACAGCATGGTACTGGCACAAAAACAGACACATAGACCAATGGAACAGAATAGAGAACCCAGATATGGACCCTCAACTCTATGGTCAAATAATTTTTGACAAAGCAGGAAAAACATGCAATGGAAAAAGACAGTCTCTTCAATAAATGGTGCTGGGAAAATTGGACAGCCACATGCAGAAGAATGAAACTCGACCATTCTCTAACACCATTCACAAAGATAAACTCAAAGTGGATGAAAGACCTCAATGTGAGACAGGAATCCATCAAAATCCTAGAGGAGAACATGGACAGTAACCACTTTGACATCACCCACACCAACTTCTTTCAAGATACATCTCCAAAAGCTAGTGAAACAAAAGCAAAAATGAACTTTTGGGACTTCATCAGCCTTATCTTTAAAAAAAAAAGTCTGCAGGTTGAAAGAGGGAACTGTGTTTCAGACCCTGGGTCAAGTTCAGGTCTGGTCTATGTGTTTCTCATTCTGAGATTCAAGCTAAGGGGCCTCAGCTACATGAGATGAGCTTTTCTTCTCATGATGAAGGCCAGAGCCCAAGAGGGTAAACCAGATGATCTGAACCCATTCAAATCTCTTTATTGGAAACAGCTTTTGTTATGCCTGTTCATAAATTGCTAGCTAAAGCCAGCCCAAAGTCAATGGGATGGAGATGTGTATTCTGCCCCAGCAAAGCCATGGCAAAGACAGGAAAGTAAGGAAGAACTGTGAACAGATAACAACATCTATCTAACTACAAAACAAAATGAACCACAATTCCATTAGCATGCATGAAGATGATTTCTAACTTTTCACTATCCTAGACAAAAGTGTATTGAACATAAAATATATGAGTGTATTTACGTATATATAATATATTCATTCCTTATATATATTAATTCTATGAGATAAACTCCGAGAAGTAGAAGTGTATCATCTAAATACAAAATTGTTTGATAGCATTTCCCAATTGCTCTTCAATTATTAATATATTAATTTACTCTCCTGTCAACTTCTTTACCTTAAGAAAGTTCTTTCAGTGGGGGCATTTGGGGCTAATTAGAAGAAGCTACAATGCTAACAGCTGAGGAAAATCATTTGGTAAAGTAGGTTCAGCCATGGAACTGACTCCTAAAGACACAGAAAGGAGGACGGTGGGCCAAGGAGGCAGGAAAGAAAATAAGGGGGAACAGTGGAATCCAGAAGAAAAATATTGGGTATGTAAGATACTTTCTGGAAGATGTGAAGAACCAGAGTTAAGTAACCAAAAGTTGGTTTCATTGCCTTGTTATTATCATATTATAAATGTCAGGCCCCCTTTATCTTGGAAGAGTTTATTATCCTGATGCAGCCAAAAACTTAAGGAGTGTAGCACCTCAAACCAGTTTTGATGGTGACCAAGGCTTCCAAATAGGTCCCAAGAAACCCTTCTTCTAGCTCATTACACAAATTTGCCACAGTTTTAGCTTCTCAGTTCAGTGCCGTAACTGCTTATATCCTACAAAAGAAACTTTCTACTGTCAAATGGCCTGTAAATCGGCCTGCACTTGCAACTTCTGCCCCATGTCCAGGGAGGTCCTTCTCACCTTTTCCTTTTGAAAAGGAAACTGGAAACACCCATGAAACTAAAGAATTGACATTTTAGTAGACATTTTGGCTCTTGGACCTATTTCTCGTTTCCAGAACTGATTGATCAACAGGTAACTACCCAGTAAAATAGTCAGGTTCCACATTATCAGCTACAGAGAAGATTAGGAGCATGCTGAGATAAAAGGAGTTAGGTTATTCTTGAATGGTGCAGCTAATGAAGGTTAAGAAAATGCAAGTTGGAGAGCCCTTTACATTATTTCACTGATACTGACTACTAAATTAACTCATACAAGTACAATAGATGCACAAGAATGACAGTGCTTAATTCTGCAACATCTGTAACTTCTGACCCTATACAGTAAACACTTGTCATCATGTCCCTCTTCCCGTATTGGAGTAGTTCTGCCATTTCATTTGTCTTGGTGGGTGGCAGAACCTCTCTCCCACTTACAGAAAATAAAAGCAGCAGTATTGCTTGCCCAGTTTCCCTGGGAACTAGAGCATGGACTTCTGACCAAGTCTTGGCCAGCCGCATGGATCACCTTATTTTGAATCTAGATGTATTGGTATAAAGAACAAGAAGTGGGCATTTTTTTTCCTGGAGGTGGTCACATCTAGTTTTCAGGCCTCTGGGGGTTATGCCCAGTGACTATTGCTGATAGTACTGGTGGCGGTATGAGTGAAAAGAGTTTAGTGTCTACAGCAGTGACCTCATCACACAATTCTGGGATATGATTTTGACTGTGGTTCTGACTATATGACCTTTCTTAGTCTTGTCCATTTTATTGAGCCTGGTTGCTTAGCCTTTGTGGAAATTCAGGAGTTCCACATACACTTTCTTTTCTTTTTTTTTTTTAATATTTTATTTATTTGACAGAGAGAGACACAGCGAGAGAGGGAACACAAGCGGGGGGAGTAGAAGAGGGAGAAGCAGGCTTCCCGCCAAAGCAGGGAGCCTGATGTGGGGCTCGATCCCAGGACCCTGGGACCATGACCTGAGCCGAAGGCAGACGCTTAACAACTGAGCCCCCCAGGCACCCCCACATACACTTTCAATAAACTTATTTCCTCTACAAATCAACCAGAATTGTTTTCTGTTGCCTATATCTAAGTATGTTACAACCCTGTTGTTTAATGGCGGGCCCAGAGAACACTAAATTATAATTAAAGTCATGCTAGTGGCTTACGCTAAATACATAGTCTCATGTACTTTGGTTTAAGGGATAGGTCAGGACAATATTCAATGGGAAAATCCATAATATGTACCTAATTTAGATATTTCTGGGAAGTTCTAAAGGAAACATATGTAAGGGACAAAACTGTTTTCCCAGAATCACTGGGAAAACTAGGAACTGTGTTTGGGGTTTTATCTAAAGAATGAAGTCCATATTCTGCTCACCCATTTTCTGAAGGCTCCCTTGACATCCCCATTCCTCAGGCTGTAAATGAAGGGGTTCAGCATGGGGGTTACCACCGTGTACATGACTGTCAGGATGCGACCCTCAGTCACTGAATAGCTGGTAAGGGGCCTGAAGTAGACCCATGTGAGTGTGCCATAGAAGATAGCCACCACAGTGAGGTGGGAGCCACAGGTAGAAAAGGCTCTCCACTTGCTCTTGGCCGAGGGGCTCTGGAGGACCACTGAGATGATGTGGGCATAGGAGGCAATGATGAAGGCCAGAGCACCATTGATGACAATAACACCCTCTGTGTGAATCATCAGGGTGTTGAGGTAGGGGCTGGAGCAGGAAATCTTCATCAGAGGGTAGAGGTCACAGAAGAAATGGGGGATCTTGTTATCTGCACAGAAGATCAATCGGCCCATGAGAAAGGTGTGCAGCAGGGCATGAAGATGGGAGAGGATATGGCACAGAGCCACCATCTGTGAACACAGCGTTCTGGTCAGGATCATAGGGTAGCGGAAAGGGTAGCAGATGGCGATGTATCTGTCATAGGCCATCACAGCCAGAAGGAAGTTTTCCATGGCTGCAAAGCAAATGAAGAAATAAGTCTGGGTTAAGCATCCCATGTAGGAAATAGCCTTTGTAGGAGAGAAAATGTTCTGCAGCATCTTGGGGACTGTGGTAGAAGTGAAGCAGATGTCTGCCAAAGCCAAGTTACTGAGGAAGATGTACATGGGGGTGTGGAGGTGTGGAGTATAGATGATCAGTGTGATGATGGCAAAGTTCCCAGAAATGTTGATTGCATACATCAGTAGAAAAAGAAGGAAGAGTGGAATCTGCTCTTCTGGGTGGGTAGAAATGCCCAAGAGAACAAAATGGGATACACCGGTCCAGTTGGTATTGACCATCTGTTGCCATAAGAATAAACAGGATTATCACTTTTTATTGAGGTATATAATTGCCATATAACATTATATTTCAGGTGTACACAATAATGATTCGATATCCGTATATATTGCAAAATGATCGCCACATTAACTCTAGTTAACATCCATCCCCATACATAATTACAAATTCTTTTCTTGTGATGAAGACTTTTAGGATATACTCTCTTAGCAACTTTTTAAATATGCGATGCAGTATTATTAAGTATATTCACCATGCTATACATTACATTCTCATGGTTTATTTTATAACTGGAAGTTTGTACCTTTGAACTCCCTTCACCCATTTCACCACTCCCTGCCCTCTGCCTCTGGCAACCATCAGTCTGTTCTCTGCATCTATGAGTTTGTTTCTTTTTGTTTTTGTTTTTTAAGAGAGAGAGAGCAGGCATGAGCAGCGGGGTAGTGGCAAAGGGAGAGGGAGAGAGAAAGAATCTTAAGCAGGCTTCACACCCAGCACAGAGCCCAATGTGGGGCTTGATCCCACGACCCTGAGATCATGACCTGAGCTGAAATCGAGAGTTGGATGCTTAAATGACTGAGCCACCCAGGCGCCCCAGAGCCTTTTTCCCCCTTTAAATTCCTCATATAAGTGAAATCATATGTTATTTATTTTTCTCCGATTTATTTCACTTAGCATAATGCCCTCAAGGTCCATTCATGTTGTTGTAGATGGCAAGATTCCATTTTTAAAAAATGGCTGGATGGTATTCCATTGTATATGTATACTACATCTTCTTTATCCATTCATCCATAGTTGAACAGTTAGGTTGTTTCCATGTCATGGCTATTGCAAATAGTGCTGCAGTGAACATAAGTGAACATATATCTTTTTGAATTAGTGTTTTTGCTTTCTGTGAATAAATACCCAGAAGTGGAATTGCTGGATCATATGGTAGTTGCAGTTTTAATTTTTTTTTTGAGGTAACTCCATACTCTTTTCCAAAAAAAGATTATTTTTATAGGCTTGGACATCTGAGCAGTCTGTTTGGTTTCTATCACTTTTGTGCTCTGATACAAACTGCACACAGTGTTGGTAATGGGATCAAGTGCTTATTTTCCAAAATAGTGAGGTATGGATTTTTCATTATCAACAGCATCATCACTATTACAAATTGTACAGATGCACCGGTATTATAAATTAGAAAACTAAGGCATGGAAAGTTTAACCTTTTTTTGCCCATGAAGGGCAAAATCTGATCTTAAAGTCATGCTTATCAGGTTCCAAAGTCTATGCTAGTGATACTATATAGCGTGACTCTGCAAATAAAACCAACGCACCTTATTCCTGGTAATAAGACCTCTTGATGGGCTATATAACCAGGTAATCTGCCTACTAAAAGGGATTTCAGAGGTTATCTGGTCCAACAATTTCTATTTTGGGGAGTGCATACTCCTGGTGGTACCCAGACTTCTCAAAGAGTATACAGACACATCTTAGGAGAAACAGTTTCCAGATTCTCAGCTTCTATATTTCTCTTTTATGAAATCATTTTGTCTTCAAGATATCTTGAACGTTATGCATTATTCTGTCTCCTGCTTAGCAAATGAAAGACATACTTTCATCCGTCCGAAATCCAGGATAGAAAAACCTCAAAGGAGTCTAATGAATGGACAATCAGAATATGAACGAAATGGATTACTTTAATAACAAATAATAAGTCCTTTTTTAGGTAAGGGGTTTCCAATCTTTTGTTCTCAAAAAAGCCTTGGTTTCCTTATCTCTAAAATGGGGGAATATTAATAGTACATCACTCATGAAGTTGGTATGAGAATGAAATAAGAGTGGCTGGTCCATGGCAAGTGCTCAGTAAATGCTGGAAATTATGCCTATCAATTTTTCAGTCCTGTTCTACTCTTCTCCAGGTTTTTCGGAGAGTAAGTGTTTCTGCTGTCCAGGTCTCTCTACAGTGAACCTGCTCCACACTGTCACTGTCTTAATTTGAAACAAATAATACATTATATGTTAAAAAAGAAGAAGAAGAAGAAGATAGTAGGAAGGGAAAAAATGAAGGGGGAGAAATCGGAGGGGGAGATGAACCATGAGAGACTATGGACTCTGAGAAACAAACTGAGGGTTCTGGGGTGGGTAGGGGGATGGGTTAACCTGGTGATGGGTATTAAAGAGGGCATGTATTGAACGGAGCACTGGGTGTTATACGCAAACAATGAATCATGGAACACTACATCAAAAACTAATGATGATTAACATAACATAATAAAAAGAAAAGTTAAAAAAAATGTGGTTCCCAAGAACTAAGCAAAGTTCTGTGAGTCTGGTCTTTTGTCACAGGTTCATAATGATCTGGGCTGGTCATAAATCATAGCCTTTTGGGGGAGATGAGAGTTGGCTGTGTCCATGGCTAACCCAAGATTTCTTTTTTTAAAAGATTTTATTTGTTTATTTGAAAAAGAGAGAGAGCACAAGCAGGGGGAGCAGCAGACAGAGGGGGAGGGAGAAGCAGGCTCACCGAGCAAGGAGCCCAATGAGGGGCTCAATCCCCAGACCCTGGGATCATGACCTGAGCTGAAGGCAGATGCTTAATGACTGAGCCATCCAGGTGCCCCTAACCCAAGATTTCTTTACAATTAGATCATTGGGGGAAAAAGTATGAACAATTAAGAACAGCCTCTCTGTAAGGCACTTGCACATGCATTATCACATATAATCATCAGCAATTCTGAAGACACTTCCAACAGCAACAGTCACTCACTATTCTCATCTCCCAGATGAGGAACCAAAGCTTTGGGACATGAAGTGATTCGCTCAGCGTAACTCAATGGTAAGTGGTCTGGCTGGGCTTCACCTTACAACTGGATACCTTGAGTTCTCTACATGGGCTACATCACACTGCTCATTTAGTTTACTTAGCTCTTTCCCCATGGAAATGGATTTATCCATCACTGCTGGACTGTCTGCTTTTATATTTCAAACTAAAGGATGTCACCATGATACAACTCAAGAGAGTGAACATGAGACTTTTCAGTTACCAAGATCTGGAAATTCATAGTATGCTATTGAACTATTGATTTCAATATGGTATGATAATGAATGAGATCTAAAAGTTGTAGCCACTCTTTTAATGAGCACTTTCTGTAAACCAGGAATAGTTCTAAGAGCTTTACCTATATGATTTTTATTTGGTGACCACAGAAATTATGTGACGTAGGTATTATTATCTCTGTTTTATAGGTGAAGAAATTGAAGCTCAGAGGGGTTCTGTGACATGCTCAAAGTCACAGAGTTAGTAAGTAGTAGAACTAGAATTTACATTCAGTTTCATTTAAGCCCAGAGTCTGTGCTCTTTTTTTTAAAGATTTATTTATTTATTTGAGAGAGAGAGAGAGAATGTGCAAGAGTGAGAGAGAGTGGAGGGAGGGGCAGAGGGAGAGAATCTTTAAGCAGACGCCCCATTGAGCGTAGAGCCTGACATGGGGCTCAATCTCATGACCCATGAGATCATGACCCTGAGCCAAAACCAAGAGTCACAGGGAAAGGGAGGGAACACTGAATGGGAAGAAATCAGAGAGGGACACAAACCATGAGAGACTCTGGACTCCGGGAAACAAACAGGGTTACAGAAGGAGGGGGTTGGAGGGATGGGGTAGCCAGATGATGAGTACTAAGGAAGGCACGTGTTGTGATGAGCACTGGGTGTTATACGCAACTAATGAATCATTGAACACTACGTCAGAAACTAATGATGTACTCTATGTTGGCTAACCGAACATAAAAAAACAAACAAACCAACCAAGAGTCATATGTCAACCGACTGAGCCACCCAGATGCTCCTCAATGTTTATGTTCTTAACCAGTGGACTGTGCCATGCCTTAAGCGTTCCCTAACTATTCCAGTTCCTACCTTACTCTATGTTTCTTGTTTTCCACTGTGCGGTCTTGTGCCTTTGGCCAGTGATATGTGTCTATCACGTTTTTTCCTACTTTAATTCTCATTATAGAATTAGAGAGTAGATATTATCATTCCCATTTTCAGATTATTAAATTGAGAATCAGAGGGATAGATTAACTTCCTCAGGGCCGCAGAGCATAGGGTCGGGTCGTAGAGCTAACTCAGAAGTGATGCTCCTCTGCCCCAGCTCACCCACTTAGCACCTAATGTTTTGTTCTTGTCCTGTGCTTCCTTCCCCTTACTAGTCTGTCACTGTAATTGGAGCCTCCAAATCAGAGCAGGGGGTCCTGAGTTTATTTAGGAAACATGAGATGTCTCCCCTCAGTTCTTAGGGAAGTTGTAAAAAGTTCTAAGAAGGGAGTGTGCCATGGTGAGCACTGTGAATTGTTTAAGACTGACGAATCACAGACCTGTACCCCTGGAACAAATAATACATTATATGTTAAAAAAAAAAAAAAAGAAGTGAATGACCTCTACCAGATAGTTTGGTATCAAGTTTCTGTGACAAAGCTGCTCATAAGACTGGAGAAAGCCCCAGAAGTGGTTGGAGGGCGGGCTGCCTGGGACCTTGGAGTCCCCTTCATCTCCCTCATAGCTGCTGGAGATTACCCTACCTGACGCATAGTGCGGCATATCAGCTCCTTGTGGATAAAGGAGAATAATGTGGTATGGGGCAAGGGCTGGGAATCCAGGAATGGGGAACTACTAGAGAAGAGTCTTTATATAGGAATGTGGACAGAGAAAAAGTAGTGTGTTGTGTGAGAATAGTTTTAATCCAAGAATGGTAAGATTTGGGCTTTGGTCTCAGGTTGCCATGAAACTTTTCTTGGGGACCTTATGAAAATCTCTTCATTCTTGGGAGCCTCAGTTTCTTCTTTTGGGAGATGGGAAGAAGAACCCCTGCTTTCAATACAAGAGGCTTTGTAAAAAACAAAAACAAAAACCAAAAAACCCAAAAAGAGAGTGGGGACTTAAAGGCCCTGTAACAAGTCTGTGAAACAGTGCAGGGTTGTTTGTTTTAAATTCCTATAGGAACTTGGCTTCCCTATCACAGAATAGGTCCCCACAACTCCTGGCAGTCAGAGCCACAGACTTCCCTGATAACAGAGTTGCCTCTCTTTCCAAAATGACCTTGATAAATATAAGAGGCACTTGGATAACACGACTTAGTCTATTTTCTGGGTTTGTCAGTTCGATCACTAATTCCTAGAAGTGGAAAGAAAAGTCTGGGTCAGTTTTTAAGAAAGATGAAGTTGACAGCTATGTCCAGGGATTCATTTTAGAATCATCCAATCCTGATTACCTATGATACCTCCCCAAATGATTGAAGCTTTCTGGAATTCCATCAGATATTTTCTCTTTGACTCAGGAAAATTTCCCTGAAAGGAAACACTCTTGACTGTTTAAATCATTCAGTTTGTTTTTGGTTTTTGGTTTTGTGTGTGTGTGTGTGTGTGGCTAGGTTTTAATAAAGGGAGGGGAGAGTCCATGAAGACATAGCATGTCTGAGGGTGGCATAAGGAAGAGGCACTATGAAGGGAAAGAAAAGGAAAAAAAAAAAAAGAAAACTTAGGGAGTCAAAGACAAACTTCACAAAATGCACAATACTGTGCAAAGGATCCAATTTGAGAAAGATGGTTATCCCTCCGGAAACTGCAGAGAGCAATTCTTGCGGGGGAATTACCTGACTGGCTCAGCAACCGCAGTGTGCTTGTGAAGCCCTGAGTGCAGAGACTCACCTTATTGTGGGCCTCCAGCTGGACTGGAACGGGCTGGGCTGGGTACTTCCTCCCTCAGGCAGCATGTGTCATCATGTCTTCTTTTAACAGTAGCATAGAGCCAACCACTCTGGGAGGACAGAGGAAGTTGCCCAGCATCGCAGAAAGGAAGGCATCAGGAAGGAGTTAAAGGGAAAGGGCAGCCAGCCTCATGGGGGGAGGAGGGGTGGGGCTTCTGCTGGTCAGGGGCAGGAAGGCATGCCTGGGAAAGGCATGGGAGATTTTATCACATGCTTCTGCATGATTCCATGGTTCTCACTAGCACAGAGCCCCAAGCGTGTCATTGTCCAAATCCGAGGCTGTCCCTGGAGTGGGGCCCAAGAGGCAGCGCTTCCAATATTAGCGTTAGTGACTACCTGTGGCTTGGCAGGTGATCCCGGGAGTGGTCAGGACCTGGGAGATCAGCCTGGACATGGAGTTCTCTGATGTGGGCTCCAAAATTTGACTCTGAGAGGTCCTTGAAGATTCGCCTCTTATTTTTACATTTCACTTAAGTTATACACCCTTATTTAAAAATACTTAGCACTGAAACATGTATCAAGTGAAAAGTGAGAATCTGTTTCCCACCTTCCCCATTCCTCTCCAGGAGTAATCGCTGTTAATATTCTGACATGTACTTACCCAGACACTTTTCTATGCATATATGTATATGTATAATTTTGTTTTTACAAAAAATGGGGTCATTTGTTCTGGAGCTTTCTTTGTTTCTCTCATCAATATATCACAGATCTCCTACGTCACCATCAGACCTACCTCGTTATTTTAAAAGTAATGATTATCGGATGTTCCACAAGTTATAGAGATTCCTTCCTCAGGCCGTGTATCTCCTTTTTTGGGGGGCTATCACAAAAGCAATGCTACATGGATATTCTTTTTACAAATGTCTTTGTGTATATATATTTTCCTAGAAATGGAAATGCTATATGAAAGTATATGTGCACTTTTAAAACAAACATATAGACCAGTGGAACAGAATAGAGAACCCAGATATGGACCCTCAACTCTATGGTCAAATAATTTTTGACAAAGCAGGAAAAACATGCAATGGAAAAAAGACAGTCTCTTCAATAAATGGTGCTGGGAAAATTGGACAGCCACATGCAGAAGAATGAAACTCGACCATTCTCTAACACCATTCACAAAGATAAACTCAAAGTGGATGAAAGACCTCAATGTGAGACAGGAATCCATCAAAATCCTAGAGGAGAACATAAGCAGTAACCTCTTTGACATCGCCCACAGCAACTTCTTTCAAGATACATCTCCAAAAGCTAGTGAAACAAAAGCAAAAATGAACTTTTGGGACTTCCTCAAGATAAAAAGCTTCTGCACAGCAAAGGCAACAGTCAACAAAACAAAGAGGCAACCCACAGAATGGGAGAAGATATTTGCAAATGACACTACAGATAAAGGGCTGGTATCCAAGATCTATAAAGAACTTCTCAAACTCAACACCCAAAAAACAAATAATCAAATCAAAAAGTGGGCAGAAGATATGAAAAGACACTTCTCTGAAGAAGACATACAAATGGCTAACGGACACATGAAAAAATATTCATCATTATTAGCCATCAGGGAAATTTAAATCAAAACCACATTGAGATACCACCTTACACCAGTTAGAATGGCAAAAATGGACAGGGCAAGAAACAACAAATGTTGGAGAGGTTGTGGAGAAAGGGGAACCCTCTTACACTGTTGGTGGGAATGCAAGTTGGTAGAGCCACTTTGGAAAACAGTGTGGAGGTTCCTCAAAAATTTAAAAATAGAGCTACCCTATGACCCAGCAGTTGCACTACTGGGTATTTACCCCAAAGATACAGATGTAGTGAAAAGAAGGGCCACATGCACCCCACTGTTCATAGCAGCAATGTCCACAATAGCCAAACTGTGGAAAGAGCTGAGATGCCCTTCGACAGATGACTGGATGAAGAAGATGTGGCCCATATATACAATGGAATATTACTCGACCATCAGAAAGGATGAATACCCAACTTTTACATCAGCATGGATGGGACTGGAGGAGATTATGCTAAGTGAAAGAAGTCAAGCAGAGAAAGTCAATTATCATATGGTTTCACTTATTTGTGGAACGTAAGGAATAGCAGGGAGGACAGTAGGAGAAGGAAGGGGAAAGTGAGGGGGCGGGGAGTTGGAGGGAGAGATGAACCATGAGAGACTATGGGCTCTGAGAAACAAACAGGGTTCTAGAGGGGAGGGGGGAGGGGGGATGGGTTAGCGCGGTGATGGGTATTAAGGAGGGCACGTACTGCATGGAGCACTGGGTGTTATACGCAAACAATGAATCGTGGATCACCACATCAAAAACGAATGATGTATTGTATGGTGACTAACATAACATAATAAAATTTAAAAAAAAAAGAAAGTATATGTGCACTTTTTTCTTTTTTTTAATTTTAATTTTATTATGTTAGTCACCATACATCATTAAGTGTATGTGCACTTTTAATTTCAATTGGCACCACCAGATTATCCTCCAAACAATTGGAGTCAATTTATACAGCGTCCAAGAGCATATATAAGAGTGTCCTTTTCCACACGGCCTAACAGCACTGTTTGCAAACTCTTTTTTCTTTTTTTGCAAACTCTTTTCTATCTCTCAGTCTGATGATGGAAAAAGAAACAATACTTTATTACAGTTTTACTTTTTTTCCTAGTTGCTGGGGGAATTTTTTTGTATTTTTGACCATTTTAGTGTTTCCCTTCTTTGAATTTTCCAGCTGAATCCTTCCCCATTTTTTCTCTGTGGTTGCTTTGTTTTTATTATTACTTTGCAAGGGTTATAATGTGCTTAAGAGATATTCTGTTATGTTTTCTTTCTTGATCTGACTGATAACTCTCTGTTCTCAGTATGCAGTTTGAATAGATGTTTTCCCTTTTACTTATGCTCTCTTCATTCTGGGAACACAAATCATTCATCTCCCTAGAAAGAAAAATGGAACATTCTTATCAGCTCTCATGTTAGTCTGCTCCCAAACATCTGAAACTTACATGGACACAGATGTCATGGAATGCACATAGTTGGCAATCATAATAGGTTACATAAGTTGAGTGTTTACTATGAGTCAGGCCCTCTGTTTAAAGTGCTCAGATGCTTTTGTGTCATTTAATCCTCCCAGTGACTATATGAGCTACCCCCACGTTCATTGCAGCATTAGTCACCATAGCCAAGACATGCAAACAACCTAAGTGCTGCCGACAGATGAATGGGTAAAAAAAATGTGATATACACCCAATGGAATATTACTCAGCCATACAAAAAAGGAAATCCTTCCATTTGTGACAACATGGATGAAGCTTGAGGCTATTATGCTGAGTGAATAAAGTCAGATAGAGAACACAAATACTATCTGATCTCGTTTATATGTGGAATCTAAAAAAGCCAAACTCATAGAAACGAAGAGTAGATGGTGGTTTCCGGGCTGGGGTGGGAAGTGGGTGAATGGGGAGAGCTTGGTCAAAAGTATATCCTTCAACTGTTATTAAGATGAGTAAGTTCTAGGGATATAATGTACAGCATGGTGAGTGTAGCTAACAATACTGTTGTATATTTTAAAGTTGCTAAGAGCATAGATCTTAAATGTTCTCTCTCTCTCTCACACACACACACACACACACACACACACAGTAACTATGAGATAATGGATGTGTAAACTAACTTTACCATGGTAATCATTCCACAGTATATATGTATATCGAGCCATCAAGTTCTACACCTTAAACTTACACAGTGTTACAGATCCATTGTATCTCAGGAAAGCTGGAAAAAACAAACAGTAAAAAAATTTTAAATGGGAAAAATTAAATTATACTGTTTGGGCACGGATGTATATGTGGTAAAATTAGAAGGGAAATCAAAGAAGTGATTAACATAAAACATAGAATAGTGGGGGAGAGGGGAGTTGCAATTTGACAGAGGCACAAAGGCAGGTTCTGGGAAGCTGGCAATGATGTATTTCCTAAACAGGTGGTAGATGCATAGGGTTTGCCTTGGGAGAAATCATCAAACCATAAAAACAAAAATTAGAAATCAAAATACATTTTTAAAAATTTCAAAAAAATTTAAACATTCCAAATAGAACTCACTCACTTATTCGTTAATTTCTATATTGATTTCTTTATTCTTTTATTTAGCTAGATCCTATGGGATATGGTAGTGGATAAGACAGAGCTCCTCCTTTCATAGAACTTACAATAAAGCATAAGATATGTTATACACTAGACTACAAGCTCCATGAAGTCAGGGGCAAGGTGTATTTTGTTCTTCATGGTAGCCCCAGGATCGAGTGTCAGGCACCTAATAGGAACTTAGTACATATTTGTAGAATGAATGGAAGAATAAGTAAAGTAGTTTCTTAGGCAATTACTTGTTAAAATATCATTGAGATAAGTGCATTGAAAGAGAAACACAGGGAGTTTGGAAAATGTAAATCACAAAGATCTAACCTAACCTTCCTGAGGAAATGGTGCTTCAGCTGAGATCTGAGAAGTGGAGGAGAAGAAAGAGTTTTAGTGTTATACGCAAACAATGAATCATGGAACACTACATCAAAAACTAATGATGTACTGTATGGTGACTAACATAACATAATTAAAAAAATAAAATAAATTTAAAAAGAAAAAAAAGCATTTTAGGCAGAAGGAATTTTGGGGGAGGCACAGACATTCAAACTATAGCAGTGTTGATCCAAATTATTACAAGGAAATAAGATTGCTGCTAATTAATGAGGGCAGGGAAGTATATGTCTGGAACTCGTGGGATTCACTGGGACACCAGCAGGTGCTTTATGAATGGTTGTAATGAGTTAGACCTATAATGGGTAGTGTGGGCAGAGAACCCTGATTCTGATTGTTCACTGAGGACCCAAAGTTATGATATAGCACAGGTACAGTGTTTCAGAGTGATAAAGTCAATATTATAGAAGAAGAAATCAGGGCATCGCTAAGAGTGAATCGTTGTTAGATAAATTCTGTAAACAATATGACATAATTGGTAATAAAGCTCATGTGCTTGTGACACTCAGCTAAGGCTTCCAGGGGTGTCTTTTCCACACAACCTCTGCTTGAAATGCTTAGGGAGGATGTAATTTATACGGGGAAGGTAAGAGAAACAACTCTTTTAATTGGGGGGCCCCCAGCATTACTGGAATTTAGATCCACTCCAATTCACAGATTTCCTTTGTCAAGTAATCGTACAAAGACCTTTAACATTGTAATAATGTTCTGCAACCACAGAGAACTGCACCAAGCACAGCTAACAAGGCCATGGAAAGCAGAGTCAGAGAACCTAAAGTCAGACCTGAAAGACACCATTTGACAACCAACCTAGATCAGTAGAAGCACGGAACAAGTAGAAGGGAGATCTGGTGGAGGGGACGACATTTTAACTACAATCTTGAGGCAAACTGTAGCAGTGGGGACTACAGCTTGTCCTACGAACCCTCCTGTTACCTTTTTTGAAAAGAAAAATGGCACTCAGCCACCATTTTAAAGGAGCAGTGACAGGGTGTAGTGAACTTAATGTAGGGTGCGAGAGGGTCTGAGCGGCGCAAGGGGTAAACAGTAGTAGACACTGTTGTTGCCTCATCCATGTACCCTCAAGTCTTATCATTGTCATGATACTGACAGGAAGTATGTGACTTTCCCCCACCTACTTTCAGATAGCAGCATGTCTGTCTACGTCTGAGAGCTATTTCTGGCAGCCGGAGGTGTCCCGGGGAGTCCCAGGAGTTCCAGATAGACATGCGTAGCAGAGAAGAAGTGCTGAGGAATTAACGCTCCCTAGGAGCGGCCTTCAGTCTCAGCTGGTGGGAGTTGGGTGGGATAACTTAGTTCCCTCGGGTAGGATAACTTAGAGTATCTGTTCTGCACTGGTTCCAGAGTTCCCCAGCAATAGTAAGGGCTAGTTACGCACAGGAGGAAGCCACGTGGTAGTGTCCCTTTATTGCCTACCTTCCCTTTTCTGTCCTGGTTCCCCACTCCCTCCTGGTGTTCCCTGGGATCGCCTCCCAAAGGAGCTGCTTGTATTCAAACTCTTGTCTCAGGACCTGTTTCTAAGTGAACCCAAATAGCTTCCAATATTATGGCTTAAAAACACCTTGTAGAGGTCCACCTCTCTTAGAAAGCACTGGGCCAGGACATGTCAAATCTCTCATTTCATGGTGGATGCTATTTGGCAAGGAAATGGCCTAAAATATGCCTGCCAAATTCTATGTGTCTTCTTTTTAGTAAATGTGAAGAACTACAACCTTTAAAAAGCGTATGATTCAGTCGGCTGCCTGATTACTCAGCAGGGAGGGGTCAGGCTCATAAGACCGACAACAACGAGAAGAGCCACTGTGAAAACAACAGCAGCTGTACAACAAGACGAACAGTTATTGTTTGGGTCCCTTCTACATGTCAGGGATAATGATAAGCACTTCAGTTATAGTTGTTCAGTTATTTACTGTTTTTTCAAAATTATAAAAACATATTTTTCCCTCATTATTACATACAAGGAGACTCAGAGATGTTAAATAACTTACTCTAGAGACTCCCAGACTCTAGATATGTGCTGGGGCTATGATTTTCAGATTGTTGGGGGTGTTTGAGGGATCTCAATAAACAATACCCACTTTCCCAGTTGGGTTCTAAATCAACTTACTAAGACAAGGGCAAACAAAAGATGGGGGCCAAATTGCTACTTTACTCCTGATGATGTCTAGGTTGGAGACATGACTTGAGGTGAGAACCTAAATGTTTTTCTGACTGACCCCAGAAGCAACTATTGCTGGGTTAGGAAGGGTTCCCAGGTGTATATGAGTGGCCGATTTGCCCTTGGAGGTAAATAGCAGAGCACATGCTCCGTGTGAACAGGCTGGTTCCCAGTAAGAAACAGGGATGGTCTGGGCTGAGTGTGCCCCAATTTCTTTTCTGGGGCAGAGTGAGTAAGGGAACAGACTAGGGCAGTTATTACACGAATTGAATCTCCTCCACTTTGAGGTACAAGTCAAGCTGGGTGAAGAAATATTCTTCCCAACACTAGCACACTCTTCCACCTATATTGAATCAACCTTTGGTGACCCACGTGAAGCAAATATGGAGGAATTAAGTAATCACTGGAAGAATTCTCCTTAACATGGTTTCGACCTCCATGTTCAGAAACCTCCAGGGCGCCTGGGTGGCTCAGTTAGTTAAGCGACTGCCTTCGGCTCAGGTCATGATCCTGGAGTCCCGGGATCGAGTCCCGCATTGGGCTCCCTGCTCAGCAGGGAGTCTGCTTCTCCCTCTGACCCTCTTCCCTCTCGTGCTCTCTATCTCTCATTCTCTCTCTCTCAAATAAATAAATAAAATCTTTAAAAAAAAAAATAGAAACCTCCAAAATATTTGCCAGAGAGAGCAATCACCTAGAAGAGCCTTCATAAATGATAAGAAGACTGGAAACAGGGCTTCCAGAGAGGGAGTGATTGAGGGTTGTCCCAACAGACAGAGGGAAGTCCTAAGATTAAGATAAATAACAGAACCGAAGATTCAGATTCCATAAACATCTGTGGAGCACTAACTGTGACCCAAGTAAGCTTATATATTACTTATTATTCATTACTCTTATTATGTAGTTGTTTTTCCAGTCTTACAGATAAAGAAACCAGACCTCAAAATGGAAGAATGTTCCCCAAATTACATAGTGTGAGAGTAGAGGGCTTTTGGTCCTGATTTGTAACTTCTGACTTCAAGTCTTTAGTTCTTGTCACTATAACACTAAATATTATTGGGGTATATGCATGTAGGGTGTTAGACTAACATAATTCAGTCACTTTATTTTATAAATGTTTCAGGAAACCGAGGCTCAGAGACAATCAAGTGATTATCCACTGTCACACAGTTCATTTCTGGCAAAGTGCACCCTGGAACCCGGGGCTTAAACTAACGCCCCATTCTGATGTTTCAATAGAACACTGCCTGTTTAAGTATAAAGTGTCAGGTTACTTCTTTTGTATTTATTGCTACCAAACATAATGAATCCTATATTCTTGGGCCAAGGACATCCTCCATAGTTCTGTTATAACTTGATCTAAACAAAAATTTGGAATTTCATTTGCATTTTATATGTATACAAGCCCCCTGCCCCCCACAGGCTTTGCTTAAAGACCAGTAAAAATAACAAGAGCCATTTTGAGAGTAGGTAGTAAACTACTCAGAGCGTGGGCATTTCACAGAGATGATCTGAGGTTACTGTTATCACTGGTCCCTCCCTGTCCTTAGATGTCAATCTGCACTTTGAAATATAAACCTAAGAAAAAAGAAGTCTCAAGTTCAGGGAAACTACAGTGGTTAGGCTCTCAGGAGGCCAATTTCAACTCCCAGCTCTGAGTCCTGGAGTCAGGACTGTAAGGTCCTGGGAAAGAATGTTAAGAGTGTTTTTCTTTTGAATAGTTTTCCCAGAGCCCCCTTCATATCCCTGTTTCTTAGGCTGTAGATGAATGGGTTCAGCATAGGGGTCACCACTGTGTACATTATTGAGAAGACTCTGTCTTTTCCACCTGAGTGGGTTGATGGAGGACATAAATAGACCCCAATAGCTGTGCTATAAAACAGAGAGACCACAGAGAGGTGGGAGATGCAGTTGGAAAAGGCCCTTGTCTTACCCTTTGTGGAACTGATTCTTAGAATAGCCAAAGCAATATAAAAGTAAGATGTAAGGATGCAGATGAAGGGTCCAATTAGCAATGTTCCTGCCACAAGGATGAGCACCAGCTCATTGACATAAGTACTGGAGCAGGCCAGATTCAGGAGTGGGACCAGATCACAGAAGAAATGGGGGATGATATTGGGGCCACAGAAAGAAAGCCTCATCACCAGGAGGGTATGCACTAGGGCAT
The DNA here is from genome assembly GCF_037043125.1 of Eumetopias jubatus. Classification (NCBI taxonomy): domain Eukaryota; kingdom Metazoa; phylum Chordata; class Mammalia; order Carnivora; family Otariidae; genus Eumetopias; species Eumetopias jubatus. The sequence goes on along the minus strand of NW_028274821.1, from coordinate 82,892,017 downwards.
GGAAGGTAGTGACCACCCAAGACCCAGTCACCAACAGGATACACCGTTGGGAGTTCATGGTCATGGCATAATGGAGGGGGTGGCTGATGGCCACATAGCGGTCAAGTGCCATCACAGTCAGGAGAAAGTTGTCCAGATCTGCAAACAGGCCAAAGAAATAAAATTGTGTCAGACACCCACCATAAGAAATCAATTTACTTCCTGAGCCAATATTATCTAGCATCTTGGGAATTATTGTGGAGATAAAACCAATGTCAGAAAAGGACAGGTTGGCTAGGAAGAGGTACATGGGGGTGTGGAGGTGTGGGTCAGAGGCAATGGCTAGGATGATGAGCAGGTTCCCCACAATGGTGACCAGGTACATGCCCAGAAAAAGCCCAAACAGGAGAGGTTGCTTCTCTGGCCGCTCAGAGAAGCTGGTGAGAACAAATTCATAGATGCTGGTCTGGTTTCTTCTGTCCATGTCTGGAATTCTGTATGAAACAAATTTTTATTACAAGTAGCAAAAAAGTAAAATAATGCTGTGTATATCATATTCCTATTAGAAACCTCATGTGGTTTAGACAATTTTGTTTTGGCAAAGCTCAAATTTATAATTGTGCGTGTTATAAAAGACCCATTTGGATCAAACTCTTTGTAAAGTTATAGATTGGTGTCAGCACCTGAGCAGCTATCCAAGGCTCCTTCAAACTATTGCAGCTTCCCCATGACACATGGCAGTACCTTATGAAAAAACAAGTGTGCTCTGATCGCACAGATCCCGTCAGTTTTTTTCATTGAAGAATAATATAATTAAGTAAATAATGTTTTACTTATATTTAAAAATTAATTAAAACGAAATGAAAATAATTAACACTATATCTAATAATTATAAATAATTATGTAATCAATTTAAGATTTTTTAAGGTAAAAATTCAGAACAACATACGTATTTATAATTCCATTTTTGTTAAAATTAAATTACTCCATTCAGTCCCTTTTTTAAAGTTCCCAGCTCTTTGGGGCACCTGGGTGGCTCAGTCAGTTAAGCCTCCAACTTGACTTCCGCTCAGGTCATGATCTCAGGGTCATGGGATCCAGCCCCATGTCTGGCTCCCACTGGGTGTGGAGCCTGCTCAAGATTCTCTCTCTCCCTCTCTCTCTGCCCCTCCACCCCACTCATGCTCCCTCTCTCAAATGAATAAGTTTAAAAAATCTTTAAAAATAAATAAATTCATTTTTCATTCATTCCAACTTTATCAAGATAAAATTAACAGATAAAACTGTATATATGCAAGGTATACAGTGTGATGTTTTAATATACATGTACATTGTAAAATGATGATCACAGTCAAATTAATTCACACATCTTTTGCCTTAGAGAATGTAAATACCCAATTTGGCAGTTACAGTTCTCATGGCAAGTGAAGATATTGATGTTCTTGGCTTATGCATCTGTCTCTTGTAAGTGTGATTGATGTGAGTCAGTCCATTTCAGTTTAACCCAATGCTTGGATAAGATCCATTTTCTATACTTGGCAAAGCTAATAGCCTCAGACTATGATTATTACTCTGAGAGGCTCGGACTCTTTTCTTTCTGGTATCTCTGTCTCTTTCACCACCAACTGCAACCAAGTCCAGACTCAGGAGCTTAGCAAATAGCAGGAAGTACAGTGATGTAATTCATTGTTTTCATTTAATCATGTCACCTTTACAGTCAGAATTAGAAATAAAGGAACATTTATTCCACTTTTTGCTTTTCTTGCTCAAAGGTAATTAACCTTCAGGAATCGAATTATTTACTAGAAGCATACAGCCCATCATCAACAGTTCCATTGATTCCAAAGGAAAAATTTACAAAAACAAATTAATATTCTCAGAATTCTTCTGATATTCTGGGCAAATAAACTAATACAACCTAAAACAATTGACTTTTGGGAAAAAGATAGGTCCCTTGGTCTCCACTGTATTATGACAGATTGTCTAACCCTATGGCTAGTGGTCCAAGCTGTGGGAGGGTGTCAGAGCCACCTGGGGCATTTCCTGTACTTCTCAAAATTGAATCCCCACTATATCTATATACTTAAAACTGCTACATGAGACTCATTTATTTGTCTCCAAGGAGAGTATTTAGGTTACATAGCGTAAAGGGCAAAATTTAGTTTGTACTCAGAAAATTTTGACTCACCTTCTCTATCAAACATTGTAATACGGCTTCAAATAATTCATTTAACCTCTCAAACTTTAGTTTTCCCCTCTGCGAAGAAGGATAACTATGTCGGTCTCCTTCTAACCATCAGAAAAACATCCAGGCTCTTTCTTATCATGACATAATTAGCCCTTCTTGAGTCTGTCTCCATCTTTCTGTCCAGTGACACTTCCCCGTCATGCTGTGCCCCACTCCCCCGTCTCACCTATGAAACTGCTCACGGTCATCAGACGGCTCACGCATCCCGCCTGCGTGACTTTGGTAGTTAGCCCTTTCATCTTCCTAGATATTTCCTCCTCCTCTCCACCTGGCAAGAGCTTAGGTGCCAACATTGGACAATACTTTACATTCTCCTTTTGGAACTCATTGCTTTACCCTCTGTGCTCCCACAACCCTGTATTCTTGCTGGAACACTTGATGTATAATTAGTTGCTCATCCCCATTAGATGGTGTGTCCCTCAGGGCCAGGGACTCATTTTTCTTCATTTTGTTTCATCTTGTGTATGTACTTCGTATGTACTGTTGAATAAGATAGTGGACGGATGGGCAGTAAAATGGCTTCTTAAGCTATGATGAAATTGTACGATGCTATCATTTAGCTACCAGCATTGCCTTTTACACTATAAGTAAATTACAGTTAATGGAACAGGTGTGTGAAGATCTTAGGTTGCCTAGCATGCATTCTTTTTTTTTTTTTTAGCATGCATTCTAATACATTGAAGGTATTCAAAATTGTGAAAAACTTAAAAAGTATTGTGAATGTTGAATTAGTAAGTCTAATTGGTTGCGCATCTTCACAAGCACTGAATGTGTGGTTTACATTTTACATTTGAATTAAATATTGTTGGGTTTTAATTTAAAAATGCAAAGAAAATTGATGCCTGGAATTCAGATTTAATAGGAACATATCTTCTCATAGGTCTGAATCCGCTCCTTAGGTGCCCCTTCTGAGTGTTGAGAAATGTTCCCCCAAATATCTTGCTTTTCCATATTTGAAAACAGTCAATCTGACCTGACATGCTCCATCCACATGTCAAGTCCCTTTCAGGAATATAGAGAGGTTTCAGGAATGTAGTTTCAGGTACTAGAGGGTTAAATTCATAACCCAGTGAAATAGTGCTCTGGATCAAAGCTATCCTGCCACTCCACCCTTTAAGGACTAATGGATATTAAGCCATCTTATACAACTCAATTTTATGACTGAGTAAACAGAATCTCAAAGAGCTGCTGTAATCTGTCCAAGTTCAGCACCACAACTGATAACAAAAACAGGATTCCTGAAACAATTTCCAAAGGACCATTCTGCTTCTCTTGACTGACAGGGAAGGGGGAAAGCATGGCCAGTGACTTACGCTCAGTCCTGAGTTGGGCCCCAAAGAGCGCCTCATTTTTTCACGTTAAGGTAGAGATTTGACTCATCTGCTCTGGGTTCTCACTTGTCGAGAGTGGAGAAACCATATTTGATGACCAGATGAAAAGACAGCATCTTCCTCTATATTTAAGGCATAAGGGGCTCCTGGGACATGGAACCCTCATCTACTCCAAGGATGGAGAAATGAGAGCAGGTCATCCTAGATCCTGAGTCAGCCAAACTGACTAGAAACCCAGAAAAAAAGAAGCTATCTACCTGCAGTTTCTGGAGCAATACCCAGAGCTCCCTGCTGGAAGTTGCAGAGACATCTGGGAACACCAGTATTCCCAGATGAAGTATTCACTGTGGGAAACACCTTCGTCTGTTGCCCAGTCCTCAAACTCTAAATGAACTGCTCTGTGACTTTGGGAAGTTCACTTATCCTCTCTGGACTTTGATTTTCTCAGGTAAGTAAGTCAGAAAACAACGTTCTCTCACAATAGAAATCTTAGAGTTCTATTTTTAACTTTTTAGAGAACCTCCATAGCAATTGTACTACTACATATTTACCCAAAGGGTACAAAAACACTAAGCCAAAGGGTATATACACCCTAATGTTTATAGCAGCGTTATCTACAAAATCCAAATTATGGATGCAGCCCAAGTATCTATCCACTGATGAATGGATAAAGAAGATGTACACACACACACACACACACACACACACACACACACACACACACACACACAGTGGCATATTACTCAGCCATAAACAAGAATGAAATCTTGCCATTTGCAAAAACAAGGATGAAGCTAGAGAGTATTACGCTAAGTGAAATAAGTCAGAGAAAGACTAACATCACCTGATTTCACTCATATGTGGAATTTAAGAAGCAAAACAAACAAGCAAAGGGAACAAAAGAGGCAAATGAAGTAACAGACTCTTAACTGTGGGGAATATACTGATCTTTTCCAGAGAGGAGGTGGGTAGGGGGATGGGTCAAATAGTTGATGGGGACTAAGTAGTCCACTTGTTGTGATAAGCACCGGGTGTTGTATGGAAGTGTTGAATCACTATATTGTACACCTGAAAGTAATACTACACTGTATGCTAACTAACTGAAATTTAAATAATAACAGAAAAATAAGAGCTGAACAAATAAAAAGGTCAATTTCATTCAGGCTAATTTCTATAGGGAAAACAACCAATATCTGAAAATTAAAATGTCTCCCTTGAGTGGTTTTGCTTTGATTTTTATAGGGAAAGCAGAAAAGTTATAGATGGAGTGATTTAGTGTTGAGGTTTCAATCTGGGAAATTCTCAGTTGGCTAGCTGAACATTAAATGCTTCTCTATGTTTCTAGCTATTTTAGGAACAGAAAGTTCTAATCTTAGTTAATCACGTGAGATTATATATGTGTGTGTGTGTGTGTGTGTGTGTGTGTGTGTTTAGAAAAAAAATCTTGGAGTTCCCATTTTTGCCATCCTAAGTGTATGAAGTGGTAGCTCATTGTGCTTTTATTTCATATTTCCCCAATCCTTAATGATGCTCAGCACATTTTCTTGTGCTTATTGGCCATTCTTGTATCTTCTTTTTATGAAGAGTCTGCCCATTTTTATTGGGTTAATTGTCTTTTGATAATGATTTGTAGGAATTTTAATTCTGATATATAATAGATATACTTTCTCATTTTTCCTTTAGTTTAAGACTTAAAAAACCCCAAATTTTATCAAGATGTTTAACCATCCTTAATTTCCATACATCTTGCAGCATTTCCTAAAAATGTTTATCCTTTAAGGTGCCTCAGTTGGTTAAGCGGCTGACTCTGGATTTCGGTTCAGGTCATGATCCCATGGTCCTGGGATCCAGCCCTGCATCAGGCTCCCCACTCAGCAAGGAGTCTGCTTGAGGATTCTCTCCTCCACCCACACACTCACACATGCTCTCTCTCTAAAATAAATAAATAAATAAATAAAATATTTTTTAACATTTTACTCTTTTTTATTATTATGTTCAGTTAGCCATCATTAGTTTTTGATGTAGTGTTCAACGATTCCTTAAAAAATGTTTATCTTTTAAGTGTTTCTTTTTTTAAATTATGTTCAGTTAGCCACTGTATAGTACATCATTAGTTTATTTATTTATTTATTTATTTTTTTATTTTTTAAATTTTTTTATTATGTTAATCACCATATATTACATAATTTGTTTTGGTGTAGTGTTCCATGATTCATTGTTTGTTCATAACACCCAGTGCTCCATGCAGAATGTGCCCTCCTCAATACCCATCACCGGGCTAACCCATCCCCCCACCCTCCTCCCCTCCAGAAACCTCAGTTTGTTTTTCAGAGTCCATCATCTCTCCTGGTTCGTCTCCCCCTCTGACTTACTCCCCTTCATTCTTCCTCTCCTGCTATCTTCTTCTTTTTCTTTTTTCTTAAAACATCATTAGTTTTTGGTGTAGTGTTTCCTTCACAAATTTCAGTGAGGCAAACCTTCTGAAGCTTTATATAGATATATAAATTACCTTTATTTAGATATATAAGAATATTTGTAATATGTTTCTACATTTGCTAGATATAAATTATTGATTTTAAAGCTGTATTCCTTTTATGCATTAAAAATATTTCAAATGAAGGGGGGGAAATTAGAGGGGGAGATAACCATGAGAGACTATGGACTCCAGGAAACAAACTGAGGGTTTTAGAGGGAAGGAGGGTGGGAGATAGGTAGCTCGGTGATGGGTATTAAGGAGGGCACGTATTGCATGGAGCACTGGGTGTTATATGCAAACAATGAATCATGGAACACTACATCAAAAACTAATGATGTACTGTGTGGTGACTAACATAACATAATAAAAAAATAAAAATATTTCATTGCTTTTTTTTTACATCCAGTGTAGCTATTAAGAAGTCTGATATGAGTATGATTCCTGCAGGCAAACTTCCCTTTCTCTCAGAATTTTTCTTTGACTTTGAAATTCTTAAAATTTGTTAAACCTATGAATGTGCGAGCTTTTCATTTTCTTTCCTCTTTATCACTCTCTAGACCCTTGAACTCTGAAGTCATTAATATTTAACTCTGAATAATTTGTCTCCGTTATTTTTCTAAATATTTCTTCTCCAATTTTATTTTTTGTTCTTCTGAGATTCATATAGTTTTTTTCATTAGTCCTTCTTTTATTTTGCTTAGGGGATAAATTGCATTGTTTATTTTTTATTATGCTAAAATACACATAAAATTTGCATAAAAGTTACCATTTTAACCATTTTAGTGTGTACAACTCAGTAGCATTAAATATATTCACTGTGGTGTGCGACCATCACCTCTATCTAGGCTTCCCCTTTAAGTTCAAGAACAATATCACTTCTATTCAATGTTTACTGGAGGTTCTAGCTAGGGGAGTCAAGCAAAAAAGAAAACCAAAATAAAAGGCATCTAGATTGGAAAGGAAGGAGCAAAACTGTCTTTATTTTCTGATGATTTTGTATATATAGTTGATCCTTGAACAACTGAAGTTTGAGCTGCACGGGTGCACTTATATGTGGATTTTTTTTTTATAAATATAGGACAGTATGTAAATGTATTTTCTCTTCCTTATGATTTTCTTAATAACATTTTCTTCTCTCTAGCTTAGTTTGTTGTAAGAATACAGTATATGTAGTTTAAAATCAGCTTGTCATTGCCCAGCTGTCTTCTTTGCAGAAATTGACAAGCTGATTTTAAACTACACATTAAACTACTACAAATTCAAGGGATCCCAACTAAAAAAAACAATGTCAAAGAAATAGAACAAAGTGTCAGGTTCCATATGTCCTGATTTCAAATCTTACTACAAAACTACAGTAATCAAGATATTATGATATAGGCATGAAGATAGATATAGACCAATGGAAAAGAGCTGAAAATCCAGAAGTAATCCCTCAAATTTATATCCGGCTGAATTTTTATAAGATGCCAAGACAGATCAGTAGGGGAAAGAAATATCTTTTAAATAAATGGCTCTGGGAACACTGAATATCTATATGCAAAAGAATGAAGTTGAACCTTTTGTTGTGTGTTAATTACACAAAATTAACTCAAAATAGACTGTTAATATATTGAAAAAGCAAGCCACATAATGAAAAAGTCCTTAATACATATATTTAACAAAGGACTCATACCTAGAATATATAAAGAATTTTTACAAATTAATGTTAAAAAGCAGACTACCCAATAGAACAGCAGCAAAGGATTGGGAACAAGTCCTTTACAAGAGAAAATACCTAAATGATCAATAAGCATAGGCAAAAGAGATAAACTACATGAGTTATCAGAGAAGACAAATAGAAACCACAACACATGTTTCTACAAACCCATTAGAATGTGTACATTGGAGAAGATAGACAGTATATGTGTTGTTGAGGAAGTGGACCACACTTTTTCATATATTACAGGGATGAGTGTAATGGTACTAGCACTTTATCTAACTTTCCGATATCATCTATTAATGCTGAAAATATGTGACCCATTCTCCAGTATATACACAAGTCCCAAACTGGAAACAACCCAAATGTCAATCAAAACTAAAATGAATGAGGGTCACCTGGGTGGCTCAGTCACTTAAGCGTCCAGCTTTTGATTTCAGATCAGGTCATGATCTTGGGTTGTGGGATTGAGCCCCACATCAGGCTCTGCACTGAGCATGGAGCCTCCTTTAGATTCTCTCTCCTGAAGATATTTGCAAATGACATATCAGATAAAGGGCTAGTACCCAAAATCTATAAAGAACTTATCAAACTCAATACCCAAAGAACAAATAATCTAAATCAAGAAATGGGCAGAAGACATGAACAGACTTTTTTCCAAAGAAGACATCCAAATGGCCAACAGACACATGAGAAAGTGCTCAACATCGCTCGGCATCGGGGAAATCCAAATCAAAACCCCCTAAGTTTTTATTTAAATTCCAGTTAGTTAACACAGTCTAATGTTATTTTTAGGTATAGAATTTAGTCATTCATCACTCACACACAACACCTGGTGCTCATCACAACACGTGTACTCCTTAATACCCATCACCCATTTAACCCATCCTCTTGCCCTGCCAAGTCACAACTTTTAAAGGAGACATGTTTATAGCCCAATGAGTGGCCATGACAGCAGGGTTAAATTAATCACACCAAGGGGGAGTCCTTGGTTCTAAAAATTTTCTGAAGAGCATGTTTCATATCCTTATTCCTCAGGCTGTAGATGAAGCGATTCAGCCTAGGGGTGACCACCATGTACATCACAGAAGCAATTATATTCTTATTTTTGGAGTTGCCTGATGAAGGGAAAAAGTAAGCACCGGCAATTGTCCCATAGTATAAAAACACCACAAAGAGGTGGGAGCCACATGTAGACAAGACTTTGGAGATTCTTTTGAAGGAGGGGACCTTCAGAATGATGCCTGCCATGCGGATATATGAGCCCAAGATACCACTCAATGGCAGGATGAAGATCAATCCTCCTTCAGTGAGAATAAGCAGCTCATTGAGCGAGGTGTCTGAGCAGGAGGACTTGAGCGCAACAGCAAGATCACAAAAGAAGTGGGGGATGATAGTCCCTGCACAGAAGGACACCTGGCCCACGAGGAGGGTGTGCAACAGAGTTTGGACACAAGAGAAAAACCAGGATCCAGCCACTAGGATAATACAAAGCCCCTCCTTCATGATGGTGGTGTAATGGAGAGGGCGACAGACAGCCAAATACCTGTCATAGGCCATCACTGTGAGAAGAAGATTGTTAAGGCAACCAAAAAACATAAAGAAATACACCTGTGAAATGCACCCCACGTAGGGGATGGATTGTTGCTGAGTCTGCATGTTCATCAGTGTCTTTGGAACTGTGACAGATGAAAGGGAAACGTCCGAGAAGGTCAAGTGGCTGAGGAAGAAGTACATGGGGGTGTGGAGGCGGGAATCCAGCCTGATGAGCAGGGTGATGAGCAGGTTCCCCAGCACCGTGGTCAGGTACATGCCCAAGAACAGGGCGAAGAACACTCCCTGCTGCTCTTGCTGGATCGGGAGCCCCAGGAGGAGGAACTCAGACACGCTGCTCCGGTTCTCCAGATTCGTGCTGTGCTTTTACATGCTGGGGATAAAGAAGTGTTGGGAATAAAAGGAAGAATGATAGGGATACAGTCCATACTGTAAATTTCTGAAAAGACAATGCATTTTAAACTACATTCCTATTAATTTCTCACACCTGTGGATGCATGCATCTTCATTCTATCCTAGTCTGGTTCTGGGAAAACATTACAACCAAAAGCAGCCAACAAGATCTCATTGCACAGAAGCAAGAAGGTGTTCACTCTTTCATTTGATCATTATTTATTGAACATTGAGACTGAACCTGGCCCTCTACTAAGGACTGAGAATGCAGCAGCAAACAAGAAGAGCAGGGTCCCTTCCTTCTATGGGTCTATTTTTTATGCACTTAACTGGGATAATTCATGACACTGAGATAGAGCCAAACCATAACAGTTCACTGTAGCAGAAATAGTAGATGACCCTTGGCAAATTGGTATCAGTTGTTTCTGCTATAAAGTGACATGCAATGCCAGTGCTGAGGTGGCATTGTTGGAATATTGTCACATTCCTCCTGTGAATATATATATCCATACATATAAAAGGGGATACATATACACACATACATATGCACAGAGAGAGCAATGTTTGTGTACATATGTATATTCCATCTCTCTCTATATTCCATCTATGCATATACATATACTTAGATGGAATATATATAAACATACACATGGAATATACATATACATAAACACACATATATGCAATATACAGGTAACCCTTAAATAACATGGGGGTTGGGGCACCAACTCTGCACACATTTGAAAATCTACATATTACTTTTGACTCCTCCAGAACTTAACTACTAAGAGCCTACTGCTGACCAGAAACCTTACCAATAACATAAACAGTTGATTAACACATACTTTGTATATGTATTATATACTGTATTCTTACAATAAAGTAATCTAGAAAAAAATGTTATCAAAAGACCGTAGGAAGAGAAAGCACACTTACTGTATTCTATATTTATCGGAAGAAACCCATGTATAAGTGGACTTGTGCAGTTCAAACCCATGTTGTTCAAGGGTCAACTGTAATGTATGTATGCATATATATATATATTGAACTATAGTCCTATATATATAATTGCCATTTTCTGTAGCCTAAAATGATCAATTATTGGTCACTTCATGTAGTTCAACTTAATACTGTGTGATCAGTGCCCAGGCTTTTAACATGGAACTCTCCCATTTCGTTGGTTATAAATGCCAGACACACTATGTTATTTTAGGTTTGCAAGGAAACTGAAGTTGTCCAAAGTTTTCTTAGTGCCCTGTCTAGATATTTCCTTTCGTTCATATTTATATATTTTCCAATTGACAAAAGGCTCTCACATACATTAACTTCTGTTCAAGCCATAAATACTTATTGAGGGCCTGTAAGCTTCCATTTTATAGATATGTATACTGAGGCCAAAGAATTGAGTGATTTTCCCAAGGTCCTGCCACCATTTGGTGGGGCTTCTGTGCTCTAACTTCACTGGGCATGACAACTAACATTTCTTGGTATGTTAAGTGAATGTGCAAGGTTACAAAATTCTGAGCCACTCAGTCACACTTAGGTATATGAAATGATAACAGATCTTTTTTAGAAAACAGTCTCTTGCATTTTTCCAAAGAAGACATCCAAATGGCCAACAGGCACATGAAAAAGTGCTCAACATCGCTCGGCATCAGGGAAATCCAAATCAAAACCTCAATGAGATACCACCTCACACCAGTCAGAATGGCTAAAATTAACAAGTCAGGGAACAACAGATGTTGGCGGAGATGTGGAGAAAGGGGAACCCTCCTACACTGTTGGTGGGAATGCAAGCTGGTGCAACCCCTCTGGAAAACAGTATGGAGGTTCCTCAAACAGTTGAAATTAGAGCTACCATTCGATCCAGCAATTGCACTACTGGGTATTTACCCCAAAGATACAAATGTAGGGATCCGAAGGGGTACGTGCACCCCAATGTTTATAGCAGCAATGTCCACAATAGCCAAACTGTGGAAAGAGCCAAGATGTCCATCGACAGATGAATGGATAAAGAAGAAGTGGTATATATACACAATGGAATATTATGCAGCCATCAAAAGGAATGAGATCTTGCCATTTGCAACGACGTGGATGGAACTGGAGGGTCTTATGCTTAGTGAAATAAGTCAATCAGAGAAAGACATGTATCATATGACCTCACTGATATGAGGAATTCTTAATCTCAGGAAACGAACTGAATATTACTGGAATGGTTGGGGGTGGGAGGGATGGGGTGGCTGGGTGATAGACTTTGGGGAGGGTATGTGCTACAGTGAGCGCTGTGAATTGTGCAAGACTGTTGAATCACAGATCTGTACTTCTGAAACAAATAACGCAACATATTTTAAGAAAAAAGAAAAAGAAGAAGATAACAGGAAAGGAAGGATGAAGGGGAGTAAGTCAGAGGGGGAGACGAACCATGAGAGATGATGGACTCTGAAAAAGAAACTGAGGGTTCTAGAGGGGAGGAGGGTAGGGGGATGGGTTAGCCTGGTGGTGGGTATTGAGGAGGGCACGTTCTGCATGGAGCACTGGGTGTTATGAACAAACAATGAATCATGGAACACTGCATCAAAAACTAATGATGTAATATATGGTGATTAACATAACAAAAAATTTTAAAAAATTCTTTTTTTTTTTTCTTAACAAGAATGAAGGGGGGAAAATCGGAGAGGTAGACGAACCATGAGAGACGATGGACTCTGAAAAACAAACTGAGGGTTCTGGGGGGGGGATGGGGGATGGGTAAGCCTGGTAATGGGTATTAAAGAGGGCACGTTCTGTGTGGAGCACTGAAAAAAAATTATTATATTGTTAGTCACCATACAGTACTTCATTAGTTTTTTATTTTATTTATCTATTTATTTATTTTTATTATTATTATGTTATGTTAATCACCATACATTACATCATTAGTTTTTGATGTATTGATCCATGATTCATTGTTTTCGTATAACACCCAGTGCTCCATGCAGTATGTGCCCTCCTTAATACCCATCACTGGGCTAACCCATTCCCCCACCCCCTTCCCCTCTAAAACCCTGTTTTGTTTTTAAAGATTTTATTTATTTATTTAATTGACAGAGAGAGAGAGACAGCGAGAGAGGGAACACAAGCAGGGGGAGGGTCAGAGGGAGAAGCAGGCTTCCCGCCGAGCAGGGAGGCTGATGCGGGGCCCGATCCCAGGACCCTGAGATCATGACCCAAGCTGAAGGCAGCCACTTAACAAACTGAGCCATCCAGGCGCCCCTAAAACCCTCAGTTTGTTTCTCGGAGTCCATAGACTCTCATGGTTCTTCTCCTCCTCTGTTTCCCCTGCTTCATTTTCCCCTTCCTTCTCCTAATGTCCTCCCTGCTATTCCTTATGTTGCACATATAAGTGAAACCATATGATAATTGACTTTCTCTGTTTGACTTATTTCACTTTGCACAATCTCCTCCAGTTCCATCCATGTTGATGCAAAAGTTGGGTATTCATCCTTTCTGATGGCTGAGTAATATTCCATTGTATATATGGACTACATCTTCTTTATCCAGTCATCTGTTGAAGGGAATCTCAGCTCCTTCCACAGTTTGGATATTGTGGACATTGCTGCTATGAACACTGGGGTGCATGTGGCCCTTCTTTTCACTACATCTGTGTCTTTGGGGTAAATACTCAGTAGTGTAACTGTTGGGTCATAGGGTAGCTCTATTTTTAACTTTTTGAGGAACCTCCATACTGTTTTACAAAGGGGCTGTACCAACTTGCATTCCCACCAACAGTGTAAGAGGGTTCCCCCTTCTCCACAACCTCTACAACATTGTTGTTTCCTGCCTTGTTAATTTTTGCCATTCTAACTGGTGTAAGGTGGTATCTCAGTGTGGTTTTGACTTGAATTTCCCTGATGGCTAATGATGTTGAACATTTTTTCATGTGTCTATAAACCATTTGTATGTCTTCTTTGGATAAATGTCTGTTCATGCTACCCAGTATGTTGATTAATAAAATAGATAATGAAATGTAGACTTAACCCTGGAATAATTATGATGTCAGGCTCCTTACGCTTGTATGGATAGACAAAAATTCTTTCAGTGCCAAATGAAAACAACACAACTGATTTCTAACACAATGGAATAATTACTTTTATTTTTTTAAATACCTCATTATTTTGGCTTTTCTAAAAATACTTCATTTTCTTTAAAAAGCCCTCTGCTTCCTTTCCCTTGTAGCAGAATACAGATGGTTGATGGTTCAACTTAATGATTTTTTGACTGTACATGGTGCAAAAGTGATATGCATTCAGTACAAACAGTACTTTGAATTTTGAATTTTGATCTTTTCCTAGGCTAGCAATATGTGTGGCACATATCATGATGCTGTCGTGATGCCAGCAGCAGCAACTCCCAGTCAGCCATGTGATCAGTAGGGTAAACAACCGATACACTTGGAACCATTCTGTCCCACACCACCATTTTCTTTTTCATTTTCAGTAGACTATTCAATAAATTACATGAGATATTTAACACTTTTTCATAAAATAGACTTTGTGTTAGATGATTTTGTCCAACTGTAGACTAATGTAAGTATTCTGGGCATGTTTAAAGGTAGGCTGGGCTAAGCTACGATGTTCAGTAAGTTAGGTGTATTAAATGAATTTTCAGCTTAGGATCATTTCAGCTTACAATGGGCTTATCAGCACATAATCCCATTGTAAGTTAAGGAAGATCTGTATATAATAACCTTGTCTAGCATCTATTCATCAAAAGCATGGAATTTTCTAGCAATTCTCTCTTAAACAAGAGAAAGATTATTTATTTGTTTGTTTGTTTTAAGAAAGATTAATTTTATCTCCACAGCATACTCCAGGTAACCAAAGTATAGGTGTTGGCTAAAATAAATTGATATAAATTTTTAAAAATATTTCAATTTATGATTATCAAAGTAACATTTTATTGTGGAAAATACAAGTTGAAAGTGGATGTTAAAGAAAGTGAATGACAATCATACATAATTCCATCATCTTGGGATAGCCACTTTTAATATTTTGGTGTACTCAAGTTTTTTTAACCAAGTATTATGAATAATGAAGAATAAATTCATAATGAATTCAGTAATAATGAATTTTCTGTTTACATTATTCTGTGTTAAAAATGTGTTATCAAATAATTGGAAAGCCCACATACTACTCCATCATACTGACATAGCATAATTTAATTAACCAAGCTGCAGTTGTTGAAATTTGGGTGGTTTCTGTTTCTCTTATGAGTAACATCATTATATGTAAGTTTTTAACAATATTGTTTTACTCTTTCCTTGATCAAACTCCTGGAAGTGAAAGAGTAGGTCATAAGGTACAAATATTTTTGTGCTTATAATATATATTATGAACTTATTTCCTGGAAATCTATGCCAATATCAGTTATTGTCATTTAAAAACCCAATTATAATAGTATTTTAACAGCATTTGAAAATATAAATTTAAGATGGTGTTATTTCCAAAAGTCTTTCCATTATTATTCTGTACTATACAAAGGACTATTTCCATTCTTAGAATTTTATTAGTTGTAATTAGCTATCTATATCCCACAGGATATAGTAGAATTCTTAGATATTAGTCTCTAAATTTGTGTATGCAAAAGAAATACTTTTCCTAATTAACACATATTAAAGTTTGATTAAAATGACAGATGAAGCATATATAACTTCTGGGAAAAAAGTAAAGCACCGATGAATATTTAATTTATGGAGTCCTTATTTACAGTATATATGCAGGCTTCTTTTCCAATTCATTTGCTCTGCGTAAACAGTATCCCACTGTATTTTCTGAGTCTTATAAGGGGCAGCTGTAGTTGAGAACATGGGAAAAGGAGAAACTGATAAGGTATGCCCGCCCTATATTTAGCTATATTCCTGCACCTAAAATTTCTGGACTCAAATATCTTCAGAAATATCCCATCCATTTGAGATCCATTTGGTTTAAAAAGATCACCTTCAAAAGTGTGAATGGTCCTATGGAAGAATGAACCTTACAAATTGAGTGCATGTCTATTAAGGGATATAATCATATTTGGCTCAATGCTTCAGGAATGGGAGTTTGATCTAGGGTAGTCTATTAATACAGGGCAGAGAGCAGACTGAATAGATGGTAAACAACATGGTCTACCTGGATGACTGGAGGGCAGAGGTGGGGATATTACATGTAGTAAATTGGTTCAGAAAAGAGGGATATTACTGACAAACACAAAACTTGCTCTTTTAAACTTTGCTTTCTTACTGGAAATTGCAGTAGTAGATTGCTGTGATCAGGGCCAAGTAACCTGCTTCAAGGCCAGGATGGTCTAATGGTCTGGTTTGGCTGGCTGTCACATTATTCCCACCTCTTCTATCCAAGAAAGCACAGAGGGGAGAAGGGATGATGGCCAAAGGGAAACACGCACAGGTGCAATCTTCCTTTCAAAGCAAGAGCTATTGTACAAGACATCAAAAAGTCACACCCTCCTTTTTTTTTAAGATTTATTTATTTATTTTAGAGAGAGAGAGTAGGGTGAAGGGGCAGAGGGAGAGGGAGAGGGAGTATTAAGCAGACTCCACACTGAACATGGAGCCTGATGTGGGGCTCAATCTCATGACTCTGAGATCATCACCCCAGCCAAAACCAAGAATTGGATGCTCAACAGACTGGGCCACCCAGGCATCCCACATATCCTCCTTTTTAAAACACTTGATCCAGGGGGCATTAGGCCCCATGCTCAGCGGGCAGTCTGCTTGCGATTCTCTCTCTCCCTCCTTCTCTGTCCCTCCCCCACTCACTCTCTCTCTAAAATAAATTAATAAATCTTTGAAAAAATAAAAATAAAAAACAGGATGAACTTGACCTTGAAACTTTGGCGAGCTCTGTTTTTAGGTCCTTCTTTATCTCTCTGGAGTGACTTGCTAATCATTGGAATATTTTTGTGCCAACCCTCAAATTTCATTCCTTGGTTCTAAAAATATCTATATTTGGAACATTTTTATCTAGATGTTTCAAAACATTTAGATATAAAAAAAATAGTAAACTGTAATCCCACTGCAAAAAGATAACCTCTGTTAAGCTTGTGACTTCTCAGAACACCCATTTCTACCAGATTACCTTTCCTCAAATTATTGCTCTAAAATTTCCAGTATACTTGATTTAGGGTTTTGTGTTTGTATTTTGAATATTTTATGAAAGAACCCAGAGGATGAATCATGTACTTAGTACAAAATTGGCACACAGTAGGCACACATAAATATTGACTCTCTTTCACCTAGAATAACAGAAAGGAGTGTTCTTAAGTTAAAGAAATGAAATATTAAGGAAATACTGTAAAATATATATTAATTTAATTCTTTATCTCCTATCACGATCACTCATTATTTGTCAGGATCTCCACAATGTGGTGTGCTAGAAAGAGGATGGGTATTGGAATCAAATTTACCTGTTTTGGGGAAGTTATTTACATTCTGACTCACACTTTTCACAATCCTACCTCAAAGAACTGATGTGAAGAACAATGAGGAACCTTGTAGATATTCAATACATGTTTGTATTCTCATCCCTTTACCTTGTGCCATAGCACCCAAGGGCAGGGTTACTTGGCTCCAGAGCATGAATCATATCCTTTAGTCCACTCTGGCTAATAATTTGGTCTTAGAGATGAGGAAGGGGAAATGGTGTCCTGCCCTTAGTAATGGATGCTTCACTGGAATCCAGAGAGAGACTGAGACAGAACAGCTCATTCTAGAGCCAAGTAAAGGAGTGGAAATATCCTTTTTGTTACACCCCTAACCCAGAGTTACATGATAATCTTCCCTTAAAAATCAGTCAGAGTGGTGGAATCACTGAAATGATGAAGGGCAGGGGTTGATCAGGATACCAGGATCAGGCATCACTGTCATGGTAAGAAAAACATTTTTCCATTACCGAATAGTTTACCCAAGGCCTCCTTCCTGTCTCTGTTCCTCAAGCTATAGATGAATGGGTTTAGCATGGGGATAATCACCATGTAGAGAATGGCAGCTCTACTTTCACTCTCTGCAGAGAGAGTTGATGGAGGAAGTAAATAAACACCCATGAGAGACCCATAGAAGAGCAGGACCACTGTGAGGTGGGAACCACAGGTAGAGAAGGCTTTCCACTGCCCTCCAGGAGATGAGATGCCAAACACAGCCCAGGAAATGCGGACATAGGAGAGGACGATCAGCATGAGGGGAACAGTGAGGAACATTAGGCCCACAGTGATGATCATCAGCTCATTAATGTGGGTATCGGAGCAGGCCAGCTTCAGTAGAGCACTGGGATCACAGTAAAAGTGAGGGATGGCCTTGTGGGCACAGAAGCTGCAGTGTGTGCATCAGTGCAGGGCAGTTGGTTAGCATCCAGCGCATGACCAGCGTTAGTACACAGAATTGGGGACTCATAGCCATGCTGTAATGGAGTGGCTGGCAGATGGCCACATAGCGGTCGTATGCCACCACAGCCAGCAGGCAGTTGTCAAGGCCACCAAACATAAGGAGGAAATACACCTGTGCAAGGCACCCAGAATAGGAGATGGTCCGACTCTGGGTATGAATGTTGGCCAGCATTTTAGGGATTGAAGCAGAGGTGCAACAGGCATCAGTTAATGCCTGGTTAATGATAGGTTGCAACCTATCATAATGCAACCAGTTAATGATAGGTTGGCCAGGAAGAAGTACATGGGAGTATGAAGGTGTGGGTCAGAGCTGATGGCCAGGATGATGAACAGCTTCCCTGTCATGGTGACCAGGTACATGCCCAGGAAGACGCCAAATAGGAGGGGTTGCTCCTCTGGCTTCTCAGAGAGTCCAAGAAGGAGGAAGTCTGAAACAGCAGTTTGGTTCACTCTGCTTGGTTTTCCCATCCCCCCTAGTTCTTGTTATCTGTTCAGATAAAACCCTTCCATGTGTTAGTATTTAATTACTAGATCAATCACAGATATGTATCTGGGTAGCCAGAACTATATTGGGGGAAAAAAGGGGGAATAAATGCACCTTGCCAATGAAAATCTTGAATCTCACGGGGGATGAAAGAAAACACCCATGGAGCATAGAAAGGCAAGATAATATCCATACAAATGCAAATTGTGCTTTTTGTGTTATAATAGGGTCCAGAGACGAGATCACTTTGACTAGTCATTGTAAGCTATTGGAGGAGGTAAGAATTGAGCATATCCTTGAAGGCAAGATTGGAAAAGTCGTTTACGTTTACCAATTGAAAAGGAAATGGATGATCTCCGTTGCTGCCTCTCCCCCAACACACACGCACAATTAAACAAAATAGCCTCCTCTCTACTTGCCTCCCCAATCCCTAGAAATTGATCACACCATTCCCTGTGGTCATCTTCTGTGCCTTTCCTTAATTGGTGGCACAGGATATATAGGCTGGGGGCTGTGAGTGTCTGTGATATACCATCCTCTCCATCCTTTGCTAGGACCTCCCCTCCATAAACAGGGAGAGGGCCACCTCTGCCCCTACATCACTCTCTCTCCTTTGTCGTCTTCCCCTTTCGGCTCCTCTGCACCTGTATTTGCTCTAGGAGCTGATATTTCAGTTCTCCTGGCCTCTTGTCATGATCAGCCCCTGTTTGTAGAGACTGGTTAAATATCAGACACCTTCATGGCACTGTTTTATTCTTCACAAGGCTATGAAGTAGGTATCCTTGACCACTTTGCAAATGGTGAAACTGAGCTTCAGAGATACTTGGTGTACTCAGATAACTAGTAAATGAGATTCAAATGCAGGTATGCCTTAATCCAAAGCCTGTGCCTTCACCCCTACAGTTGTACCACATCGCCTCAATATTTCCTCAGGGGAAGGAAGGTGAAAGGAACTAGGCTCTGGTTTCCTGGGCTTGAAAGGAGCCATTCTTTTCTTCTGCTCCCCTAGGATTTGGAGGGAGCTGGTGTGAGAGGGCATTTCATATTGGCCTTGTAGAAACTTTGACCTTAGAAGCTTCTGTGAATATTTAATCCTCTGTTTGTTCTTTGGTTCATAGAGAGGCTTATATCTACCCGGGGAACTTTTGCTTAGCTGTTAGGCTGGGAAAAGAGAGGGGTGTGTGTGTGTGTGTGTGTGTGTGTGTGTGTGTGTGTGTGCGCGCGCGCGCACGCGCTGTCCCTTCCAGATTCTCACCTGTGAAAGCATGAGTCAGTGTCAGGCATCTTCAAATTCCCCATTTCTCTCTCCTGTATGGATAATCCACAATGAGGAAGTGCCTGGGACCTTTCAGACTCTGTCAGTAAAGTTGGGGTCTATTGAACTGAGGGTTCACTAGGAACATGGAGTGTATGATTCATTTTCAGCTTCCCTAGGCCTGAAAAGACAAGAGTCTTTCTTAGGGTTTTAAAGGCTCCTGGAACACCATTTCCCAAAGTGCTCATTAGAGCCAACCTCAGTGTCACTGTGCAGCCTGTCCTCCAGCCAACTCTGGCTAGGTCTTGGGGGAACTGAGGGCATCTTTTCCCAGGGGTTAAGCTCAATGTGGAGCTCAGGAGAGTGATTCTGAGGCCTCTTGTTGGGATACAGTGCACTTCAGCCTGACTGGCAGGCCTCCTAGGAACTCATGCCTATGCACTAGACAGTTGAATGCCTGTTCCATACCCTAGGTAAAACTGGATTGAGGGAGATGTCAGGAGTATAAATTATAATGTGACTATTTCTGCTGGTGATTTTCCTAAACAGAGTAATCCAATATGAAGCAGCCCCCTTAAGTCCTAAAGTCTCAGTGAAATGAGGCAGCCTATATAGAGCACACCAGCCATAATGTCTGATACATAACAACTGCTAAAAATGTTACATCTGCTGTATTTTTATGAATACTATTGAATTAATCCCATTTTTAATATTGAACACTTTCATTACACTATCTCAGACAATACTCACAGCAAGCTTAGGATACAGAAACTATTCTTATCCCCATTTTACAGGTGAGAAAACTGAGGTCCAGGGAAGATAATGACTTGACCAAGGTCATACAACTACTAAATGGAGGGGATAGAATTCCACCCTAGATCTGCATGACCCTAGAGTCCATGCTCTTAACCACCACACTTTGTCCTAGTATCATTGCTGGGTTTAATCATTAACAATTTCATATGTATGTATAAAATAATATTGTTCTAACTTGCATGTCTTTGGTTACTAGTGAGATTGAATATTTGTTTCATCTGATTCTTAACCATGGGAATTATTCCTCAAATTATCCTGCTATTATATCTGTCCTTTTCTCTACTGGGTTGCTTGTGCTTTTTTAAATGGATGTTAAAGACAAAACAAATGAAAAGTGGTTTTTTTCTGTGCTTACCATTCTGACATGTATACAACTTTTAAACAATTATTTTTGTAGTCAAAATCGACAGATACCAAGATAAAAAGCTTCTGCACAGCAAAGGAAACAGTCAACAAAACTAAGAGCAACCCACAGAATGGGAGAAGATATTTGCAAATGACATATCAGATAAAGGACTGGTGTCCAAGATCTATAAAGAACTTCTAGAGGGGAGGCGGGTGGGGGGATAGGTTAGCCTGGTGATGGGTATTAAAGAGGGCATGTACTGAATGGAGCACTGGGTGTTATATGCAAACAATGAATCATGGAACACTACATCAAAAAATAATGATGTAATGTATGGTGATTAACATAACATAATAAAAAAATAAAATAAAAATGGGCAAAGTAAAAAAAAAGAACTTCTCAAATTCAACACTCAGAAAACAAATAATCAAGTCAAGAAATGGGCAGAAGATATGAACAGACACTTCTCAAAAGAAGATATGGCTAACAGACACATGAAAAAATGCTCACTAGCCATCAGGGAAATACAAATCAAAACCACAATGAGATACCACCTCACACCAGTTAGAATGGCTAAAATTAACAAAACAGGAAACAACAAATGTTGGCAAGGATGTGGAGAAAGGGGAACCCTCTTACACTGTTGGGAATGCAAGTTGGTACAGCCACTCTGGAAAATAGTATGGAGGTTCCTCAAGACGTTAAGAATAGAGCTACCCTATGACCCAGCAATTGCGCCACTAGGTATTTACCCAAAGATACAGATGTAGTGAAAAGAAGGGCCATATGCACCCCAATGTTCATAGCAGCAATGTCCACAATATCCAAACTGTGGAAGGAGCCAAGATGCCTTTCAACAGACGAATGGACAAAGAAGATGTGGTCCATATATACAATGGAATATTACTCAGCCATCAGAAAGGATGAATACCTACCTTTTGCATTGACATGGATGGAACTGGAGGGGGTTATGCTAAGTGAAATAAGTCAAACAGAGAAAGACAATTATCATGTGGTTTCACTTATATGTGGAACATAAAGAATAGCATGGAGGACCAGAGGGGAAAGGAGGGAAAACTGAATGGGAAGAAATCAGAGAGGGAGATGAACCATGAGAGACTCTGGACTCTGGGAACCAAACTGAGGGTTACAGAAGGAAGGGGTTGGGAGACGGGATAACCACATGCTGGGTATTAAGGAGGGCATGTGATGTGAATATGCAACTAATGAATCATTGAACACTATGTAAAAAACTAATGATGTACTATATGTTGGCTAACTGAACATAGTAAAAAAACATATATATACTGTAAAAATAAATAAAACTATATTCAGTTAAAAAAAACCCAAGACCCATCGATATGCTGCTTACAAGAGACTCATTTTATTTTTTGTTTTTTTTTTTAAAGATTTAATTTATTTATTAGAGAGAGAGCACAAGCAGGGGGAGTGGCAGGCAGAGGGAGAGGCAGAAGCAGGCTCCCCACAGAGCAGGGGGAGCTGGATGTGGGACTCGATCCCAGGACCCCGGGATCATGACCTGAGCAGAAGGCAGTCACTTAACCAACTGAGCCACCCAGGTGCCCACAAGAGACTCATTTTAGACCCAAAGACACCTCCAGATTGAAAGTGAGGGGCTGGAGAACCATTTATCATCCTAATGGACATCAAAAGAAAGCTGGGGTGGCAATCCTTATATCAGACAAACTAGATTTTAAACCAAAGACTGTAACAAGAGATGAAGAAGGGCACTATATCATAATAAAGGGGTCTTCCAACAAGAAGATCTAACAATTGTGAATATTTATGCCCCCAACTTGGGAGCACCCAAATATGTAAATCAGTTAATTACAAACATGAAGAAACTCACTGATAACAATATAAAATAGTGGGGGCTTTAATACTGCACTTACAGCAATGGACAGATCACATAAGCAGGAAATCAACAAGAGAACAATGGCTTTGAATGACACACTGGACCAGATGGACTTAACAGACATATTCAAAACATTTCATCCAAAAGCAGCAGAATACACATTCTTTTCAAGTGCAAACGGAACATTCTCCAGAATAGATCACATATTAGGTCACAAATCAGCCCTGAAGTACAAAAAGATTGAGGTCATACCTTGTGTATTTTCTTTCTTTCCTTTTTTTTCTTTTCTTTTCCTACCTTCCTTCCTTCCTTCCTTCCTTCCTTCCTTCCTTCCTTCCTTCCTTCCTTCTTTCTTTCTTTCTTTCTTTTTCTTTCTTTCTTTCTTCTTTCTTTCTTTCTTTCTTTCTTTCTTTCTTTCTTTCTTTCTTTTTCTTTCTTTCTTTCTTTCTTCTTTCTCTTTCTTTCTCACAATGCTCTGAAACTTGAAGTCAACCACGAGAAAAAATTTGGAAAGACCACAAATACGTGGAAGCTAAAGAATGTCCTACTAAAGAATGAATGGGTCAACCAGGAAATTAAAGAAGAAATTTAAAAATACATGGAAACAAATGAAAATAAAAACACGACAGTCCAAAACCTTTGGGATGCAGCAAAGGCAGTCCTAAGAGGGAAGTATATCGCAATACAGGCCTACCTCAAGAAGCAAAGAAGTCTCAAATACATAGCCTAAACTTACACCTAAAGTAGCTAGAGAAAGAAAAACAAATGAAGCCAAAAGCCAGAAGAAGAAGGGAAATATTCCTAGTTTCCTATAGGTTTTTAATGCAAATGGGTGTTGAAGTTTACCCATTTGAAATTTTGAAATGATTATTCTCCTTTTTATGTTAATGGAATAAATTTCTTTGATTGGTTTTCAGAAGTTAAACTAATGTATCATCACAGAATAAACCTTTTGGCTCAGTGTAGTATGCTTTTTGTATATCTCTGGATTTAATTTTCTGATATTTTGTTTAGAATTTTGAAACTTCAGAGATCATTCTCTGATTTTCCTTTCCTTTCCTCTACCTCTCAAATTTTAGTGTTAGGACCATGCTTGCCTCACAAAAAGAGTTACAAGCTTTTTCCTCTTTTACTATTCTGGTGAAGCGTTGTAAGACTGGTTACTTCTTCCTTAAATGTTTGGAAGGATCCATCAGTGAAATCATCTGGGACTTGATATTTTCATTATGGGAACGTTTGATAATGGATTCCATTTCTGTAGTAGATAGCATGATACTCAGATTTTCTATTTATTATTTTCTATTATGTTCAGTTAGCCAACATATAGTACATCATTAGTCTTTTTTAATATTGTTTTATTATGTTAGTCACCATTCACTACATCATTAATTTTTGATGTAGTGTTCCAATTTTAGTATATGTGTTGCCAAAGCGAGCACTGATGTAGTGTTCCATGATTCATTGTTTGCGTATAACAGCCAGTGCTCCATTCAATACGTACCCTCCTTAATACCCATCACTAGGCTAACCCATCCCCCCCTCCCCTCTAAAACCCTGTTTGTTTCATCATTAGTTTTTGACATAGTGTTTAACAATTCATTAGTTGCATATAACACCCAGTGCTCATCACAACACTGTGCCCTCCTTAATACCCATCACCTGGCTACCCCATCCCCCACCCACCTCCCCTCTGAAACCCTCAATTTGTTTCCCGGAGTCCAAAGTCTCTCATGGTTCATCTCCCTCTCTGATTTCTTCCCATTCAGTTTTCCCCCCCCTTCCCCTGGGGTCCTCCACACTATTCCTTATGTTCCACATATGAGTGAAACCATATGATAAGCAGCAATGTCCACAATAGCCAAACTGTGGAAGGAGCTGAGATGCCCTTCAACACATGAATGGACAAAGAAGATGTGGTGCATATGTACAGTGGAATATTACTCAGCCATCAGAAAAGCTGAATACCCACCATTTGCACTGACATGGATGGAACTGGAGGGGATTATGCTAAGTGAAATAAGTCAAGCAGAGAAAGACAGATTTTCTTTTCTTTTGTCAGCTTTAGTGTATTTTTAATCTCTGAAGCATCTCTCTATTTACTCAAATTAACATTCCTTAGCTTAAAGTTGCTCATATTAGCCTTGTGTTGTCCTTACATTAAAAGAAAAATGCGGGGAACAAAAAACACAAATAATACCTGTAAAATTAATGAATGTTTACATATGTATATATCCATGTAGCCGTTCTGCAGACAAAAATATAGGACATTTCCATCACCCTAGTATTCCTCAACAATACCCCAGAGATAAAAAGATGAACACTACTACATTTATTGGGAATATTTAGCAACTAGAACTCTCAATTATTTTGGGTGAGAGCGTAAATTTGTAGAAGCATTTTGGAAAATAGTTTGCCTGCATATACTAAAGCTAAATATTGCTTACTCTAATGCCCAGACATATCACTTCTGGGTGTATGCCTGGGAGAAATATATACATATGGCCCACAAAAGGCATGCTTCCTATCACCTTTACTCATAATAGCCAAAAATTGGAATATTCTTCAGCAGAAAAATGAATCAACTAATATTTGTATAATGAAATGTTACAGCAATACAGAGAACAAACTCCTGTAATAGGTCATACATGATTGAATCTGACAGATGTCATGTTGAACTAAAGAAGCCAGATGTAGGCATTCTACCATATGATTCTTTCTACATGAACTTTAAGAAGTGACAAAACTAACCTTCTGGTAATATGTATCACGAGAGTAGTCACCTCTGAGAGGATAGTGCCTCAGAAGGGAAAAGAGGGAGCCTTCTAACCGGAAGGAAATGTTATATATTTTGATTTGTGGGGTGGTTACACTGGCATGTACATATGGAAACCTCATTGGGCTGTGCGATTCAAATTTGTGTCCTGTGCTGACTTCTGCCATAATCCAGTACATTTTTGGGAAACTGGCTGGCAGCTTGGTGCTCATAGACAGAGCTGTTGACTGAGTTTCACTGAAGTGCAATCTAGCTGGGAAACCTATTTTGAGGAGGGAAACTCCAATGCCAGTATCTTTAGTTCTTTCCTGTTCAGCCTCCAAAGAAGATTCTTCTAATATTCTACATCCACGATAGAGGTCTGGCAGCAACATCTGGATAAAGGGCTGTGGGTCTCAGCATTCCACATCTGGTGTGCATGCATAATCATATAATTTCCTTGTTTTTCACATGCTTCACTAATAATAAGATTTTGAGCTGTAGGTGGCAACCCCCAGTCCCAAGCTTCTCCAGAAGTAAATCTCCCAGTTTCCGCTGGGATAGGAGAGGGACAGCATTCCCATAGTGTGGGATGTGAAGGGTAATCTAGGGACCTAGCTTCTTCTGAAATAACTGTCACCTCTTAGACGTCCCTTTTACTCCTGGGTCCCAAGGTACCAAGGGATTCCAGTTTCTGGGCCTTTTTTGAGTATTCTTTGGTGCTGACAAGATTGACTCTTTTATTTTATCTACTACCAGTTTAGGATTCCACTTTTCCAGGTCTGTTAACTCAGTCCCACTGTCAAAAAAAAATTATACTAGCACATAGCCAGGAGAAACTGTCTGCAGCTTAGTCAAGTTGAGGGCAGTGTTAATATCATCTTGATCACCACTTCCTCATCCATATGGTTTCCAGCTTTCTAAATTGTGTTACTATTTTGTGCTTTCTACTCTTCTCTGTCCTTGTGGGGTTTATGACTTTTTAAAAAATCACTTTACTTTTAGTAGGGTTTTAGGAGAGAGTAAAATTAGATACATGACCTTAATAGAACATCTTTAGCTAGAAGGGTGAGAATTCTTTAAGAAAGGTATGTTATGGGGGGATCGGTTAGCCTGGTGATGGGTATTAAAGAGGGCATGTACTGAATGGAGCACTGGGTGTTATACACAAACAATGACTCATGGAACACTACATCAAAAACTAATGATGTAATGTATGGTGATTAACATAACATAATAAAAAAAGAAAGGTATGTCATTCAGTCTATTCAACAAATGGTGTTAGGAAAATTGGACAGCCACATGCAGAAGAATGAAACTGGACCATTTCCTTACACCACACACAAAAATAGACTCAAAATGGTTGAAAGACCTAAATGTGAGACAGGAGTCCATCAAAATCTGAGGAGAACACAGGCAGCAACCTCTTCGACCTGAGCCACAGCAACTTCTTCCTAGAAACATCACCAAAGGCAAGGGAAGCCAGGGCAAAAATGAACTATTGGGACTTCATCAAGATAAAAAGCTTTTGCACAGCAAAGGAAACAGTCAACAAAGCCAAAAGACAACAGACAGAATGGGAGAAGATATTTGCAAATGACATATCAGATAAAGGGCTAGTATCCAAAATCTATAAAGCACTTATCCAACTCAACACCCAAAGAACAAATGATCCAATCCAGAAATGGGCAGAAGACATGAACAGACATTTTTCCAAAGAAGACATCCAAATGGCCAACAGACACATGAAAAAGTGCTCAACATCGCTCGGCATCAGGGAAATCCAAATCAAAACCTCAATGGGATACCACCTCACACCAGTCAGAATGGCTAAAATTAACAAGTCAGGAAATGACAGATGTTGGCAGGGATGCGGAGAAAGGGAAACCTTCCTACACTGTTGGTGGGAATGCAAGCTGGTGCAACCCCTCTGGAAAACAGTATGGAGGTTCCTCAAAAAGTTGAAAATAGAGCTACCCTATGACCCAGCAATTGCACTACTGGGTATTTACCACAAAGATACAAATGTAGGGATCCGAAGGGGTACGTACACCCCAATGTTTATAGCAGCAATGTCCACAATAGCCAAACTATGGAAAGAGCCAAGATGTCCATCAACAGATGAATGGATAAAGAAGAAGTGGTATATATCTACAATGGAATATTATGCAGCCATCAAAAGGAATGAGATCTTGCCATTTGCAATGACGTGGATGGAACTGGAGGGTATTTTGCTGAGCGAAATAAGTCAATCAGAGAAAGACATGTATCATA
The DNA here is from genome assembly GCF_037043125.1 of Eumetopias jubatus. Classification (NCBI taxonomy): domain Eukaryota; kingdom Metazoa; phylum Chordata; class Mammalia; order Carnivora; family Otariidae; genus Eumetopias; species Eumetopias jubatus. The sequence continues at coordinate 82,864,119 of NW_028274821.1, read as the reverse complement.
TGACCTCACTGATATGAGGAATTCTTAATCTCAGGAAACAAACTGAGTGTTGCTGGAGTGGTGGGGGGTGAGAGGGATGGGGTGGCTGGGTGATAGACATTGGGGAGGGTATGTGCTATGGTGAGCGCTGTGAATTTTGTAAGGCTGATGAATCACAGACCTGTACCTCTGAAACAAATAATACATTATATGTTAAAAAAAAAAAAGATAGCAGGAGGGGAAGAATGAAGAGGGGGAAATCAGAGGGGGAGATGAACAAACTGAGGCTGTTTCTTGCTTGAAAATCACACATGCAGTCAGAAAGCTTCATAGATAACTGGTCTGAGAGTGAATTGCTGACTGAAGGTCTCTATAGTCTGTTAAGAGTGATCAGTGTTCCTAAAATCCAGAAGCCTCAGGTTCCTAGGTAGAGCAGCTGAACTCATAACAGTGGATAGTTTCCTAGAGCTATAAAGGACAGCACACACTGTCTTCTGATCTACCATCAGCACCACCACCACCAACAAATAGAAGAGCACAGAATAGGAGGTGAGGAAAGGAAAAGGAATACCTTTCAGATTCCCAATTCTGCAGATTTTCTATGCCAAAGGAGCCCTGTTAGTCGGTGTCTTCCAAGGTTCTTAAAAGCCCATAACTTCCCAATATCACCCCAATTCCCCTTCCTCCTAGCTCCTGGCAACCACCATCCAATTATCTGCTTCTATGAATTTGACTATTTTATGTTCCACATAAAAGTGAGGTCATGCAGGATTTGTCTTTCTGAGTCTGACTTATTTCACCTGACATATTGTACAAAGTTCCAGTTATGTAGGATGAACAAGTTTTTGAGACCTAATGTACAGCAAGATGACTATCGATAACAATGCTGTGTTGTGTACTTGATGTTTGCTAGGAGAGTGGCTCTTAAATTAAATCTCGTCACCATACACACAAAGATAAAATAAAATGATAACTATGTAGAAGTGATTATTAATTAGCTTGGTTGTGGTGATCATTTCACAACATGTACATATCAAAACATCAAGTTGCACACTTTAAATACATATAACATTTATATGTCAATTATACTTCAATAAAGCCATTTAAGAAAAGAACTAATAAATTCCCAGGAAATAAGAGGAGAGACATACACTCTATTTAGCTATGTGATATCGCAGTCTAATAGGCAAGAGCAATAATCAGTGCTATCAACTCAGAATTCATAATTCACACTAAAGAATTGGTAGGAAAAGAGACAATAACTGACAGAATGTAATTGAAGTTATCAAATATTTACTGAGCACTTACTGCATGCAAGGCTCAAGATTAGGGGTCTGGCATCTGGGGAGACATGAATACACATGTCTGTTATAAAGATGAGCAGATGTCACCGACATAAGACTCTTGCCCTGTTGAAGAGTTTCGCCAGGGCCCCCTTCATGTCTCTATTCCTTAGGCTATAAATGAAAGGGTTAAGCAATGGAGTGACCACTGTGTACATCACAGAGGCAATTATGTTGTCACTGGAACTGCCAGATGAGGGGAAAAAATAAAGCCCAATAATTATCCCATAATACAAGATACCACAGAGAGGTGGGAGCCACATGTGGATAAGGTTTTGAAGATCCCCCTGGCAGATGGAACCTTCAGAATGGGGCTCCAATGTGGCCATAAGAGATCAAGATGCATATTAGAGGGAGGGCAATGACTGCCACTCCTGCTGTGAAAATGACCAGCTCATTAAGTGATGTGTTTGAGCAGGAGAGCTTGAGCAGGACACCAAGGTCACAGAAGAAATGGGGGATGGTGTTGTCAGCGCAAAAGCACAGCTGGGCCAAAAGGAAGGTGTGAGACAGGGCACTGGCACAGGAGAGGATCCAGGATACAGCTACTAGCAAGATACACCCCCTCTCTCTCATGATGGTGGTGTAGTGGAGAGGGTGACAGATAGCCACATACCGATCATATGCCATGGAGGTGAGAAGGAAATTGTCCAGATCAGTAAAAAATACGAAAAAATACATCTGTATTATACACCCTGCATAGGGGATGGATTGATCTTGAAAGTGCATGTTTATCAGCATCTTGGGGACCGTGATGGATGAAAAGGAGACATCTGTGAGGGCCAAGTGGCTGAGGAAGAAGTACATGGGGGTGTGGAGGCGAGAATCCATCCTGATGAGCAGGATGATGAGCAGGTTCCCCAGCACCGTGGTCAGGTACATGCCCAGGAACAGGGTGAAGAACACGCCCTGCTGCTCTGGCCGGATGGGGAGCCCCAGGAGGAGGAACTCAGAAATGCTGCTCTGGTTCTCCTTCCTCATGCTCTTCTTATTAAGGATAGAGCCTCATGTCTGAGTGCCATATGGTGGTATTAGAGAAGCAATGCAATTAGAAATAGATTCACATTCTGGCAATACCACTTCATGTTTGTGAGTTCTGGGTAAGTGACCCAGTTGAGCTTCAATTTTCTTATCTCCAAATTGGAGACATGACGACGAGCCTCAGTCATGAAAAAATTATGTACAATCCCACCTCACTCATTGAATTTATAACAACTGTTTAATTACATGGCTAATGGGTTCTGCTGCTATGCTATTTATTATTCCAAATAAAATTATATTGTAAAGCAGGGTGAATTTAAGAATAGATTTTAGGCATGTAACACTCTGAAAATAAAATGAAGCCAATAAAGAAGGATATAAAATTAAAAAAATAAATTTGTGAATATTAATAAGATAACATTAGTGAAGCACCTCAGCAGATAGTCGGCACAAATTAGTCTTAGTTTCCTGTCCTCTGTTTCATGAGATCCCTTTATTTCTCCCTCTTGACTGCTCACTCCCCTCGACAGGCAGATTTTGAGCAGGGATCAGGTGCCACAAAGCCACTTCATTGCGGGATTATGACCTGATGTAGGCAAAGGTCATATACAGCAATGATGAATTTGGGAATACAGGCAGAGTCCAACCACATCCTGCCTGGTAGAGAATGACACCTCCAATAGGCCACTGTTCTGGACTTCTCCCACTTTCTCTCTATTCTGTCTGGTTTTCCTCATGCTTTATAAATAGGACTACTCCTTCCTAAACTAGTAAACCTATCTAGTCTATAGGATTTGGGATTTTAATAGAAATCCCTTGGATACAACTTGATTGTACCTCTTTTTTTCTGCATAAACCTTTTGTAAAGAACATATGGACTCTCACTCCACCACATCCAGCCTTCTGGTCAATAATACTTCAACCACAGCTTACTGATAACTGATATTTCTTTGACAGCGAGACTGTGTCCTGTAGAGGGCAAAGCATGGGCTTTGAGATCAGACAGAATGGATTAAAAATCACCTTTCCACTATTTGTCAGATCTGTCTTTGGGCAAGGCATTGCACCTCTTGGAGCCTCAGGTTTTCCTCTCTAAAACTGGGATACTAGTTCCTGAATCAAAAAAAATTAAATAAGGTAATGTATGTAAAACACCTCACTCCTAGGAGGCATCCTACATGAGGTGATATTGCTCCTATTAAATATAAAATGCAAAGAAGTCCAGTGAAAAAACTCAGGGTCTTATCTTCAGTGGAACCCAGGAAAATGTAATTGGGGCTAGTATCCAAGATCTATAAAGAACTTGTCACACTCAGTACCCAAAAAACAAATAATCCAGTCAGGAAATGGGCAGAAGACATGAACAGACACTTCTCCAAAGAAGACATACAGATAGCTAACAGACACATGAAAAAATGCTCCACATCACTTGGCATCAGGGAAGTACAAATCAGAACCACAATGAGATACTACCTCACACCAGTTAGAATGGCTAAAATTAACAAGACAGGGAATGACAAATGTTGGTGGGAATGCAAGCTGGTACAGACACTCTGGAAAATGGTTTGGAGGTTTCTCAAGAAGTTAAAAATAGATCTACCCTATGACCCAGCAATTGCACTACTAGGTATTTACCCCAAAGTTACAAATGTAGTTATCCGAAGGGGCACATGCACCCCAATGTTTATAGCAGCAATGTCCACAATATCCAAACTGTGGAAAGAGCTGAGATGTCCATCGACAGATGAATGGATAAAGATGTGACATATATATGGGGGGGGGGAGAGATGTAATGGAATATTACTCAGCCATCAGAAAGGATGAACACTTACCATTTACATCAATGTGGGCAGAACTGGAGGTTATTATGCAGAGCAAAATAAGTCAATCAGAGAAAGACAGTTATCATATGGTTTCACTCATATGTGGAATACAAGAAACAGGGCAGAGGACCGTAGGGGAAGGAATGAAAAACAGAATGGGAAGTCATCAGAGAGGGAGAAAAACCATGAGAGATATCTTAACTATAGGAAACAGAGGATTGCTGGAAGGGAGGTGGGTGGGAGGGATGGGGTGGCTGGGTGATGGGCATTAAGGAAGGCACATGATGTGATGAGCACTGGGTGTTATACACAACTGATAGATTATTGGACACTACATCTGAATCTGATGATGTACTTACTATAGGTTGGCTAATTGAATTTAAGTTAAAAAAAAAAAAACCTTCAAGATAAAAAAAAAACAAGAAAGAAAGATCTTTCCTGGGCCCAAAGTTTGATGCTTTCAATGAAGGTATGAGACTTATACTAGGGATTTCAGGCAGGAAATCATCAAACAGATTCTAAGAAAGAACTGTGATATAAGTGCTATATGTAAAGCAAAAAAAGGAACCAAAGCTCTCTAGGTAAAAGTTGTCTTTCAAATATACTTTCAGGTGGAAACAACAATGTTGTCTAAAGGGGAGGGAGTGATCAGGGACTTTGGAGATAAGCATTGGAAAGAGCTGGTTGACACTGCATTCACTAAGAGCAGCTAAGAACTAAGCCACACTAACACTAAGCAACTGAGAACTAGAATTCTGACATCTAGGACTTGAATGATGAGATGAGGCCCCCAGCCTGGATCGGGATATGCCCACTAATTTTATGCAGCCAGCTGGCTCTCTTCCTCATCTCCCCAAGGCTGAGGGTTAAAGGTCTGACAGTCAGTGGCCAGTGGTGAGTGTGGTATCCCTCTGTTTAGGAACTAGTAAGAAGTGACTTCAGGGAGAGCACAGAGAAGTGATGAGCACACACAGGCACACACACACACACACACACACCCCTGCTCCTGAGGAAGGATACCCAGTTCTGCTCTGAGCTTTATGCTCAAGTCATCTTGCTCCTGGGAGTATGGATTTGGTTTCTCAGCTTCTCGGCAGGATACCCAGAGATCATATTCAGCCTACAACTTCTGTGGTCCTAACTCTCTCACTGACACAGGGAAAAGTCATGAGCCTGGAGCTTACTCTTCTCAATTCACCAGCTTCAGAAATGGAGATGTGAAGACTCCACTCTCACCAGGAGAGAGCCCAAGGGGACAGGGCACCAACCTCTTGGTTAAAGACATGCATTAAACATGGATTAATTGCTCAGTTCTCTTCTTCCTCCCTCCAGTACAGATGCCCTAGGGCAATGTCCCTAAACTTTGATGTTCAGCAGAATCACCTGGGAGTTTGTTAAAGATGCAGATCCCAGCTCCATCTCCCAAGATGCTCATCCCTGAGATCTGGGGCCAGGTAATTCAGAGGCAGATGGTTCTAAGGGCAGACTTGGAGGAAACATGGTCCTTAGGAAGAATATCAGAGTGTGAACCCAAAAGGAGATGTGGAAAGATCTCTTTACTGGCCCTTGCCTGCCAGATATCTGTTTCCCCTAGTTAGGTCATAGCTTAGGATGTCGTGGGATCCCACAACTTCCATAATTTAAGTCTTTACACCAGTATTCTTCAAATTGTAGTTCATAGATCTGCAGCATCAACATCATGTGGAAATTTGTCAGAAATTCAAATTTCGGGGTCCCATCCCAGAACTACTGAATCGGAACTCGGTGGTAGAGTCCAGAAACCTGTGTTTAAATCACTTCTCCAGGAATTTTTTTTTTAGTTTGAGTAATTTAAGTTGACAAACGATGTTACATTGGTTCCAAGTATACAACAGTGACTCGACTTACCTGTACATTATGCCATGCTTACGACAAGCATAGCTACCATCAGTCACCATACAACATTCTTAAAATAACACTGACTATATTCACTATGCTGTGCCTTTTATTCCTGTGACAGAAATGCACCCTGAAGTTTGAGAAGCTTTGCTTTTATTCTTCACTTGGGAAGGTGGAATGTCCATGGAGAGAGTCAGTGTTAAACCTGGAGTGGCATTTGTAGGAAAGCAACGATGCTTTCTGAGAGTATGCTCTATAATTTGGTTAATTTACAAAGGAGGCCAGCATGAAGCAGGCTCTCATTTATGACTGTGTATGGGGGCTAAGCAGCAACAACCACACAGTGTTGGCAAAAGGGGGCTGGTGAGTCTTGATTTCCTACAGGCCCTCTGTCTTTAGAGCTGTTGTTGTAACGTTTTATATCATGGGCAGAGAGTAATACACTTCCTCTTAAGTGACAAGCAGTTTGGATTCTTTGATTTTTTTTTAAGATTTTTTTAATTTATTTGAGAGAGAGAGAATGAGAGAGAGAGATCATGAGAGGGAAGAGGGTCAGAGGGAGAAGCAGACTCCCTGCTGAGCAGGGAGTCTGATGTGGGACTCGATCCCAGGACTCTAGGATCATGACCTGAGCCGAAGGCAGTCGCTTAACCAACTGAGCCACCCAGGATACTTTGATTTCAAAAGATGTATAAAGATGAAAGGAAAATCTGTTTAAGATACATAAGATTTACCAAAATAAGGCTTTTAAGTATCTTTGACCCTTACCTTGCACATTTTTTTTCTGGCAAGCATATAGGCATTCAGCAGAAAGTCCCTGGGGTCTTGGAGATAGAACAATTACCACCATTAGTGTGGTTCTGAGGGAAACAGGAAACAGTGGGAAGAACGTGTGCTCTGCATGGGACACCCAGAGACCACTGCTCCCTGGACAGGCACCCCTCTCCTGGGCCTTAATTCTCTTAAGTGTACAGTGAGGACACTCGGCCTTTAGCTTCCCCCACTGCTTCATCCTCCTACCATCTGGCCTATGGTAATTTCTCTCTTCCTGGGCAGGTCATACAGGTCAAGACATGTTACAGTGGGGTTTGTTTGTTTGTTTATTTATTTAAAATCAATTACTCAGGGTATAGTACACCATTGGTTTTTGATGTGATGTTCAATGGTTCATTGTTTGCATATAGCACCCAGTGCTCATCGTGTCTCGTGCCCTCCTTAATGCCCATTACTGAGTTATCCCATTACAATGGGGTTTAAATGCTGGTGACCTTTGCAGACCTTACCCTGACTGTACACATTTTGTTTGATCCATATAGTATTTTAAAACTGGAAAGCTTACATAAAAATCCAATTGGGAGCTTTTATTAAAAATTGGAGGATTTGTTGGGGCACCTGGGTGGTTCAGTCGTTAAGCGTCTGCCTTCGGCTCAGGTCATGATCCCAGGGTCCTGGGATGGAGCCCCTCATTGGGCTCCCTGCTCAGTGGAGAACCTGCTTCTCCCTCTCCCTCTCCCCCTGTTTGTGTTCCCTCTTTCACTGTCTCTCTCTGTCAAATAAGTAAATAAAATCTTAAAAAAAAATTGGAGGATTTGAAAAAAAACAGATACATCAGAGAATGTAGTGAAATGATATAGCTAATTCTTTAGATTCTGGGATGGGTTAAAGCTTGAGATTATGGGCCCCAGATATAAGGGTTTCCAAAAATCTCAAATAAGGGATAACCAAGCTGTAGATCATTGTATTATTCATGCCCCCAAGTTGCAGAAATAAGTAATAAAATTAACAGCATTTGCTGATCAAAAGGTATTTATAAAAGAGAGCATTGTTAATATGGGAATGAAATTCTGGACAACAAATATTTACCAAGCACATCCAACATGTCACTATTTGTCTTAGGGTGGAAACATTAAAGTTTTAAAAAGTATTGAAATGGAAAATCAAATACATGAGGTCAACCAAAATGAGGTTCTGATTTAAATAAATGTCATATCACTGTGAGAAAAATGTTGCCCTACTGAAGAGTTTCCCCAGGGCCTCTTTCATGTCCCTGTTCCTAAGGCTGTAGATAAAAGAGTTCAACATGGGTGTGACCACTGTGTACATAAGAGCCACAATGATGTCCTTGTCAACGAAACTGCTTAATTTGGGGAAAAGGTACTGCCCAAATATTGACCCATAATACAGAGACATTACAGACAGGTGGGAGCCACATGTGGACAGTGCTTTGGAGATCCCCTTGGTGGAAGGAACTTTCAAGATGGTGGCCCCAGTGTAGCCATAAGATACCAGAATACATATGAATGGCAGGGTAATGACTACCACCCCTACTGTGAACATGACCAATTCATTGAGGAGGATGTCTGAGCAGGACAGCTTGAACAGAGCACTAAGGTCACAGAAAAAGTGGGAAATGGTGTTAGCATCACAGAAGGATAACTGGGTGGGAGAAGGGTGTGGGAAAGGGAGCTGGGACAGGACAAGATCCAAGATACAGCCACTAGTAAGGCACATAGCTCTTCCCTCATGATGGTGGTATAATGAAGAAGGTGACATATAGCCACGTAGAGGTCATATGCCATTGATATACTAAGGAAGCTGTCCAGGTCAGTAAAAAATATAAAAAAATACGTTTGTGAAATGCACCCTGCATAGGGGATGGATTTGTACTTAGCATGCATGTCCATCAACATTTTTGGGACAGTGACAGATGAGAAAGAGATATTGGTGAAGGCCAAGTGGCTGAGGAAGAAGTACATGGGGGTGTGGAGGTGAGAGTCCAGCCTGATGAGCAGGATGATGAGCAGGTTCCCCAGCACTGTGGTCAGGTACATGCCCAGGAACAGGGCAAAGAACACGCCCTGCTACTCTGGCCGGATGGGGAGCCCCAAGAGGAGGAACTCGGACACGCTGCTCTGGTTTTCCCTCCTCGTGATACTCGTTCCTCTGCTAGGAATGAAGAATGGTTGAAAATATTAAGGACTCTGAAATAAGCATTTTTAGCAGTCATATGTAAATATGTATGTTTTATTTTAGAAAGTGGGAAACAACCTATTTCTCATATGTTTGTTTATATGTTGGCACATAAAGGAATTAGGAAAATTGTTGATGAAGGACTGTTAATGAGAGCCAGCTTTTCTTGGATTAGTGACAAACCAGCATTCTTCCATCTGTGACACTGAGGATCAGACCATGGCATATGATGTCTCAGCCATGCTATTGCCCCAAGAATGCTCTGTGCTGGGTATTTCAAGTCATCAACCACAGCACAGCAAACTTTAGAAGATTTGACTTCAACAATTTGAATTCAATTGTTAAATTTCAGATGGGAGGTGGATTTTTCAAATAAAAGGATACAAATAGTATTGGCTAAAGAACACTCATTGATATACATACATTTTTATTTTAATTTAGTAGATTGTTCTTTCAGTTCAGTAGAGGGTTCTTACAAAACCCTAATTATGTTATCCATTCTCCCTACTGCAGCTGAAGAGAGATATTTTTTTCTTAAAAACCTATATTTCTTTTTATTTTTTTAAAGATTTTTATTTATTTATTGAGAGAGAGAGAGAATGGTAGAGAGAGAGCATGAGAGGGAGGAAGGTCAGAGGGAGAAGCAGACTCCCTGCTGAGCAGGGAGCCCAAAGCGGGACTCAATCCTGGGACTCCAGGATCATGACCTGAGCCGAAGGTAGCCGCTTAACCAACTGAGCCACCCAGGCACCCCTATATTTCTTTTTAAAAATCTAAATAACTCTCCCTGTTTGAAAACCCTCAAAGGATTCCCATTGATTTTAAGATGGAGTGTTACAACCTTAGTATGTCTTAAAGACCCTGAAAAATCTGTGTCTCTCCTGCATTTCCAAACTCTTCTCCCTTACCTCCACCTCTCTCACTCTTGCTGACTTCTCTGTTCCAACTTCCTTAGAAAGACACATTTTCATTTGACATCACTTAGACTCCTCCCCCTTGGTGGTTGTGGGTTTCCTGGGATCTCCTATCATGTTGAGAAAGCAAAGATCAGGCTGACTCCCAGCAAGTATTTCATGCAAATTTATTTATAGTTTATTTTCTACTGACAACATATAGAAGGTTGTGATGATGCAACAACATTTTAAATTACATGCCAAGTATATCTTTTTGAATATGCTTCCTTTCCTCCCTATGCAACATAATAACATCCCATAATGAAAAATTAGGACTATTATCAAAAGATGCCAAAAGAAGTGAGTTTTTAGCTTGTGTCCCAAGTTTTCATCTCCCTTTTGGTTGTTCCTGTCATCTTTCAACACCTGCTAGTCTGTTGTGGTAAGCAGAAATAATAACCCTCAAGGACATCCCCATCCTAATGCCCAGAACCTAGGGATATGGTATGGTACATGACAAGGGAGAGTTAAAGTACACATAGAATTAAGGTTTTTAATCAGCTGACTTTAGCATGAGATTATCCTGGAATATCTGGGAGGGCCCAATATAATCACAAGTATCCTTAAATGTAGAAGAGGGAAGCAGAAGAATCAGTCAGGAAGAGATTTTAAAATGTTATGCTGCTGGTGTAGGAAGTGGGGAAAGGGCCATGTGTCAAGGAATGCAGGTGGCCTCTAAAAACTGGACACAAACAGACAAACAGGACATGGCAAGGAAACAAATTCTCCCTTGGAGCTCTCACCAAGGTGTCCCAACATTTCAGATTTCTGACCTCCAGAACTATAGGATAATAAATGTGTGGGTTTTTGAAGCCACTACCTTTGTGGTAATTTGTTAGAGCAGTAATAGTAAACTAATACACCAATATTGGAAAGATCTCAGGAATATCTAAATACTCTGGTTATCTGGGCACCAGTATGCAATAAAACTCACGTGTCCTTCCCAACTTCCATGTGGTATTCAACAAAATGAAGCAATTGCTTCGCAAAGCTAATTCCTACCTAAATGTAGGGACAGGAGGTTACTGTCTCATTAGAGGCATTTGCCACTAGTCACAAAGTTGACTATAAAACACCCTCTCCCACTCTAGGAAACAAACTGAGGGTTGATGGAGGGGAAGTGGGGGGATGGGGTAACTGGGTGATGGGCATTAAGGAAGGCACTTGATGTAGTGAGCACTGGGTGTTATATGCAACTAATGAATCACTAAATCCTACCCCTGAAATTAATAATACAGTATATATTAACTACACTGAATTTAAATAAAGAATTTTTTAAAAAATTAAAAAAATAAAACACCCTTTCCCACATTCAGCAACTGGACTATGTCACGGCCTAAAGCAAGTGGAAATTCCTCTGAAGACCGCTTGCCTGTATCTCTTTATCTCTTGTTTCACTTTTATCTTTTTTATTTTCTTTTTCTTCCTGTCTGTCCCTACACTTTGTCATTTTCTCCCTCCTTCTCTCCCACTTCCCATTCTCTCTCTGTTCTTGTCACTCCATGTCTCTACTCCTTCTCCGTGCCTCCCTGCCCTCTCTCATTTTAATTCTCTCTTCTCCTCCATGTCAGAATCAGCTTTCTCATTCTTCCTCTTCCATCCCCATATATAAACCCATATGTGCTGAGGAAAATACCCATTCCATCTCAATACTGACGTTACCTGCATTTATGATCCAATGTTTGGTCGGTAAATGTGTCCTGAGATTCTTTTTAGGGGATCTAAATATCAGCTTCCAAGGTCCTAGATATTTCTTGGGCACCAACAAGAAAAGTTCCGCATTCAGACTCTCACTCCTATGTACCAGCCCCAAATCTATGAATTGAGGAGTATAACTAGCCAAGGAGAGAACCCTAGGGGGTAGGAAGCAGATGTTATAATTTCCAGTTCAAAACACCCAGCAGACTTAGATTACTGGCCTGATTTTCCCCTTGATTCCCCTAGGAAAGATATGCTGTGGCAGGTATATTAGTGCTGGGAAACTTGGAGAATGAGCCCACAGGGAAAGGCTCTCAAGGCATCTTCAGTCTCCCTTCTGTTCTAGGCTCTACTTTAATCACATTTCGACATAAAGTAAACTCCAGAGAGGTTAAAAAAAGAGAAATTACTGGATCCAACCAGATCCAAACAGAAAGCCAATGACTGGATGGCCTCTGAGAATTTGGGTAGAACTATCTCCTACACAAAAGGTTCTTGTTGGAGTCTATCCACGAGGTAACCGAAAGAAAATGGCTTTCTTCTCTTTGGTGATTATTATAAAATGCAAAGTGGGAAGAGACAGGACCTTTTTTTTTTTTTAATTTTTTTATTGTTATGTTAATCACCATATATTACATCATTTGTTTTGGTGTACTGTTCCATGATTCATTGTTTGTTCATAACACCCAGTGCTCCATGCAGAATGTGCCCTCCTTAATACCCATCACCAGGCTAACCCATCCCCCTACGCTCCTCCCCTCTAGAACCCTCAGTTTGTTTTTCAGAGTCCATCATCTCTCATGGTTCGTCTCCCCCTCTGACTTACTCCCCTTCATTCTTCCTCTACTGCTATCTTCTTCTTTTTCATTTTTCTTAAAATATGTTGCGTTATTTGTTTCAGAAGTACAGATCTGTGATTCAACAGTCAGGACCTTTTTGGGGCAAGGTTTTAGTACTTTCTTGACAAACTTAGGTTTGGTTACATCAAATAAAAATGGTTTTCAAGGAAGAAAGAAAAGAAGGGAGGGAGGGAGGGAGGAAAAAATAACCCACAAAGAAAACAAACTTGCAAATCGGAAAAAATGTTGATACACAATCCAGAAAAATGGACTCAAAGTTTAAAAGCTTCTGAATTGTTGGGGGGGGGCGGAGCAAGATGGCGGAGGTGTAGGAGACCTAGATTTCGTCTGGTCTCAGGAATTCAGCTGAATAGGGATCAAACCATTCTGAACACCTACAAACTCAACAGGAGATCGAAGAGGAGAGTAGCAACAACTCTCTGAACAGAGAAGCGACCACTTACTGGAAGGTAGGACGTGCGGAGAAGTGAATCCCAGGCGATATTCGGGAGGATAGACGGCGGGGGAGGGGGCCTCCGTCGGCCACTTCTGGCAAGTGCTAGAGCCACGGAGCACAAAATCGGAACTTTTAGAAGCCAGCTCCGCTGAGGGACGTCGCTCCAGTGGCTAAGCGGGGGGTGGAACCCTCGTGGGACAGTGTGGTCTCAGGACCCTTGGGGTCACAGAAAGACCGGGGGTGCCTGAGTGCAGCAGAGCTCCCAGGTATCGGAGCAGGGAAGCCGGCTGCAGAGACAGAGCCGAGCCGCGGGCTCTCAGCTCGGGGTTGCCATAAACTGTGATGCGCGGCCCACTCGGGCCACTGCTCCTCCAGCAGGGACCCAACAAGCGGCAGAGCCGGGGAGACTCCCCTTCCTCCCCCGGGAGGAGCGGCGTGGGAGCACACCGCAGGGATCTGCTGGGTTTGGAGACTCCACACGGGGTCGGGTGCCAGAGATACAAACGCTCGGTCACAGGCCGGGTGAGCGCGGAGTGCGGCCGGAGACCAGGGAGACGGGAGTGACTGCTTTTCGCTGGGGGCGCACTGAGGAGCAGGGCCCTGAGTTCTCAGCTCCTGCAGGTAGAGATTGGGAGGCCACCATTTTCGCCCTTGTCCTCCAAACCTGTACCAAGAGCATACAGGGAACAAAAGCTCCTGAGACCAAACCCGAGCAGCTTGCTTAGCCCAGACTGACAAGGGCGGGGCAATTCAGCCTCAGCCAAAGACATTTGGAAACCATGGCAACAGGCCCCTCCCCCAGAAGATCAGCACGAACAGCCAGCAAGCCAAGACCAAGTTTACCGATCAAGGAGAACGGGAGAACTCCAGCGGTAGGGGAATACTGCACATAGAATTCATGGCTTTTTTTTTTTTACCATGATGCATTAGTTCATCAAAGTTAATTTTTTAACTGTTTTTTTTTAATTTTTCTTTTTCCCTTTTTCAACCAACATCTTATCAATCCCTTTTTAAAAAAAAAAAATTTTTATTTTTCATTTTTAGAGTCATATTTTATCCCTTCATAGTAGTTACCCTTATTTTTGGCATATACATATATAAGTTGCTCTCGCTTTAAAATTTGGAGATACAGTTTCTTCTAACAGATCAAAATATACCCTAAATCACTAGTGTATGGCTTTGTTCTACTCTCCTCCGTGGTGACATTCTCTCCCTTTTTTCTTTTTTTTTTTAAATCTTCTTTCTTTTTTCAAACAACTTATCAATTCCTTTTATAAAATCTTTTATAATTTTCATCTTTACAGTCATCTTCTATCCCTTCATTGTATCAACTCTTATTTTGTGAAAGACATATATATGTCTTTCTTCCTTTAAAATTTTAGGAGGCACGTTTTTCTAACAGACCAAAATACGCCCAAAATCTAGTGCGTGGCACTGATCTATGCACTAGCCTGATCATATTTGATCATATTCTGCTTTTTTTGTATTGTTCTGTTTTTGTTTTTATCTTTTTTTTCTCTTTCTTTTTTCTTTCTTTCCCTTTCTTTTCCCCTGGTTTCAGGTCTTTTCTGATTTGTATACAGTATATTTGCTGGGGACGTTGTTAACCTGTTAGCATTTTGTTCTCTCATTCATCTATTCTCCTCTGGACAAAATGACAAGACAAAAAAAATCACCTCAGCAAAAAGAACAAGAGGTAGTACCGTCAGCCAGGGACCTACTCAATGCGGACATTAGTACGATGTCGGACCTAGATTCAGAATCATGACTTTAAAGATACTAGCTGGGCTTAAAAAAAGCGTGGAAGTTATTAGAGAAACCCTTTCTGGAGAAATAAAAGAACTAAAATCTAACCAAGTCGAAATCAAAAAGGCTATTGATGAGGTGCAATCAAAAATGGGGGCACTAACTGCTAGGATATGTGAGGCAAAAGAGAGAATCAGCGATATAGAAGACCAAATGATGGAAAATAAAGAGGCTGAGAAAAAGAGAGAGAAACAACTACAGGATCACGAGGGCAGAATTCGAGAGATAAGCGATACGATAAGACGAAACAACATTAGAATAATTGGGATCCCAGAAGAAGAAGAAAGAGAGAGAAGGGCAGAAGGTATATTGGAGCAAATAATAGCAGAGAACTTCCCTAATGTGAGGAAGGAAACAGGCATCAAAATCCAGGAGGCACAGAGAACCCCTCTCAAAATCAATAAAAATAGGTCAACACCCCGACATCTAACAGTAAAACTTACAAGTCTCAGAGACAAAGAGAAAATCCTGAAAGCAGCTCGGGAGAAGAGATATGTAACCTACAATGGTAGAAATATTAGATTGGCAACAGACCTATCCACAGAGACCTGGCAGGCCAGAAAGGACTGGCAAGATATCTTCAGAGCACTAAAGGAGAAAAATATGCAGCCAAGAATACTATATCCAGCTAGGCTGTCATTGAAAATAGAAGGAGAGATAAAAAGCTTCCAGGACAAACAAAAACTAAAGGAATTTGCAAACACGAAACCAGCCCTCCAAGAAATATTGAAAGGGATCCTCTAAGCAAAGAGAGAGCCTAAAAGCAGCATAGATCAGAAAGGAACACAGACAACATACAGTAACAGTCACCTTACAGGCAATACAATGGCACTAAATTCATTCCTTTCAATAGTGACCCTGAATGTAAATGGGCTCAATGCCCCAATCAAAAGACACAGGCTATCAGATTGGATTAAAAAACAAGACCCATCGATATGCTATCTGCAAGAGACTCATTTTAGACCCAAAGACACACCCAGATTGAAAGTGAGGGGGTGGAAAACCATTTACCATGCTAATGGACACCAAAAGAAAGCTGGGGTGGCAATTCTTATATCAGACAAATTAGATTTTAAAACAAAGACTGTAATAAGAGATGAGGAAGTACACTATATCCTACTTAAAAGGGTCTATCCAACAAGAAGATCTAACAATTGTAAATTGCCCCGAACATGGGAGCAGCCAATTATATAAGGCAATTAATAAGAAAAGCGAAGAAACACATTGACAACAATACAATAATAGTGGGGGACTTTAACACCCCCCTGACTGAAATGGACAGATCATCTAAGCAAAAGATCAACAAGGAAATAAAGACTTTAAATGACACACTGGACCAAATGGCCTTCACAGACATATTCAGAACATTCCATCCCAAAGCAACGGAATACACATTCTTCTCTAGTGCCCATGGAACATTCTCCAGAATTGATCACATCCTACGTCACAAATCAGGTCTCAACCAGTACCAAAAGATTGAGATTATTCCCTGCATATTTTCAGACCACAATGCTTTGAAACTAGAACTCAATCACAAGAGGAAAGTCCTCAACCAGTACCAAAAGATTGAGATTATTCCCTGCATATTTTCAGACCACAATGCTTTGAAACTAGAACTCAATCACAAGAGGAAAGTCGGAAAGAACTCAAATACATGGAGGCTAAAGAGCATCCTACTAAAGAATGAATGGGTCAACCAGGAAATTAAAGAAGAATTTAAAAAATTCATGGAAACCAATGAAAATGAAAACACAACTGTTCAAAATCTTTGGCATACAGCAAAGGCAGTCCTGAGAGGAAACTATATAGTAATACAAGCCTTTCTCAAGAAACAAGAAAGGTCTCAAATACATAACCTAACCCTACACCTAAAGGAGCTGGAGAAAGAACAGCAAATAAAGCCTAAACCCAGCAGGAGAAGAGAAATCATAAAGATCAGAGCAGAAATCAATGAACTAGAAACCAAAAGAACAGTAGAACAGATCAACGAAGCTAGGAGCTGGTTTTTGAAAGAATTAACAAGATTGATAAACCCCTGGCCAGACTGATCAAAGAGAAAAGAGAAATGACCCAAATCCACAAAATCATGAATGAAAGAGGAGAGATCACAACCAACGCCAAAGAAATACAAACAATTCTAAGAACATATTATGAGCAACTTTATGCCAGCAAATTAGATAACCTGGAAAAAAGGGGTGCATTCCTAGAGATGTATCAACTACCAAAATTGAACCGGGAAGAAATAGAAAACCTGAACAGACCTATAACCACCAAGGAAATTGAAGCAGTCATCAAAAATCTCCCAAAAACAAAAGCCCAGGGCCAGATGGCTTCCCAGGGGAATTCTATCAGACATTTAAAGAAGAATTAATACCTATTCTCCTGAAACTGTTCCAAAAAATAGAAACGGAAGGAAAATTTCCAAACTCATTTTATGAGGCCAGCATTACCTTGATCCCAATACCAAAGACCCCATCAAAAACGAGAATTACAGACCAATATCCTTGATGAACATGGATGTAAAAATTCTCACCAAAATACTAGCCAATAGGATCCAACAGTACATTAAAAGGATTATTCACCATGACCAAGTGGGATTTATCCCTGGGCTGCAAGGATGATTCAACATCCACAAATCAATCAACGTGATACAATACATTAACAAAAGAAAGAACAAGAATCATATGATCCTCTCAATAGATGCAGAAAAAGCATTTGACAAAGTACAGCATCCTTTCTTGATCAAAATTCTTCAGAGTAGAGGGATAGAGGGTACCTACCTCATATCATAAAGCCATCTGTGAAAAACCTACAGCGAATATCATTCTCAATGGGGAAAAGCTGAGAACTTTTCCCCTAAGGTCAGGAACGCAGCAGGGATATCCACTCTCACCACTGCTATTCAACATAGTATTAGAAGTCCTAGCCACAGCAATCAGACAACAAAAAGAAATCAAAGGCATCCAAATTGGCAAAGAGGAAGTCAAACTCTCACTCTCTGCAGATGATATGATACTGTATGTGGAAAACCCAAAAGACTCCACCCCAAAACTGCTAGAACTCATACAAGAATTCAGTAAAGTAGCAGGATATAAAATCAATGCGCAGAAATCAGTGGCATTCCTATTCACCAACAACAAGACAGAAGAGAGAAAAATCAAGGAGTCGATCCCATTTACAATTGCGCCCAAAACCATAAGATACCTAGGAATAAATTTAACCAAAGAGGCAAAGGATCTGTACTCAGACAACTATAAAATACTCATGAAAGAAATTGAGGAAGACACAAAGAAAGGGAAAAACGTTCCATGCTCATGGACTGGAAGAACAAACATTGTGAAGATGTCAATGCTACCCAGAGCAATCTACACATTCAATGCAATCCCCATCAAAATACCATCCACTTTTTTCAAAGAAATGGAACAAATCATCCTAAAATTTGTATGGAACCAGAAGAGACCCCGACTAGCCAGAGGAATCTTGAAAAGGAAAAGCAAAGCTGGCGGCATCACAATTCCGGACTTCCAGCTCTATTACAAAGCTGTCATCATCAAGACAGTATGGTACTGGCACAAAAACAGACACATCGATCAATGGAACAGAATCGAGAGCCCAGAAATGGACCCTCAACTCTATGGTCAACTCATCTTTGACAAAGCAGGAAAGAATGTCCAATGGCAAAAAGACAGTCTTTTCAACAAATGGTGTTGGGAAAATGGGACAGCCACATGGAGAAGAATGAAACTGGACCATTTCCTTACACCACACACAAAAATAGACTCCAAATGGTTGAAAGACCTAAACGTGAGACAGGAGTCCATCAAAATCCTAAAGGAGAACACAGGCAGCAACCTCTTCGACCTCAGCTGCAGCAACTTCTTCCTAGAAACATCGCCAAAGGCAAGGGAAGGAAGGGCAAAAAGGAACTATTGGGATTTCATCAAGATAAAAAGCTTTTGCACAGCAAAAGAAACAGTCCACAAAACCAAAAGACAACCGACAGAATGGGAGAAAATATTTGCAAATGACATATCAGATAAAGGGCTAGTATCCAAAATCTATAAAGAACTTATCCAACTCAATACCCAAAGAACAAATGATCCAATCAAGAAATGGGCAGAAGACATGAGCAGACATTTTTCCAAAGAAGATATCCAAATGGCCAACAGACACATAAAAAAGTGCTCAACATCACTTGGCATCAGGGAAATCCAAATCAAAACCTCAATGAGATACCACCTCACACCAGTCAGAATGGCTAAAATTAACAAGTCAGGGAACGACAGATGTTGGCGGGGATGTGGAGAAAGGGGAACCCTCCTGCACTGTTGGTGGGAATGCAAGCTGGTGCAACCCCTCTGGAAAACAGTATGGAGGTTCCTCAAACAGTTGAAAATAAAGCTACCATACGATCCAGTAATTGCACTACTGGGTATTTACCCCAAAGATACAAATGTAGGGATCCGAAGGGTAACGTGCACCCCAATGTTTATAGCAGCAATGTCGACAATAGCCAAACTGTGGAAAGAGCCAAGATGTCCATCGACAGATGAATGGTTAAAGAAGAAATGGTATATATACACAATGGAATCTTATGCAGCCATCAAAAGGAATGAGATCTTGCCATTTGCAACGTCGTGGATGGTATTGGAGGATGTTATGCTGAGTGAAATAAGTCAATCAGAGAAAGACATGTATCATATGACCTCACTGATATGAGGAATTCTTAATCTCAGGAAACAAACAGGGTTGCTGGAGTGGTTGTGGGTGGGAGGGATGGGGTCGCTGGGTGGTAGACATTGGGTAGGGTATGTGCTATGGTGAGTGCTGTGTATTTTGCAAGACCGTTGAATCACAGATGTGTACTTCTGAAACAAATAATGCAACATATGTTAAGAAAAAAGAAAAAGAAGATAGCAGGAGGGGAAGAATGAAGGGGAGTAAGTCAGAGAGGGAGACGAACCATCAGAGACGATGGACTCTGAAAAACAAACTGAGGGTTTTAGAGGGGAGGAGGGTAGGGGGATGGGTTAGCCTGGTGATGGGTATTAAAGAGGGCACGTTCTGCGTGGAGCACTGGGTGTTATGCACAAACAATGAATCATGGAACACTACATCAAAAACTAGTGATGTAATATATGGTGATTAACATAACAATAAAAAAATTTTTAAAAAAGCTTCTGAATTGTTGAGCACTACATCAAAAACTAATGACATACTATATGTTGGCTAACTGAACATAATTTAAGAATTAAAAAAAATAATAAAACTTCAGGTTCTTTGAAACTGCCCTTTGAAGAAAATGATCATTTACTGTGGCATTAGTCATTCTTTGGAATGAGATAGATATGACAAAAAGAGGAGTATTTATACCTTGAGTTAATAATCTTTGAGGGTTTATTTTGGCCTTTTTAAAATTAACATATAATGTATTATTTTTTCAGGGTACACGTTTGTGATTCATCAGTCTCACACAACACACAGCATTCACCACAACACATACCCTCCCCAGTGTTCATCACCCAGCCACCCTACCCTTCCACCCCTCTCCCCTCTACTATTTTGGCCTTTTTGATATCTGGGTTTAGGAGGTGGTAGATAAAAGCAAAGCTTATAGCTGGGCAAGCTTTTTTTCTAGCTCTGATGACCCTGTATTACTGCCACAACTTCATGTACCCCAGAACAAAGGGACTCAGGAGACTGTTAACTCAGTATTGTTGACAACCAACAGCATTCTAGGTAAAAGCCAGAGAAAAAATGACCAGAATATTGTTGAGTAGCAGCTTAGCAAACTCAAAGTGTGCCATAAGCTAGCTTGGCTAGGCACTGAACTCACCGGGAGGGACAGAGCGGACACCTGGTCCACTGGGGAGGGAGAATCTATGGTGAGGCAAGTCAGTAGATTGAACAGACAGCAATACTTGAACACAGGATGTAGGGAGCTCAGATACTGGTACAGGAAGCTATATAGCAATGGGTACCAACAGGAGTAGACTGCAAGGCACAGACAAAGCTATGTGAGGTGGATTTGGACAGATTGAAATACAGGGAGTCAAAATGGAGACCCCTTAGATGGAAATCTGATATGCTACAGACAGAAGAGAGACCTGTGGCAGGTAGCATGGCATAGAAGGCAACAAAGGAGCTTACACTTGGGTGGATGGAAGACAAAATTCTAGCTGGAAAGCAAGGGACAAGTTATTGCACATTTCACAGCACCTTGTAGGCCTCTTTAGATTTTGGAGACAGAACATACCACACCTGGAAAACTGCTTTAATTGATTTTTTAAATGACTTGATAGACTGACAGCTTCAAATGGGATCTAGAGCAATAAAGGGCTCTGCAGCTGATTCAGGCTGTGGTGCAAGGGAGCCTACTAATTGGATCATCTGTGTTGGCAGAACCCATGGTGCTTGCTGGAGGTATCCACGGTAGTTAATGGCACCACATGGAGCCCTTGGCGAACTCCACTAGAAGAGTTACAGTGCGGTGTTTCTGGAGCCAGGGGTTGCTGGCAAGCTCTTGGGCTTTAGTAGAGATGGAGTGCCTAACCATGGGCCATCATGTGACTGGAGCTGAGTACTGCCAGGCACAAAAAGTCATAAGGTCAGGTAGATACAACAGCAAATTTTGCGTTAGGAAACAAGAGTAAATTTCAGAAACAGGTGGCCTGGATCCTCACATCATCTATGTTGTGTTGATGTCTCTCCCTCTGTTCGTACCTATGGCCACCATCTTGAAACATCTGTAACAAGACAGGAGTGGATCTGAACAGTGTAGGAGGTGAATGTACAGTCCCCACTCATAACCATTTATCATCCCATCTTAGTGCACTCTGGCTAGAACTTCAACTATCAGTATTTTTATTTCTTTGAGGTCTTTCTCTGGCCCCAGGAACCCGGGCTGTCTATAAATGGAGCAGGCTGGAAGTGCCAGAAGATCAACACTCTCTGTTCTCCACAACCACATCCCAGATGCCCCAGCTAAATACAGACAGGAGTTGGTGCACAAATAGCCTAGCTCATTCTCCTCTAGGGTGGAAAAATCTGAGGTGTATTGGAGTCTAGTGTTTTTGCAATGGAATTAGCTTCATTTGCCCAGGTGATAATTTTATTAAGAGATGTCCTTTGTTTATAGCCTAGTTCTGCTGTCTTACTTTCTCACCCTCCTATTTCTGTCTCCTTTGATCCCCAATAAACTATTTGTCCTTAATTCTTGTTTCAGAGTTGGCTTCCAGAGGAATCCAAGTGAAACAATCTTTTATAATGTAATAGTGATTTTCTATTATAGACTGTTAGAAAACCACATTCTTATCTTCACTATGATTCAGTAAGCATTTTTAAAGTGGATCTAAAGGGCTGGTATCTAAGATCTATAAAGAACTTCTCAAACTCAACACCCAAAAAACAAATAATCAAGTCAAAAAATGGGCAGAAGATATGAAAAGACACTTCTCTGAAGAAGACATACAAATGGCTAATGGACACATGAAAAAATGTTCATCATCATTAGCCATCAGGGAAATTCAAATCAAAACCATCTTACACCAGTTAGAATGGCAAAAATGGACAGAGAAAGAAACAACAAATGTTGGAGAGATTGTGGAGAAAGGAGAACCCTCTTACACTGTTGGTGAGAATGCAAGTTGGTAGAGCCACTTTGGAAAACAGTGTGGAGGTGCCTCAAAAATTTAAAAATAGAGCTACCCTATGACCCAGCAATTTCACTACTGGGTATTTACCCCAAAGACACAGATGTAGTGAAAAGAAGGGCCATATGCACCCCAATGTTCATAGCAGCAATGTCCACAATAGCCAAACTGTGGGAAGAGCTGAGATGCCCTTCAACAGATGAATGGATAAAGAAGATGTGGTCCATATATACAGTGGAATATTACTCAGCCATCAGAAAGGATGAATACCCAACTTTTACATCAACATGGATGGGACTGGAGGAGATTATGCTAAGTGAAATAAGTCAAGCAGAGAAAGTCAATTATCATATGGTTTCACTTATTTGTGGAACGTAAGGAATAGCATGGAGGACACTAGGAGAAGGAAGGGGAAAGTGAGGGGGGAGAATCGGAGGGAGAGATGAACCATGAGAGACTATGGACTCTGAGAAACAAACAGGGTTTTAGAGGGAAGGGGGGAGGGGGGATTGGTTAGCCTGGTGATGAGTATTAAGAAGGGCATGTACTGCATGGAGCACTGGGTGTTATATGAAAACAATGGATCATGGAACACCACATCAAACTAAAAGAAAGAAAGAAAGAGAGAGAGAGGGAGGAAGGAAGGAAGGAGAAAGGAAGAAAGGAAGGAAGAAAGGAAGGAAGAAAGAAAGGAAGGAAGAAAGGAAGGAAGGAAGAAAGAAAGAAGGAAAAGAAAGAAAGAAAGAAAGAAAGAGAGAGAGAGAGAGAAAGAAAAAGAAAGAAAGAAGAAAGGAAAGAAAGAAAAAAAGAAAGAAAGAAAGAAAGAAAGAAAGAAAGAAAGAAAGAAAGAAAGAAAGAGAAAGAAAGAAAGAAAGAAAGAAAGAAAGAAAGAAAGAAAGAAAGAAAGAAAGAAAGGAAGGAAGGAAGGAAGGAAGGAAGGAAGGAAGGAAGGAAGGAAGGAAGGAAGGAAGGAAGGAAGAAAGAAAGGAAGAAAGAAAGAAAGAAAAAGAAAGAAGGGAGGGAGGGTGGGAGGGAGGGGGGGAGGAAGGAAGAAAGAAAGAAAGAAAGTGGATCTCTATGTGCCCAGTCCTAAGGAATAAAAATTCAGGGATAAATTCAACAAAGATCGTGCTTTCTTCTCTCTCTGCACATGTATTTAGAAAGGCAGAGGCCCCATTAAGGAATGGGATATAAACTATTTGCTAGTGGCAATAAGCATTTCCTTGTTGGCTGCAGGTTATTTTTAGGAGAGGGACTATTCCCTGAGGCTGCAGGAACTTGTCCTTTGAGGGTTTTATGCCTTGATTTTCAGAGCCTGTGTAATGAATGGGGTTGGGGAAAAGAGCAATCTGACACAGCAATGATGCCTATTAGGGGCAACTGCCTTTCTCTTCTCAAAGTTTGTCAACCCTTATACCTTTCTTCCTGGACCATGAAATTCAGCAACGGTTCACAAGACTAAAATTTTCATTGCTTATAAAATAAATGTATGATTATATAAATATTATGGCAGAGAAATATTTTTAAAATATATAAATGCCTCTATTCCCTATAAAATGTAGCTTCTGTTAACATTTCAGAGCACATCCTTCCAGGTTTTAAAAATATGATAATCTGGGGCACCTGGGTGGCTCAGTCAGTTAAGCATCTGACTCTTGATTTTGGCTCAGGTCATGATCTCAGGGTCATGAAATCAAGCACCACAAATGGCTCCATGCTCGTCATGGAGCCTGCTTAAGATTCTTTCTCTCCCTCTCCCTCTGCCCCTCTGCTTGCGCATGCATGCTCTCTCTCTCTCTCAAAAAAAAAGAATAAAAATATGACAATCTGCATTTTCATATAGAGTTATAAGCATGCTTATATACAATTTTCTATTATGTTCTTTCAAAGTTATATCCTAAGTTTTTCATAAATATCATTGGTATGACTATGTAATATTACTTCCAATGAGTGTGTACCATAGTTGCCTTACCCTTTCCTTATAGATTGAAACTAGGCTGTAACTCCTTATCTTTTTATATTATACTGTAATTAGATATCTTTCTAATCTAATTCTAAAGAAAGCTTTTTCAAAGTACTTGAAAAAGTATTGGGCAAAGAGTAGAAACTGTTATATGTCAAAGCCTACACCACCGACTACCAAACTCCAGTGACTCCTGTTTTGTGACAGATTTTGGCACCTGGATCGGTTTATTTCACCTCTACAAATTAACTATCAACTGGGTGCCTTCAGCATTTGCATGAATGAACCACTCAACAACCTGGCTCGTATATTCTTTGATCTCATTTTCAATGAACTTGACCTCTCTTGTACTTTAGCCATCTCTTCCCATGGCCATATTAGGAAGACTTGGAATTACTTTACCCATAAAATATTAAATTTGAATATTCAATCCTTTGCTTTCTTTCCCCTCCACCCATTACGCAAAATCATTGGCCTCATAAATTATCCAGTCTCTGATCCTGTTCTTTTTCTCCCAGATTTCTTTTTTCTTCATTCTGTTACCTCTCCAGGATTGATCTCGTGTTTTATCACTCTCTTACCAATTTGCCCAAGGCTTCACCTCAGTGGCCTTCCAAACTACATATCTAGCAAAGCTTCACTGTTGGACCAGTGCAACTAGCCACCTTCTGGACTTCACATTTTCATTTATTCTACAGTCCACTGTAATCTAGATTCTGCACCCTGCACTCACTGACATATTACATCACCAAAATCCTTCTTATTCCTCAATTCAATGGGTGGTTTTCAACACTTACCCTTCTCTTCCCTTAGCTTCAGTGATCCCACATTTTTTCCTTTTATGTCTCTGTTGTTTGATGTCTTTTGGGGACACTCTTTCTTTGTCATTTCCTTGACCGTCAGTGTTCCTTATGGCCTGTATTCAGCCCTGTTCTCTTCCCTTCCCTCGCTTTTCTTTTCCCTCTCTCCCTTCTCCCCCACTCCTTCTTGCCTCTCTAATCTTGAACTTTTTTCTCAGCTTTTCTTATTCATCTCATTTCTTTTTAGGCAACCTCATCCTCTTTTATACTGATGGTCCATGAATTTCTCTCTCCAAAATATATCCACCTGCCCCCTGACTTTCTTATGGATGACCCATAGTACTTCACACTAAGTTGTTAAAAACTTCTCAGGTCTGGGGCACCTGGGTGGCTCAGTCAGTTAAGTGTCTGCCTTCAGCTCAGGTCATTAAAACAGGGTCCTGGGATCAAGTCCCACATTGGGCTCTCTGCTCAGTGGGGAGTCTGCTTCTTCAGCTTCTTCTGCCCCTTCCCCAGCTTGTGCTCTCACTCACTTGCTCTCAAATAAATAAATAAATAAAATCTTAAAAAAAAAAAACCTTTCCAAGTCTGTTTTTATTTCTGTGTCTCCTATCTCAGTAAATAGCTCAGCCATACAAACTGCTGTCCAAGCCACACATTTAGAGAGATTTTAAATGCCTTCATTTTCTATAGTCTACCAAAATAAATTCATATCAAAATGACCACATCCTTTAGATTCTGACTCTGAAGGAGACTTGAATCCATATAGTTCTCTCCAACTCCATTGTCTCTTAGACAGACTTTATAACCTCCTACCTAACCAGCTGTGGCCACTTCCTAACAAGTCTCTTTGCTTCTCGCCTGGCATCCCATCACTCCATCCCTGCCCTTCCAACATCCCCTCCAGCTGCTGCTAACAAATGCTCATGATCCATTCTTCACCTATTGTGATAGTTTTTAATATGACACTGTCAATCTTCTGATCAAATCCTTCTATGGCTCTCCCTTTGCTTTGGATAAAGTATAGATTGTTCATCATGTCTTCCAAGGTTCTGCATGATTCATTCCTGCTAATTTCTTTGGCCTCATCTGAACCTCTTCCCCTGTTGAAGCATACATTTCAGCCAATCTGATTTTCCTGATAATAGTTTCCCAAATTTGTCATCCTTCCTTTTCTCCAGGTCTTCTCTATTCCTCTGTTTTTTTTTTTTTCTCCCTTCGCAATGCTCTGTTTCTATGCTGTCCGTGTCACTTTTTCTTGTTTGAATTGTCTTGGGTCTCTGCTGACTTGTAACTTCCTAAAGCCTACCTTACTGGATCCCTTAATTTTGGGTCTGATACCCCTTCTCTGTGCTCCTATGGCAGTCAGCAGCCACCCTCACTACAGCATTTGACACATTGTTCCTTTTGTCCCGCCTCCTAGATTGGGAGTTCTTGCAGAGAAAAAACAACAGCAATAACAACTGTGTTTTGAAATCTTTACTCACTATACCTCATAAAATTCTTGCCACATAGAAGTTACACAACAGTTTGAGTAAATGAATGAATTATTGAAAAAAATAATGAATGAAAATGCTGTCTCCTCCACTTGATTCTGTGTCTCTTCTCTAATTTTGCCAATCTGAATGGAGTAGGTTTCTGAAGGCTTCTCACACTCATGGTTAAAGAATATATATTGAAAAAAAAAGAATATATATTGAGCCCTGAGTGTGTGCCAACTATCATTATGTGTCATGACTGATGAAATAAATACATAAACAAAAATCCTGCACACATTCAGGTGTTTCTGAAGGAAGAAAAAAATCCCTCTATTTTTGAGAAACAGAAGCCCAACTATTCTTCGATAAATGTTTTTATTTCCCAGGGACTAGTAGCAGCTCTCTTCCTAGTTTCAGATTAAATGTGAGAAGGATGTTCGTATGATACAGTCTGTTATTATGAGATAGGCATCATGGTGCAGTGGTATTAGGCTTTAGGTTTGAAGTTACTGTGTTTGGGTTTCAGTCCTCATTTGGCATTTTTTTTGAGCACTCTCAAATACAATAAAATGGGGAAAATGCTATATACCTCAGGAATTACTGGGAGGGTTAAATGAGTTTAATGGTGTGAAAATTCTTTTTTATTTATTTATTTATTTATTTATTTATTTATTTATTTATTTGACAGAGAGAGACACAGTGAGAGAGGGAATGAATACAGGCAGGGGGAGTGGGGAGAGAGAGAAGCAGGCTTCCCATGGAGCAGGGAGCCCAATGTGGGCCTTGATCCCAGGACGCTGGGATCATGACCTGAGCCGAAGGCAGATGCTTAACGACTGAGCCACCCAGGCGCCCCCCGTGTGAAAATCCTTTACAAGTAAGTGAATCTGCAAACGAGTCCTCATTTATATTCCCAAAGGAGTTGACTATCGTATATGGCAAAGACACATCTCCACTGGGAATGGTTAAGGGAAATGCAGTAATTATTTCCAAATTGTCCAACACCAGAAATTTGTGGCCTTGGTCCCCTGTTTCCCAACCTAGCTGATAAAAATTGATACCTTTGTCATTGTCTTGGATCTGGTGAAAAAGAGAGTGTACCTCCTCTTCATTTGAGGGTTGAGCTTCTGACTTTTTTCCCTGTCCCAGATCTCAATAGTTTGGAGAGAAAATGAAAAATTATTTCCCATCCTGGAGCTGACAGTCCTTGAATTTATCATTACTGATTCGGTAAGAATAGTGCTTATAGACTTCACTTAGCAGTAAGTGTGTGTGTGTGTGTGTGTGTGTGTGTGTGTGTGTGTGTGTGTGTGTGTGTGTGTGTGAATGATCTGCTACAGAAATCTTGCATATGATTATACTTTTGCCAAGCACTTTTATAATTTTGTTGTATCATCTCAAATAACTTAGGTGAGCATAATAATTATAATTCCTTGAAGGTTGGTACTTTCCTTGTAGGAAAATGTTATCTCTTTTACAGTTTTGCTGAATATATGGCATGCATTCACACTATGAGAAAAACTTCCCAGGTTAAAAAATAATAATAATATAATCTGCATTGTTTTTGCAAAAAGTTATAAATATGCCTACCTACAATTTTCTGTTATGAGAAGCTATCTTTGTAGATCCTATAGCTGATATCCTAGCCTCTGTATTTGCTTTTGATCATTTGATTAAGGAGGACTGAAGCCATGCAACCACCCAAATGCTTGGGGGAAATTACAGATCCCATCTTCTTCTCTTTAATGAGGAGCACACATCCGATGTCTCTTTTCCATCAAGCCATGCTCTGAGGCAGTATAGCATGGTGGTTAGGAACATAGGTTTGAAATCAGATAGATCTGGGATTGAATGATCTGTCCATAATTTTCATGCTGAATGATTTTAGGCAAATTACTCATACTCTCCAAGCCCTAGTTTCCAACTGGTTAAATGAAAAAAATGCCTTTTTTGTGGTCCTTGTTAGGCTGAGATGATATAAAGTACATGTCACAGCAGCTGGACCATATTATTCACACAATAAATATGTGATTAATGAATGATTTTTATTATAATGTTATTGTTATCATGATTATTATTACCTTCTAGGCACATATCTTGAAGGCACAGGTTTTCATTAATCCTCAAACTTCCTGATTTACTTCCTAAAGTTCTTTTCTTTTCTTTTCTTTTTTTAATTTAAATTCAATTAGCCAACACATAGTATACCTCCTAAAATTCTTGAGTCCTCTCAGGCAACAAGTTCTGTCTTACTTGAAGGTATAATTAATGAAGGCATGTAATATAGTGGGAACAAAACAATCTTTGAAGACAGATAGACCTGGGATCAAATACTAAATTTATCAGATACTAGTGCTATCTAACATTGGGCAAGTTTCATCACTGAGTTCCAGTGTTCTCTCTAAAATGAGGATCTGGATGTCTATGTTGAAAGGCTGGGAAAGGAAATGAACAGTATTTGAAAAGCACTTGGCACAAATTAGGTGCTAACTCAGATTTTATTAACAATGTGACTGTTTTTAGCCTTACAGCAGCCCAACAGCAAAGATGGTGAATTTGTTCTTTGTCTGCAAGCTCTACCTTCATTCTGCCTGTAATCCCCAACCTTCTCCTGTCCTCACTTTGTCTGAGGAGGTCAGTGCCCTTGTTCTGCCATCCAAACCTGGTCCCCAAATATGAATGGCTCCCAGCCATCCCATCTCAGTGAGAGGGTTGGCCATGGGAATTTCTCTTCCAGGAATATTTACTTTAGTTGGGAACTTAAAGCCTTTTTTTTTCTTGCTGAATGAATTTCAAGTACCAGCAGCCTATTGAGTGTGGTATTTTGGGTGGGGATGTGGAAGTGTCAATGTTGTTCTGGAAATCACACTACATAGGCATAGTTCTGCATGTTCCCCCAAGAAAAACTGACCCAGATCATTTGAAGAATCTCAAGTAAATTAGAGTGTTCTGTCATTCATTTTCCACAGTCCATGAAGATGTTGGGGTCAAGGTTGGGTCCAAAGTGCTGGAATCTGTGCAGAAAGCCTAGAGGCTTCTGCTTCTAGGACTAAGTAGAAAACTCCCTTTCACCTATTTCTGGGATACCTAATAGAAAACCATTCATAAATATTCTGATTTGATATCTGGTTCCAGACATTACAGTGAGTGAGTTGGCTCCCTTTGCTGTTGCCTTTGAAAGTTATTGTCCAACATGAATTTTCTTTTCTTAAAATTTTTTTATTGTTATGTTAATCACCATATATTACATCATTAGTTTTTGATGTAGTGTTCCATGATTCATTGTTTGTGCATAACACCCAGTGCTCCATGCAGAATGTGCCCTCTTTAATACCCATCACCAGGCTAACCCATCCCTCTACCCTCCTCCCCTCTAGAACCCTCAGTTTGTTTTTCAGAGTCCATCGTCTCTCATGGTTCGTCTCCCCCTCCGACTTACTCCCCTTCATTCTTCCCCTCCTGCTATCTTCTTCTTTTTCTTTTTTCTTAACATATGTTGCATTATTTGTTTCAGAAGTACAGATCTGTGATTCAACAGTCTTACACAATTCACAGCGCTCACCATAGCACATACCCTACCCAATGTCTACCACCCAGCGACCCCATCCCTCTCACCCCCCCACCACTCCAGCAACACTCAGTTTGTTTCCTGAGATTAAGAATTCCTCATATCAGTGAGGTCATATGATACATGTCTTTCTCTGATTGACTTATTTCACTCAGCATAACACCCTCCAGTTCCATCCACGTCGTCGCAAATGGCAAGATCTCATTCCTTTTGATGGCTGCATAATATTCCATTGTAGATATATACCACTTCTTTATCCATTCATCTGTCGATGGACATCTTGGCTCTTTCCAAGTTTGGCTATTGTGGACATTGCTGCTATAAACATTGGGGTGCACGTACCCCTTCGGATCCTTACATTTGTATCTTTGGGGTAAATACCCAGTAGTGCAATTGCTGGGTCATAGGGTAGCTCTATTTTCAACTGCTTGAGGAACCTCCATACTGTTTTCCAGAGGGGTTGCACCAGCTTGCATTCCCACCAACAGTGTAGGAGGGTTCCCCTTTCTCCACATCCCCGCCAACATCTGTCGTTTCCTGACTTGTTAATTTTAGCCATTCTGACGGGTGTGAGGTGGTATCTCATTGAGGTTTTGATTTGGATTTCCCTGATGCCGAGCGATGTTGAGCACTTTTTCATGTGCCTGTTGGCCATTTGGATGTCTTCTTTGGAAAAATGTCTGTTCATATCTTCTGCCCATTTCTTGATTGGATTATTTGTTCTTTGGGTGTTGAGTTGGATAAGTTCCTTATAGATTCTGGATACCAGCCCTTTATCTGATATCCAACATGAATTTTCAACTACTAGATTAAAATGGTTCATGATTACACTCTTCCTTTCACTCATTTGGGGGTGGGGGATCCAAGTCTGGTGGTACATGGTTGCCTTCCAGATCCAGTTGACAAAGCAATGGTGAGGCCAAGTCCTCATCATAAACACATCTGTTTCTAGGCTCTCTGTTTTCCTCCATTGTTGTATTAGTTTATCTTTGTAAAGATACATTTTGTTGTAATCAATATACCTTTACAATAAGCTTTGATATGTTGTAGTGAATCCCTGCCTTCTCTTTAAAAAAAAAACACATAGATATTTTGATAAATATTGATTTAGGTTAGGAAATAAATCTCTTACAGGCTACTTTAGAGACACTGAAAAGATTAGAATTCCTTTTAAAAATTACATTTGGCTTTTAGATCATACTTCTTTGAGTGTGATACCATGTGGCAACTAAATAACATGGGACCCCAGGATTATTAGGATGAAACCTAGGTCTTGAACAGGCCTGGTGTAAGTTTCTTAAGAGGATACTGTGATGAATTTAACTGAATGTGACATATTTTATTAGAACAAATTTATATTGTATATTCATTAATTATCTATGATAGATTCTGGGTCTACAGCCAATGAACAAATCAGCAGTAATCACGGAATGTGTCAAGAAGCAGAGGATGAAGAATTAAACAGATCACTACACACAAAATTATGAAGGGCAATGAGATTTCTTTTTTTAAGATTTTATTTACTTATTTTAGAGAGAGAGAGATCTTGAGCAGGGAGGCGGGGAGAGGAAGAGGGAGAGAGAATCTCAAGCAGACTCCACACTGAGTGTGGCTCAATCTCATGACCCTGAGATCATGACCTGAGCGAAAATCAAGAGTCAGATGCTTAACCAACTGAGTTTCCCAGGTGCCCCATGGGCAATGAGATTTCTGATGTCAAGTAATTTATTCTGCTTCCAGAGAACAAAGTCTGGAGTCCAAATCCCAGCCAGTCCTTTTCTTACCTCAGTGACTTTGAGAATGTCTGCCTCAGCTAGCCCATCTGAAAAGTGGAAATAACAATGGTACCTCCCTCACTCATATACTTAAGACTGTTGAATCAGTTACTATACATGAGCTATTTGAATAGTGCACAAGGACCACATTCAATAAACATTAACTGTCTGTATTATAATTTGCAGAGACTGGCACCGATTGAGAAAGTGGTTACATATCCTAAATATACATATTTTCTACATTTATCCAGCAAAATATGCCTCAAATGTAAGAAAATATGAATGAAGACATTCCTAAATCAAAAGAACCTCTTTGTTATACTATGCCACAGTGATCACTTTTTTATCCAGAAATATTCCACATTTTCCTTTCAGTTTTCTCACTGGTACCCTTCAGCTGATATACCAGCATGAGGAGGGAGAACCAGAGCAGCATGTCCCAGTTCCTCCTCCTGGGGCTCCCCATCTGGCCAGAGCAGCAGGGTATGTTCTTCGCCCTGTTCCTGGGCATGTACCTGACCACGGTGCTGGGGAACCTGCTCATCATCCTGCTCATCAGGCTGGACTCTCGCCTCCACACCCCCATGTACTTCTTCCTCAGCCACTTGGCCTTCTCTGATATTGTGTTCTCATCTGTCACTGTCCCAAAGATGCTCATGAACATGCATACTAAGTACAAATCCATTCCTTATGCAGGGTGCATTTCACAAACATATTTTTTCATACTCTTTGCTGATTTAGACAGTTTCCTGATCACTTCAATGGCCTATGACAGGTATGTGGCCGTCTGCCACCCTTTGCATTATACCATCATCATGAGTCAGAGCATTTGTGTCACGCTGGTGGTTGGGTCCTGGGTCATTGCTTGTGCTTGTGCTCTTTTGCATACTCTCCTCCTAGCTCGGCTGTCCTTCTGTGCTGACCACACCATCCCCCACTTCTTCTGTGACCTTGCTGCCCTGCTCGAATTGTCCTGCTCAGACACTTCCCTCAACCAATTGGTGATCTTTACTGCAGGATTAACAGCCATTATGCTTCCATTCTTATGCATTGTGGTTTCTTATGGCCATATTGGGACCACCATCCTCCAGGTTCCTTCTACCAAGGGCATCTGCAAAGCCTTGTCCACTTGTGGATCACATCTCTCAGTGGTGACTCTCTACTATGGGGCAATTATTGGTCTATATTTTCTTCCCTCATCCAACAACACCAACATCAAGAACATAATTGCTTCATTGATGTACACAGTGTTCACTCCCATGTTGAACCCCTTCATTTATAGCCTGAGAAATAAAGACATGAAAGTGGCCTTGAGAAAACTCTTGAGTAAGAAAACATATTCTTTCAACTGATAGTTTTATTTTAAAATATCCATATGATCTTATTTCCTCAATTACATGTAAATACAAATTATTGTACCTAAAGCTTACTTGTCTTCTTTCCACAGTGTCACACAGAAATACTTTGCTGACATTATCCTTGCACCTGTTAGGGAGACTAGTAAAATGGGACATGCCTTATAGGACTTAATTTGCTCTTTTCTTGGATAATGGGATCAGAAAATACTTTGAAGGTGCTGTATCACTTTGGCTGGTATCATCAAATGGAAGCCATTGGGGCTGAGCTTTCCCCAAATTTTTGGATTGTTATAAAATATATTTGGTCTTTCATGCATACATTTCTAAGGAATTTTCCATTTTGATGATATGTCTCCTTCTTCACTCAGACATCCAGGTATTCAGGGACTCTGAGCCCTTCTAGAACTTCCAAGAAGAATATAGTAAGTTTTACTTTCCTTACATAATAATTAACACACTGCTTTCTTGTCCTTCAGGAATACAACCCACATGCTCTTTCTTCCCAAACATGCACAGATATTCAGCAACAAAATAAATGTCACCTCAGTTGTCTCAGGTACTGGTCTAAGCTGCATTAAAATCATCTAATTTAATTCTGACAACAACCCTAAGAGATATTTTGAGAAAACTCATACTCAAATAAATATTTTGGCAAAACTCATGCTCAAAAAAATCTTAACATCAGAGTTAGTGAAAGAAGATTTGAATCTTGCTGTCTGCAAGGAATATAACTGTTTATATGGAACACTGTGTCCTTGGGAGGAATAATTAGCTCAGTCTAGTGGCAGAGGATATGAAAGACTCCCCCAGAGAAGGTGCTGCTTTACCTTAACAAATCAGAATTAATCAGACACATAAAGTTCTATCTTGTTCTGGTGATCACAGGAAGAGGGAACAGCACGTTCAGGATGTTAAACTGGAAGTTTCGACTGAGGTACCAAGATTTGATAGACACCAGATGCCAAAGTGAGTTGTAAGTCACAAAATGTAGATGTTTATAGGAAATGCCCAATACTCATAACTCATGAGCCTCTCAATGTAGACATGGGTCTAAAAAGTGCTAAGAGCTAGCTATGAGAGGTTCTCATAAAGTGGTGGGGACTTTTTTTGAGAAAGCTACACGGTGAACGCCAAATCCTCTCAACAGACAAGGAGGTGCTTTCCTCCTCACTTCAAGCTTAGTGGGAGAAGCTTCAAAAAACCATTTAGAGAATTTAATACATATCTCTTACTTTGATGAGAACAAGAGCAATAGGAAAGATGAAATGGGGAGGGGGAGGGGGAATTGGAATTATGGAATAGAATTATGCTTGAGAAATTCCTTCACTTCTTTTCATGGTGGGGCAATAAAAGCAAAAATGTTTCCTATGTGTGGAATCACTATGCTGTACACCTGAAACTAATGTAACATAATATGTCAACTATATTTCAATTAAAAAAAAAAGGTTCCTATGGACTATAGGTGGGTTATGTGAGAGAGAGAACTGGTGGGAAGCCATGTTCAGTTCTCCCCAAGAAGACCATGAGCAAGTCTAGGAAACTCAGAGAGAGTAAGAGATCTGTAGGGAATGTACCACCACAAAACCAGGGGCTCTGAGGGGAAGCAATCCCAGGAAGAAATATACTTTAGCTATATCACAGGGGTTGTGTGGGAAGGCAGCCTGGGAGTCTCTGAGACAGGGAAGTGGTTTTTTTGTTTTGTTTTGTTTTTAAAAATCCAGACATACTTGGTTTAAACCACCTTGAGAATCACATGATTTACTAGCCAGTGCCAGTACAAAGCCTCAGTGGGGGATGGAAATCTCTAAAGTGCTGTAAAAACTGGATCCTGTTGAATTGTCATCAAAGCAGATACTATTGATATTCTGTTTTTCTATTCTGATGACATGTAGCTCAGCTTATTATTGCACAGTATTAATTAGGTCAGGGGTACGGGTTTCCCTCTAGAAACTCAACTGGCTTCTTTTTTTCCCCAAGGTCACAAACGTCCCCCATACTTTGAACAATGCCTTACATATTAGCTGTCAGTCATAAAGTGTGTGTGTGTTGAATGATGGTAATATATTTGAGTTTGAAGGACATTTACTCTGACACCGACACTATAGAACCATTATCAGTCTTGTAGGTTATTTTGCTGAACAACTTTATCCTTTGAACAAGAGTAAGGGTGGACCCACCTAACACTGAATTATCTGCAGTAGATGGTTCTAGAGGGGGTTCCACTGGGGTATTTTTACTATTTATGTAAATTCAAGATGTTCCCTCTGACACGAAATCTGAATCTATCATTCCACAGCCTCCGCACTTTTCCTGATGCCAAATCCCTTCCTCATTGTCTATAAAATAGAGTGATTGCCATTTTCAAGGTGACTTTCTCAAGGAAGCACTTAAAGTCAAGGACACAAATCATAAAATAATGTATTAATGACTTTAATCACATTAAAATTAAGACATTGATAGATAATTTAAAAAGCTAACAAGCTTCCAATAATGGAAGACATTTGCAACATACACAACTGACAAAGGATTAATTTCCAGATTATATGAAGTCCGTCTGACAATGCAATAAATAGAAGAGAAACAATCCAATAGAAAAGCAGGGAAAATACATTATCATGTATTACACAAAAGAAATTTTGTACCGATAAGGATAATGATGGCTGCTGTAATAGGTCCAATGTGGGTCTTCTAGCAGGTTGATGGCATTTCACTATGCAGTAATTTGAGAACCAGGTTCAGTTATCTCTCAGGGCAGCAGTTAATTTTCTGTCAGACAATAGGGGAGAAAACACAGATGTTTCTTTAAAATTCTGGCCAGAATGTGCCACATAGATTAGCACTTAGATTAGCAGGGAATGTGGCAGCAGTCTCCCACTGACAACTTCACACTTGAGAAGAAGGTCATGAATTTTTCGTGGATAGCCAGCCATCTCTGTCACAAATATCCAGTAAGCATAGGTTAAGATGCTCTACTTCATAAATAGTCAGAGAAATTGAAAGTAAAACCACAACGAGATACCATTTTCTCTTCACTGGAGTCGCAAAAATTAAGAAATCTGTTGTTGTTGAAAAAGTAAAGTAATAGGAACTCTCATACTCAAGAAATGGAAATTTAAATTTAATAACTTTAAAAAATTAATAGGCTTTATTTCTTAGAGCAGTTTTAGGTTTACAGAAAAAGTAAGCATAAAGTTACTATATGCTTCATTCCCACCCCTGCCCAGTTTGCCCTGTTATTAGCATCTTGCATCAGTTTGGAACTTCTGTAATGATTGAACCAACATTAATGTATTATTAACTAAAGTCCATAGTTTACACTAGAGTTCACTCTTTGTGTTGTATAGTTTTTTGTGTTTTTGATAAATGTATAATGATGTATTTCCACTGTTATAGCATCATACAGAATAGTTTCACTGCCCTAAAAATCCCCTTTGCTCTATGTATTTACCTTTCTCTTCATCAAGCCCTGAACCCTGGTAATCACTGATCTTTTGTTGGCTCTATAGTTTGCCATCTCCAGAGTGTCATATAGTTGGAATCATACAGTATGTAGCCTTTTCAGCCTGGCTTCTTGATACAACTACTTTATAGAAGAGTTTAGTTGTGATAGTTGAGTGGAACATCACATGCCTACAATCCAGTAATTCTTCTGGGTATATAATTTATAGAATCTCTTGCATAATGTGCTAGATGATGTATAAGAGTGTTTGTAGCATCATTTCTCTTAATAGCAGAATGCTGAAAACAAACAAAATAGCCATAAAACTAGAACAAACAAGTGTGTGATAGTTTCACAGTGGAATGTAATAAAATATGGATGAATTTAACAAGGATGATATCAGACAACAAAGGCAAAACCTTGAAAAATATTCAAGTGATTTAAAGAACTCAGGATTTGACCTCACACCTAGACTATTTATTTCACTTATATGCAGTTCTAGAGCAAGCTAAATTGAAGGAGCACTACAGATGTGTTAAAGCTTTAAATAAAAGTAAGAGAATATTGAAATATTAAAAACATTGGGTACTTTCTTTTTTCTTTTTTGGAAGTTAAAGAGTCAAAATTAAAAGAATATTTTAATTAATTGGCCAAGGGGACCCTCAGGATAGTGGCCCCAATGTGGCCATAAGAGACCAGGATGCATATGAATGGCCGGGTAATGACCACCCCGCCTACAGTTATAAAACTAATACATACCATCAAAAAATCAAACAATACTGAAAAATATAAAGAAGAAAGTAATAATAATCCATAGCCCCAGTACTCTAACAAAACAGTATGAACATTAGGACATATACGTATGAATACATATACACACACTTAATGGGTATCTACATAAAAATTATTGGGCACTTGCAACAGGAGAGGAAGATACAGTTGCAGAGGAGACAAGGGACTTCAACAATATTGTTAGTTCACTAGAACGTCTTACTACTTAAGCCTAGAGATTGTTAAATGAACATTTCTTTTAATATTATTCCTTAAAGTGTGATTATATGTCACATGTGTATAAACACATACACACATATTCATATATATAACATACCATGTATATATACATATAAATTTAAGCCATATATATGCCATATATGCTTTTTGTATGCTATCTCCATATTTTTTAAAGTTTAAATAAAATTTCCAGTAAAATGGGT
Organism: Eumetopias jubatus; assembly: GCF_037043125.1. Taxonomy (NCBI): domain Eukaryota; kingdom Metazoa; phylum Chordata; class Mammalia; order Carnivora; family Otariidae; genus Eumetopias; species Eumetopias jubatus. The sequence continues at coordinate 82,826,145 of NW_028274821.1, read as the reverse complement.
AAAAATATTACTCAAGTTTGAAAAATATTCAAGTGATTTAAAGAACTCAGGATTTGACTTCACACATACAGCATTTTAAGTACCACCTCTACTAAACATTGCTAGTTTTGTGTCACTGGGCTACTTACTAAGCATCTCTTAATATGAATTTCCTCCTTTATATCAATTACCAGGATTAAATGAAGTAATGAATATGGAAATATTTGTCACAATTATAAGCTTCTAGCTGTGAAATTACTTAGTTATATCTGCCTTGAGTAGAGGTAATTTCTCAAGGACTGAAAGCAAAGTGAACATTTCAGATGAAAACATAGGACACTATATTTATGTATGTGGGACAGAGATGTGCTTTTTAAAAAAATTCAGATATATTTGGGGGCGCCTGGGTGGCTCAGTTGGTTAAGTGACTGCCTTCGGCTCAGGTCATGATCCTGGAGTCCCGGGATCGAGTCCCGTATCGGGCTCCCTGCTCAGCAGGGAGTCTGCTTCTCCCTCTGACCCTCCCCCCTCTCATGCTCTCTCCCTCTATCTCATTCTCTCTCTCAAATAAATAAATAAAATCTTTAAAAAAAATTCAGATATATTTGGATTAAACTACACTGAAGTACTGCCTAAGTTCACTTCAGGTCTAGGTTTCCTGATGTTCTTCCTTTAAGAAAAGATGGTCGTGCAGGTATGTTTTTTCCTATGACTCTAAAATGAACAAGGAAACTAATCAGAGAAGAAAACTAAGTCCAAGCTGAAACAGAACTGAAGAGTGCCACAAGATTCACTAAAAATCAGCTACTCAAAGAGGAAAGGATGCTCACATTGCATGTGCAGGATGGAACAGGTCTTATGTCTAATTAGTAGGGAAAACAGTGCTCAACATGGTGAAAATATTCCTCTACTGAGTAGATGTCCCAGAGCTCCTTTCATGTCCCGATTCCTCAGACTGTAGATAAAGGGATTTAGCATGGGAGTGACCAGAGTGTAAAATATGGCCACAATGACATCCTTGTCATTGGAGTTATTGGATGAGGGGAAGAAGTACAGTCCAATAACTGCCCCATAGTACAGAGACACAACAGAGAGGTGAGAGCCACAAGTTGACAAAGCTTTGCAGATTCCTTTGGTCGAGGGCACCCTCAGGATAGTAGCCCCGATGCAGCCATAAGAGACCAGGATGTATATGAATGGCAGGTAATGACGACCCCCCCTACAGTGATGATAACCAGATCATTGACTGTGGTATCTGAGCTGGAGAGCTTAAGCAAGGCAGAAAGGTCACAGAAGAAGTGGGGGAGAGTGTTGTCTCCACAGAAAGAGAGACGAGCCAGGAGGAGGGTATGCAAAAGGGCACTAGCACAGGGTAGGATCCAGGACACAATTACTAGCAGGAAACACAGGCTCTGACTCATGATGGTGGTATAGTGGAGGGGGTGACAGATGGCCACGTACCTGTCATAGGCCATTGATGTGAGAAGGAAGCTGTCAAGATCCCCCCAAAATAAGAAGAAATACACCTGGGAAATGCATCCACCATGTGAGATGGATTGACTCTGTGTCTGCATATTCATGAGCATCTTTGGAGCTGTGACTGATGAGAAAGAGATGTCAGTGAAGGCCAAGTGGCTGAGGAAGAAGTCCATGGGGGTGTGGAGGCGAGAGTCCAGCCTGATGAGCAGGATGATGCGCAGGTTCCCCAGCACCGTGGGCAGGTATATGATAAGGCAAAGAGTATAGTATATGCCCTGCTCCTCTGGCCAGATGGGGAGGCCCAGGAGGAGGAACTCAGACACACTGCTCTGATTATCCCTCTTCATGCTCTTCTTCTCTTTTGCTGGAGATGGGGGGAAAAAGATGGATATGTGAAAGAATGAGAAATCATTGTGACTATCACATTATGGAAACATGGTTTTGAATTAGTCAGTACATGAATTTTAACCTGAATAGCTCATGCTTTTTGCTCCACTAATGGGCTAGTGATGGTCTGACATCAGGATATTATGTATCCACCTAGAAACCAACACGATCTCTTTTAGAGGAAACTTCAAACATCAGAATGATAATCAGACCAGATCAGGCTCAAACTTGAGGATTCCAGGAGTTCATGATAGAAATTTGAGATTAAGAAATTAGGGTGCAAGTCTAAGTCAGTAAACAGTTACTGGAAAGGCAAGTAGAGGCTCTCCAATTGGTCTTTTGGCCTTTCTTAACCTTCCCCATGCCTCTCATATGTGCTTTGGCTAATATTTTATCTCCATGGATTGGGTCAAGACAAGACAACCCCAAGGGCTGCTGTGGATCTCCTGAAATCAAGATCTGGAGGCTTGGTGGAAACATCATATGTAACCTCTTCAAGGCAAGGTCATTTAGGACAAGAATCTTTGTTGGTAACATAGATCTAGTGACATACCTTATAATATAGCCATCAGTCCTTTCTTTAAAAAATTCTTTCCTGTTCCTGTTTCTGTCATCATTTTTGCTAAAGAAATTTTCATGCAATGTGGGGAGTTAGGAGTCCATTTCTCTTCCAAAGTCTCACCTATTCCCTGAGTTCTAACCAGATTGCTTTTATGCCAGTTCTCAGAATGCCAGGAAATACTTTGGCTTTTCCAGTCATATCCTGGATCTGCCAAAGGATAAACTTTTTGTAAGTGTTTATCCAACATAGGTTACCAAATAACCTTCTTTGTCACAGTTCCTAACCTAGGTTTTAGGCCAGTGATTCCTAACCGATTTTTTCTTGCCATATTCTAACACTTCTTATCATTTGCTAACACTATCATTTCTCTCTCTTTCTTCTTCAGGTCAGTTAGTCTTAGACCTGCCCATGTGAACACTCACAAAATGATAGGGAAAGGGAACATGATGGTCTGTCTGCTAAAAAATAGAATTCACATACTATCTAAAGACTTACTCAATCTAAAGGTCTTTTTCTCTGAGAGCTAAGCAAGTGTCTCACCATAGGACCCACATTCATCTTGGGGCTTAACTGAAGTTTACATTATGTACCAGTTCTCCCAATGTGACTGAAATTATCTCTAAAATTTCTACATTCTTCAGCCCACTACATTAAAAATCCTGTTAATTTAATATGTTACCTGAGATGAATCACACATTCAGTGTTTCTAGCCATTACCATGTTAATAATAAATCAGTTTTTCACAATGAAAGTGCTAACTAGCTGTCGGCTGGATATTTAAGTTGTTTCTAATATTTTTCTATTTCCAACAATGTTTTATTAATAATATTGTTCATATGCCATTTTCATATTAGCATACATATCTGTAACAGAAATTCACAGAAATGGATTTGGAGGATATATATTTTTTCACCATTTTTTAGTTGTTATGTTCAGTTAGCCAACATATAGTACATCGTTAGTTTTTTCACCATTTTAATAGATACTGTTGAATTAAAAGAGGCTAAGGTGGTGAGGAAACCTGTTTTTATGGGTTCTTTAAAAGGATCCCTGAATTATAAGAGCTTTTCATGTGAAGATTACAAAATGGACATTCTAGTTAAATATTTGGAGAGGACAGGACTATGGTGTTTGAGGAACAGAGAAAATTCAGGAGCATGGTCAGCATGGGAAAGTTATGGAGTTGGAGAATTATCTAAGGAGCCATATTATATAAATCTTTTTCTGTATAACCAAAGGTTTTGATTCTATCCTCAGAGCAACAGAACACCCATGGAAAAGTTTAAGTAAAGAGTGAAAGAAAAATTTTAAATAGTATGCTGGCTACTGCATAAAGAACAGATTATAGCAAGGCAAGAGTGTCAGCAAGAATCTAACAGGAGGCTATTGGCATAGTTCAGGTACAAAATAACACCTACTTACACCTGAATCATGGCAGAGGAGATGAGTTAACTGGGATAAAATTTGGAGGAAAAAACCAGTAAGACTCAATGGGGGAATGAAATATAAGCAGGAGATACATATTTCTCACTATCCTCTGAAAAATTAGATAGAGAATCCTCAGAGATAAATTATTCTACATGGAGCTGTCTATTATACTCTGGTGTGAGGGGGGTAGAGCCATGTTGGGGATCAGTAGCACACACTGGACACACACACACGCATACGCAATTGTGCTACTGAATATAAATTCTACTCCTGCTCTGACATTGTCTCTTAATTGATGAGCACATATACCATCAGTCAGAAGGTGTGGGAAGGTTCTTTCTTTTCTCTTTAGAAGACACAGAATACAACGAAGCAAGTGGAGTCTCTGAGGGTCTCAAAGATGCATTGCAATGGGGAGAAGAATTATCAGTTCAAAACGAAATTAAATATATATGGTGATATACACTTGTTCACAACCCCTGAGCAATGGGCATGGGTTGTAGCTTTACAAATAATGGAGAGGACCCAAGGGGTGTGGGAGGGGAGATCTCCCCACCACCAGCTCCAAGCTAGAGACAAACAAGATATAATTGCTTCATTGCCTTTGGTTCCCATGAGGGAAGAACTATTGCTAGGAGGAATAGGAGAGTTCACCTTGGAGGAATGATGATAATAAGCACAAAGCAGCTACTAGGAACTTGGTGATTCACAAAGCTTTTTGCCTTCTCAAATTCGGAGTCTTTAACAAACCAAACTGGTGCTTGAGTGTATTAGCCAGAGTCTCTTCTTTCTGAATTCCATGTTATTCCAAGAACACCAGAAATACTCTACTTCACTCCCAGCACAAAAGATCAAGGGACTTTTTATATCCTATCACCTAAACTAGACCTTGAGGAATGGAATGCACTTTCTATAAATCTTGATCTCCTGCCCAAAACCTGTGGAGTCAGTATTCTCTTGGGCATAATGTACCGTAGAATAACCATTCAAGAAATGTTTTCCACTAACTTCTTAGTACCTCTCTTACAAAACTAATTCCAAGTTTATTTCACACATCTCCAGCTCCACTTTGAAGCCAGGTAGAAAATATCATGTGCTTGTTATTCGAGGTGAAGATATATGAATATTCGTGAGTGTTATTATTTGTTCTGTTTCGCATTAAAAATCAATCTGATACATGTCTTTCTCTGATTGACTTACGTATCATATGATCTCACTGATATGAGGAATTCTTAATCTCAGGAAACAAACTGAGGGTTGCTGGAGTGGTGGGGGTGGGAGGGATGGGGTGGCTGGGTGATGGACATTGGGGAGGGTATGTGCTATGGTGAGTGCTGTGAATTGTATAAGACTGTTGAATCACAGACCCTGTACCTCTGAAACAAATAATACATTATATGTTAAAAAAAAAAAAAAGAAGAAGAAGAAGAAGCTAGTAGGAAGGGAAAAATGAAGGGGGGGGAATTGGAGGGAGAGACGAACCATGAGAGACTATGGACTCTGAGAAACAAACTGAGGGTTCTAGAGGGGAGGGGGGTGGGGGGATGGGTTAGCCTGGGGATGGGTATTAAAGAGGGCACGTGTTGAATGGAGCACTGGGTGTTATATGCAAACAATGAATCATGGAACACTACATCAAAAACTAAAGATGTATTATATGTTGGCTAACTGAACATAATTAAAAAATTAAAAATAAATTTAAAAAATAAGCCATAGGTCAAGGAAAAAAATCAAAGGAAACTTAGAAAATACTTCCAACTGACAATACTTTCAAAATGAGAACAGGACATATTAAAATTTGTAAGACAAACCAACAGGATAGCTTAGAGGGAAATTTATAGCACTAAATGCCTGTATTAGAAAAAAAAATGAAGGTTTCCTATCAGTCACCTAAAATTTCACCTTAAGAAACTAGAAAGAGGAGCGCCTGGGTAGCTCAGTCGTTAAGCATCTGCCTTCAGCTCTGGTCATGATCCCAGGGTCCTGGAATCGAGCCCCGCATTGTGCTCCCTGCTCTGCGGGAAGCCTGCTTCTCCCTCTCCCACTCCCCCTGCTTATGTTCCTGCTCTCGCTAACTCTCTCTCTCTGTCAAATAAATAGATAAAGTCTGTAAAAAGAAAAAAAAAGAAAAGAAAAAGAAAGAAACTAGAAAGAGAAGAGCAAATTAAACTCAAAGTAGGGAAATATAGTAAGTATAGTAGGAAACAATAAAAAGAAAAGCAGAAATCAGTGAAATAAAAAAAACAGAAAAAATATAATAGCAGTAACACCAAAAGTCGGTTATTTGAGAAAAAAGTATAAAAGTGATAAACCAGACTGATTAAGAAAAAAAAGAGAGAAAAGGCACCCATTACTATTATCAAGAATAAGGGAAAGCAGGGCAGCCTTACAAAAGCATATGAGGAAACTTTTCAGGGTGACTTTTAAGGGTGATGGATATGTTGGTTATATTGATTGTGGTGATGGCTTCACACATATACATCATAATACATTAAGGTGAATCCTTAAAAACTGTATGTCAATTACATCCCAATAAAACTGTAAGTGAAAGCAAAGAAATAAGAAATAAGCAGGAGTCCTCTTGGACAACAGAGATATTTCCATTGAGACCTTTCCCTCATTATCTTAATTGAAACAATCTTCACACCAGGGAAGACTTTCCACACAAGTCTATCTCACAACAAAATTTAACATGGAAAGACTGTTTTCCTTCATCTTCATTTTCTCAGAGCATCTTCCTTCAGAAGAGTAAGCTTTTTCCACCCAATCACAATCTAAAGGATGGGAGATCAGAGTGATATCTGCTCTATTCCAATGTGTCATGAAGGAATGATACTTTGTAGTTGGTCCACGTTTCATTATCTACAAGGCTTTTAAGAAGAGGTTCTTTAATCTGTGTTGGAAAATTTTGGCAGGATTTTCCTCCTGGGTTATATCATATCAGTTACCTATAACAGTTCTCAGCATAGGTGTAGTTGTTTATTTTCAGTTGATTCAGTTACATGTGTTGCCCTGAATCACTTAATCCAAGTGTTCTCAACCTCGGCTGCACATTAGAATCATCTGCCAGAAGTTTTGTATTATGTTTAGATTTGGGAAAACTGTAAGAAGCATTTAACTAGTCAGCTACTCCATTTGGTAAACCAGCATTCTGAAGTTCCCTATCTTAAGCTTTGTAGCTAAATTGAGATTTTGTAACTCTAGAAAAAAAATGTACTGTATGGTAACATAACATAATAAAAAAAGAAAGAAAAAATGTTTTCAGAATTGAGAGTGAAACTAAGGAGCAAATTGCTAAAATATGAATTATCATTAATTTTTATACAACTATTTAAAAGTATTCTAATTATCTACACCACTAAGATTCATAAACATCTGATACAAATTCATATGAGGTCTACATAAAGACTTGACCTTTCCAAACCACATCACATTTGACATTTCCAAAATTCTCCAACACAGGCATCAGAAATGTAAAGAATGAGAAGATACAGCTTTTAAAAATGCCTGACAGATCCAAATAAATAAATTTGCAGTCAAATGTCTTTTTCCTTAAAGAGGAAAGCATGGATTTTTTGTGTGTATTCATGAATATAAGACAATACTGTAATTGTTAAGGATAATTCCCACTCCTGATTTATAAGTTTGGTGCTTTGAAGACAATTGAGATAATGGTGCTTCTGTATGTGCCAAAACCCAAGGCTTACGGAAACATAAAGAGGCATAAAATAAAGCGAAAAAGAAGTTGGTTCACAGTACACAGATGGTTACAGCAAATATCTCTTGATGTGTCTGTGACTGGAAGTTTAAATGAACTCACTGGGTTTTGGAAGAGCAAGCAGGAAGAACTGTTAAGGCAGTCACCTGGAAACAGGAAAGTGGGGTGGGTGCGAGCAACAAGGATGGTCCTCTGCATAGTATTCCAAAGAGGAATGTCTAACAGTGCCATTTGGTGAACTAAGAACCGAGCAGGTGAGTTGATTTTCACTTGGAGAAAAAGATTTCCCTCCTGAAAAGTCTCCCCAGAGCCCCTTTCATGTCCCTGTTCCTCAGGCTGGATAAACGGGTTCAGCATGGGGATGACCACTGTGTACATCACTGAAGCAATTATGTCTTTGTCATTGGAGTTGTTTGATGATGGGAAAATGTACAGAACCATAATTGTCCCATAGAATAGAAATTCCACAGAGAGGTGGGAGCCACAGATGGACAAGGCTTTACAGATTCCTTGGTAGAGGGAACGCTCAGGATGGAGACCCCAATATGGACGTAAGAGACCAGGATGCCAGTCAGTGGTATGATGATTCCCAGTGCCCCACAGTGAGGATGACCAGCTCAATGATGGAAGTGTCAGAGCAGGACAATTTGAGCAGAGCAGCAAGATCACAAAAGAAATCTGGGATAGTGCCCATGGAACATTCTCCAGAATTGATCACATCCTAGGTCACAAATCAGGTCTCAACTGGTACCAAAAGATTGGGATTATTCCCTGCATATTTTCAGACCACAGTGCTTTGAAACTAGAACTCAATCACAAGAGGAAAGTCGGAAAGAACTCAAATACATGGAGGCTAAAGAGCATCCTACTGAAGAATGAATGGGTCAACCAGGAAATTAAAGAAGAATTTAAAAAATTCATGGAAACCAAAGAAAATGAAAACACAACTGTTCAAAATCTTTGGCATACAGCAAAGGCAGTCCTGAGAGGAAAGTATATAGCAATACAAGCCTTCTCAAGAAACAAGAAAGGTCTCAAATACACAACCTAACTCTACACCTAAAAGAGTTGGAGAAAGAACAGCAAATAAAGCCTAAACCCAGCAGGAGAAGAGAAATAATAAAGTTCAGAGCAGAAATCAATGGAATAGAAACCAAAAGAACAGTAGAACAGACCAACGAAACTAGGAGCTGGTTCTTTGAAAGAATTAACAAGATTGATAAACCCCTGGCCAGACTTATCAAAAGAAAAGAGAAATGACCCAAATCAACAAAATCATGAATGAAAGAGGAGAGATCACAACCAACACCAAAGAAATACAAACAATTCTAAGAACATATTATGAGCAACTCTATGCCAGCAAATTAGATAACCTGGAAGAAATAGGTGCATTCCTAGAGATGTATCAACTACCAAAATTGAACCAGGAAGAAATAGAAAACCTGAACAGACCTATAACCACTAAGGAAATTGAGGCAGTCATCAAAAATCTCCCAACAAACAAAAGCCCAGGGCCAGATGGCTTCCCAGGGGAATTCTACCAGACATTTAAAGAAGAATTAATACCTATTCTCCCGAAACTGTTCCAAAAAATAGAAACGGAAGGAAAACTTCCAAACTCATTTTATGAGGCCACCATTACCTTGATCCCCAAACCAGACAAAGACCCCATCAAAAAGGAGAATTACAGACCAATATCCTTGATGAACATGGATGCAAAAATTCTCACCAAAATAGTAGCCAATAGGATCCAACAGTACATTAAAAGGACTATTCACCATGACCAAGTGGGATTTATCCCTGGGCTGCAAGGTTGGTTCAACATCCACAAATCAATCAACGTGATACAATACATTAACAAAAGAAAGAACAAGAATCATATGATCCTCTCAATAGATGCAGAAAAAGCATTTGACAAACTACAGCATCCTTCCTTGATCAAAACTCTTCAGTGTAGAGGGATAGAGGGTACCTACCTCAATATCATAAAGCCATCTGTGAAAAACCTACAGCGAATATCATTCTCAATGGGGAAAAGCTGAGAGCTTTTCCCCTAAGGTCAGGAACGCGGCAGGGATGTCCACTATCACCATTGCTATTCAACATAGTATTAGAAGTCCTAGCCACAGCAATCAGACAACAAAAAGAAATCAAAGGCATCCAGATCGGCAAAGAGGAAGTCAAACTCTCACTCTCTGCAGATGATATGATACTGTATGTGGAAAACCCAAAAGACTCCACCCCAAAACTGCTAGAACTCATAAAGGAATTCAGTAAAGTAGCAGGATATAAAATCAATGCACAGAAATCAGTGGCATTCCTATACACCAACAACAAGACAGAAGAGAGAAAAATCAAGGAGTCGATCCCATTTACAATTGCGCCCAAAACCATAAGATACCTAGGAATAAATCTAACCAAAGAGGCAAAGGATCTGTACTCAGACAACTATAAAATACTCATGAAAGAAATTGAGGAAGACACAAAGAAAGGGAAAAACGTTCCATGCTCATGGACTGGAAGAACAAACATTGTGAAGATGTCAATGCTACCTAGAGCAATCTACACATTCAAAGCAATCCCCATCAAAATACCATTCACTTTTTTCAAAGAAATGGAACAAATCATCCTAAAATTTGTATGGAACCAGAAGAGACCCCGAATAGCCAGGGGAATCTTGAAAAGGAAAAGCAAAGCTGGCGGCATCACAATTCCGGACTTCCAGCTCTATTACAAAGCTGTCATCATCAAGACAGTATGGTACTGGCACAAAAACAGACACATCGATCAATGGAACAGAATCGAGAGCCCAGAAATGGACCCTCAACTCTATGGTCAACTCATCTTTGACAAAGCAGGAAAGAATGTCCAATGGCAAAAAGACAGTCTCTTCAACAAATGGTGTTGGGAAAATGGGACAGCCACATGCAGAAGAATGAAACTGGACCATTTCCTTACACCACACACAAAAATAGACTCCAAATGGTTGAAAGACCTAAACGTGAGACAGGAGTCCATCCAAATCCTAAAGGAGAACACAGGCAGCAACCTCTTTGACCTCAACCGCAGCAACTTCTTCCGAGAAACATTGCCAAAGGCAAGGGAAGCCAGGGCAAAAATGAACAATTGGGATTTCATCAAGATAAAAAGCTTTTGCACAGCAAAAGAAACAGTCCACAAAACCAAAAGACAACCGACAGAATGGGAGAAAATATTTGCAAATGACATATCAGATAAAGGGCTAATATCCAAAATCTATAAAGCACTTATCCAACTCAACACCCAAAGAACAAATGATCCAATCCAGAAATGGGCAGAAGACATGAACAGACATTTTTCCAAAGAAGACATCCAAATGGCCAACAGACACATGAAAAAGTGCTCAACATCACTCAGCATCAGGGAAATCCAAATCAAAACCTCAATGAGATACCACCTCACACCCGTCAGAATGGCTAAAATTAACAAGTCAGGAAACGACAGATGTTGGCGAGGATGCAGAGAAAGGGGAACCCTCCTACACTGTTGGTGGGAATGCAAGCTGGTGCAACCCCTCTGGAAAACAGTATGGAGCTTCCTCAAACAGTTGAAAATAGAGCTACCATATGATCCAGCAATTGCATTACTGGGTATTTACTCCAAAGATACAAATGTAGGGATCCGAAGGGGTACGTCTACCCCAATGTTTATAGCAGCAATATCCACAATAGCCAAACTGTGGAAAGAGCCAAGATGTCCATCGACAGATGAATGGATAAAGAAGAAGTGGTATATATACACAATGGAATCTTATGCAGCCATCAAAAGGAATGAGATCTTGCCATTTGCAACGTTGTGGATGGAACTGGAGGGTGTTATGCTGAGTGAAATAAGTCATTCAGAGAAAGACATGTATCATATGACCTCACTGATATGAGGAATTCTTAATCTCAGGAAACAAACTGAGTGTTGCTGGAGTGGTGAGGGGTGGGAGGGATGTGGTCGCTGGGTGATAGACATTGGGGAGGGTATGTGCTATGGTGAGCGCTGTGAATTGTGCAAGACTGTTGAATCACAGATCTGTACTTCTGAAACAAATAATGCAACATATGTTAAGAAAAAAGAAAAAGAAGAAGATAGCAGGAGGGGAAGAACGAAGGGGAGTAAGTCGGAGGGGGAGATGAACCATGAGAGACGATGGACTCTGAAAAACAAACTGAGGGTTCTAGAGGGGAGGGGGGTGGGGGGATGGGTTAGCCTGGTGATGGATATTAAAGAGGGCACAGTCTGTGTGGAGCACTGGGTGTTATGCACAAACAATGAATCATGGAACACTACATCAAGAACTAATGATGTAATGTATGGTGATTAACATAACAATAAAAAATTAAAAAAAAAAAAGAAATGTGGGATAGTGTTACCAGCGCAGAAGGACAGCCGGGCCAGGCTGAGAGTGTGAGACATTGCACTGCTACACGAGAATAACCAGGACACAGCCACTAGTGAGATACATAGTTTTCTTGCATGATGGTAGTGTAGTATAGAGGATGGCAGATGGCCACATACCTGTCAAATGCCATCACTGCAAGAAGGAGATTATCAATACAGCCAAAAAATATGAAAAAATACATCTGTGTCACACACCCTGCATAGGGGATGGATTGATCCCAAGTATGCATGTTTATCAGCATCTTAGGGATGGTGACAGATGAAAAGGAAACATCAGGGAGGGCCAAGTGGCTGAGGAAGAAGTACATGAGGGTGTGGAGGCGAGAATCCAGCCTCATGAGCAGGGTGATGAGCAGCTTCCCTAGCACCGTGGCCAGGTACATGCCCAGGAACAGGGCAAAGAACACCCTGATGCTCTGGCTGGATGGGGAGCCCCAGGAGGAGGAACTGGGACACGCTGCTCTGGTTCTCCAGCCTCATGCTCCTCTTTTGTGTACTGGCAGTGAAGGAATAGGGAAATGTCAGAGACTTTGGAAGTTGTTAATAGACACAATGGGGTTTCTTATTTTGTCCTAAAAAAACAACAACAACAAAAAACCTGCCTGACTTTCTGTCATCCCCTAGTGTCGCCAAAGCACAAGACCGACCCTCAATGCCCAACATGATTCCTTTTAGTGGAAACCAGAAAAAATCATTTTTTTTAGAGAGGGGGAGGGAGGGGAGGGATAGAGAGAGAGGGTCAGAGAGAGAGGGAGATAGAATCTCAAGCAGGCTCCACATCCAGCGTGGAACCTGACACAGGGCTCCATCCTACAACCCTGAGATCATGATCTAAGCTGAAATCAAGAGTCAGATGCTTAACCAACCGAGCCACGCAGGTGCCCCAAGAGCAAAATCATTCTTATTTGTTTTTAACCAACTATGTTCCTGGCATGGTACTACTAACTAGAAATATAAGAATAAATGGGACACCCGAGCCATCTTCCCCCAGGATGCTGACCCTTGAGAGAACACCTGACAGAGGACAGACTGAAGGTATGGGTCTACATTCAGAGGGTTCCTGTTGAGATTCCGGTTCCACCACTTGCTAGCTGTATGACTTGTGGAGCTAAATCTGTCTTGGCCTCATGTGATGCTTCTGTTATGTAAAGATACCAATATCACACATTTGTAGAAGTTAATAAGAGAATTCTAATTCCATACACATTAGTATCCAAGTACAGTCCTGCATACAATAAACACACAAAGTTTTAGTGATTATTTTTATAACAGGATAAGTATCCAAATAAAACCAGGATCAAATTCAAGGATTTTATGAAACAACAGAATGAGATGGTCAGCACGAAGGACCAAGTAGCTGATCTAAAACTTGGGTTAACCTGTCTGAGTGCTCACACTCTCAGAGGAGTTCCTGAGTTCATTTCCTATCACTGGGGGTAAATTTCCTGCTGGAACTTGACTTAGTGCATGTTCATCTTTTTTGCCAAGAAATAAATCTCACTTCAGTTCTCCATCTCTCTCCCTCTGTGTCTGGTGCTTGAAGCTGGCTCAGGTCTCGGTATTCATGGGCAGGAAGGTGTCTGAGACCTGAGACCTGGGATCTGGGATCTGGGAAATACTGAAGGACTGGAGGTGTCTGTTGGAATTCACAGTTACCTGATTTACCATCACTATTTCCTAGTATCTTCCTAGATCTTTACGCTGAGAATAATTGATACTTAATGAACACTGTGTCAGACAAATCTGTTTTTGCACGATTGTCTTATTAAATTTTTTTCACAGTCCTACAAGGTATGTGTTATCATAACTTCACTACACACATACTCAGGAGGGTTGAAAAACCAGCATGATCACATAGTAACTGCTATAGTCACAATTCTCTCTCATGTGTGTGTTTTTTTTTAATTTATTAGAATCTCTGCTTCTATAACCCTGCTGTTTCTCCCTCTCTTCAATTAGACAAAAGAGCCAGGATTTTTTTTTTATGTTCAGTTAGCCACTGTATAGTACATCATTAGTTTTTGATGTAGTGTTCAATGATTCATTAGTTGTATATAACACCCAGAATCTTAAAAAATATTATTTCAGGATTTGAAGGGGTCCTGCTCAGATAACTGTGGCCAATGATTCCGACAGCCCTTTAGTTTGTAAAATACTTTGATATTTCTTCAGTTTCACTCAGTCCATCAATGTTTATTTTGTGCCTGGGAAATAGAGAAGACAGGGAGGTTTTTTTTTCTTTCATTTTATTAACGAGTAGGGAAATCACTTGCACAGTGTCACATAGATAATGCATAGTAAACTGCTCTCAAGAGTAGATTTTCTGAAAATCTTTTCACTAGAGAGAGAATTTACTCTTTCCATGGGAAGTAGAGGGGCTGGAATATAAGCCCTGACAGTTGTTTGTTTTCTGTGTTTTGTTTGTTTGTTGTAATGCAAGTGCCTGACTTAAGCTTTGTTGAGGCATCAATTTCAAAGAAGCATAGGCTGTCTTGAATAACTACATTGCCAACTACACGACCAGATAAACAACTACGCCTCCTCTCCCCACAGAGGTTTCTTTGATTTCATGTTTGTTTTGTTTTGTTTTGAAGGGCATGAATGAGAGAAATAGGAAAAAAATAACATACAGAGATATGTCTTTAGTTGTGTAAGAAATATGGCTATTCAGTACCTATATTTTTGGAAAATGAAGGACCATAAGTTCTCTATTTAAAAAAAAAACATCTTGGTTGATTTCTATAATAGACCACGTGGGCAACTTGTCTTTTCTTTGTATTTTAAATTTCTGCTCTTATGTTTTAAATTCACCAATAAGGAGCAGGCCCTCAAAACTCTAGACCCCCACTCTTAACCACAGTAAAAGTAGAACCCCAGGCATGTGCTCTTTTTCACTACCTATGACCTCACTGTGTGGCCCCACATGTGCTATGTGATTTCCAGGTCTTTGTAAGTAGTAAAGCTCTATTTTTCAAAGATTCCTGATGGTTGCTGCTGAAAGCCATCTTTCAATCAAAACAAAAACCACAACGGCCATTTCAACCACAACATTGGGTATTGAGGCTGAGACTAGTACAAAACAGGAGCATTGGGTGTTTTACGCAACTAATGAATTGTTGAGCACTACATCAAAAACTAATTATGTTTGAGTTCTTCTTTGCCAATTTGAATACATTTTATTTCTTTTTGTTGGCTGATTGCTATTGCTAGGACTTCTAGTACTATGTTGAACAATGGTGGCAAGAGTGGGCATCCTTGACGTGTTAAGGGAAAGGCTCTCAGCTTTTCCCAGTTGAGGATGATACTCGCTGTGGGTTTTTCATAGATGGATTTTATGAACTTGGGGAATGTTCCCTCTATCCCTATACTCTGAAGAGTTTTAGTCAGGAAAGGATGCTGTATTTTGTCAAATGCTTTTTCTGCATCAATTGAGAGGACCATATGGTTCTTCTCTCTCCTCTTATTAATGTGTTCTATCACACTGATTGATTTGCGAATGTTGAACCACCCTCGCATCCCGGGGATAAATCCCACTTGGTCCGTGGTGGATGATCCTTTTAATGTATTGTTAGATCCTATTAGCTAGGATTTTGTTGAGGATTTTGGAATCCATATTCATCAGGGATATTGCTCTGAAACTCTCCTTTTTGATGGGGTCTTTGCCTGGTTTGGGGATTAAGGTAATGCTGGCCTCATAGAATGAGTCTGGAAGCTTTCCTTCTGTTTCGATTTTTTGAAACAGCTTCAGGAGAATAGGTATTATTTCTTCTTTGAATGTTTGGTAGAATTCCCCAGAGAATCCATCAGGCCCTGGACTCTTTGTTTCTTGGGAGGTTTTTGATCACTGCTTCAATCTCGTTACTGGTTATTGGCCTATTCAGGTTGTCAATTTCTTCCTGTTTCAGTCTTGGCAGTTTATAGGTTTCCAGGAAGGCATTCATCTTGTCCAGATTGCTCAGTTTATTGGCATATAGTTGTTGACAATAATTTCTAATATTGTTTCTATTTCCTTGGTGTTAGTCGTGATCTTTCCCCTTTCATTCATACTTTCATTAATTTGGGTCCTTTCTCTTTTCTTTTGGATAAGTCAGTTTATTGATCTTATTAATACTTTCAAAGAACCAACTTCTAGTTTCGTTGATCTAATCTGTGTTTCTGGTTTCTAATTCATTGATCTCTGCTCTAATCTTAATTATTTCTCTTCTAATGTATGGCTTAGGCATCGTTTTTTGCTTTTTCTCTAGTTCTTTAAGGTGTAAAGTTAGTTGGTGAATTCGGGATTTTTCTATTTTTTTTTTTTTTGAGTGAGGCTTGGATGGCTATGTATTTCCCCCTTAGGACCACCTTTGCAGTATCCCAAAGGTTTTGGACTAATGTGTTTTCATTCTCATTGGTTTCCATGAATTTTTTAAGTTCTTCTTTGATTTCCTGGTTGACCCAAACATTCTTGAGCAGAGTGGTCTTTTAGCTACCAAGTGTTTGAATTTCTTCCAAATTTTTTCTTGTGATTGAGTTCCAGTTTTAAAGCATTGTGGTCTGAGAATATGCAGGGAATAATCTTAAAATTTTGGTATCGGTTGAGACCTGATTTGTGACCCAGTATGTGGTCTATTCTGGAGAAAGTTCCATGTGCGCTCGAGAAAAATGAGTATTCTGTTGTTCTGGGTTGGAATGTTCTGTATATATCTATGAGGTACATCTGGTCCAGTGTGTCATTCAAAGCTCTTGTTTCTTTGTTGATTTGCTGCTCAAATGATCTGTCTGTTGCTGAGAGTGGAGTATTGAGGTCTCCTACAATTAACGTATTGTTATCAATATGACTCTTTATTTTGGTTAACAGTTGGCTTATGTAGATGGCTGCTCCCATGTTGGGGGCATAGATATTTACAATTGTTAGATCTTGTTGGATAGACCCTTTAAGAATGATATAGTGTCCTTCTGTGTCTCTAACTACAGTCTTTAGCTTAAAATCTAATTTGTCTGATATAAGAATTGCTACCCCAGCTTTCTTTTGAGGTCCGCTGGCATGGAAGATGGATCTCCATCCCTTCACTTTCCGTCTGGATGTATCTTTAGGTTCAAAATGAGTCTCTTATAGACAGCATATGGATGGGTCCTGTCTTTTTATCCAATCTGCACTCTGTCCCATTTTATGGGAGCATTTAGGCCATTCACGTTGGGAGTGATTATTGAAAGATATGAATTTATTGTCATCATGTTGCCTGTGAAGTCCTTGTTTCTATAGATTGTCTCTGCAAATTTCTGTTCTATATCACTCTTAGGGGCTGTCTCTTTTTATAGAACCCCCCTTAATATTTCTTGCAGGGCTGGCTTAGTGTTCACATATTCTTTCAGTTTCTGTCGATCTTGGAAGCTCTGCATCTGTCCATCCATTCTAAATGACAGCCTTGCTGGATAAAGTATTTTTGGCTGCATGTTCTTCTCATTTAGTACCCTGAATGTCTTGCCAGGCCTTTCTGGCTTGCCAGGTCTCTGTGGATAGGTCTGACATTATTCTGATGTTCCTCCCTCTGTACGTAAGGATCTCTTCCCCCTAACTGCCCTTAAGATGGTTTCCTTGGTTCTAAGATTTGCGAGTTTTACTATTACATGCCAGGGCATTGGCCTGTTTTCCTTAATCTGCCTCTAGAACACAAATGTTTGTTTCATTCCCCAGATTAGGGAAGTTCTCAGCTACGACTTGCTCAAATATATCTTCTAGTCCTCTCTCTCTCTCCACCCCTTCAGGGATCCCAATAATCTGACATTGGAACGTTTCATGGTGTCACTTATTTCTCTAATTCTCTTTTTATGGATTTTGAGTTTTTTCTCCCTGGCCTCCTCTTTTTCCTTCTTTTCTATCAATTGGTCTTCTAGATCACTAATTTGTTCTTCTGCCTCGCTTACCCTAGCTGTTAGATTATCTAGATTAGATTGGATCTTTGATCGCATTTTTAAATTCTGCCAATTCAGCTTTCATTTCTTCCCTTAGAGACTCTATGTTGCCATTAATCAATTTCTCCATTCTAGCTATCGTCTTCTTAACTGTTACCCTGAAGTCCATTTCTGACATCTTGGTTATATCTGTATCCTTTTGTAAATTTGCGGCAGAAGTCACAGTCTCTGAGTCTTTCCTATTTTGGGAGTTCCTCCTCCTAGTCATTCTGTTAAGGGGTGGTTGAGGGAATGTACAGAGTCCAGATTATTGGCCACAGCCCAAGCAAGATGCACCGACCTTAGGGTTGTCGGCCTCTTGTTCTCCCAGCCTGTCTTCTGGCGGGGGGATGGGGGGGGGACCTGCTGCGCTGTTACTCAGGCAACCCTGTTTGGACAGAGTTGCTCTACCCCCTGTTGGGGGGGTATGGGCTCAGTGAAAACCAGTTTTGGGGGGCTTTTGTTCTCTGGTGGCTTTCCCTGGTGGCTTTCCGTGTCTCTCCTGAGAGTCAGAGCAGAAAAGATCGTTTCCAACCCTCTGCCTCAGAGCAGAGAGATCGCAGTCTGTTCTTCAGTGAGCTCTCCAGGCCACACTATTTCCGTTTCCATCTGTGCTGCTATAAACTGCAGCTTCCTGGGTTGTGTGGCCCTCAGCAGGGCGCCCAGTCCTCCCCTCCAGGTCAGGTCATGGGGCACATCTCTGCCCTTTGTGCTTTTAAAACCACCAGCTTCCCCCAGTTCGCAAGCATGGCCCGCCGCTCTGGGTTTCTGTCAAGCGGGCTGCCCTAAAGTCCTTTCCCCGCTGCTACTGGTCTGAGAGTCTGTGCCCTGTCCCCAGCACAGGAGGCTTTCACTCACCCCTGGTGCAGGATCCCAAGGGCTCCCTCCCCCTTCTGTTTATCTTCCGATATCTGCCCACAGAATCAGGGCTCCCTGCTTCATACCTCGAAACCAACCACCTGCGATATTCTATCTGTAGAGATCCAGATATATCTTCTTACATCTCAGGCTGATTTTGTGGGTGTTCAGAGTGCTCTGGGAGATATCCAGCTCAGTTCCAGGGACCGATTGGAATAGGGTCCCCTACTCCTCTGCCATCTTCTCCCCCACACACTGTACCACATCTTCTTTATCCATTCATCTGTTGAAGGGCATCTCAGCTCCTTCCACAGTTGGGCTACTGGGGACATCCCTGCTACGAACATTGGGGTGCACGTGGCCCTTCTTTTCACTACATCTGTATCTTTGGGGTAAATACCTAGTAGTGCAATTGCTGGGTCCTAGGGTAGCTCTATTTTTAACATCTTGAGGAACCTCCATACTGTTTTCCAGAGTGGCTGTACCAGCTTGCATTCCCACCAACAGTGTAAGAGTGTTCCCCTTTCTCCACAACTTCAACATTTGTTGTTCCTATTTTGTTAATTTTTGCCATTCTGACTGGTGTAAGGTGGTATCTCATTGTGGTTTTGATTTGTATTTCACTGATGGCTAATGATGTTGAGCGTTTTTTCATGTCCGTTAGCCATTTGTAGGTCTTCTTTGGAGATGTGTCTGTTCATGTCTTCTGCCCATTTTTTTGACTGGGTTATTTGTTTTTTGAGTGTTGAGCTTGTGAAGTTCTTTATAGATCTTGGATATCAGCCCTTTATCTGTAATGTCATTTGCAAATATCTTCTCCCATTCCGTGGGTTGCTTCTTTGTTTTGTTGACTGTTTCCTTTGCTGTGCAGAAGCTTTTTATTTATTTATTTTTTTAAAGATTTTATTTATTTGACAGAGAAAGACACAGCGAGAGAGGGAACACAAGCAGGGGGAGTGGGAGAGGGAGAAGCAGGCTTCTGCCAAGCAGGAAGCCCAATGTGGGGCTCGATCCCAGGACCCTGGGATCATGAACCTGAGCCGAAGGCAGACGCTTAATGACTGAGCCACCCAGGCGCCCCCAGGAGCTTTTTATCTTGATGAAGTCCCAGAAGTTCATTTTTTCTTTTGTTTCCCTTGCCTTTGGAAATGTGTCTTGAAAGAAGTTACTGTGGCCGATGCCACAGAGGTTACTGCATATGTTCCCCTCTAGGATTTTGATGTATTCCTGTCTCACATTGAGTCCTTTCATCCATTTTGAGTTTATCTTTGTGTATAGTATAAGGGAATGGTCCAGTTTCAATAGATAATCTGAATAGACCAATAACCAGTAACGAAATTGAAGCAATAATCAAAAACCTCCCAAAAAACAAAAGTCCAGGGACAGATGGCTTCCCAGGGGAATTCTACCAAACATTTCAAGAAGAAGTAATACCTGTTTTTTGAAGCTGTTTCAAAAAATAGAAACAGAAGGAAAACTTCCAAATTCCTTCTATGAGGCCAGCATTACCCTGATCCCAAAACCAGGCAAAGAACCCCATCAAAAAGGAGAATTAGAGACCAATATCCCTGATGAACATGGATGCCAAAGTACTCAACAAGATCCTAGCTAATAGGATCCAACAGTACATTAAAAGGATTATTCACCACGACCAAGTGGGATTTATTCCTGGGATGCAAGGGTGGTTCAACATTTGCAAATCAATCAGCATGATAGAGCACATTAATAAAAGAAAAGAATCATATGATCCTCTCAATTGATGCAGAAAAAGCATTTGACAAAATACAGCATCCTTTCCTGATTAAAATTCTTCAGAGTATAGGGATAGATGGAGCATTCCTCAATATCATAAAAACCGTCTATGAAAAGCCCACAGTGAATATCATTATCAATGGGGAAAAGCTGAGAGCTTTTTCCTTAAGGTCAGGAATACGACAGGGATGCCCACTTTCACCACTGTTGTTCAACATAGTGCTAGAAGTCCTAGCCTCAGCAATCAGACAACAAAAAGAAATAAAAGGCATCCAAATTGGCAAAGAAGTCAAACTCTCTCTCTTCACAGATGACATGAGACTTGATGTGGAAAACCCAAAAGACTCTACCCCCAAATTACTAGAACTCATACAGCAGTTCAGCAATGTGGCAGGATATAAAATCAATGCACAGAAATCAGTTGCTTTTCTATACACTAACATTGTAACTGTAGAAAGAGAAATTAAGGAATCAATTCCATTCACAATAGCAACAAAAACTGTAAGATACCTAGGAATAAACCTAACCAAAGAGGTAAAGGATCTATACTCTAGAAACTACAGAACACTTATGAAAGAAATTGAGGAAGACACAAAAAGATGGAAAAACATTCCATGCTCATGGATTGAAAGAATAAACATTGTTAAAATGTCTATCCTGCAGAGAGCAATTTACACTTTTAATGCCATCCCTATTAAAATACCATTGGCATTTTTCAAAGAGCTGGAACAAACAATCCTGAAATTTGTGTGGAACCAGAAAAGACCCCAAATCACCAAGAGAATGATGAAAAAGAAAAACAAAGTGGGGGGCATCACGTTGCCTAAATAATCTTTAAAAAAAAAAGGAATGCTGGAATGTAAACTCTACATGGGGATCAGTTTGGGGGTCTTTTCCTTTTTTAACTTGCATGTGCAGAGCTTGGAAAATTGCCTAGTTTATAGTCATGGTAAATATTTTTGTGTGCATGAGTTATGAATTCACGTATTTATCTTTTCCTTCTTAGAGGTAGAAATTCTCAGTTTGGGAACAAGACAATACTCATTTCCCCAAATTAAAATTAATCAGGCAGATAGAAGCTATTCTCACTACAAAAATCCAACTTAAAGCAGATTACAATCTTCCCAGAATGGAGAAATTAGATAACTTGATGGACTCTGCTGTGCTCCCCTATTAATTTCTTGTCATAGGCAAAATCAAATTTAAGTTTATTTAAGTTTTAGCAAGCCATCAAAAACACTTTATTATCTAGCTACTGCATTAAGAAGGTAGGCATTCTGGACTTTCTAAAACTTAACATTAGAAACTTTACTGAATATTTGTAGCTTTGAAAAATAATGGACAAGAAACAGGAAATAAGGAGCTGATTTATATCTCATTTACTTCAATAGATAGAAACTGTGGGTTATAATTAAAAGCTAGGGATGACCAAATTGAAATGGGTCAGGTCCTATAACATAACTGCCCATTTAAAGGGCAGCTGGGAGGATGCAGGAGACATGGTAGTGAACACACAATTTTTCAAGAAAGCATCTCTGACAAGGTCAGTGGGTGAAATAACACAATTAGGTGATTCTCACTTGGTGAAAAGGATATTGTTTCTGAAAAGAATCCCCAGAGCCAATTTCATGTCTCTGTTCTTTAGGCTGTAGATGAAGGGGTTCAACACAGGGGTGACCACTGTATACATCAGTGAGGCAATCATATCTTTGTCATTAGAGTTGCTTGATGAGGAGGAAAAGTACAGTGCCATAATTGTTCCATAGAATAGAGAAACCACAGAAAGGTGGGAGCCACAGGTGGACAGGGCTTTGCAGATACCTTTGGTAGAGGGAACCTTCAGAATAGAGGCCCCAATGCGGCCATAAGAGAACAGGATACCACTCAATGGAAAAATGACAACCGCAGCCCCTGCAGTAAATATGACCAGCTCATTAAGAGAGGTATTGGAGCAGGACAGCTTGAGCAGGATGGGGAGGCTACAGAAAAAGTGGGGAATGATGTTGTCATCACAGAAAGACACCTGAGTCAGGAGGAGGGTGTGCAAGAGGGCACTGCCACAGGAGAGAATCCAGGATCCAGCCACCAGCAACACACACAGATCCTCCTTCATGATGGTGGTGTAGTGTAGAGGGTGACAAATGGCCACATACCTGTCATATGCCATCACTGCAAGAAGGAGATTATCAACACAACCAAAGAGTATATAAAAATACATCTGTGAAATACATCCTGGATAGGAAATGTGTAAGTGCTTAGTCTGCATATTCCTCAGCATCTCTGGGACAGTGACAGATGAAAAGGAAACGTCAGTGAAGGCCAAGTGGCTGAGGAAGAAGTACATGGGGGTGTGGAGGCGAGAGTCCAGCCTGATGAGCAGGATGATGAGCAGGTTCCCCAGCACCGTGGTCAGGTACACGCCCAGGAACAGGGTGAAGAACACGCCCTGCTGCTCTGGCTGGATCGGGAGCCCCAGGAGGAGGAACTGGGACACGCTGCTCTGGTTCTCCAGACTCATGCTGCTTTTCTCTCCTGGGGGAATAAATAGAAATGGGAAACATCAGGCACTTAGAAATACTAAGCATAGCAATTACTGTGTGGTCACATATTTCTCCAAGTGACTATGTCAGCGTGCAGACAAGGATTGCCTTGCACTCATCCAGTCTGGTGGGAGGGATGCAATGAGATTTGTTTGTACCCCAACACAGTCACTTGGAGAAAGAATGTGACCTCAAACTCTTCAGTGGGAATCAGGAACAGCTCATTCTTTTTTGGTGTTGTTTTTTTACATGTATAGAGACACTGTGGTAGGCACTAGGGAGAAATTCATAGATAAGACATAGTTGCTTCCTCTGGGGAGTCCACATTCCAGTGAACAACCTCACAGTCCTGATGAAGAGCATGCCTCTGCAGCCAGACTGCTTATGAGCTTGTGTCTGGTTCTTGCTTATCCTGATTGTTGCTTGCCCTCTCTGTCTGCCTGCCTGCCTGCCTGTCTTTCTCACACACATATGCATGCTTGCCACTTATAGCACTGAGAAGATTAAAGAAACATTACATGTACAGAATAAGTCCTCAAACATAAACTCCCTTCACACCATTAGAATGACTATTACCCAAAAAAAAGAGAAGGAAGGAAGGAAGGAAGGAAGGAAGGAAGGAAGGAAGGAAGGAAGGAAGGAAACAAGTGTTGGTGAGGATGTGAAGAAATTGGAACACTTGTGCATCCCTGGTGGGAATGTAAAATGGTGCAGTCACAATGAAAAACACTATGGCAGTTCCTCAAAAAATTAAACATAGAGTTACCATATAACCCAGAAGTTCCACTTCTGGGTATATATCCAGATAATTGAAATCAGGTTCTTAAACAGATATTTTTACACCCATGTTAAAAGCAGCATTATTCATAACAACCAAAAGATGGAAAAAACCTGTGTCCTTTGACAAATGAATGGATAAACAAAATGTGGTATATACATACAGTGGAATGGAAAGAAGGAAATCCTGACACATGCTACAATGTGGATGAACCTTGAAGACATTATGCTGAGTAAAATAAGCCAGTCACCAAATCATAAATACTGTATGATTCCACTTACATGAGATCCTAGAATAGTCAAATTCATAGATACAAAAAGTAGAATGGTGGTGGCCAGCAGTTAGAGGGAAGGGAAATGAGAAGTTATTGTTCAATGTATACAGTTTCAGCTTGGGAAGATAATAAAAGTTCTGGAAGTAGATGGTGGTGATGGTGTGAATGTACTTAATGTCATGGAACTGTACACTTAAAAATTACTTAAATGTCAAATTTTATGTTATATATTTCACCACAATAAAAATGTTTTAAGTTAGAAAATATATCAATAAGAGTTAATAAATTACTGTCTCAAGGGGTGCCTGGCTGGCTCAGTCAGTGGAACATGCCACTCTTGATCTCAGGGTTTTGAGTTCAAGCCCTATGCTGGTAAGGGTGGTATATACATTACTTAAAAATAAAATCTTTGGAGCACCTGGATGGCACACTCAGTTAAGCATCCGACTCTTGGTTTCAGCTCAAGTCATGATATCAGGGTCCTGGGATGGAGCCCTGTGTCACGCTCTGAGCTCAGCAAGGAGTGTGCTTGGGATCCTCTCTCCCTCTCCCTCTGCCTCTCCCCCAGCTTGCATTCATTCTCTCTCTCTGTCTGTCTCTCCAAAATAAATAAATAAATCTTTTTACAAATCTTTTTTTTTTAAATATTTTATTTCTTTATTTGACACAGAGAGAAAGAGAGAGCACAAGCAGGGGGAGTGGCAGGCAGAAGGAGAGGGAGAAGCCGGCTCCCTGCTGAGCAGGGAGCCCAATGTGGGACTTGATCCCAAGACCCTGGAATCATGAAGAAAATTGGGGGCCCCGGAGAAGTTCAGTAGCCTTCAAACCACATGGACAAATTTCCATCAACTTTGCATAAAGAGGACTTTCCTTGGAGCTTCCAGTTATGTCTATAGCTGAGACAAGAGAGGAGTCAGGCTGCAGGGCTCTTTCCCCCAGTCAAGTGCATACACATCACACACACAAAAACAGACATGCAGAGTAACACAGAAACCAAGGTGCTGTACTTTGGCCCTCTCTTATCTGTACTCATCTCCAGTTGAAACTATAGAACTTACATTCATCTTTAAAATGAAACATTTTGTCACACAAAACTTAAAAAAAAAAACATGCAGAAGGAACCCTTCTAATGCTGTTGGTGGGAATATAAAGTGGTCAGCTGCTATGGAAAACAGTATGGAGTTTCCCCAAAATATTGAAAATAGAACTACCACATGATCTTGCATCCCACTTCTGGGTATATACCTTTAGAAAGGATTGAAATAAAGATCTCAAAGGGATATCAAAAGCACTGCCATGCTCATTGCTGTACTATTCACAATAGTGAAGTTTTGGGAACAACCCAAATGTCCATCAACAGAAGAGTGGGTAAAGAAAATGTGGTATATACATACAACAGAATATTATTCTGCCTTAGAAAAGAAGGAAATCCTTCCGTTTGTGACAACATGGATGAAACTGGAGCACATTATGCTAAGTGAAATAAGCCACTTCCAGAAGGACAAATATTATATGATTCCACTTTTATGAGGTATCTAAAAGAGTCAAACTCATAGAAACAGAATAAGTAGTAGCTACCAGGGGGAGGAGGGGAAAAGGTATAGCTGTTATTCAAATGATACAGTTTCAGTACTTAAATGAATTAGTTCTAGAGGCCTGCCCTACAGCATAGTGCCTGTAGTCCACAGTACTTTGTTGTGCACTTAAAAATTCATTTAAAAAGTAGATCTCATTTTAAGTGTTTTTATCCAGGAAAAAACAGGGACACAAGGAAATTTTTGGAGTTGATGGATATGTACCTTGATTGTGGTGATAGCTTCAAATGTATATGCATATGTCCAAACTCATTAAATTGCATACATTAATTTTGTAGTTTTTTTCTATCAATTACACCTCAGGAAAGCTGTTTAAAAATCATGCAAACACCACATCCAGTCATCTGGGCAACTCACAAACCACACACACAAAACCTCACTACACACAGTAAGAATCACATGTAGTCTAACACAACATACAATTAACCTAAAAAGAAGCAACATACACACACCCACACAAACACACACAAGCACACGTATATGCATTGGCGGAGATTTCTAGCTTTCCATGATCTATTATCAGCACTATACAATAGGATTTTCTACAGTGATGGAAATGCTCTATATCTACACTGTCCACCTATAGCAGCACTAGCCCCACGTGACTACTGAGGACTTGAAATAGAGCTACTGCAACTAAGGAACTAAAATTTTTATTTCAATTAACTTTAATTAATTTTAATTTTATGGCCACATGTGGCTAACGGCATCATAGAGGTCAGTGTGCAAGTCAGCCTCTAAAAACAAGCAACGTAAATACACTGTCTCCTAGTCCTCACATAAATGCACGGATCTAGGTCTAGTGATGGTTCCCCACCTTGCTCTGATCTATGGCAGTTCTTGCTGGTCCAGGCTGCTACCTGAATATTCCTCTCTTATGCTTCCAAGGCCTGAGGGTCTTTAGCACCTTCCGTGCCTGTTCACAAGCACTCGAACAATGAGCAGGAAGATTCACAATTACCAGTAAGACAAAGACCCAGAGGAACACAACCCCAAGCTTCTGGTTAGAGAAGAAGTCAACAGAACTAATTGCCCAATTTCTTGCCTCCCTCTTGAGATGGATCTCGTGCAGGGGCCAAAAGGGGCTGAACCACAAGGGTCCCAGGAGAAAGTGTCCCTAATGTCAGTGACATGTTGGCCTCCCCTCTGCCTGGTCATGAGAAACTGGAGAGGCCATGAACACCCTTCACCTGAAGAACCCAGCAATGGAATCTGTCTCTACATAGATCATAGAAAGGCCCAGATAGAGTAGTACTCGCCTTGTAGACTCCCCCACCACTGACCCCCCAAACTGTATTAGAGTACATATTTCACTACCACCATTCTTTCCATTCTTAGAGAACCACAAAAGACCCACAAAAGCCAAAGCAATCTTGAAAAAATTGAACAAAGAGGCATCACACCTTTTTTAAAAATGATTTTATTTATTTATTTGAGAGAGACAGAGACAGCAAGAAAGACCACGAGCAGGGAGGAGAGGGAGAAGCAGCCTCCCTACTCACAGGGAGCCCAACAGGGGCCTTGATCCCAGGACTGTGGGATCATGACCTGAGCTGAAGGCAGACACTTAACCAACTGAGACACCCAGGCACCCCAAGGCATCACACTTTTGGACTTCAAACTATAATACAGATCTTAGTAATCAATGCAATATATTATTGGCATGAAAATGTATAGACCATGGAACAGAATATAGAACCCAGAGATAAAACCATGCATAGGCCATCAGCTAAGTCTTAACAAGGGAACCAAGTGTATACACAATGAGTAAAGGATAGTCTTCAATAAATGGTGTTGAGAAACTGGATATCCGGGGCACCTGGGTGGCTCAGTCATTAAGCGTCTGCCTTCGGCTCAGGTCATGATCCCAGGGTCCTGGGATCAAGGCCCACATTGGGCTCCCTGCTCCGTGGGAAGCCTGTTTCTCCCTCTCCCACTCCCCCTGCTTGTGTTCCCTCTCTCGCTGTGTCTTTCTCTGTCAAATAAATAAAATCTTTAAAAAAAATTTAAAAAAAGAAAGAAACTAGATGTCCACATGGAAAAGAGTGAATGTGGATCCCAACAATGTGCAAGTAGCTGTCTGTGACATTCAGTCCCAGGAGCCAAAAATGTCTGCCACCTTCATGGGCAGCAGCACCACCATCCAGGAGCTGTTCAAATGCCTGTTTCGGAGCAGTTCATGGTCATGTTCAGGTGCAAGGCCTTCCTGCACTGGTACACAGGTGAGGGCATGGATGAAATGGAGCTCACCGAGGCCAAGAGCAGCATGAATGACCTGGTGTCTGAGTACCAGCAGTACCAGGATGCCAGGGCCAAGGAGGAGGGTAAATTTGAGGAGAAGGCAGGGAGGAGTTGGCCTAGAGCTGTCTTGTACCCTGTACAGCATGGAAGCCAGGTGAACTCTTTATTTACTCAAAACCTGTTCTCTGATGGCCATGTCTCACTGTATATGCACTGCTCTTCTTCCTGTCTTGACAGCACATGTGTTACAGCATGGGATATTTGTGTATGGAGTTTTCTATCTATTCCAGGTGGAGACTAGACCCTTATATAAATACATATAATTTTCAAATATTTTCTCATAATCTGTATCTTTCTTTTCATTTTCTTAATGGTGTCTCTCTTGGAGCAGAAGTTTTGAACTTTGATGAAATCCAATTTCTTATTTTTTCTTTTATGGATCATCTAAGCAATCTTTGCCTAACCCAAGGAAACACATATTTTCTCCTATTTTTTTCTAAATGCCTTATAGTTCTTAATAATTTGGTATATGACCCATTTTGAGTTATCTTTTGTGTGTGGTATGAAGTAAGGATCTAAGTTGAAGGTTTTGCATTGAAGATATCTGATTTCTTTAGCTCCATTTGTTGGAAAGATCATCCCTCCCCCATTGAATTGCCTTGAACTGCCTTTACACCCATTTCAGAAACCAGTTGATCACAAAAGTAAGGTTTGTTCCCTTTGAGATTTATTTCTGGTCCCTCAATTCTGTTGCATTGTTCTATATGTCTATCATTATGCCAGTGCTACACTTTCTTGATGATTGTTGCTTTACAGTTAGTTTTTAAATCAGGGAGTGAAATACCTCCCACTTTGTTCTCCTTTGAGTTAACTAACACACCTCTATAGTTACAAACATCACCTCTAATTGCTCTGACTAGGTCTTCTAGTACTATGTTAAATAGCAGTGGCCAGAATGGGCATTCCTGTCTTGTTAGTGATCTTAGAAGAAAATCTTTCAGCTTTTCACTGTTAAGTATGATATTAGCTGTGGGCTTATATATAAACTTTATTATGTTGAGGGGCGCCTGGGTGGCTCAGTTGGTTAAGCATCTGCCTTCCGCTTAGGTCCTGATCCTGGAGTCCTGGGATTGAGCCCCACATTGGGTTTCCTTGCTCAGCAGGGAGTCTGCTCCTCCCTCTCCATCTGCCCCTTCCCCCCACTTGTTCTCTCTCTCAAATAAATTAACTAATTAATTTTTAAAAACTTTATTTTTTAAATTAAATTTTATTTTTTATGTTCAATTAGCCAACATATAGTTATGTTGAAGTGAATTCCTTCTATTCCTAGTTTGTTGAGCGTTTTTATCATGAAAGGATGTTGAATTTTGCCAAATGTTTTTCCTACAACAATTGAAATAATTTGTGGTTTTTCTTCTCTATTCTGTTAATGTGGTATATTGCATTAATTGATTTGCATATATTGAACCATCTTTGCATCCCAGGGATAAATCCCACTTGGACATGGCGTATGATCCTTTTAATGAGCTGTTGAATTTGGGATTTTGTTCAGGATTTTTGCATCTATGTTCATCAAGATATTGTCTTTATTTTTTATTTTAATTCCAGTATAGTTAATATACAGTATTATAGTAGTTTCAGGTATATGATATAGTGATTCAACAATTCTATACATCACCCAGTGCTCGTCACGACAAGTGTGCTCCTTAATCCTCATCACACATTTCAGCCATTCCCCACCCACCTCCCATCTGATAACCATCAGTTTGTTCTCTATAGTTAAGACTCTTTTTCTTGGTTTCTCTCTCTCTCTCTTTTTTTTCCTTTGCTCATTTGTTTTGTTTCTTAAATTCCACATATGAGTGAAATCATATGGTATTTGTCTTTCTCTGATTGATTTATTTCCTTAGCATTATACTCTCTAGCTCCACCCATGACATTGCAAATGGCAAGATTTCATTCTTTCTATGGCTGAATAATATTCCAGTGTGTGTGTGTGTGTGTGTGTGTGTGTGTGTGTGTGTGTGTGTGTGTATGACCTCTTCTTTATCTATTTATCTATCAATGGACACGGGCTCTTTCTATAATTTGGCTATTATAAATAATGCTGCTTTAAACATAGGCATGCTTGTATCCCTTTGAATTAGTGTTTTTTTTTGGGGGGGGTAGATACCGAGTAGTGTGATTACTGGATCATAGGGTAGTTCTATTTTAAACTTTTTAAGGAACCTCCATACTGCTTTCCACAGTGGCTGGACCCCATTTGCATTCCCACCTATAGTGCATGAGGGTCCCTTTATCTCCATATCCTTAACCCTTGTTTCTTGTGTTTTTGATATTAGTCATTCTGACAGGTGTAGGATGATATCTCATTGTAGTTTTGATTTGCATTTTCCTGAGGGTGAGTGATGTGTATCTTTTCACGTGCCTACTGGCCATCTGGATGTCTTCTTTAGAGAAATGTTGGTTCATGTCTTCTGCCCATTTTTTAATTGGTTATTTGTTTGGGGGTGTTGAGTTGTATAAGTTGTTTATATATTTTGGATACTAACCCTTTATCAGATATGTCATTTGTAAATACCTCCTCCCATTCTGTGGGTTGCCTTTTAGTTTTGTTGATTGTTTCCTTCACTGTGCAGAAGATACTGGCTTTTAGATTTCTTTTCATGCAGTGGTTTTGGCTGGCTTTGGTACCAGGGTAATGCTGGCCTCCTAAAATGAGTTTTGAAGTGTTCCCTCTTAATTTTTGGAAGATTTTAAGAAGAGTTGGTGCTAATTTTTCTTTAAATATTTGATAGAATTCACCAGTGAGACCATCTAGTCCTGGGCTCTTCTTTACTGGGAGGTTTATGATCACTGATTCAATCTCCTTATTTTTTTAAAAGATTTTATTTATTTATTTGACAGGCATAGAGAGAGAGAGCACAAGCAGGGGGAGCAGCAGGCAGAGGAAGAGGGAGAAGCAGACTCCCTTCTGAGTAGAGAGCCCAACGGGCTAGATCCCAGGACCCTGGGATCATGACTCGAGCCAAAGGTAGACACTTAACTGACTGAGCCACCCAGGTGCCCCTCAATCTCCTTGTTATTGGTCTCTTCAAAGTTTCTATTTCTTTTATCATTCAATCTTTGTAGGTTGTATGTTTCTGGGAATTAATCAGTTTCATCTAGGTTACAACTCATTAAATTTATTAAAAATCATTGAGCTGAGGGCGCCTGTGTGGCTCAGATGGTTAAGCGTCTGCCTTCGGCTCAGGTCATGATCCCAGGGTCCTGGGATCGAGTCCCGCATCCGGCTCCCTGCTCCTTGGGAGCCTGCTTCTCCCTCCCCTTCTCTCTCTCTCTCTCCCTCTGTCTCTCATGAATAAATAAATAAAATCTTTAAAAAAAAATAAAAAAAAATCATTAAGCTGAATTTTATTATATAAAGTTGCGAAAAGAAAAGATTATACCAGAAGCTTTAACCAGTACAATGAGTTAGAGAGTATAAATATTAAGAGGGTAGACTTCAATTACTATTCACTGATAATTTTGTGGCTTACCTAAAATATCCAAAACAATATACAAATTATTATTTTTTTATTTTTTTAAAGATTTTATTTATTATTTGACAGAGAGAGACACAGCGAGAGAGGGAACACAAACAGGGGGAGTGGGAGAGGGAGAAGCAGGCCTCCCACGGAGCAGGGAGCCTGATGTGGGGCTCAATCCCAGGACCCTGGGATCATGACCTGAGCTGAAGGCAGACGGTTAACGACTGAGACCCCCAGGCAGCCCACAATATACAGATTATAAGAATAGTGAATTCAGTACAGTTATATATTGACTTTGACTTAGAAAAGTCAACTATGTTTCTATATTGTAGAAGAAATTGAATATGAAATTTAAATTATTACATTTTTAAATTGCACACAAATATAAAATATCTAGGGAAAAGGTGAATGAAAGACGTGTAAGTCCTCTATCTTAAAACTACAAAATGTGTTGAAAGAAAATAAGAAGACAAAAGTAATTGAAGATATATACATATGGTCCCAGATTAGAGATTCAATATTTTTAAAATGTCAGTTCTAAGCTGTTTTATGTTTTCAATAGCATTATAAATAAAGCATTAATAGTTTTGTTTTGTAATTGTCAAGCAAAATCTAAAAATCAAATGGAAATTCAAGAAGAAAAAAGAGTCAAGATAACTTATATTCAGTCACTTGATCCATAACAAAGACAATATTACAGTGGAATGGAGAAAGGATGGATTTTTTTCTCCTTCTAGATTTGACTGATAACATTATTCTGAATTTTAGGGACTATTTAAAGATGCTCTTAATAAAAGGTTCAGTTCATCACAGTGCATTCAATTCTTTTCAAAATTAAAATGTTTTTTACAATTTATATGTTTTAATTTTTTTACTTTTTTATTGTTATGTTAATCACCATACATTACATCATTAGTTTTTAATGTAGTATTCCGTGATTCATTCTTTGTGCATAATACCCAGTGCTCCACGCAGAACGGGCCCTCTTTAATACCCATCACCAGGCTAACCCATCCCCCTACCCCCCTCCCCTCTAGAACCCTCAGTTTGTTTTTCAGAGTCCATCATCTCTCATGGTTCATCTCCACTTCCGATTTCCCCCCCTTCATTCTTCCCCTCCTGCTATCTTTTTTTTTTCTTAACATATATTGCATTATTTGTTTCAGAGGTACAGATCTGTGATTCAACAGTCTTGCACAATTCACAGCACTCACCATAGCACATACCCTCTCTAATGTCTATCACCCAGCCACCCTCTCCCTCCCACACCCCACCAGTCCAGCAACCCTCAGTTTGTTTCCTGAGATTAAGAATTCCTCATATCAGTGAGGTCATATGATACATGTCTTTCTCTGATTGACTTATTCACTCAGCATAACACCCTCCAGTTCCATCCACTTCGTTGCAAATGGCAAGATCTCATTCCTTTTAATGACTGCATAATATTCCATTCTGTATATATACCACTTCTTCTTTATTCATTCATCTGTCGATGGACATCTTGGCTCTTTCCACAGTTTGGCTATTGTGGACATTGCTGCTATAAACATCGGGGTGCACGTACCCCTTCGGATCCCTACATTTGTATCTTTGGGGTAAATACCCAGTAGTGCAATTGCTGGATCCTATGGTAGCTCTATTTTCAACTGTTTGAGGAACCGCCATACTGTTTTCCAGAGTGGTTGCACCAGCTCGCATTCCCACCAACTGTGTAGGAGGGTTCCCCTTTCTCCACATCCCCGCCAACATCTGTCGTTCCCTGACTTGTTAATTTTAGCCATTCTGACGGGTGTGAGGTGGTATCTCATTGAGGTTTTGATTTGGATTTCCCTGATGCCGAGCGATGTTGAGCACTTTTTCATGTGTCTGTTGGCCATTTGGATGTCTTCTTTGGAAAAATGTCTGCTCTGTCTTCTGCCCGTTTCTTGATTAGATTATTTATTCTTTGGGTGTTGAGTTTGATAAGTTCTTTATACATTTCGGATACTAGCCCTTTATCTGATATGTCATTTGCAAATATTTTCTCCCATTCTCTCGGTTGTCTTTTGGTTTTGTTGACTGTTTCTTTAGCTGTGCAAAAGCTTTTTATCTTGATGAAATCCCAATTGTTCATTTTTGCCCTTCCTTCTCTTGCCTTCGGCGATGTTTCTAGGAAGAAGTTGCTGTGGCTGAGGTCGAAGAGGTTGCTGCCTGTGTTCTCCTTTAGGATTTTGATGGGCTCCTGTTTCACATCTAGGTCTTTCAACCATTTGGAGTCTATTTTTGTGTGTGGTATAAGGAAATGGTCCAGTTTCATTCTTCTGCATGTGGCTGTCCAATTTTCCCAACACCATTTGTTGAAGAGACTGTCTTTTTGCCATTGGACATTCTTTCCTGCTTTGTCAAAGATGAGTTGACCATAGAGTTGAGGGTCCATTTCTGGGCTCTCGATTCTGTTCCATTGATCTATGTGTCTGTTTTTGTGCCAGTACCATACTGTCTTGATGATGACAGCTTTGTGATAGAGCTGGAAGTCCGGAATTGTGATACCGCCAGCTTTGCTTTTCTTTTTCAACATTCCTCTGGCTATTTGGGGTCTTTTCTGGTTCCATACAAATTTTAGGATGATTTGTTCCATTTCTTTGAAAAAAGTGGATGGTATTTTGATGGGGATTGCATTGAATGTGTAGATTGCTCTAGGTAGCATTGACAACTTCACAATGTTTGTTCTTCCAATCCATGAGCATGGAACGTTTTTCCCTTTCTTTGTGTCTTCCTCAATTTTTTTCATGAATATTTTATAGTTTTTTGAGTAGAGATCCTTTGCCTCTTTGGTTAGATTTATTCCTAGGTATCTTATGGTTTTGGGTGCAATTGTAAATGGGATCGACTCCTTAATTTCTCTCTCTTCTGCCTTGTTGTTGGTGTATAGGAATGCCACTGATTTCTGTGCATTGATTTTATATCCTGCTACTTGACTGAATTCCTGTATGAGTTCTAGCAGTTTTGGGGTGGAGTCTTTTGGGTTTTCCACATACAGTATCATATCATCTGCAAAGAGTGAGAGTTTGACTTCCTCCTTGCCGATTCGGATGCCTTTGATTTCTTTTTGTTGTCTGATTGCTGTGGCTAGGACTTCTAATACTATGTTGAATAGCAGTGGTGAGAGTGGACATCCCTGCCGCGTTCCTGACCTTAGAGGGAAAGCTCTCAGTTTTTCCCCATTGAGAATGATATTCACTGTAAGTTTTTTATAGATGGCTTTTATGATATTGAGGTAGGTACCCTCTATCCCTCTACTCTGAAGAGTTTTGATCAAGAAAGGATGCTGTACTTTGTCAAATGCTTTTTCTGCATCTATTGAGAGGATCATATGATTCTTGTTCTTTCTTTTGTTAATGTATTGTATCACGTTGATTGATTTGCGGATGTTGAACCAGCCTTGCAGCCCAGGGATAAATCCCACTTGGTCGTGGTGAATAATCCTTTTAATGTACTGTTGGATCCTATTGGCTAGCATTTTGGTGAGAATTTTTGCATCCATGTTCATCAAGGTTATTGGTCTGTAATTCTCCTTTTTGATGGGGTCTTTGTCTGGTTTGGGGATCAAGGTAATGCTGGCCTCATAAAATGAGTTTGTAAGTTTTCCTTCCGTTTCTATTTTTTGGAACAGTTTCAGGAGAATAGGTATTAATTCTTCTTTAAATGTTTGGTAGAATTCCCCTGGGAAGCCATCTGGCCCTGGGCTTTTGTTTTTGGGAGATTTTTGATGACTGCTTCAATTTCCTTAGTGGTTATAGGTCTCTTCAGGTTTTCTGTTTCTTCCTGGTTCAATTTTGGTAGTTGATACATCTCTAGGAATGCACCCCTTTCTTCCAGGTTATCTAATTTGCTGGCATAGAGTTGCTCATAATATGTTCTTAGAATTGTTTGTATTTCTTTGGTGTTGGTTGTGATCTCTCCTCTTTCATTCATGATTTTGTGGATTTGGGTCCTTTCACTTTTCTTTTTGATAAGTCTGGCCAGGGGTTTATCAATCTTGTTAATTCTTTCAAAGAACCAGCTCCTAGTTTTGTTGGTCTGTTCTACTGTTCTTTTGGTTTCTAGTTCATTGATTTCTGCTCTGATCTTTATTTCTCTTCTCCTGCTGGGTTTAGGCTTTATTTGCTGTTCTTTCTCTAGCTCTTTTAGGTGTAGAGTTAGGTTGTGTATTTGAGACCTTTCTTGTTTCTTGAGAAAGGCTTGTATTGCTATATACTTTCCTCTCAGGACTGCCTTTGCTGTATCCCAAAGATTTTGAACAGTTGTGTTTTCATTTTCATTGGTTTCCATGAATTTTTTTAATTCTTCTTTAATTTCCTGGTTGACCCATTCATTCTTTAATAGGATGCTCTTTAGCCTCCATGTATTTGAGTTCTTTCCGACTTTCCTCTTGTGATTGAGTTCTAGTTTCAAAGCATTGTGGTCTGAAAATATGCAGGGAATAACCCCAATCTTTTGGTACCAGTTGAGACCTGATTTGTGATCTAGGATGTGATCAATTCTGGAGAATGTTCCATGGGCACTAGAGAAGAATGTGTATTCCGTTGCTTTGGGATGGAATGTTCTGAATATGTCTGTGAAGGCCATTTGGTCCAGTGTGTCATTTAAAGTCTTTATTTCCTTGTTGATCTTTTGCTTAGATGATCTGTCCATTTCTGTCAGGGGGGCGTTAAAGTCCCCCAGTATTATTGTATTTTTTTCAATGTGTTTCTTCGCTTTTGTTATTAATTGCCTTATATGATTGGCTGCTCCCATGTTAGGGGCATAGATATTTACAATTGTTAGATCTTCTTGTTGGATAGACCCTTTAAGTAGGATATACTGTCCTTCCTCATCTCTTATTACAGTCTTTGTTTTAAAATCTAATTTGTCTGATAGAAGGATTGCCACCCCAGCTTTCTTTTGGTGTCCATTAGTATGGTAAATGGTTTTCCACCCCCTCACTTTCAATGTGGGGGTGTCTTTGGGTCTAAAATGAGTCTCTTGCAGACAGCATATCGATGGGTCTTGTTTTTTAATCCAATCTGATAGCCTGTGTCTTTTGATTGGGGCATTTAGCCCATTTACATTCAGGGTCACTATTGAAAGATATGAATTTAGTGCCATTGTATTGCCTGTAAGGTGACTGTTACTCTATATTGTCTGTATTCCTTTCTGGTCCATGTCTCTTTTAGGCTCTCTCTTTGCTTAGAGGACCCCTTTCAATATTTCTTGTAGAGCTGGTTTCGTGTTTACAAATTCCTTTAGTTTGTTTTTGTCCTGGAAGATTTTTATCTCTCCTTCTATTTTCAATGACAGCCTAGCTGGATATAGTATTCTTGGGTGCATATTTTTCTCGTTTAGTGCTCTGAAGGTATCATGCCAGTCCTTTCCGGCCTGCCAGGTCTCTGTGGATAGGTCTGTTGCCAATCTAATGTTTCTACCATTGTAGGTTACATATCTCTTCTCCAGAGCTGCTTTCAGGATTTTCTCTTTGTCTCTGAGACTTGTAAGTTTTACTCTTAGATGTCAGGGTGTTGACCTATTTTTATTGATTTTGAGAGGGGTTCTCTGTGCCTCCTGGATTTTGATGCCTGTTTCCTTCCCCACATTAGGGAAGTTCTCTGCTATTATTTGCTCCAATATACCTTCTGCCCCTCTCTCTTTCTTCTTCTTCTGGGATCCCAATTATTCTAATGTTGTTTCATCTTATCGTATCGCTTATCCCTCGAATTCTGCCCTCGTGATCCTGTAGTTGTTTCTCTCTCTTTTTCTCAGCCTCTTTATTTTCCATCATTTGGTCTTCTATATCGCTGATTCTCTCTTCTGCCTCATTTATCCTAGCAGTTAGTGCCCCCATTTTTTATTGCACCTCATCAATAGCCTTTTTGATTTAGACTTGGTTAGATTTTAGTTCTTTTATTTCTCCAGAAAGGGTTTCTCTAATAACTTCCACGCTTCTTCAAGCCCAGCTAGTATCTTTAAAGTCATGATTCTGAACTCTAGGTCCGACATCGCACTAATATCCGTATTGAGTAGGTCCCTGGCAGACGGTACTACCTCTTGCTCTTTTTGTTGAGGTGATTTTTTTCGTCTTGTCATTTTTGTCCAGAGGAGAATAGATGAATGAGAGAACAAAATGCTAACAGATTAACAACATCCCCAGAAAATATACTCTAATCAAATCAGAAAAGACCTGAAACCAGGGGAAAAGAAAGGGAAAGAAAGAAAAAAGAAAGAGAAAAAATAAGATAAAAACAAACAAAAACAGAACAACAAAAAAAAGAACAGAATATGATCAAATATGATCAGGCTGGTGCATAGATCAGTGTCACACACTAGATTTGGTGTGTATTTTAGTGTGTTAGAAGAAAGTGCCTCCTAAAATTTTAAAGAAAGAAAGACATATATGTACAAAATAAGGGTTGATACAATGAAGGGATGGAATATGACTGTAAAGATGAAAATTATAAAAAATTTTAAAAAAGGAATTGATAAGAAGATGTTTGAAAAAAGAAAGAAGAGGATTTAAAAAAAGGAAAGAAAGAAAGAAAAAAAAAAGCGGGAGGGAGAGAATGTGATCAGGCAGGAGACTAGAACAAAGCCATACACTAGAGATTTAGGGTATATTTTCATCTGTTAGAAGAAAATGTATCTCAAAATTTTAAAGAGAGAACAACTTTATATATATATATATATCTGCCAAAAATAAGGGTAACTACTATGAAGGGATAGAATATGACTCTAAAAATGAAAAATAAAAAAAAAATTTTTTAAAAAGGGATTGATAAGATGTTGGTTGAAAAAGGGAAAAAGAAAAATTAAAAAAAAGTTTAAAAATTAACTTTGAAAGACTAATGAATCATGGTAAAAAAGCCATGAATTCTATGTGCAGTATTCCCCTAGCGCTGGAGTTCTGCCGTTCTCATTGATCGGTAAACTTGGTCTTGGCTGGCTGTTCATGCTGATCTTCTGGGGGAGGGGCCTGTTGCCGTGGTTCCCAAATGTCTTTGCTGGAGGCGGAATTGCCCCGCCCCTGTCGGTCCGGGCTACGCAATCTGCTCGGGTTTGCTCTCGGGAGCTTTTGTTCCCTGCAAGCTCTCGGTACAGCTTTGGAGGACCAGGGCAAAAATGGTGGCCTCCCAATCTCCGCCCAGAGGAGCTGAGAACTCGTGGTCCCGCTCCTCAGTGTGCCCCCAGAGCAAAGCAGTTACTCCCGTCTCCCCGGTCTCCGGCCGCACTCCGTGCTCACCCGGCCTGTGACCGAGAGTTTCTATCTCTGGCACCCGACCCCGTGTGGAGTCTCCAAACCCAGCAGATCCCTGCGGTGTGCTCCCGCGCTGCTCCTCCCGGGGGAGGAAGGGGGGTCTCCCCGGCTCTGCCGCTTTTTGGGTCCCTGCTGGAGGAGCAGTGGCCCGACTGGGCCGCCGATCACAGTTTATGGCAACCCGGAGCTGAGAGCCCGCGCCTCAGCTCCGTCTCTGCAGCCGGTTTCCCCGCTTCCATACCTGGGAGCTCTGGCGCACTCAGGCACCCCCGGTCTTTCTGTGACCCCGAGGGTTCTGAGACCACACTGTCCCGCGAGGGTTCCACCCCCTGCTTAGCCACTGGAGCGACGTCCTTCAGCGGATCCGACTTCCCAAAAGTTCCTACTTTGTGCTCTGCGGCTCTAGCACTTGCCAGAAGCGGCCGACGGAGGCCCCCTCCCCCACCGTCTATCCTCCCGAATATCGCCTCGGATTCACTTCTCCACACGTCCTACCTTCGAGAAAGTGGTCGCTTTTCTGTTCAGAGAATTGCTGCTATTCTTTTCTTTGATCTCCTGTTGAGTTCGTAGGTGTTCAGAATGGTTTGATCCCTATCCAGCTGAATTCCTAAGACCAGACAACATCCAGGTCTCCTACTCCTCCGCCATCTTGCTCCGCCCCCTGTTTTAATTTTTAATTTACGTTCTTAACTATTACTCTCTGACTTTAGCAACATCATTTA
Organism: Eumetopias jubatus; assembly: GCF_037043125.1. NCBI lineage: Eukaryota > Metazoa > Chordata > Mammalia > Carnivora > Otariidae > Eumetopias > Eumetopias jubatus. The sequence continues at coordinate 82,786,673 of NW_028274821.1, read as the reverse complement.
AACAAGCCCTAATTAGGGTAAACCTGTAAAGTGACAAAATGCACTATACTAAAGACTACGAGTATTTTGTACTCACTACAGACTCAAGAATTAAAAGAATCTGTGCCCCTCAGTACCACGCAATTTTCATGGAAATGATTTATTGTTTGGAAAATTAGTACTGTCAGTTATAAATTGTACTCTTTAATAAGGCAATACATTTGAGCAATGATAAAGATCAAAGTAATATTTTATAATAGTATCTTTTATTTAAATATCCTAAAAATATTTTATGAATTTTATACATAGGAATTACCCCATCTACCTTTGAGATGCAGCGTTTATGTAGACCATTTATCCTGACCTAATATTTTTACCACATTCTTGTGCCTAACTGCTGTACAATGAATCTTGATTATCTGTGCTGTGATAAGTGAGCCCTAGCACAAAAAATTAAAAACAGATTTACCCAGATAGACTACAGAGACGTTTGTTATGTTGCAAACTTGATCAACCAGAGAAAGATGGACTTTTTAATAAATTGTTGTAATATTTACCTATTGGCTACCCATACAGAAGAAAATTAATTTTGTGTCTGTACCTTAAAACATACACCAAAAGTGAACCCAACTGGACTTTAGATGCACATATTAAAAGAAAAACAAGAATCTTTTTTATTTTTAAGAGAGAGAGAGAAAGAAAGAGAGCACATGAGCGGGGTGGGAGGGGCAGAGGGAGAGGAAGAGAGAGAATCTCTCTCAGCACAGAAATCATGACCTGAACTGATATCAAGAATCTGATGCTTAACTGACTGAGCCACCCAGGTATCCCAAAGAAGAATCTTTTTAAGATAAAAACTTAGGGGAATATCTTCAGTTTATTTTGGGAAATAAAAATTTCTTAAATCAGATATGAAGTTAGCCACATAGGAAAAAAATATAATACATATGACAACATTAAGATATACAACATTTTTTTAAAGATTTTATTTATTTATTTGAGAATGAGTGAGAGAGAGAGGACGAGCAGGGTGAGGGGCAGGGGGAGAAGCAGGCTCTCTGCTGAGCAGGGAGCCCGATGCGGAGCTCAATCCTGGGACTCAAGGATCATGACCTGAGCTAAAGGCACACGCTTAATGTACTGAGCCACCCAGGCGCCCCTAAGATATATAATCTTAATATATAATGACTACATTAAGATATATAATTCATCAAAAGACCCATAAAGATTATGGAAAAGGAAGCCGAAATGCTAAGCAAAATAAGTCAGTCAGAGAAAAGACAAATATCATATGATTTCACTCATATGTGGAATTTAAGAGACAAAAGGGATGAACCTAGAGGAAAGGAAGGGAAAATAAAATAAGATGAAAACAGAGAGGTGGGGTGCCTGGGTGGCTCAGTTGTTAAGCATCTGCCTTCGGCTCAGGTCATGATCCCAGCGTCCTGGTATCGAGCCCCGCACGGGCTCCCTGCTCTGCAGGAAGCCTGCTTCTCCCTCTCCTACTCCCCCTGCTTGTGTTCCCTCTCTTGCTGTCTCTCTCTGTCAAATAAATAAATAAAACCTTAAAAAAAAAAAAGAAAGAAAACAGAGAGGGAGACAAACCATAAGAGACAAGTCTTAACGTTAGGAAACAAACAGGTTTGCTGGAGGGTAGGTGGATGGGGGGATGAATTGGGTGATGGGAATTAAGGAGGGCACTTGAAGTAATGAGCACTGGGTATTGCATACAACTGATGAGTCACTAAATTCTACCTCTGAAATTAAAAAAAAGAAAAAAAGAAAAAGCAAGCCTTAAATCGTCGAATACTACATCAAGAACTACTGATGTACTATATGTTGGCTAATTGAACATAATTAAAAAAAACTTGAAAAATTAAAAAAAAAAGAAAAAGCAAGCCACATTACAGAAGAATAAATTCTCAGTACATATATCCAGCAAAGGGTTTATATCCAGGAATTTACATATACATGAAGAACTCCTAGAAACCAATAAGAAAGAACAGACTACCCAATAAAACAGCAGCAAATGACTAAGAACAGATCATTTACAAGAGAGGATACCCAAATTACCAATAAGCACAGGTAAAGGAGATAAACGACATGAGTTATCAGACAAATGCAAATTAAAACCATAACACATGACTTCTACAAACCCATAAGAATGTGTACAGTAGAGAAGATGGACAGTATAAATGTTGGTGAGTGAGTATATTACAGGGAGGAGCACTTTGTCTAACGTTTAAAAATATTATCCATTAATTAATTGAAGTGTACATAAATTTTCATCCAAAAATTCCATTTTGAGGTATATACACAAGCCCCAAACTGGGAACTACCCAATGTCAATCAGAACTACAGTGGAAAATAAATTAAGGAGTATAGACACAATTGGAAATTATAAAGCCGCGAGAATGAGTTAACCATAACTATACAGAACAAAACAAAACGGAAACACAAAAGAGTACATACTCTATGCTTTATCTATAAAACAGCCAAACTGACCAATCATATATGAAATCAAAATAATGGCAATAAAATAATATGGTTAAACACATGATTTTTTGAAGTCACACATGTCTGAGGTTAAATCTTATGACAGCTACTCAGTTCCTATCCCTGGGTTTTAGTTTGATTCTCTGTAAATATGAAAAATATTAACATCTTTATAAGAGAAATGTGCTCAGGAGTAAATAAATATACATTTAAATGTTTGATGAATGCCAGCTGCAATAGCTACTCTCATCTGTTTCATAGATACAGCAGTTTGGTGACTTCTGGATTTCTCACACATGAAGTAAGTGAGCTCTAGTGGTATTGTGAAAACTCAGATAGATAGGTGTTGATATCAATACCAGATAGGGTTACAAAGAAAAAAATAAAGACTCTAAAACTTCCTAAAGCCCAGGGAAATGGGCACCGAAGTTTCACAAGCTTGCAGAGAACTTCAGGGCACAGGAGGGCTTGTAGTTTCACTGCAGAATATTAATGCACACAATCCAGACAGCAGGTAGAGAAAAAGAACAATCAGGTGAACATAAATATGAGAAGAAACTTAAAATTAGACCGAGAAAAGAAAGTTAAGAGTTAAAAGTGTTGTTAATAAGACCTAGCCCTTCAACAGATGAATGGATAAAGAAGATGTGGTCCATATGTACAATGGAATATTACTCAGCCATCAGAAAGGATGAATAACCACCGTTTGCATTGACATGGATGGAACTGGAGGGGATTATGCTAAGTGAAATAAGTCAAGCAGAGAAAGTCAATTATCATATGGTGTCACTTATTTGTGGAACATAAGGAATAGCAGGGAGGACCATAGGGGAAGGGAGGGAAAACTGAAGGGGAAGAAATCAGAGAGGGAGACAAACCATGAGAGACTCTGGACTCCGGGAAACAAAGTGAGGGTTACAGAAGGGGTAGCCGGATGATGGGTATTAAGGAGGGTATGTGTTGTGATGAGCACTGGGTGTTATATGCAACTAATGAATCATTGAACACTACATCAAAAACGAATGATGTACTATATGTTGGCTAACTGAACATAATAAAATTTTTTTAAAAAAATAAATAAATCCATAAAAAAAAAGACGTAGCCAAGTTACAACTTTTAAAAGAAACACATTTACAGCCCCCAAGAGTACCCATGACAGCAAGGTTGAATGAACAACACCAAGGACTCTTTAGAGTCCTTGGCTCTAAAGATTTTCTGAAGAACACGTTTCACGTCCTTATTCTTCAGGCTATAGATGAAGAGGATCAGCATGGGGGTGACCACCATGTACATCACAGAAGCAAGTATGTTGGCTGATGAAGGGAAAAAGTAAACACCAGCAATTGTCCCATAGTATAAAAACACGACAGAGAGGTGGGAGCCACATGTGGACAAGGCTTTGAAGTTTCTTTTGGAGGAGAGGACCTTCAGAATGATGCCTGCCGTGTGGGTACACGAGCCCAAGATACCACTCAATGGCAGGATGAAGATCAGTCCTCCCTCAATGAGAATAAGCAGCTTATTGCAGGAGGTGTTGAGCAGGAGGACTTTAGCAAAACAGCAAGATTACAAAAGTGGCGAACAATAGTTCCTGCACAGGACAACAGTCCATGAAGAAGGCATGCAACAGAGCGTGGGTACAAGATAAAAACCAGGACCTAGCCACTAGGATGATACAAAACTCATTCCTCAAGATGGTGGTATAATGGAGAGGGTAACAGATGGCCACAGACCTGTCATAGGCCATCACTGTGAGAAGAAAGCTATCAATACAACTGCAATTGGTGAAGACATACATTTGTGAAATGCACCAAGCGTAAGGGACGGACTGATCTCAAGCATCCGTGTTTATCATCATCTTAGGAACAGTGACAGATGAGAAGGAGACATCTGTGAAGCCGAGTGGCTGAGGGAGAGGTATGGGGGTGTGGAGGCAAGAATCTAGCCTGATGAGCAGGTTTCCCAGCACCATGGTCAGATACATGCCTAGGAACAGGGCAAAGAACATGACCCGTTGCTCCAGCCAGATGGGGGAGCCCAGGAGGTGGAACTTGGACATGCAGCTCTGGTTCTCTGACCTCATACTGCTCTTCTATATGCTAGAGATGAAGAAGTTTTGGGAATCTCAGAAACCTAGAAAGAACTATCACATCTCATACTGTAATTTTTGGGGAAAGCAATAAATTTTTAACTAAACTCATTAATTTTTCACACCTGTGAATGCATGTACCTTCACTCTGTCCCATTCTGGCTCCAGGAAAACATCTCACCCAAGAGCAGCCAACAAGACCTCATTGCATAAAGTAAGAGGGTGTTTGCTGTTTTACTCAACCATTGTTCCACTGAACATTGAGTCTGTATCAGGACCTCTACTAAGGGATGAGAATGTAGACATAAACAAGAAAGGCAAAGACCTTGCCCTCTATGAGTATAGATCTTTTTGAATGTAGAGGGATAATTTACTACACCAAGACACAGCCCAACTGTAATAGTTCACTGTGGCAGAAATAGCAGATGACCCTTGGAAAACTGGTGTCAGTTATTTAAATGCCTTAAAATGACATGAGACTCCAGTGCTGAGGTGGCATTGTTGGGGTGTTGTCATTCTCCTGTGAACCTGGCTTCATAATATCAGACTAGTGATTTTATCCTTGATCAGTTGGTTAAAGTGGTGTCTGCCAGGTTCTCTACTGTAAAGTTACTATTTTAACTTCTGTAATTAGTATCATTTGAGTAGATACTTTAAAATGATATAACCCTAACTTTTTTCTTATTAAAATTTCACCCACTATGTTTAACACTTTTTCCCCCTTTGCTCTTTTGTTTTGTTTCTTAAATTCCATATATGAGGGGAGATCATGTGGTATTTGTCATTCTCTGACTTATTTCACTCAGAATAATACTCTCTAGCTCCATCCATGTTGTTGCAAATGGCAATATTTCATTCTTTTTGATAGCTGAGTATTATTCCATTGTGTGTGTGTGTGTGTGTGTGTGTGTGTGTGTACTACATCTTAGCGTGTGTGTGTGTGCGTGTACCACATCTTATTTTTTTTTCTCAGATCTAGGGTTAGGGTTAGGGCCAGGGTGAGAGTATGTGCCTGGTATCCTGCAGTTCGGACACTCTGGAAAACATATAGAGGTTCCTCAAAAAGTTAAAAATAGAGCTACCCTGTGACTCAGCAATTGCACTACTAGGTATTTACTCCAAAGATACAAATGTAGTGATCTGAAGGGGCACCTGCACCCCAATGTTTATAGCAGCAATGTCCACAGTAGCCAAACTATGAAAAGAGCCCAGATGTTCATAGATGAATGGATAAATAAGAGGTGGTATATATATACAATGGAATATTACTCAGCCATCAAAAGGATGAAAGCTTACTATTTACATCGACATGGATGGAACTGGAGGTTATTATACTGAGCAAAATAAGTCAATCAGAGAAAGACAATTATCATATGGTTTTACTCATATGTGGAATATAAGAAACAGGGCAGAGGACCATAGAGGAAGGGAGGGAAAACAGAATGGGAAGAAATCAGAGGGAGACAAACTATGAGAGACTCAACTATAGGAATCAAACTGAGGGTTGCTGAAGGGGAGGTGGGTGGTGGGATGGAGTAATTGGGTGACAGGCATTAAAGAGGGCACATGATGTGATGAGCACTCAGTGTTACATGCAACTGATGAATTACTGAACTCTACACCTGAAACTAATGATATATTATATGTTGGCTAATTGAATTTAAACAAAAATTTAAAAAAGAAAACATATAGTAATGTGAAAAATATAAATTCAAATATATCGTATTAAATGTTACTAGATCAAATTCCCCAGAAATACAATGAATATGGATCTATCTAAAAAGAACACAACCTAACTTCACAGTGCTAACGAGGAACATCTCACAGATATAAGGACATAGAACAGTTTAAAGAAAATTGATGGAAAAGAAATACCATTGGGTAGCCAGGTGATGGGTATTAAGGACGGCACGTGTTGTGATGAGCACTGGGTGTTATACACAGCTAATGAATTGTTGAACACTACATCAAAAACTGATGATGTACTATATGTTGGGTAACTGAACATAATAAAGAAAAGACATACCATGTAAACACTAACCAAAAGAAAGCTGACATAGCTCTACTAATAATCAGAAGAAGTAGATGAGAAGATGTTAAGGCAGGACCTGCTGCTAGAGATAAAGAGAAATATCTCCTATTTATAAATGCAGTGGTATGATGTTAAATGAATAAAAATAGCTCTGAGAGAGGAGCCTTGCTTTGTAGCCTTTGCCAGTTACCATAGTGTAATTATTTCCAGTATGGCTGATTTCAGTCTACCAATGTGATATCATTGAATGTGGAGTTGAAAGAGATGTCCACATTCAACTTGAAGCCAATGTAAGCCAGCTTCAGCACACCACTGCTTTAAAGAATCAGTACACAGGAGCAGATCATGATGCTAAATCTGCATGTCATCAATAACATAGCATATAAAATACATAAGCAATAACTGAGCATATCTAAAAGGGGAAAAATAAATCCACAATTACAATTATGCAGCATGCTTCACATAAGATTTTGCACATATAAGAGATGATGAACAAGGAGGAAAAAATTAAGGGTAAAGAATATTTAACAATCCAAGTAACAAACATATTAACAACACTATGACAGCAGAATGTATATTCGTTTTAAGTTACATAGAGTTGCCAACCATACAATAGTTTTAGGAGATATATCTCACTGTGCATGACTGCAATAATCAGATGTAGTGATTGTCACGTTTTAGGAGATATATCTCACTGTGCATGACTGCAATAATCAGATGTAGTGATTGTCACTTAAAAGTTAGCCCTCTTGACAAATATTTCTAGGGCATGTTTTATACCTTTGTTCCTCCGGCTATAGATGAAGGGGTTCAGCAGAGGGGTAACTACAGTATACATGACCGAAGCAATTATGTCTTTGTCATTGCAGTCCCATGATGAGGAGAAAAAGTAAACACCTGCAAGTGTCCCATAGTATAAAGACACCACAAAAAGATGGGAGCCACAGGTAGAAAAGGCTTTAAAGAGTCCCTTAGTAGAGGGGATCCTCAGCACAGTTGTCCCTATACGGATATATGAGCCCAAGATACTACTCAAGGGCAGGATGAAAAACATTCCTCCTTCAGTAAAGATGACCAGTTCATTGAGAGAGATGTCTGAGCAGCTCATCTTCAGGAGCACAGTAAGGTTGCAGAAGAAGTGGGGGATGATATTATCAGCACAGAAGGACAGTTGGACCAAGAGAAGGGTGTGCAACAGGGCATGGATGCAACAGAAGAACCAGGACCCAGCTACTAATGAGATACGCAGCTCCTGCCTCATGACAGTGGTGTAGTGGAGTGGCTGACAGATGGCCACATACCTGTCGTATGCGATCACCGCAAGAAGGAAGTTGTCAAGACGACCAAAAACTATGAAAAAATACATCTGAGAAATACACCCCACATAGGGAATGGATTGTTGCTGAGTCTGCATATTCATGAGCATCTTTGGAACTATAATAGATGAAAGGGAAATATCAGAGAAGGCCAAGTGGCCGAGGAAGAAGTACATGGGCGTGTGGAGGCGAGGGTCCAGCCTGATGAGCAGGATGATGAGCAGGTTCCCCAGCACCGTGTCAGGTACACGCCCAGGAACAGAGCAAAGAACATGCCCTGCTGCTCTGGCCGGATGAGGAGCCCCAGGAGGAGGAACTGGGACACGCTGCTCCAGTTCTCCTTCCTCATGCTGTTTTTATCTCTTCTGGCAATTGCGGAAAATAGGGAATGTCAGTACACATGTTATAACATTTATGTTTATTTCTCACAACTCTTGGTGCATGAGTTAATTTTTTTAACGATTTAGATATTTTATTTATTTATTTATTTATGTTAGTCACCATACAGTACATCATTAGTTTTTGATGTGGTGATCCACGATTCATCGTTTTCGTATAACACCCAGTGCTCCATGCAGTACGTGCCCTTCTTAATACCCATCACTGGGCTACCCCATCCTCCCACCTCCCCTTCCTTCTAAAACCGTCTGTTTGTTACTCGGAGTCCATAGTCTCTCATGGTTCGTCTCACCCTCTGATTTCCTCCCCTTCATTTTTCCCTTCCTTCTCCTAATGTCCTCCCTGCTATTCCTTATGTTCCACAAATAAGTGAAACCATATGATAATTGACTTTCTCTGCTTGACTTATTTCACTTAGCATAATCTCCTCCAGTCCCATCCATGCTGATGTAAAAGTTAAGAATTTCAGACCACTATCCCTGATGAATATGGATTCCAAAATTCTCAACAAAATCCTGGCGAATAGGATCCAACAATACATTAAAAGGATCATCCACCACGGATCAAGTGGGATTTATCCCCGGGATGTGAGGGTGGTTCAACATTCGCAAATCAATCAGTGTGATAGAACACATTAACAAGAAGAGAGAGAAGAACCATATGGTCCTCTCAATTGATGCAGAAAAACCAGTTGACAAAATACAGCATCCTTTCCTGATTAAAACTCTTCAGAGTATAGGGATAGATGGAACATTCCCCAAATTCATAAAATCCATCCACGAAAAACCCACAGTGAATATATTCCTCAATGGGGAAAAGCTGTTCCTTTCCCTTAAGATCAGGAACATGTCAAGGATGCCTACTCTCGCTACTATTGTTCAACATAGTGCTAGAAGTCCTAGCAATAGCAATCAGACAACAAAAAGAAATAGGTATTCAAATTGGCAAAGAAAAAGTCAAACTCTCTCTTTTCACAGATGACATGATACTTTATGTGGAAAGCCCAAAAGACTCTACCCCCAAATTACTAGAACTCATACAGCAATTCAGTAATGTGACAGGATACAAAATCAATGCACAGAATCAGTTGCTTTCTTATACACTAATGGTGCATAAGTTAATTTGTTCATCTCTAGCTCTAATGATATATGAAACTGTCACATTAACCAGATTTTTCCCCCAAACAACTAAAGGACATTTATTCATCTGACAGAGACAGACAAAGTGAGAGAAGAAACATAAGCAGGAGAAGTGGGAGAGGAAGAAGCAGGCTTCCTGCTGAGCAGGGAGCCCGATGCAGAGCTCGATTCCAGGACCCTGGGATCATGACCTGAGCCGAAGACAGATGCTTAACGACTGAGCCACCCAGGCGCCCCTCAACAAATATTTATTGAACAAAAGCTTTGTCCCATATCGAGTACATAGTAGTGAACAAGAAATAGGAAGTCTCTTGTGTTCAAGGAGTTTATATCTTTATATCAAGCCAGGTTCACAAACATCAGATTTGGGAAAAGATAATAAAAATTCCTCCTATTACCTATTATGTTACAGGCATGGTGCTGAATAATTTGTGTGCATTGCCTCATTTATCCTCAAAATAGCATGATGAAGTAAAAATGGTTACCTCTCCTTTGCCAGTGAAGAATCTGAGCCAGAGAGAGGAAGTCGCTTCCTAAGATCATAAAATATATAAGAGCCAGACTGAACATTGGGCCCCAGTCTGCCATACTGCAAACACCGAGCTTACACTCATTAGTATATAATACCTGCCCAGGACTGGAAATGCATGTGAACCCGCCTGCTTATATATATATATATATATGGCTACTTTTGAAACACAGTTAAGGAAGTAATTGAGTTCATAGGAAAGAACCAGAGGCCCCTAAGACAAGTACATGAAACATACAACAACAACAACACATTCTAAACATTTGGAACCACATAAAATATGACTTACAAACAAAATACAATATCACACATACTCACACACTGAGCTGACAGTTCAAGACCTCTTACCTATTTCTGGTCATGAGTAAATTCAGGAAACTTCTCCCCCAGACTAGGGAGCATATGTGTCTTTCTTCAGACTACACAATCTCATTTACTTAATTATGATGTCTGTCCAAGGATGAAAATGTGGGAGTTACAGAAAGAGACGTGGGGCAAACACTTGAATTCAGTGGGACTGATTAGAAGATCCCAGATCACACACACAAATGCCCTGCACTTGTTTAAAGGGGCAACACTTATTTAGACTTCTATGCTCTTGTCTAAGAGAGGAAAAGAATAGAACTGGGAGTCAATTACACACACACACACAAACACACATGCGCACACAAAGAAAATTCATGAAGAAAACATACTTATGTATCTGCATTGTACAGGCAAGGAAACACCACACAGACCCATACATATGTAGAACTCTAGACACAGAGATACACCTTGCCCACCTAGAATTCCCAGCTCACTCTGACCTGTGCCACTCCTTAGTGAGCTCAGGTACCTTCTAAAACATTTTCCTGAGTCCTCAGCTTCTGTTGAGAACACCAGGAACAAAAAGTAAGAAGAAAGCCTCTGTGAGCCCATGACCTCATGAGCTCTCTGTGTCTGTCCTTGAGCTCCAGGGCAACAGGCAGGAGATAACAATTTTACAAACCTCAGAGAGGACTCATGGAAAGTCTCTAAGCTCCTGGTTAAGGAAAGACTCAAGCAGACTAATGGCCACCAATTCCTATCAGACCTTGGGGAGGAGCCTGTGCAGGGGCTGGGGGGACTGAGCTGATAGAGCCACCTGAGAGGGTGACCCAGATCTCAGGGACACTCTAGGCTCTTCTCTGCCTGTTCATAATTCCAGGGGCAAGTAGGAATGGCTTAGCCTCCATCATCAGTGTTGCCAATGCACTGGGTCAGCCTCTCCCAACAGCACATTATGGTCCAGGAAGAATAAGTCTGGCTTCTGCAAACTTCCACACCACTTGCTACGATGAGCACTCAATCTAGCTTTAACTTCACATCCTGCAGGTCCCCTCTGTCTCTCGGGAGAGACTTCAGGGTGTGGAGATGTGCCTTTTCCAAGAGAGCGTAGAGGGAGGAGATTGAGTCCTTGGGCTCAGTTCTCAGAAGAACTGGGTCTGGGCTATGCCTCTCATTAATTGTTGGCCCTGAGCACATAAAGTAATCCCCTCAGCCCTGTTACATCACCTGTAAAGTGTGGATAAAAATACATTGTCCTCAGAAGTTATTCTTGAAATTAAATGAGATGTTTCATGCAAAAGCACATAAATGCACAATGGACATCAGCTATTTTGATCATTATCTTTGTATCTTCCAAAAAAGATAATGATATCTAGAATCACTGGTATTGCCATAGAATTGCTATTGAATGAATAATTGAATTAACTGATTAATTAATTCTTCCAATCTAATAGTAAGAATTTATTCCTGCCCTAAGGGATTAAATGAGTTAAAACACATAATGAACTTAGAACATTTTCTGGCATTTTCTAAGTCCTGAATAAACTTTGACTATTTTGTTGCTATGTTTTACAGACTCATTACCTTCAGCTGCTTACACATGCTCCCACATTTGTTTCATTAACATCGTAGTTATTGATAACTCCCATCTTGTTCAAACCAAAATGTAGGAATCCTTTAGCTACCAGAGGAGAGTTGAGTGGGGGGATAGGTTCAGTAGGTGATGGGGATGGATTAAGGAGCACCCTTGTTGTGATGAGCACTAGGTGTTGTATGGATGTGTTGAATAACTATATTGTACACCTGACACTAATATTACTCTGTAAGTTAACTAACTGGAATTTATTTATTTTTTAAAATATTTTATTTTATTTTATTTTATTTTGTGCAAATATCTTCATATCTTATTATCTCTCTTTTTTAACTTAAATTTAATTAGCCAAGGTATAGTACATCATTAGTTTTTGATATAATGTTCAATGATTCATTAGTTGAATGTAATACCCAGTGCTCAACATATTTTAACTCCCATCACCCAGTTACCCCATCCCCCCACCTACCTCTCTTTCCGCAACCCTCAGTTTGTTTCCTGGAGTCAAGGGTCTCATATGGTTTGTCTTCCTCTCTGATTTCTTCCCAGTTTTCCCTCCCTTCCCCTAATGTCTCCTGCACTATTCCTTATGTTCCACATATGAGTGGACGCCTAACTGACTGAGCCACCCAACATCTCAACTAACTGGAATTTAAATAAAAACTTTTTTTTAAAAATGCAGGAATCCTTGACTCCTACCTTTCTCTCACACTCCTCTCAATTCATCAGCAATTCTTGTCAGTTCCAACTTACAACCAAATACAGTATTCACTAAATTTTTACTACTTCCTCTGCTACCATTCCAGCCTATCATTTCTTAACTGTACTGTTGCAGTAGCTCCTAGGTGGCCCCCCTGCTTCCACACAGCTCCCTTCTCCAGCCAGAGTGATCCTTTTCAAAGCTGAATCATGTTACTCTTCTGCTGAGAAGCTTCCAAGTGCTATACAAATAATTCACAGTAAAAATCAAATCACAAAGCCTAAAGGACCTAGGCCCTGTTGGCTTTAAAATTATCCATCAAACAAACAAACATATATGTCTCCTCCTGCTCTTCTCCATATCTTCTCACTCCCCTTCAGGGATGAATCTCATTTTTGTTGCTTGGACATAGCTGGCATTGTCACATCTCAGAATGTTGCAGTTGCTGTACCTGCTCTCTGAAACACTTTTCCTGCAAATGTGCCAGTGGCTCTGTTCCCTGATGCCTTCAATTCTTTGTTCAAATATCACCTTCTGGGTAAGACCAGTTGTCATCACACCACTTAAAGTTGCAGCCTGTCCCCTGCATGCCTGATTTTTCCACAGTACTACATTTTATATCACGTAAAAACCATGAAACTTACATATTAAGTTTATTTGCATTGTCTCCCCACTAGAACATAAGCTCCACAAAAGGAAAATATTTTTGTCTGATTTGTTCACTTCTAGAAATTTCCATAAACAATAGACACATTTAGCTTTTTCTTTTCTGGAAATCAAGTCATGCTGTTTGTGAAGCAAAAGATAACTCATTTTCATAACCTAGATTAAGAAGGCATAAGTAAGCTGTCCCCACAAAGAAAGTTCTAGTTAAAAAAATATATACAAGCAGCAATGTCCACAACAGCCAAACTGTGGAAAGAGCCAAGATGTCCATCGACAGATGAGTGGATAAAGAAGATGTGGTATATATACACAATGGAATATTATGCAGCCATCAAAAGGAATGAGAGCTTGCCATTTGCAACGACGTGGATGGAACTGGAGGGTGTTATGCTGAGTGAAATAAGTCAATCAGAGAAAGACATGTATCATATGACCTCACTGATATGAGGAATTCTTAATCTCAGGAAACAAACTGAGGGTTGCTGGAGTAGTGGGGGGTGGGAGGGATGGGTGGCTGGGTGATAGACATTGGGGAGGGTATGTGCTATGGTGAGTGCTGTGAATTGTGCAAGACTGTTGAATCACAGATCTGTACTTCTGAAACAAATAATGCAATATATGTTAAGGGAAGAAAAAAAAGAAGAAGATAGCAGGAGGGGAAGAATGAAGGGGAGTAAGTCAGAGGGGAGACGAACCATGAGAGATGATGGACTCTGAAAAACAAACTGAGGGTTCTAGAGGGGAGGGGGTGGGGGGATGGGTTAGCCTGGTGAATAGTATTAAAGAGGGCACGTTCTGCATGGAGCACTGGGTGTTATGCACAAACAATGAATCATGGAACACAACATCAAAAACTAATGATGTAATGTATGGTGATTAACATAACAATAAAAAATTATGAAAAAAGAAAAAATATATATACAGCCTACATTGGTTTAGGGAATTTGGAAATGAGAATTAATGCACTATGCTCCTCTGCTGGGTTTTTGTCATAGGCAAAAACTGATTTAAGGATAATAAAGCCAAAATCTTTGCAATATGTTTAGATTTTAGGAAACAATCAGACACAATCTGTAACTAGCAACTGCATTACAAATGCAACCATTCTGAACTTTATTACTTTAAGCACTTGCAGGCACACATACTCTTTATAACTACAGGGCATGATAGGCAAAAGGACAAAGAACTAAAATGTTTATTATCTCATTTACATAAATTGATACTATGAATTATCATTAAATTTCATATTAGCCATTTTTTATACAAACAATAAAATTTATTTGCCATTTTTTATTTTAATTCCAGCATAGTTAACATAACGTTATATTAGTTTCAGGTGTACAATTTAGTGATTCAACAATTCTACATATTACTCAGTGTCACATTAACCATTTTATTTATTTTTTATTTTTTTAATTTTTTTTAAGATTGTATTTATTTATTTGACAGAGAGAGACACAGCAAGAGAAGGAATACAAGCAGGGGGAGTGGGAGAGGGAGAGCAGGCTTCCCGCTGAGCAGGGAGCCCGATGCAGGATCATGACCTGAGCCAAAGGCAGATGCTCAATGACTGAGCCACCCAGGCGCCCCAACATTAACCATTTTAATGACTTTTTGTTTATCTAAAACCATGTTCCACAAACCTTCATACTAATTCAACTGTAATGGTCCATATGTTAATTTTGTTCTAAAGACAAATAGCAGATCACATTTGAGAATTCTTCTTTTTTTTTAATTTTATTATGCTATGTTAGTCACCATACCATACATCATTAGTTTTTGATGTGGTGATCCATGATGCCTTGTTTTCGTATAACACCCAGTGCTCCATGCAGTACATGCCCTCCTTAATACCCATCACCACGCTAACCCATCCGCCCTCCCCCCTCCCCTCTGAAACCCTCAGTTTGTTTCCCAGAGTTCATAGTCTCTCATGGTTCATCTCTCCCTCTGATTTCCCCCCCTTCATTTTTCACCTCCTTCTCCTAGTGTCCTCCATGCTATTCCTTATGTTCCACAAATAAGTGAAACCATATGATAATTGACTTTCTCTGCTTGACTTATTTCACTTAACATAATCTCCTCCAGTCCCATCCACGTTGATGTAAAAGTTGGGTATTCATCCTTTCTGATGGCTGAGTAATATTCCATTGTATATATGGGCCACATCTTCTTTATCCATTCATCTGTTGAAGGGCATCTCGGCTCTTTCCACAGTTTGGCTATTGCGGACATTGCTGCTATGAACATTGGGGTGCATATGGCCCTTCTTTTCACTACATCTGTGTCTTTGGGGTAAATACCGAGTAGTGCAATTGCCGGCTCATGGGGTAGCTCTATGTTTAATTTTTTGAGGCACCTCCACACTGTTTTCCAAAGTGGCTGTACCAACTTGCATTCCCACCAACAGTGTAAGAGGGTTCCCCTTTCTCCACAACCTCTCCAACATTTGTTGTTTCTTATCTTGTCCATTTTTGCCATTCTAACTGGTGTAAGGTGGTATCTCAATGTGTCATCATCATTAGCCATCAGGGAAATTAAAATCAAAACCACATTTGAGAATTCTTATCTTTTCAGCCTGGTATCAAGTGTTAAAGGGTAAGAAGGTATAACTTATACAAAATGCAATGTTATTCAGACCTCTAATCTTAGTCTAAAATTGTTTCTCTTCTTCAAGAGGAAACATATAATGTGTAATCTTCCTTCAGGAAAAGAAGTTCATGTATTTTGATATCATGGCAAGTCATTCTTATCTCTTCAGATGGATAAGGAAGTACCTTAAGATGTTAACTTTGCAAAAATGAGAGTTGCTGATAATGCCACATACCAAGGGTTATGTGAAAATAACGAGGACATGAAGAGATATAGCTAAAGCTAAGCCAATAGGTTATGGAGATCATAACCTGAATATTTTTCAGTGGGTTCTATAAAAATAGGCAGGGAATACAACCAGGCAGGGGTCCAAAAAGGGGAAGTGACCATTGAAATCAAGAAAAGTGTGGAGGGCACCAGAAACAAGGACAGTCACTGTATCAGTTAGCTTTTGCTGCATAACAAACCATCCCAAAACTTAGTGGCTTAAACAACAACCATTATTTATATGACAATTCTATGGGCTGACAGTTTGGGCTGGGAATGTGCTCAGCTGGATGGGGCTTCTTGTCTGAGTTTAGTTCAGTTGATCTCAACAAGGGCTCACTCATGCCTCTGCTGTTACCTATCAGGCAGGTCACCTGGGAGCTGGTTGATTGTTAGCTGGAGGATCTTGGTTCTCCTCCATGTGGCCCCCATCTTCACACAGCCTAACTTGGACTAGTTGACATGGTGGTCTCAAGTTCCAAGAGTAGCAGCAATAGAGTCTACGTAGGCTTGGAAATCTCACACCACTTTCACTGACTGTATTAGTCAAAGTCAACCACAAGTTCTGCCCAGATTCAGTGGGTAGGAAAAAACCACACTTGCAAGGAGGGGCTGCAAAGTAACTTGGCCATTTTTGCCACTTCCACGGTTTTTCAAGGAGATGTCCCTGGAAACATCACTAGGAAAATTAAGAACATGGTATTAAGGAGGGTACATGTTGTGATGAGCACTGGGTGCTATATGAACTAATGAATCATTGAACACTGCAAATAATAATAATAATAATAATAATAAATAAACTTTATTTTTTTCTGATCCTACTTTAATCTTTTTTTTATTATGTTCAGTTAGCCACTCTATAGTACATAATTAGTTTTTTATGTAGTGTTCAAGGATTCATCAGTTAAGTATAAATGAACTTTAAAAATTAAAAAAATAAAAAATAAAACTTTAAAATTTAAATAGCAAAAAAAGGATTAAGTAATGAGAAGTGAGTAAACAACTCAATATTGTGCATGACAAAGTTTAAAAGAGTGATTATGCTTTTCTATAAAAAAATTAAAATAAAAAAAAGAACATGAGTGAGTAACGGCTACTTGGCAAAAATAATTTTCCTGCTATAAAGTATCCCCAGAGCTAATTTCATGTCCCTGTTCCTCAGGGTACAGATAAAGGGATTTAACATGGGTGTCACCACTATATACATGACTGAAACAATTATGTCTTTGACTTTGGAATTGTTTGATGAAGGCATGAAGTAAATCATTTCAAGAGTCCCATAGTACAAAAACACCATGAGGAAGTGGGAGCCACAGGTGGACAAGGCTTTGCAGATCCTCTTGATGGAGGGGACTCTCAGCATGGTTGCCCCAGTGCGGATATAGGAGCCCAAAATAGCACAAAATGGTAGGAAGGCAATCACTCCCCACTCAGTGAAGATAACTAGCTCATTGAGGCAAGTGTCTGAGCAGGTCAACTTCAAAAGGGTAGTGAGATCACAAAAGAAATGAGGGCTGGTATTGTCAGTACAGAAGGACAGGTGGGACAGAAGAGTATGCAACAGGGCATCGGGCACATGAGAGGAGCCAGGATCCAGCCACCGGTAAGATACACAGCTCCTCCCTCATGACAGTGATGTAGTGGAGTGGCTGACAGGTGGCCACATACCTGTCATATGCCATCACAGCAAGAAGGAAATTGTCAAGACAAACAAAAAGTATGAAAAAAATACATCTGAGAAATGCACCCCACATAGGGGATGGATAAGTGTTGAGTCTGCATGTTCCTGAGCATGTTTGAGACACTGACAGATGAGAAAGAGACATCAGTGAAGGCCAAGTGGCCGAGGAAGAAGTACATGGGCGTGTGGAGGCGAGGGTCCAGCCTGATGAGCAGGATGATGAGCAGGTTCCCCAGCACCGTGGTCAGGTACACGCCCAGGAACAGGGTGAAGAACGTGCCCTGCTGCTCTGGCCGGATGAGGAACCCCAGGAGGAGGAACTCGGACACGCTGCTCTGGTTCTCCCTCTTCATTGTCTCCTCAATCTATGCTGTGATAAAAGGAGTAGGAAATTTCAGGGACTGAGATATGGTTGTTATCATAACTGTGTGTACATTACAGCCCCATGCTTTTTTTCCTGGAGACTGTGTCAAAATTGAGATATTTTGCTGTCTGAATCTTCTGTCTGCCCCCTTCTGGTCGCAGAATGCATCAGATTTCCAACAGCAAACAAGATTTCCTTCAAAAGAGACCAGCATAAATTTCTTCACTTATTGAGCCACGTTCCAGAGACTTTCTTGGCACTGAGAATAAAACAGAAAATAAAACAGTCAATCCTCCTCCTCCTTGGAGTTGACAATGATCGAGCACAGTTTAGAGTATTGATCAAGAGCTAGGGCTTTGTAGCCAAAAATCTTGAATTCCAACCTCAACAATTTACTACCTGAGTGGCCTTGGGCACTTTATGTCACTGTGATCAGAGATCCTACTCTTCACCATTGTGCTGTTCCTGCCCTTCATTCATTTGGCAGAAAATCCTGGGCCATGTTTGGAATTGTTTCAGGGCTTCAAAATTACCCCAGCTACCTATATTCATACATATGATGACCCTGTATTTTATTATCCAAGCCAGGACACTTTAAGAGTGAAAAGAGAAGTTACATAATAATTATACCAGAACAACAAGTCTACAACAAGATGTTCCTGGGCAAACCAGCATGTACAGTCACCTACTTATACCTCACTTTCTAATTTGCAAAGGACTTCCACATGCAGTTACTTACATTAATTAGTAAACATTTATTGTGTGCCTGTAAAGCAGGCATTCCAACAGTTCTTTCATGTTACTATTGTGGAAACAGTGGTGAAGTCACATACTCCAGCATGTATACTCGTTGATGGATCATGATCTTAAGCATAGGACTTCTGATAGTCTTTACACTAGAGGCCAGGCAACTCCTTCACTGGGAGTTAAACCAGAGTTAGAGGCCACATACAGAAGCCCTAGAATGGAACCTAGTGAGACAGTATCATTCTAAGACACAGGGATCTGATAGGAGAGCCTCTTTGAAGAACAGAGATGAACTCAGTCATCTCTGAGCTCGTCTCTGTCAGTGGGACCAGAAGGAGGGCAGAGACTTAAACATTTTACTGATATGTGGCTGCCCGGTGACATTTATTGGATAAGACTTCTCTTTGGAACTCAAGTATTGGGGGTGAGATCCAAAAGTTTCATGTCAAGTAGGATCTTCACATTCAGTGATTGGATCAGGAAGAATAGAATTCTGACGTAAGCCACCCCCATGTGAAAGAACTAGCTGGCTACATGCCCAGGAAGGAGGAAGGGAAGCTGTCAGCTGGCTCTTTGGATGTTTTCTCTGCCTTTGCACAAAATACTCTATAAACAGTCAAGAAATGACTAGCGAGTTTAAAAATCTCATGCATTTAGGGAATAATCATGATGCTAGCACCCATTTAGTGCATGCTTATAATATGCCACATACTGTGTTGAATACTGCCATCATATTTTACAGTTCAGACTTCTTAGCCTCACCGAGATGGAGCCCAAGGTCCAAAATGAAGGGTTATTTTTTTTTTTTTTTGAAGCAGATAAAGGTTGGTTTTATTGAGTAACTGATCTGTGTTCCTGCTGAGGCCTTCATGTACAGACAAAAGAGAGGGAGTTTTATTTCTTTGTCTCTTCCTCCTTGGACAGAGTCTTGATGATTTCCTCCTTCTTGGCCTGGAGCTGCTCTTCACGGCGCTTGCGAGCCTCCGTGGTCTTAGATCTGCGGGCCTCAGCCTGGTCAGCCAGAAGCTTCTTGCGAGCCTTGTCAGCCTTCAGCTTGTGGATGTGTTCCATGAGAATCCACTTGTTCTTGAACACGTTCCCCTTCACTTTCAGGTACAGGCTGTGGTACATGTGGCGGTCGATCTTCTTAGATTCACGGTATCTTCTGAGCAGCCGGCGCAGAATTCTCATCCTCCTCATCCTGGTGACCTTCTCAGGCATCCGAGCATTGGCAGTACCTTTTCTCTTACCAATGCCCATATGTCTGCCCTTCCGGCGGGCCAAAGTGTTTTTACGGCACCGAGCCCGGGAATGGACAGTCGCAGGCTTCCGGATGATCAGCCCATCTTTGATCAGTTTTCGGATCTGCTGACGGGAGTTGGCATTGGCGATTTCATTGGTCTCGTTGGGGTCCAACCAGACCGTCTTTTTGCCGCAGCGGAGGACACTGGAGGCAAACCTCTTCTGAAGCCTAAGCATGCTCATGGCTGCGGCCACAGCGCTGAAAGGAAAGCCCAAAATGAAGTTTTGAAAATAGGATATTTGAATCAAAATGTGTGTGACACCAGAGCCTAAGCACTTAACCACTACCATGTTCTCAAGAGTAGAAATACAGCATTATGGAAGGCGAATGAAGAAAAGTACCCTTGGAGTGCTGTGGGGTCTTCAGATCACATGGACGAATGGCTTACAACCTGACCTGAGGATGACTCTGCTTGGAGCTGCCTGTCTCTATCTGAAATAAGAGGAGATAAGATATAAGAGGAGAATGTAGCTATGAGTGTTTATCCAGCACACATACCCATGCACATACACACACACACATTGCCTTATCATGGTTTTAGTTCTCTCCCTTCTATACCCATTCTAGAGTGTGAGTGTTTTATACATGAAAACACACATGCAGACACACACACACACATACACCCCATCATAGACCTCAGACCTATACTCATCCTCTTTATGACCTATACTCATTCTAGGTAAAACAAACAAACAAACGAAAAAACAGGGTTTGTGTTACTTTTACATGAATTTACACACAACTGATAAATAGAACACTGTCACACACGATATAATACATAAACATTACAGTCATCCAGACAAAGCGCAACCCACCCAAAAAGCACACACTGTATACACACAGGTACACATGCAGACATGTGAACATACCATACACAGACATAAACCTAAACACCAGGTGCATACACACACATACACCACCAAGAAGAGTTTTCCCTCCATAATCTACTGAACCCCTTCCTATAGGAACAGAATTGGTATGTGAGTCAGTTAACCATTAAATACACTGGGTTATACAAACAACACAAAAAACACACACGTGCATACACATCCTTGCATAAACATACAAGTCCAGTGCCAGGTGGTGATTCTCCATCTTCTTCTGCCCTGAGACACTCGTTGGTGAGCTCAGACACCTCTGGTCAAGGTTATTTCCTGAGCCTTCACTTTCTGTTCAGGAGACCCAGTATTCAAAGAACAAGTTCTTATGACCTAGGGACCTTTTGAATGTTCATCCCTGTTTTTGAGTGTCAGAAAAATGGGCAAGAAGATCCTCGTTCAACAACAAGATTAGTACCCGAAGGGAGACAGTATGAGCTTCTGATGAGAGAAGAAGCCTATGTGGGCTAACTGCCCAATTTCCTGCCTTCCCCTTGGGAGGTAACCTCTGAAGGGACTAGAGGGGCTGAGCCACAAGTCCCAGGAGAAGGTGTCCTAGATATCGATGTTGATGATATGGGAAGCAGAAGTGACCATGGCCTCCTTGGCTTCTGAAATAGCTATGGCACAGGGTCAGCCTTTCTATACCTTGCAGAATGGCCAAGACAGGGTAAGGCCTGGCCCTTGCAAACTCCCACATCTCAGACCTAGCTTCCATTAGAGCAAGTGTTCCACAGCCCCCTGAGGGCTTGCAGGTCCTCCCATTCCCCTGAAGTACTCTGCAGGCCAGGGGCTGAGACTTGTTCAGGAAGCAGTCAAGTGGTGAGATTGATCCCAGGGCATTAGACACAGACTGACCTGAAATCAGTACCAGCTCTGCCACTGGGTGTCCTAAAAAAGGTACTTAAGTTCTGCTCCCTCAGATCTACGGCAGGTGGTAACAGTACCTTGCCTGAAGGCTATTGTGAGAGTCAAAGGAGATACTGTGTGCAAAAGCACTAAACCCAGCCAGATTCCTAAAGACCAGTTGGCCTAAGGGACTAATATCTTAATGAATTTGCCAAATGTAACATTCACTTTAATAACTGTTCCAGTGCGTAACACACCAACCCAAGTCTTCATTTAATTTTAAATTATGATAGTAATAACTAAAAGCAGACTGTCGATGGGGAACAGGAACACAAGACTTTACTTTCCATTTTTTACTTTTGATAAATCAGACTAATGGTAAGATATGGCACCACAGAAATATATATATGTCAGAGAGAGAAAGAAAGAGGGAGATTTTAACAATTGGCTTATGCAACTGGGTGTTATACGAATACAATGAATCATGGATCACTACATCAAAAACTAATGTTGTATGGTGACTAACATAACATAATAAAATAAAATTTAAAAAAATTGGCTTATGCAAGGGGGAGGAGTTAAGATGGCAGAGGAGTAGGGGACCCTAAGTTCGTCTGGTCCCTTGAATTCAGCTAGATAGTTATCAAATCATTCTGAACACCTGCAAAATCAATCAAAGATCTGAGAAAATAAATGCTGCAATTCTACAAATAGAAAAGTGACCACTTTTTGGAAGATAGGAGGTGTGGAGACTTGAATCTGGAGTGATATGTCAGAGGATAGGTCAGTGGGAAGAAGGTTGGCTTAAGAAGGCTACACAAAGTATTATAAGTAGCAGAACACAGAATTGGAACTTTTAGAAGTCTGCTACAGTGGAGGATGTTCCTGGCTTAAAGGTGCTCAGGTGGCGAAGCGGTCAGAATCCCACGTGGGACAGCATGGTCTCAGGATCCCTGGGGTCACAAGAAGAACAGGAGTGCCTGAGTGTGGCAGAGTTCCCAGGCATCACAGCAGGGAAGCTGGCTGAAAACAGTGAGTCTCACCGCCAGCTTTCTGCTTGGTGTTGCCGTAAACTGTGAACTGCTGCATGGTCACACAACCCCTCTCCAAGCCCAGCAAGAGCCAGAAGTATGGCGGGTGAGACCTCCCCTTCTTCCCCCAGGGGGAATGGCTGGAGTCCACACCACTGGAGTCTATAAAATTTGGCAAACCTGAAACTCGGTTGTATGCCTGGAATAAAAATGCTCAGTCACAGGCTGGACAAACAGAGTTCTGATGGAAAACAGCAAGACAAGAGTGATTAACTGCTTTTCTGTGAGGGCTCACTGAAGAGTGGAGGGTGTGAATTTTCAGCTCTGGGGCTAGAGATCAGGGAGTTGCCATTTTCATCCCTCCATCTGTGCTGAAAGCCTTCAAGGAGCAAAACAGCACCACATAGTGCAATCTGGAGCTGCTTACACTGAGCCTGGCCCCCTGGCAAGGGAGGAGCTTTTCCACAAATGCAAGGGCACCTGAGAATCAGCACAACAGGTCCTTCCCCCAGAGGGCCAGCAAGAACAACTGGCTAGCACCAAGTATACCAACCATAGAGAACTGCAAAACTTCAGCTCTTGGGGAAAACAGTATATAGCATTCATGGGATTTCTTTTTCTTTAGTCTTTCAGTTTTATTATTTTCAGCTATTTTCTTATTTTTTCAATTCTTTTTAATTTTTAATTTTTATTTTCATGTATATGTTAATATATATTTTATATTTGGTTTCCATTCTTTGTATATATATATTTGTATATATATACACACACACACAAAGAATATATATATATATATATATAGTGTATACTGCTATATATTTGGTATATATAGTATATATAGATATATAGAGATATAGATATACTAAAACTTATATATAAGCTTTTCTTTCCTTCCTATTTGGGGATCTAGTTTTTTTTTTATTATGTTGTTTTTTTTAACAAGCTGAGCAAAATATACCCAGAATCTAGTTTTCTAAGAGAAAAGAAATAATAAAGATTAGAGCAGAAATCAATGACATAGAAAGAAAGAAAAAAAAAAAACAGTAGAATTGATCAACAAAACCAGGAGCTGGTTCTTTGAAAGAATTAATAAGATCAATAAACCCATAGCCAGACTTATCAAAGAGAAAAGAGAAAGGACCCAAATAAATAAAAACATGAATGAAAGAGGAGAGATCACACCAACACCAAAGAAATACAAATTATAAGACAATACTATGAGCAATTTTATGCCAACAAATTAGGCAATCTGGAAGAAATGGATGCATTCCTAGAAACATATAAACTACCAAAACTGAAACAAGAAGAAATAGAAAATCTGAACAGACCCAAAACCAGCAAGAAAATTGAAGCAGTAATCAAAAATTTCCCCAAAACAAGAGTCCAGGCCAGATGGCTTCCCAGGGGAATTCTACCAAACATTTAAAGAAGAATTAATACCTATTCTACTGAAACTGTTTCAAAAAATAGAAATGGAATGAAAACTTCCAAACTCCTTCTATGATGCCAGCATTACCTTGATCCAAAAACCAGACAAAGACCCCATCAAAAAGAAGAATTACAGACCAATATCCCTGATGAACATGGATGCCAAAATTCTCACCAAGTTACTAGCTAATAGGATCCAACATTACATTAAAAGGATTATTCACCACGACCAAGTGGGATTTATTCCTGACCTGCAAGGGTGGTTCAACATCCACAAATCAATCAGTGTGATACATCACACTAACAAACAAACAAAAAAAGGACAAGAACCATATGATCCTCTCAAATGATGCAGAAAAAGCATTTGACAAAATGCAGCATTCTTCTTGAAAAAACTCTCTGCAGTGTAGGGATAGAAGGAACATACCTCAATATCATAAAAGCCACATATGAAAAACCCACAGTGAATATCATTCTCAGTGGGGAAAAACTGAGAGCTTTTTTTCCCTAAGGTCAGGAACATGACAGGGAGGTCCACGCCCACCACTGCTGTTCAACATAGTACCGGAAGTCCTAGCTTCAGCAATTAGACTACAAAAAGAAATAAAAGGCATCCAAATCAGCAAAGAAGAAATCAAACTTTCACTCTTCACAGATGACATGATACTCTATGTAGAAAACCCAAAGACTCTGGCAAAAAAGTTGTTAGAACTGATAACAGGAATTCAGCAAAGTGGCAGGATATATAATCAATGCACAGAAGTCAGTTGCATTTCTATACACTAACAATGAATCAGAAAAAAGAGAAATCAAGGAATCAATCCCATTTACAATTGCACCAAAAACCATAAGATACCTAGGAATAACCTAACCAAAGAGGTAAAGGATCTGTACTCTGAAAACTATAGAACACTTATGAAAGAAATTGAGGAAAACACAAAGAAATGGAAAACCATTCCATGCTCATGGATTGGAAGAGTAAATATTGTTAAAATGTCTGTGCAACCCAAAGCAATCTACACATTCAATGCAATCCCTATCAAAATGCCATCAGCATTTTTCACATAGCTGGAACAAATAATCCTAAAATTTGTATGGAACCAGAAAAGACCCTGAATAGCCAGAGGAATGTTGAAAAAGAAAACCAAAGCTGGAGGCATCACAATTCCGGACTTCAAGCTGTATTACAAAGCTGTAATCATCAAGACAGTATGGTACTGGCACACACAAAAAAAACAAAAAACAAAAAACAAACAAAAAAAACAAAACCATAGATCAGTGGAACAGAATAGAGAACCCAAAAATGGACCCTCAACTCTATGGTCAACTAATCTTTGACAAAGCAGGAAAGAATATCCAATGGAAAAAAGTCTCTTCAACAAATGTTGTTGGGAGAACAGCCACACACAGAAGAATGAACTTAGACCATTCTCTTACACCATTCACAAAGATAAACTCAAAATGGATGAAAGTCCTAAATGTGACAGGAATCCATCAAAATCCTAGAGGAGAACACAGGCAGCAACCTCTTTGACCTCGGCTGCAGCAACTTCTTCCTAGAAATGTCTCCAAAAGGCAAAACAAAAGCAAAATGAACTATTGGGACTTCATCAAGATAAAAAGCTTTTGCACAGCAAAGGAAACAATCAGCAAAACTAAAAGGCAACCTATGGAATGGGAGAAGATATTTGCAAATGGTATATCTGATAAAGGGTTAGTATCCAAAATCTATAAAAAAAAAAAAACTTATCAAGGGCACCTTGGTGGGCTTATTCAGTTAAGCATCTGCCTTTGGCTCAGGTCATGATCCCAGGGTCCAGGGATTGAGTCCCACATTGGGCTCTCTGCTCATCGGGGAGTCTGCTTCTCCCTCTCCCTCTGCCCCTCCCCCCGTTCATGTTCTCTCTCTCTCTTTCTTTCTCTCTCACTCTCTCTCGTTCTGAAATATATAAATAAAATCCTAACAAAACCTCTGAAAAAATAAATGAACTTATCAAACTCAACATCCAAAAAACAAATAGTCCAGTTAAGAAATGGGCAGAAGACATGAACAGACATTTCTCCAAAGAAGACATCCAAATGGCCAACAGACAAATGAAAAAATGCTCCACATCACTTGACATCAGGGAAAAACAAATCAAAACCACAATGAGATACCACTTCATACCAGTCAGAATGGCTTAAATTAACAAGTCAGGAAACAACAGATGTTGGCAAGGATGCAGAGCAAGGGGAACCCTCCCCCACTGTTGGTGGGAATGCAAACTGGTACACCACACTGGAAAACAGTATGGACATTCCTCAAAAAGTTAAAAGAGAGCTACCCAATGACCCAGCAATTGCACTACTAGGTATTTATCCAAAGGATACAAACATAGTGATTTGAAAGGGTACATGGACCCCATTGTTTATAGCAGCAATGTCCACAATAGCCAAACTGTGGAAAGAGCTGAGATGTCCATCTACAGATGACTGGATAAAGAAGATATGGTATATATAGACAGTGGAATATTACTCGGCCATCAAAAAGAATGAAATCTTGCCATTTGCAATGATGTGGATGGAACTAGAGGGTATTATGCTAAGTGAAATAAGTCATTCAGAAAAAGACAAATATCAGATGATTTCACTCATGTGGAATTTAAGAAGCAAAACAGATGGAGCACCTGGGTGGCTCAGTGTTAAGTATCTGCCTTCAGTTCAAGTCATGATCCCATGGTCCTGGGATCAAGCCCTGCATCAGACTCCTTGCCTAGTGGGGAGCCAGCTTCTCCCCCTCTCTCTGCCTGCTGCTCCCCCTGCTTGTGCTCTCTCTCTCTGTCAAATAAATAAATAAAATCTTAAAAAAAAGAAACAAAACAGATGAACATAGGGGAAGGGAAGGAAAAATAAAATAAGATGAAAATTGAAAGGGAGACAAACCATAAGAGATGCTGAGCTCTAGGAAACAAACTGAGGGTTGCTAGAGGGGACGTGGATGGGGAAAGGGATAATTGGGTGATGGGCATTAAGGAGGGCACTTGATGTAATAAGCATTGGGTGTTATATGCAACTGATAAATCACTAAATTCTACCTCTGAAACTAATAAAAAATACATAAGATAAATAAAAAGAATTGGCTTATGCAGTTGTGGGAGCTGGCAAGTCCAAAATCCACAAATGCAGACAGACCTGCACGCTGGAAATTCAGGCACCCTTGAGCCAGTCTCTTCTCCAGGAAACCTCGGTTTTTGCTTATATTCTTAAGGCCCTCAACTGATTAAATAAGAGTAATCTCCTTTACTTAACATTATTCTGTTTCACTTACATATTTTTCCTTTGTAAAATATTTTACTTTATTTACTTAAATTATGTTCCTTTACTTAAAGTCAACTGATTGTAGATGTCAGTCTTATCTACAGAATACCTCCATAGCAACATCTAAATTAGAATTTGGTTCACTAGGTAGTGTAGCCCCAGCCATCTTGACACAGAAAATTAACCTTCACAAGTGGTGAGGTCAGAGTGCCAGTCAAGGAATCCTCACCAGGGAAGAATTATGGAGATGGAGTTGCTAGGGGAAAATAGATCAGGAACCAGTAAGTGGTATTTCTCCATCTCTATGAACAAAGGAAATCAAGGATTTATGAGGAGACTGAATATTCAATAAAACATTCTAGTCCCTTGCTTGGTTTTTAGACCTGAGTCACTTTTCAGTCCCAGAATCCACTGACTGATGGAGAGGCCACATCCCAAGGAGGAAGAGCCATGCAACACTATAGGGAGAATACCCATGATGATTCTTCCTGTCTTTCCCAGGGGTACCTATAGCCATTTACTTGGGTAGCTTTAAATGTGGAAATGTCATCATGGTTTCATTGTTAGAGGACGCATATGGGGACAAGGTATGAAATGGAGTACTGGTCCAAATCACTTATACAGTGGGTCCACTTAATCTGCAGACTCACTGTGTGATTTCACTAGTCTCCTAATATATAATTACAAAGATACACTTGGCAGTTGGCACATCCCCAACATTGGATCCCTGACCTGTGGGAAGCTCCTGAAACTGCCCATTCGCAAGTCAGGGCAATAAATAAAAAATAATATATCCCAGGGGAATGGCAGAGAAAGCATGCCAGGGTGAATGTTCATTATTTCTCTCCTTAATTCACCATTTGAGTCCCTACAAAAACCAGACAGACCCTGAAAGGTGACAATGGACTATTGCAAACTCAACCAAGTAGTAGCCTCAATCTCAGCCATCCTACCAGATTGGTATATTTGCTACCGAAAACTAGGATGTGGCCTCAGGCACATGATTTGCAGCCACTGATCTGGTGGATGCATTATTTTCCACCCCTAACATATAAAAGGATCAGAAACAGTTTGTATGCGCTTTGAATGGAAATGGTATATGTTTTTCCTCAGGGCTCTGTTAACTCTTGAATTCTGTCATAGTAGAGTCCAAAAACATGCAGACAATCTGGATATCCCATAGAACATCATGCTACTCCACTGTATCAGTGACACCATGGTAATTGGACCAGATAACCAAGAAGTTGCTAGCAAGTTGGAGCCTTAGCGAGACACAGTCTTGAGGGTAGAAGATAAGCACTGTAAAGATGCAGGGGATCCATGATATCAGTATCCTTTATAGGAGCCAGGTGATCTAGGAGAGGTATTGGAAAGCTATGGCTGCATAGAATATTCCATATAACCAGCTGACAGAGGAGGGAAATGCCTGAGCATGGCTCACAAGTGGGTCAGCTCACTCTGTAAGTGCAGGTCAAAAATGGATAATGAATGTACTATAGCTCAAGGGTAGCCTTGTAAGACAGTCCTCAGCTTTAAGCTCTCTTTGGGGATGACCTCGGCTGAAAGAAACTGCTACACCTGAACATCCTTCCTTCCAGGGCCAGGCTACACCCATGATCAACGCGGGGATACAAAGAGCTGTCCTTCTTGACATCTTAGCTCCAGAGCTCCCAGTAGGGTCAACTGAGACCTTCATGAGAACTGTATCACAACCCACCTCCCTCTGCCCAGCTCTGCTTCCTTCTCTCCCTTCCACAGATGTGGATCCCTAGAGCACACTGTAATAAATATCCTGCAGGCTAATCTCCATCTGAAAGTCTGCTTCCTGGAGAACCCAAACTATAACACTCCCTACTCACCAAATACACACACACACACACACACACACACACACACAAAGGTGATATACTATCACCTTTGATTACCCTACACTTGAGGACACTAAAGCATGCCCTGGAGATGTTATGGTAAGTTTAAAAGGCTCTGGAAATAGTCAAAATCTTTAGAAGGTGGCCTCAGGAGTTCATGGTCCCCCTGAGAGCAGCTCCACTCATTCCTGCGGCCATTGTGATTTCTGTCAGAGCAAACTCTCTTGAGGAGTCGGGTTGGAATGAGCACACCAAAGCTCCCTCAGCCCAACAAGGACCCAAAGGAGTCCAGGAGAGCAGAGGCAAACCTATGAGAAGCCCACAGGGTTTCCCTGACCAGGAGAGTTCCTGCTACAGTGAGTCTGGGCATCTCTGCCTTCTACAGTGGGGAGCAGAGAAAAACCGAACGATGCTGAGAGACAGAGGATGAGAAATAGACAGGGATGTGAGGCAGAATCAGGAAAATACTATTTCCCTCTGGAATCTAGAGCAATCTATCTGCTTTTTTCCTTCTTCCCAACCCTTCTTGCTCATCACTGGCTAGAAAGTCAAAAGGTCAGCTTTGACTGGTAGGTAAACATAACCAATTTGGGAAAGTGGTTCAGGAGAGAGAAAAGATTTTTTTAAACTGGGAACAGTGAGAAGATATCTGGTTATAGAAAGTGAACATCAGCACACTGGCTGCCCACCTGACCATCCACCTCACCTGGGTACTTATTTCAGCCTCCTCTTGGCTCTTTTGGCGCCAAAAATCATATGGACACAATGTATCAGATTTCAGCCTAACATTTAAGTCTGGCTTTGTATTTTATGACCACCCTCTTTGATCTCTGGGCCAGTGTATATCATTATCCCATGGTTTTGAGGAACCAGATTATCAGTAAGTGGATAAGGGGAGTTTAGTAGAAAAGATACACACACACACACACACACACACACACACACATACACACAAACACACACACAGACACAAAAGTCCTCTTCCCTGACACATCCCAGACTTTTAGAATGATTCCCTTAGATTTTCACTTCCAAAACTTCCTTCCATTTTGCCAAGTACTCAACCAAGATGAGACACAGGGGTATCCAACCTCATTTGATCACTTTAAATCTTCATCTCACGCTCCCCAGGCATCCCCTTCACAAATAACTTATTTTTGCTGATGTATATTTTACAAGCTGTACTTATATGTTATGTTTCATTAGCTCTTTAGAATACCTAAAATCACTCAGTTCACAGGTGATAGAGGTCAAGTACACACCTCCACTTTGTGCTTCCAAGTCCAGTGCACTTTCTACCACCCTTGACTCAATACACACATAATGCACCGGCCACCCAAGACCAAATTGCTCCTTTTTGTTGCCAGTCGATCATGTATACTAGAATTTTCAAATTCTGCAATCTGTTCAACACAGAAAAAATACATTTCCCATTGTAACAGCAAAGGTCTGTTTTTAATGTGAGACAAAAAACATTTAAGGAAAAAATGTGTGGGACATGTGTGTGTGTTAAAATAGAAAATGATCGAGTTGGAAAAAAATAGATCCTGTGCATGATTGTTTCAGATATATTTTATAGTTTTACAAAAATCTGAGAAGACACAAAGTGGTTAAACCTTGAAATTCAGAATAGTCCTGGGTTTGAAACCTGTTTCTGCCATTTACTTGATGTGTGAGTTTAGCAAATTATTGTTACTCTCTCTATCTGTTTCCTCATCAGAAAAAAGTGGGAATAATAATAGTTTATTTCTCATAACTTTACAGTGAGGATTAAACAAATTTCCACCTGTATGAGATAAGAGCTTAATTATTGATTCACTCTCAGATTATTCAAAGCATGGACAAATACACCTTCTAGAAAAGCTTTGTAAATTCATATTAAGGTCAATTTGACCATTAGAGCATTAAAGTATGTGGGCTACGGTTATTTTACTATTCAGATTCATTACTTTTGAGAACATGTATAAATACCTAGTTGGGGAAAAAATCACTGGCACCAATGGTGATGGGGAAGAGAATACATCAAATATTTACTCTGTTCCTGGAACCATTCTAAGTACTTTAAGCACATTATAACATGAAAACCTCAAAAAATATTATGGAAAAAATGTTAGTATAGCTATTCACAGATAAAACACTGAAATTTAAAGATATTTAATTACTTGCCTGATATTAACCAACTGGGAACTAGGCATTTAATTGTTGTATGAACAAATTAATAAATAGCCATTCTTTGAACTGTTATTAAAAACATGCCTATCCGGGCGCCTGGGTGGCTCAGTCGTTGGGCGTCTGCCTTCGGCTCGGGTCATGATCCCGGGTTCCTGGGATCGAGTCCCGCGTCGGGCTCCCTGCTCCGCTGGAGGCCTGCTTCTCCCTCTCCCACTCCCCCTGCTTGTGTTCCTGCTCTCGCTGTCTCTCTCTGTCAAATAAATAAAATCTTAAAATAAATAAATAAATAAATAAAAAATTAAAAAAAAAAAAACATGCCTATCCAATGTGCCCATTCTCAATGTCTGGATGAATAATTTAAAACACTTTGTAGGCATGAGGATATCTGAATCTATGTTGTTCATGGCAGCAAAGATTTAGAGGACATTTAGGGAAACATAGTAAGTCAAGTGAGCCGCATGCATACAAGGGAAAGAGTTAGAAGAAAAGAACCAGAACATTGATAGATATCCAAAAAATTATATAGAGAGAGGAAAAAAAAACAGAATGGGATATATGCCACAGTATTATTGAAGTAATTATTGAAGTAAATGGAAGAAAAACATACCTAAACAAAACAATATCTTTTTCAACAATATATACATAACTAAATAAACAAATGGATGTTGGCATGGAAGGACATATGCTTGCTTAATGGTTGGATGTCCAAGATGTGGGAACATGATCTGACTTAGGAAACCAGAGGAAAAATAGGTAAAAAGTAAATTTTTTAGGCTTTTTTATTGTTATGTTAATAACCATACATCATTAGTTTTTGATGTAGTGTTCCATGATTCATTGTTTGTGCATAACACCTAGTGCTCCATGCAGAACGTGCCCTCTTTAATACTCATCACCAGGCTAACCAATCCCCCCACCCCCCTCCCCTCTAGAACCCTCAGTTTGTTTTTCAGAGTCCATCGTCTCTCATGGTTCGTCTCCCCCTCCGATTTACTCCCCATTCATTCTTCCCCTCCTGCTATCTTCTTCTTCTTCTTTTTTTCTTAACATATATTGCATTATTTGTTTCAGAGGTACAGATCTGTGATTCAACAGTCTTGCACAATTCACAGCGCTCACCATAGCACATACCCTCCCCAATGTCTATCACCCAGCCACCCCATCCCTCCCACACCCCCACCACTCCAGCAACCCTCAGTTTGTTTCCTGAGATTAAGAATTCCTCATATCAGTGAGGTCATATGATTAAAAAGTAAATTTAAGACAAGGATTTATATGGACTGATACTGATAGGTTGACATTCACTAAGGAATATGAGCTTCTAAGTAAGTACCTCTAAAGATAAACCAAGTATGACAGTACAACTTTGTTGACCTGGGTTCATTAGTCCTCTGATTTTCTTGTTGAATATTTCATCAAATCTCCTTTTTTGGCAAGGAGGTTCAAAGATAAAGCTTAGCATGACATAACTGAAAATTTATTTTGATATAGACGGAGAAAAATGAAACCATCTAATCTAAAATAAATTCCCAACCCTACCTTTGTCAGTCTCTATCCTCTTATGTGGTTTATTTTTCTTTATAGAAGGTAGAAATATCTGATGATAGATAGATGATGATGATAGATAGATGATAGATAGATAGATAGATAGATAGATAGATAGATAGATAGATGATAGATAGATAGATGACGGATCGATCCTCCATGCCAGGCTTGTCTCTGCCTTTTTCAAATGGTGTCCCTACCCCCAGAGAGTATTTTTCACAAAGTAGGTATTCAGTAAACAATTATTTTTAAGATTTAATATTAAGCTGAATTAGTTAAACTTTGTTTCTAAAAGAAAATTCTTCTTCCAGAAGTCCATGCTGTCAACACCAGAAACATGTGAAGTCAGCAAGCTGAGAAGGGAGGGCAGCATCAAGGACCACAAATTTGACAAGTTGTCCACATGGTAGCTAATGAGTGGAAAGTAAAGAAAAGCTTTATGGGTGGAAAGTAAAGGTAGGTAGAAACATACTTATTGGCTTGTTTGTGATTACAGTTATGAAAGAAATGTGTGTGTGTTAAATGATAAGATTCTCTATTTGGCTCTGTGACCATGGAAAAAGTCAACCAAACCAGCAGTGTCTCTGAGTTCATCCTCTTGGGACTCTCCTCCCGGCCCGAAGACCAGAAGCCACTCTTTATCCTTTTCCTCACCATGTACCTGGTCACCATAATAGGGAACCTACTCATCATCCTGACCATCCACTCTGACTCTCAGCTCCAGACCCCCATGTATTTCTTCTTGAGTTTCCTGTCCTTCACTGACATTTGCTTTACAACAACCATTGTCCCCAGGATGCTGGTGAACTTCCCGTCAGAGAAGACCATCTCCTATGCTGGGTGTCTGACACAGATGTATTTCATTTATGCTCTGGGCAACACTGGCAGCTGCCTTCTGGTGGTCATGGCCTTTGACCGTTATGTGGCCATCTGTGACCCCTTCCACTATGTCACCACCATGAACCACCACCGCTGTGTCCTGCTGGTGGCCTTTTCCTGTTCATTTTCTCACCTCCACTCACTCCTACATACACTACTACTGAATCGCCTCAATTTTTGTGACTCCAGTATTATCCATCATTTCCTCTGTGACATCAACCCTCTGCTAAAATTGTCCTGCTCTTCCACATTTGTCAATGAAATTGTGATAATGTCAGAAGGTTCTGTTGTTTTGGTGACCCCCTTTCTGTGCATTACTTTCTCTTACATACGAATCTTCATCACAGTTCTCAAGATCCCCTCAGCTGCTGGGAAACGCAAAGCCTTTTCCACCTGTGGGTCTCACCTCACTGTGGTAACACTGTTTTATGGAAGCATCTTCTATGTCTATTTACAGCCCCTGTCCACCTACACAGCCAGGGACCACATAGCAACACTTGCCTACACAGTTCTGTCCTCCATGCTAAACCCTTTTATCTACAGCCTGAGAAACAAAGACATGGAAAGGGGCATGAGGAAGCTGATGGCCAGGAGGAAGTCCTAGCCAGAACCTCTGGGAGCATGTTCATGAGGGTCTCTGCTCCTCTGGACCCCGTTTCTGCAAGTCAGCAGGTATAATCATATCTGTCATGGATGTTGGGTTGTATCAATGTTGTTACAGTTGCAGCCATCAAGCATTGAGACTATTATGATTCAGTAATTGGCTCAAGGTCAACCAAGTTCCTGGGTTCCAGTTTTCACATATCTACCCCTCTCTTGTTCCTCTTCTCCAGGAAACCACATCTTTTACATTCCCTCAACTGCTGTTGAAACCTCTGTTTTCCACAAAGATTTGTGGAACTAATTCATATCTATTCAGTGACTTTGATTCCCTTAGTATCCTTCTTACTTTAATGAACTTTTGCAATCAGTTTTGCTAGCTTTTGGAAGTCATTACAGTAATTTAGGAAGAGAAAGAGAGACAGAGACACAAAGATTGAGAGTTTCCTAAATTTGAAACTTCCACCAAAGAAAAGAATATGTCTGACCTGTCGGTTTATACAGGGATCATGCCTCTTCCTTCTTCTCTGTTACTGACAACAGGATATTCTGGGCTCCGTAGTGAAGACAGGCCCAACTCTTAGCCCTGATTAGCTAAGTGACTGAAGTTCAACACACAAGTGAACCTATGAACAGGCCAGTGTGCAAGGGCCGGAGTTGCCTCTGGGTCCTTACCCTAGTCATCTGGTGTTTGTCCTTCATAGGCAATTGCTCCTCTTCTGCCCTCTCTAAGCTTCAAGTCCCCCTTAGTGATCCCTCAATTTCTACCATCCCTACCGCTCTGAAGTCTGTCCTCTTCCCAGGGAAAGATTTACTGTAGGTACTTAGAATTATTCTCAGTATCTTTTGAAGAGAGAGTTAAAGCCCATATGTGAATGTTGAAGGCAGATATAACTAGGAGCTTCCAGAACCAAACATGGAGGCTCTGGGATGTAGAGTCATCCAGTGCTACCGGCCGGGACTTGTTTCTGTTTGCTTTTGTTTACATTCTTTATTTTCTATTACCTCTCAGGTATTTTAGACTTTGCTGTATTTTCTATCTTAATATTTTTGCCACTTACTATTCTGTATCATTTCCAGAGATATTACTCAGCAGCTCTTACATGGGGCCTGTGAACCTGAATTTTAATAAGCACCTCCCCCCAGAGAAAACTAACATGGCCTTTTGTGAGAAGCTGAATGTTTGAAAATTTCTGATCATTCCTTATCTCAGTGTTTGTATTTCTAGGACTCATGCCCAAAAGTAACAGTATATCAAATTATCATACTGCATATACACAGACACTTATTGATTACAGCATTGTTTGTAATAGTGAAAAATTAGAAATAATCTAAATGCCCATCAGTAAGATAGATGATGGTTCAATTTTTCCATAGAAATAAATAATATGTGGTCATTATAAATAATGAGGCATATCTCTATCACTGCCCTGAAAAGCCATTATGAATGAAAAGCAAGTTGCAAAATAAAATGCTTAAGAATAAACCTGGGTGCTATATGCAACTAATGAATCATTGAACACTACATCAAAAACTAATGATGTACTATATGGTGGCTAATTGAATATAATAAAAAAGGAATAAACCTATTTTTAAAAAGAATAAGCCTATTAATAAATGATAAAATACTTAATAATAAATCTGTATTTTAACTGTGTATGTGTATATAATGATTAAGTGATGTTATATATTCAGTAAAGAAATCTCCCATTGAAAATGGTTAATTCTAGGGGATAACATGGAATAAGAAAGGAGATGGTGTTTGCTTTTTAGCCTCTACATATCTGGAATATTTGAATTTGTTAAAATGGGACATATATTTTTTGTAGAACTAATCACTAAGTAAAATGTAACATAATCTATTGCTCTGTTATTCATATCATTGAATAACATGGAGTCTGCTGGGGATTCTCTCACCCTCTGCTCCTCCCCCTGCTCTCTCTCCCTCCCTCTCTCTCTCAAATAAATAAAATCTTTTTTTTAAAAAGTAATAATATTATGTCGTGGTAGGAAAAGGTTGATATAAAGGTGGTCAGATCACCAAACGGACCCTCTCTTCAATGTCCTAATTCTTATTTTGGAGAAGCAGATAAAGAGGAGACACTCCATGTCTGAAGCATCTTGCCTCCAATCTATTCACTTTAGCCTTGGAAGAGAAAATTTGATTATTTTTTTCCAAGAATGGGCATGGCCATAGACCTCTGACAATGTCTTGGATAAATCTGGGCGAGGTCCAATGATTTGCATTTCTAACAAGTCCCCAGGTAGTGCTTATGTGCTGATTTAGAAACAATGCTTCATATCTAGCAACCAGATATCAAGATAGCCTATGGACCTATGGTAACTAAAACTATATGGATATTGCTGAAGGACTAGACAAACAAGACAAATGCCATGGGTAGAGAGCCCAAAAACATATTCACAGACTGGTATACACTTGATTTATGAATGAGGCACTGAAGAGTATTTGTTCATAAATAGAGCTAAGATATTTGAAAAGTCACACAGAAAAACTATTTGGATCCCTATGAACACCATATGGAAAAACTAACCCCAGATGAATTCTAAACTTGCAGATGAAAACCAAAAACTATACCTTTATATAAAAGAATTAGAAGAATATCTTTGTCTCCTTGAGGTAGAAAAGTAATTCTTAAACAAGACATAGAAAGAACTAACCATAAAAAAAAAGAATAGCAAATTGGACTGTGTTAAAATTAAATACTGATGTCTGTTTGTCAAAAGATATTATAGAATAAAAAGACAAAAGATATTTGAAATTCATAAAACAAACAAAACACTCAAATTAAGAATATATAAAGAGCCCTGGAAATCAATAAGGAGAAAGAAGTGAGGGGGGAAACTATGAAAAGGAAGTAAATAAACTTTTCACATATACAGACACACACACACACACACACACACACACACACACACACACACACACACACACACACAAGGAAATCCAAATGACCAAATGTGATTACATTAAAAGATACTGAGTTTCATTCAAATTAAATCATAATGGGATCCCACTGCCTACCCACCAGACAGACAAAAATTACAATTCAGACATTAAATATCAGAGAGGAGGGAAGATGGTAGAAGAGTAGGGCCCCCTTGTTTCATCTGGTCCCTTGAATTGAGCTAGATATCTATCAGATCATTCTGAACACCTGTGAATTCAACCTGAGATCTAAGAAAAGAATTACTGCAATTCTACAAATAGAAAAGCAACCACTGGGGCGCCTGGGTGGCTCAGTCGTTAAGTGTCTGCCTTCGGCTCGGGTCATGATCCCAGGGTCCTGGGATCGAGCCCCGCATCGGGCTCCCTGCTCAGCGGGAAGCCTGCTTCTCCCTCTCGCACTCCCCCTGCTTGTGATCTCTCTCTCCCTGTGTCTCTCTCTGTCAAATAAATAAATAAAATCTTTAAAAAAGAAAAAAGAAAAGTGACCACTTTTTGAAAGGTAGGAGGTGCAGTGACGTGAATCTGAGGGGATACATTGGAAGACAAACCACAAGGGGAGGGAGAAGCCTCTTTTTCTGGCTACCAGAAAGTGATTTAGCAGTGGAGCTCAAAATTGGAACTTTTAGAAGTATGCTCCAGTGACAGATGTCCCTGCCTAAAAGGTTCTCAGGTGGTGACGTGGGGCAGAATCCTAGGTGGGACAGTGTGGTCTCAGGGTCCTGGGGGTCACAGAAAGAACAGGGGTCCCTAAGGGCAGCATTCCTAAGCATTGGAGAGGAGGAAGCTGGCTACAATCAGTGAGCCTGGGAATGGGCTCTCAGCTCGGTGTTGCCATAAACCACAAACTACGGCATGAATGGGCAACCACTCTCCAAGCAGGGGTCCAGCAAGTGACAACTGCTGTGAGACCCTCCTCCTTCCCCCAGGAGGAGGACTGCAGGTGTGTGCATGATCTGGCGATTGCTCCAAGAGTAGGGGCCCAGCAAGCAGCAGAACTGTGGTGAGACCTCCCTCCTTCCACGGGGAAGATCCACGTTGGTGTGCACCACAGGAGTCTGCAGAGTTTGGCACATACAAAAGTGATTGACTGCTTTTTCCTGAGGGGGTCCTGAAGAGTGGGGGCCTATATCTTTCAGCTCCAGGGCTGGAGAATGGGGTGCCACCATTTTTACGTATTTATTTATTTGTTTGTTTGTTTGTTTGTTTATTTATTTATTTATTTATTTTCATCCTTTAAAGGGGCACAAAAAGCCTTCAGGGCACAAAAGGCGCATATAGCAACCAGAACAGCTTATGCTGAGCCTGGTCCCCTGGCAAGGGGTCGTGCAACTCTGTCTAGGCAAAGACACTTGAGAATCAGTGCAACAGGCCCCCCTCTCAGAAGACCAGCAGGAACATCAGTTGAATACCAAGTTTAAGGATCACACAGAACTGAAAAACTCCTGCATTAGGGGAAAATAGTATGTAGAATTCGAAGGTTTTTTCTCATGATTCTTTAGTCTTTCAGTTTAAAATTTTCTTTCTCATTTTTTTCTTTTTTTACTTTTCAACTGCTTATTTTATCAACTCTTTTAAATCTTTTCTTAGTTTTTGTTTTTACATTTACATTTTATAGATATAGTCTTCATTTTTGGGTTCCTTTCATTGTATTCAGTGTATATATATATATATATACATATATATATATATATACATATATATATATATATATATGAATAAAGTTTTTCTTTCATTACATTTTGGGATCTAGTGTCTTCTAACAAACAGACCAAAATACACCCAGGACAAAGTGTGTGATTCTGTTTTGTCCACCTGTGAGATTATATTCTCTTTTTTCACTTTTTTTTTCTTTTTTGGTTTCTGATCTCTTCGGATTTGTCTAATGTATATTTTGCCAGAGTCATGGTTGATATTTTTTATTTTGTTCTCTCGTTCATCTGTTCTTCTCTGGACAAAATGACTCAAAGGAGAATTTCACAGCAAAAGAAAGAACCAGAGGTAATCTCTGCCATAGATTTAATTGATATGGATATAAGTAAGATGTCAGAACTAGAATTCAGAATAAGATTATAAAGATACTAGCTGAGCTTGAGAAAAAGCATAAAAGACACTAGAGAATCCCTTAGTGCAGAGATAAAAGAACTAAAATCTAATCAGGTGGAAATTAAAAATGCTTTAACTGAGATGCCCTCTAAAATGGACACTCTAACTGCTAGGGTAAATGAGGCAGAGAGAGTCAGTGACATAGTAGACAAAACGATGGAAAGTAAGGAAGCTGAGGAAAAGAGAAAAACAACTAATGGATCATGAGGTGAGGCTTCCAGAAATCAGCGATACCATAAATGAAATAATATTAGAATAATTGGGTTCCCAGAGGAAGAAGAAAGAGTGAGAGGGACAGAATGTATATTTGAGCAAATCATAGCTGAAAATTTCCCTAATCTGGGGAAGAAAATAGACATTCCCTAATCAGGGGATAGAGAACCCCCTCAAAATCAATAAAAATAGATCCCCATCCCGACATATAATAGTGAAGCTTGCAAATTTCAGAGATAAAGAGAAAATTCTGAAAGCATTTTGAGACAAGAGGTCCTTAACATACAAGGGTAGAAACATTAGACTGGCAGCAGACCTATCCACAGAGAACTGGCAGGTCAGAAAGGGCTGACATGATATACTCAGGGTACTAAATGAGAAAAACATGCAGCCAAGAAGACTTTATCCAGGAAGGCTGTCATTCAGAATGGAAGGAGAGATAAAGAGCTTCCAGGACAAACAGAAACTAAAAGAACCCATCATCACTAAACCAGCCCTGCAAGAAATATTAAAGGGGATCCTGTAAGTGAAGACAGAGCCCAAAAGTAACATAGACCAGAAAGAAACAGAGACAATATATAGACACAGTGACTTTACAGGAAATACATTGGCATTAAATGTATATACTTCAGTAATTACTCTGAACGTAAATGGGCTAAATGATCCAATGAAAAGACACAGGGTATCAGATTGGATAAAAAAAGTTAAGACCCATCCATACGCTGCCTACAACAGATTCATTTTGGACCCGAAGACACCTCCAGATTGAAAGTGAGGGTGTGGAGAACAATGTATCATGCTAATGGACATCAAAAGAAGGGTGTGGTGGCGATCCTTATATCAGACAAATTAGATTTTAAGCCAAAGACTGTAGTAAGGGATGAAGAGGGATACTATATCATACTTAAAGGTTCTATCCAATAAGAAGATCTAATAATTGAAGAGTTTTAATCAGGAAAGGATGCTGTATTTTGTCAAATGCTTTTTGTACATCAATTGAGAGGATCATATGGCTCTTGTCCTTTCTTTTATTAATGTGCTCTATCACATTGATTTCCAAATGTTGAACCACCCTTGCATCCCAGGAATAAATCCCACCTGGTCATGGTGAATAATCCTTTTACTGTACTGTTGGATGCTATTGGCTAGGATCTCGTTGAGTTTTGGCGTCCATGTTCATCAAGGATATTGGTCTGTAATTCTCCTTTTTGATGCGGTCTTTGTCTGGTTTTGGGATCAGGGTAATGCTGGCCGCATAGAATGAGTTTGGAAGTTTTCCTTCTGTTTCTATTTTTTGAAACAGCTTCAGTAGAACAGGTGTTATTTCTTCTTGAAATGTTTGGTAGAATTCCCCTGGGAAGCCATCTGGCCCTGGACTCTTGTTTTGGGGGAGGTTTTTTATTACTGCTTCAGTTTTGTTACTGGTTATTGGTCTATTCAGATTGTTGATTTCTTCCTATTTCAGTCTTGGTAGTTTATTAGTTCCCAGGAATGCATCCATTTCTTCCAGATTGCTTAATTTGTTGGCATATAGTTGTTGGTAATAATTTCTAAAAATTGTTTCCATTTCCTTGGTGTTAGTCATGATCTCTCCCCTTTCATTCATGATTTTATTGATTTGGGTCCTTTCCCTTTTCCTTTGGATAAGTCTGGCCAGAGGTTTATTGATCTTATTAATTCTTTCAAAGAACCTGCTTCTAGTTTCATTGATCTATTCTACTGTTTTTCTGGTTTCTATTTCATTGATCTCTGCTCTAATCTTTATTATTTCTCTTCTTCTGCTTGGTTTAGACTTTATTTTCTCTTCTTTCTCCAGGTTCTTTAGGTGCAAGGTTAGCTTGTGCATCAAAAACTAATGATGTACTATATGTTGGCTAACTGAACATAATAATAATAATAAAAATAAGATCTAACAATTGTAAATATTTATGCTTCTTACTTGGGAGCAGCCAATCATATAAACCAATTAATAACAAAATTAAGGAAACACATTGATGATAATACAATAATAGTAGGGGACTTTAACACCCCTCACAGCAATGGACAGATCATCTAAGCAGAAGATCAAAAAGGAAACAAGGGCTTTGAATGACACACTGACCAGATGGACTTCACAGAAATATATAGAGCCTTCCATCCTAAACAACAGAATACGCATTCTTCTCGAGCGCACATGGAACATTCTCCAGAATAGATCACACATTGGGTCACAAATCAGGTCTCAACTGGTACAAAAAGATTGGGATTATTCCCTGCATATTTTCAGACCACAGTGCTTTGAAATTTGAACTCAATCACAAGAGGAAATTTAGAAGAAACTCAAACACTTGGAGGTTAAAGAGCATCCTACTAAAGAATGAATGGGTCTACCAGGAAATTAAAGAAGAACTAAAAAAAAATTCATGGAAACAAATGAAAATGAAAATACAACTATTCAAAACCTCTGGGATACAGCAAAGGCAGTTCTAAGAGGGAAGTACATAGCAATACAAGCCTTTCCCAAAAAATTAGAAAAGTCTCAAATACACAAGCTAACCTTACACCTAAAGGTGGTTGCACTGAGGTTAAGAAGCTCTGGGATGAGTCCCCACACCGAAAAAGGAAACCTCAGGGCTCCCTTTTCCCCTGGAGTCAGCCCTGTTAGGTGTGATTCCCAGTCTGCTGACTCTGCTTAGAGCGATCACAGGACCAGCTCCCTTGAGAAGTCATCAAACCACAACTTCTTCAGCCTAACAAGGACCCCGGAGGCCAGCAGAGCAGAGCTCAGACTCAGGAGATGCTGCCTGGGCTTTCACAATCAAGAGGGTCCTTGTCCCTTGAGTCAGGGCATCTCTGTCTTCTGAGATGGGGAGCTGGGAAAGCAGCA
This sequence comes from Eumetopias jubatus, assembly GCF_037043125.1. NCBI lineage: Eukaryota > Metazoa > Chordata > Mammalia > Carnivora > Otariidae > Eumetopias > Eumetopias jubatus. The sequence continues at coordinate 82,743,779 of NW_028274821.1, read as the reverse complement.
GCCTGCTGGAGATAAGACATGAGGGGTTGGAGGCCAGTGAGGGGAAACGTGTTGTCTTGTCCAAGTAGCATATCAGTTCCTCTGCCTTTCCTGTTCCTCTCCTTGTTCATCAGCCAGAATGTTGTGGGAGAAACACGAGGGGGCTGTGCTTGGCTGAGAAGCAGACTGGCAGCTGAGTAGCAGGTGTGGTGCAGACCAGCTTCTGGAGACAGTGGGAAGAAAAGAAGAGCATCTGGATCTGGAGGTGAGCTTCAGTAAGCTGGCCACCTGCTTGGCTCCTCCAAGCTCTAACAACTACTCTTTCCTCCCTGAGAGTTTCAAATCTTTCATGGATTTTTGAGTCCATAGGGTCCAACTAAAACCTCCATCTGGCTTTTAGTTTGACCTCTAGGCAGTCTACACTGTGGAATCTGGTAGAAGGAAAACACCAAAAAAAAAAAAAAGAAAAAGAAAAAGAAAACTATTGTATTCTCAACCTTACCCTCTCACCTTGTACTTTGAAGACTGTTCTTCCTGGTTCTCAGACTCAAAAGCTTCCCTTTTCCTAATCATCAGAATAGGTGATCCTCACATCTATGACCTGGATCACCCAACCTAATTAATTAACCCAAACCTCCACTAATTTCTTATTTCCACAAGCAGCCTTTTCACAAATGGCTCCTTGTTTATTATTGAATTGTGTTTGACAGATTGTTTGGCAGACATGGTATCTCACTTGCTATTCATAAAACATCAGGAATCAGCTTATGAGCAAGTGACAGAGGAAAAATCAAACCCCATCTTTTGTGTTAAGTCCAGGACACTGCCCAGCACTGACCACAACTCCACATGACAGACATGCCCCAGCCATGCATGGCCAATTTTTTCCACCTGATTTTGGCCAGTTAATCACGGGTGTTCAAAACTTCAGATCCTCCATCTGTATAACACAGAAAGATAGGTCTCCTCCCTAGCCACTATAAGGATAGATTTTGAATATTGGAGAAGAAAGCTTGTCAGTTAAGGGGGATAGAAGGGGTGGTCATGTAGGAAATGACCACCATGAGGCAAACAGTGCCTGTGTATGATTGTGATACACAATATACACACCAAATCATGAGGAGGTGTAGTCTAAGGGTTAAGAGCAAGGGCTTCGGAGTGATTCAGCTTGGGGTTCAAATCCTGATTGCTATTCACTTCTTTGGCGACCTTGAGCAAACCACTTCACCTCTAAGCCTCAGGTTCCTGATAAGAACACATGCCTCATGGTCCTTCATCGTGGGATTTGTGAGGTACTTAGCACAAGCTTGACAGGGAGTAAATTTTCAATAATATTGGTTATTGTTATTAACTTTAACTACTGGTTCACTCAAATCATTCAGTGCTAAACTAAGATTTCTTCTGTAAGATCTTGCAAAATCATATTAGTCTGACAACTTGGCAGTGAGGAGTATATTTTAAGCATGTGAGTTAATTGGTTTTGAGAACAACCAGTAATAGCAGATAAGGGAAGGTGACACTGAGACTGATGAAGAGTTTCTCCTGAGTCAGGACACCTGGGCAGCTCAGTTGGTTAGGCATCTGACTCTTGATTTTGGCTCAGGTCAAGATATTGGAGTTGTGGGATTGAGCCCCACTTCAGGCTCCATACTGGGCATAGAACCTGCTTAAGATTCTCTCTCTCCTGCCTCTGCCCCTCCCCAGCTCACACTGTCTATCCAAACACTCTCTCTCTCTCTCTAAAAGAAAAATAAAATAAAATAAAATAAAGTAAAATAAAATAAAATAAAATAAAATAAAACATAAGCATTCTTTTACAATTTGCTTTCTTAGCAAACTCCAAATATGCAATAAAGTATTATTAACCATAGTCACTGTTATGCACATGACATCATTTAATTGTTAACATAATTACTGCATTTAATTATTAAATTAATTAATATATTAATATTTCAATGTTAAATGAATTAACATATTAGAATAACAGTATTTAATCCATAAAAATTCCAATGTAAAAAGATCATTTAAAAGGTGTGAAAGTATATAGTGCTTCTAAAGAAATTATTTCAAACACTTTGGTGATTTAAGTATGTTCATTGTAGAGATTTTTATGGTAAGTAGGAGTATATAAATAACCACTATCTCAAACCATTTGAAAATCTCTATGTAATATGTCCATTAATGAGGTATGCATAGCTATACTGACTCTAAAAAGTTGATTTAACACACTTCGCTTATATAAGATCTCTCATCGCAGAGTTTTTTGTAGTAGCAAGAAAATGGAGGCCACCTTGATATCAATAGCCAGGTAACTGCATAAGACTGAAAAAAAGCATATGTATATCAACACTTAATATATAAAAAATTAATGTGTTCTCATAAGTATTTTTGCATACACATATGACTGGTGAATTATAAAGCATGAATTGAATACTCAACAATGGATGCCCATCCTGTACAAACGTGATTTAGGACAAAATATTAAAGAAAGGAAAAATAATTTACAGAAAAAGGGAGATTGCACAGACTGTCCTCAGAGGAGAAAAAGCCCACTTTGTTGAAATGGGTTCAACATTCCTCTTAGGTTTTCCCTTTTGGTTATTTTGGCAGACTCATCCCCCAATCATTTCCATCCCTTATGCACTGCTTGATGTTGTTGATGATCTGTCTCCCCACCTAGAACATGAGCTACACAATACATGGATCTGCCTGTTTTTAGTTGCTAAATCTCCAGCAAGGGAACAGTGCTTTCACAGAATAGGAATAGTGAACTGGAATCAGTGAGGTCCATCTCTGCTGGTTTCCTTCTTTATTTTTTTAAATTAAGCTCATTTAGCCAACATATAATACATCATTAGTTTTTGATATAGTGTTAATGATTCATTAGTTGTGTATAACACCCGATGCAACTCTGATGGTTTCTAAAGGAAAACTCTTCTTCTGTCCCTCCAGCCTTCACTAAAAGGCATTATGATGCCATGGATTTGGGAAGGGAGGGCCACATCAAGGGAGATTGACAAGCTGTCCCTGTATAGCAGCTAACTGTGACCAAACAGAGAAAACAAAGACTTTCTGGGTTGTGGACTTGGAGTAAGGCAAATAACAAAAGATTGTTTATATAACTAGACCCATGTCAATGGCAGTAGTCAACCAAACCAGCAGGGTCTCTGAGTTCATCCTCTTGGGACTCTCCTCCCGGCCTGAAGACCAGAAGCCACTCTTTATCCTTTTCCTCACCATGTACCTGGTCACCATAATAGGGAACCTACTCATCATCCTGGCCATCCACTCTGACTCCCAGCTCCAGACGCCCATGTATTTCTTCTTGAGTTTCCTGTCCTTCACTGACATTTGCTTTACAACAACCGTTGTCCCCAGGATGCTGGTGAACTTCCTGTCAGAGAAGACCATCTCCTATGCTGGGTGTCTGACACAGATGTATTTCATTTATGCTCTGGGCAACACTGACAGCTGCCTTCTGGCGGTCATGGCCTTTGACCGCTATGTGGCCATCTGTGACCCCTTCCACTATGTCACCACCATGAACCACCACCGCTGTGTCCTGCTGGTGGCCTTTTCCTGCTCACTTCCTCACCTCCACTCACTCCTACACACACTGCTACTGAATCGCCTCATCTTCTGTGACTCCAGTGTTATCCATCACTTCCTCTGTGACCTCAGTCCCCTGATGAAATTGTCCTGCTCTTCCACATTTGTCAATGAAATTGTGATAATGTCAGAAGGTTCTGTTGTTTTGGTGACCCCCTTTCTGTGCATTACTTTCTCTTACATACGAATCTTCATCGCAGTTCTCAAGATCCCCTCAGCTGCTGGGAAACGCAAAGCCTTTTCCACCTGTGGCTCTCACCTCACTGTGGTAACACTGTTTTATGGAAGCATCTTCTATGTCTATTTACAGCCCCTGTCCACCTACACAGCCAGGGACCACATAGCAACACTTGCCTACACAGTTCTGTCCTCCATGCTAAACCCTTTTATCTACAGTCTGAGAAACAAAGACCTGAAACAGGGTCTGAGGAAGCTGATGGGCAGGAGGAAGTCCCAGGCAGAACCCTCTTGACAAACCCACAAGTGGAATCTGCTCCACTTAAATCTGATCCCTAGTAGATCTTGGTGAAAATTGGAAATTAGTTTTTTAACCCATGTGACAAGGCTATTGTGGGCGCTCACATCCATTGATGTCAGCCAACCAATTGTCCCTGCCTCTGCTGAAATCATCACACTTTTCCTCACTATTCCTCCATTTTCCCACAAAGATTTATCATGTTCTTATCCTCCAAATACTGCTTTAAACTAATCATTTTCCAACACATATATCCTGAACAAATTGCTCTCCTTTTATTAAGACTTACCCTCCAAAACCCTTCACATTTCAGTATATTGGTGAAAACAGTCACTTAATTTACAGCTGTTTAATATCTTTGCAAACATTTCAAGGGAAAGAGAATGGGGGGGAGGGGAGGAGAAGAATTACATTTTAGCTACTTTTCTCATTATGAGGATTTTTATAATTCCTTATTTTCTCTTTCACAAAACTTTTTTCTTACTTAAAAATTAAGTTTTTGCCTTTACTCTTATCACTGAGACTTTATTTCTTTTTAATTTTCTCTTATTTTTTTTTACCATACAATTTAAAAATGGCAATGGCCAGAAAGAACAAGAACCAAGGATGATTACATGAAAGTTATCCATTCCACAATGGGGAGGTTGGAACCTCTAAAGCTATGTGTTTAAAAATATATGATTTAATATTTTTAAAGATTTTATTTATTTATTTGAGAGAGAGAGACAGCAAGAGACGGAACACAAGCAGGGGGAGCGGGAGAGGGAGAAGCTGGCTTCCCGCAGAGCAGGGAGCCCAATGTGGGACTCGATCCCAGGACTCTGGGATCCTGACCTGAGCTGAAGGCAGCCGCTTAACAACTGAGCCACCCAGGCGCCCCCCCCGATTTAATATTTTATTCTAGAAATTCCCACTCTTAGGATTCTAACCTATGGGAATATTATCATAAATGTATATTGGATATTGAGATACATTTTTTAGTGAGTCCAGGTTTATGAAGAAAGGACAATTAAAGCATTGTCCTACTGCATTAAGTGTTTTCACTGAAAAACAAGAGGTCATTGTGATTAATGTTCCTTTGTGACCTCCTCCCCTAACCATAGTCAATAGATACCCTACACCAAACTTGGCCAGGCTGTCAACGTGGGCTGTGGGAGAGCAAATGCTGATTCTACCCACTTTACTCCAAGTCTGATCACAGGAACCTGGTCATTGTCCTTGGAAATTGACAAGCCCATTTTAAAATTTAAAGGCAAATGAAAATACCCTAGAATAACCAAGACAATCTTGAAGAAAAATCACAAAGTTGGAGGAAACACATTACCAAATTTCAAGACTTCAACAAAGCTAAAGTAATTAAGATAGTGTAATATTTTTTAAGAATAATAGATGGATCGAGGTAACAGAATGGAGAACACAGAAATAAATCCTTATTTATATAATCATTTGATTTTTGGCCAAGTGCCAATGCAATTTAGTGGAGAAAGGAGGACCCACTCAATACAATGCTGAAACAACTAGATATGCACACAGAAAACAATTAGCCTTAACCCCTTACTCCACACCATACACAAAAATTAATTCAAAGTGGTTATAGACTTAAATGTGAGGGTTAAAACTATTTAAAAAATTGTGTTTTAAACCAAAAATAATATAAAAATACATTTGTGACCTTGACATGAGTGAAGATTCCTCCCTCAAGAAACAAAAGGACTAACCACAAAAGAAAAATTATTGAATGGATTTCACCAAATTCAAAACTTCTGTTCATCAAAAGTCACCTTAAGAAAGTGAAAACAACACCCAAAGAACAAATAATCCAATCAAGAAATGGGCAGAAGACATGAACAAACATTTTTCCAAAAAGACATCCAAATGGCCAACAGACACATGAAAAAGTGCTCAACATCACCCAGCATCAGGGAAATCCAAATCAAAACCTCAATGAGATACCACCTAACACCTGTCAGAATGGCTAAAATTAACAAGTCAGGAAACGACAGATGTTGGCAAGGATGTGGAGAAAGGGGAACCCTCCTACACTGTTGGTGGGAATGCAAGCTGGTGCAACCACTCTGGAAAACAGTATGGAGGTTCCTCAAAAAGTTGAAAATAGAGCTACCCTACGACCCTGCAATTGCACTACTGGGTATTTACCCCCAAAGATACAAATGTAGGGATCCAAAGGGGTACGTGCACCCCGATGTTTATAGCAGCAATGTCCACAAGAGCCAAACTATGGAAAGAGCCAAGATGTCATCAACAGATGAATGGATAAAGAAGATGTGGTATATATCTACAATGGAATCTTATGCAGCCATCAAAAGGAATGAAATCTTGCCATTTGCAACGACATGGATGGAACTGGAGGGTATTGTGCTGAGTGAAATAAGTCAATCAGAGAAAGACAAGTATCATATGATCTCACTGATATGAGGAATTCTTAATCTCAGGAAACAAACTGAGGGTTGCTGGAGTGGTGGGAGGTGGGAGGGATGGGGTGGCTCGGTGATAGACATTGAGGAGGGTATGTGCTATGGCGAGCACTGTGAATTGTGTAAGCAGACCTGTACCTCTGAAACAAGTAACACATTATATGTTAAACAAAAGAAGAAGAAGAAGAAGAAGATAGTAGGAAGGGAAAAACGAAAGGGGGAAATCGGAGGGGGAGACAAACCATGAGAGACTATGGACTCTGAGAAACAAACTGAGGGTTTTGGGGGGGGGGGGATGGGTTAGCCAGCTGATAGGTATTAAGGAGGGCACATATTGAATGGAGCACTGGGTGTTATACGCAAACAATCGTGGAACACCACATCAAAAACTAATGATATAATGTTTGGTGACTAACATAACATAATAAAATAAAAATAAATAAATAAATAAAACAGTTATTTTGCAGCATAAGAAGAACTAAATCAATTCTTTGCTATGTCAGTTTATATAGATTTTTTTTAGGAGAGGCTTAGTCCAATACAAAATATTATGTCATGACTGGAAATAAAAGTCTTGATACATTTCTAAAAAAAAAAATGTGAAAACAGGGGGCGCCTGGGTGGCTCAGTCATTAAGCGTCTGCCTTCGGCTCAGGTCATGATCCCTGGGTCCTGGGATCGAGGCCTGCATCGGGCTCCCTGCTCCACGGGAAGTCTGCTTCTTCCTCTCTCACTCCCCCTGCTTGTGATCCATCTCTCACTGTGTCTCTCTCTGTCAAACAAATAAATAAAATCTTTAAAAAAAAAAAGTGAAAACAGGAAAAATATTCACACTACATATATCTGACAAAAGACATACTGAAGATATATAAACTTAAAAAGTAAAAGCATACAATCTAATTTTTATTTTTTTAAGATTTTATTTATTTATTTGACACAGAAAGCACAAGCAGGGGGAGCAGCAGGCAGAGGGAAAGGGAGATGTAGGCTCCCTGCTGAGCAGAAAGCCCACGGGGCTCAATCCCAGGACCCCGGGATCATGACCTGAGCCGAAGGCAGACACTTAACCAACTGAGCCACCCAGCCATCCCCAATCTAATTTTTAAAAGTGGACAAAAATTTAAAAAAATAAAACAAGATATAATCAGAAAGGGAGACAAACCACAAGAGACTCTTAAACATAAGAAGCAAACAGGGTTGCTAGAGGTGAGAGGGGTGGGGAATGGGGTAACTGGGTGATGGGCATTAAGGAGGGCATGTGATGTAATGATCACTGGGTATTATATACAACTGATGAATCACTGAACTCTACCTCTGAAACTAATAATATACTATATGTTAATTAATTGAATTTAAATTTTTAAAAAGTGGACAGAAAATTTGAGCAGACACTTTAAAAAGAAGATATTCAAATGGCCCCAATACCACGTGTGAAAGACGCTCAACATCATTGCTTATCAGGGAAATATAAGTTAAAGTCGCAATGTGATACCACTGAATACTCAATAGATTGACTACAATTAAGAAGATATCACAGGGCGCCTGGGTGGCTCAGTCGATTAAGCGACTGCCTTCGGCTCAGGTCATGATCCTGGAGTCCCGCATGGGGCTCCGCGCTCAACGGGGAGTCTGCTTCTCCCTCCGACCCTCCCCCCTCTCATGTGCTCTCTCTCTCTCATTCTCGCTCTCTCAAATAAATAAATAAAAATCTTAAAAATAAAAAAAAGAAATAAAAAAAGAAGATATTACAAAATTTTTGTAGGATTTGGAGCAACTGAAACTCTCAAATATTGATGTGGGAATGAGAAATTACATAATCACTTTGGAAAACCATTTGACAATTCTTAATAAAATTAAACATAAACCATATGTCTATAAAAAAATCTTGTACAAAATATTCATAGCAGCTTTATTCATAATAGAAAACACTAAAAACAATTCCAATGTTCATCAACAGGAATTAGACAAATCATCAGTAAAAGCCTATACACTTAGATTTGCATTATTTTTCTATATGTAAACTATACTTCAATTTTAAAAGAAGTTGGATGACCTAGAGATAATGAGCAGAGACTTTGGGACTATCGGCACTGGTGCACAGTATAGATTAATACCAGGCAAATGTGTGCTTCATCTGAAATTAAGGGACAGTATACGAAGAATATCTTTGGAAATTTGGGGAGGTGCAGAGGTTGGAATGAGAGGGACAGGGATGATGCTACCTATCACCTCACAAAAATTATCTCCACCTTACAAAATGTCTGCGTCTTGTGAATCCAACTGACGTGAGTCGAAGACAACATCTGCATGTCCAGACAGGAGACGTTGCTGCTCAGAATTCTACTTACATTCCTCTAAATTTGACTGTGTGTATTCCTAAAGGAAAAACGGACTGAATAATTACTTTACTGAGTGGCGCTAAATTAACACTGACATAGGTGACGCCTCCCTCTTTCCTGGTAGAGATTGGCCCATCATCCTTTGCCATTCTACTCCTTCCTAGAAATGAACAAAAGCGGCAGCTCCGGAGAGCCTAATCCTGCCACATGCCTCTGGAGGGCAGTATAGCTGAACTCGTGAAGCCCAGTCTGGGGTAAAACAGGCAGTAACGGGAAAAATCGGGAGAACTGTGGCAGTTGAAAAGAGGTCATGTAATGGGAAATAATGGCAGGAAAGGGAGTTATCATTCTTTCCTTAAAAACCACCTCAGCACTTGAGAGTAATAGTCTTCGCTGTTCCTCTCATATGTGGTGTTGAGTCATGGCCAATACAAGAAGATACCCTTGGACTCATTTTCCCTTAAGAAGGACAACTGGACCAAAGCCACGCTACAACGGTTTACTGAGACCTTATATATACAATCTGAAGAGAAGACATCACTCAGAGTTCCTTGATGAAATACCTAGATCATCACAGATTGGAATTAGCATTTTAGTCACATGTTACATTTATCATTTTGATTCCTGCCTTTGAACCTCACTGGGCATACTGTGTGTGACTGTCAGCTAACAACTGCTACATTATGTTTCTGTAAACCAGGATGACACCCTGGTTAAAGCAAGTACCTGGGTGTGAGATACCAGATATGAATATGGATGGAAAACAATACCAACAGGCACTCAAGGAATTACAATGATGGCCAAGAGGGGAAGGTTTTTTTTAAAAGATTTTATTTATTTATTTATTTTTAATTTTTTTTTATTAGTTTCAGAGGTAGAATTTAGTGATTCACCAGTTGCATATAACACCCAATTTACATAAAGTAATGCCCATCCTTAATGCCCATCACCCAATTATCCCTTCCCCCCACCCACCTCCCCTCCAGCAACTCTCAGTCTGTTTCCTAGAGTTCAGTGTCTCTTATGGTTTGCCTCCCTCTCTATTTTCATCTTATTTTATTTTTCCTTCCCTTCCCCTATGTTCATCCGTTTTGTTTCTTAAATTCCACATATGAATGAAATCATGTGGTATTTGTCTTTCTCTGACTGACTTATTTTGCTTCGCATAATATCCTCTAGTTCCATCCACATTGTTGCAAATGGTAAGATTTCATTCTTTTTGATGGCTGAGCAATATTCCATTATGTGTGTGTGTGTGTGTGTGTGTGTGTGTACACACCACCTCTTCTTTATCCATTCATCTGTCAATGGACATCAGGCTCTTTCCATATTTTGTCTATTGTGGACATTGCTGCTGTAAACATCGGGGTGCATTGTACCCCTTTGAATCACTATGTTTGTATCCTCTGGATAAATACCTAGTAGTGCAATTGCTGGGTCGTAGGGTAGCTCTATTTTTAACTTTTCGAGGACCCTCCATACTGTTTCCAGAGTGGCTGTACCAGTTTGCATTCCCACCAACAGTGTAAGAGGGTTCCCCTTTGTCTGCACCCTTGCCAACATCTGTTGTTTCCTGGGTTGTTCATTTTAGTCATTCTGACCAGTGTGAGGTGGTATCTCATTGGTTTTGATTTGTATTTCCCTGATGCAGAGTAGTGTTGAGTCTTTTTTCATGTGTCTGTTGGCCATTTATACATCTTCTTTGGAGAAGTGTCTGTTCATGTCTTTTGCCTATTTCTCTCTCTCTCTTTTTATTTATTTACTTGAGAGAGAGAGAAAACACAAGTGGGCGAGGGGCAGAGGGAGAGAGAGAAGCAGGCTCAGCAACTCGGGGCTTGATCTCAGGACCCTGGGATCATGAGACGCTTAACTGACTGAGCCATCCAGGTGCCCTCCTGCTCATTTCTTGACTGGATTTTTTGTTTTTTGGGTGCTGAGTTTGATAAGTCCTTTATAGATTTTGGATACTAGTCCTTTATCTGATAAGATATTTGGAAATATCTTCTCCCCTTCCATAAATTGCTTTTTAGTTTTGTTGACTGTTTCCTTTGCTGTGCAAAAGCTTTTTATCTTGATGAAGTCCCAATGTTCATTTTTGCTTTTGTTTCCCTTGCCTCTGACATGTGTCTAGCAAGAAGTTGCTATGGCTGAGGTCAAAGAGGTTGCTGCCTGTGTTCTCCACTAGGAATTTTTTTTTTTAATATTTTAATCCCAGGGGCGCCTGGGTGGCTCAGTCGTTAAGTGTCTGCCTTTGGCTCAGGTCGGTCCTGGGATCGAGCCCCGCATCGGGCTCCCTGCTCGGCGGGAAGCCTGCTTCTCCCTCTCCCACTCCCCCTGCTTGTGTTCCCTCTCTCGCTGTGTCTCTCTCTGTCAAATAAACAAATAAAATCTTTTAAATAAATATTTTAATCCCATATTCAGGCTAAGTTTTAAGGATATGAAAAAGAATGGAAGGAAGAACAAGAAAAGAAGAGACCTAAGAACAAGAGGGGAATGTTGACATGGCAGAGTCGTCACATATCAATGATGATTTCACTCTGGAACTTCCAAAAAAATGAAAAAAGGATTGTGAAAAGGCTTTGGATATTTGAACTGAACCACAGCTGCTGCATGAACACAATCACCTGGCAATCCCTTGAGGAACACAACACTTTTTGGTGAACATACTGTACTTGAATTAGTCTTGTGCCACAAATACTCATGGCAACAACACTTGTGATCACACAACATTGGCTCTGAGAACTAAGAGGGAGTTAAGGAGTCAGGAGCTCGGTTCAGTGTGTGGACTCAAGGAAATTACTGTTTTCGAGACTCACCATTACAGTCTAAATGGTCACTAGAGGAGAGTCTTCTTCTAGGAAACTGGCTGAACTTGACATTTGGCCCAGAAATATGATGAAGCAATATTTAAATGGATTATGCATTTACTAAACTGACTCAGCATCTTGCTTATTGATAACTATGGGAAAGAACACATACCCTCCTCATCCAGGAAGGAACAATTGCCATGTTGACAGCAATACCATCTGATATTAACAGCAGTAGCCAGGCTCAGACAAGAGGAGGTTCATTTGTGGGAACAATATGGCCAGCCTAAACCATGGCAAGATTTAACTCCTAAGCATGGTGTTTACTGACCCTCCTAAAAAGGAACTTTGGCTTTCTGTGATACAGTTGGTAATGTTAAACAGGTGAAGGATCAATCTTGGATCATCCCCATGGGAGACAAATGTGTGGTGCTCCACAATGATACCTAAGTCCTAAGTCAATATAAAACTTGTTTTTTTGGTGAATGAAGTATATTTATGCCCAGACCAGATAGAACCTAGAGTTTACTGAGCAATTATCTTTAGTAATTATACCAGTTACAGAACATGTATGGGATATGAGAAAATGGTATTTTTTTCTGGAAAGATTAGGAAAGTGGCATTGTTACAATAACTAATGAAGTCATATTAAGCATTATTTAATCTCTCTACCACAGCTATATATCTTTATATAGTAAAGAACTGTTAGATCAAGTTATAAAAATAAATGGAAATGGAATACAGGTATAAAATGTTTGTGAATTAAAAGCTTTTTTAGGAAGCCACACCAAAATTTCCAATTGGTGCAATACACATGGAGACTTACTGGACAGGAAAAAAAAAAGTGCATTTACCTCTACAAAAGTGATTTATGTAACTGAATGCCTCTGTTGAAGCCTATAAAAAATATAAGTTATTGTTGGGGGGAAGGGAAAGAAATAGTCCAGCTGAAAAAGTATATCAGAAATCATGTGAAAAAAAAAGAGAAATTGTGTGAAGTAATATAGTCATGGTTTGATGTGATTACTGGGAAGGAATACCACCTCTTCATTGAATAATACAAGTCCTAGTGTTGTAGAGTTTTAAAACATCTATTTTTATACATCAAATATATGGAAATTACTGTATTAAGACTTTTTTTAATACCTAGGAAATATATAGCAAGAAAGCATTGATAATTGTCAGAGGTTAATTGGAAGGAAAGAATTAACAGGTAGACTATAACCATTTCTTCATCCTCCAGAAAACCTGAGGATTTGGTTCTTATTTCAACATCTTACAGCAATAATTCAAAGAATGTGTAAGAATATACCAGCTCTAAGATAAATTAGGATCCTGCTATGTAGTAAACCAGTATGCTGTGCCTCTTTGTCAAGATTGCCTGTTGGGTAGCCAGTAATGGACAAGAGGCAGCTACACAGAAAAATAGGAGCTAGAAACACATCCCACCTTTTGCCTCATTTCATCTGAGATAGCAAGTTGGGTCTCCAACAACTCTCCAGGAGCCATCAGAGAAAATCTGGCCAGGGTTCTTGTTCTCGCTGTGTCTGCTCAAACCGACATGGACTGATCCAGATATATGGCCTCAATATGTGCCACCAGTGTTTCCATCAGTACACGATGGATATAGGCTTCATTATGTTGGACTAAGTGAACTTCCTTGAATGGGTCATCCAAAATACCCAGCTTAACAGCAGATATCTAAGGTACCTACCTTAATGCCAACTCATTGTACATAAAATAAAAATACTTCAATTAAAAAAAGACAGAAACACATCCCAGAGAGGACTACATGACCATCAAGATATAAAAACCAAAGAGACCCCAGATCTGGTGCAATTCTTAATCTGAGGTGGTCTGGCTCATCTCTTATGACCATTCACATTCTAGTGTGAAATTATTGTGGACATAGAGAGATACACAAAGGATAAACAGAACTTCTACAGTGCTGTTGCAGTGCATGATGTATTGCCCATCATTTATCCTATTGTAAAGCTATGTCAGTTTGATGCTGGATGAAGCTTGTTGTGGTTCACAAATTTGATTGTCAGTCCCTACCCAAGACCCAGCCTTAGTAATCATGCAGAATAGACACTATAATACTTAAAAGGTTGTTACAAGAAAAGAAAAATTAGAGCCCAATATCACTTCTGAACATCTTAAACAAAATATTTAGTAAAAGAAATGCAATATACTGTGTAAAAATTAAAATGACATATCTGACAAAGGGTTAGTATCCAAAATCTATAAAGAACTTACCAAACTCAACACCCAAAAAACAAACAAACAAAAAAACAGTCAAGTAATGGGCAGAAGACATGAATAGACATTTTTCCAAAGAAGACATACAGATGGCAGATACATGAACAGATGCTCAACATCACTCATCATCAGGGAAACATAAATCAAAACCACAATGAGATACCACCTCACACCTATCAGAATGGCAAAAATTAACAACACAGGAAACAACAGGTGTTGGCGAGGATGTGGAGAAAGGGGAACCCTCTTGCACTACTGGTGGGAATGGAAACTGGTGAAGCCACTCTGGAAAACAGTATGGAGGTTCCTCAAAAAGTTAAAAATAGAACTGCCCTATGACCCAGCAATTGCACTACTAGGTATTTACCCAGAGGATACAAACATACAGATTCGAAGGGGTACATGCACCTCAATGTTTATAGCAGCATTATCAACAATAGCCAAATTATGGTGAGAGCCTATATGTCCAACAACTGATGAACAGATAGAAAAGAGGTGAGATATAGATATAGGTATGTCTGTATAAATATATCTAATGGAATATTGCTCAGCCATCAAAAAGAAAGAAATCTTGCCATTTGCACAATGTGGATGGAGCTAGAGGGTATTATGCTGAAATAAGTCAGAGAAAGACAAATACCATATGATTTCACTCATATGTGGAATTTAAGAAACAAAACAGATGAAGATAGGGGAAGGGAAAAAAAGAGAAAGGGAAGCAACCCATAAGAGACTCTTAACAATAGAGAACAAACTGAGGGTTGATGAAGGGAGGTGGGCAGGGGGTGGGCTAAATGGGTGATGGGTATTAAGGAGGTCACTTGTAATAATGAGCGCTGGGTGTTATATGTAAGTGATGAATTCCTAAATTCTACACCTGAAATCAATTTTACCATATATTTAACTAACTAGAATTTAAATAAAAATTTGAAATAAAAAAAATTGATTGTATTTCCATAAAGCTACAAAAATGAGTAAGAGTTTATTTAAATAAGCATTAAAAATCAAATACATAGAGATAAATCAAATGATGTTGTGGAGGACCTCCACACTGAAAATTATAAAGCATGATTGGGTAAAATTTAATAAGATGTAAGTGAATGGCAAGACATACACAAGTTCACAGATTAGAACACGGACTATTTCAATGATGCCATTCTCTCCAAATTAAACAATAGATTCAGTAAAATCCCATTCAAAACCCAAGCAGGGGGGCACCTAGGTGGCTCAGTCGGTTAAGTGTCCGACTCTTGATTTTGGCAAAGGTCATGATCTCAGGGTCCTCAGATGGAGCCCCATGCCTGGATCCACACTCAGAAGAGTTTGCTTCTCTGTCTCTCTCTCCCTCTCTCCCTCTCTCCCTCTGCCCCGCCCCATTTGTGCTCTCTCTCTCTCAAGTAAAAAAATAAATCTTAAAAAAAATAAATAAATAAAACCCAAGCAGGCATTTTTGATAGGCTGATTTGTAAACTTATATGGAAGGGCAAGAAGCCAAGAGTAGCCACAAATGACCTTGAAAAAGAGTAACAAGGTGGAAATTGTATTCCAAAAGATATCAAGACTTATAAAATGACAATCATTAAATTAAAGTGACATTGTCTCAAAGGTAGTCAAGTAGACCAAAAGATAAAATAGAGACACCCAAAACAGACCCTCACATTTATGATTGGTCATGACAGAGGTGGCCCTGCAAAGCAATTGTAAGAAGCTATCTTTCCAAGAAAGAGTTCTGGGTTACTTGCATATACATGTAGTAGGGGAAACCCCTATCTCACACCATATAATATAATTAATTCACACTTGTAAACTTAAGGGTGAAAGATAAAACAACAAATTTTATAGAAAATACCACAAAAGAGTGTCTTTATGACTTTGGAATAGGGAATTTTTTCTTAAGATAGAAAATGAAATAACCACAAAGAGGAAAAAATGATAAATTACATTAAAATTGAAAATTTCAATTCATCAAAAGAAATCACTGAGAAAATGAAAAAGCAAGCCACTGGCTGGAAGAAATTATTTGCATTACCTATAACTACATGGATATATCTTATCCATAGTACATTTTTTAAATGCTTTGAATTAGTAAAAAAAAATAATAATAACAGGCCACCCAGTAGGAGGGTAAACAATAGACTTGAGCAGGCACTTTACAAGAGGATTTGCATTGGCCAGGAAACAAATGAAACAGGGCTCAATCTCATTAGTCCTCAGAAAAGTAGAAAATGAAACCACACATTTTGGTGGAGAGAGAGCACCAGAACACATACGGTACTGATGGGAGGTAAGTTCCAACAAGCACACTGGAAAAATGATTTAGCACTATCTATTATAATTGAATATATGCATATCCTATTATCCTGGTATATGCCCAACAGAAAGATGTGTAAATGTGTTCCAAATCTTTACAAGAATATTTATAGCAACAAATATTCTATGTTAATGGTTAGAAGAACCAAGAACCAAAAGCAACCCAAATGTCCATTAACAACAAAATTATGAATTAAATTGAAATATAACAATACAAAAGAATAATATAAAACAATGAAAATGAGCTAGCTACAGGTACACCAAAAAAAAAAAAAAAATCTCGGGGAAAAAAACTCTGCTAAACATCTCTGAAACATAATCTTGAGCAAAAGAGGCCAGGCAGAAAAGAATACCTATGATATGATTCCATTTGTATAAAAGTCAAAAATAGGAAAACCTGATCTATAGTACTAGAAGTCAAGAGAAGGGTTATCTTTGGGAGGAGGAAAGGGAAGGATAGTGATAAGCAGGGGGCATAGGAAAGAGGAGCTTCTGGGGTGCTGATAAGAGTTCAGTAGCAGTTAAGTGGGTGTTTTCATTTTATGATAAATCTCTTAGGACTTCCTTTTCCGGTAGGAGCCGCCGGGTTGAGAGGAGCATGGCCCTCTCCTCTCCCCGCGATGGTGTGTGCTCCTCCATTGATATCTGTGTACTCTGAAAAGGGGGAATCATCTGGCAAAAATGTTACTTTGCCTGCTGTGTTCAAGGCTCCCATTCAACCTGATATCGTGAACTTTGTTCACACCAACTTGCGCAAAAACAACAGACGGCCGTATGCTGTCAGTGAATTGGCAGGTCATCAAACCAGTGCTGAGTCTTGGGGTACTGGCAGAGCTGTGGCTCGAATTCCCAGAGTTAAGGCGGAGGGACTCACCGTTCTGGCCAGGGTGCTTTTGGAAATATGTGTCGTGGGGGCCGCATGTTTGCACCAACCAAAACCTGGCGCCGTTGGCATCACAGAGTGAACACAACACAGAAGCGATATGCCATCTGCTCTGCCCTGGCTGCCTCAGCCTTACCAGCACGGGTCATGTCTAAAGGTCATCGTATTGAGGAAGTTCCTGAACTTCCTTTGGTGTTTGAAGATCAAGTTGAAGGCTACAAGAAGACCAAGGATGCTGTTTTGCTTCTTAAGAAACTTAAAGCCTGGAATGATATCAAAAAGGTCTATGCCTCTCAGCGAATGAGAGCCGGCAAGGGCAAAATGAGAAACCGCCGTCGTATCCAGCGCAGGGGACCCTGCATCATCTACAATGAAGACAACGGTATCATCAAGGCCTTCAGAAACATCCCTGGAATTACTTTACTTAATGTAAGCAAACTGAACATTTTGAAACTTGCTCCTGGTGGGCATGTGGGACGTTTCTGCATTTGGACTGAAAGTGCTTTCTGCAAGTTAGACGAGATCTGTATGGCACTTGGCGTAAGGCTGCCTCCCTCAAGAGTAACTACAACCTTCCCATGCATAAGATGCTTAATACATACCTTAGCAGAATCTTGAAAAGTCCAGAGATCCGAAGAGCCCTCCGAGCACCACGCAAGAAGATTCATCGCAGAGTCCTGAAGAAGAATCCACTGAAGAACCTGAGAATCATGTTGAAGCTAAACCCATATGCAAAGACCATGCGCCAGAATACCATTCTTCGCCACGCCAAGAATCACAAACTCCAAATGGATAAGGCAGCAGCAGCCTTAGAAGCCAAATCAGATGAGAAGGGGGTTCCAGGCAAGAAGCCTGTGGTAGGGAAGAAAGGAAAGAAGGCTGTTGGTGTGAAGAAGCAAAAGAAACCTGTGGTGGGGAAAAAGGCTGCAGCTACCAAGAAACCCGCAGCTGACAAGAAGCCTGCAGAAAAGAAACCCACTGCAGAGAAGCCTACTGCCTAAAAACTTAGGTTAATTCTATAAAAGTCAAATCATTTTGGACAGCTAACTTTGAACAAAGACCTGATCAAACCCAGTGGAAAAAAAAATCTCTTATGACTTGCATAATTTTTGGTACGTGTATCACACTTCCATAAAATATTTTTCAATCAATTCATAAAATACTTTTAAATCAACAAGTTACTTGGAAATTGTTAAAATAATTTGACAAACTATTTGCCCTTCAGCTTGCAATGATCTCTTAAGCAATGCTATAATATTTATCAGGATTCAGCAAACTTTTCTGTAAAAGGCCAGATAGTAAATACTTTGCAAGTTACACAGTCTCTGTCACAACCATTCAACACCACCACTGTAGTGTGAAAGCAGTCACAGACAATATGTGTAGCAAATGAGTGTGCTGTGTTCCAATAAAACTTTATTACAAACACAGGTGGTAGACATAATCTGGCCAGCAGGCCATAATTCAGGGACCCTTGACGTATACAGTTCGGTTGAGTTAGACACTAAATGGAATATATTTTTTATATTTACAAATTAATTTATATCAGTGGTCTCGTTGTTAGATATCTTTAATATCAATGCTGTTTATAGGAACTGACAGAATATTCCATGGGGGGAAGAAGTTGCAGAACAATAAAAATAGCAAGGCTTTGTGTGTATATACGTGTTTGTGTGTAAAAGGAAGCGTATGATTGGGATTGGAAGGGGGGACTCTTCACTTTCACTAACTAAACTTCTAAATTATTTGAGTATTTTACAGTGATCGCAAACTACTTCTGAAATTTAAAAACAGAGCTACAAAAGGAAAGTTCCAGCCTTAGAAGAATTCGCTGTTTCCTCTAAGGGTCTTGGTGGAGGTTTTCTTTGCAGTACACAGTAATCTCTTCATGAAAAGCCACAAGAGATATTTCTCTCAGATCAGAGAGCCAGAACTGGTAATGTGTCTCCTATATAACTGATCTGTTTTTATCTCTTGGATACTGAAAGTCATAGAAATGACCTTCTCACCCTCCCCACTTTGGTCATCAGCAAGCTCAGAGCCAAATGAGCTTCCAGAAAGGATATCAGTGCTTGCTGCTGATTTTGTGTTGTCCCTCACACTATCATCTTCTACACCTTACTTTTTTGCTTCTTGGCCCTTGGCTATTTTTTATTTATTTTCTAATTAAATATTTAGTTATTAAATATATTTATTTTCTTTATGTTTGTTGTATCTCTTTGTAAACAACCCCATCCTTCTCAGGAGAGCATGAAGTAGGAAAATAAAAAAGAAAGTGAAGGAAAGGAGAGAGCAAGCAAGGAAGGGAAGCAAGCACTTGGCTAGTTTGTTTGTTTTTTTTCATGTGACTCTGGGGTACTGCAGAGGGTAACTTTCAGGAACCCCAACATATAGATGAACAGAAAATCTAGTCTCTCTCCTGAACATGACCCCACCTCCTCTGATCTGTACAGAAATTCTTGAGGATGCTTCTCATCATCCAAAGAGCCATGCCTGCACACTCCTCCTTAACCCAAGAGCCAGAGGTGCTCCCGGGAATACAGGTGACTCCAATCAGCTGGTATGACTCCATCTGAAACTGGAACAAATCTAAGAGCTTTTGCAACGGACAAACCATGTAAATGTTACTCTGACTCCATACTGGAAATCCAACATTTAGGAGCCCCTGACATCATCAACCCCCCTTGAAACCAAAGAACCTGATATTACCTTATAAACCAACATCAGACTTTAATCTATCTTCATCACTTGTCCTTCGATGAGCACAAGCGCACACACACACATGTGCTCACGTGCACACATACACACACCTTTCCATTGTCTGAAAACTGTTGGCCCCCCATCTGTACTATGTCCCCCAAAATAGAAATACCAAGTCACCTCCATTGACATCCCCATCTTCCAAAATACCCATCATTGCTTCTCAACCCTTAGTCACCAACAAACGGGGAAGCTGAGTCACACCTATGAGACCTGACCATGAATCTGAGTAGGCTCTGGGAATAGTCTCAACACCAAGTAGGAGGCCCCAGACGTTCTGCATCCCCTTGGGCTGTGCTTTGCTTTCTAAACTTGGAAAGGGCACAGAACAGACTTCCCCGAGGGAATAGCAGGTAGAGAGAATACCCTGTTTCCTCAGAGCACCAGGGGCCCCAAGGAGGCCTGGTGAGGGGAGGCCAAACCATTACAGGCTGGGAGAGGTCTCTGGACACATGAGTCCTCAGCTCGGTGACTCTGGGTAACGGTCTTCTGAAGTGAGGAGTCAGGCTGGGGCTGGGGATTAGAGATGGGGATGAGAAAGAAATTTGAAACCATGTCGGGGAAACCTGCTGACGATGTGTGTTGCCCCTCTTTGCTCTCCTTGGTTTCCTATAGTAGAGGTGAAGGGAGAGTGTAAGGAGGCTGGGAGCTTGAACTGAAGTTCAGATTCTAAATAAATTTGCAGACATGGCACAGAAACGTCATGTGCATCTGAAGAGGTTGCCGTGGAGAGAAAACATTTGGATGTAGCAAACAGCCAAGTTCACAGTCTACACTTACCAGGTATGCCTTCCTCGTTGCCTGCCGTCTGAGAATGGTGAGTTCAAAAGTGTCTGTGTCAAAATCACTGTGAGTGCTTTGATAAGATATCAGTGAATCAGGAAAGGGTTATCTATGTGTTTTTGTCCAAATGAATCCAACCAAGTCGAGGGCTATCTGTGTGTGCACAAAGGAGCAGGTGGTCCCTATGACTAAAGCCTCTGGCTTTCACATGTTTGGTTAACCTAAGTGCAGAACAGGCAGCCTTCCAGAATTTGACCATGCTTGGTTATTTACTTTATCAAAATATTTACCCCCGTCTTGGAGTCTAAATTGGTAACTGTGGGGGCAGAGATGCTGCCCTCTGCTGGGCACTGTGCTTTTATGTGTTCACTGAGCCAACAATGCTGTGAGATAGGTTTTCCTATTAGCCCCACTTCACAGATGGAGAAACTGTGTCACAGAGAGGTTAAGTAACTTGCCCTAGACCGCTTACCTGACAAGGACAAGCTCCCGTACCTAGTAAGTGGGCCAGAGCCCACACGTGCAGTGTGACCCCTGCCACAGGCGAGGCATTTTCTCTCCTCAGGGAGAAGCCAGGAAGCCTGCATTCCACTCTTGGTTCTAGCAATTCAAATATCATGATGATAAAGGTCCTTCCTCCCAGCAGGCCTCAATTTCCCTCTTCCTTAAAATGAGGGGGTCAGACTACATGATCTCTAAGAGTTTCTCTGGCGCAGAGTCTGTTTCAAAGTTGAAGCAGTAAGACACCAAGGGGCACCTTCCAGGAGAGAAGGTTCCTGTCATTCCTGTCCGGTCTCGGCCCCACCGGCCGTGAATTACACGGAGTGCTGTTCTCTAGACAGCCACGTGAGGGCTACTGCCTTTCTTCCTTCCATCTGTTCAGAATCCGAAATGACCTTCCAGGCATTCTTTCATTCCACAAATATTTATCAAGGGACTATTATGTTCCAGGCACCACGCCAGGCGGTGGCGGGCGGGGGGGGGGAGGGGAAATGTAACAAAGAATCAGACGTGGGCCTCATACTTGGGCAGCTTGCAGTCTAGAGGGGGAGACAGTGTTGTAAATACTAAGGTTCCAGTCCATAGTGTGTGGGCAGGAGGGACGCCAGGGTCTGAAAGAACATACTATTGGAGGCTGGAGCCTGGAGGCTGGGGGGTGAGCATCTACCACCAGGGGGTAACAGACAGGGATAATGGGTGATTCAGGCAGGTGGAAGAGTAAGTCCATAAGGCAAGAAGAAGCAAAAACTGCCTTAAAACTGAAGCGTAAAATTCGAGAGGGCAGGGAGGGAGGCAAGAGATGAGCTACAGAGCCTGCAGGAGCCAACTCACCGGAAGTTCAGTAAGCCACAGGAAGGAATTGGACCTCAGTCTGTGGGTAACGGGGAGGCTTATGCAGCAAGAAAAGTGCCTGTTATGGGTTGGGTCCCTCAAAAAAGATTACATTGGAGTCCTAATCTCCAGTCCCTCCGCATGTGACCTTATTTGGAGATAGGGTCTTTCCAGAGGTAATCAGGTTAAAATGAAGTCATTAGAATGGATCTTAATCCAACATGACTGATGTCCTCATGACAAGGGGAAATTTGGACACAGAAATACACATGCATCAGGGAAGACAATGTGAAGAGACCAAGAGAGAAGACGAGCATCTACAAGCCAAGGAGAGAGGCATGGGACAGACCCCTCACAGCCCCCAGAAGGAACCAACCCTGCCAATTCCTCTAGACTTGACAGAAAATATATTTCTATTGTTGTAAGCCGCCTGGTGTGTGGTACTTTGTTACGGCCGCCTAGGACACCAACCCAGACTTTAATCTGACAAATTAGGTGATCACGTTTTTATTGTTAAAAAAACACTGTGGCTTCAGTGCAGAGAATGGATGGTAGAGGGGGTGTCCAGAGGGGCTACAGGTACCAAATACATCACTGGGACAATAATGCAATAATCTAGGCGGGAATGATGGCTTTCTCCAGAGTGCCAGTGGGGAGATGAAAAGGTCTACAAGATTCAAGAGATGTTTAGGAGGTAAAAACAGGGAGATCCCTGGAGAACCAAAGTCCATGCTGATGGGCACTAGACAGAAGAAATGGGAAAATAACTCTGATCCTGGCAACACCAGCCCCTGCATGCTTCTAGCCAAGCCCCCTCTGCTCTCAAAGCCAGAAGCCCGGCCCCCGCCCCTGCGTTTGGTCCAGCTCTGCCTCCCCTTCCCGGCCGCCAGCTTCTTCTTTATCAGACATTCCTCAGTTACCCCCAGAATGTATATTGTGCTTGTGGCTTACAAACTGCTTCCACACACGTGTTCCTCACGTTTCTCTGGAGAGCAGGCTTTATTTCATCTTATGTATGAGAAAAGCGAAGCCCCAAGGAAGGGATTTTGCCAAAGACACATTGTGAGTAGTGGAGCCGGGATTCGAACCCACAGCTTCTGTCTCCACAGCCCACGTGTTTTCCCGTGCCCAGCAACAGCTCCATGAACACAGCCCCCAGTCAACACAGGGCTTGAGAGAGGTCCTATCTCTAGCAATTACAGCAAAGGAGTCCATACAACATTGATTTTGAAAGCTTGTCAGTTACTGGAATAAGGATGTTAAGGTAGAAGATTTCCACAGTGAAAAGTAACACCCCTGCACATTTGTTCCTGGCACAAACTTGTTGAAGCTTTACAAAAGTGTGAGGAGGTACTGTTTTGTGTTTAAGACCATCCTAGCTGGGACCCAGGCACTGAACCTTGTGGGCTGCATGATCTTGAGAAAAGTATTCAGCATTTTTAACCTCAATTTTCTTTTTTCTTTAAATTCAATTAGCCAACATATAGTACATCGTTAGTTTCTGATATAATGTTCAATGATTCATCAGTTGCATATAACACCCAGTGCTCATCACATCACGTGCCCTCCTTAATGCCCACCCCCCAGTTACCCTATCCCCCCCACCTCCCCTTTTACAACCCTCACTTTGTTTTCCAGAGTCAAATGCCTCTCATGGTTTGTCTCCCTCTCTGATTTCTTCCCATTCAGTTTTCCCTCCCTTCCCCTGTGATCCTCTGCATTATTTCTTATATTCCACCTATGAATGGAGCCATATGATAATTGTCTTTCTCTGATTAACTTATTTGACTTAGCATAATACCCTCCAGTTCCATCCACCTCCATATAAATGGTAGGTTTTCATCCTTTCTGATGGCTGAGTAATATTCCACTGTATATACTGTAAGAACCACATCTTCTTTATCCATTCATCTGTTGAAGGACATCTCCGCTCCTTCCACAGTTTGGCTATTGTGGACATTGCTGCTATGAACATTGGGGTGCATGTGCCCCTTCTTTTTACTACATCTGTATCTTTGGAGTAAATACCTGATAGTGCAGTTGCTGGGTCCTAGGGTAGCTCTATTTTTAACTTCTTGAGGAACCTCCATACTGTTTTCCAGAGTGGCTGCACCAGCTTGCATTCCCATCAGCAGTGTAAGAGGGTTCCCCTTTCTCCACTTCCTCACCAACATTTGTTGTTTCCTATCTTGTTAATTTTAGCCATTTTAACTGACGTAAGGTGGTATCTCACTTTTCTTATCTTTCAAAAGGGAATGCTGTTCAGAGCCAGATCAGAGTTGTTTGGAGTAATATACATTAAGTATTTAGCTCAGTGCCTGATACATAGTAAGGACTCGATATGTCTTAGGTATAACTGTTATTATCTACCTTAATTTCATACTCATTTCCAAATCCTGAAAGCGCACAAAAATACTTCTTTCTCAAAGTCTCACAAATTCAGGTGCAGGGTGGTCAAACAATGAAAAATCTAAAGGCTATGAGATTTTGCAAAGAAAAACAGAATAATTGCTTTCAAGAGCATCCCAGAACACCTGACAGAGAAGAGGATTTGGGCAGGAAGTTGAGGAAGAAATAAAGCAAGTGGTAAAGAAGTAGAGGTGGAGTGAGAAGGTATTTACTGTTCCCATGTTATAGAGGAGGACACCATGATTCAAAGATACTAGGTAATCAGTCCAAGACCACACAGCCAGAAAATGAAGGAGTTGATTTCAAAATGTATGCTCTTAGCAAAGACATCACACTAAGCTCTTTGCTTTCCAGGGCATCTCCCACTACACCTGTAGCATTTCATTGTGTTTATTTGTTTAAAAATTCCTTCCCCACTAGACTCTAACCACCTCAAGAACAAGAATCAAGAATGACTCATCTTCCTAATCTCAGTGTTGGGTTCCCAATGAGCATTTAATTCAACAGTGTTGAATAATTGGGAAGGCACAAATCCCCGATGTCTAAGAGTGTTTGAATAAATACGTTCATATATAATAGAGGTTTTTTGCCAGCTTTTCATGAAATGTTGGCTCTGAAAGGGTGACTATAAACACTGTGTGCCTAGTTGGCACTCATCTTACTTACCTGATTCACTTAGGTGTTCGGTGTTTTTGTTTTTTTGCTTTGTTTGCAAGGATAGTAGAGAGATGAGCCTCAACCTGACATACCTGAATAAATATTTATGGGGACCTAGAGAAATATGCATCACTGAGGTCCACCTGGGATTCTTTCTGAAAGGAAATCCTCTCTCTGATATCCCTGCATTTAACACAGGTTAAACTTTTGTATTGTTCAACTTCTTGTGGACTGCGGAAGGGAAGACAGAATCATGGACGATTTATAGGAATCCTAGGAGAGATAGGAATAAATTGAAACTTGTTGAATTGAAAATTCTAGGATTTTCCATATTCATTGGCACATGCAGGATTATGGAGAGGGTCAACCAAACCAGCAGTGTCTCCGAGTTCATCCTCCTGGGACTGTCCTCCTGGCCAGAGGACCAGAAGCCACTCTTTGCCCTGTTCTTCATCATGTACATGGTCACACTGGTGGGAAACCTGCTCATCATCCTGGCCATCAGCTCTGACACTCAGCTCCAGACACCTATGTATTTTTTCGTCAGCATCTTATCTTTCATTGACGTTCGCTACACAACAACCATCGTTCCCAAGATGCTGGTGAACTTCCTGTCAGAGAAGAAGTCCATTTCCTATGCTGAGTGTATGACCCAGATGTATTTCTTCTTGGCTTTTGCCAACACAGAAAGCTACCTCCTGGCGGCCATGGCCATTGACCATTTTGTGGCCATCGTGACCCCTTCCACTATGTCACCATCGTGAGCCACTGCCGCTGTGTCTTGCTGCTGGTCTTCTCCTGCTCCATCTCTGACCTCCATTCCCTCTTAACTAGTTCTCCTGATAAATCGTCTCACCTTCTGTGACTCCAATGTTATCCGCCACTTCCTCTGTGACATCAACCATCTGCTGAAATTATCCTGTTCCTCCACATTCGTCAATGAAGTTGTAATTAACACAGAAGGATTGATAACCCTGGTGACCCCCTTTATGTGCATTATCATCTCTTACTTCCGGATCCTCATTGCTGTTCTTAAGATCCCCTCAGCTGCTGGGAAACATAAAGCTTTCTCTACCTGTGGCTCCCACCTCACCATGGTGACCCTCTTTTATGGAAGTATTATTTACATTTATTTCCGACCCCTGTCCAGCTACACCATCAAGGACAGGGTGGCAACAGTCATCTACATGATTCTGTCCTCCGTGCTGAACCCTTTTACCTACAGCCTGAGGAACAAAGACATGAAGCGGGGCATGAGGAAGCTGATGGGCTGGAGGAGGTCCCAGGCAGCACCTTCGTGAGCACACTCAGGAGTGAGTCTTCTCCTTTGAGCCCTCATTTCTGCTGATTCCTGGTAAACATATCAAGCTACTAGAGGTTAGCATACCTAAGCCAAGCGTTCATGGGAAATTGTATAAGTGACCAGACTAGAATATTGTACCCATTTTTATATATTCATAATATCTTATATTTATCTTGTAGTGTAATAATATATATATACATACATATAAATGTGTGTGTGTGTGCGTATCCACCAATCAAAGCCACCTCATCAGGGCCCATTTCTTTACACCCATTTCTCATTCCCACTCCCATTCCCTTTTCCTATTCACTCCTTTCAAATGTAGCTGAAAACTTCTTATTAATTTTTCTTGACCAAATTTCTCCCTGTTCAATAACTCTGAGTTCCCAGTATCCTTATGTAATTTAAGAAACATCTTCAATTAGATATGGTACATATATGAAATGGAATGTTACTCAGCCATCAAAAAGAATGAAATCTTGCCATTTGCAATGATGTGGATGGAGCTAGAGAGTATTATGCTAATCAAAATAAGTCAGAGAAAGACAAATACCATATGATTTCACTCATATGTGGAATTGAAGAAACAAAATGAACAAGCAAAGAGAAAGGAGAGAGAGAGAGGCAAACCAAGAAACAGACTCTTAACTATGGAGAACAAACTGACGGTTACCAGAGGGGAGGTGGCTGGGGGGGATGGGGGAAATAGGTGGTAGGGATTAAGGAGGGCACTTGTGATGAGCACTTGGTGTCATATGGAAGTGTTGAATCACTACGTTGTACACCTGAAACTAATGTTACACTTGATGTTAACTGGAATTTAAATAAAAACTTTTAAAAAAGAAACATCTTCAATTAGTTATTCAATTTGCAGCAATTTCAATGTCTCTGAAATTACTTAAAGTAGTTTTGTGTGTGTGTGTGTGTGTGTGTGTGTGCAGGTACATGCACATGTTGTCTTCCCCATAAGATTAGGACCTCCCCAACAGCAGAGACTGTTTTTGCACACCAGACAGAGAATAGATGATGTCTCCTCCATTTTGGGAATCTCTCTCGGCACAATATCCTAGGTCCTGAACACAGTGTAGAATCAAGAGTTGGTCCCAAGGAGCTGGCTGACTCAGCAACTTAGGTCCAGCACTCCAGGTGACCTGGTCTAATTCTGTGTGTCTTCCCTGGCATTCTTCCCTTTGTCTTCTGACAGCTTTTGGTCCATCCCCTCTTCCTGAGCATCTTTTTGGTGTCTTCACCCTGGAAGTGTCTGTATTTCTGATATCATCACTAACCATCGGTCTATTTTCTAAGGTGAGAAGACCATTTCTCTGTAATGAGGTTTATTCTCAGTGGCTTTTGAAGATAGAACTAGACCCAATATTTATAAGAATTGGGAAAGTAATTCCCGACACGGTATAGGGAAGAAATTCAAAAGTCAGAGTTATTGAAAAGTGACATCCACCCTCACTGGAGAAGGGTCTTACAAAGACAGCTCATATATCAGACTGGAGTTGAGCTAGATGATATTCAAGGTCACTTCCAATTCAGAGAAATTATTTAATATTAAAGAGTTTCAGATTCCTCATTTTCAAAACCGACAACAGTAATATTTTATAATAAGGTATACGTCCAAGTAAGACTGACTCTAGAAAATGTCCTAGCTCTAGATATTTTGCTATAATTTTATTAGGCCATAGGGCTTAAAAGAAATGTCACACTCTCAATTATCTTGGGAAGATATTATTCCAGTGGCAACAAATGAAAATTTGAATGGGTTAGAAAATTTGATACTATAAGTGACCATCTAAGAGTAGAAAGGTTAAGCATCATTGCCTGAGTCAACGCTTCTTTCCTAATCTCAATCTTTTCTTCCACCTGAAGAGAGTTTAGTTAATGTACTACCTCACTTTTTTTTCCCCCTATTTCTGTTTCTACCCCAGGGAAGTTGAGTGTTTTATCTGACTGGTAAATGTGAGAAGCTTATGTTTGGCCTGTGTCAAAGTAAAAATGGCACCAGGCAAAGTCAAACAGGCAAGGAAGACTTTATTCAAGGCTCTCACAGTAGGGGGAGAGAGCAGAACTCAGTCTGAAAGGAAGGATGGTGGGTTTGTAAGCTCTGGGCTGAGCTAGAGGAAAAGTACTAGAGGATGTTAGGGGAGTCATACTCCATCTGTGTTTGCTAATTGGCTTTATCCAAAGGGAAAATAAACTTCCCTTTTCTTGGTGACAGAAGGCAATTTTGCAACTTGGCGTGAGGCACCAAGACATTGGGAGATGGGGTGCTATCTTCTTTCATGATTACATTTCAGAGGGATGGCTCCAGGTCCTTGAGAAAGATAATCCTGGGTTGCAAAACTGGCAAGAGGCTTTTAAAAAGATTTATTACCTCAAAGAGTCAGAGAAAGAATTTACAGCTACAAATTTTCTATGAAAAGGCAGGTCAGGGCCCCAGAGTCAGGAAGAAGGCTCCCATTGAGTCAAGCTGAGGGCAATGGTGAGACCATCTTGGTCACCTGCTTGGCTCAGTCCTCACCTGCAGGGGGAAGAAATTCTCTGCTTCGCTGAGCCTGTGGATGACACAGACTCATTTTCCCTCTCTTCCCTCCCGACCTTTGTCAGTATAAAGGTGGCCTCTGCCTGCTACCTCTCATCCTATCTCTCAGTCCTCCTCAGAGAACCCCACAATCACATCCAGTTTCGGAGAGCCTCTTGCAGATTGTTCCTTGAGACAGAAACGTAGTTTCCCAAGCCTGTCTGTTTGGTGCTGGTCTCAGCCCACCAATAGCAATGCTGTCAACTAGAAATATCTGTGACACTCACCTGGGCCCCAGTGAGCTTCCCATAGACATCCCCCCGTTTCCAAACCAATGTTATGACTGGACCAACCCTTGTGATCCTTATTATGACTGCAAGACACCTTTCAGCAACAATCATCAGGAAACACTAAAAAAATAAAGGCTTATTACTTACGAGACCTGGAAATCACATAGCACACCTGGGGCCCACAGCAAGGCAGCAGGCAGAGAGTGAAAGACAAAGAGAAACACAGGGCTGGGGTTCTGCTTTCATTAGGGCAGAGGGAGGGGGCCTAGGGGTTCAGTGGGCTCACTCTTGGTTGGTGAATTTAAAACAGAAGAGCAGGAATTTAAAGCAAAGGAAGAGAAAAGACAAGTGGCCCAAATGACCCGTTTATCGAAGTCAACCAAGACATCTAAAACGAAGGAGCCTCCACTGGTGAGGTGCCCTGTCTCTTTATCTGGTCCTGTGGCTGTCAGTATGTTTATCTGAAGTGGATGCTTCTTTGAAATGGGTGCCAAGGCGATCCAACCTTAAGTCAGGCACTTGCACCAAAAACAGAAAAAAAAAAAAAAAAAACCCATCAGGGCTTACATTACACTCCCTCAAGGGGCTTCTCAAAGCCCAGCTACTCAGGCAACGAACTTTCTTGGTTGTTTACTAGAACCCTATTTCAATTCTAGAATATGCATTTTGGCCTGAGGTTCTGATCATTTATTAAATTTCTAATCATGTGTTCAGATACATTTTTTAAAATTCTAATGATGCCTTTTGAAACTCTTAGTTGTTCATTAGCTGTCCATTGCAGGCTCTCTTTGGCCTGTTATCTATATTAGGCACTCATCCTTTCTTCTGATTGTAAAAACTGGTTATAGATGGCTGAGCACACAGGGGCTGTGGATCAAGACACAGGTGAGGGGAACACCTTCTCCTTCTAGGGGTCTTCACAGCCATTTCAGCTCCGACCCCGAAGCATGACAAGGCCTCTGTCTCAGGGATGTGGGGCGTGAAATGTTTTTGTCCCAGTTGAGACAGGAAGCCCCTGTCCTGGTGAGAGTTCCTAGGAGAATTTGGGGCCTGTGCCATACTTGTAAGGTGGTCTCTGTGGTGTCATTCTCTTTCAGCTTTCTTGAACCATCAGTAAAATGTCACGCACAGGTATAGCCTTTTCTTTACTGTGCTCTGGCCACCTAGGAAAGCTTCCATACCCATGGAGATGGAGCAGGATACAGCCGAGTTTCCTTCCTTCTGGCCAGACGGGAGGTAGCAGCAAAAGTCTGGTCAGATGCATCCACGCAGCAAACCCACAAGGGGCAGCCTCATGAC
This sequence comes from Eumetopias jubatus, assembly GCF_037043125.1. Classification (NCBI taxonomy): domain Eukaryota; kingdom Metazoa; phylum Chordata; class Mammalia; order Carnivora; family Otariidae; genus Eumetopias; species Eumetopias jubatus. The sequence continues at coordinate 82,713,320 of NW_028274821.1, read as the reverse complement.
TTGGAGGCCTGAGCACAAGAGCACGTCCCTATCTGATGAGGCAGTTCCTGGGGAAACTCTCAGAAAGATCTAGAAAACAGAGAAATGCAGGCTTCAGGGTCCCATCCCCGACTTGCTGACCCAGTCTAGAATCTCCAGAAAGAGGCCCAGGGATTTTAACAGACTTCTCAGGTGATCTGAGGCAACAGACTCTGTACTATGTTGTGCAACAGCATATAGGAATGACCCCTCATTTTGGAATGACCACTCCATGCCAGGATGTGTCCAGCTACATGCACCAGGGGAGAGACTCTGTAAGAGACAGTAAATAGAATGTGCCAGAGTCGAGCAGCTTTAATTCCACACTAATTGCCCCAACAGGCCCCTGATTGCTGTTACAATATATCATCAGTAGACTTGGGGACACCTATCAGCACCCTGGTGACATCTCCAGCTCCTTCTCCCACTTCCCTTCCCAAACCTACTGACTACATTGTGATTCCTTGGATTTGCTCTTTACCTCTACCCACCTCCCACTGGGCCTAGTCGCTTGTAGCACAAAATGCCCAAAGACCACACTCTGTTATACCCCAAAGAAAGATGGGCCTTTATAAAGGCCGTGACCCATCATTAAAGTCAAATTATGTTTAACATATGCTCTTTTACAAGGAAGAAAAATGTATAAATCATTTTAGAAAGATTGTTTACAAAAAGACAGTTTATGCTCACCTTCAGGAGTAATTAGAAAAACACATATCAAAACCACAGTGAGATGATATTTCACACACAACAGATTGGCAAGGAAAAAAAACTATGTCTGGCAATCCTGAGTGTCCTGAGTGTGGGTCAGTGTAGGGAACAATGAATGACTTTGACAGTGCCCATAGGGGAATAATTTAGCTTACTTTGGAGAACAATTTGGCATGTTTCCTCCATACTAAAACTGAGTGTGTACATACCAGGGAAACACCAGTTGGAGCTCAGGGTACAGAATAGTTTCACTGCCCTAAAAATGCTCTGTATTTCCCCTATTCATCTCCTCTCTTCACCAAACAAAACCTGCAACCACTGATCTTTGTAACTGTCTCTATAGTTTTGCTTTTTCCAGAAAGTCATCATAGAGTATGTAGCCTTTTCAGACTGGCTTCTTTCCCTTAGCAGTATGTATCTAAGGTTCCTCTTTTTCTTTTCATGACTTAATAATTCATTTCTTTTTGTCACTCAATAATAGTCCCTTGTATGGATGTACCACAGTTTGTTTATCCACTCAACTACTGGTAGTTTCCATTTGGGGCAATTATGAATAAAGCTGCTGTAAACATTCATGTGTAAGAAGTTTTTGTTTTAAATTGTCAAAAGCTGGAAAGAGCTCAACTGTCTATCAGCAGACAAATGGCTATAAAAATTGTGGTATATCTATTTATAGGAAATATTCAGGATCTTATCTTACTATGATTGTGAATGGGATCATTTCTTCCACTTAAATCCATACCCACTGTACAATGTGAGGCACTGTTTCAAGCCCCTATATAGCAAGTAGCCTGAAACTTACTGAAAGCAAGCTGCCCTTGCTTTATAAAGCTGGAGGTGAGCCACCTAGGGATTAGCTGAGATCTGGCCTTTGTGAATTCATGCACCAAGTTCATGTCTCAGATAATGTAGTGACTGAATGCTTATGTCCTCCCAAAATTCATATGTTCAAATCCGATAAGATTTCATTGGGGTACCCCAATGTGATGGTATTTGGAGGTGGAGCCTTGGGAGGTGATTAGGTCATGAGGGTGAAACCCTCTTTTTTTTTTTTTAGATTTTATTTATTTATTTGAGAGAGAATGAGAGACAGAGGGAGCATGAGAGGGGAGAGGGTGAAAGGGAGAAGCAGACTCCCCACTGAGCAGAGAGCCTGATGTGGGACTCGATTCTGGGACTCCAGGATCATTACCTGAGCCAAAGGCAGTCACTTAACCAACTGAGCCACCCAGGCACCCGAGGGTGAAACCCTCTTGAATGAGATTAGTGCCCTTATGAAAGAGCCCAGAGAGTTCCCTTGCCCCTTCTACCATGTGGGGATACAACAAAGAGACAGCCACCTGTGAACCAGGAAACCAGCCTTTGATCTTAGACTTCCCAGCCTCCAGAACTATGAGAAATAAATGTTTGTTGTTTAAGCCATCCAGGTTATGGTACTTTTGTTATAGGAGCCCAGATCGACTAAGACAGGTAATTATCTCTACAATGTATTCATGTACAATATTTCTGTCAAGACTGAAAAGAGACTGAAAAGCTGAGAGAGAACCCCACACACACTGGAGAACCATGAAAGCTTCATCATGGACTAACACTGGTCTACAGGCTACTATCTGAGAAGCACTGGTGTGGAATACACTGGAACCTGGGAGGTAGTTTAAAATTTAAGTAGTCCTGGGCACCTGGGTGGCTCAGATGGTTCAGCATCTGCCTTTGGCTCAGGTCATGATCCCAGGGTCCTGGGATCGAGTCCCACATCGGGTCCCCTGCTCAGCGGGGGGCCTGCTTCTCCTTCTGCCTCTCTCTCTGTCTCTGTCTCATGGATAAATAAATTTTTTTTTTAAAAAAATGAAAATAGTCCAAGGTTGAGATTTACTTGGGTCCTAGCGTATATCTGGTGGGTGCCACCTCAGCTCACCTGGAAGCAGATGTCTGATAGCATTCTTTTGTAAGCACAAGTCCTTGTTATGTCCCTCAGCTAAAAAAAGGGATGATAATAATAATATTAACTATCATCTATTGAACACTTACTCTGTACTAGTTATTGTGTTAAATACTTTACATGTATTATCTTATTTAGTTTCCACAAGAACCCAAAAAGGTAGATACTAATATTATTCCCTGACACTTGGTCCACTGTTTTATAACTTGTTTATGGCCACATGGTTACTATAGTTAGGGAGCTGGGTTTTGGAACATCTATCTGACCCCAAGCCCAGGTCTCGGTACTATGTAACACTATGTGTTACTTGATTGCCAACTCTGAATAGGACTCACCAATACTCAAGTTATTATTAAACACCAGCCATAGCTCAGGCACCAACCAGGGGATACTGATATTGAGAGCTCCCTGACACTTAGCGTCATTTTTAAATTTTAAAGGAAAAATCATTCAGGGAAGATTGCTCAAAGGATATGCAGCCCGTCCAGACTTCCCTCCAAATCTAAAATTAGACTCTTGCCAGCCCGGATCACTGGAGACCTGAATATCTAGACAGTATTTTTTTGCCTCCAAATTATTGCCTATGTGAATTTTTATGCACCAATGTAACTTGCCAAAAGCCGATTCTGAGGCTGGTTGAAAGAAAGCCCATGCAAAGTGTCTGTTCTTAGAATACAGATGTTAGTATTTCACGTAAGCAACTGACTTATTTTTATCTTTGGTCACTGTGAACTCGGTGACTGACCAGAAGCTTGGAGCCAAAAGTGAGGCCTTCCCCTGACAAGAGTCATTGTAGTCTGTGTTTTCAGAGTCATCCTTGGCCCAATTTTATGTCCCCACCCTTGTTTATTCCTTCTTTGATTGCATTTCACATCATTTTCAGTTTATCCTGTCTTGTATTTTATATATTCTTCAAACCTGCCTTATGCTCTTCAGAAAGAAGACTTGATATAAATAATAAATAAGTTTAAATCAGAGAAGGAAATCCACCAAAATGTAGAAACAATGGTTATCTCTGGGTAGTGGAAATATAGATTTTTAAAATTTGCTTCTTCATAAAAGGTCCCAGTTCTGACCATAAACATTATTTCTTTTATAAATACAAATATATATATTTACATATACAATATAAATTACATGTAAATTATAGACAAAATTACAGACAAAATGTAAAATTCTATTTATTTTTTGTTTTTGATATTGGTAACAGTATTGTCCATTAATAGAGGTTGAAGGTGAAGATGGAGACATTTGAGAGGAAGGGAACTATGATAGTTTTTTGTGTTAACTTGACTGAGCTCCGGTACCCAGATATTTGATCTAACATTGTTCTGGATGTTTCTGTGAAGGCATTTTTTGGATGAGATTAACATTTAGATCAGTGGACTTCGGGTAAAGCAGATTATCCTCCAGAGTGTGGGTGGGTCTCATCCAATCAGTTGAAGATATTAATAAAACAAAGACTGACCTCCCCAGAGCAAGAAGTCTGTCTGCAGACTGCCTTCGGACTTGAACTACAACTCTTCCCTCCAGTCTCCAGCCTTAGCCAATTCCTTTTAAACAAACAAACAAATAAATCATACAGATGGCAAATAAGCACATGAAAAGATGTTCAGCACTATTAGTCATTCAGGAAATGCAAATTAAAACCACAAGGAGATATCAATACATATCCATTAAAGTGGCTAAAATTGAAAACACTATCAATACCAAGTTCTGGTAAGGGGATCATCTGGAAATGTTACCCATTGCAAAATGGAACAGCCACTTTCTATTTTGGCAGCTACTTAAAATGGTTTCACAGTTTCTTAAAACATTTAACATACACCTACCATACAGCCTGGTAATCCCATTTCTCTTGGGTATTTACCCAAGAGAAATGAAACATGTTTACACAAGGAACCGTAGCAGCCTTACTCACAGTAGCCAAAAATTGGAGACATTCTAGTAAGTGATGAATAGATAAAAAGTGGTACCTCTGTTCATGGAATATTACTCAGCAGTACAAAGGAATGACCTACTGATACGGGCAACAACTTGGATGAATCTCAAAGCAGTACGCAAAGTGAAAAAAGCTAAACAAACAAAAAGGCTACATATTGGGCGCCTGGGTGGCTCAGATGGTTAAGCGTCTGCCTTCAGCTCAGGTCATGATCCCAGGGTCCTGGAATTGAGTCTTGCATCAGGCTCCCTGCTCCTTGGGAGCCTGCTTCTCCCTCTGCCTCTCTCTCTCTCTCTCTCTGTCTCTCATGAATAAATAAATAAAATCTTTAAAAAAAAAGGCTACATGTTGTGTAATTTTGTTTATCTGACATTCAGGAAAAGGAAACGGAAATTGAGATCAGTGTTTGCCTAGAACCAGGAGTGGGAGAAGAGTAATCACTACAGAAGGGCAGGAGAGAAACTTACAGGGTGATGGAAATGTTCTGTGTCTTGGTTGTAATTATCACATAACTAAAAAAAAAAAAAAATCACATAACTAGCATACATTTGTCAAAACTCATCCAACAGAATACTAATATGGATACATTTTATTATGCATAAATTATATTTTATGTATCATAAAACCTGACTTTAAAAAACACAACTACCTGGGCGCCTGGGTGGCTCAGTTGGTTAAGCGACTGCCTTCAGCTCAGGTCATGATCCTGGAGTCCCAGGATCGAGTCCCGCATCGGGCTCCCTGCTCAGCGGGGAGTCTGCTTCTCCCTCTGACCCTCTTCCCTCTCGTGCTCTCTATCTCTCATTCTCTCTCTCAAATAAATAAATAAAATCTTTAAAAAAAAACACAACACTTTGTAGAAAATAAAGGTAGTTATATTTTAGACCTTGGGCTAGGGGGATGTTTCTTAAATAAGATCAAAATGCATTGACAACAAAATATTTATAAAACTGGCTCATCATTAAAACCAAAACCTTTGCAATGATCTACAAGGTCCTATGTGAACTGGCCCTCTGACCTCTCTGGCCTCATTTCCTGCCTCTCTGTGCTCATTCAGTCCAGTCCACTTGCCCTTTTATTATTCCTCAAACACATCAGGCACATTTCTGCCTCAGGGCTTTCACCAATCCCATCTGGCAATCATACACCTCCTTCAATGCAAAGGAAATTACAAGGGATGACTGTGGCCATGCAAGGCCCACCCTCCAACCTGATGTCTCAATTCCAAGTGAAATTCCAGACCAGACCCAGTTATGCCCTGCTTGTCTGACTGGAAGGGGGGCAGATTAGGCTGAGAAAGAGCCTCTGTTCCTACCACTTTGAGTCAGTAATAGCCAAAGGCTATGTTTCCAGTAAAAAGACTGATCCACTGAAAGACCAAGCTTAACTCCTAATCACAGGTCACTTAGAAACCAAACTTTTAACCACAGATGTCACTTAATTAAACCACAAAGAACTTCTCCAAGTAGCTAATTAGTGCCAAAGCCAGGTACCCAGCAGATTCTCAAAGGGAGTTTCTCTGGGGCTTTAGTTAACAAGTTTATAGAATGGACCAGGTCCCACAGAGGCAGCTCCAAGAGCACTGAAATTTTTCTGATATTTCATTACCAAAGCCTCATGGCCTCCCCAGGGGGTTACAGTCACTGATGCCATCATCAAAACATGGTCCCAGCCTGGGTCCGGCCTAAGTCCCCAGCCTCTTTTCTCTTCATGACCTATCATCACCCCATTCCCAGAATAACAGGGAGGTTTCATCTCTTATGCCACCACTATTTAATAAGAGTAGCTGCCTGAACTGCTAATTTGAGAATGATTCAAAGCCTCTGCTCAATCCCAGTGAGAAACAATGCTCTGTGATAGATTGGCAATGTCTGCCATGGATATGGAAGAGGAAGATTGTAGCATGTAAGCTGTGTATTCACCATGCAGGCCCTATACTAAACTCTGAACCATGCTGCACCCCCAAACACTTAATGCTTTTTCACACTTCCATGTTTCCATGATTATAATATCTTTACTTCCATTCTCCCCTTAGTTAATGCCTAGTTGCCATCCTTTGAGACCTGAGTTCTCTCTGATAGCTTTCCCTAAGCACTCTTCCTTCTCCTTGGGTCCAAATGGGATTAATAATTCTCTTTGCTGTATTCTCAACATCAGCTTATTGTTGCAAGTATTTCACTGATGTAGGTATTGGGGTGCTATGCAAGAATAACTTGCAGAGAGAAGTTCTTGGTTGATGGGCTGAGAAGACTGGCCACCAAAGTGGTAGTGACTTTCTGGTGGGAAGAGGAAAACAAAAAGAGTAGAGATCTTTGTGGGGGGGGGGGAAGGAAGACGTAAAATAGAACCTATAAGAAAAACCAAAATAAACAATTGAGAGATACTCCCAGTTAATGATACCAGTGAGGGGTTAGTCACAGAAGAGCCAGGATATTGAAAGCAGAGTGAGTAATCAGGGAAGAGAAGAGCATGACCATATGCTTCCAGAAGTCCCACAATAAAAGGGAGAGGAAAATGATCCCTGATGGAAGTACAAAATGCCAAGAAGAAATAAAATGAGGTGGGAAGGGTAAAAATAGGAATACATTCAAATGAATTTCACCTGTTTAAATCAATAGGAAAGGTATCTTCTGAGGTTTAAAATACATGTAGAATTAAAATACTATATGGTAGTTAATTGAACATACTATAATAAATAAATAAATAAATAAATAAATAAATAAATAAATAAATAATAAAAAACATTACAATTATAACTCAAAAGTCAAGAAGAAGGAGCACCTGGATGGTTCAGGCAGTTAAGCGTTCAACTATTGGTTTCCACTGAGGTCATGACCTCAGGGTCATGAGATCGAGCCCAGCATAGGGCTCCATGCTCAGCGTGGAGTCTGCTTGGGATTCTCTCTCTCCCTCTCCTTCTGCCCCTCACCCCTGCTCATTCTCTCTCTCTCAAATAAATAAATAAATAATCTAAAAAAAGTCAAGCGGGAAGGACATAGAGTTCAAGTGTTTACACTTAAATGTAAACATTCACATTTACATAAAAAATGTTAATACATATTGGACTTTGAGGGATGTATATTGTAATGTTTAAGGTAAACACTAAGAGAATAGTTTAAAATCTAGAACTAACAAATGGGGTACCTGGCTGGCTCAGTTGGCAGAGCATGAGACTCTTGATCTCAGGGTTGTGAGTTTGAGCCCCACATTGGGCACAGAGATACTTAAAAACATAAAATCTATAACTAACAAGCTCATTGAAGGACAGATATTAAATAATAAAAAATAATTAATCCAAAGAAGACAAGAAGAGAGGAGGGAAAGGAAGAAAAAACATGAAGAACAAATAGAAAGTAAATAGCAAGATGGTGGAATTCTGATTTGCCATTATTGGCAATCATTATTGTCTTGTCTCAGACTGACCCTCCCATATTAATAATTATAAGTTATTGGGAAGAAAGCTCTAAGGGAAGATATTTGTGTGAAGACTTTAGAGTGTAAGCAAAAGCAGGTAGAAAATGGAGAGAAATTAACCTTGCAATAAAGGACCACACTGGGCGAGATTCATGTCACATTAGCTTTTCTCCTGAGAACACTCTCCCAATTGCTCAGGCAGGGCTGCTAAAGCTCAAACAAAAGGCCAATATGTCAATATCCAGAATGATAGAAGGAACATTACTACATGTACCACAGACAGAAACATAATGAAGGAATATTATGAACAACTTTATGTTGATAAATTCAACAACCCATGGACAAATTCCTTGAAAGACACAAATTAGGAAAACAAACTCAAGGAAAAAAAAAGAAAATCAAAATAATTCAAGATATCTCTTAAAAATTAAATTCATAATTTAAAACCTCCCCCAAAACAAAACCTCCAAGACCAGATGGCTTCATTGGTAAATTCTATCAAACATTTAAAGAATAAATAATACCAACTTTATGAAAGCTCTCTCAAAAAATAGAGGTATAACCACTCCCCAATCTACTCTATGAGACCAGCATTACCCTGAATCAAAAACCAAAGATATTAACAAGAAGAGAAATCTGCAGACCAATATCGCTCATGAACATAGACACAAAAATCCGTTTTAAATATTATCAAATTGAATCCAACACTATATAAAAAGGATAAGGCTTCATGACCAAGGGTGGCTTCTCCCAGGAATGCAAAGTTGTTTCAGCATTTAAAAATCAACTGGGGCGCCTGGGTGGCTCAGTTATTAAGCGTCTGCCTTCTGCTCAGGTCATAAGCTCAGGGTCCTGGGATCAGGCCCCACATCGGGCTCCCTGCTCTGCGGGAGGCCTGCTTCTCCCTCTCCCACTCCCTCTGCTTGTGTTCCCTCTCTCGCTGTGTCTCTTTCTGTCAAATAAAATAAAAATAATAAATAAATTAATTAATTAAAAAAATTAAAAATAAAAATCAACCAATGTTGGGAATGCAAACTGATGTTGCCACTCTGGAAAATAGTGTAGCGGTTCCTCAGAAAGTTAAAAATAGAATTACCATACAATACAGCAATTGCACTACTAGGTATTTACCCGAAGGATACAAAAATACAGATTCGAAGGGGTACATGCACCCCAAAGTTTATAGAAGCATTATCAACAATAGCCAAACTATGGAGAGAGCCCAAATGTCCAACAATGGATGAATGGATAAAGATGTGGTATAGGGGTGCCTGGGTGGCTCAGTTGGTTAAGCCTCCAACTCTTGGTTTTGGCTTAGGTCATGATCTCAGGGTCATGAGATTGAGTCTCACATTAGGCTCTGCACTCAGTGAAGAATCTGCTTAAGACTCTCTGCCTCTCCTTCTGCCCCTCCGCACTGCTCACTCTCTCTCTCTCTCAAATAAGTAAATAAAATCTTTAAAAAAGAGAGATGTGGTACACGCCTCCCCACCCACACACACACACTAGAATATTACTCAGCCATCAAAAAGAATGACACTTTGCCATTTACAATGACATGGATGGAGCTAGAGTGTATTATGCTATGTGAAATAAGTCAGTCAGAGAAAGACAAATACCATATGGTTTCACTCATATGCAGAATTTAAGAAATAAAACATAGGAACATAGGGGAAGGGAAGGAAAAAGAAAATGAAAATAGGGAGTCAAACAATAAGAAACTCTTAACTGTAAGAAACAAACTGAGGGTTGCTGGAGGGGCAGTGGGTGGGGGGATGGGGTAATTGGGTGATGGGCATTAAGGAGGGCACTTGATGTAATGAGCCCTGGGTGTTGTATGCAACTGATGAATCACTAAATTTTACCCCTGAAACTAATAATACAGTATATGCTACCTAAATTGAATTTAAATTTTTTTAAAAAGCATCCAAAATCAATTGTATTTCTTTATATCTACTAGCAAAAAAAAAAAAAATCAAGCCATGCTTTTATATTCTCCTAATGGTATTATACGATGACAGAAATTCTTAATTTTGGGGCACCTGGGTGGCTCAGTCGGTTAAGCGTCTGCCTTCGGCTCAGGTCACGATCCTGGAGTCCCGAGATCAATCCCCACATTGGGATCCGTGCTCAGTGGGGAGTCTGCTTCTCCCTCTCCCTCTGCCCCTCCCCCTGCCCCCGCTCCTGCTCTCTCTCTTGCTCACTCTCTCTCTCAAATAAATAAGTAAAATCTTAAAAAAAAAGGAAAATCTTAATTTTAATGCAGCCCAATTCACCAATCTTTGTCTTGTGGTTAATGCTTTTGATATTCTGGTTAAGATAGGTTTCCTTATTCAAAGCTGTATTGATTTACCTTTCCTTTTTATCTATTTATTTATTTTATTATGTTATGTTAATCACCATACATTACATCATTGGTTTTTGATGTAGTGTTCCATGATTCATTGTTTGCGTATAACACCCAGTGCTCCATTCAATACGTGCCCTCTTTAATACCCATCACCAGGCTAACCCATCCCCCACCCCCCTCCCATCTAGAGCCCTCAGTTTGTTTCTCAGAGTCCATAGTCTTTCATGGCTCATCTCCCCCTCCGATTTCCCCCGCTTCATTTTTCCCTTCCTACTATCTTCTCTTTTTATTTATTTAACATATAATGTATTATTTGTTTCAGAGTTACCTTTCCTTTTTAGATCTGCAGTCTGTCTGGATTTTTTTTGGTGTGAGGGAGGGAAAGATTTTTATTTTTTCCATATGAATATTCAGTTGTATATTAGGCCCAATATCATTTATCAAAAATACTGCCTTATTACTGCTACTGTATAGAACTACCTTTGTCATGAATAAAACATACATGCATGGGGCAAAAGGTCCAAGCCAAATTAATTTTAAAAACAATTCCATTTACAATATCATCAAAAACCTGAAATACGTCCTGGTTGAATTTAACAAAATCATGCCAGCCCTGGACACTGAATACTACACAACAATGCTGAGAGAAATTAAAGAAGATCTAAATAAATGAAGAGATACATCATGCTTCTGAGTTGAAGGCTCTTAATAGATGTCAGTTCTTCTCAATTTGATCTCTAGATTCAACGTGGTCGCTATCAAAAATCACAGCAGATTTTTTAATAGAAATTGAGAAGATGATTCCAAGATTTGTATGGAAATATCAAGAACCTAGGAAAGCAAAAATAATCTTAGGAAGAAAAAGTGGGAGGACTTGCACTAAACAATTTCAAGACTTAATAAAAAGCTACATAGTATAAAGCTACACCCTGGTGTGGCAGTGTGCTAAGGATAAGTAAATCAGTGAAACATGACAGAGAGTCCAGAAATAGAGCCACACACATGCAGTCACTTAATTCTTTACAAAGATGCCAGTGCAATTCATTAGAAGAAAGAATGGTCTATTCCACAAATGATGCTAGAGCAACTACATGTCTAAATGTATGAAGTAAACCTTGACCCCCATGTTTCCCCAAAATTAAGTTAAAATGGATTTTAGACCTAAAATGTATAAAGCTTCTAGCAAAAAATAAGTCTTAATGACTTTGCAGTAAGTAAACTTTCTTGGATACAAAAACAACAAAACAAAACAAAGGAAACCCCACTAATCACTAGGGAAAATTTAAAAAAAAATTTTTTAAACCACTAATCATGAGGGCTTTATCAAAATGCTTAAATTATGTTCTTCAAAATTATATTAAGAAAATGAAAGGGCAAGCCACAGAGTAGGGTAAAATATTTGCAACAACTGTAACTCACAATGGTAATAAGAAGACAAACAACACAATTAAAAGTGGCCAAAATATCTGAACAGGCACTTCATAAAAGAAGATTAGCAAATGACCAGTGATCCTCAACGTCATTAGATGTCAGGGAAATGAAAATTAAAAGTACAGTAAGATACCACTTAATACCCACCAGGAGAGTGTCTGAAATTAAAAAAAAAAAAAAATTTATAATACCCAAGTGTTGCAGAAGATGCAAAACAACTGGAATCCTCATACATTGCTGATGAGAGCATGACATGGTACAACTTCAAAAAACTATTTAGCAGTTTCCTATGAAGCTAAATGTACACTCACCATATGATCCAGAAATTCTACTCCAGATATTTATCCAAAAAAAAAGATGTACATCCACAAATGACTTGTACCAAATGTTCATAGTAGTTGTATTCATAATAGCCCAAACTAGAAACAATCCAAATGTCCATCAACAAGTCAAAGGATAAACAAGTTGCTGTATATTTACACAATGGAATGGTATCCAGAATTAACAAAAAACAAACTATGATAAACACAGAAACATGGTTAATCTTACAAGACATTCCACTGAGAAAAGGAAGCAAGAAACAAGAGTACATATATATGATACCATTCATATCAAGTTCTAGAATAATAGTTCATAATAAAAGTTACCTCAAGATTAAAAGAGTTCAAGCTATACACTTAAGATTTGTGGATTTAAATGTAGGTATACACAACTAATGAATCATTGAACACTACATCAAAAACTAATGATGTACCATATGCTGGTTAACTGAACATAATAAAAAAAGAAAAAAATAAGCAGAAAAAAATAAATGTGCCTCAATTATGTACTATAAAATAATTTTTAAACCACCATGCTGTTATGTCTTTGATGATTTATCTGTCCCTGTTCCATTAACAAGGTTATGCCCTTAGGTACCCCCATAATTTTCCAAGTTTTACACTTTTTGAAGTCCATTCAGTGGTGAGATTCCCTATATTCTCCCTCATTTGACAGAAATTAGAAATGCCCAGACCAAGAAAATATTTGCAAATGTCTTATCAGATAAAGAGCTAGTTCCCAAAATCAATAAAGAATTTATCAAACTCAACACTCAAAAAAAAAAAAAAAATCCAGTCAAGAAATGGGCAAAAGTCATGAACAGATATTTCTCCAAAGAAGACATACAGATGGCCAGCGGACATGAGAAAAGGCTCGACAGCACTTGGTATCAGGGAAATACAAATCAAAACCACAATGAGATACCACCTTACACCTGTCAGAATGGCTAAAATGAACAACTCAGGAAATGACAGATGTTGGCAAGGATGCAGAGAAAGGGTAACCCTCTTACACTGTTAGTGGGAATGCAAACTGGTGCAGCCACTCTGGAAAACAGTGTATAGGTTCCTCAAAAAAGTTAAAAATAGCACTACCCTATGACCCAGCAATTGCACTACTAGGTATTTATCCAAAGGATACAAACACAGTGATTTGAAAGGGCATATGCACCCCAATGTCCATAGCAGCAATGTCCACAATAGCCAAAATATGGAAAGAGCCCAGATGTCCATCGACTGATGAATGGATAAAGAAGAGGTGGTATGTATACACAATGGAATATTACTCAGCCATCAAAAAGAATGAAATCTTGCCATTTGCAACGACATGGGTGGAACTAGAGGGTATTATGCTAAGCGAAATAAGTCAGAGAAAGACAAATACCATATGATTTCACTCATATGTGGAATTTAAGAAACAAAACAGGTGAACATAGGGGAAGGGAAGGAAAAATAAGATGAAAATAGAGAGGGAGGCAAATCATAAGAGACTCTTAACTCTAGAAAACAAACTGAGGGTTGCTGGAGGGGAGGGTGTGGGGAATGGGGTACCTGGGTGACAGTCATTAAGGAGGGCACATGATGTGATGAGCACTGGCTGTTGTATGCAACTGATGAATCACTAAATTCTACCTCTGAGGGGCCCCTGGATAGTTCAGTCAATTAAGTGGCTGCCTTCAGCTCAGTCATGATCTCAGGCTCCTGGGATCGAGCCCTGCATGGGGCTCCCTGCTCAGCAGGAAGTCTGCTTCTCCCTCTTCCTCTGCCCCTCCTCCTTGCTTGTGCACACTCTCTCTCTCTCAAATAAATAAATAAAATATTTTTTAAAAAATGCTACCTCTGAAACTAATAATGCAGCATATGTTAATTAAATTGAATTTCAATAAAAAAATATTTAATTAAAAAAAAGTGCCCAGACCAGCAAATGTGTAAGACACAGCTGCCATTTTGAATGTCAGCTACCAATTCAGATATATTTATAAAGCAAGATTTGTAAAAATATCTTATTGGAGACACTTAGTTGGGGAAACTTGTGTTTATATTTTTCCAGATCAGCCCAGAACTCACCTCTGATTTTTGTCTGGTTGCATGATAAGGATGTTCAAACTCAGACCATGAGGAGAATGCCATCCAACAATGATGATGCAGGGTTTCAGAGGGATGTGCAGAGCCAGGCCCTTAAATAAACCCGTGGGTGATGTGCTTGATGGTCACTGAGCTTCTCAAGGGCTTATGGAATTATTTAAGATTTGGAAGAAAGAATGTATTGTCCAAAATGTTAGAATAAAATGATAAAATTACAAATGTGTAATTAAATGTTTACACAATGTAATATGTTAACTAGTCAAGGAAAACCCACTTCAACATATATGTAAATTATATTAAATGTGGTATATGGATGCACTTTAGTATGTTTGGTATGATGTAGGATGAATTAGCCAAAATAGATTTGCCTTAACAGCGCAAAGGCCAGGAAAATATTGCCTTGATTATGTGACATATTGTAACTTTTCTGTTAAGTCTGATAACCCCCACTTCATTTTTGTGCACAAACAGAAGACTGTGACTGCTTCTTTCATTTCTGGAATCACAAAAGAGGTCAGTCTACATGGTTCTGGGGACCAGGAGCCCAAGCTCTTAAAGACAGATCCCTAAATGACCAATGGACAAGAACCAGGCATCTGGCACTTGCTGGAACAACTTCATGAGACCCCCTCAGCCTCGTATTCAGCTGCCCTTCATGCCATCTCATGATCTGTGAGGGCGGGGTGCCTGGGTGGCTCAGTCGGTTAAGCATCTGCCTTTGGCTCAGGTCATGATTCCTCAGCACTTCTTCAATGCTTCTTCCTCTGCCCCTCCCCTCCGCTTGTGCTCCCTCTCTGGCTCTCTCTCTCTTCCTCTCAAATAAATAAAATCTTAAAAAAAAAAAAAGATCTGTGAGGGCAACTGATCCGGTGCCTTGGGTCACATTATCTGGGATAAAAGCAGCTGTCCTCCAGCTACTTCCCTCAACCCAGCATCCCGGATCCTGGAAAATCCCTAAAGCCTAAGTCATTTGAATGTGTGCTAACCACATTTTTTGTTACCTCTGACCTTCAGAATGGAAAGAATATGGGCTTAGGAGTCACCCAGACGTATGCCTTAGTCATCAAATATCAGGTTGGACATAGCCCTTGGCTGGAGGTTCTGGTCTAGGCTCTGCCATTTACAGGCTCTATGACTTCACAGTAATTGCTTCTCTGAACCCCATCATCTCATCTGGAAATGCAAGAAAGAACCCCAGTTTCCAGAGCTGCTTTCATGATAGTTAATAAGATATTGTGTGTGATGGCATTAGCACAATGCCTGGCATGCAGTGAGCGCTCAAAACACTATCAGACAGGAAGCAGATTAATGGTGATCAGGGGCTAAGGATAGTAGGGAAAGGGGAGGACTGGCTTAATGGGTGCAGGGTTCCCTTTTGGGATCATGAAAATGTCCGGGAACTAGATATTGGTGAAGGTGTACAACATTGTGAAGGCATTAAATGCCTCTCAAGAGTACACTTTAAAATGTCTAAAGTGGGGGCGCCTGGGTGGCTCAGTCGGTTAAGCATCTGACTCTTGAGCTCAGCTCAGGTCTTGCTTTCAGCTCAGGTTTTGATCTCAGCTCAGGTCTTGATCTCAGGGTCATGAGTTCAAGCCCCATGTTGGGCTCCATGCTGGGTGTGAAACCTACTTAAAAAAATAAAATAAAACTTCTAAAGTGGTCAACCTTATGTTACGTAGACCCCCTTCCCCACCCCATAGGGTGAGTGAGAAGGAGGAAGAAACTAGGATCTGTCTTGAGTCCCTCCCATGGAGGCAAGAACTGAGAACAAGACCAGAGCAGGCACTTGAGTATCCCATGGTGGGGGAAGGGCAGAGCTCAGGACTGGAGCTGCACAACTGTGGCTGCAAGGGAGGGGTGGGGGCAGTCAGCAGCGATGGGGAGATAAATGGGCACAGCTCTTCAGACTTCAGGGAACTGGTTTTCAGTGATCATCATCGTGCTGTATGGAGTGCAAGTCATAGATCCCAAGCCTGGAAAAAGTGAGTCATGGGGGAGGGAAAGAAAATGTTGCCCATCGGGCGCCTGAGTGGCTCAGTTGGTTAGGCGACTTCCTTTGGCTCAGGTCATGATCCTGGAGTCCCGGGATCGAGTCCCGCATCGGACTCCCTGCTCAGCGGGGAGTCTGCTTCTCCCTCAGACCCTCCCCCCCTCATGCTCTCTCTCTATCTCATTCTCTCTCTCAAATAAATAAATAAAATCTTTAAAAAAAAAAAGAAAAAAAAATGTTGCCCATCTAAAGAGGAAAAGAATGACCAAGAGCCTGCATGATGTGGTGCAGAGGTCTCCATCTGAGGCTTATTAACAGAATCATCTGGAAGTGTATTAACATCACCAATGCCCACCACATCACTGCACCCTGCACCTTCTATTCCCTCATCTCCACTGTGATTCTGGTTCTGGAGGTCTTGATGGGTCACATGGCGGAAATCGGACCACACATCAGAACTTCATTGCTGCCTCCCACCCCTTTGCAGCTGTAGGAGTGTGGACAAGTCACCCTATTTCTCTGCGTCTCGGTATCCTCCTTTGTGAAACAGGAAAACGAACTCATGGGGCTAAGTAATAGTTAATTAAGTGGACAGGAGAAGTACATACCACAGAGCAGGTTCTTAATTAATTTGTATTTCCTTTCCCCTTCTCTATTGGGGCATATCACACTAATGAATCTATTTTCTCTTTCCATCAAGCTGTAAAGCAGAAGACACAGCCGGGGATTTTGACTAGAGAACAAGAACCAGTTCCCGTAATAAATGTGATAAAAGATGACATTTTAAATAGACACTTCGTTATAAGTTAAAATCTGCCACCGAGGCAGCTTTATTCGTACTAGTCAAAAAATGCAAACAACCCCAGTGTTCATCGACAGTAGGCTAGATAAATCCTTTGTGGTACACATCACTTCGAAGCAATTAAAAAAATATCAAACTGCTTATAGACACAACATGGATGTCAACAGAAATTTTGAGCAAAAGAAGCCAGACACACACAAAAATACATACTTGTATGACTCTATTCAAATGAAATTTAGAAGCAGACGAAACTAACCAGTGGGGAGGGAAGTCAGAAGAGTGGTTACATTTTGTAGGTTTTTGACCAGGAAAGGGCACAAAAGAGGCTATAGTGCTGGAAATGTTCTGTCTTGGATTTTTGGTGGTTGCTTGAGTTTATGTAAAAATTCATTGAGGTATGCACTTAAGATTAGTGCACTTTGTTGTATGTATGTTATACTCCCAGGTGGCGGGGGTGGGGTGGGGCAGGAGAGAACCCGCCATAGAAGTCCACAAGAATGTATTGCCATGCTGTCCTAAAACCCAAAATACCAAGCCCGAAGTTGTGCTTCGGGGGTTCAAAAGTGGGTTCAAAAGTCCTTTTGACCAAAAGTAGAAAGATTGAGAAAGGAAAAAAAATTATTTTTGACCCAACCTGGGAGGAAACCAACTTTGAATGAATGAAACATGAATAACAACTAAAATCAAGATCATGAAGCAAGTGTTTTATTGGAGTTCCCTTAAGAGTGCTCTATAAAAGTGTCATTGAAGTTTTAATATTCTTTACTGTCATTCACTCAAAGCTATTTTAAAGTCCATTTTTATAGGAAAAGCACGCTTAAGCAGGAGTCGGTTGTAGGCACGTCTGACATTTTTGACACTTTCTACTCAAACGTTATTAGAAAAAGTGGGCTATGTGTACTCGACACTCTTTGCACCTCTGCTGTTCTGTACTTCTGAAATTTCACTTCTTACGTTCTTCACTTGCACTTACTTTGAGCTGCTGCAGGGTCAACAATGGTACCACTGTGATGCTCTTTGCGGTGTTCCAAGGCTAGGGCCCACACAGGCAAAACGGGCCCAGAAATACTCAGAGCCACTGAAGTGACCTTCCCTGTCCCTCAGTCCCTTTGAACATCCTTCTTATGTATGAATTTCCCACATTATCGGTCCCTCCCCCAAAGGGTGCAAGCCAGAAAACTCCCTCCCTCCCCCGTCTCTTGGAGCTAGAGCTCAGGCATGGGGGCTAGGCTCCACTAATAGGACATGAAATAAAAATGACTTTAGGGGCGCCTGGGTGGCTCAGTTGGGTAAGTGACTGCCTTCGGCTCAGGTCATGATCCTGGAGTCCCGGGATCAAGTCCCACATCGGGCTCCCTGCTTAGCAAACAAACCCTTTGTTTCCTGAGATTAAGAATCCTCATATCAGTGAGGTCATATGACATGTGTCTTTCTCTGATTGACTTATTTCGCTCAGCATAACACCCTCCAGTTCCAACCACGTCGTTGCAAATGGCAAGATCTCATTCCTTTTGATGGCTGCATAATATTCCATTGTAGATATATACCACATCTTCTTTATCCATTCATCTGTCGATGGACATCTTGGCTCTTTCCACAGTTTGGCTATTGTGGACATTGCTGCTATAAACATTGGGATGCACGTACCCCTTCGGATCCCTACATTTGTATCTTTGGGGTAAATACCCAGTAGTGCAATTGCTGGGTCGTAGGGTAGCTCTGTGTTCAACTTTTTGAGGAACCTCCATTCTGTTTTCCAGAGGGGCTGCATCAGCTTGCATTCCCACCAACAGTGTAGGAGGGTTCCCCTTTCTCCGCATCCCCGCCAACATCTGTCGTTTCCTGACTTGTTAATTTTAGCCATTCTGACTGGTGTTAGGTGATATCTCATTGAGGTTTTGATTTGGATTTCCCTGATGCCAAGCGACGTTGAGCACTTTTTCATGTGTCTGTTGGCCATTTGGATGTCTTCTTTGGAAAAATGTCTGTTCATGTCCTCTGCCTGTTTCTTGATTGGATCATTTGTTCTTTGGGTGTTGAGTTTGATAAGTTCTTTATAGATTTTGGATACTAGCCCTTTATGTGATATGTCATTTGCAAATATCTTCTCCCATTCTGTCGGTTGTCTTTTGGTTTTGTGGGCTGTTTCTTTTGCTATGAAAAAGCTTTTTATCTTGATGAAGTCCCAATAGTTCATTTTTGCCCTTGCTTCCCTTGCCTTTGGCAATGTTTCTAGGAAGAAGTTGCTGCAGCTGTGGTCGAAGAGGTTGCTGCCTGTGTTCTCCTTTAGGATTTTGATGGACTCCTGTCTCACATTTAGGTCTTTCAACCATTTGGAGTCTATTTTTGTGTGTGGTGTAAGGAAATGGTCCAGTTTCATTCTTCTGCATGTGGCTGTCCAATTTTCCCAACACCATTTGTTGAAGAGACTGTCTTTTTTCCATTGGACATTCTTTCCTACTTTGTTGAAGATTAGGTGACCATAGAGTTGAGGGTCCATTTCTGGGCTCTCGATTCTGTTCCATTGATCTATGGGTCTGTTTTTGTGCCAGTACCATACTGTCTTGATGATGACAGCTTTGTAATAGAGCTGGAGGTCTGGAATTGTGATGCCACCAGCTTTGCTCTTCTTTTTCAACATTCCTCTGGCTATTCAGGGTCTTTTCTGGTTCCATACAAATTTTAGGATGATTTGTTCCATTTCTTTGAAAAAAGTGGATGGTATTTTGATGGGGATTGCATTGAATGTGTAGATTGCTCTAGGTAGCATTGACATCTTCACAATGTTGGTTCTCCCAATCCATGAGCATGGAACGTTTTTCCATTTCTTTGTGTCTTCCTCAGTTTCTTTCATGAGTATTTTATAGTTTTCTGAGTAGAGATCCTTTGCCTCTTTGGTTAGATTTATTCCTGTATTTTATGGTTTTGGGTGCAATTGAAAATGGGATCGACTCCTTAATTTCTCTTTCTTCTGTCTTGTTGTTGGTGT
Organism: Eumetopias jubatus; assembly: GCF_037043125.1. NCBI lineage: Eukaryota > Metazoa > Chordata > Mammalia > Carnivora > Otariidae > Eumetopias > Eumetopias jubatus. Next base: position 82,693,326 of record NW_028274821.1, on the reverse strand, counting down.
ATAGGAATGCCACTGATTTCTGTGCATTGATTTTATATCCTGCCACTTTACTGAATTCCTGTATGAGTTCTAGCAGTTTTGGGCTGGAGTCTTTTGGGTTTTCCACATAAAATATCATTTCATCTGCAAACAGTGAGAGTTTGACTTCTTCTTTGCCAATTTGGATGCCTTTGATTTCTTTTTGTTGTTTGATTGCTGTGGCTAGGACTTCTAATACTATGGTGAATAGCAGTGGTGATAGTGGACATCCCTGCCGCGTTCCTGACCTTAGGGGAAAAGCTCTCAGTTTTTCCCCATTGAGAATGATATTCGCTGTGGGTTTTTCACAGATGGCTTTTATGATATTGAGGTATGTACCCTCTATCCCTATACTCTGAAGAGTTTTGATCAAGAAAGGATGCTGTACTTTGTCAAATGCTTTTTCTGCATCTATTCAGAGGATCATATGATTCTTGTTCTTTCTTTTGTTAATGTATTGTATCACGTTGATTGATTTGTGGATGTTGAACCAACCTTGCAGCCCAGGGATAAATCCCACTTGGTCGTGGTGAATAATCCTTTTAATGAACTGTTGGATCCTATTGGCTAGTATTTTGGTGAGAATTTTTGCATCCATGTTCATCAAGGATATTGGTCTGTAATTCTCCTTTTTTGATGGGGTCTTTGAAAATGACTTTAATTCTAAGTAGAGAAAAGTGGGGAAGCAGGCACCATGCAGAGTGAATCCACTTTCTGGCAGGGGTGGCTGGAGAAGCCGCCAGGTCTCATTTTGGCGGAGGGGTGCCATCTGATATGTGGCAGGAACGGAGGCCTCTTTACTGGACCAGGGGCTGCTGTTTCTGGGCACGAAGCCTCCGAGCCTAATTCTCTGGTCCTGGCAATGGTTCCATGAACCGTGCGGTTCCTTCTAATAAATTTCTTCCAGCTTAAACGGGCTAGAGGGAGTTCTGATGTTTGCACTGAGAGCCCTGAGTGTCACCCACTGTTGTCAGTCAGGGTTCTCTAGAGAAACAGAACCAATAGGAGGTGATAGAGAGATAGATAGATGATGATGGTGATAAATAGATAGATAGATAGATGATAGATGATAGATTGATAGATAGATGATAGATGCTCGATGATAGATAGATGATAGATCGATAGATAGATATAGATAGATGATAGATAAACAGCTCCATTTTTAGGAACTGGCTCATACTTCATCAGGGTTGACAAATCTAAAATCCATATGGCAGGCTGGAAACTCAAGCAGGAGTTGAGGCTATAGTCTCGAGGCAGAATTTCCTCTTCTCTTGGAGAATCTCAGTTTGTACTCTTAAATCCTCTCCACTAATTAGATGAGGCCCAGCCATATTATCAGGGTAATCTTTGCTTAAAGTCAACAGATTATAGATGTTCACCATGTCTGCCAAATATCTTCAGAGCCATACCTAGATTCGTGTTTGATTAAATTACCAAGTACTGTAGCCCAGCCAAGGTGACACATAAAACTAACCATCATACCTGTCAGATCAAGATTCCAGGAATGAGCAATCATTTTATGAGCAGTCAGAGCCTTCACTCTGAAGAAGCCTTCTTGGTGCACTGGGCATAAGTTTCTATGTGAAAAAAAATTTCATATACGGTTGTCCATACAAAACAAAATCCACCTCAGCTAGGCACCTGCATTCAAGAGAAGACGATCCTTGGAATCCGTCCCATCATCCCACCCCCACAGCCCTCCACCTGGCTCCAGTTGCCGTCGCCTCTCAGCTGGACCATGGCCACAGCCTCCTCACCATTCTGCCAACCTTCAGTCCTTCCTGCTCTACCCTGTTGTCCACCCGCCCCCCGGCCAGTGCTCTTTCTTAAACACTAGCCTAATTGTGCCTCCCCTTGATTAAAATTCCTTCCAGATCATCATAGTTCTCTGTCATCTCAGGCCAACAGCCATTAAGGCACCAATTCTGACCAACTTAAGTGAAAGAGGAATTCATGGAGCAACCCCCAGGAAGGAAGGAAAAGCTGAGGTCTTGAGAAGGGCAGGAACCCAGGCTTCCCCAGTGACCGTAGAAGCAGCAACTAAAGGACAATCTTTTCAGAGCCCAGCTGTGGGGATGAATCAGTCGGTCATTTCAATCTCCATGCAACTCCACTCATCGGCCAGTTTAGAAGGAGAGGGTGTCTGATTGGCCAGGATTGATTCACAGACCCACCCCTTGGCCACAATAGGGCCCCTGATGGAACCACCAAGAATGGAATTAATGAGAAGGGGAGGAGTCTCAGGCCAAGTCAGGGTATTAGCAAAGAGGGGAAATCGATACCAGGTAAGCAAGGACAAGACGGGTGCTCCGTGCCCACTCTCAGCAGCCGAAGGATCCCTGACCAGCAGAGCAACTGGGGAGCTGAGAAAGATTGCATTCTCTGCATTCAACAGGACCAGGAAGGAATGGCAGAAGCAGTCCCCAGCTAACTAAGGAGAAACAAGGGCTTTCTGGACTGTAAGACAGGAACCCCAGCCCCAGGGACCCTCAGCTTGGACCCCATTTTCCCTCGTTGTTTCTGGGCCATTATTCTTCCTAAGGAAATCTAAGCCCCCAGTAGGGAGCATGAAGGAACTTTCCCAGCCTCTTACCTTTCCCTCTGACCTGTGTTCCCTTGGCTGGCTATGGGGGGCGGGGATGGGCTGGGGGTGGCCTAGGTGGCTGGGCTAGGGTCTCAGGTCTCAGGAGCCAAGCAGGAGGAGGGCAGAGTAGTATGGGTTAGAAGGGAAAGCACACTCACCCTGCCTTTGTCTTATTCCACTGTTGTCTTGTTTCTCATCTGCTCTACCCACACTGGAACGTGAGCTCCGGACAGACAAAAAAAAAAAAAAGCCTCGTCCGTCTTGATCACTCACTGCTATAGCCCCAAGCCTGTAACAGTGACTGGTGTATAGTAAGCACTTAGCAAAATAAATATTTGTGACCGAAAGAATAGCATGTAAGAGCTACACCCCATCTTCTGCCTCTGACCCTGAGCCAGAGAGGCAAGATTAGGCCTGGAACTGAGTCAAATCAGGAAGCAAGAGGAAGCTGGAGCGGGGAAGAGCAGAGCCCCAGATGCAGCCAGACCCAGGTCCTGGACTGGCTTTGGCACCTTGTGGGGCCTGGCACTGGACCATCCTGGGTCTCAGTTCCCTTGTTTTTGAAACAAGGATTATACTACATACTTCATGCTCTTGGGTAAGAATAAATGAGAATTAAATGTGGAAAATTGGCACACAGTAAGTGCCCTCCTTCCCAGATACCCTTCATCTCTGCCCACGTATGCTTTGTAAGGGAAGAAATTGCTTTAACCAGATGGTGGGAACTGAGCACTCTGTCCCCTGGGGCTGGGCAGTTATATATTTTAGGAGAGCAGCCTGTGAAGGGCAATGCCTGACCCACAGCCGGAAATGGAGCATCATTGGTAGAAGAGCTAGGCAATGACAGGCTCCAGGGGCAGTGGAAGTTCTCATGCTGCTACCTCTAGCACATCGAGCTTGCAGCTAGGAGAGAGGCCACTCCAGTGTTGCCTCTGCTTCTGGAATGGAATGAAAAGCAATACATAGCAGGCAATTTGGAAAAAGAATTTTATTGGTTTCATGTGAAACAGCTGCCATGAGTCAAGACAAAGATGGTGACGCAGCTCTGGTGGCTTCCAACCAATGCCCTGGAAAAAGCCCACCTGTTCTTTCTACCTCCTTGGACCAGGGTCTAAGTCAGGGTCCCAAGAAGAACACCCGGCATCTTGCCCCCTTGGTGCAGGCACAGAGGTGGGCAATGCATTCTTGTTAGACCATAAGTTCTCCTGCTTTGTGGATATCTCACTGAACAGGAAAATGAATCAAATTACCATTTTAGGCATTCAGATCAAGACTGAGCTGACATACCAGACACCGTCCTGGATCAGGAACCAGGAGTACAACATTCTGAGCTGCCAATCAGAAAATCAACATTCTGGAGAGCCGCCCAGAATTCCAGAATGCAAAATAAGAATCCCCTACCTTTCTAGATGGTTTCATCAGGAGCTCCACATTTTAGAATGCCTATGTTCCAAGTCAACCAGAAATCTGATATTCTAGGTTGTCAGCCAGGAACCCAGTGTTCTGGCATGCCAAAGAAGAATCCCTCCCAACATTCTAGATGGTCAGCCAGGAATTCAGCATTCTAGAATAACAAACAAGACCACGATATTCCAGGTAATGGGTGAGAGACACAAAGTTCTAAATGTCGACCCTGATGCTCTCGATGCCAAACCCAAGACCCAACATTCAGACTATCAACCCCGGACTCAGCTTTCTGGGATGACAAACACAAAACCCACCCTCCAGCTGCTGCTCCACCCGCTCAGAGCTCTGTGGACGGCCGCTCCACAGCACGCCCGCCATCCTGGTGAGGGTTGGGCACGTGGAAGGAGACGTATGGACAAGTCTTGGTGTTGAGGCAGACCAGCTTCTTCAGCGTGGCTGTCTTGACCATACTGAAGCCCATCTCACCACCGAATGTGCTCGGCTTCCAGTACTCTGGAGAGCAGATGGGATTCCCTAGGAGGCCCTTGAGGGAAAAGGGAGCCCCAATTTCTATCATACTCTCCCCAAAGATGGAGTTTGGATGGCACTTCTCCAGAAGCAGCCCCGGGTAGAACTCCAAGGCATCGATGTCTCCATACAGCTCCTCCAACTCGGCTGCGATCTCCTTCTCCCCTGAAAGGGGGGGGAAGCTAGAGTCAGAGACGTGGTGCCATTAAGGTCAATGTGGGGAGGGAAGCTTCTAAGCCTACTTTTTCTGGGGAGAATGTGGGACTTCAGAAGAGCAACTGAACAATTGAGCACATGCCCTAACATCTGGCCTGGCTGACCAGCCCTTCTCCAGGGCTGCATCTAGGGAAGAAACTTGCTGCTGAAGAAGGAATCTAAGGCCTGGATTGGCCACCAGACAGCATGTGGCCTTGAGCAACTCATCTCTCTTCTCGGTGCCCTAACTGCCTGACGGTGACAACAGGGAAATTCCATCCATCTTGCTTCATTGGCTCATTTCAAGAACGTATGCTGGTTCAAGTCTCTTCATTCTGCTGGAGCTCAGAGATGTAATATAACCTGTCCCAGCTCACAGAGAGATTTAGTTATAGTGTTCTTTTCCCCCTCTGGACTGTCACAGGAGATTAAAGAGTGACAGAATTATGGGGAACTCAATCCCCAGTCAGTGAGGCCCACACATTCATAGATAGTGACCAAAAGGGACAGACACAGAGCTTCCCTAGCCATTTCCTGAAACCCACCCTCTATAAGGCACTAGGACCCAGTCAAGGGTCATGTCACACCCTGGTCAAACGCTCCCACTGTTTATGACAAGAGTTCCCAAACTCTTGGCTGCCCAACAGCTGGAATGTTAAAAAAAGAAGAAGAAGAAAGTATATATATTATACACACACACAGACAGACTCTTGCGCTCCATGCAGGCCTACTGAATCAATCTCAGGGAGAGATATCTGGGATTTGGTATTTTTAATCAGTTTTCTAAGTGATTCTTAGGCAGCTGGTCCACAAGTATGTATTTAGGAACCACTAGGTAGAGTAAAACCCAAATTCTTTCACACAGAATCCACACAATTTGGCCCCAAGCTCCCATCCCTAACCCCTGCCCCCCCACACACACACATAAGCACCTTGCTCCCGGCGCAGCCCCCACCGTCCCCTCCGACAGGCTCATTCTTTATGGCCTTTTTGCCTTTGTACTTTCTGTTCTTCCACGTAGAATGCTTTTCCCCCCATTCTGCATCCAGAAAATCCCTATTTATCTCCTTCAAACCCAGCTGAGAAGCCACTTTCTTTCCCTTCACTCCCTTCACCCCCCGCCCCAGCACCGTGCTCACACACCTCTCATGACCCCAGTAGTCATGGTGCTGGGGGCTAACACCCCATTCTGTTTCCACAATGTCCTCCTCACTTTACTGAAAATCTCTGAGGGCAGGGCCCGGGTCCAGGAAATAGCCGCTCACCTGTGAGCTCCTGGAAGGACGTATAGGGCCTCATGCCAAACCTCTTGCGGTACTCATTGAAGGGCTGCAGCCGCAGCTCTCGGGATTCCTTGATGGCCTCCACAGCCACGTACAGGACATGGTGGTCTATGTTTCTACCCCCACCAATCTGCCAAGACATAAACATAGCTGCAGTCTGAAAGCCAGGCCACGCTGTCCTGGAGGAGGGGTTCAGGTCAGGAGCTCTTCCCAAGCACGGGCAGAGCACGGCTGCACCCAGCAGCCACCATGCTGGGGACCTGGCCCCACTCTGCTGCTGTCATGCTCTCTCGGAGATACACTTGAGTCTTCGCTTCCTCATCGTTAAAGTGGCAGTGGGCCAAGAGGACCTCTCCAGTGGCTCACCAGCCACACCATTCCCCAACCCTTTGCATCTAGGTGAGATCCCAACATTCCATTACAGAAGGTTCTGCAACTATTAGTTTTAGCAACTAGGATTCCATAAAAGAGATGGCCAGTATGGCACCAGCCAGGAGCTCAAGCAGAGGGGAAGGGCATTCTGGCTCTGGAAATGAAATTTGGAGGGGCAGAGGGGTTTCTGAGATAGCAAATGAGAAACAGAAACAAAGGGATGGATGGATAGTAGTTTTGGGGGCTGAAACTTTTATGGCATTCTTCAAATCCATTCTTATCAAAGAACACTTCATCTTTCAAGGGGGTCCTGCTAAGGAGTGTTTTTCTATTGGTTTTCATTCCCTGTGTCATAGCATTGAGAGTCAAGAAAAATTTAATAATTAAAAAGTGAACCACTATTAACCAACCACCATTAGGAAAGAGAAACTCAGAGCCAGATGGTAGGATCACACAGTATCATGTCACTCCATTCATTCCAGATAAAGCCACTCACGGGAACATAGGTGACTATGTCTGTTGGTTCTCCTTCCTTCTGCCAAGTCTCCAGGGCGGGGACTGGTCATAAGCTAGCAGGGAGGGAGCTAAAATCTTGCCATGAAAACTACAGTGTATACACAGAAAGCTTAAATAAACAGCTCTGCCAGTTACAAGCCGTGGGACCATTGTGGGTTGATTTGTGTCCCCCAAAGAGATATGGTGAAGTCTTAACTCCCAGCACCTGTGAATGTGACCTTATTTGGAAATAGATGTCATCAAGTGAAGAGGAGGTCATAGTCCATTACGGGGATCCTGATCCAATGACTGGTGTCCTAATAGAGAAAACAGAGACTCAGGGAGACTCCATGTTGGAGTGAGGTGTCTAAGAGGATTGCCAGTAGCCAGCAGGAGCTAAGACAATGGCATGGAACAGATTCTTGCCGGGAGCCTTCAGAGAGAGCACGGCCCTGCCCACACCTTCTAACCTCCAGGAATGTGAAATAATAAAATAAACTCAGTGTGTGGTCCTTTGTTATGGCAGCCAGCCCTGGGAAACTCAGGCAGGGACCTTGGGCAAATTACTTATTTCAGTTTCATCATATGCAAAAATGGGGAAGGTAAGAGCACCCATCTGACATGGTTGTGGGGAATGAGCAAAATAAAGTATGCAAAGCAGTTACCACAGCGTTGGTCCCATGGTAACCCCCAAGATGGCAGCCATGTATGGCGATGATCAGGAGAGCCCTGTTTTACTACTACTCATGCTCTCTTGAATATCCTGAGAGCCGACACACTTCTGTCACCCTTCTGCCTTGGGCCTAGTACAACAGCAGGGCTTTTCACAAAGAGTCATGGCCGTTCCTTGAAAATGCTTTGCAGTCCATATAGCCCAACATAAATCTACTGTCTCTGTTCATGTTTGTGTCCCCACAGAGAACAGAGGCCATAAACCAGCCAGCAGCTGCCCCCTGGGGGCAGCACATGCTAATTCCAGTCAAATTACCAGTGGTTAACCTAAATCCACATGGCGCCACGATGTCACGATATGGGAACAAGGATCAGAGAGAAGCAGGGGTGAGGGGGAGCTGAGACAGAGGAGACAGGGGCTTCCAAGCATAGGGGGAGGGGAGATTTAGGAGGGAGCTGGTTAATTCCAGGGAAAGGGCCCTATTAGTTTGCCAGGGCGGCCATAACAAAGTATCACAGCCTGGGTAGCTTAAACAACGGAAATTTATTTCATCACAGTCTGGAGGCCAGAAGTCCAAGATCAAGATGTCAGCAAGGTGGGTTTCATTCTGAGGTCTCTATCCTTGGCTCATCTTCTCCCTAAGTCTTCCCACTCTGCACGTCTGCATCCTAATCTCTTCTTCTCATAAGGACACCAGTCACAGTAGGGGCCCACCCTGGGACCTCATGTAACCTTAATTACCTCTGTAAAGGCCCTGTTTCCAAACACAGTCACATTCTGACGCACCGCTTGTTAGGATTTCAACATATGAGTGGGGGTGGGGACAATTCAGCCCATCACGGAGGCCTGTAATTCAATAAAGACCTACTATGTGAAGACACTCTCACATATATTACCATACCCTGAATGTCCTAATGGTCCTCAAATTGCCATGCCCTCTGACCTCCAGGCCCTTGCCTTGCTGTTTCCTCCCCCAGAGCACGATCATCCCCTGCCATTACCACTACCTCTTTCCCTGGGAGAGCTCTGTCCACCCTCTGAATCTCTGCTCAGACAACATCTCCTTATCTACAGCTCTCAACTCTGGGTCCCAAGCCCCCCTCCAAGTGCCCAGAGCACCAAGGTCTCTCTAGATTGTGGCTCTTAACATGCCCTTATAATTCTGCTAACATCAGAAAGCACCTGGCCCAGGGCCTGACACAAAGCAGGCGCTCACATGATGTTAGCTGTTATATGACAACGGTTCCTCACCAGGGTATCAGTGCCAAGGGGTAAGGACCCAAGAACCACATCTGATCTTGCTCGCCACTCTATCCCCAGCACCTGGCGCTATGGAATGAACAAAAGAAGGAATGAAGGAATGGTGGAAGGAATGTCAGAGGGACACTAGCCCCATGGAACAGAAAACAACACTGGGATTTGGGTCCAGGTCTGTCACCTCCCAGAGCCCACCTGCCCTCCCTGTGCTCTCCACAGAGGCTTACCCGGCCAGCGCTCTGGCGAGAGAAGGCATCCACCAGGACCTCGACCCCATAGTCCACGAGCATGGAGGTGTTGAACAGGAACTGCTCGTAGCTGTACTCCTGGGAGCCCACGTTGAAGGAGTCGGGCATGAGCGGGTGCCAGTGGTAGAGCTGGTTGAACTCCATGGCAATGCGGTTGCGGTACTGGAACTGGGCGCTGAACAGCAGTTCCGGGTCAAACTTCAGCCGCAAGAAGTAGCCGCTCAACTGCTGCACATACTCCTCAATCACAATCTTGATGGTCTCCCCTGGGGGGGAGGATGGGGACAAGTGTCAGGGAGACACAGGGACCTGGCCACCGGGCTCGGGAAGCAGGCTGGTTTGTGGAAAGTGTTTGCTTGCTCTTGGCTTCTTTGGTGTTACTGTTGCTGTTGAATTTGGTGGGGGGGGGGGCGCCTTCACTTTGTCTTTTTGTAGGGGGGCTGTGAAAATGGAGCCTTCTGCCTCAGGCTGGACCGGTGTCCCAAGACAAGAGCACCGGCTACTCCCACGTTCCACAGGGAGGCTGTCGGCCCCCAGCTAAGCAGGACGTGGAAAAGAAGAGCCCAAAAGTGGGAAAGTGGAGATTGGCTTCGCGGGGGCCCTCAGCCTGCTGACACCCTCGGGGGGAGGGGGGGCTTCAGGGAGAGCTCTCAGAGCTGCCACAGCAGCAAAAGAGGGAGGCTGAGGATGTAAGACGACTCTAGTCCCACGTGCAGTTCTCGTATGTTCTTACATATCAGAATTCTCCTAAATACCTTTTCTCTGCCCTCTCGGTAACCAGAGCAAAGAGCCAGGGAGGAAGCACACTGAACGTTCCGTAACAGAATCAAAACTGGTTATCTAGATAGGAAAAGAAACTAATGATTTTGGCTAATTAGCCCCGAGACAAACTGGCTTCTAGCAATTGATCTGGAGCCGTGAGACTTGCCATCAGCAAGCTTCAGAGCCTGGCATCACCATTTCTAGTCACCCCAGAGCTTGGGCTGTGTCACTTAAGCTCTCTGAACCTCACCTTCCTGCTCTGTAAAATGTGCGTGACGATGCTTCGGATGGGGCCGTTGGGAAGTGGACAGCAGCTGTGTGGCCCAGGGCCCGGCACAATTGGGAGTATGACCACATGCAAGCAGGAAGGAGGAGTGCTAAGTGTAGGCGTGCAGGGAACGCCCCCCCCCCCCCACACTCAGGAAGGAGATCCCCTTGGAACGTGGTACAAGAGGCAGGAGCTCCCGTGGCAGCCGGGCCCGGCTCAAATCTCCCTCTGCTGAGAGGCCTTGGAGATTTCACTTAACCCTTCTGAATCTTAATTTATACAACAAGGGCAATCATATCTGGTTAGTAAAGTTGTTGGGGAGGATTATAGCTTCATCACCTTTGGTCACAGCTTCATCACCTTTGATCATAGCTTCATCACCTTTGGTCACAGCTTCGATACCAGGCAGTATGCTGGGCAGCCTCCAGCCACAGCCTTGCCCTCTTTTGTCAAAGTCTCCAAAATGGTGGGACTTCAGAACCAGCCCCCTCTCCTTCTTTAGGCTGTTCCTATCCTTGGTGCCTGGCTCTCCCAGGCTCTAGTGAATCAGGCAATATAATTGGGACCAGTCATACCCAGTGATGCCCAGAGGCAGGGGACTCAGAGTGAACACGGTCTGGACAGCGGTGTCAGAAACCAAGCTCCCAGGCAGGAAACCGTCTGACATTTTAGGCTGCAGACTCGCCCCCTTAGGGGACACAAAAATACCCTGTCCCTGAGTCACACAGAAGCTACCAAACCCCAGGAAGGCAGATACACGCAGGGCAGAAACATGAGGATTCCGGAAGGCTGAACAGGCTGGAGTCTGACCACTACAAGCTGGGGGTGTCACTGTGTTTCCCCATCTACTGGGGAAATAGATTGGGGTGGCTAATCAAATCTGCTGCAAGTTACCCAGCTAATGATCGACCATCACAGCCATCCATTTTCCGAAGGCCTGCTATGTGCTAAGTGCTTCTCATCATCTCAGCAAATCCTTACAACCATCATTATCCCCAATATCCAGATTTGGAAACTGAGGCTCACATAGTGGAAGGGACCCGCTCAAGGTCTTATCTAGTAAGCAGAGGAGCTAGGGTCCTAATCCCAGCTCTTTCTCCCCCAGCCCCCCAACACCTGCTTTTCGGGACAGAGAACATGACCTTCCAGGACAGGGCTGGTCTGGAGTCCTCACCGATGAGGATGAGGCGGGCCGTCTGGAAGAGTTGCTCATCACCCCAGGTGGGGTGCTCAGCCTTCAGCAGGTCACACACTCGGTTGTGCTCGCGCAGCCAGAGCGTGGCATAGAGCATGAGCCCGGGAAGCAGCCCAAACACCTCCTGGCCCACGGCCATCTGGCTCTGGGGCAGAACGCCCCGCGGGTAGTGCATCAACACAGGCGCCTCCTCCACCGAAGGGGGGTACATCTCTCCGTCCAGCACCTGTGAGATGGGACCGCCTGGCAACCTGGGGACGGGGTGGGTGCCTGCACCTGCCACAGCTGACACCCTCCCTACTTACAGCTGCCATATCCCCCCAGAGCAACTGCCCATCCTCCCTAACCGAGGCCTGCTGAGTCTAACTGATCTAAGTCTTTCTTAGAACGGGTCCCTTTGTCTCGATCCCCACTGCCACTGCCTGCTTCTCACCCACGCTCATCTGCCATGCTGACCCCTCTCGTCAGTGGCTCCCTATGTCGACCCGTGCCCCCAGACGGTCCATTCTCAGCACCGCGCAGCCAGAGTAACCCTTTAAAAAACTCAAATTTAGTATCGTGCCCTGGCTTCAAACCCTTCCAAGTTCTCTCTCGGCTCTTGGCAGAAATTGGAAATCCTAAACACGCCCCAGAGGTGTTCTCCAGCCTCGCCGGCAGTCATCTAGGGGCCAGCCAGCCATGCTCCCTGAATTCCCTCACTCCCTCTGAGCCTTCTCCTCTCTAAGTCCAGGCACTGCTTGCCTGCGAAGCCCATTCCCCGCTCTGAGCCTCCTGAACTCGGCCTCATCCTCCCTGCTGCTCTTACTTTATCTGACCTTCCTAGGGAAGCCTGCCCCATCCTCAGAGCAGTCCCAAGGCTTCTCCCTAGTGGGTGAGAAGTCTCCAAATATGGCAGCTTTTTCATTCAGTCAGTCAATATACTACTACATGCCAAGTACTGTTCTTCGCCTAAAAGATTCAGCAGAGCGCGTTTTGCTTGGGTTTTGGTTTGTTTAGATTTGTGTGGTCCAATATGGTAGCCGCTAGTCACCTATAGCTGCTGAGCACTAGAAACGTGGTTGGTGTGAATAAAGAACTGAATCTGTAACTTTATTTACTGTAGATTTCAATTTGAAAACCGATCCTTCAACAATTGGAAAATCTTTAAGTGTGCTCAGAACAACCTGGGCATGTGAGTCTACTTTTCAGCTGTAACTTTATGAAACGTGAATACAGATCGGATATCCCCAGTGAAAAGTTGGCATCCAAAGTGAAATGTGCTGTGAGTATAAAATATAGATCAGATTTCAAAGATCTAGCATGAAAAAAAAGAATGTGAGATATTTTATTAATAATTTCTGTATTGATTCCACGTTGAAATGATAATCTGGCTAAACATGGGGTTAAATAAAATAAATTATTAAAATAATTTCACCTGTTTCTTTTTACCTTTTTTAATGTGGCCACCAGAGAAATGTTAATGACATATGTGGTTCACATTATATTTCTGGTGCTAGTGCAGACAGAAACTGGCACCCTAGTGTTTGGGTGTGGCCCCTGATGGGCTGTGAGTTCCTGTGAGGTCAGGGCCCATTAACTATCATGGTCAACTGCTCAGTCACCTCCACCAGGCACATCATAGTGTCCAAATGATATGGAGGGAAAATTCAGTGTATATATGCAGACTGGAACTGTCCATCTCCTGTCAAGCCCCAAAATCCACCTCCCCAGGAGAACATGAGAGGCCATGTCTGCTCCTGGCCTGGCACCTTCTCCCAGGGTTCATTGTCTCTCCTCCTCTGCCAGGGAAGACCACAGGAGGCCTCTCCCACTGCCCCATCCGCAAGCCCAGCACTACCTGGTACTTGAGTTTCCCATCCTTAAAGAGCCGCAGCTGATACTGACGTTCCAGGTTGTCCCCATAAATGTGACCGAGATCTACCTGGGGACAGAAAGAGGGTCCACTCAGATCACCGGGTGCTGCCTCAGCGGCGATGACCTACACGTGCTAAGTTAAGTCCAGAGAAGTCCTGAGCCCCACCTAGGTACTCACCCCATGGCCCAAGGCCTTGGTGAAGCCAGGACCCATCTTGCCAGAAGTTTTGAAGAACTGATGGGTGAAGTGTTGTGCAAAGAAGGCGAACATGAGGTTGCTGCCTTGGGGGTCAGGTATGAACTTCCTCCTGAGCAGGAAGCGACGGCCCAGGAGCTGGGCATCTGGCAACTGCTTCTTCCCTGGTTGGGGAGGTGGGAAGGGGCAGTAGCTGCCTCCTGCCTCAGTCTCCCTGCCCCAGGGCCTTCTGGGCTCACCGGACTAAACCGGTCCACACAGGAAGCCCAGAACAGCCTTCCCTCCTACAGGATGGCGCCTTGCACCTTCTCTACCAAAAGACTCTAGAACTATTTACAGGTGAAATGGCATGATATTTGGAATTTGCTTTAAAATACTCCATAAAGGGGCGCCTGGGTGGCTCAGTCATTAAGCGTCTGCCTTCAGCTCAGGTCATGATCCCAGGGTCCTGGGATCGAGCCCCACATCGGGCTCCTTGCTCAGCGGGGAGCCTGCTTCTCCCTCTCCCTCTGCCTGCCGCTCTCCCTGCTTGTGTTCTCTCTCTCTCTCTCACTGTCTCTCTGTCAAATAAATAAATAAGATCTTTTTAAAAATAAATAAATAAATAAATAAAATACTCCATAAAAAATAAGAGGGATAGATGAAATAAGATTGGCAAATTATGGGTACGTGTTGAAGAGATGGATACATCTCAACTTCTGTGTGTGTTTGCAACTTTGAAAAAGTTAACCAAAAGGAAAGAAGAAAGAAAAGTAAATAAACCAGGAAGAGAGAAAAAAACGAAAGAAAGAACTTGGACTCCCTGGTCCTGGAGCAAGGTAGCCTGTGTTTGAAACTGGCTGTCGCCCCCTGCTGACTGTGTGAACATAGAGAATTTGTTTCATCTCTCTTGAGCTTCAGTGTCTTCATCTGTAAAATGGGCAAATGATACCTATTTGATGCAGCATTTTGAGGAGTGCATGAGATAATGTGAGCATGACTGAGAACTGGTAAATCAAAGATCAGCGAACTTCAAACTTTTTCTCCAAGAAGCCAGATTGTCAATATTTTAGGCTTTGCCAACATACGAGCTCTGTCACCGTCTACTCTGCTTTGCTGTTCTAACGGGAAAAGAGTCATAGATGAGACCTAAACAAATGAGTGTGATTAAGTTCTAATAAAACTTTATTCACAAAACAGGGAGTGGACTGGATTTGGGCTGCGGGCTGGAGTTTGTCAACCTATTTTGAATGATGCCTGTCTTTCTGTCTGGGGTAAAGACAATAGGTCACCTTGAAGCAGGTGTCTGTCATCATAAGAATAAGCATTAAGAGACTTCCCTGGGGCGCCTGGGTGGCTCAGGTCAGTTTAGCGTCTGCCTTTGGCTCAGGTCATGATCATGAGGTCCTGGGATCGAGCCCCCATGTTGGGCTTCCTGCTCAGCGGGGAGCCTGCGTTTCCCTCTCCTTCTGCCCCTCCCCCACCACTTGTGCTCAGTCTCACTCACACACTCTGTCTCTCTCAAATAAGTAAATAAAATCTTAAAAAAAAAAGAGCCTTCCTTAATTATGTTAATGTCAGATGAGTCCGTACCCAGTGCTCACACAGAAAGGAATAACTGAATTTTTGTGTTTTGGTAAAGACATCCTTTCATAATACCTCAAGTGAGGCCCAGTGTTGAAGGTTCAAGATCAACAGAACCTCTCTGGATTGAGATGGCCAACTGGTTTCCTCTGGCAGGCGAGGAGATCAAGCACTCCAAAGGAAACTCACCAAAAGGGAAGTTGGAGGGAGTGGTCTGCACCCTATAACTTGGAATCATCACTCAGATTGACATTGAGCAAGGACTGGTTCCTGCGAAGTGCTGGCAGAGTCCAGAAACTCTGCAAGACCCAGCTATCTGGTAGAACAGTCATGCTTTAGGTACAGTCTCTAAACATGTGAGTGCAAACCATCAGAGTAGTTAGTGCCTTTGAGACCCAAGGAAGGACGTCAATACAAATGCAAGGTTCTGAGCGGGCAAAAACTCAACAACCACAGGCTGCACCAGACAGGTGTTCAACAGTGACACCACCTGGCAGGAACAGAAGTGATGGCAGTGGTGGACCAATGCCTCTCTTGTCCCCTCTGCTTGAAGCGGATTTCGTGGCTCTGAACTGAGTAAACCCCTGGGTTTAGGGGCAATCGAGGGTGAAGCGGGAAGAGGGACTAGGGAGGAAAGATTCCTGCCAATGAGACCAAGTGGGGTCTTAGGCAACTAAAGAAAAAAACTCTGACTTTATGTGTAAGCTACACTGATGAAGCAGGGTAAACTATTCACACGAGTAAAGAACCAAACACGGAGTTAGCACCCAACAAATAGCACACTACTCCTTCTTTCCTACATTTCAACTTTGAGGTCACCCCCATTCCGGCAGGATCCCACCAGTTCAGGAGACAAGGTTCAAGCAAAGAGGCACCCTGGAAATACAGAAGCACTAGTCTGACTCTGCTCTGGCTTTCTAGGTGATGTCTGCAAGAGTCTCTACCACCCTTTCCTGTCCTCCTTCCCCAGCCCTGTCCTTGTCTGTGGTTCTGGATAAGTCATATGTCTTGCCTTGGCCCACCCGTCTGGGAAATGGGTCAGTAATTGCTCTTCCACCTGCTTTTTTCCCAAAGAGAACCGAGCATCTCCCGTGACCCCCAGGCCCAGCCCTCTAACCCCATCTCCATTACCTTTGGTGCCCATGGGTGTGGGGCAGTCTTGGGGCACAGAGGGCAGAACACGAGTGTAATAGCTCACATTGGAGAAGGACTCCCAGCTGATGTAGTCATGTGCTATGTTGTAGGTGGGGGGGCTGGGGATAAGGTTGGAACGCACTGCAGGGAAGGGGCGAAAACAGTGGTGACAAGGGGGCTCCCATCCCTGGTCCCACCCCCTTCCCGGCCTCCTCTTGGGTTGGGCTTGTTGAATCTGGCATCACAGTCTCCCCACCCACTGTCCTTATCAGATGCCAAGAATTCCAAGAGCTGGCAGGATGTCTTGCTCCCCAGATTGGGGGGGGAGCCTGCCCTCCACCCACCTGTGAGTACCATGCGCATGAGCATGTCACGGATGAAGGTGGCATTGATGAACTCCCAGAACCAGCGCCCATGCGTCAGCAGGAAGTGGAGGAAAGAGGGGCTGGGTCGCAGCGAATTCCGGAGCCAGGTCCACAGCTCCGCTGTGGGGGCAGTGGGAGCCAGTCAGTCAGGGCCTCCTGGCAGGACCAGAGTAGCTGGAGTGGAAGATGGGGACTGGAGACAAGGCCAAGATGGAACCAGGTGGAACAGAGGGCAGGGTAAAGATGGAAGCTCGGGGGAGATGACATATGACAGAGCCAGAAGCAGAGGTGAGGGCAGGGCACAGGGCCACGGCATGAGGTGGGCCGGGAGGGAGAGGGTCAGAGGTCAAAGCCAGGCGAGGAAGGAGGACCGAGCAATGGCCAGGGGCGAGGGCAGGAAGTTGGGGGGGGGTCTCGGGACAAGCCCAGGGGAGCAAGGGGACCAAGACAGGAGTGGGGGCAGGAGGCCCGGCTCACGGATGGTGCAGTTGGGGCCAGAATAGCCCGTGCGGGTGCAGTCACACTGGTAGCGGTCAAGGCCGAAGCGGACACAGATCCCCTGGTGCTGGCATGGGTAGTAACAACAGGGGTTCACTGCAGGGGAGAAGCAGAGATCAGAGACCACTCTAGAGCCACCCCCAAGCCCCGACCTGCCCCTGACAGGGAAGTGTGGGGCCACAAGTCACAGCTTTGTCCTAACTCACTCAGGGGCCCTCTCTCTGGACTTCAGTGTTCACCCTAGGGTCCTCTCTGTTCCCCCAGTTATGCACAGAAGCCCCCGGCCCTGCCCTGTGCAGGCACTGCTCTGGTCTCCAGCCCATCCCCCTCTCCTCCCTGCTGCCATCCGAGTCGGGCAGGGGAAGAGTCCAGACGCCAACTGGGACACCAAAGGTTAGGAAAGAGCCGATAAGATGCTGCAGCCACGGGCTTCTAGAGCGCTCTCTTCCTGTCAGAGCCCAGCACCAAGGGCAGGGTTTGTGGAGTTCAGAAAAGGGATAAGGAAGGCGGGGTTCTCTCAAACCAGCCCCTAAGCTCCAGGTACCTGGACACTAGGAAGACAGGATCGCCCACCTTCCCTCTATTTTTGCAGAAGTGGGGTACAGTGGGAATCATAAGGCCCGCTTGCAGATGGGGAAACTGAGGCCAGACAAGGAGAACCCCACACAGGTCACCCAGCAAGTCACACCAGACCAACTGCCCTTCACTTCCACCCTGGCCCCCAGACTCGACAGTCAAGCCCAAGGAAAGAAGTTTCCCAGATCCCTGCAGACAAATGGTGGGTTTGAGGGGGTCCCAGCTGCCTCAGCCCCTGTTTCTGATAGGCCCAGCCCGGGCCCATGTCAGGGTGGATTCTGGGCTCTAGGATCTTGAGGAAGGTCAGGGACCAAGGAAACAGGGGAGCTAGGGCTGGAAAAATCTCCTGAGGAGGTGTGTGGAGCTCTGGCGTCCGCTCTCCTGCCTCCTGGAGAAATCCCACCAGTAAAGTCCCTCCTGGTGTCTACCCCAGGTCTTGCTGACCACAGCCCCTTTGCTCAAATCCGCACTGCTTTAGTGATTCTTCAACAGCAGAGTTAGAGACTTCTCAGAGCTCATTTGGTGTTCATTACAGCTCAGCGAGGGAAACCGAGGCTCGGGGAGAGGTGGAGTCTTGGCCAAGGACAGAGAACAGAGCTGGGCCTCCGGCAGACCCAGGTCTCCTGGATCCTGGCAGGGACTGCTTCCCTGGCCTCACACAGAAAACACCAGACTCCCTTGAGCAAACACATTTCCTCATCTAAGCTTGGAGCCAATATTACAGGGAACTCCTATTCTTTGTACATCTGATTACTGGGGGCCAAGAGGGTAATAACAGAAAACAGAAGGGTGTTGTGACCAGAGGGCATGACCCCGGGCAAGGACTGACAGCAGCACTCCATGCCCAACACACACACACACACACACACACACACACACACACACACAGAGGCATGCCAGCAAGCAAGAAGAGAATCACAGAAATCATGCAAATAGTTTTGCTTAAGCCCTGGCAACTCCCCACGGCCTCACAATGGCATCCCTGTGGAACCCTGTAGGGATGCAGGAGGGAAGGGCCGACAGGAAGAGGCCTGGACAAAATGGTCTTATCAAGCTGACACAGGCAGACCCAGCAGACAGGACTCAGCCTCCCCTCCCACAGCCACAGGTCCAGAAATGCCAAGGAAGGTGAGTGGATAATCACCCCCAACTGGCTCAGGGCTCTGGAACTCTCCTCATTGATTCCTCCTGCTCAGGACACGCTGCCCATCTGCCTACCTCACCTGCCCAGGAACCCCTGGAGCCCCCCGCTGCCTGGCTCCCAACCCTGGCACACAAGGCCCTCTATCACAGATGGATCTGTCCTACCACTAACCAGCCACAAGGCTAAAAGCCCAGCCCTTCTCTGGGCTGTTTTCCCATCCCTACCATAGCAGGGCTCTTCAAAGGACCTCAAGAGGTGTGGCAGCCCCAATCCTTAGCCCCAAAACCAAAAACTCTTCTTCCTTTGCGCAGACTGCTGCTCTTCCTTAACAAACCCCTCCAGGACCACCTGACCCTCCCAGGGGGCTCACGCCTTGCTCACGCCTTGCCTCCTCCAGAAAACCTCCCCTGAATGTCCTTTGCCCTGCTCCATGTTCCCACCCTGATTGTCCATCACCCCATTCCATGTTCCCACTCAACCTGCTCTTCTCCACCATGAGCTCCCAGGAGAGGGGGCCATGCCTCCCCCAGTTTCTCCTCCCTAATACAGGCCACGCATACACTGGGGCTCAACCCAAGTCCTGGAGAGACCCAGCTGCCCAGGCGATGCAGATGTGCTGGCCACAGCCCGACACATGTTTGTGGAGTCAATAAAATGAAGCCAAGAGAATGGTGACCCACGCTTGGCCAAAGACACCTCTTACCTTCCCAGCCCTGGAAGCTGGCTCCAAGGACTAGCCTGGAAGCTTCCCACTTCCTGCCCTAGAGTTCTGCCCGGGCTTCTCCCCACATCGCTCTCCTGCCAAGAGAGGCTGTGTCCAGCAGAGGCTCCTCCCTCCCAGACCTGCGGTCCAACTTTCCCTCCCTCCTCCTCCATGATCTTTCTATAAACACCAGCTGCCCTGGGCAGGAAAAACTCTCCCCAGTGAGGATAACGGCTTCCACTGGGGCCCCAGGGTGTCCGAGTGGGCAGAGAGGAGCCTGAGTGCCTCTTCCCCGGCATGAGCCTGACCACACTGGACCATCACGGCTGCCAGGAAATCCGGGGCTCTAGCAACTACCCCACAGCTTTGCACCCCCCACACTCTTTATCTGCCCAGCACTCCCCGGGAGGGTGGATGGGACTCCCTGTGGCACAAAGGAGGGATGTGAGGCTCACTCACAGGAGACTGGTCCCAAGCCCCACAGCTGTGAAGTTGCAGAGCCAAGACTTGGACTCCTTTCTCTTTCCCCCCTTCTTCCCCCTGGAGGTTCTCAGGCCTGGATCTGGGAAGAGCATGGGGTTGGATCCACGAACTGGGAGTGACCTCAGAGGGTTCACCATCCCCTGCCGCAACTAGAGCTCTGGAACTACTCACAAAGAAAGGCCTTCCTTCAGTCTAACTTAAATCTGGCATGCTTTCATGACAGCTCATTGCTGGGCTCAGTGGAGGACACCCTGTATAATAAACCATCCAGAAGGAAAACTGGGGAGATGCAGGCTCCGGATCAACCGAGTTCCCAGCACGGGGCCAGGTGCTAAGTAGGTGCGGGGGAAATGTATGGAGAGAGTGGCTGCCCTTTACTGGGTGTATGTCTCTGGGCAAAGTCCCTTCCACCCTCTGGGCCCCGTTTTTCTTATGTTTCCCAGAAAGGGGATAGAGCAGGCGGGCTCTAAGATGCCTCCTTTTCTGCCTCCCCTTCTTCTCTATTCTGGGTCAAGCATATTGGATCTCCAAATATGTCCATTATTTGCATCACTATGAACCCCCCACCCCATCAGCAGAGAACCTTGCAACTTGCTCTCACTGAATCCTCAAGGCACCCCAGAGGTGGAGTTAGCTGATCAGCCCACTCATCCTGCACACCTTCCCACAAGATGAGGGCTGTCCAGTACTGCCTGGTTCCAGAACTTTCTGAGGATTCAGGCAAGGAAATGTTCCCCAGCCCAGGAGTTAGGGCTCTGGGCATAGTAGGGGAACACGATGTCCTTCAGGATGCAGAGACACCAGGTAGCAAGAGGTTGAGCTGAAATTTCCTAAGAATAATATTTAGAAAAGCTGCAGGGCCTTGGCAGCCAAAGAGGAAAAAGGGGGGGGGGCTGACTAGCCAGACCTGGGCCCCAGCCCCTACACCCAGCCGAGTCAGCAGCCAGAGACCGGCCGCCACCACCCCAGGGCCCAACAGCTGGGCCCACAGCTGGAAGAGGTGGCTGGAGAGGAAGCCCCCTCCTGGCCCACAGACCCAGCTGGTGCTGCAGATACGAGGTGGCAGGCAGCAGGCAGCGGGGAGGCCTGGAACAGCTTGGGGTCCCCCGCCATGTGCCAGGGCTAACTGCCTCAGGACCCTCTTCCTGGCACAGAGCTCTGATTGCCAGGTCATGCCGTATCCCTAGCCCAGGAGAGAACACTAAGCCAAGTCCAGGGGCTGGATGAACTTGAGCATTAAGACTCCCCTGGCATGGCCTTGCCCTCCAAGCCAGACTCAATCTCCTTCCCCACATGAGAAGCCACCTGCCCCCAGAGGAGTCTGCAGCCCTCATCCCCCTGGGGGCCGGCCTCTGCTGTACCTCTGAGGGCACGAACAGGCTCTGGCCTCCTGGGGCAGATGCCCAGGCATTGTGGACCTCAGTTCCCTCACAGACTTGAAGGACAAAGTACAGGCCCTACACCCAGTTTGTCATTGCTCTTCCCTTTGACCTTGCAGCAGGCCTCCTTAAAGGCTCCCTGGCCTTCAGTCTCAGCCCCAAGTCACCGGTCCGACCCACTGAGTCCTGGCTCCTCCCCCACATTCCGAGGCCCTTGCCAGCCAGCACCTGCCTCACTGCTCCCCATGCTCCTTTCTGCCTCCTGAGGTCCAGAGCCTTAGGCTTCAGCTCTGCCATTGCTTCCATCAGAAAGCCCTTACAGAGTCTCATACTAAAGCCTCACTTCCCGCCACTCACCACCTCCTTCTGGGTCCAAGCAAACATCAGCACATCCAGGAAGCCCCCCTGGGTTCCTCACGCTGGAGAGGGACCTGCTCCCTCCCCTGGGCCTCACATAACCCCATGTGTCCCTCAGTCATGGCCCTGACCCCCTCAGAGGACAGTCTCTTAGCATTTCTGACTCCCTGAGAGATGGTGGGCCCCTCCCAGCTCCGTGCCTCCAGGTCCAGCCAAAAACTTAAATCAAGCCCTTGGGAATGTTTGTGGAGTGAAAAGAATAATTCCACTTAAACACTTATGAAATAAAGATAAGTCCAAAAGACAAAAACAAAAGAGCACAGACCAGGGCTCGCTGGGGGTTCATGAACACACAGGAAGACAGGCGGGCCAGCCCTTCCGGACCGTGGGGGAAGGGGGTCGTGGATGGGGCCCCAGAGGAAGTGCTGTGCTGATCCAGGGGCTGACAAGTCCAGTCACTGGGGCAACCTGATCAGCCCCCGCTCTGCTGCTGGGGTCTCAGATACATGGGCCCTCCCCTCTGGGTCTCAGCTCTCCCTTCTCTAGAATGGGGGTGACGCATCTCCCTGGCAGGGCTGCTATGAGCACCAAGAAGTGGAGGCCCATAGCAGGGCTTTGTAAACTGTAAAGTGCTGGCCATACGAGCCCTCTTTCTCTTCTTCCTATCCACTGGTCCTTTCCTCCTACCCAAACTCTGGAGCACCTTCCACCTTCTTCCTGGCTTCACCCAATGTCACCCACTCAAACCCTTTCCTCTAGGAAACCTGTTCTGATTCACATCTTTCTTCTCTCCTCTGAGCACCAAATCCTTACCGCATCACAACAGAAAGCTCAGACCCCTCTCCCCACCCCAGCCCAGTCCTCTCTTGCCCCCATTTTACAAATAGGAAGTGGAGACCCAGAGAGGGCTGGATCATACAGCCAGGTGGTGGAGGAAGCTCTGTCCAAGCCTCACACACCTGCACACGTGCACACACACATATATACACATGCCAGCAGTAAGCTGGGGGAGGGAGGCTGGCTGAGAGGGTGGAGCTGAATTCCTTCACTGGAACCTGATACATGCATGGTGGGGGGCAGGAGTGGTGGAATTTTGCAGGATCTGACTTTCCCCATCATCTTCTGGGGGATGAAACCAGGGTCCACGGAGGGGAGTGGCACGGGGTGGGGGGTGCTCTCTATGGAAAGACCTTGCAAAGTGCCTAGAGTAAGACAGATCAAGTTCACACCCTTAGCCCACCATGTGCTGTGTGAGCTAGAGAGAATTATGGCACCTACCTGAGCCTAAATAACCTGCCTTGGGGGGACCTCAGAGCTGAGGATTTAAACCTCAGGGGAAGCAACCCAGCTCTGTAAATATATTTCCACCTTGATTCTTTGCCAGAATGGCTGGTGTCCCCAGGACCCTCACCTGGGGCTGAGAATCCCCATGGGGCCCCAGAAAGTTAGAGGCTGGAGAGAGAACTTGCCAGAGGGTTTTCCCCCTGGTGCCTGCAGCTTCCTGGGAAAGAGCGCCCCCCCCGCCCCCTCCCCCCGCAGAAAACAGCCGGGTTGTTGGGTCGGGGCTGGGGGAGGAGGCGGCTTGGACAGCTTGGGGCCCAGAACAGGTGAGGGAGCTGGAGAGGGCCTGTCCCTTCTCACAAGAGCCCAGTCTGCCCTTTCCCCCAAAAAACACCCTCTAGCGCCCTAGCCAAGACCACACCCACCCGGGGGGGGGTCTTCAAAGAGCCCCTCTCCCACCAGCAGCCTCAGCGCCCTCCCCCAGCCCGGGCACGAAGAGCAGAAAGGGGAAGCTGGGCCGGCCCCGGAGCAGAGCAGGGGGAGGGGCCGGGCGAGGGCGCAGGGCTGGGGGCTGCCCGGGGCAAGGAGGGGGCAGCCTACCCGGCGCGGGCGTCGGGGGATCCGCGGGCAGGACCTGGGGCAGCGGCAGCAGCAGCAGCAGGAGCAGCGGGAACCGGAGCGAGCGACTCCTCCCTGCCGAGTGAGAGAGATTAGCACGGAGCCTGGCCGTCGAGGCTCCACTGGGCGGCAAAGGGGTTTCCCCGGGGGCATCAGGGTCGGACTCACGGCTCATAGTTCGAGGAGGCTGGTGCGTATGGGATGCAGGCGGCCGGCTCCTGGGGTGCGTCTCTGCCGGGGAGCTCCGGCCCGTTTACCGCCCCCCCACCCCGCCCCATTCCCTGGCTCCACCTCTCCAGCCCGCTGTCACCTCGGCAGCGCCGCCGCCCACTTCCTCCGCTCCCGCCCTAGCCAAAACATTTTATTAATTATTCTGATTGCAGCGAAAGCGGTTTTTCACCCGAGATCCTTGAGGCACTTGTGTGTCCATTTTGGTAGATAGGAAACTGAGGCCCAGAGATGATGTGCAACGCCGAGGTCACCACCCAAGGCTCCAAGGCAGAACCGAGAGTATCTCTGGCTTGAAGCGCTAGCCTGAACCACACACCTCGGCTCCCAGAGAGGAAAGGAGGCTCGACCAGGAGCAGTCCAGGCTGGCCTGCGCACTGTTTTTGGACGGGAAACCCACTACACTCGGACAGATCTAGGGGCTCCGCCCTCTGAGGCCACATGTCTGCCTAAACCTCTGCTGCCAGAAATGAAGACAGCCTCCCAGTGCAGGAGACTTGAGCTCAAATCCAGACTCACAGCTTACTAGCTGTGTCACCTTGCACCGGGTGTTTACCCTTTCTGGTCTTCAGTATTCTCATCTGTGGAGCGGGGATAATCATAAGCAGCATCCCCGAGGATTGATCTAAGATGCAGTGAGACCATGCACGCAATGATGGGTTATTAGGAGGCATTGTTTTCAGAGATCTCCCAACTCCGATTTCATGGCTGGCCAGGGTTGGCACTCTAACCGGACTCACATCTACCTGCAGAGTTTCCAGAACACCAACATCCGGTTCCTTGATTTTATAGCTGGGGCAACAGATCCTAGCAGGGGGGTGGGCTGGGGCGCTAGGTCACACAGAGTCTCCTGGTCCCCACACCCACAAATTTTCTCCCTCAGTCTCCCCAGCACACTAAACAGTCCAGCCGTCCTGTGGGCTCCACTTCTGAGTCCTTGTGCCAGTTCCCAGGGTGGGAGGGTGAGAGCCACAGGTGCAGTGTGGGAACCACGCAACATGCCAGGTGGGAGAGGTGAGATGTTCTGGGAAACCCCTCCTATGTCCCCACCCGAGCTGTTCCCATGCTCCACTGGGACAAAAGCCAGCTGCCCCAGGGGGACAGAGCAAGCCAGGGCAGACCTGGGGAGGGAGTGGGCAGAGAGAGGGCCTAGGGCCCTGGGGTGCTGGGACAGGCTTCAGCTTCACCCCACCCACACCCCCATCCCCAACCACAGATCCAGAGCCCCCTGGCGAGGAGCCGTAAGTTATGGATAATCCGCAAAAGGGATGGGGTCTGGAGAAAGATTCAGGGGTCCAAGTACCAAAGAAAAGGGGGCTTTCTGGTGCTGAAGAAAGGAGAGAAGAGCTTGAATGAGACCCATTTCAGCTACCAGGTCCTCTCTCCCTTAAGGCTCTGGGCCCAGCAAGTTCCCCGCCTGGCCCTTCTGCTGACTCCTTATTCCCAAGCCACCTACTAGACTCAAAGGGACAAACGCTTGGGTGGTCTTAGCCTTGGGAAAAGAGCCTGAGGCTGGGAGTCAGGAGACCTGAATTCAAAGCTCTGTTCTTCCAGGGCCTGACTTTAGACACGTCTCTGCCCCTCTCGGGGTGGCTGCTTCTCTGTCTGAACAATATAGAGGTCAGATCAGATGGTCTCTGAGAACGGTCTGGCATGGAGTGACTGGGCCCTCACTGTGGCCGGACTCTATGACCGGTGCTGGAGACATCCAGATGGACGCGATGAAGGAGAGGACAGAGGTGAGACAGTGGGCAGTCCTCCAGGGACAGGGTCACACTGACACATGGGGGAGGGGAAAGTGAGAGTGATGGTGGCAGAAGAGGCCTCAGGGCTTGGTGACCGATTGGCACCCGAAGGAAAGAGAGGTGCTGAGGAGGGCACCTAGGTTTCTGGCTTGATGCTGGCAATCATACCCAGGGAAGGAATCAGGGAGGGGAGCAGGCTGGGGGAGGTGGCATTCGAATTTGGACTCATTCTGTTGGGTCCCTCTGAGCAGCAAAGTGCAGCATGCAACCGGAAACCCAAAGGAGAGGTCCGGGCCGGCCTTTGCCCCAGGCCCCGGGAAAGGCCACCACACAGTGTCACTTTTCCTTGCCCCTCTAGTCCAAAGCCTGTGGCCTCAACATCTGGGGAGTTTTCCTAGTACTTGGGTTGGTGAGCTTCCACTGGCTGGGCAAGGCCCACCTCCAGTGCCACCTGGCACACCGCTTCCTCCTCTCTCCGCCCTCCCAGGACCTTCCTTTGACTTTGCCCACAGCAGGCTTCACGGCACGCTGGATCGCGTTGAGCGGCGGAAGACTCGGTCACTCTTGTATCCCCAGGACCAAACACAAGCTCTGGCCTACAGAAGATGCCTGCAAATGTTGTTTGATTGAATAAAATATGAGTGATTGAATGAATGAAAAGATAGAGACCTTCTACAAGTGGGTGAGGGTCCAAGGCCAGCTTCATCAGGTGACCACCAACCCATCCATCTGCGGTGACCACCCCCAGAAAAGGAAGTGCCCGGCCTCAAGGTTCCCTGTCTTCCCCAGCAGGGCCCACCGGCCAGCACCCCCAACGCTCACAGGGCCAGCTCCACCTGGGCCCTGATCCCCTCCCAGCTGCAGCAGCACCCTCTTCCCTCTTTCCTATACCCCGCTGGCAACATGGGTCGAGGTTTGTCCCTCTCTGCCTACCCTTACCTCGGGCTTCTGGCAACCCTCCCAGAGGCTCCAGCGAGGGCCTAGATTTCAATGCCCCTGGAGAAGTCTCGCCCCTGCTGGGTCCCACCCACTATTTGGAAATCCGGAGCTGACTCCTACCTGAATCACCCAGGGACCCAACCCCACCCAGCCCCACCTCTGGAGGCAGCTTCACAGACAGGCAGGAAAGCTCTGGAATCAACCCAACAGCTCTCCAAATCCCACCTCCCCTGCCCCCACCCAAACTCCTGATCAGCTCTAAGCCCTCAACCGTAGGCAGCCGACTGCCCTTCTTGGGCCTCAGTTTCCCCATCTGTAAAATGGGGTTAATAATTCTCCTCTTGCAAGAGTTACTGTGAGAACAAAATAAGATGGTCTAGCAGACCATCTTATTGAAAAGAAGGGCCATATGCACCCCAATGTTCATATGCACCAGCAACGTCCACAATAGCCAAACTGTGGAAAGAGCGGAGATGCCCTTTGACAGATGACTGGATAAAGAAGATGTGGCCCATATATACAATGGACTATTACTCCGCCATCAGAAAGGATGAATACCCAGCTTTTACATCAACATGGATGGGCCTAGAGGAGATTATGCTAAGTGAAATAAGTCAAGCAGAGAAAGTCAATTTTCATATGGTTTCACTTATTTGTGGAACGTAAGGAATAGCGTGGAGGACATTAGGAGAAGGAAGGGAAAAATGGGGGGGGGGAATTGGAGGGAGAGATGAACCATGAGAGACTATGGACTCTGAGAAACAAACAGGGTTTTAGAGGGGAGGGGGTAGGGGGAATGGGTTAGCCCGGTGATGGGTATTAAGGAGGGCACGTACTGCATGGAGCACCGGGTGTTATACGAAAACAATGGATCATGGATCACCACATCGAAAACTAATGATGTATTGTATGGTGACTAACATAACATAATAAAATTTAAAAAATAAAATAAAATAAAATAAATAAGATGGTCTATGTGAGCATGCCCAACCTCCCGTAGGAGCTCAATGGAAATGCTTTACCTGCTTCCCCCTTTGTTCCCCACCCGAGCTGGAGAGTTTCATGCAAACTTCTCCTTCTCCTTTGTACCTAATTTACCAGTGCCAGGCCATGGCTGGGCATTGGCAGTAATAATAAAAATTGGTGGTACTTCTCGAGTACCTACTAGGTGGCAGGCGGAGTGCTATGTACCTTGCATGCACCATCACGTGTCATTTCCTCTACAGCCTTAGACTCTGATCACCTCCGTTTTACACAGACAAGAAACTGGGGCCCAGAGAGCTGAAATGATTTGTCCAAGTTTCCATAACTAGTAAAGGCTAGGTGTCAAGGTCCAGTCCCTGTGTTCTGGAAGAGCAAGTATAGGACACCTAAGCAGCCCAGCAGAGCCCGCCAGTGTGTGGAGTTAGTGAAGAAGAAGGAGAAATGGGGTGGGGAGGGTGGGGGGCTGTTTACCTCCCTTTCTCACTGAAGTCCTCACAACAGCTCCAAGAGAAAGGTATCATTAGCTCCATTGCAAAAGAGGAAACTGAGGCTCAGGGACTTCCCTAGTTCTTACACCGAGGAGGAGGAGAAAGAGGGCCAGGAAGAATTACAACCGAGGCCGGAACACATGCTGTGTAGCACACATTATGCTGAGGGGTTCTGGCACACCCATCTCCTCTCTAACTCACAACAGTTCCATGAGATAAGTTTTGTTCTTGTCCCCACTTTTGTAAATGGGAAAAATAACTTGCTAAAGGCCACAGGCCAGGAGGTGGTGGAGGGGGGGCTCTGAGCTCTGGTTGGCCTGATGTTGACATCCGCAAGCTTCATTCCCCACTACACTCCATCCCTGGCTTTCTTGGATCCTAAACCCTGAATCTTTAAAACAAACACCCAAATCCTGGCGGAGGCAGGCCAAAAAGACAGATAAACAAGCAGGAGGTGGGTGAGTGGAGAGTCCCCAAGCTCCTCTGGGGAGTTTCCACTGCAGGGTCCCCTGTCCTACGGACCTCAGCAGTAAGCAGCTGGTGCCATCTGATCTCTGATCGGCACAGGATGACTGAGCAGTCACGCCACCGGCATCCAAGCCAGCCAACCCCCACCAACAGCCTAATCTGCAGGGCGTCAGACACCAGCTCCTGAGATCTGGGGGCCCAGCTGCCTGTGACTAAAGAGGAGGGGCGGGAGTACCCAGGTTGTCTTGCTAAGAGACGGCAGCTCCTCTGGGGCCGGAAAGTGTCAGTCTCCGCATCCCTCTCCTCCTCCACCACAGCTGAAGGAAGAGAAGCCCTTGGCATAGCCCTCCTTTGGTGTGTGAAATACCGTCCTAACTCTGCCTGGAAAATTCAGTAGCTCCCATGGCCCCCAGACCTTAGCCCAGCCTGCAAATCTCATCGTTCCCTGAGCAGCACGTGCCAAAGAAGGAGCCCCGATAGGGAGACCCAGAAGATTCAGTTTCTAGTAACACAACCTCCTGAACTCACTGTGTGACCTTGGGCACGTCACTCACCCTCTTGGACCTCAGTTTCCCTACCTGTTAAATGAGTCTGTTGAATTAGATGTGTGAGGGTGGGGAGCAGAGCTTTGGGAGCCAGGCAGAACCGGATTGGGAGCCCAGCTTCATTATTCTTGCTGTGTGACTGGGAGCCTTTCCCACTGTTTCCTCATCTGAAGATAAGAACAAGAATAATACCTATTTCCTGGGACCACTGTGAGGATAAGACCCCTTAGCAAAACTCCCGGCACTCAGGAAGTGCTTGGTCAATGATCACTATCGGTGGAATTCTTATACTTAATAATTGTATAACTAATCCAGTTCTGTCAGCGTGGTCCCAGACGCGGAAAAAAAAAAAAAAAAAAAAAAAACTTGTTCTGGACACAAAAAAGAATATAAGGGGGAACGGTTGCAGTCAAGGGCTAGCCTCGTGCACCAGCAATGCATTTGGCCACATAAAGCAATGTCCCGAACATGGAAGCTGGAGAGAAGGAGATTCTTCTACCAGGCTTGACTCCATCAACCCTCAGAATCGGTTGTGTCCTCAGGCCGCACGTTCCAGGCCAGAACAGGGTAGAAAGGAGTGACACAGCCTTCCAGCCCTCTCGCCCGAACTCTGTCACATGACCTCGCTTGGCTGCAAAGGGGAATGGGAAATGGAGTTTTGGGTTTAGGCAGGAAGGGCAGGGTGTTGGAAATGGAGACTGGTCCAGTCAACCTCCGATGTCTGCCAGATGCCGAAGGGTCTCTTTCTGATGTGCACTGTGGTTTCTGATGTATGGCTTCTCCGGGAGAATCCAGGAAGAAGTACATGCTGCAGAATCCAGAGATGAGCAGACTTGTTTGTCCCCAGGATAGGGTCTGGGAATTGCAGGTCTGCAGCAGGTCAGAGGCAGGAGCCGCCCGAAGAGAAGGTCCAACCCACCCACCCCTCTCCGGTGACAGACTCAGAGACTCAGAGCAAAGCAGGGACTTGCCCAGACAGGCCAGGTATCTCTCCTCTTGTAAAATGACCAGCCTTAGAACAAGTCACACTAGAAACAGTTGTGCCCGATTGCAAGGACATCTCATCCTTTGAAAACTCGCACCCAATAGCCTGAAAATTTAGTGGGTGAGAATATGCGCTTCCAAACAAGCCTTCAGTTCTCAGGCAAGAGCCTTCAAAGTGCATTTTCTTGAGGCTTTCAGATAGAACTGGACTGACTCATCACTGGCATGGAATGTGTGCTCCTGCTTTAGCACCTCGTTAATAATTTACTGTCACTGAGCTGTACACAGTTTAGGAAAATATTTTCACTTACATCATCATCTCTTTTGATTCACAGAGTAGTCTTTGGACATTGGTGTTTTCAGCCCTGAGTAAGTCAGGGCTATTTCCATTACAGATGACAGAAATCCAACTTCAACTGATTTTGGCAAAAGAAGGGGAAGAGTTGGCTCCCAAGCTGAAAATCTAGGGGCAGGTATGGCTACATCCAGATGTCAGTTCTCTGCCTCTCTCTCTCATCGTTTTTTCCCCCTCTTGTAGGCTTCAGCCTCAGGCAGGTGCTCCCCAAGCCCTCAGGCTGCTCCAGAGGACAATGCCTCCTTCTTGGACACTTCTGATCATTCTGCTCAGCTCAGGTGCCCATCCCTAAACCACATGCTGTGACCAGGAAGATGGAATATCCTGATTTGGACTGGCCAGTCCTCGACCAGGTACCCATGTGAACTGAGAATGGGATAGACATGTTCCCCAAAAGAAACCTGGGTGCCGCTATCAAAAGAAGAGGGAAGGCATGCAGGGCAGCCAGAAATAACTGCGCTCTATTTCTCCATTTGACGGACAAGGAAGCCGACGCTCAGAGAAGTGAGTGGCTTTTGCCTGAAGCCTCAGGGATGGTAGGAGGGGAGGCTTTCTTGCCTTTGGCTTGAGCCTGGATGGAGAGAAGAGGAAAGAGATGCGTGGGTGAGGGTAAGCTACTCCTGCCTGTTACAGCCCAGCAGGCATCAGAGCCTCCCCAAGAGGGAGGGAGAAGGGTTCAGAGGGAGGCTGGTATCCAAAGCTGCTTCTCCTCGGTACTTCCTTGTATTTGCCAGAGCAGGAAAGAATGCTCATGTTTGCTGAACAGTTTCAGGGCATGCCACATACCGTTGGGCACTTGGCCTCATCTCTCCGACCATGTTTTTCGGAGGCAGAAGCTGAGACTCAGAGAGGTAAAGCAACTTGTCCAAGTCATACCATCTTGCAATGGTAGGGCTGGGAGTCAGCCCAGGTCTGCAAGGATGCCAAAGCCTGTGCTCTTCTCCTGAATGCTTTCTCAGTGGGGCACTATCGACATTTTGTGTAGGACTGCCCCTCACAGGGCAAGAAGTTTAGCTCAGTAAGCACAACCAAAAACTGCCCCCATGCATTTGCAACTCTCTCCCCTCCAGGAGGCTACCTCTGGCTCTGGAGGGGAACCACAATACCATGAGGACCAAATCTCGTTCATTTTTGTGGACCCAGGGCCTGACACAGAGAAAGTACTTAATAAATGTTTGATGAATGAATGAATGAATTTTACTCTATAGTCAAACAGGACTTTGTGTGAATCCCAGCTCTACCACTTATTAGCTATATGGCACTGAGCAAGTTACTTAACCCCTCTGTGCCTCAGTTTCCTCCTCTGCAAAATGCGGGCAATATTAGTACCCTCCTTATAGTGTTATTACGAGGATTAAATGAGTTAATGCTTATAAAATGCTTGGCATTTTGTCCGATGTATCAGTTTTCTTAAACAAATGTGCCAATAAATAAATAAATAAATAAATAAATAAATAAATAAATGGCTATCTTTTATACACACGCACATAATCAGGAGTTTATGGTTTACAAACACTGAGTTTATCTCCTTGGACGGCTTCCATTATCCTTGGAGGGAACGTTACACACATTTTACAGGAAAGCCAGGCTCAGAGAGATGAGGTGACCTGGCTAGGGGCTTCTGGTTGTTCAACTGCAGCTCCAGAATTTCAGACCCTGCCTTCTCTGCATCTTGTGTCTCCTGCAAATATCCATTTGTAAGCCAAGAATGAAGGAGCCAGCGAAAGAGCTGCAGGGACTCCAACCCCTCAGAGTACCCGGAAAGGGATGGGTCGTCCTGATCCCACAGCCACAAAGGACCACTCTCCCCTCCATCCAACCCAAGGCTCTCTCACTGGGCTGCCCAGTGCTCTGTGCGGTGTGTGTGTGTGTGTGTGTGTGTGTGTGTGTCACCCAAGGGTTTGGGAGGAAAGAGGCCCAGCCATGCGGCCAGAACCACAGGACCACATGAAAGAATGGGGTGGTGAGTGAGGACTGGTCAGCTGCCTGCCCACAGCGGGAGGCGAGCACCTGCCTCTCCAGGTGCCCAGAGTCCCCAGACCTGCTCCCTCCCCCAAGGCCCCTCGGGACAGCAACGGGCTCTCTCTCCTCCTCAGGGCATCTCGCATGCAGCCAGAGCACAGGAGTGGCCTCACTGCTCAGTGATTTTTCAGTTCCACACCACGCATCCTACAAATAATCATGAGATGACATCTGGGCCAACTTCCAGGCCAGCTGCTGGAGACTTCTGCTCTCATAGAACTCTCAGCCGGGGAGGTGAGCCTCAAAGGAACAGGAGACAAAGGGTGGGGAAGGAGCCCTGGGAATTTCCTTGCAAGGCCCCTCCTGCCCAGATCCTTAAGAGGATCCCAATTCCCAAATGCTGAAGATCCATAGACCAGCACCTGATCCTGCTGCCTAGCTGAGGCTACAGGCTCGGACTAACATGGCACCTCTGGGTGCCCACTCCCTCAGCTTCTCTCCTCCTCACCCTCGCAATACACCCCCCCACCCCGCTCTAGCTCCTCAGACCCTCTCCCCTCCTTTGCCCGTCCATGTGCTTTAGATGGTCTCTTGCTCTCTTGGCATAAAGGAAAAAATACAGACTTTAGAAACATACCCACCTGGGTTTCCATCACACTAGCTGTGTGACCTTGGCCATGTTGCTTAAATTCTTTGGGTCACAATTTCTCACTACAAAGAGAGGGATTGTGTGATGATTTAAAAGGCTGATGGACGTGAAAATACTCAGCATATGGTAGGTGTTCAATAAATGTTATATTTGCTTTTTCTCAAGGGCTGCCACCCAAGAGTTGGGTTAAGAGACTTACAGGGAAAACCTTCTGGCCTCTGCTTTCCCCGCTTAATTCTCCTTTTTAAAAATCTTGCCACAGGTTCACACAAAGAGAACTCCTTCTCTGCAGGAGTAAATATTCTATAAGGCACATATATATACAATGGGATATTATTCAGCCATAAAAAAGAAGGAAATCCTGCCGTTTGCAACAGCAAATTTGAAGACATTATGCTAAGTGAAGTAAGTCAGACAGAGAAAGACAAATACTGTCTGATCTCACTTATATGTATAATTGAAAAAAGCCAGACTCACTGTGGGGCACCTGGGGGTCCCAGTGGATTAAGCATCCAACTCTTGGTTTCGGCTCAGGTCATAATCTCAGGATCGTGAGATCGAGCCCTGTGTTGGGCTCCACAGTGAGCGTGGAGCCTGCTTAAGATTCTCCCTCTCCCTCTGCCCCTCCCCCCTCTAAGAAAAACCAAAACCAAAACCAAACAAAACAAAGAACCAAACTCAGAAGCAGAAAGCAGATTGGTGGTTGCCAGAGCCTGGCAAGTGGGGGAAATGGGTGGTAGACAAAGTGTATGAACTTCCAGTTACAAGATGAATAAGTTCTGAGGATCTTGTGGAACATTGTGGTAACTATGGTTAATAACACTGTATTGTATACTTGAAAGTTGCTAAGAGAGTAGATCTTGAATGTTCTCAACACACACAGAGTAACTAGGTAAGGTAATTGATGTGTTAACTAACATTATTATGGTAAACATTTCACAGTAAATAATCTATCAAATCATCATGTTGTACACCTTAAACTTACAAATGTTTTATGTCAAATACATTTCAATAAAGCTGGAAAAAAATTCCATGAGATGTTGATTCTCAACAGAAGCATGCCCTCGCTAGGGAGGCATTTAAGAATCACCTCTAGGTATTTTTCCAAAGCAACACACGCACACGCACAAGCACATGCACACATTCAATGAGATTTTGATATTCCATTCTTCTGATGACAAGATGCAAATCAGACGCTCACTAAGTGAGCGTCCATACCGGTGGAAGTGCAAAGAGGTAAAATAAGGGGAAACACTGAGATAGATCATTTATATGCCAAACCATCTCCGGCTCACAGATCTGCTGGATCTCAGCCTGGCATATCTCCCCTCACCAGGTCTCTCCTTGGTATCTCACTTCATCTTCCTTCCCTGGCAACATAATTTGGATTATGCTGGATCTGGGCTCCTCCTTACTGCTGTCTACTTGGAGTCTTTTAACTTTCTTATCCAGACCAACCCAACCTAATTCAACTCAACTCAACCCACCCCAATTCTCCTAAATTCAACTCAAGTCAACCCAACTCAACTTATTTCCACTTACCCCACCAAATCCATCCTACCCCAGTTCAATCAAACTCAACTCCACTCAACACAACCCAACCCAGCTTAGGTCTACCAAGTTCAAATCAAGGAAAACCAGCTCAGCTCTGCTCCACTCAACCAAACCCAAACCCAACTTCCATTCAATCCAATCAAATTGAATTGTATTCACCTCACCCACCCCTACATGATATAACACAACCCTACTCCACCCAAACCAAACCAACCACACTCAACCCAACAAAACATAATTCAACTCAACCAAACCCATCCTGCCCAGCTCAGTTTTTCTCCCTTTGTATCTCCTTCTTCTTTCCAACACTTAATACCTGCATTCTAACCCTCACCCCACTACCCCTAAGGAGTCGGACACAAAGCTAATGCCTCATTTAAAGAAAGATGGGGAAGTTTTCCTTTGGACTTGCCACCTTCCTGCTCTTCTCCCAACCCTAACCGCACCCTCTTGCGGGTAATAACCTTCAGTCATCTCTGATTCCCCACCATTTATCCCTACCCTTTAATGAAGCCTTGGGGCCATGAAGCCTCAGATGCCCCAAGCGTGTGCGGGCTTTCATCTCTGCACACATTGCCCCCAGGGGCATGATGTCTGGAGGACATGTAGATTGGGGGGCCAGAGGGTTCCAGTCCCAGAGAAAATCCTAAGGTCAGAAGACCAACCCCCAGACCTGGGCACAGTGTGGGCAACAACAGGATCTGACTTGACCCCTGGGAAGCAGAGCACTCTGTCGCTGGCTTTCCTGCCCACCCTCCTGGATCTCTTTCCAATCCTTTATGGCTGCCCTGTGTCTGTCTTTATCTCTCAGTCTTGGTCTCTGTATCTCTGTATCTGTTTCCCACTGTCTCTCTCTGTCCCCACCGTTACCTCTGCCTCTGTCTCTGGGTGGCCTTATCTCTTCATCTCTGTCTAGAACACTCTCTTCCTCTTTCAGTATCTCTCTTGCTGCTAACTCCCTCTTGCTAACTCTGTCCCTCTCCATCTCTGTCTCTGTTTCTGGCACAATCTGCTTCATGTTCCGCGTCTTGGCTGGGGAGCTCTTTCTCCCGAACACAGATGCCTCCATCCCTTCATCCCCTCCAGCTTCTCCCTACCAAGGAAGCAACGGTCATCCCAGGCCGTTTACAAGCCACTCCGAGGCTGCTGGACCCAGAGCTCAAGCTGCTGCCCCACTCAGGAAATCACACTTGTGCCCAGGAACTCCCAAAAAGGAGTTCAGGCCAATCATCTTATCTTATAGATGAGGAAATGGAGCCCCCAGAGACAGCAAGGGGCTTGCCAAAGCTCAGTTAGAGTTAGTGGAGCAAAGATGAGACCCTGTCGACTAGAGACCTCAGACTCTGAAGCCAGAGGAGGAAGGTCTGGGTACCAGCCTGGCCCGGGAGGTAGATGGAAGGAAGGGACACCTTCCCCCAGAAGCCATCTGCGTCAACAAGGGAATTAACTGCCTTCCACACCATCTCAGAGCGGCATTTCCCTGTCTGTCTTTCTGTCTGTCTCATAGTAACATCTATTCTTGGGGGTGGGGGGGGCGGGCAGGGGTGGTGGGTAGGGAAGAAAGGAGACAAGAAGCAATCTGGGTTTTGGTGAAGGTCATTCACCACTGACCCCGACCTTTCCTGACAACTCTGAGAGCATAAGCAGGAGGGCCTCAAAGGCCTGGGGAGGAGGAGAAAGCCAAGGTTTGGCCTCCTGCAACAGAACGTTCTACAGTGAGGAACAGAGCTGGAGTTTTAGTCAGACTGGAGCGGAGTCCAGCCCCTGAGCCCTTGGCTGCAGGCTCCCTGCCCGCCAGGCACAACCCCAAGACTGTCTGGGTCTTCATGAGGGTGAGCTTTCGGGCCTGGCCACCCGCCAGGACGGCATTCCTCCCCAGCCCCACCTGGCACCGGCCTCCTAGCCAGTCCAGGCTCCAGCAGGAACCAGAGCGTCCTGGTGGGGCCAGGCCAGAGCCAGGCCCAAGCAAGGCCCCTTGTCCAGCCCAGAAGGGGGGCCCCCACGAGCTCCTCCGAAGCCCATGACTCTGCACATCTCACTGCTCTGGATCTGCCTCCCTCAACATCATGGAGTTCCTGGGCTGGCGCCGGCCCGGGCTTCCTCAGAACCCTAGAAGGGCTGAAAATAGAAAAGGAGAAGAAGAGAAGGCTGTGGTCAGTGTGGTGGGCAGAGGAGAACTTGGGGAGGGGAGGGGAACTGGTTCCTAGGCGGCGGACGGACACCACCAGGACTGGCCCCGGCCTGACCTCCAGTACCCTCCCACCCCTTCTCTAAGCCCCCCGCTGCCTGCCTTTATGTAGAAGGGGCCTCCAAGCCTTGGGCCCAAACCTCCCTCGAACAGTTCAGGAGACTGTGGCCCAGAAAGGGAAGGAGATTGCCCAAGGATAGGTAGCAGAAGGAGCCAGGGTCCGGGGCTCCTGGCCCTTAGGCCCAGCTCCTTCCCCAGCAGGCTCTCGGGTTCTTGGGGTGGGGTTCTTTTTGGGCCCCGAGCCTACCCCATCGGCCCAAGAAGCCAAATTCAAGTAGTTTCCCGCCCGCATGAACTGTCCCAACGGGAGAGCGCCCTGTTCCTCGGAAGACACATCTAGGCTTGAATCCCAACTCCCTGCAGAGAGAGGCCTTGGGAAGGCCAGGCCCTCCTCACTTCTCCTGCCGCTTTTCTTTTTTTTTTTTTAAAGATTTTATTTATTTGACAGAGAGAGACACAGCGAGAGAGGGTACACAAGCAGGGGGAGTGGGAGAGGGAGAAGCAGGCTCCCCGCCGAGCAGGGAGCCCGATGCGGGGCTCGATTCCAGGACCCTGGGATCATGACCGGAGCTGAAGGCAGACGCTTAACGACTGAGCCACCCGGGCGCCCCCTCCTGCCGCTTTTCTGCTGACCTCTGCCTTGGCTGGCTTTTTCTTCCCCTTTCCCCAGCCCCTCTCGCCCCACTGCCACCGTGGGCCCAGCAGAGACCTACCCCGAGGTAGGCAGGGAGGGGAGCCTGCCCCACTTCCACTCACTCTCAGCCCCGCCTGGACCTCCAGACACGTCCCTGTCCCTGCAGCAGACCTTGGAGCCCACTCACCCTCCGGCCCTCCGCTCCCCCCCACCCGCCTTCATTCTTGGAAGGTCCTTGGACACACGAAACTGAAATCTGCTTCCCTGACTTCTCTTCTCTGCTCTTCTCTGCTCTTGCCTCCAGGACCTTCCTCTGCCCGACGTCCCCTCAGAGTCGGGCAAGCTGCACTCCTTCCCTGACAGCCTGGTCCCTTCGGGAGGCTGCACGGGCAAGTTTCTCCAAGGTCAAGTCCTGCCTCAGCCACCCCCAGCCGTGGGACCTGTGGGACCCCATGCATCTCCTCCCCTGGCTGATCCTAATCTGTATCTTTCCCAGTAGTAAATCATAACCGTGAACGTAAGAGCTTCCAGTGAGTTTTGCAAGTCTTTTAGCAAATGATTGAACCCGAGGGGAGTTTGAAGCGCCTCCCAAACTCGCAGTTAGTGCCAGAAGCGAGGGCAGTCTCATGCACAGACTGGGCTCCCCAACCTTGTAGTTGGCCCCACGTCACTGCAACTCCTCCCACAGTCGTGCATTGAATCCCCACGACAACCCTCTGGAGCAGGTACTATTGCCGTCAGTCCTGGTTCACAGATTGGGAAGCTGAGCTGAGTAACCTGGCTGAGGGGGCACCGCGGATAAATGACAAGGCTGAAATTTGAAAGCAGGCAGCTGGGCCCACCGCAGCCTACACCTTGTCACCACTGTGCTATCCAACTGTCCAGCTAGGGGAGGCTGAGGGGGGACCTGTGAGGCTTTGCAGGGGAGAGTTCCCGGAGGGGTTGCGGGGTAAGGAAGCTGAACTTTGACCTGGCGCCGGTGGGAAGCCATTGGTGGTTTTGAGCAGGGAGGGACATGAGTAGCTGCAGGTTTCAGCGAGATCCCTCTGGGTGCAGCATGAGAACAAGTGGGGAGAAGACCAAATGTGGCTACTGTAGTGGACAGGGTGTGGGGGTGGGCGGCGGGACAATGGTGGTGGGACTTGAGCTTTGCTCTCCGGGATG
The DNA here is from genome assembly GCF_037043125.1 of Eumetopias jubatus. NCBI lineage: Eukaryota > Metazoa > Chordata > Mammalia > Carnivora > Otariidae > Eumetopias > Eumetopias jubatus. Next base: position 82,654,940 of record NW_028274821.1, on the reverse strand, counting down.
GAGAGCAGTGGACACGTTCCAGGTCTACCTGAAAGGCAGACTTGACAGGACTTGGGGAAAGACTGGATTTAGGGAATAAGGGAGTGGGAGGAGCCAAGGGTAACACCCAGGCTTCCGGACTAGACAATTAGGGTGCTAAGTCCTTGAGATGGGGTAAGACAGAGGAAGAAGAGATTTGGGGTGGACTGTACCACCATTAATGGTCCCAGAGTCCTGAAGGACAGGGTTGTCCCCACCCCAGGGCACAGGGCCCTTTGTGTGGACCAGGACAGTGCACTAGCTTCCGGGGGCGGGGGTGGGGGGGAGTGGTACCTCCCTTACCTCAGTGTTGCCACCAGGTGGCAGCATAGGCCGCCTTTTCCCAGGAAGGCCAGCTGAAGGAGGAAGACAGGCGCATCTCCAAGCTGCAGATGCAGACACATTGGGGAGACCTCTGAAAGTGGGCAAAGGGCCTCCTCCAGGGGCCTGTAAGTATGAGTTCCTGCAAGTGCAGCATGCAAAGACCCCCCACCCCCATCTAGGAGGCAGGAGTCCTGGGTTCTAGATAGCGCCTGTGATCCAGAGCCAGCCCCTGCCCCTCTCAGTTTCTCTCCTATAAAGAGCGCAAGCCCTGCAGGGGAGCCAGAAGCCGGCAGGGGGACTTTGACCTGTTTCTCTGGCTTTCCACCCCCAATAGCTGTGGCTTTCAAACATAGTTTTAGAGGCAACATCTTTTTTTTTTTTTTTACACAAAATCCCAAGTGCCTCATGTATGACACAGAACAGATGCATACTGGATGTGCTCTAGTTTGAGTGGAGGAACCTCCCAAACCCACACAGAGGATGAAGTCCAGACCCCTCACCTCGGCATTCAAGGCCCTTCACTCCCTACCTCTCCATGCCTTCTTCCACCCAGACCACACCCTTCTACTCTTTCAGCTCCGGCTGGACTTGCCCTTGGGAATACACCTCTCCTCCCCTCCTGATTCAAACCCTCCTCATCCCTTAATGTCAGCTCCCTCGTCACCTCCTCTGAGAAGGCTCCTCCGAAGCCCCTGGTGGAAAGAGTCACTCCATCCTCTGCAATTGCCCCACACTTCAGTCACCAAGCACCTGCTGTGGTTAGGCACTTCCAACCAGCCAACAGCACTTCCTCTTGCTCTGAAGATCTCATGTTCTATGTACACTCACACCTGTCTCTCTCCCTGCTCCTGAGCACCTCCTGGTGGGGACCATGCCTGATTCCCCTGTAGTAGAACATGTCCAGCCTCACACAGCTAGGAGCTGGCAGACTAGCCTCTGCCCCACCAGGCCTCCCCAAGCTACATTAGCAAACGGTTTATCTTTCTTGGGTCTTTGCTTCCCTCCACCACCGCCCCTATAATGGGGGCTGCTATTATCTAACCAGGACTCTGTATAGAATTAGGACTAGCTACATCATTTGCGCTGTCCAGGGCAAAATGAAAATGTGCAGCATCTTGTTCAAAAATTACTTAAAATTTAAAGGCAATGATAGTAGACCATTCAACCAAACACCCATGGAGCTGCCCGTGAAGTCTGTGGGCTACACAAGGGGTCTGAAACCTGATCAGCCCGCACCCACATGTGGGGTTTTGTCTGCCAAGAACACAGCCACTTTTTTCTTAATTCAAGGGCAGTCTGCTGGTCAAGCTGGGTCCGGCAAAGCTGCATCTGCCCAAAAGGGAGTGAATTTTCCTTAAGTAACACAAAGTTCTGGTATTGGCCAGTGGCAGTCCTGCCCACATTCTCTGAGATCTCGTGACCTTGGCACGTGAGCCACGCTCCTGACTTTTGGTTGAATGAGGAAAGGGGACCAGAAATTGGACACAAGACATTGGAGAGCAGGGAATAGGGCAAGCTAGCACACAGCTGTGGCCCATTAATGTCTGATGGACGAGTAAATGAATGACCAAGTGCGCACTTAAGACATCTAAGTCATGGCACTGTGGAATTACAAGGCTAAGAGAAAGAGATCAAATCTGGGGTTTTCAAGCCATGTTCTCCAAACCTATAGGGATGCAAAGGTGTGCTGGGGACATGAAAAGACTAGGCACTCAGGGATCGGGTACCCTTCCTGCCTTTTGACCTTTTTTTCTGTCTCGTGTACTGGGCTTCCCATATAAGTTTTTGTTTAAAGAAGTCTGCCGGCTCAGGAAGGACAAGAGACTTGCCCGAAGTCCCAAGGCAGAGCCTGGGGAGAGGATCAGAGAGGCGAGGTCAGAGGTCAGCCCTGAAATTATAAAATCCAGGCAGGAGGGTGAGCATCAGAAACTGGAGTTTTATACCAGAGATGCGGAATCAATGTGGAGGATCCCAGACAAACCAGAGGGTGGAGATCAGGGATGGTAAATCTCAGCTCAAAGAAGAGATTCAAGGTCAAGTTCAAAGTTCAGTAGCCAAAGGTGGGGGCTCACTCTTGCTTTGTTCACTCAGTTGGTATTTCCCGAGCACCTACTATGTGCCAGGCACAGTTCTAGGTCCTAGGATACAGCAGTGAACAAGACCAAGTCCCTGCCCTCACACAGCTCACATTCTGGGAGGCAGGGGTCTGTGTGCAGGAAATAAACTTTATTACAAGAAAACAAACGAGGCAAACAGCTAGAGAAAAGTGATAGGAAGAAAATTAAACAGAGTGGGAGAGAGAGACTGCCAGTAGGTGGGCTAGCTCCTATAGGGTGGTCAGGGAGGGCCTCCCTGAGGAGGTGACATTTGCACTGCACTCTGAATGAGTTGGGGCCGCCAGTGTCCCAGCTGGGGGTGGGGGACAGAGCTGCCTGCCAGGAGAGCCTGCAGATCCACAGGGTGAAGTTGGGCGGGCTGGGCAGGAAGTCTGGCCCCCTGTAACCGTATCTCCAGGAGGGAGGAAGCCAGGAAGGCGCTTTCAGCAGTTGTATTCATCAAGGCAGGCTGCAGTAACCCCTGGGCAGCACCAGAGGCTCCTCAGGGCCCCTATCCACCTTTAGCCGCCTGGGGAGGAGACAGCCAGGGAGGGAGGGCCGCCTAGAGTGGGCCCTAGATTCTCTTCCAGACAATAAATGCTTCCAGGTTCCTGGGGAGCATTCCTTGGGTCACAGCCGCATCTGATCTCAATTACCCCCGGTGTAGGGTTCCAGGGCTGGGCGGGGGCAGGGGTGGAGGGAAGGCCGCTTCTCCATAATCAGAATCTCCTGGCTCAGTGGTGAAGGCACCCCTGGACAGGTCCCCCCACCCGCAGATTTAAGGATTCGGGGAGAGGGTTCTCCCTGGCTGCAGTGGAGACCCTCTGCTTCATGGCCATTTTGCTGTGTGACCTGGTGCAAGTCACTTAATCTCTCTGGCCCCTGTGGAAATGGTGACAATTCCACCTTTTCCTTCCCAAAGAGGCAAGAGTACAGTCCAAGTGCGGAGGGCAAAGCTCAGTGCTCTGAGCTGGGCTGGGCTGGAATGGGGTGGGGTTGCTCGTCCCTTACTTTTTCCTGCCTTGATTAGATCTTAACCCTCCCGCTAATACATCCCCACCCAAATGATGGTACCAGAGTTGCTGGGATTAACAGATAAAACAGACCAGGGGCGTGCCACCCCCACCTCCAACCTTCCCCAACTTGCTTGGGCAAGGCACTGTACCTCTGGGCCTCTGTTAACTCATGCCCCCCTCCAGAGGGGATGTGAGGGTCAAATGAGTAACGAGCCTAAAGCCGGCTTTTTGAAAGGATACACACACCAGCAGCGGTGTTCACTGGATCATGTTTACAGTCAACAACAACCACAAAAATGGCCATAGTTCTAAGCACCGGGAGATAGGCTCTGGATTTGAAACATCTGCTTGATCCGGTTTTTGTGACTGATGACCTTGAGCAAGTCTTTCCCCTGCCAGTCCTCAGTTTCCCCATCCACACTGGTGCCTGCAAAGCTCCACCCTCTAGAGGGTCTTCTTCGGGGTCCCGTCACGCGCAGCCCCATTTGCCCAAGGGGGTGTCGCCCAAGCTACACTGGTGAGTCTTCTTTTATTGGGTAAAGCATTCCCCCCTGCAACCTGAGTTTCACCAATGTACCTTTTCTTCTCGAGGGACTGCGGCACAAGGTTGGGCTTTTAGCGGGGCAGGCGAACGGGAGGGGGCGGGGACGGAGGTGGGCTTCCAGCGGCGGGTTTTAATCTACACGGAGGGAAAGGCAGGCTCGGGAGGCGGCGAGCCGGGATTCGAACCCGGGCCGCCGGGGGCCGCAGGGGCGGGGCGCGTTCCTCCTTCCCGGGCTACGGGCCCGGAGCGGATGCCGGGGTCAGCGGAGAGCGGGGCCGCCGGCCGGCCGGCTGCTCCGCGGGCGCTGCTTTCTCCTTTTATGTCCGTGCGGGGGGCCGGGAACTCCCTGCCTGGGGCCCGCGAACAATGCGCCGCTTCCTGCCGCCGGGCCCGGCCGCGGCCCCGCTCCCGCTCCCCGCCCTGCGGCCGCCGGGAAATGGGCCGCAGCCCGGGCCGACCGCGCCGGGACACGGGGTCGCGCCCCAGGAGACCGCCGGGCCCGCGCGCGGCCAGGGGCGGAGGTGAGCCGCGCTGGGTCCCCGGCTGCAGCCGGTGCGCGTCCGCCAACCACACGGGCACCGAGCGCACGGCTGCGGCCCGCGTGTGCGTGCGCACACTCGCCGGGGGGGGAGGGCAGCCCGCCTGTGCGTGTGCACACTCGCCGGGGAGGGGGCAGCCCGCCTGTGCGTGCGCACACTCGCCGGGTGGGGGTCGCCGGGCCGCCCCGCGGTCTCGGCCGCCTGGCTGTGCTCGGCGCCCCGGTCGCGGCCCCGTCCTGCACACGCCCCCACCGAGCTGCGCTGCGGGCGCGCGGACATCCACTTGTTGATTCGCTTGTGGTCAGACATCTCCAGCGTGCCCGGCCCTGGACGAGGCACTGGGGATTCAGCAGTGAACAAAAGTCAGCAAAGCCCTGGGCCTCCTGAAGCTAACGTTCTAGTGACGGGGAAAACAACTCCCGAAACTCCTGAATCACACAGTATATTTAAAAGTGATACTTCGTTAGACAAAAATAAAGAAGGGACGGACTGATACGGGAAAGGAGGTCTGTTTTAAATAGGGTGGTTGTGGATATTTTAACCGAGGTGACATTTGAGCAAACACACACAGGACACGAATCACAAACATATACCTCTCAAGAGGATACGCAGTACGTCCCAAGGAGACGCATTACGCAGACATGTACACTGCGTACATCAATGTGCCTATACATACATGCATAAACCCTTCACATACATGAGAGCCTACCAGTCCACGTGCAATGCACTGTATTTGTACGATATACATATCCACTACACGCGTACCACCTCTGCACGCACAAATGTGCACCTCGATGGCCATGCCTGCATCTCAGGTATCTGTCATCACCCCCATTTCCATATATTCTTCAACTCACAAGTACAGAGCCCTGTGTCAGGCTCACATATCACATACCCCAAGTATATGTTTTTTCTAATTTCATAAGACACTTGTCAATATAGTACACCACAATACGTTCATTTTCATGTTGTGTCCATTACGTGACATATATCACATACGCATATACCCAAGCACATGTATCATAAGCCTTGGGTAAAATGGATACCTACATTCCACACACCCCCACACACACCTACACGTGCCTCTCTTGCTCATACAAACACATTTCCCACATAGTCCCTGTACCTATTTTATACATCCCATTTACACGTACCATGTGCAAATAATAGTAATAACATTTACAGAGTACTTACTATGTGCAGCACAGTCATAGGTACCTAACTTGGATTATTTCATTCAATCGTTAAGGAAACTCTACGCACCGGGCACTACCTGTTTAGCCTAGCCGTTCAAAGCTCACACTGCAATCAGAATGCCCGGGTTTGAGTCCTGGCTCTCCCACTCTCTCACCTCTGAGAGCTTCAGTTTCTCGGTCTGTAAAGTGGGGGCAACAGTCATCCTTAATTCAAAGGTTATTGTGAAAAGTCAGTAAGATGATAATGCATGAGAACCGTATAGTACAATACCAGGCACATAGTAAGTGCTCAATAAATGTTACCTGGGACTATTATTATCCATTTTGTAGATGAGAAAAATGAGGCTCAGAGAAGTTAAATGACTTGCCTGAGGTCACACAATCTGTAAGTGGAGGAGGCAAGCCTCAAGCACAGGTCTGTGTGACCACACAGTTCAGGCCCTTGAAGTATTCCATTGCTCATTACACAGCAGAGACACCAACACACACACACACACACACACACACACACACACACACACACAGCACATGCCCTGCAGACTCCATATGCATGCATCACATAGCTCCCATGGTATAGATATGCATTCATTCAACATTTATATAATCAATCTCCATCCACCCAGCCAGGCACCCATCTAGGTGCTGGGGACATAGCAGTCAGCAAGACAGACTTGATCCCTGCTCTCATGGCCCTTACAGACCGGCACACACAACTGCGAACACACACTACATATCACCTGTGTACACACTGCATGTCCACATGCAGATATCCTATACACAGAGCCCAAGTGTCTGACTTACTCCCATAGACTGACCTCATTGCTAACCCAGCTACAAATAATCCACGTGGACACAGGTCTTACATCATTTACACATACTCAGTATATCCATACCATGTGTACACATAGACCTCCTATGTGTCATTCACACGTGGCCAGTGTATACACTGCCCTTAACCTATGTCCACACATTACACATAACCAGCCTGTTGTCACTCATGTACCTGTTCCCCTTTCTGCCCCATATGGGCAGCTTGGGAGGCCCAGGTCAGCCCCTCTGGGCCGGTCTTGGGGGGGTGGTGGGTGGAGGTCAGAAAGACAGGGCCTGGACCCCCCATCGCAGGGGAGAGAAGGTGGCCCATGGCTTCACAGTTGGAGGCCAGGAAATTATAGTCGACACCAAACCAAAGCGGCCCCTTAGCAGACCAGGTAATCAGGCCTCTCCCGGATTCAGCCTGACAGCTTAAATGTTCTAATTCCGCTGCCAGGGGCCCAGCTCCCAAACTCCGGCCATGGCCCAAGCCTCGGCCCTCCGTCGTAATTGGACCCACGTTTTCATTACTTTGAGATTAGACAGGTCCCCTCCGGCCGGGCCGTCCGCAGCTGCATGGGAACCATCCCCCAGCATGACTGCATTTACCTGATTATGGAGTTTATTTTATAGCAATTGCTCTGGAGTACTGGAGGCCCCCTTCGCTCCACCCCCTGCTCCCCAGACCCCGGAGGCCTCTACCAACCCAGGACAAGTAGTTTCTGCCTAATGTACTGAAGCCACCTCCCCCAGGCCCTGCAATCATGGAAGCCCCCACCTCCTGGCACCCCCGCAAGGACTATGACTCTTTTCCAAAAAAAAAAAAATCACTTAAGAAATTTGAAGAAAGGGAGGGAAGAGCATTCTAAGACTCTTCTCCCGGGGTACAGATAGGAGAGTGACCTTCCTTGTTTCGTGTATTCATTCAACAAACATGTGTCCAATTCCTGAGCTAATGGCAAAGGCATTGATGGGTGAGGACGTTCGTTCATTCAACACTGACTATATGCCAGAAAGGAACGTGCACATGGCCACTGCTTCCCAGACATCACAGTCTAGCGGGGAAGCCCGGCGGGTTCCTGGTGCTTGGTTTATGCTCAGGTGAGGGCAGGAGACCTACAGGAGGACACAGAGTTAAGAAAGGGGGTTGGGCTGGGGTGCCTGGCATGCCACTCTTGATCTCAGGGTCATGAATTCGAGCCCCATGTTGGGTGTAGAGATGTACTAAAAAATAAATAAACTTTAAAAGGTCAGGGGGGGCGGTGTGCGCCTGGCTGGCTCAGTCAGGAGAGCATGTGACTCTTGATCTCGGGTGGTAGGTTCATGCCCCACGTTGGGTGTAGAGATTACTTAAATAAATAAACTTTAAAAGGGGGGGGTGAGGATGGAGGCATTTCAAGCAGAGAAAACAGTGCAATAGCCTGCAGAGAGACAGAGAGAGCCTGGTGTGTGTGAGGAACTGGGAAAAGATAATGTTCAAGTTTGGGGTGTGCGGGGCAGAGGGAAGACTGAGGATGGAGGTCGTCAGAGCCCCGATCATAAAGGGCCTTGCTTAAAATTGCTGGCGCTTCACCCTGAAGACCCAGAGCCATGGGAGGGCTCTGGAGGGACCCCTCGCATAGCACATAGGAACATTTTAAGTAGCTGCTGTGTGCCGGGCATGGTTCTGAATGCCCCATGCGTAGCAACTCAGCTTATCCACGTCAGCCCCACGAGTGAGGCAAATACCCCAGGCCCACGATTCCTTCCCCACAATACTGAAATCCTAAAAGCTTCAATGACCCAAAGGTTTTACACAGGTTTGGTGTCAAATCGTGTGGTGCCAAAAGAGACTTGAACCAAGCAGAAGCTATTTTTGTTCATTTCCCTTGCCTGGTGTGAATATGCATGTTTCGTTGAAAAAAAATATGAATTTCATTATAAGAAATGCCCCAGACCCCACTGGGAGGTGGTACAGTGCATGGGTTATGTTCTCTATTAGACATTATTCTCGGAAAAGCTCTGAAACCATCTGACTTCACAGGTTTTCCATAAGGACTCCGGGCTTATACTAGAATCCTCATTTCACAGATGAGAAACCTGTACCGAGCGAGTTGAAGTGATTTGCTCAAGATCACACAGCAAGACAGGGTCAAGCAGTCTGGTTTCAGAGTCTGACCGCAACAGCACACATCCTGTCTTTTTGCTTTTTATGCTCTGAAATGGGGGTCTGAGCCTGCCTGGAGGGACAGAGGAGTCCTGAGCAAGGGAGGGAGAGCGGACATTGCTCAGCACGCACGTGCTCTGAGTCTGGCCTGGGCTAGCTCTGCTGGCCTCTGACCTTCAGCTGCACCAGCTTGTGAGCATCATTGGTCCCATTTCACAGGTAGGGAGTGCAAGGATCGGAAAAGGGAGCCATCCTGGCCAAAGCCCTGCAGCAAGAGAGTCGCAGAGGAGGGAAGGGGGCTCGGGGTTGCAGTCCCCAGAAACCTGGCCTTCCCATTCTTCTGAAGACTGGCAAGAAGAAAGCATAAGCTGGGCCAGGTGGGGCCGAGGAAGGGGACCCCAGTAAAAAGTAGATCCAGTCAAGAGCCCTAGCCCCAGGCTGCCCAGTAGCAGAGACATGGTGCCCTGGTGTCACCCTGGGTGACAGCCCCCACCTCACCTCCACCCCCAGCAGGGCTGCCTCGACTTCACCCCTCCTCTGCCTGTTCTCCGCGTCTGTGCCCAGCCCCACTCGGGGAAGCCTTCCCGGATCCATCTGAGCCAAGCTTCCAGCTTCTTGATATTTGAGCCCTCCAACCATGCCTTCTACACTCTCCTTCAGTATTTTTAACTATTTACTCACAGGGCCTCACCTGCCCAGAGATTGTGGGGTCCTCCCTTTGAAAGAGGACTGACAACCAGCTTTGGAGCCAGACTAGACCAGGGTTCAAATCCTGGCTGGATTTGACCTTGGACAATCATCATACTTCTCCAGAACTCAATGTTCTCATCTGCAACATGGGAATAATAATAATAGCACCTCTCTTACGGGGTCACCGTGAAGGTGAAATGAGATCGTGTTGGCAAAACGCCTCCGTGCGGGCCCTCTGCTTCTGGGAGCTACTACTATCAGCTACAAGTACTCCTAGCGGCCTGTGCACGGCTGACATTCAGTAAACTCCTGTCCTCTGGTCACTCCCTTCCCGGCTACAAGGGATGTTCAATTAAAACAAAAGAACCCAGTCTTGAGCCTGGCCCTGAGCCTGCCAGGTCTCTCTCACCTCATCTCCTTAGACTTTCCTTTGGGATTCTGGATTTTGCCTTTCTACTAAGCCCTCATGGCTCCGTGTTCCCTCTCCAAGATTCCTTACCTCCATGCCTTTGCTTATGCCATTTGGGACACCAGGCATTCCTTCTCCATGCCCCACTTATGCATTCTAAATTCTACTATTCATTCGCTACTCACTGTGACCTTTATTCATTCACAACAAATGCTTTACCGGATGTCTACTTCGTGCCCAGCTCTGGACCAGGTACTTTCATGCAACTTACCTCACTCAGTCCTCATGCCAGCCTTGCAAGGGAAGGAGTGTTATCTGCATTTTACAGAGGAGGAAACTGGGCTCAGAGAGGTTATGTCACTTTCCTGAGAAGACCCAGCTAGCATGTGGCAAAGACCTGCCAGCCTCTGGAGCCCAGCAATTTCCTCTCTGCCCTGCATGTGCCAAGGCCCAGGGTTGGAAAGCAGTCCTCTGTGCCTGGGTGAGCGAGAGCTGAGTAGGGAAAGGAGAGGAGGTGGCGAGGGGGTGGGGACCAGATTTTGATTGGGCTGGGGGAACAGGTGCTACATGGAGGATGGGCAGGAGGGGAGCTTCCACGTGGGGATTTGGACCCAGCTCTATGACAGGGGCCTTGTTGGGAGGACCCCAGTCTGCTTGAGGAGTCAATGGGAGTCCTATTCCACCCTGCCCACCCCCACCTCCCAGCCCCCCTTTCCCAGGCCAGTGTGAGAATAGGTCCGTGATGGCGGCTTTCTTGCTCTCCCTGACCAGGACGGGAAAATGGATGGCCCAATGCCGGTCACTGCAGGAAGGGTTCAGAAGCCAACCCCCAGCACCACCTCCTCCTCCCAGGGGCCACAGCTCTCAGGGAGGCAGCCCCGTGGTCTCGGGTCTACCAATCCCAGACAGAGGCCAGCTCCGGTAACTCAGGCAGCTGAGAGCAAAGAGCAGCTGTGGCCTGGCAGAGAGAGCCGGCAGTCAGTCACGGAAATGGGGAGAGCAAGGGGCAGAGAGAGACAGAAAGGTGAGGAAGGGACACAGAGACAGACTCAGGGATAGAGATGGGGATGGACAGGGGAAAGAAAAAAGCACACAGAGATGCAAACAGAAAGTGGAGCCTGGGGAGGCCGAGAAGCAGCAGAAAGCAGAATGGTCCTCAGGGGCTGCATCAGGAGGCTCTGGCGTCAATGCTGGGTGGCTCTTAGCCCCACCTTCCCCTCTCTGGACTCAGTGGTCCCAACAGCAACATGGGAGCAGTACTGTGCACCCCTGCTTCAGTTCGGATTCCTGGATCTCTGTAACCCCAATCTAGGGAGCTGAGGTCAGTGATCGGCAGGGGCCTGCGCCTGGGGCCGTGGCAGCACAGATGTGTCTCATTCATGCCCAGGGCTGTGGCTGTGGCTCTGTCCACCTCAGGCTTCCGTTGTGTCCATGGTGATGACTGCCGCCTGGGCCACATCCCTGATGGGTCCCTGACTACTTGTGCATCCGTGTGTCTCTCTCTGGGTCCCTGATCCTCCACTCTCTGTTTACGTGGGGAGCTTTAATAAAGAACCACCTGAAGGAAATGAGGTTTGGGTTGCACAGACCCCTGTCGTGGCAGGTCCTCAGGTCTAATGCCCTCACCCTGGTCCTCTCCTCCCACCGCCCACTGTGAAGTGCACGGCCGTCAGCCCTGGTCTCCTGACCACACACAGCCTACTCCCCACATTACCTTCCAGCCTCGTGCCTGGTATTGAGTCCAGGCCTGGGCTATGAACATTCCCAGGAGCATCTGGAGGACAGACCCAAATGGGAGGCTGGAGGCCAACTCCGGCAAGAAGCTGCAGGAATTGAGAAGGCCAGCAGTAGGAAAGGTGACTCGGCAGAGCACAGTCCAAAATGCTGGCCTCAGGGGGTGTTATGAGGGAGCACAGGATCAGGGTTGGGAGGGCTCACGCTCGTGGACAGCACCTGGTCAGCAAGGAGCTGAGGAAGCTGGCAGAGGCTTACTGCAGGGAGGGAGCTCCTCATCCCCAGGGGAGAACAAGCAAGAGATGCTGTACCTCTCCATAGGAATGTGGTGGAAAGGATTTCATCGCCAGATACATGAGGGATCAGGAGCTTTCTGAGACCCAAGTCTGAGAACATCCTGCCTCTCCACCCAAAAAAAGAGCACAAGAAATCAAGAAAGTGTGAAGGGTAGCTGCCCAGGCTCCAAACTTTCTCACCTGCCTTGGCTAGCTTCTAGGTTTTGCTGGCTGTAGCTCAGGACCACAAGGAGGAATATGAAGGCAATAATAATAAAAACAATTGCATCCGTTGGGGCAGAGCTAACATTCAGCAGGAACGCTCTGCTGAGGCCCTACGGGTTGTTAAAATACTGAATTGCGTCCACACCAGTTGCTAAGGAGCCTCTGTCCCAAGTGTCCTGAGCACACCCCTAGGGGCCTAGCTGCCTGCCCCGGATGTAACTCCACATTCCATTCTCCGCCCTGAAGCCCTGCCTGACTCTGAGCATCGCCGTGCGTAGTTCACCTGCAGGAATTTCATCCTGAACGGAGATGCCCTGCCTCAGCCGTAGAGGCTGCCCCCTGGGCGGCACTCCCTCTGCCAGGGCCCGTTCCCAAAGCTGGAGCAATCAAGGCCTGCTCCCTCCCTGGGCTGGTGCAAATGCCCGCCTCCTCCGGGCCCCTCTCCGGCTGCAAACCCAGCTCATTTGCATGTGGATCGTGCCTGCCACCATGGGTGCTGGGGTCAATTGAAACTCAAGAAAAGAGAAGAAATTTATGCAAAACTGTTGATTGCATTTGTATGTAATGAAATCATCCAATATTCATCTGACTATAGAATCTAATCTGAGAAGAGAACTGAAGGACATGAGTGTCACTGCAAAACCGTAATGAGCCACTGTAGTGATTAAAAAAGCTCTTGAGCCTTCTGAAAATCCAGGCAGAAATAGCGTCTAATCAACTCTGAATATAGGAGGCGAGATTGGGCTGGCGCGCTGCGCACGGCCCGCCGCAGCGCTGGGGGTGCGAGGTAAAGCCTGGCGGCCACGGTCTCTGGATGCCAATCGCCAGGCCACAATCAGCAGAGTCGTCCGTGCACAAAGCAATCGCCGCCTCTTACCACGCAGAAAGAGCCCAATCACGGCTGTTGTGAAGAGCGGCTTCGGGCTTTCGCACCCGCCTCTGAAGCCTGGCCAGAGGTCCCGTCTGGGTTCCTTGCTCCTGCCCTGGAAGGCAGGGAGGGTTTGGATCTCTGGGACTGTCACACCTGGATACCTCTAGCGCCCAGCCAGCCCAAGTGGGGGAGAGAGGCTGTTGTTTCTCGGGAGCCCTGGCTCATCACTGAAATGTCACCTCCTCCGGGAAGCATTCCCTGACCGCTCCCTCAACACTGGCAACTCCCACCAAACACACACACGATGCTCCATCCCTCACCCCTGCTTTGTTCTCCTTCATAGCACTTAGCTCTGCCTGGCATTTTTATTCCTTCATCTGTTTAATATCTGCCTCTTCCAAGTAGACTGTGAGCTCCGTGAGGGCGGGGACTTTACCGTAGTTTATTCACCACTGTGAAGTGTGGGGAACTGGGCTTGACACTCAGTAGATGCTCAATAAATGGTGAACAAATGAGTCCGTTTCGGTGGGCAGCCAAACGTATGTACTCAGTCTTTCAGCAAATACTTGCTGAGTGCACACTGCGTGACGAGTAATACAGTCCCTGCCCCCTTGGAGTTCACAGTCTGGGTAGGAGGCAGATACTGAAGAGGTTTACCTATAACCAAATGGGACACCATGGGGCTGGCTCAGTCCAGTGGCTGTAGGAAGAGCAGACGGAGGGTATGAACCCAAGCTGGCGGAGGTCAGGGAAGGCTTCCAGGAAGCAGGGAAATGAGGTGGAGACCTAAAGGACGGACAGGAGCTAGCCAGGCAGGGTGGGGTCTGGAGTGCCCCCCACAGACGGAAAGGGAAGCGCAGTCCCTGGAGTGACGAGCACCTGTGCGGACCCGAAGGAAGAAGTCAGAGCCGGAGCCAGCTGGAGCCAGAGCAAGGGAGAGCCTGGTGTGAGATGGGGATGGAAAGATGGTCCAAGTCAAACCTTGCAGTTAAGAACCTGTGGTAAGAATATGGGGCTTTTTCCTGGAGGTGACTGGGGGCCTCTGAGGGGGAGCAGAGTGATTTACATTTTGTCACCATATGGAGAACAGGTCAGAGGGGCCAGCTCTGGAGAAATGAGACTGTGTCAGAGGCTGTTCAGTTACCCAGGCAATGGCAAGATCTCAGGGGGCCTTTGAACAAGGCCATGTCATGCCAAAGGTGGTTTAAGATGATGAATCTGACAGCAAGAGAGGGAGCAGAGGAAGGGGAACCAGGTTGGAGGCAGCCGTTCATTCATTCATTCATGCAGGCATGCATTCAGCATTCAACAGACAACTGAGTGTAAACTGCCCTTCCCCACATTCTAATCTATAGTTTCCAATCTGCTCTGGGTTTGCCTACCAGGTTACATATTATTAAAACGGGTTCTAAAGTTGGAGTCAGTAGCTTCTGAGAATCCAAGAGATTCTGTGGATTATGAGGCTGCTTTTTTTGGCCTGGACTTCCTGACATCAAAAAAGGCCTTGTGAGTCATTTGCCTTCTTTAGGCCTTAAATTCCTCATCACTACAAAGAGAGAGCCAAAAGAGATGATCTCTTGGTTCCCTCCCTGTTCCCCAAACTCTGTAGTTCTATGTCCCAATGAAGGCATTCTGACACCACAAATCCCAGGGGACTAAAAGTCCCGAGGTGAAGTCCGCCCTGCTATGTGGGTGGCCAGGAGAGCTCACTGTCCTGCCCTTGCCACTCGCTTGTTCTGCTGTGAATGAATGAGCTGGTCCCTCTCTGTGCCTCAGTCTCTGCCCAGCTCCTGGCTCCTTCCTGGCGGGGATAAGGTTTTAGAATGGCACACAAGGATCCTTCTGGGCCCACACTAGACTCCCTGTACGATGGAATTCCAGGAAACTACCTTCAAAGACAAACGGGGGACGGGAGAGTTGCCTAGAAGTAGGGAGAGCTATGCGTCCCCAACTGCCCACACCAGACACCCCCTCCACCTAACAGGTCAGACTGGAGTCCCAGTTCCAACACTTAGGACCATCCTGTGACCCCGAGCAAGTCCTTTCGACTCTCTGAGTCCCCATCGGTAACACAGGGGGTCTGTGAGAATCAAATTAGATACTATAGCTTGGGGCAGAGCATGAACTAAATGCTCAGGAGATGGGGGCTGTGGTTAGGGTTGGGCCATGCCTGCCTGGATGGGTGGGCAAGATTTGGTCCCTCTTCCCCCTTTGGCCTCTACAACAAGCCCCATTTTACCAGCAGCTGGGATTCACTGGGGGCCAGTGGAATTCAGGGATTCTTTTAACAGGTGGATTTGGGTGGGAGGAGCCAAATGCCTCTCTGCCTCACTAGGGAGGGGACAGACGGGACCCCACTGAGACTCTGGCTTCAGGCTTTGTTAGCAACGGTGCTACAAACACTAGCTAACTAGGGTCGGGTGATTTCCTGGTCGTGGCAAACAAGACCTAAACATTTTTGAGTAGCAGCTGCTGCCCCCCAGGTCCCCATTCTAGAAGGAATGCTTTGAATTTCAGGAGCCCACTCCTCTCTCCCCAAAACTGATTATGGGTAGTGGATCTAAGTCGTCAGAGCCTTGGTGGTTTGCCTCCTGCAGTGGTGGATGGGAGAGCTACGTCCAGTCTCACAGACATCCCTGGGCACTGCCTCTGTGCCGGCCCTGTGCTGGAACTTCCTGTCCTCCTGGGGCGCCTGTCCAGTGGGGAAGAGAGTCCATGAACATCACAAAGGGAAACACAAGAGGGAAAGTGCTTTCAGCCCTGAGAGACTGAGATATGTAAGGGGCGTCACACCGTGTCTACGACTCTGCTTGCTTTTTCCACTGCGCGTTATGTTTGGGGGGCTCTCTTCTTATTCAAACACATGGCTGGGGCTCACCATGGCATCCCGTGGATGCACCATGCTTACTTACCCCTGGAGTGGGGAGGGTTTCCAAGGATGGAGATCATCCAGGGATGGCATTCCAGGTAGAGGAAGCGGTGGCAGCAAAAGCATGGGGATAGCAAAAGTGGGGGGCGCATCTGGGGGCTGGCTGGGGTCCAGGGTGGAGGGAGCACTGGGCATGTGTGGGGGAGCTGAGGGAGGCCCCCAAGCCCTAGGCCAGGAATCCACCCCTGGCCTGCTGGACATTTGGGAGTGTGGGCACAGACCCCCCCCTAGAACCGCCCTCCACAATAATTCCACTTATCCACCCTCCAAGTCCTCCCTGGGGAGGCCTCTGTTACTCTTTCCATTAATTGTCTCATTAATGACCCACTGAAGTCAAGTACCCATTGTTCTCTGGGCCTGGGGCAGCCTCCCCGGCTTTCTCCCCCGGGGGGTCTGTAAACGTCTTTCCTTCCCCGCTTTCCTTTGGCAGGCGTCCTTATCTGGTCCCTGCAGCCCTGGCCCGGACTGCTGCCACCTCTTCCTCCACCCACACCCTGCACACGCGGCCCCGCCGGTCCTGGGGCCCTGCAGCCACCACCAGCTCCCAGCTCGCTCGCCCCCTGGCCTCCCTCTGCCTCACTCCGCTCCGTTCTATGTGCTTCTCTTCCCGGTTTTCTGTTCTCTTTTCTCTCTTTCCTTCCTTTCTTCCTCTCACTCCCTTAACTGTGTTTCTCTCCCTGGATTTCTGCCACTTTCTCTCTTGGAGTGTATTTATCTCCCTCTGTGTCTCTGTGTCTATCTCAGGGTCTCTCTCTCTCTCTCTCTTTGGGTATCTTGGGAAATCTCTTCGGGATGACAGTCTCGCTGTCACCCTCTGTTTCCTAATGTCTCTATCTCTGTCTCTCATCTGTCACTACCTGCTGACTCTGCCTGTACGTCTGCAGGCGCGGTGCGTCCGTGCGTGCGTGTGTCTTTGTCTCTCTGATTCTGCCTCTTTCTCCCTCCCTCTGGCCTTTGTGCATCTGTCCCTCCCTCTCTGTTTGTCCCCGTCTCTCTCTCTCCTCTCTCTGACTCACCTCTCCCTACCCGTCCCTCCTTCCTTATGGGTCTCTGAACCCTCCTGATTGACTATTGTCCTGTTTCCAACCCCACCGCCTGCTCACCCACTGGGTCCCCAACACCCACACAGGTCAGACTGCTTCCCTCCATTGCCTAGCTCCCTGGTTACAGCTCCAGCTTCCCTTGGATGACAGCCTCAGGACGGCACCGCTGAGAGTAGGCGTGAGGTCCCATAGCTACCAGACTTTGGAATTCATGCATCTGTAAAGTTAAAAACAAACAAAAAAATGAAGGTGACCAACAGAGGGTCACTGTTTATCTTTCTAAATGGGAATTTTTTTCTAGAATCACCAACTTCTTCTCATTCCATAATAGAACATTTTAACACCAACAGTGAAAGTAGGAAGAACAAGATTTAACAATAATAGTTCTTTAAGTGAAATCAATTTAATTTTATGACATTTGCAACATTACATGTATTTTACTTATTCTGCCCCAAATGGGTGAAGATGTTGTCAGGGACCAGCCCAGTTGGAAACCCCTGATCTTGAGCAAGCCCCGTGGGAAAAGGGAGTGACCTCTACTTTGGGCAGAAAGGGCAAAGCTGGGACAGGACCCATAGCTCGTTGGCCACTCCCACACCTCATGGGGCCCCTCTGGTCTCTTCCCTGAAAGAACTTCTGGAGGCTGCCTGGCTGGGGGTCAGGCACCAGACCCCCTGCATTTCGTGCCTTCCTCTGGTCCTGTGTGCCAATGGACAATTTAACCCCTTGCTGTGCTTCACTTTCCTCTTTTGTAAAATGAGCAAAATAATAACTAGCTTCCTAGAGCTGCCTCACACACAGGAAAGGTCCAGGACTGTTAGCCACTATGAGTATTATGATCACAAAGTCGGGGGGCAATTTGGGCTGAGGCTAAAGCCCTGGAAGGGAGAGAAGGAACGTGAACCACGCCACCCAGGGGCCGGGGGCAGGCAGGCTGTGAGCTGCACGTCGGGGTGGGGGGTACCGGCCTGGGAAGGAGCCTTAGGCCTTGGACCCCAGCAAGGCTGCTTTGCAGGAGCCAAGGGTGGCATGGCCCCCTGCCTCCTCAGGACCCCACCTAGCTCGTTCAGGCACCCCAAGCCCAGGAGCTGGCACTCCAGTCACGGACATGGACACTCCCAGTGGGAGCAAAGGCGAAGCTCCAGGTGGCATTCATGGCCGCAGATGCCAGCAAAGGGGAACCTGGACAGCAGAGGAGCCGGGTGGATGCCAGTGACCATGGACACCATGGGAGGCAGCCTTGAGATGCCCTGAAATTCTGGAAGTCGACTCAGCAGATAAGGTTGGAGGTCTGAGCAAGCAGGTGAGAGTAATTAGGGAAACTTTGGGTTATTGATGTAAATTGACTTCATTTGTATTCAAGGCCAGGCAGGCCTGTTACAATTGGACAAACGTTTCCTTAGCAGCTGCTCTGAGCCAAGCACAGTGCTAGGCAGGGGATGCAAAGATGAAAAGAACAGGGAACTTTCTTTCCAGGGACACGAGGCTTTTCTAGTGCTGGTAGTGTTCTGTCTCTGAGAAAGGCCAGAGACACAGGCGAGGCCAGCCTGAAACATTTGACACTTCTGTTCCCTGGTTCGAGGATGTGCCCAGAAAGAAGAGCACTTTGAAAGCAGACCTAACGGGACTTGGTGACCTCCTGGATGAGAGTGTGTGGGAGAGGGAGGTGCAGGTGGCTTCCAGTGTCTTGGCTTGGCACCTGGGTGGACAGCGAAGGCATTCCCAAGTGGCAACGCAGGAGAGTGAGCAGGGCTGGCGGGGACATGTACTCCAGAGGGGGCTGGCTGAGTTTGGGGGTGCTTGAGGCATATGCAGGTCAGTGGGCATACACACGCATTTAGGGATCAGGAGAAACGTCAAGATAAAGAAGTAAATGAGTTAGTGCAAGGATGTGGGACCAAAAAGAGCTGGGAAGGCTAGACAGATTTTGCCTATTGGGTGGGGCAGCGATCTAAGGGAGTGCCTAGCAGGCAAACAGCCTGAGACAAGACATGGAGGGGGAGGAAAGTGGCACAAAAATTCAGAAAAGGTAATAATAGCATTGAGCTTAAGCACTGGTTGCCTTAGGGTAGTTGTGAGAGGCGTATCACAACTGAAGAGATACAGAGGCTTAGCCTCTGAAGTTACGCTGGGTGAGGTCGGTACACAATTCGGCAGGCAACAGGGAGCCACTGAAGGGTGTGGAGCAGGAGGGGTGTGATGAAGGCTACGTCTCAGCTTGAGCTAACCCGACAGCACATGACGAATTAAAACAAAGACCAAAACAGAGGAATATGAGGGCCAGGGATTGCCACTTCTTTGTTCATTCAACAAGCAGGCAGCCTCCTCTGTGCAGAAGCAACCTTTTTCCCCAACCTAACATCTAGCCCCTCATCTGCTAAGGGTTCAGACACCCAACCACCTAGCGTTAATACTGCATGCAAAAAAAAAAAAAAGAAAAGAAAAGAAAAAGAAAAAAAAAGAGTAACTGTAGGCTTCTACTAAACATTTCAGGATAATCAATAAATGTGAACGAGTTTAGGTCAGTCACCTCCTAAACGAAAAGGAGTTTTACACGTACATGCAGTGGAACACTATTCAGCCTTAAAAAGGAAAGAGATTCTGACACCTGCCACAACATGGATGAACCTGGAAGACATTGTGCTGAGTGAAAGAAACCAGACACAAAAATGAAGAGAGTTCTGGAGGTCCCCTCCTTGCAGGACGTGAATGTACGTACTACTGCTGAACTGTGTACTTACAAATGGTTAAGGTGGCAAGTGTAAAGGGTATTTTATCACAATTAAAAATAGAGGTCATTTTTAAAAGGAGTTTCCAAATGGATCATAGAACAAAACCCAGCTCTAAAACAGAAACCACGCCTAAAATAGTCATTTGGAAACCTACAAAGGAACGGGAAAGCTATACCAAGCAAATGTAAACAAAAAGCAAGCGTGGGCTGTGAGCTTGATAGAGGACAAGACAGAACTCAGACTCCAAGCACGGAGTGAGATGAAGACCAGAGAAGAGCCAGACTCTCTGGGCACCAGACAACCCGGCAGCAAGTCATCCAGCAGAAACTACCGGAAGTGCAAGAAGAAATACGAATGCTAGTCAGTCTCACACTCACCAACAGGCCAAAAAATACAGAAAACCTAATATAAACTACATTTCCTGTGTACATATCAAAATTTGTACCCCCCCCCAGAGACTGTACCTTTTGGTGCACATCATGGAAACTGACCACGTATTAGAGCAAAAGAAACTGCAAAGCTTCGCTCAGTGGTTTCAATGGGCTAGAGGTAGGAGCACTTTGAAAACTAAAAAGGACCAAGCCAATGAGTTATTGGTACCATCGACACTATTCCTGTCGTTATTGTCATTATTCACTGGTTCTCTTACAAGTTCTAGGGGAGTCTGCCAAACAGGTAGGAGGTGGAAATATGCAAATATAAACCTTTACCATCATCCCTTCAGTGTTTACCATGTGCCGCCTCCTGTGCAGCTTTCAACATACACCTTTATTAGAAATAGCTAATTGTTTTATGAGAGTGAGCTTTCTGCTTCTCTTCTATCACCCTCAGGGCCTGGAGCAGTGCATTTCGAGTAAGTGGTGAAGACTTACAAACTGAAGTGCACTGATTAAGGATCTACTTCAAAGTCAGATCTGAGTTTCAAACTTCTGGCACTGACTAGCTGTGTGACCTTGGACAAGCTGAATGCCCATTCTGAATCTTGGTTTCCTCATACGTAAACAGATAGGAGCAATACTTACACCAGCTGACACTGCTCAGTTTAACTCTAGTAAGTGTCCAGCATGGCACCTGCTCTAAGGTAGGCATTCAGTAAAGGTTAGTCTGAGGTTGAGGAAGAGTAGGTAAAACTCACCAAAACAGATAAACTTAGAATAGGGGTTCTTTTTTCTGAAAAAGCAAAAATAATCATCTTTAAATAAAAACATCCTCCAATGCATGTAAAATGATTTTTTTTAAAGATTTATTTATTTGGGGGGAGCGGCGGGAGACAAAAGGGAGAGGAAGAAAGAGACCCAAGCAGACTCATGCATGGAGCCCACACGGAGCTCAATCCCACGACCGAGATCATGACCCGAGCCAAAACCAAGAGTCAGATACCCAAACCGACTGCGCCATTTTTAAATGATATTTAAATATCATTTTAAAAATGATATTTTTAAAAAATATCATAGGGGTAGCAGTGAAATAAGTTAAGGTACATTCATAGTATGGAATACCACACTGCAATGAAAAAGGGGTAAGTTGTATCTCCATGTTCACATATGAGCAGATGGCCATCATGTGTTGTTGGGTTAAAAAAAAAAAAAAGCAAGCTTCAGAATATGAACAGAATAGTTCCCTTCCCTGCTTTTTAAAAATTATGTACGTATAAATGTCTGGAAGAATACACATCTAATCATTAAAGGGGAGTAAGATTGGGAACTTAACAAGAAGTCTGTCTTTTAACTTTTTATATTCCAGTTTCTTTTGTAACTTCTAACACACACAAACACACACACACACAAGCATGTAAAAAGGAAAAAAAAACGGGACAGAAGTCTTTGAATTCTCTCTGGCCTGTATGTTTCATGGGACTTGGAAAGCCGGTGAGCTGAATGGAGGAGGTGGTTAATCCTTCTGGCGAGGGTAGGAATTCCCATCCCCAGCTTTTCCTTTTGAAAGAAGGAGGTTCAAGGAAGGAGAGAGGGAGAAGGCATTGCTCCAGCATTACTCATTACTCAGCAGATCCAAACAGGTAGTCTCATCCCGGTCCCTGCCACCACTGCAGCCCGACACAGAGGAACAGAGAAACTCTTTGATAAATGTCAACTGAAATAGAGCAATCAGCTGAAAGCCATTTGCTGAGCTGTCTGACTGCCCTGGGCTCGAGGTTTTCCTTTATTCATTTATCATGATATACAGCTTTGGCCAACATACACACAGGAGAGAAATTGTTGACATGTGGGACCCAAGTACAGAAAATCTTTCATTTTCCACCCCACCCCCCAACCCCGTCTGTTCACCAAATAAGTTTTTGTTTATTTAAAGACTACAGAGGATTTGGCTGTTAAGAACCAAATGCCTTTGGAGTGGAGTTACAACATAATTTATCATTTCCTCTGTTTATTAAAAAATCCTGCATCTTTGAGAAGCACATTTGCTGTGAGTGGGGGATTTCGGCCACTCACGAAAGACTGCCGCAATGCCCCGCCATGTGGCTTACCCCAAAAAAGGCTCCTTGATTGCTATGTCTATCCCTGTTCTTCCCCCAGCTGACTTCTGATCGTGTGATGGCTACTCAGGGCTGGTGAGTGGGGTTGGACTGAGGACAGGTAAGTGGGGGCGGAGACTAGGTTAGCTTCTTTCATTTTTGACCTGATTCTGACCTTGAACCCTCAATGGCTGTATACACTGTGCTCTACCAGTATAAGCAGAGGGAGAAGAGCAGACCTCCCCCAACGGAAGGGATCTGAGAAGAGTCAGACAGCAAAGAGAAGCTGGATGCCGCTTCAAAGGAGTGAAGGCAGGCCCCACAGCTGCCCAAGGAGGTTCCACTCTAAGGGCAGACATCTGGCAAAACTGGAATGAACTTCCGACCTTCCACTCAAGACATTTTGGATAACGACTCAGTCCAGCGTGCTGTGCACCCCTCAAAGACAGAGGTCACATCTTGCCCATTTTTGCAACCCCAGCATGTAGCACGGTACCTGACACGCAACTGGTGCTCACTAAATGTTCATGAAGGCTGCAGGATGCAGTGGGCAGAGCGCAAGCTTTAGATCAGGCCTCGGTTTGAATCCCAGCTCTGCCACTTGCTAGCTATGTACCCTGGGCAAGAAATTTGACCTCTCTTGAGCTCCTCCCTCTCTGCAAAATGAGTCTGACAACGAATAACGAAACCCTCTATCACTTTACTAGGCTTGTTACTTTGGGGAAGTCCTCTAATACTGTCAAGTCTCAGTCTCCTATTTATAAAATGAAGATAATACACATCTCCTAAGTTTACCATGAAGATTAAAGATACTGCCTAGAATTGGATCTAGCTCTATATTATGAATGAGAGAATGAAAAGAGAATAAAAGAAAGAAAGAAAGAAAGAAAGAAAGAAAGAAAGAAAGAAAGAAAGAAAGAAAGAAAAGAATATTACTAGAGGAAAAAAACCTTACTTAACCCAGTACCCAAAGATAAGCCACAACAAACCACTTGTCTGTCAACAACAGGCAGGCTCTGGGGGAAAGGTATCTCATTACCAAGTAAATGTTGAGGACAAAGGCAATAGTGGAAAATGACAGAGTGGTGGTGTTATGACTGGAAAGAAAGGAAAAGAAGCCAGGATTTGTGAGCAGCTACTTTGTACGATTCATTTACAACACATGTGAATGCTTCCTATGTTCCAGGCATTATGTCAAGTTCTGAGGAAAATAAAGATATACAGACTAATTATCAAAAAGAATAGTGAAGGTTCAGTTAAAAGCCGTGGACAGTGCTGAGAGCCAAGGATAGGAGTCCTAGCCTGGGGGAAAAGGGAAGACTTCCCAGAGGAGGTGATACCCAAGCTGAGACCTGAAGGATGAACAGGACTGGCCAGGTAGGTCAGCAGGGGCAGAATGGTCCAGGCAGAGGAAAGAGCATGTGTGAGGGTGACTCAGAGGCAAAAGTGTTGTTCTGGTGGCTTTACATACAGGTCCTTAGAGAATATGAATCCAGACTGACTCTATCCATTCCTTTGTGGTGGTTATTCTTTCCAATTTATTTTGATTTTATTGTTAGGTAAAAATGGGCCTCTAGCAAAGAGATCCAGTCACAGGTGAAGGCCCACATCAACCCAGAGTTCAAAGTTGGGGATGGGGCCCAACTAATTGAAAAGGAAGCTCTCGAGATGAGAAGCAGGCAGTGCTGAACCTGCCAATAGTCCTAGTTGCTTGGCAATGTCATGATCAGGGCAAATGCCCTAAGTAGAGGCCATCCGTCACAGCGGATACTCTGAGGGCCACCCAAGGCAGAGGGCCAGAGGAGAATGGGGTGGACAGGGTAAAGGAGGAAGAGAATGCACAAGTCTGGGTGTCCCACTAGAAGGCTGAGCCTCATAAACACCGACAGCTGCATGGTGACAGCCTTCTGTGTGGACAGAGAAGAGAGGGGGCAATTTGCCACCCATGGGATCCACCAGAATCTGGGCTCTGGAGTACTGCTGCCCCGGGTGGACTCTCATCCAAGGAGTTCTTTGGTCTTCACTGCTAGATGCCTGTCCAGCTCTGCAACGGTGTCGTCGGCCATTTGACTGATCTGCAGGAACACAAAATGAGACAGCCCGATAACTGGCGCTGGGGAAGGGCAGGGGGACAAACATTCCAAAACTATGGAAAAGTTATCTGGGAAACAGTGATGGTGACAGAAGCTCACATTATTTAGTCCCAGCCAGGCGCTGTGCTAAGAACTTTATATACACACTCTTACTTATTCCCAACAGTAGCCCCATGAGATAGATACTATCATCATCCCTATTTCAGAGATGAGGAAATTGAGGCAGTTAGATCACCTGTCAAGATACACAGCTGAAAGGAGCAATGACAAAATTTAATCCCCAGTAGTCTGATTCCACAGCCCCAAATTCTTAACTATTATTATAGAACACAGAGAAGTCAGCCTTATCGGTCACTTAATGACCCTCTAGAATTTCCTACACCTCCGACACTCTGGTATATAAAGACTATTAAGATCCCAGTAATTAAGCAGGAAAAAAAAAAGTCTTGAAAAAAGAAGAAATACATCTGGTTAACAAACATGGAAAATTCAACAGACACTGAAGAAATGCAAATTAAAACAAGATATAATTCCGTTATCGTAGTTAATAAAGTTTGATGTTGTAGCTTTTAATTACAATATTCAATGCCAGAAAGCTATGGTAAAATGGATAAGCTTATATATCAGTGATAGGAATTCAAATTGATGCAAATGTCCACACCATTTTTTAACCCCCCAAATCTCTCAACTGGGAAATTACCACATGAATGGAATCTGAAAAAAATTTCTAAAGTTCCATATGCAAAGATATTTATCTAGGCTTTATTTTTTTTTTTAAGATTTATTTATTTATTTTAGAGACAGTGGGGAGGGGCAGAGGGAGAGAGAGTCTCAAGCAGACTCCACACCAAGTGTGGAGCCTGACGCAGGGCTCAATCTCACGATCCTGAGATCCCAACCCAAGCCCAAACCAATCACGACCGGAGCCGAAACCAAGAGTCTGATGCTTAAACACCTTTGCCACCCAGATGTCCCATCTAGGGTTTATTTATTTATTTTTTTAAGATTTTATTTACTTGACAGAGAGAGACACAGTGAGGGAACACAAGCAGGGGGAGTGGGAGAAGGAGAAGCAGGCTTCCCGCTGAGCAGGGAACCTGATGCGGGGCTCGATCCCAGAACTCTGGGATCATGACCTGAGCCGAAGGCAGACGCTGAACCGACTGAGCCACCCAGGCGCTCCTAGGCTTTATTTTTAATAATGAAAAATCAGAAAATCTAAAGTGACAGAACAGGGAAGTAGCTGAATACATACAACCATTAAAAATGGTTAAGATTAAAAAAAATGGTTAAGACTATCTACTTTTTATGGAAAGGGTATAAATATGAATAACATTCCAGCACATATTTCTGAAATGTTTGAATGTTTATAGCAAGTACGGATTGCTTTTGTAATCAGAAAAAAGGAAATAATGTTAAAGATATTCTTTATAATATCATGGGAAAATGCTCATGTTATCTTTAAAGAAAAAGCAGGATACAAAATTGTGCATATACATAGTAGAAATGATCTCAAGTATGTAAAAAAATGCACATTTCTTAAAAATGGAAGGAAACATGTGAAAATACTAATGGTCTTTATCTTTTAGTGATGGGAAGACAGATAATATATTATTCATGTCCCTATCTATCACATCTTGCAAAAGACCTAGTGTATAGCAAGTGCTCAGGAAATATTTACTAAATGAATAATTATCAAAGTTTTGTGCTTTTCTATATTTTCCAAATTTTCAAAAATAAACATGTACTAAAGGTGAGAAACAAAACACAATACAATTTAATAAGTGTTGCAGCTTCCCTCCCACGTCTAAAAGGGAC
The DNA here is from genome assembly GCF_037043125.1 of Eumetopias jubatus. Taxonomy (NCBI): domain Eukaryota; kingdom Metazoa; phylum Chordata; class Mammalia; order Carnivora; family Otariidae; genus Eumetopias; species Eumetopias jubatus. The sequence continues at coordinate 82,628,959 of NW_028274821.1, read as the reverse complement.
CAAAGACAGGAAGCCTTGAAGTATGGTGCCCAGGATCCGTGTGCTCAGTGGCACAGTGGCCACTTGACATCTTTATTTGCAGACCACAGGCCTTGGCCAAGAACTAGGAACTAAATGCACTGGGAAGGGTAGTAACGAAAAAGGATTTGGAGCAATTGGTCCCAGGCAGGGAGACAACCAGGCTCTCACCAAATCAACAGCTGCACATTTTACAGCCAGGGGAAAGCAGGGCTTTGGGGGCTGCTGGGCGTGCTGGAAGAGCGGCTGGGCTCAGAATGGCTGCTGGGTCCCTCCTCACTCGGCCACAGACTTTCAGATGCTGCCCCACCTCGCCCAGAGCAGCTGCCTTGCATGGTGGGTGGCAGGATGCCCAGCAGCACTCACTCCAGCAAGCCTACTCTGGAAAAATGGCGCAAGGGCAGTTTGGGGACAAGAATGGGGACTGGGGAAGGAAGAGTACCTAGAGTAACAGTGTGATAATGTGGGTCAGCACCCACATATCAGTTAAATTCTCAGTGAGGTGACAACGTGTAAGTCACTGAATCTCAGTTTCCTCATCTATCAAATGGGGATGCCGGTCCCTTCCTCAGAGAGTAGTTGTGCGAGTCGAACTTGTTCATGAATATGCAAGCACGGTTTAAACTGGTTATTTGCTATGCAAATGCTGCTTGTGCTACTCTGATTTTTATTATCACTTCCTGACTTCTTTTCAAATTAATCAATTAATGAAAATATTTACTAACTTTCTAGCAAATTAGAGGCACAAAGTGCCCCTGGGGACAGTCTGCCTGCAAGTTCATCTTTTCCATCTTTATCAGACTTCTTAAATAATGATGATTAACATGGGGCACCTGGGTGGCTCAGTTGGTTGAGCACCTGACTCGATTTTGGCTCAGGTCATGATCTCAGGGTCATGAGATCGAGCCCGGACTCAGGCTCTGCACTCAGCAGGGAGTCTGCTTGAGATTCTCTCTCTCCCTCTGCCCCTCCCCTGCTCGCACATGCACTCTCTCTCTCTCCCTCTAAAATAAATAAAAAACCTTTAAAAAATAATAAAATAAAACGATGATTAACAACAATGACAACAGCACAATAGCTCCCTCTTACCGAGTATTACTAGGTGCCAGGTACTCGGCTAAAAACTTCATATGCATTATTTCACATAATCCTCAAAATCTATGAAATGCTGTTACTATGTCCCTTTAATACATTGTGAATACTTGACTATTTCACCTGACAGTTGCATAGTCGTACATGGTATGCAAAGGGGTTTTGTCCAAATCCAACAACCACACATAACTTCTATAAGGCAGGTGAGACAGGTATTATCCCCATTTTACAGAGGAATAAACCAAGGGGTAAATGTTAACTAATCTGCCCAAGGTCACGTTAAAAAGTCAGTGGTGTGACTGAGCCAGGAAGTCACCTACCCCAACAGCCAGTTTGGTGCTGCTACCCGCTGTGAGGCGCCCCCAGCACCTGGCCCTGTCCTTCCTCACTCCAGGCAAGCTGTGTGGGGGTCATTCCAACCGTCAATCCCAGCCCCGAATTCAGTCAGAGAAGGGTGGGGAAAGCAATGGGACGGACAAACAGGGTGGACAATTACTGAGGACTGGCAACCACACCAGCCACTTTAAAGTATGTTTGTCATCTGGTCCTCTCAGCAAACCTGTGAGATAAGCACCCCTCCTCCCACTTTTCAGATGAGGAGACAGAAGCTCAAAAAGGTGAAGCCATTTGCTAACCTTTGCAGCCAAGAAGTGAAAGAGCTGGGATCTGCACCAGTCAGGCCTGCCTGCCTCCACAGCAAGAGCCCTTTCCATTTTAATCCACTGCCTCATAAAGACCATATCATCATGGTCGTCATCCTCACATCTGCTCCCTTCTCCTTCAGGAAAGTGGGAGGCGGAGCCAGGACAGGGGAAGGCAGGAGCACACAAGTGCAGGGCTGGGGCAGGCGGGTAGCAAGCCAGCCTCCCAGAGGCCTGGCTCAGAACACCCACTGCCTCACCCAGGCCGGCCTCCCTGCCTGCTTGCCTGGCCTCCGGGAGCCCCTCCCTCCTTCAGCCTGCTTGCACCCAGCTTCACTTAAGAGCAGCACTGTTGCTCAGAATAAGGCGGCAGTGAAAGGATCTTGGCCAGATTTACTGGTGGTTTCTGCCAAGCGCCTTAATGCTCAGCAGGCCCATTTATAGTAAACTGAAGCAAAGGTGAAACAGCAGGCTGGCAGATGTCAGAGTCCCGAGTGGGTAGGCCCCGGTCCTTCTTCAGCTGAGCTGGTCTGGGCCGCGGGTTGGGAAGCTGGGTGTGTGTGTGTGGGGGGGGGTGTCAGACGTGACTATAGGGATAGAACCTATAACTCAAGCCCTTCATTTTTATACACCAAAGAAGAAACATTTTTATAATATAGTTTTTAAAAAATCTGACTTCAAAAGAATTTTGGAACATTAAAAAAAAAATCCCACAAAGAATAATATTGAAATTGTTCATAATCCCATTGCCTGAAATGACTAGCATTAATGACCACCATTCTCAAGTGGTTAAGTTGCCAATCTTTTTTTTTTTAAGATTTTATTTTTGAGTAACATCTACAACCAATGTGGGGCTTAAACTCAAAACCCCAAGATCAAGAGCCACATGCTCTACTGACTGAGCCAGCCAGGTACTCCTAAGCTGCCAATCCTTTTATGTACATGAAAATTTTCATTATAAAAATGGAATCATATTATAATACTGTTGTGTAACCTACCTTAAAAAAATAAATTCCAAAAGAAACTTAGTATGTCCGCAAAATATTTTTTTAAAGATTTTATTTATTTGCGAGAGAGAGAGAGAGTGAGCATGAGTGGGGGGCAGAAGGAGAGGGAGAAGCAGACTCCCTCTGAGCAGGGAGCCGGACGTGGGACACAATCCCAGGACCTCTGAATCATAACCTGAGCCAAAGGCAGATGCTTAACCAACCGAGCCACCCAGGTGCCTCTGCAAAATATTTTTTTTAAAGATCTGAAAGAGAAAGAGAGTGTGGAGCCCAATGCAGGGCTCGACCTCACAACCCTCAGATCACGACGTGAGCCAAAACCAAGAATTGGACGCCTAACTGACTATGCAACCCAGGCGCCCCCGCAAAATATTTTTATAACTGTCTCTATATAGACCCCAGTAAATGGAGGTAAATACAATTTATTTTCCCACTGTCAGAAATTTAGACAGTTTCTAATTTTCTACTATGATATATAATACATCAACAGACACCTCTGTAGGTAAGATTCTTGACAATTTATTTTGGATAAATTCTTAAGCCTCTGAGTCAAAAATGTATGGATTTTGGTATACACTGCTATGTTATCCTTTAGGAAGGTTGTATAGGTTTATACAAAAAATAATCTTTTCTGTGGAGTGTAGAAGTAAAAGCAATACTTCCAAGATCAGCAGCATTTCAAACTCACATTAAAAATTCTGGGTTCAAATGTTGGGGATTAGAAAAGGCAAAATTTTAAAAAATACACATATTCTAAAACCCTTGCAAGTGATTTAGGCAGTACATACCAAGAATCTTAAGAATATGCATTCCCCTTGTGCAATAATTCCACAGTTGGGACTCTATCCTAGGGAAATCATCCCAACAAAGATTTACGTATAAAAATATTCCCTGCAACCTTATTTATAACAAAAAAGTTTAAACAAACTAAATGTCCAACAAGAGGCTTATGAAAGTGAATTATGGTATTAACCACAAGACAGACTATTTTGTAACCATCAGAAATGGCTGTTTACAGACACTTTTTTAAGACACGAGAAAATGCTAATAGTTTTAATGCTAAACAGAAAATAAAAAGCCAAGTACAAAACCATATGCATACCACATATTCAGGCATGTTAAAAACTATGTAGTTAAAAAAAAAAAGAAGGAAAGCAGAAATACTCCAAAATGTTAAGAGCAGTTGCTTCTGCAATGTGGGTTTATGGTGTGAATTTTTCCCCATTTTTTTAAAACAGTCTTCTGAACTCTCCACATTTTCTACAGTGAGCATATATTACTTGGATAATCAGGAACAAAGTGAACAAATACATTTTAAAAAACTCTAATAAAACAACAATCAGCCCCCTTCCTTGCTTATTTAAAAAACAAAAACAAAAACCACATACCCAAAACTCCAGCTTAGTGCCTTCTGTCAGGGAAAAAGAACAAAATAAAGTGACACCTGGACCCTCGTGCTGGGTCTGTCTCCTGAAGATTTTCTCCCTCCACTTTTAACCATATGACAATAAAGGCACTTGTTAACAGTAATGGTAAGAACTCATCTTCAAATGATAATATCTTAAATAATAAAGATTATTGCACTGGGTATGTTATGTACATACACTGTGATCTATTCTCTTGTAATATTACACATGTCCTCACAGAGAGAGCATGCAGGTCTGCACTAGAATGTTAACAATGGTCATCTCTGGGTGATGAAAATTTCAATTACTTCCTTCTTAATTAAAAAAAAAATTGACATAACATGTATAGCTTAGTATCAGAAAAAAACTAATAAAGTTATTTTCATTTTGAAAAATAATAACAGTCAACAGAAATAAGCATTAAAGAAACGAATCTAATCTGAAGAGGAAGGTGAAAAGTGAGGTGCTAATGTGAAGGCTTCTAGCAACGTCTTCGTCAAGTGGGTTTGATCAAGAGTACTACTTACCCAATCATTCTTCCCTTTTCGGGGAACATGGGCTCTGGTCCCTGAGGCAGTGGCCCAGTCTTGCTGAGTGAGGAGTGCCTGGCACTTTCCCGTGGTCCATGGGCTTACCACGAAGAAGCAAGGGAAAGGTCAAGTGTTGGCTGCAGAGACGGAATCTCCTGGGGATGGACAAGGAGCTGGCCCAGCTAGGGCCAAGGACAGACTCCTACAAGGCCTGACTGGTGCTCAGAAAAGGCCAGCCTAATCTAGGAACCTCTTTTAGCTGATGCAGGGCAAGAGGAGGGTTCAAGGAAGGCAAGAAGGGAACTCTGAGGGTCCAGGTATCAGGCACTCTAATGGTGCCTCTAGCATGTCCACGGCAACCCTTTACAGTGGGAATTACAAATCCCTTTTTACAGAAGGAGTCAAGTAATGTCCCCAAGGTCACAGGACATCATGTGCAGAACTAGCCTGATCTAACTCTGGTACCATCACAGGGATACACCGTAAGGCTTCTAGGTCCTTAATTACCAACTGTGTCTGCTTTTGCAGAATTATCCGGGGAGCTTTTTAAAAGTAACTAATGATGTAATATATGATGATTAACATAACAATAAAAAATTTAAAAAAAAAGCAATGGCCACACAAATATTAATTTACAAAATGAAAAAAAAAAAAAGTATACATTCCTGGGCGCCTGGGTGGCTCAGTTGGTAAGTGACTGCCTTCGGTTCAGGTCATGATCTTGGAGTCCCGGGATCGAGTCCCACATCGGGCTCCCTGCTCAGCAAGGAGCCTGCTTCTCCCTCTAACCTTCCCCCCTCTCATGTACTCTCTCTCTCTTTCATTCTCGCTCTCTCAAATAAATAATCTTAAAAAAAAAATAAAAATAAAAATACACATTCCTAGGGAGACCTACTAAAAATCAGTAAATGCAGGAGCAGAGCCCAGGCATCCATCCAAAATTTTTTCCTAGGTGATTGTTAGGGCTGGCCCACAAACGGCATTCTGACTGCTGGTCTAGAAGGGGAGCAGTTGGTTAATTTACGGCTTCCTCCAGATGTCCCTCTAACAGCACTCACGCTCCCTGCCTCTAGCCTCTTCCCTCCTTATGCCCCATCCTGCCCACACTCATGTTCAATCTTCCTAAAATAATGCTTTCGTGGTGGATGCAGAGGCTTTGGGCAAGCCCTTTATATTATGCTAAACACTATTCTATCTCCTAAATACTGGTAAATTCATCTTCCTATCTTAATTCCACTGATATCTCTTAGCTTCAGGCTACCATTTCCTGGATGGATTTCCGCAACAGCCTCCCTGGCCTCCCTGCCTCCACTCTTGATCCTTACAATCTGTTTTCTACCCAGCCACCATAATCATCGTTCATAAACACACATGTGATCTCCCCAGTGTCTGGGAAAAAAATCTTTCCAGGAACTTACTGTATCAGAATCACGTGGGGAGCATTTAAAAATGCAGATCTGCAGGGCCCACCCCAGACTCACTGACTCAATCTCTGGGCGTGGGGTCCCAGAAACCTGTATTTTTATAAGCTCCTTAAGTGACCGTGATGCTGTAGCAGATTCGATTATTGTTCAAAAATTTTCATACTCTCCTCTAGACCTCCACAAACATATATATTTCTCTGTCCCGGTGATACTGGGCTTGGCCTGTGTGATCTGCTTGGCCAGTGGGATGTACCAAGAGCAGGTGCTTCAAATGTACTTGAATGGCTGGGCTTATGCTCTTGGCATCTGCTGTTGAAAAGATGTCCTCGGGGGAAGCTTGGGTGGCTTAGTCGGTTAAGAGTCTGGCTTTGGCTTGGGTCATGATCCCAGGGTGCTGGGATCGAGTCCCACGTCGGGCTCTTTGCTCAATGGGGAGCCTGCTTCTCCCTCTGCCTGCCGCTCCCCCTGTTTGTGCTCTCTCTCTCTACCTCTGTCAAATAAATAAATAAAATCTTAAAAAAAAAAAAAAAGAAAGAAAGAAAAAAGAAAAGATGTCCTGGGAAGCTTGTTGACTCCAGAAGACTGAGAGACAAAGCAGACCTGAACCCAATCCAACATCTGGAACCAAGCCCACTGAGCCCAGCCTAGAAGAGCGACTCCCAGCTGACCCACAGAAATGAGACTAAGAAATAAAACCTGATACTGTAAATCACTGAGTTGTGAGGTGGTCTGTCATGCAGCATTATCGTGGCCACAGATGACTGACAGAGCTACACAGCCAGTGTGGGAGTGTCTGCACAGGCTGGAGATCAAGCTGCTCAGCCTGGTCTCCAAGCCCTGCTCTGACCAACCCAGCTGGCTGCTGTGTCTATCCACTCCCCAGCCTCAGCCATTTTCACGCTGCAATTACCCACCCGCATAACATTCTTTTACACAGCACACCTCTGCATGTGTTATTCTACCTGCCCCCAGTCTCTCACTATTTCACTGCAGTTTGTTCAAGTGCTACCACTCAGCACAGTAAGCACACTGCTAAGGCCTCACTTGCCAGCACCCAGACAAGCCACCACACACACAAGGGCATCAGCGCCCAGGCTCTGAAGTTAGTCGGCCTGCGTTGGGATCCATTTCTAATTGACCAGCATGTGACTTTGAGCAAGTTATTTAGCTGCTCTGAACCTCAGTTTGCTCAGGACCTCCTTCACGACTCTGCAGCAACAAGGATAAATGAAATGATAGAAAGTGTTCAGCACTGAGCCTGGAACCCAGCGAAGAGCCAACAGCATCTTCTCTTCCTCCACATTCCCAGGGCTAAGCCCAGAACAGAGACTCATCCAATCCTCATCATGTCAAGGAAAGAATCAGGGATACTCTGTTTTAATTTTCCTCTCTTCAGACATGAACAGATGGTTCCCTGGGTCAGACACACAAGTACTACATCTGTTGGCAACAGTACCTGTTTCTCTATGAGCCTAATGGTGTCCTCCGAGACTTTGTCCTTTGATTTCTTCAGCTTATTCATTGCATTGGTACGAACTTTCCGTAAGGAATCCTTGGCCTTGTTGGTGTTCTGTTTGGCCAGTTTCACCAGCATTTCCCTGTGCTCCCTGGTTACTCTGATTAAGAAAAGAAACAAACAAAAACATTCAACAAAATCATCCCACACATTAGCTGCTAGCTGAGAATTTAACATCACTCCGTCCACTAGCTTAGCAGTCAGTAGCTCTGCTCTCCATCGGTGATGATCTTTATGGTCCTGAAGCATGCCCAGGGGTGTGCTTGGGGCCAAGTGAAGTTCCTGGTGAGTTAGGTGAGGAGAACCAGCAAGAGAACTGCTGAAAAGCTTGGGCCAGCGCGTCCTGGCCACACCTGGCCAGTTCCTGCGTGCATAACTGACTTGTC